>NC_137563.1:22683763-24029299 GCF_963082525.1 Nesoenas mayeri
TGGAGAGCGTGTGTGTCACAAACCCCATTGGACAGCGTGTGTCACAACCCCCCCTGGACAGCGTATGTGTCACAAACCCCATTGGACAGCGTGTGTGTCACAAACCCCATTGGAAAGGGTGCATGTCACAAACCCCATTGAACAACGTGTGAGTCACAAAGCCCATTGTATACTCCGTGTGTCACAAACCCCATTGGACAGCGTGTATGTCATAAATACCATTGGACAGGGTGTGTGTCACAAACACCCCTGGACAGAATGCGTGTTCACAAACCACGTTGCAAATTGTGTGTGTCACAAACCTCATTGGACAGCATTTATGTCACAAACCCCCTTGGACAAGGTGTGTGTTACAAACCGCGGTGGAGTTTGTGTTTGTCACAAACCCCATTGCACATTGTGTGTGTCACAAACCCCATTGGACAGTCTGTGTGTCACAAACCCCATTGGACAGGGTGTGTGTCACAAACACCCCATTGTACAACATTTGTGTCAGTAACGTCCCTGGACAGGGTGTGTGTCACAAACCCCATTGGATATGGTGTGTGTCACAAACCCCAGTGGACAGCGTGTTTCACAACCACCCCTGTACAGTGTGTTTTTCACAAACACCCCTGGACACCGTTTGTGTTACAATCGCCCCTGGACAGGGAGTGTGTAACATACCCCTTTGGAGAGTGTACGTGTGTCACAGACCCCATTGGACAGGGTGTGTGTCACAAACACCCCTGGACACCGTGTGATTCACAAAGCCCAGTGGACAGTGTGTGTGTCACAAGCCCCTCTGGACAGTGTGTGTGTCACAAACACCCGTGGATGCCGTTTCTGTCACAAACGCCCCTGGACAGGGTGTGTGTGACAAACCCCATTGGACACTGTGTGTGTCTCAAACCCCATTGCACAAGGTGTCTGTCAGAAACACCCCTGGACACCCTGTGTGTCACAAATGCCCCTGGACAGGGTGTGTGTCACAAACCCCATTGTACAGCATGTGTCACAAAAACCTCACTGGACAGCGTGCATGCCACAAACCCCATTGGACATTGTTTGTGTCACAAAGCCCATGGGACAGCATGTGTGTCACAATCCCCCTTGGACAGTGTTTGTGTCACAAACCTCATTGGACAGTGTGTGTGTCACGAACCCTATTGGACAGCGTGTGTGTAAGAAAACCCATTGGACAGCGTGTGTGTCACAACCCCCCCTGGAAACTGTGTGTGTCACAAATACCCCTGGACAGCGTGTGTGTCACAATCCCCATTGGAAATTCTGTATGTCACAAACCCCATTGGACAGCGTGTGTGTCACAAACCCCATTGGACAGCGTGTGACATAATCCCCCTGGAAACTATGTGTGTACAAAATACCACTGGACAGCGTGTGTGTCACAAATCCCACTGGATAACCTGTGTGTCACAATCTCCATTGTATAGCCTGTGTGTCACAATCCCCATTGGACAGCCTGTGTGTCACAACCCCTCTTGGACAGTGTGTGTGTCACAAACCCCCGTAAACGGTGTGTGTGTCACAAAGCCAATTGAACACCGTGTGTTGTACAAACGCCACTGGAGAGCGTGTGTGTCACAAACCCATTGGACAGCCGTTGTTTCACAAACCCCATTGGACAGGGTGTGTGTCACAAACACCCCTGGACGCCGTTTGTGTCACAAATGCCCCTGGACAGCGTGTGTGTCACAAACTCCATTGGAAAGTGTGTGTGTCACAAACCCCATTGGACAGCGTCTGTGTCACAAACCCCATTGGACAGTGTGTGTGTCACAAACCCGATTGGACAGCCTGTGCGTCACAAACCCCATTGGACAGCGTGTGTGTCACAAACTCACTTTGGACAACGTGTGTGTGACAAGCACCCCTGGAAAGCCTGTGTCAGAACCTCCCATGGAAACTATGTGTGTCACAAACACCCCTGGACTGATTGTGTGTCACAAACCCTATTGGAGAGTGTGTGTCACAAACCCCATTGGACAGCGTGTGTGTCACAAACCCCCCTGGACAGCGGGTGTGTCACAACTCTTCCTGGACAGTGTGTGTATCACAAAAACCAATGGACAGTGTGTGTGTCACAGACCCCATTGGACAGGGTGTGTGACATAAACCCCATTGGACAGCGTGCATGTCACAAACCCCGTTGGACATTGTGTGTGTCACAAACCCCATTGGACAGGGTGTGTGTCACAAACACCCCTGGACACCGTGTGATTCACAAAGCCCAGTGGACAGTGTGTGTGTCACAAGCCCCTCTGGACAGTGTGTGTGTCACAAACACCCGTGGACGCCGGTTCTGTCACAAACGGCCCTGGACAGGGTGTGTGTGACAAACTCCATTGGACACTGTGTGTGTCACAAACCCCATTGCACAAGGTGTCTGTCAGAAACACCCCTGGACACCCTGTGTGTCACAAATGCCCCTGGACAGGGTGTGTGTCACAAACCCCATGGGACAGCATGTGTGTCACAATCCCCCTTGGACAGTGTTTGTGTCACAAACACCTCTGGACACCTTTTGTGTCACAAATCCCATTGGACAGTGTGTGTGTCACGAACCCTATTGGACAACGTGTGTGTAAGAAAACCCATTGGACAGCGTGTGTGTCACAACCCCCCGTGGAAACTGTGTGTGTCACAAATACCCCTGGACAGCGTGTGTGTCACAATCCCCATTGGAGATTCTGTAGTCACAAACCCCATTGGACAGCGTGTGTGTCACGAACCCCCCTGGACACTGTGTGTGTCACAAACACCCTTAGAGAGGGTGTGTGTCACAAAGCCCATTGGAAAGGGTGTGTGTCACAAACACCCCTGGACACTGTGTGTGTCACAAACCCAATTGAATAATGTGTGAGTCACAAAGCCCATTGGACACTGCGTGTGTCACAAACCCCCTTGGACAGGGTGTGTGTCACAATCCACCTGGAAACTGGGTGTGTCACAAACACCCCTGGACAGGGTGTGTGTCACAAACGCCATTGGACAGTGTGTGTCACAAACCCCCCTGGACACTGTGTGTGTCACAAACACCCTTAGACAGGGTGTGTGTAACAAACCCCATTGGAGAGCGTGTGTGTCACAAAGCCCATTGGAAAGAGTGTGTGTCACAACCACCCCTGGACAGTGTGTGTGTCACAAACTCCATTGAATAACGTGTGAGTCACAAAGCCCATTGGACACTGCGTGTGTCACAAACCGCCTTGGACAGGGTGTGTGTCACAATCCACCTGGAAACTGGGTGTGTCACAAACACCCCTGGACAGGGTGTGTGTCACAAACGCCATTGGACAGCCTGTGTGTCACAAACGCCATTGGACAGCGTGTGTCTCACAAACCCCATTGGACACCCTGTGTGTCACAAACCCCATTGCACAGCGTGTGTGTCACAAACCGCATTGGACAGCCTGTGTGTCACAACCCCTCTTGGACAGTGTATGTGTGTCGCAAAACCCATTGGACAGCGTGTTTGGTACAAACGCCATTGAACAGCGTATGTGTCACAAACCCATTGGACAGCCGTTGTTTCACAAACCCCATTGCACAGGGGGTATGTAACAAACACCCCTGGACGCTGTTTGTGTCAGAAACGCCCCTGGACAGCGTGTGTGTCACAAACTCCATTGGAGAGTGTGTGTGTCACAAACCCCATTGGACAGAGTGTGTCACAAACCCCCTGGAAACTGTGTGTGTCACAAACCCCATTGGACAACGTGTATGTCACAATCGCCCCTGGATAGGGTGTGTGTCACAAACGCCATTGGAGAGTGTATGTGTCACAAACCCCATTGGACAACGTGTGTTTCACAAACCCCATTGGACAGCATGTGTCACAAGCCCCCTTGGAAACTGTGTGTGTCCAAAATATCCCTGGACAGAGTGTGTGTCACAAACCCCATTGGACAGGGTGAGTGTTAAACCACATTGGACAGTGTGTGTCACAAACCCCCCTGGACACTGTGTGTGTCACAAACACCCTTAGACAGGGTGTGTGTCACAAACCCCATTGGAGAGTGTGTGTGTCACAAACACCCCTGGACAACGTGTATGTCACAAACGCACCTAGATAGGCCATGTGTCACAAACCCCATTGGACAGTGTATGTGTCACAAACCCCATTGGACAACGTGTGTCTCACAAACCCCATTGGACAGCATGTGTCACAAGCCCCCCTGGAAACTGTGTGTGTCCAAAATATCCCTGGACAGAGTGTGTGTCACAAACCCCATTGGACAGCGTGTATGTCACGAATCCCATTGGACAGCGTGTGTCACAAACCCCCCTGGACAGTGTGTTTGTCACACACACCCTTGGACAGAGTGTGTGTCAGAAACCCCATTGGAGAGCGTGTGTGTCACAAACCCCATTGGACAGCGTGTGTCACAACCCCCCCTGGACAGCGTATGTGTCACAAACCCCATTGGACAGCGTGTGTGTCACAAACCCCATTGGAAAGGGTGCATGTCACAAACCCCATTGAACAACGTGTGAGTCACAAAGCCCATTGTATACTCCGTGTGTCACAAACCCCATTGGACAGCGTGTATGTCATAAATACCATTGGACAGGGTGTGTGTCACAAACACCCCTGGACAGAATGCGTGTTCACAAACTACGTTGCAAATTGTGTGTGTCACAATCCTCATTGGACCGCATTTATGTCACAAACCCCCTTGGACAAGGTGTGTGTTACAAACCGCGGTGGAGTTTGTGTTTGTCACAAACCCCATTGCACATTGTGTGTGTCACAAACCCCATTGGACAGCCTGTGTGTCACAAACCCCATTGGACAGGGTGTGTGTCACAAACACCCCATTGTACAACATTTGTGTCAGTAACGTCCCTGGACAGGGTGTGTGTCACAAACCCCATTGGATATGGTGTGTGCCACAAACCCCAGTGGACAGCGTGTTTCACAACCACCCCTGTACAGTGTGTTTTTCACAAACACCCCTGGACACCGTTTGTGTTACAATCGCCCCTGGACAGGGAGTGTGTCACATAACCCTTTGGAGAGTGTGCGTGTGTCACAGACCCCATTGGACAGGGTTTGTGTCACAAACACCCCTGGACACCGTGTGATTCACAAAGCCCAGGGGACAGTGTGTGTGTCACAAGCCCCTCTGGACAGTGTGTGTGTCACAAACACCCGTGGATGCCGTTTCTGTCACAAACGCCCCTGGACAGGGTGTGTGTGACAAACCCCATTGGACACTGTGTGTGTCTCAAACCACATTGCACAAGGTGTCTGTCAGAAACACCCCTGGACACCCTGTGTGTCACAAATGCCCCTGGACAGGGTGTGTGTCACAAAGCCCATTGTACAGCATGTGTCACAAAAACCCCACTGGACAGCGTGCATGCCACAAACCCCATTGGACATTGTTTGTGTCACAAAGCCCATGGGACAGCATGTGTGTCACAATCCCCCTTGGACAGTGTTTGTGTCACAAACCCCATTGGACAGTGTGTGTGTCACGAACCCTATTGGACAGCGTGTGTGTAAGAAAACCCATTGGACAGCGTGTGTGTCACAACCCCCCGTGGAAACTGTGTGTGTCACAAATACCCCTGGACAGCGTGTGTGTCACAATCCCCATTGGAGATTCTGTATGTCACAAACCCCATTGGACAGCGTGTGTGTCACAAACTCCATTGGACAGCGTGTGACATAATCCCCCAGGAAATTATGTGTGTACAAAATACCACTGGACAGCGTGTGTGTCACAAATCCCACTGGATAACCTGTGTGTCACAATCCCCATGGGATAGCCTGTTTGTCACAAACCGCATTGGACAGCCTGTGTGTCACAACCCCTCTTGGACAGTGTGTGTGTCACAAACCCCCGTAAACGGTGTGTGTGTCACAAAGCCAATTGAACACCGTGTGTTGTACAAACGCCATTGGATAGCGTGTGTGTCACAAACCCATTGGACAGCCGTTGATTCACAAACCCCATTGGACAGAGTGTGTGTCATAAACACCCCTGGACGCCGTTTGTGTCACAAATGCCCCTGGACAGCGTGTGTGTCGCAAACTCCATTGGAAAGTGTGTGTGTCACAAACCCGATTGGACAGCCTGTGCGTCACAAACCCCATTGGACAGCGTGTGTGTCACAAACTCACTTTGGACAACGTGTGTGTGACAAGCACCCCTGGAAAGCCTGTGTCAGAACCCCCCATGGAAACTATGTGTGTCACAAACACCCCTGGACTGATTGTGTGTCACAAACCCTATTGGAGAGTGTGTGTCACAAACCCCATTGGACAGCGTGTGTGTCACAAACCCCCCTGGACAGCGGGTGTGTCACAACTCTTCCTAGACAGTGTGTGTATCACAAAAACCAATGGACAGTGTGTGTGTCACAGACCCCATTGGACAGGGTGTGTGACATAAACCCCATTGGACAGCGTGCATGTCACAAACCCCGTTGGACATTGTGTGTGTCACAAACCCCATTGGACAGGGTGTGTGTCACAAACACCCCTGGACACCGTGTGATTCACAAAGCCCAGTGGACAGTGTGTGTGTCACAAGTCCCTCTGGACAGTGTGTGTGTCACAAACACCTGTGGACGCCGTTTCTGTCACAAACGCCCCTGGACAGGGTGTGTGTGACAAACCCCATTGGACACTGTGTGTGTCTCAAACCCCATTGCACAAGGTGTCTGTCAGAAACACCCTTGGACACCCTGTGTGTCACAAATGCCCCTGGACAGGGTGTGTGTCACAAACCCCATTGTACAGCATGTGTGACAAAAACCCCACTGGACAGCGTGCATGCCACAAACCCGATTGGATATTGTTTGTGTCACAGACTCCATGGGACAGCATGTGTGTCACAATCCCCCTTGGACAGTGTTTGTGTCACAAACACCTCTGGACAGCTTTTGTGTCACAAACCCCATTGGACAGTGTGTGTGTCACGAACCCTATTGGACAGCGTGTGTGTCACAACACCCCGTGGAAACTGTGTGTGTCACAAATACCCCTGGACAGTGTGTGTGTCACAATCCCCATTGGAGATTCTGTATGTCACAAACCCCATTGGACAGCGTGTGTGTCACAAACCCCATTGGACAGCGTGTGACATAATCCCCCTGGAAACTATGTGTGTACAAAATACCACTGGACAGCGTGTGTGTCACAAATCCCACTGGATAACCTGCGTGTCACAATCCCCATTGGATAGCCTGTGTGTCACAATCCCCATTGGACAGCCTGTGTGTCACAACCCCTCTTGGACAGTGTGTGTGTCACAAACCCCCGTAAACGGTGTGTATGTCACAAAGCCAATTGAACACCGTGTGTTGTACAAACGCCATTGGATAGCGTGTGTGTCAGAAACCCATTGGACAGCCGTTGTTTCACAAACCACATTGGACAGGGTGTGTGTCATAAACACCCCTGGACGCCGTTTGTGTCACAAATGCCCCTGGACAGCGTGTGTGTCACAAACTCCATTGGACAGTGTGTGAGTCACAAGCGCCTCTGGACAGTGTGTGTGTCACAAACACCTGTGGACGCCGTTTCTGTCACAAACGCCCCTGGACAGGGTGTGTGTGACAAACCCCATTGGACACTGTTTGTGTCTCAAACCCCATTGCACAAGGTGTCTGTCAGAAACACCCCTGGACACCCTGTGTGTCACAAATGCCCCTGGACAGGGTGTGTGTCACAAACCCCATTGTACAGCATGTGTGACAAAAACCCCACTGGACAGCGTGCATGCCACAAACCCCATTGGACATTGTTTGTGTCACAAACCCCATGGGACAGCATGTGTGTCACAATCCCCCTTGGACAGTGTTTGAGTCACAAACACCTCTGGACAGCTTTTGTGTCACAAACCCCATTGGACAGTGTGTGTGCCACGAGCCCTATTGGACAGCGTGTGTGTAAGAAAACCCCTTGGACAGCGTGTGTGTCACAACCCCCCGTGGAAACTGTGTGTGTCACAAATACCCCTGGACAGTGTGTGTGTCACAATCCCCATTGGAGATTCTGTATGTCACAAACCCCATTGGACAGCGTGTGTGTCACAAACCCCATTGGACAGCGTGTGACATAATCCCCCTGGAAACTATGTGTGTACAAAATACCACTGGACAGCGTGTGTGTCACAAATCTCACTGGATAACCTGTGTGTCACAATCCCCATTGGATAGCCTGTGTGTCACAATCCCCATTGGACAGCCTGTGTGTCACAACCCCTCTTGGACAGTGTGTGTGTCACAAACTCGCCTAAACAGTGTGTGTGTGTCGCAAAACCCATTGGACAGCGTGTTTGGTACAAACGCCATTGAACAGCGTGTGTGTCACAAACCCATTGGACAGCCGTTGTTTCACAAACCCCATTGGACAGGGTGTGTATCATAAACACCCCTGGACGCCGTTTGTGTCACAAATGCTCCTGGACAGCGTGTGTGTCACAAACTCCATTGGAAAGTGTGTGTGTCACAAACCCCATTGGACAGCGTCTGTGTCACAAACCCCATTGGACAGTGTGTGTGTCACAAACCCGATTGGAAGCCTGTGCGTCACAAACCCCATTGGACAGCGTGTGTGTCACAAACTCACTTTGGACAACGTGTGTGTGACAAGCACCCCTGGAAAGCTTGTGTCAGAACCCCCCATGGAAACTATGTGTGTCACAAACACCCCTGGACTGATTGTGTGTCACAAACCCTATTGGAGAGTGTGTGTCACAAACCCCATTGGACAGCGTGTGTGTCACAAACCCCCCTGGACAGCGGGTGTGTCACAACTCTTCCTGGACAGTGTGTGTATCACAAAAACCAATGGACATTGTGTGTGTCACAGACCCCATTGGACAGGGTGTGTGTCACAAACACCCCTGGACACCGTGTGATTCACAAAGCCCAGTGGACAGTGTGTGTGTCACAAGCCCCTCTGGACAGTGTGTGTGTCACAAACACCTGTGGACGACGTTTCTGTCACAAACGCCCCTGGACAGGGTGTGTGTGACAAACCCCATTGGACACTGTTTGTGTCTCAAACCCCATTGCACAAGGTGTCTGTCAGAAACACCCCTGGACACCCTGTGTGTCACAAATGCCCCTAGACAGGGTGTGTGTCACAAACCCCATTGTACAGCATGTGTGACAAAAACCCTACTGGACAGCGTGCATGCCACAAACCCCATTGGACATTGTTTGTGTCACAAACCCCATGGGACAGCATGTGTGTCACAATCCCCCTTGGACAGTGTTTGTGTCACAAACACCTCTGGACAGCTTTTGTGTCACAAACCCCATTGGACAGTGTGTGTGTCACGAACCCTATTGGACAGCGTGTGTGTAAGAAAACCCATTGGACAGCGTGTGTGTCACAATCCCCATTGGAGATTCTGTATGTCGCAAACCCCATTGGACAGCGTGTGTGTCATAAACCCCATTGGACAGCGTGTGACATAATCCCCCTGGAAACTATGTGTGTACAAAATACCACTGGACAGCGTGTGTGTCACAAATCCCACTGGATAACCTGTGTGTCACAATCCCCATGGGATAGCCTGTGCGTCACAATCCCCATTGGACAGCCTGTGTGTCACAACCCCTCTTGGACAGTGTGTGTGTCACAAACTCGCCTAAACAGTGTGTGTGTGTCGCAAAACCCATTGGACAGCGTGTTTGGTACAAACGCCATTGAACAGCGTGTGTGTCACAAACCCATTGGACAGACGTTGTTTCACAAACCCCATTGCACAGGGGGTATGTAACAAACACCCCTGGACGCTATTTGTGTCAGAAACGCCCCTGGACAGCGTGTGTGTCACAAACTCCATTGGAGAGTGTGTGTGTCACAAACCTCATTGGACAGAGTGTGTCACAAACCCCCTGGAAACTGTGTGTGTCACAAACCCCATTGGACAACGTGTATGTCACAATCGCCCCTGGATAGGGTGTGTGTCACAAACCCCATTGGACAACGTGTGTTTCACAAACCCCATTGGACAGCATGTGTCACAAGCCCCTCTGGAAACTGTGTGTGTCCAAAATATCCCTGGACAGAGTGTGTGTCACAAACCCCATTGGACAGAGTGAGTGTTAAACCACATTGGACAGTGTGTGTCACAAACCCCCCTGGACACTGTGTGTGTAACAAACACCCTTAAACAGGGTGTGTGTCACAAACCCCATTGGAGAGTGTGTGTGTCACAAAGCCCATTGGAAAGGGTGTGTGTCACAAACACCCCTGGACAGTGTGTGTGTCACAAACACCCCTGGACAACGTGTATGTCACAAACGCACCTAGATAGGCCGTGTGTCCCAAACCCCATTGGACAGTGTATGTGTCACAAACCCCATTGGACAACGTGTGTCTCACAAACCCCATTGGACAGCATGTGTCACAAGCCCCCCTGGAAACTGTGTGTGTCCAAAATATCCCTGGACAGAGTGTGTGTCACAAACCCCATTGGACAGCGTGTATGTCACGAATCCCATTTGACAGCGTGTGTCACAAATCCCCGTGGACAGTGTGTTTGTCACACACACCCTTGGACAGAGTGTGTGTCAGAAACCCCATTGGAGAGCGTGTGTGTCACAAACCCCATTGGACAGCGTGTGTCACAACCCCCCCTGGACAGCGTATGTGTCACAAACCCCATTGGACAGCGTGTGTGTCACAAACCCCATTGGAAAGGGTGCATGTCACAAACCCCATTGAACAACGTGTGAGTCACAAAGCCCATTGTATACTCCGTGTGTCACAAACCCCATTGGACAGCGTGTATGTCATAAATACCATTGGACAGGGTGTGTGTCACAAACACCCCTGGACAGAATGCGTGTTCACAAACCACGTTGCAAATTGTGTGTGTCACAAACCTCATTGGACAGCATTTATGTCACAAACCCCCTTGGACAAGGTGTGTGTTACAAACCGCGGTGGAGTTTGTGTTTGTCACAAACCCCATTGCACATTGTGTGTGTCACAAACCCCATTGGACAGTCTGTGTGTCACAAACCCCATTGGACAGGGTGTGTGTCACAAACACCCCATTGTACAACATTTGTGTCAGTAACGTCCCTGGACAGGGTGTGTGTCACAAACCCCATTGGATATGGTGTGTGTCACAAACCCCAGTGGACAGCGTGTTTCACAACCACCCCTGTACAGTGTGTTTTTCACAAACACCCCTGGACACCGTTTGTGTTACAATCACCCCTGGACAGGGAGTGTGTCACATACCCCTTTGGAGAGTGTGCGTGTGTCACAGACCCCATTGGACAGGGTGTGTGTCACAAACACCCCTGGACACCGTGTGATTCACAAAGCCCAGTGGACAGTGTGTGTGTCACAAGTCCCTCTGGACAGTGTGTGTGTCACAAACACCCGTGGATGCCGTTTCTGTCACAAACGCCCCTGGACAGGGTGTGTGTGACAAACCCCATTGGACACTGTGTGTGTCACAAACCCCATTGCACAAGGTGTCTGTCAGAAACACCCCTGGACACCCTGTGTGTCACAAATGCCCCTAGACAGGGTGTGTGTGACAAACCCCATTGTACAGCATGTGTCACAAAAACCCCACTGGACAGCGTGCATGCCACAAACCCCATTGGACATTGTTTGTGTCACAAAGCCCATGGGACAGCATGTGTGTCACAATCCCCCTTGGACAGTGTTTGTGTCACAAACCCCATTGGACAGTGTGTGTGTCACGAACCCTATTGGACAGCGTGTGTGTAAGAAAACCCATTGGACAGCGTGTGTGTCACAACACCCCGTGGAAACTGTGTGTGTCACAAATACCCCTGGACAGCGTGTGTGTCACAATCCCCATTGGAGATTCTGTATGTCACAAACCCCCTTGGACAGCGTGTGTGTCACAAACCCCATTGGACAGCGTGTGACATAATCCCCCTGGAAACTATGTGTGTACAAAATACCACTGGACAGCGTGTGTGTCACAAATCCCACTGGATAGCCTGTGTGTCACAATCCCCATTGGACAGCCTGTGTGTCACAACCCCTCTTGGACAGTGTGTGTGTCACAAACCCCCGTAAACGGTGTGTGTGTCACAAAGCCAATTGAACACCGTGTGTTGTACAAAAGCCATTGGATAGCGTGTGTGTCACAAAGCCATTGGACAGCCGTTGTTTCACAAACCCCATTGGACAGGGTGTGTGTCATAAACACCCCTGGACGCCGTTTGTGTCACAAATGCCCCTGGACAGCGTGTGTGTCACAAACTCCATTGGAAAGTGTGTGTGTCACAAACCCCATTGAACAGCGTCTGTGTCACAAACCCCATTGGACAGTGTGTGTGTCACAAACCCGATTGGACAGCCTGTGCGTCACAAACCCCATTGGACAGCGTGTGTGTCACAAACTCACTTTGGACAACGTGTGTGTGACAAGCACCCCTGGAAAGCCTGTGTCAGAACCCCCCATGGAAACTATGTGTGTCACAAACACCCCTGGACTGATTGTGTGTCACAAACCCTATTGGAGAGTGTGTGTCACAAACCCCATTGGACAGCGTGTGTGTCACAAACCCCCCTGGACAGCGGGTGTGTCACAACTCTTCCTGGACAGTGTGTGTATCACAAAAACCAATGGACAGTGTGTGTGTCACAGACCCCATTGGACAGGGTGTGTGACATAAACCCCATTGGACAGCGTGCATGTCACAAACCCCGTTGGACATTGTGTGTGTCACACACCCCATTGGACAGGGTGTGTGTCACAAACATCCCTGGACACCGTGTGATTCACAAAGCCCAGTGGACAGTGTGTGTGTCACAAGCCCCTCTGGACAATGTGTGTGTCACAAACACCTGTGGACGCCGTTTCTGTCACAAACGCCCCTGGACAGGGTGTGTGTGACAAACCCCATTGGACACTGTGTGTGTCACAAACCCCATTGCACAAGGTGTCTGTCAGAAACACCCCTGGACACCCTGTGTGTCACAAATGCCCCTGAACAGGGTGTGTGTCACAAACCCCATTGTACAGCATGTGTGACAAAAACCCCCTGGACAGCGTGCATGCCACAAACCCCATTGGATATTGTTTGTGTCACAAACCCCATGGGACAGCATGTGTGTCACAATCCCCCTTGGACAGTGTTTGTGTCACAAACACCTCTGGACAGCTTTTGTGTCACAAACCTCATTGGACAGTGTGTGTGTCACGAACCCTATTGGACAGTGTGTGTGTCACAACACCCCGTGGAAACTGTGTGTGTCACAAATACCCCTGGACAGCGTGTGTGTCACAATCCCCATTGGAGATTCTGTATGTCACAAACCCCCTTGGACAGCGTGTGTGTCACAAACCCCATTGGACAGCGTGTGACATAATCCCCCTGGAAACTATGTGTGTACAAAATACCACTGGACAGCGTGTGTGTCACAAATCCCACTGGATAACCTGTGTGTCACAATCCCCATTGGATAGCCTGTGTGTCACAATCCCCATTGGACAGCCTGTGTGTCACAACCCCTCTTGGACAGTGTGTGTGTCACAAACCCCCGTAAACGGTGTGTGTGTCACAAAGCCAATTGAACACCGTGTGTTGTACAAACGCCATTGGATAGCGTGTGTGTCACAAACCCATTGGACAACCGTTGTTTCACAAACCCCATTGGACAGGGTGTGTGTCATAAACACCCCTGGACGCCGTTTGTGTCACAAATGCCCCTGGACAGCGTGTGTGTCACAAACTCCATTGGACAGTGTGCGTGTCACAAGCCCCTCTGGACAGTGTGTGTGTCACAAACACCTGTGGACGCCGTTTCTGTCACAAACGCCCCTGGACAGGGTGTGTGTCACAAACCCTATTGGACACTGTTTGTGTCTCAAACCCCATTGCACAAGGTGTCTGTCAGAAACACCCCTGGACACCCTGTGTGTCACAAATGCCCCTAGACAGGGTGTGTGTCACAAACCCCATTGTACAGCATGTGTGACAAAAACCCCACTGGACAGCGTGCATGTCACAAACTCCATTGGACATTGTTTGTGTTACAAACTCCATGGGACAGCATGTGTGTCACAATCCCCCTTGGACAGTGTTTGTGTCACAAACACCTCTGGACAGCTTTTGTGTCACAAACCTCATTGCACAGTGTGTGTGTCACGAACCCTATTGGATAGCGTGTGTGTAAGAAAACCCCTTGGACAGCGTGTGTGTCACAACCCCCCGTGGAAACTGTGTGTGTCACAAATACCCCTGAACAGTGTGTGTGTCACAATCCCCATTGGAGATTCTGTATGTCACAAACTCCATTGGACAGCGTGTGTGTCACAAACCCCATTGGACAGCGTGTGACATAATCCCCCTGGAAACTATGTGTGTGCAAAATACCACTGGACAGCGTGTGTGTCACAAATCCCACTGGATAACCTGTGTGTCACAATCCCCATTGGACAGCCTGTGTGTCACAACCCCTCTTGGACAGTGTGTGTGTCACAAACCCCCGTAAACGGTGTGTGTGTCACAAAGCCAATTGAACACCGTGTGTTGTACAAACGCCACTGGAGAGCGTGTGTGTCACAAAGCCATTGGACAGCCGTTGTTTCACAAACCCCATTGGACAAGGTGTGTGTCATAAACACCCCTGGACGCCGTTTGTGTCACAAATGCCCCTGGACAGCGTGTGTGTCACAAACTCCATTGGAAAGTGTGTGTGTCACAAACCCCATTGGACAGCATCTGTGTCACAAACCCCATTGGACAGTGTGTGTGTCACAAACCCGATTGGACAGCCTGTGCGTCACAAACCCCATTGGACAGCGTGTGTGTCACAAACTCACTTTGGACAACGTGTGTGTGACAAGCACCCCTGGAAAGCCTGTGTCAGAACCCCCCATGGAAACTATGTGTGTCACAAACACCCCTGGACTGATTGTGTGTCACAAACCCTATTGGAGAGTGTGTGTCACAAACCCCATTGGACAGCGTGTGTGTCACAAACCCCCCTGGACAGCGGGTGTGTCACAACTCTTCCTGTACAGTGTGTATATCACAAAAACCAATGGACATTGTGTGTGTCACAGACCCCATTGGACAGGGTGTGTGACACAAACCCCATTGGACAGCGTGCATGTCACAAACCCCGTTGGACATTGTGTGTGTCACAAACCCCATTGGACAGGGTGTGTGTCACAAACACCCATGGACACCGTGTGATTCACAAAGCCCAGGGGACAGTGTGTGTGTCACAAGCCCCTCTGGACAGTGTGTGTCTCACAAACCCCATTGGACAGCATGTGTGACAAAAACCCCACTGGAAACTGTGTGTGTCCAAAATATCCCTGGACAGCGTGTGTGTCACAAACCCCATTGGACAGCGTGTGTGTCACAAATCCCATTGGACAGTGTGTGTCACAACACCCGCTGGACAGTGTGTGTGTCACGAACCCTATTGGACAGCGTGTGTGTAAGAAAACCCATTGGACAGCGTGTGTGTCACAACCCCCCGTGGAAACTGTGTGTTTCACAAATACCCCTGGACAGCGTGTGTGTCACAATCCCCATTGGAGATTCTGTATGTCACAAACCCCATTGGACAGCGTGTGTGTCACAAACCCCATTGGACAGCGTGTGACATAATCCCCCTGGAAACTATGTGTGTACAAAATATCACTGGACAGCGTGTGTGTCACAAATCCCACTGGATAACCTGTGTGTCACAAATCCCACTGGATAACTTGTGTGTCACAATCCCCATTGGATAGCCTGGGTGTCACAATCCCCATTGGACAGCCTGTGTGTCACAACCCCTCTTGGACAGTGTGTGTGTCACAAACCCCCGTAAACAGTGTGTGTGTCACAAAGCCAATTGAACACCGTGTGTTGTACAAACGCCATTGGATAGCGTGTGTGTCACAAACCCATTGGACAGCCGTTGTTTCACAAACCCCATTGGACAGGGTGTGTGTCATAAACACCCCTGGACGCCGTTTGTGTCACAAATGCCCCTGGACAGCGTGTGTGTCACAAACTCCATTGGAAAGTGTGTGTGTCACAAACCCCATTGGACAGCGTCTGTGTCACAAACTCCATTGGACAGGGTCTGTGTCACAAACACCCCATTGTACAACATTTGTGTCAGTAACGTCCCTGGACAGGGTGTGTGTCACAAACCCCATTGGACATGGTGTGTGTCACAAATCCCAGTGGACAGCGTGTTTCACAACCACCCCTGTACAGTGTGTTTTTCACAAACACCCCTGGACACCGTTTGTGTTACAATCGCCCCTGGACAGAGAGTGTGTCACATACCCCTTTGGAGAGTGTGTGTGTCACAAACCCCATTGGACAGGGTGTGTGTCACAAACGCCATTGGACAGTGTGTGTCACAAACCCCCCTGGACACTGTGTTTGTCACAAACACCCTTAGACAGGGTGTGTGTCACAAACCCCATTGGACAGCGTGTGTGTCACAAAGCCCATTGGAAAGGGTGTGTGTCACAAACACCCCTGGACAGTGTGTGTGTCACAAACTCCATTGAATAACGTGTGAGTCACAAAGCCCATTGGACACTGCGTGTGTCACAAACCTCCTTGGACAGGGTGTGTGTCACAATCCACCTGGAAACTGGGTGTGTCACAAACACCCCTGGATAGGGTGTGTGTCACAAAAGCCATTGGACAGCCTCTGTGTCACAAACACCCCTGGACACCGTTTGTGTCACAAACGCTCCTGGACAGGGTGTGTGTCAGAAACCACATTCGACAGTGTGTGTGTTACAACCCCATTGAACACTTTCTGTGTCACAATTCCCATTAGACAGCGTGTGTGTAAGAAATCCCATTGCACAGCGTGTGTGTCACAAAGCCAATTGGACAGCGTGTGTCACAATCCACCTGGAAACTGGGTGTGTCACAGACACCCCTGGACAGGGTGTGTGTCAGAAATGCCATTGGACAGCCTCTGTGTCACAAACTCCATTGGACAGCGTGTGTCTCACAAACCCCATTGGACACCCTGTGTGTCACAAACGCCATTGCACGGCGTGTTTGTCACAAATCGCATTGGACAGTCTGTGTGTCACAACCGCTCTTGGACAGTGTGTTTGTCACAAACCTCCCTAAACAGTGTGTGTGTCACAAACCCCATTGGACAGCGTCTGCGTCACAAACCCCATTGGACAGGGTGTGTGTCACAAACACCCGTGGACAGCGTGTGTGTCACAAACGCCCCTGTACAGGGTGTGTATCACAAACACCCCTGGATAGAGTGCGTGTCATAAACCCCATTTCACTTTGTGTGTTTCAAAAACGCCATTGGACAGCGTGTGTGTCACAAACCTCATTGGACGGGTTGTGTGTCACAAACACCCCTGGACAGGGTGTGTGTCACAAACGCCATTGGACAGTGTGTGTCACGAACCCCATTGGAGAGCGTGTGTGTCACAAAGCCCATTGGAAAGGGTGTGTGTCATAAACACCCCTGGACAGTGGGTGTGTCACAAACCCCATGGAATAACGTGTGAGTCACAAAGCCCATTGGACACTGCGTGTGTCACAAACCCCCTTGGACAGGGTGTGTGTCACAATCCACCTGGAAACTGGGTGTGTCACAAACACCCCTGGACAGGGTGTGTGTCACAAACGCCATTGGACAGCGTGTGTCTCACAAACCCCATTGGACACCCTGTGTGGCACAAACCCCATTGCACAGCGTGTGTGTCACAAACCGCATTGGACAGCCTGTGTGTCACAACCCCTCTTGGACAGTGTGTGTGTCACAAACCCCCCTAAACAGTGTGTGTGTGTCGCAAAACCCATTGGACAGCGTGTTTGGTACAAACGCCATTGGACAGCGTGTGTGTCACAAACCCATTGGACAGCCGTTGTTTCACAAACCCCATTGCACAGGGTGTGTGTAACAATCACCCCTGGACGCCGTTTATGTCAGAAACGCCCCTGGACACCGTTTTGTCACAAATGCCCCTGGACAGCGTGTGTGTAACAAACTCCATTGGAAAGTGTGTGTGTCACACCCCCTCCTGGAAACTGTGTGTGTCACAAACACCCCTGGACAACGTGTACGTCACAAACGCCCCTAGATAGGGTGTGTGTCACAAACCCCATTGGACAGTGTATGTGTCACAAACCCCATTGGACAACGTGTGTCTCACAAACCCCATTGGACAGCCTGTGTCACAAGCCCCCCTGGAAACTGTGTGTGTCCAAAATATCCCTGGACAGCGTGTGTGTCACAAACCCCATTGGACAGCGTGTGTGTCACGAATCCCATTGGACAGTGTGTGTCACAACACCCCCTGGACATTGTGTGTGTCACAAACACCCTTAGACAGGGTGTGTGCCACAAACCCCACTGGACACACAGATGACTACAGTAAAAAACCAACACTGAAGGTATGCAGGTCTTTATTTCTTCTAGTCGAGGGGATCAATAAGAGATTTAGCTGCTTGCACTGTTTTTGTTACTCACACACTGATGATCTAGTATAGAAGCTGCAAACCTCACAAGAAGCAGACCCAGAACCTCATTTAAGTGCCCTAAGGTCAAATTAAGAAGTCATTTAGCTGGTTTTCTCAGTGACCCCCCTCCTCTGAGGTTCCTCCTTGCACAGTGACTATCAACGCCAGAAGGAAAATTTACTTTAATCCCGCACGCAGGTGAATTTTGGATTTTTAAGTTTCTTTCCTGAAATGAATGATGTATTTCTCTCTTATATGGTTAAGTAAAGGTTCACAAAAAAACCACATTTCTTTGCTGGACTTTTGTTTCTTTTCAGTGGCAAAATTTGTCACTGTGCAAATATTGGATCAGATGGCAACTAAAATATCATGAAGTTAGTTGACGTTCCTCCAATACCCATCTATAGAAACACATTGTTATCAGTTACTAAAATGGTTAAAAATCAGTCTTACTGCTCGTCAGTTGTTATTAATGAGAAAACTGTTTTACATAACTGACCTGAAATGCAGATGAATCCAGAAGGAAAAAAAGCCTCGTTGTATGAAGACAAGTTATCTGTTTGGGCATAAACTGCATAAATGGACGTATGAGAAGAAGAGCATTCCACATAGTCTGATGTGTCATCAACCACTTTGCAGAACCCGCTGTCGGACAGCCAGCTGCAAAACAAAATGTTCACAAAGCTGGAAATCGACTTGTCTAATTCACACGGTAAACAGGCTTGAAAATTGTTGTATCTCTGAAAACACCGGGTTTTCTAAACTACTGCATAAGTTTATCTTCATCTATTGCACATCTTTCATGTGCAGTTTTTAGAATAGCATATTTACATGAAATTAAAACAGCTTGTAAAAAATTATATTATTAAAAAAATATAAGTATATAGTCATGAACTTTGTTTTTCTGCTAGAAATTTTTTTTGTGGCCATGTTTTAAAACTTACACACGATTCACAGTCCCATCTGAATTTTTAAATAGTGTGTTGCTTAAACTTGCACAGTGCTTTAGCCCATTCTGAAGAACACTTGCTGTTTTGAAACTAAAATACATGTTCTCCTTCAGTATTGCTGAAAATTTTGGAAAAGGATACTACAGGTGACATCCTAAGCCATTTCTAGTGGAAACCACCTTGTTCTGTGATACAATGTCTAGATAAAAGGAGAGTATGCAGGTAAATTCTGCTGCATCTCCTTCCTGAATAGTTTATATCAGTGACAGACTGATAGAATCCAGACCATCTAATGAAATCATATCTAAACTAACTCGTTGTCTGCAGGATATAGAATGTAACTCTCTCTAATTTCATTTATACTGTGTGAACAGGAAAGAAACAGGCAAATCAAATAATAGGGCATTGAAGGGAATACACAGAAAACTTTAGCACATCGCTTGCAATGGTGTGAGTAGCAATAAGAATGGAAAATGATCAGCAGTTCACCACTTCTGAAAACCAGGATACATCAAGTCAAGCTAGCAGCAGCAATATTAAAAACTACCAGGAGATGGCTTTTCTGTCAAAAAGTAAGAGCCCTACAGAGATCATCGTCAAAAGTTATGCCAAAATTCTGGATATTAGCAAATAAGGAATATTCTGTTTCAGTGACTTGAAGCAATACCAGAGACGCAGGTTTAATTCTTTGTAAGAATGGACTCAAAATGTTGTCTGATAACAACTGTAAAGAGTACAAAAGAGGCTAATATTAATGAAGTGATGCCATTCTGGAATTTATGGCCTCTCAGCATTGCCCAACACATCATTACATAAACTAAACAGTACTGTAATGAAAAAAATCAATAGTAGAAGTCTGAGAAATCTCTAAGTTAGAATAACTACACATTTTATTATACAGAATGTTTTACGTGCTGGTACAAAGGCCAGAAAAGTTAAGGGAAAAAGATGGATAAGAAATAGATCAATTTCGTACTTGCAGGCGATCTGATCGGACTTGATGGGATTTTATACAAATACACATGGTAGAAACTGGAAAACTAAACAGATTAATAAAACAACCTTTCAGCAGCTTGGTTCCAGAGGAGACATAGAGACTTTTGTGGAACAATCCGACTTCCTGTAGCATAAACCCGATAAACAACTTCATTGTTATCTTTCAAAGGGTATGAACTCTGACCCTTCAAACTCATAGAAAAAACCTGAAACAGTACACACAACATAAACACAAACTTCATATTAAAATTAAACAGTCAGTGCTCATTTTAATCACAAACACTAAAACGCTCACATCATTTTAAAGATATTTAAGATGGTTCGAGTAATATATAAATTAATTTATTGAAAAAATAAATTGCATTATCTTCAAACCTTGTTCTTCAAGGCAAGCTCTTTGTCTCCAGTAAGGAACCACTGCTGACTGCTATATTCTGTGAACTGTACAGATTCACAGCTCTCTTCTTGAAGAGGGGATAACACAACAGAGACCTTTAACAAATGTTCAGGTACTTGAATAAAATCTCCATCTTTTCCATCAAATCTGTGTCCGTTGATTTGCTGAGGAAACCAGTTGTGAGCCATTATTGCAATGTACGGGCAGCTGTCAAGGCTATTTTTACCTCTGTTGAAGAGGAAAAGCAACAGGGCTGGTAAGTGGAACTGAACTTTCACTATGCTTCACATAATTACTCTAAAATGTATGCGTAATTAATATTTTATTCCTTCATCATTTTAGGCTTTATTACATTTAATAAAAAGACAGCTTCCGGTTCTGTGAAAAAAGGAGGGGCGGAATTATTATGTATCTTGGCTTCTCCATTTCTCCTCTGGATTTTGCTCACTATGATCTGTAAGAAAAACCATCCCACGGTAAAACAGGTTATCATAATATTCATCTTTATAACTTGATGTAGAGAAGAGTCAATAACAAGGAGAAGCATTAAAATGGATGATCTAGCTCTTATTCCCAAGAGATGACACAAAAAACTTGCAATAACGAATTTGAACTTTCAAGTTCTGGACACTGTTCCAGAGAGCACTGTTATTTATGCCATTTACTGTCTTTTGGCTGAGATGGGCATCTTAACCCCTATAACTTATGCAATGTCACAGAAAGTTACATCTCCAAAAGAAACTGAGAAAGAAATCTAAAGCATGCTGATTTTCACCGGACGGGAAAAAAGAAAAAAGGTATTTTTTTATTCTAGATTCAACTACCAGTTTTTTAATAGGTTCACAGTGGGAGAAACCCACTGTTGAAAAGTGTTTGTGTCATAAAACTGTCATTTGTTTCTGCAGTCATCTATTTTCTCTGCCAATTAGCCTGGCCATAGGTTATGATGCACTTGCAGAAAAAACTAGGAATTTGAAACTACATGTAAAAACTATGAGTTGCTTTCAGGCAATTCTAAATAATGTTCAAGTGAGCAAAACCATGTACACAGAAATTAGAGAATGCCAGTAGAAATTTTGGGTTACTTACTGTCACCTACATCTTAAAGCATAGCTCTCCATCATATAATTACGTTATTTTCTTAGCAAGATTAATTAATCCTTTTCTAAGCAATATTTAAGCTAATGGTGACTTAATACATCCCAGATCTCCTGACTTCTACTCTCAGAGCTATCCCGCATTTGTGACACCAGCTCTTAGAGCTTTGTAAGATTCCGACAGAGTGCAACACGTTTTCATACAGGTAACAAGTCCCTTTTCTAAAAAATATCATTTACATTTTTACTGTCTTAGCTTTCTGGTATTTTCAAAACGTATTTTGAATTCAAGGTTACTTACCTTTCTCCCGGTGACCCACACATTACCCCTGTCAACAGGGAAAAGGCAAATTTCCCGGTCACCGCAGCAAGCAGGCTATATCCTCGTGTGTCCTCGCGCTTTGGGCTAGCCAGCGTGCAGAGTATCTCATAGAAAAGGCTTCTACTTTTATCAGTGAGTAACTGTTTCTCACCAACATCTGTCACCTAAAGGGAGGAGAAGAAATCGAACATTTTATGCACACAAGTCTGCTTGTAACATTTCCTCATAAAACGAACATTTATCCCAGTGTTCATTCTGAAAGTTCAGCATATTTTTCATTTCTTGATCACTGCGGCCAAGGCATCAGGTGCAGTCTATGTCAAAACTACACAAAGATATCCTTACTAATGTGGATTTATTAAAGAAACCATGTGGGACTTTTCATTCCTTCGCAAGTCAAAGATCGTTGCGCCCTGAGGAGTCTTGATATGATTTCTGTGTCAAAATGGCAACAGTCACAAATGAATTATTCTTCATTAATATTTTTATACTGGTTTGTGTCTAGGTATTTAAACATTTTCCAGCTCCACATTTAAACACTTTCCAGATCCATTTTGCATTGCTCCACAAGTCCAGAAGAGCCAGGAAGCCACAAAACTAGTCCCAGGGTTTTCACAGAACTCAGGGCAATGCTGAAGTGCTCAGGTACTTGCCAGCCCGATTGCCAGAGGTAGTGCAGAGGGAAAAAAAAGGAAAAGAATATGCAGGCCTGGTTAAGACAACAGCAGAAGACTCCAGCTGGTCCTGCTAGGACTTGCTGGTGTGTTGACTGTATTCAAATGTGAAGATAAGAACAACCTATCGGAGAGCAGTGTAGGGGAAAGGGACCTGGGGGTCCTGGGGACAGCAGGATGACCATGAGCCAGCACTGGGCCCTTGTGGCCAGGAAGCCAATGGTACCTGGGGTGGGTTAGAAGGGGGTGGTCAGTAGGTCAGAGAGGTTCTCCTGCCCCTCTGCTCTGCCCTGGGGAGACCACACCTGGAATCTTGTGTCCAGTTGTGGCCCCTCAGTTCCAGCAGGACAGGGAACTGCTGGAGGGAGTCCAGCGCAGCCACCAAGATGCTGAAGGGAGTGGAGCATCTCCCGTGTGAGGAAAGGCTGAGGGAGCTGGGGCTCTGGAGCTGGACAAGAGGACACTGAGGGGGGACTCATTCATGGGGATCAATATGGAAAGCGGGAGCGTCAGGAGGATGGAGCCAGGCTCTTCTCGGTGACAACCAATGGTAGGACAAGGAGTAATGGGTACAAACTGGAACACAGGAGTTTTGGAGGTTCTGCTTAAATTTGAGAAGAACCTTGTTCCCGGTGAGGGTGGCAGAGCCTGGCCCAGGCTGCCCAGGGAGCTTGTGGAGTCTCCTTCTGTGCAGACATTCCAACCCGCCTGGACACCTTCCTGTGTAACCTCATCTGGGTGTTCCTGCTCCATGGGGGGATTGCACTGGATGAGCTTTCCAGGGCCCTCCAACCCCTGACATTCTGTGAATCTGTGATTCTGTGAACCCTGAGCCTCACTGCCTTGTGCCAGGGCTAAAACCAACAAAGATATGCCCTGAGAATCAAGAAATCGTAACAAGCGGGAGCGTCAGGAGGATGGAGCCAGGCTCTTCTCGGTGACAACCAATGGTAGGACAAGGGGTAATGGGTACAAACTGGAACACAGGAGTTTTGGAGGTTCTGCTTAAATTTGAGAAGAACCTTGTTCCCGGTGAGGGTGGCAGAGCCTGGCCCAGGCTGCCCAGGGAGCTTGTGGAGTCTCCTTCTCTGCAGACATTCCTGCGTGACACCAAAGGGAAAATGTGGCACAGCACAAAACATCGTGCTATAGGTACATACACAAAATCAATACCAGTTGTTCTTTTCAACCTATTTGATTGTTGATTGCTGGCCACCATCCTAACTTGTAGCAGGCAAACGTCTTCCATGACTGGGACTTCACAGCTTCTATTTTTACCTTTGTCTGTGTCCCTGGATCCCTGGGTCCCTGCTGTGGATGCTGTCCTTGATCTTATCACAGGCCTGTGTGTTATTTTACTCTTATTAAAGTCATTGGTCATTCAAGAAAGAGCAGGAAAGGTTTACCTTATCTATTATATGCATCACAGCAGTAAGCTGCTCTTCTGTGGTTTCTGTAGCCACTTTGACATTCAGATTCTGGAGGACTCTGTGTAAGATGGTGTCATCAAGAGGCTGATGGAGTTGATCAATGAGCCCCCAAGCTGGCAAGGAGTCCAAATCTGACACAATGGTGACGTTAGCAATGCCATACACGTCACCTGCCCTGGCACCGCCTGTGGGATTAGAAAGTACAACCTGGAAACGCTTTGGAAATGGGTTTAAAGATCCTGTCTTTGGAGTTAGGGTCACATCCAGGAACATATTTCTCTGTCCAGGTTCAAAAGTCAATAAACCCTCAGATCTGGCAAAATCTTGTCCTGCCACAGCTGGAGAGATGAAGGTCCGGCCAATAGGTTCAGGTTTCTGTAGCTCCTTAAAACAAATCAGAAGAGTTTAGGGTAACATTATGATAGATACAATCGTTCAAAAACAGCTGCTGTAGAACTCCTGTTGTAAACGGGTAAAATTTAAGTGTGTAAAAAAAGAAACCCTCTTTCAAAATGCAGTTAAGAATTATATAACAATTACCTTAAATGAAATATCTCCCTGAAGTAGCAATCTGTCACCTGTAATCACTGACTACCCAGGGAAAGAATTATATATATTGTCGATAGTGTACAGGATCCCTCTCGTTCTTTTGCAAAACAAAAATCACAAAGCTTTTTCTGGGTGAACAGATGTTACAGAAACGTTAGCACATCTGTAAGGTGAATTCCAGAGGGCACAATGTAAGTTTAGGTCTGTAGCATGAAATTCCCTCGGTTCAGGGTACAGGCAGGCATTACAGATACATAAAAACTAAACAAAAGGAAAAAAATAAACCACTCTGGAAACCTGTGCCCAAATTAATATCAGTTCATGATATTTTTAGTCCCAGTAAAGATACCTAGGAATGCTATAGGGCCTCATTTCTTCTGTGAAGTAGCACTCTTTTCACCTTCCACGAGGTCTGCAGATTCTTCATATCCTTACTGGTTTTGTCAGTTGCCATAACCCTGGTATTATATCTCGTAATATAACAAACTTTCCTTAAGTGGAAACTAACATTCCGGGCTATTATTCAAATTCAATAGTATTTATTAATTTAGTAAGAACTGATTGTATACTGACTATTAAGCAAAGATGTTTATTTGTGAAATACTAGACCGCTTTTGAAAACATTTTGCTTTAATTAGTAGAGTTTACTTATGGAATAAATCAGAATTTTTTTTGAGTTCAGAGAACTTAGTAAATCAGTGCGGTGTGTATCTCTTTCAAAATTGCTCTAGAACAAAATCACATAATCTGTGCAAATTTCAGTAAGAAGTTTCCTTTTGTTTACCCCTTCCAATCGAGAACTAGGAAATGGAGCAATAAGTGGTAATAAAAGCACCAGTGGCAAGAGCATTGTTTAAGAAACCTTTGTAGAAATGAGATAAGCATCTGTTTCCTGTCTGCCACGGCTTCTTATTTTACAGGTACCAAGAGCACCAATAATTTGGTGTGTGGTCACGCACACTCGTTACCTAAAAATATCCGAAGAAGGGTTGCTATATAAAAATTATAAACAGGTAAAGAAATGCTCCCTATATTTCAGCCTAAATATACACTGGACAGTAGCAATTTCTTCTCCATTTAACATCTAAATTATAATGAACTTTTGGCTGGAAAGAATGTGAAAATTTGTTATCACGCAATTGAACAAAAGCACTGGTCAGCTATAAGAAATGGATGGAAATATCACGTAATCCCATGCAGTTGAAATAAATATGCATCCAATACAGCAATAGAATGCAAAGCATTTTATTGTAAAGGTTGATGGAATTACACCCCTCTTGCAGCCTGTTCCTTGACGTTGAAATCAAGGAAGGAATCATGTTTTTGCAGTTGTGTTACTTCTGCTAAAGGAGAATCTTCATAATCTGTCAGTTAATAATGAGGTAGTCATTTAGAGATAAAAGGGTCCAAAGTTAGAAGTGTCTGATGTTACAGCTGTAAACATAACCAAAAAAATGAAAGGGGATGGTAAAATAGGCTTAAGCACGTGAGATTTTTTAATCAGATAATTTTAGTTTAGAACTTCAAGAAAATGGAATAAAATCTGATTAAAGCGCTCCTTCTCTTTTCCTAAGTGTGCTCTGTGTATTAATACATTTTTCACCTAAAACAGCAAGTGTGTTGGCATCTGAATCTTGACAGGCATACACATAATAAAAACTTAATTTGAGAGAAAAAAGCCTCAAAAATTTGAGTATTTCAAGAACTTTAGGACAAAGAAAGAAATGTATTTAATGCCTGCCTGCCCGTTGTCTTTGAGGTAACTGAAAGGTACTATGAAACAAATCACTCTTGATAATACAAGAGTGAACAAGGCCTTTTTACTAGTGGAAAACAAACAAAATTATAATGTATGGGCCCAGCAAATGCTTGACTGCTTCCTGAAAAAAATGCTAATTACAGCCAGATTCACTTTACAGAATGAGCGATTTACTAGCAAAAAAAATAAGTTAAATTATAAAAACAGCAATAGACTCTTTACCTGCATGCTGGAGCTGATCACTGTGGTTACCGATGTACTAGAATCTCTATGCACTTGCAGGCTGATTAAAGTTGTCTTCTTGTGAGCCACAGCAAAACGAGATCCCACAGCAAAATACACTAAACCACGAGGAGCGTCGCTTTCAAGGACGGTTATAAAAGCAAATCTGGCACTGCTGTTCAATGCAGCTCCTGTGCTTACAGCATAAAGCTCAACAAAAAAATACATCTCAAATTCAGGTACCTGTAAAGGAGGGATGATTTTCATGTCATTATAAGACCCACTAATTATTTGTTTTTAAAAAGTTTGCATTATTTTGTATGCACAATGGATACTAACACCATAAGCATGCCTCTTGAAATGTGCAGTAAGTGCAAGGAAGTATTAATATATCCTAAAAATAATAATGTTGCAGCAATGCCACGTGCAATAATGACATCGTGAATTTTTGCATGGGACTCTACCGAAATAAAACAGCTATTTGTATACTACACGTATTGTTACTGTAGATTTGCCATAAGACAAGATGGTAAATGCTTTAAGAGCTCAGTTTTCCAGATTATGGAGTTACATAGCTGTACATTTTGTAAGGAATTTGCTCTTTCACTTAATTTTTGCCTTATGAAAAGGCATGTACCCACCTTCTTACCTGTGTAAAAAACTCCATAGAAGAGTGAGTATGCAGTTTTGAATCTTCAGTTAATACTGACTGTATTTTAATATTGAACTCTGCTAACCACAGTTTTGAATAGCATTTTACACACAGCCTTAGTGTTTGTGCACTAACATGTTTGCACATATTTTTACAAGCAAAACTAACTAGGTTTGGATGTTTAACTGAATTTATCCAAAATCCCAAAGCCTGCAGATACTACCTGGTAGGCCTTTGTGAGGTTTAGAATATACAGAAATCTTGCGTTGGTCTGGAAATACAGGCTATTGAATTTCAGCGTTCACATGTCAAAGAATTAGTCTAGGAATTTCTACAAACTGAATGCCTGTTTATTGAAAATAAGGTAGCAATATTAAATTACACTATGACGTGTTGCCCTCCCTTTGATTTTCTATCTACACTACAGATATAACATGTTTAGAAATAGATATCCGATTCCTGAGATTCCATAAATAATTGGAAATATGGCATCTGAACCTATTAGATGCACTGAGGAAGCAGCAAACCAGCAAAAAAACACTCCATAGTTCTTTACAAGACAACAGCACTATAAAAAAAAGTTGGTAATTGAAGACGATTTCAAGTATAGATTTTTGTTCCGGGTCTGAATTTTTGGAAATTCTGCTGTAATTCTAGGAAAGCAGGAACCAGCTCTTAGCAAATGAAGTCAGTGCAACTGACCAAGCAAAAACTTTCTAAAAGCTAGATGTCATACCGTACGCCATAAAAACGTAAAATATTTATTGAATGCATTTATTACTTCATCATTTCATAATGTATTTGTTGCTAATTTATAAGCTATTTTATGGAAGAAGAACTGGAAGAAGAATTAAAGAATATTTGGGGGGGCTAAACAGCATATATTTTTAATCGAGTAGTCATCAAGTAATTATTTACATGGAATGATCTTGACTAATGGATGACAGGCACAAATTCACTGTAGCGCCACAGGGAACTAACCTTCCATTAGCACCTGTTTGAGTGGCACACGCTTGTGCTTCATGTGGTATAAATGCATGTTTCTAACGCTGCCAGTCCGCTGTCATTAAATAATGAAGACATTCCTCTGGAATAAACAGGTTCAAAATCCCAGTTTGCGCAGCGAGGCCACCTGTGATCCACTCATGCATATATTTTATTCCTTGGCTCTGTAATTTAAAAATTACATCCGAGGATGCAGAAGGAAAATAGCCCTCTGAGCTAAGGGAATGCACACAGTTCCCTAGTGGGAAATAATTGTTTCCCACATCCTACATCTTGCGTTGTTTTCTAAAGTGTAGTCAGACAAACTGTAGAAACCTTCTCATATTGTCTTTTTTCCATTCCCCAGACCTCAGCTTTGCCACTAGCCTGACGGTTCAGATAGTTTATCGGAAAATTTCAAACTCTTCACTCTGAAAGAATGACAAACATTAATCTTCCCTTTCTTAAGGGACTGTTCTAAGCACCAGGTGTTCAAACAAAATTATTGTTTCCTTTTGTTTCCAGTAAAAATTGTTGCAATAAAAGCTTTTTGTTTCTTTTTTTTTTGTAGAATGAGGTGTTATTAGTTGCAGGATATGCTTTCTATAAAACACCCTAAGAAGTCCTTTAACTGATTAAAAATTTACTGTGTGGAGGATAAGAATGCAGCAAATGAATACACACCTCACTGAGATAACTCCATTCTTTTTTCTTATGGTTCTATAAAAGATCTGCATTTTACTCTTCAAATTAAATACTCATCTTCCCAAGTTTTTAGCAGTCACCATGGATGCAGCACAAGTCTGTAAATAAACATGTATTTGCAGAGGAGCTGAGCAGATGTCAAGTTACCATCTCCAGACTGTGTCCCACACATCACTTCCTCCAGATCAGAGGGTTTTTTCAGTCTTGATAAGCTGCAATTCAACACCACAGGGCTATACACAAATGAGTAATAATTACTTACATTCTCAGGCTTTAGTTCAATGGAGATGTTGCACAACGTTTGACCTGCCATGCAGGTAGTGGATCCCACCACGGATACAAGTTCATTCTCCAAGTTCACGCCATCCTTCAGAAGGACAACACCTGTTTTATTAAAGGTCACACGCCAAAAGATCTTCACGTCTTCAAAAGCCCTATAAGCAAATCGAGAGTATATATGTACTGAAGGAGATCACTATTGTTTTAGGAAACATAAACCATGGAGGTAACACACGTTTTCTGTTATGATTCAAAGCTTATCACCAGGGAACAAACTGCTGTAGGATGAAAACTTCTCTTTTTTAATTTAAATTCCTTCACCTGACATGTGTTTAGATCACAAAAACATCACACAGGAAGAAAATAAAGCAATTACACGGAGCTAGATTATTCTCAATTTTTATTTCAGAAAACATGACATTAGCTGCATAAGAGACACTGGTTCTTGGAAGGGAGTTGCCCATGTACCTTCCTTAATACTACAGTAACCGTTCGCCTGGAAAACCAGGTAGGATTTGTTTTTCCTCTAAGTTTAAGGAACGTGAAGTACTTGAGCATATTTGATTAAAAGTACACATCAATGTGCAACATATAGATATAGATATATATGTGCTAATTAGAAAAAATACAGTGTGTCTGTGTGACTGAAAACATTATCATAGTGCTGACACTCAGGTGCCTTCTTAATTGCTCATTTTAGTATTCATACCTACATTGTACTACACGGGGAGTTGAGAACTTGAATTACACCTCGAGCAGGGCAAATATTTTAACTCATGCAAATCTTTCACACTTGTAGCCTTATAGTGTAAGTTGGAAAATACTTGTTTTTCCTGTCTCTGCTTTATCACAGCAGAGTGACAGACCTAATCACATTCACAACTTAAAGCCAGTTCATCAACTTCTGAGAAGTTACTAAAGCAGCTGAAAGGCAGATTTATTTTAAAACTCTTTGATAAACTCTTCCACTAACAGCAGCTCCTGTGGTTAACAACATAGCATGTTACAACATGTGGGAAGCACATTCGAATCGGCACCTGTTTGGTTGCCTTGTGACAATCAGCAGCACCTCTCTGTTCTCCGAGTCTTCATCAAGTACGAGACCGCTTTGTACTTCTCGAACAAATCCCAAAATGCCATTCTGGAGATCATTTCCTATAGAGGAAACAGTCCATGAAAGTAAGCAAGAAAGTTAAGCTGAGACTAAATTATAACCTTCATGTGAATAACCACTAAAAAAAAATTAAAATAGGTATCAAAACAATGCTACAAAGTATCATCTGGGGACACCTTGAGAAAATTTATTATAATATTTCTGGGTTTAATTTACACTACATAGTTATCCAGAACTTTAAATGTTGGCATTTCTAAATTTTATTTTAACCAGTAGAATAAGTACTTTTGAAAGCAGATATAGTAGGGTACGGGATGAAGATGGGCTTCCAAGGACAGCTTTCTTATTCGTCCCACTCATACTCTTGTTGAACCCATTAATTTTTCCAAATTGTCACATCAGCTTTTCTTCTGCATCTTTAATTCCGTGTGTGCAAGTATGGAGCTGCACAATACTTCACTGTTCTCATGGGAATGTAAACATCTTTGGCAAAACAGCAGTGTATGGAAAAAAAATCCAGGTTTAATGAGGGGAAGCTAATGTCTTCAGAGTGCCCCATTAAATCTTGTTACTAAAGGATTTCTCCTGTACAGGTAGCAATGGCTTTACTTACCAGTGCATGCTGAATGTCAATATAGAGACTGATACTTTGCACAAACCCCATTGTATGTAAAAGTGACAAAATGGCAAAAGTAAAAATCTAAAATGCCTGCAATGCTACTGGATCTACATAAAAACTACTCAAGATTAGTCTTTTCCCTTAAAGAGTAAAACAGGGCAAGAACAGAGAGAAGCATAATCTCTAAATGTATTTTGAGCTACGTTGCTAAGGGACGCGTAGTAGCTTTGTACATTAGATGCTTCCTCTGCTCTGGAAAACTCAAGATTTCACAATAGAATACCCTGCTTATCGTCAAATAGATTGCCAATCTTTACATGAAAATTGCTATGAAAACATAGTCATTTACTGTTATTAATTTTCCCAGGGAAATAATATTACCTGCAATAATTACTGTTGCAAAAGCAGCAAATCCATATTCATCCTTTCCTTCTACAATCTGAGCTCCATATTCAGGATTTGAGAGGAAAACATAAAACAATTCCTGTCCTTCAGGCTCATCATCGTCAAAAATCTTTATGGACACCCTGCTTTCTCTTTGTCCATCCAGCAAAGTCAAAGAGACTGACTGTTCCTCAAAATCTTCCCCTTCCATTGCCCAAGTGAAGTTGGATCTTCCATAAACGTTTCCAAAAGGATATGAATCTGCTCCACTTTGTGCACTCACTCCCCCAAAGGTTTTAATGGTTACTTCAACATCGCCAGTAAAACCCTCGGTCCTTCTGATATGAAGTATCGCTGTGTTGGGGGTACTGTTGTTGGCATCTTCTTCAACATAAATAAACTCTGGCCCCAAACTTAGTATTCCACGAAGAATATCATTAGCGAGGATATTAACTGTTGCAACACTGAAAGCTGGATTCAGACGTGGACTCCAGGCATGTTCACAGGTTGAACATCCAAAATTTCCACACAAGTCAAATTTACAAAAAAAAATTCCTCAATTTCAGAGACAGAGTCATCAATTATTGATATTTCTATCACAGCGTTTGTCTGAAAATGTAGAAACATAAGCTCTCCATTGTAGATGGGTACAAAGTCCTTTAGTGGTTTGGCACTTCCTGGAATGGTCTGATATGTCAATTTAGTGAGATTACTTTGAAAACCAAACAATCTTTGGACATGTAGTGTGACTGCCCAAACATCATCTTCAACTGAAACAGACCTTGAGTTAAGAGCAAACTGGAAGATCCCCATTGGCTCAATTTCAGCTGTTGTAAAACCCGATCTGAAACAGAAAAGACACCAAAGTTGACAGAGGAAATATGAAGCGTGAAGAAAAGTAAAACATTAAAGCAGAATAATTTCCAGTGAACAATCAATGATGGCTGTAAGAAAGCGGATCAAACAAATGTCTAATAGCAGGGGGAAGAAATAGCAACCATACCAAAGCAAGATGTAACATGATTGCCTGAAAAATGATTTGGTAATAATAGGATCGAACAGCTCTCCTCAGATGCAATGCACCCAAATCAGCACAGGATACAGAGTAAAGTTTAAATAAAATAAAGTCTTCCTGAGAAAATGGAGAAGCAAAGGAAAGTATGATGTTTTCCCGTTGTGGACACAATGAAAGAAGATACATTACAATACAGCCACCCCGAGTAATACTAGTTTTATCTATAGAACAAACTTCCCATTTCAAAGGAAAACTGAGGGATAGACAGATCTTAACAGATCTACAGTTAGAGCCAGGAAGCTAGAGAATGAGAGGAAGTTATTTTAAAACTTACAGTGAGGCTTTGAAATACTAACTGCCCCCTCACAGGAATTTTTTTTCCAGATCTGAGCCCTGTGATCAATGTAAACTTAAGCTCTACTTCATTCATATTAAATATATCCCTTTCTTATTAGAAAATAAGCATAGAGGCAAAACTCTTCGTTAAATCTTGTGTCTTATACCTGTCTGCAAAACTGACCTATTATTCAGTGCTAGAGGCTATCAAATGGCACTAAAATTACAGTGATTTTGGTCAAAAAACTAGACCATTTCCACCACTAAGGGAGAATAGATAACTTATCTGAGATGGAAAACTACATTAAACGTAATGGTTTTGTTTTTTTAAAAAATAAAAAGGAGGTTTATATAAATTAGGTATTTTCAGAACATTTCTTGTTTTATTTTTCTTATTATAAATAATTTGTTATGTAAGACCTTCTAAATATGGATTTTTAGGGACACGAATGAAAACTGTTAAGAGTTGCTTTCAGTCTTCGGCTTCCCGGCTAAAACTGTTGATCTTCATTTTCTTGACTGTCTCCGTTATTCTAGGCACCTATGAAATAGACTGGAGTTGGATAAAAGCCTCAGTTCTGAACAGGTCAGATCTAGATCACTTTGTTCTCACCTGAGACAAGCTATACAAATTTATCAAAGAATGGACTACAAGTTACTAGCTGCCTAGAATAATAACAACAGGGATTTGTATAAGTTTTGTATCTGTACACAGGTCATAATTCTTATGGCATTGGTGCGACTCAAAAATACAAGTAGCATCCTTACCTCAGGCGAGCCCCACCAGACACATTGCTGTGCGCTGCTGTTAAAGTGATGGCAAATGACTCACATTTATTTCGGCTTGGAGTGGCCTGAAATGAAATCACTTTACTTTGCTCACCAGAGGAAAATGCAACAGTACCTGAAGGAAAGAGAGAGTGAGAGAGAGCAAAAGTCAAAATAATCCAATAGGAATCCTCTTTTTATCTGGGAATGCGCTAAAGTACAGACTTTAATCACAATTCCACTCCATTTAGGAAGAAGAAAACTGGATAAGGGTCTTTCCTATATGAAGCTGTCCTTCATGGCCACAGCATCGTGTCTGCCTCCCAGACATGTATCTATGAAGTTGAAGGGTTTTTTTGCTTATAAAATGAACATATCCCTTATAGCTAAAAATTAGACCATACCATTTCAATCTAATGACTCTTTATTAATAGAGAAAGCATACAGAGGTATATATAACTAAAAGGTGGTATCATCACTTATGCAACTTTCGTAGCTGTTTCCTCAGACTGTTACTCACCAAACAGAGGAGTAATATTGCCTGACTGAGCAAAGTCAGTGATCAGGTCTGCTGGGTATCCTGAGATCCAGCTCACGATGACAGAGCCATAAACTCCTTTTCTGGTGATGACAGCCTGGCCTGTCCCTGCTATAATGTCTGTAAGTCGTAAAATCACAGATTCAAAGCCAACCTGTGGAAACATAGTGGATTTTGTTATAGAAAACGGAATAAAAGTGGACAACAACATATATGAAAGAGTACTATATTTTGTAAGGTAGGCATCTTAACAGTAGTTACACATGCATATAAATATATGTATGTACATGTCTATATATGTTTGTGTATATCTATATCTATATATATATATAAATGCTTTCTTCACAGCTCTTCAACATTTCTAAATCTTAGACTTCTGAGAATTAGATATCAGGGAAAAAAAGGAACCAGTATGAATGACATTTTGGTACTGAAAACACTGAATATAGCATTTTGTGTCTGTCTTTCAAAAGGAAAACAAACCAACCTGCCCTTAATGCTCACATGCAATGGCTGTGGTACCATACAGATACACACAGGTCTAAAACAAAGTATTATTTGTCTATCCAGTGAAAGTAAGTTGTTGTCACATTACATTGTTCACAAAAACATTCTTGATAGTATGATGTACTTTTCTTTCTTTGACCAAAAAATGGGAATGAAAAGATAATTCACACATTCTAAAATGATAAGTGGATGTATGGTAGTAAACAATGTTTACAGAAAGACCATTTGAATTAAGTTCAATTCCAAATTGAAAGACAAAACAGTGTGTCAAGAGAATTAAAATCATTACATAAAGACTTGAATAAAATTTAAGAGACAAAAACTCAGCATGCTGTTGTCTTTGCTTGCCACATAAAAAGGGAACTGTAGCACATATGCCATATTGGAACAGGTATAGTATATTTTTTCTGTCTCATACAAAGCAGACAAATGGAAAATTCCCCACTCAGTGATTAGTCAAAGGTACTGTCAACTGCACTAAAACGCAGCATGACCTCCACTTTTTTTGCACATGATGCTGCATGCATGCTCTTATCTACTTTGGGGCTGCTGTACTTAAAGGAATAACATCGTCCAGAACTAGCTATTTTCCTCTAAGTCTCAGAACTTCCACTTCGTGTAAACAAAAGTATAAGTAAATCATCATATTTATGCTATTTACGTTTTATAGATGAAGAGACCTTTTCAAACTGCATTTACACATCTCTGTATGAATTTGTATCAGAGAAAAGACAATATACAGTACAAGTAATAACTGGAACAGTCTTGTCGGTCATTAAATTGGTTGCAATGATGAAAACTTTAAGGAGCAAACTGAATTCTTATAGCGGCTGCCTTTTGTAATGAAGCGTACCTTCCTTCTGCGGTAGAAAATTACACTGCAGTCAGTCTACTGACCTGTGAATTGGCAGCTTCCTCAGGAACAAGCAGAATGGCTGACTTCGCTTTTCCTAATATTTTGGCACATCCTTGGCACTTGTCCCAACCAGGCTTACGTTAGTCAGTTCCAGGGTAAAATTCAAGCCCAGTACAATAAACGCCTTTGAGAGGAAGAATGCAATTAAAATGGTGGCAATGTAATTCCACTGAAAACACGATAACCACCAGTTCAAAGAGTTAAGTGGCAGAAAAATCAGCAGATTTTGTTGTTTGCATGAAAAAGCAGTGTTTTCAAGTCAAGCGTTTTGTTGATTATCTTTCTATAAAGAAACACAGTTAAAACAGCAATATTGTGATTGTAATTTACCAGCAGTTAATTGAAAGATGAGTTTATAGAGCAAGTATTGCCATTTTACTGAATTGTATCTAACATAGTGGGTCTCAGCTTGATCTTAACTCTTAGGGTTAATAAGAATATTTGAATACATAAAATAACAAAATATTGAACTGATAGTAACACAAAGCAATGATGGAAGGAAACACTGGATATTTGAACGCATGCATAGAGTGATTTTGCAGTTATTACCTGAAAATGTGATATTTGAACCCACTTCTAGTCCATAAATAGGAAATTCATTATACCAAAACTCTCTTTTCTGCTTCTTGACAGTGGACAGTATTGAGAGTTTAGTACCTTATTCCAGCACATTTGTATTGTGATGAACACAAATGGAAACAATAGATACCACATGACTTAAAAGGATAATACAGACCTGGTTGCTTATTGGCACTCTTTGCACTCCAAAGCTGGCACCGTCTTTTATTGTGAGGTATCCCACCTCATTCTCAGGCTCAATTAGTGCTTCTTCACAATGAGATGTGATATGGTACTCAACAACTGCTTCTCCAAATGCCCCAGCATGCCGAGTTACATTGATCTGAACATACCGACGATCCAGGTTCCTCTCTACGAGTACTGACTGCTGGTCAGAGTACAGGGCGAACACTCCATAGGGGTCATCATTTGCAAACACATTGATTTCCAAAATTCTTTTCTCTTGGTCTAAATCTGCTCCACCTTCTACTGAAATCAGCTGCACCACATAGTTCTCATCCAGTGCTGGAACATCGTCAGGTAACAGGTAGATGATTATCTCAGCTGTGCTCTCTTGGTCAGCAATGACAACAGATCCCTCTGTCCTAAGAAAGTCACCCGTGATGTCAGATTCACTACGTATTTCCCAGTAAACCTGAGATTTATTTAGAAAATGCACAAAATGAAGGCAATATCACCCACAGAGTCGGAAACTTTCACATTCATGGTTCAGTATAGATTGCATACGGAATAGGTTGGGTTTAAATGGGTAAAATAAAAATTTGTTTAAGTATGCATAGAAAGAAGCACATAGACTATCTTACAAAGTGGTGTGTTGTTCTTCCAGCAGTACTGTGAATGCAAAGATTACCTTTGTATATCTTCTGGACACCTACGTAAAACTATACGGAATCTCTGAACAATTGCTTGACATTATTTCTATTTTTACACCAAGATATCCTTGCTGTTTTTCCAGTTTCCAGAATTCCTCACAACAGAAAGGTGTGAAGAGTTCTCATTAAACACATTAGATGCTTTTTATTAATTTTTTTTTTTTTTTAATAAATGAGTACTTGTGAAAATGCTGACTTGTAAACAACTTTAGGTAAAGACAATGTAAGTGATGATTCTAAAATGTCTGATTCTTACCTTTACATATGGCTGAAAAAGAGTAAATTGTGAGGATCTCAAAGAAAGTTCACTATGAAAGTCTGGTCTCTCCTGTTCTCCCATCAAAAGCACAGCAGCAGAGGGAGAGAGAAAGCAAGACAAGCACTCCAGTGCTGGTTTTCTGTTGTTTTCACTGACCAGGGGAGACTGCATCTGACTCTACAAACCACAACTACTAGAGCTGAGCCCTTGCTAAACTCAGTCTAAAAGGCGACATTTCAAAATTTGAGAAATACGCAATTGAAAGGCACAGAATAAGATCTCCCTCCATGCACTGATACAGAGGATTATTTCAGATTATAATGTTGATTAGGAAGAGAGTGAGAATACCGTTATGTTTCCCATGGTGCCCTGGATTCGTCTGACAAACAGTGTAATACCTTGTGGCCCTTCCACTGCAGAGGGTTCTGTGAAGTTTTTCTCAGTTAACGATTCAGGAGCAAACTGTACCATTCCGTTGGGATCACCAAACTTCTGTATCTTTAAGGAAGTAATTGAATAAAAAAAAATTAAACAATCAGAAATGTAAAGTGAATAGTATTCTTGTTTGAAACATTGAGATTTTCATTGCTAGATGCTATAGGGAATGTATCAATTAGTTCTTCCTCTTGAGTTTTCTCCTCTTAAGAAGACTCAAGAGTACATCAGTATTTAGAAGAGAGTCTGAGAGAGTCTGCTCTCTAATAGGTCATTTCCCAACTTATACTGGAACCTGGGGTTGTTCCTGCCCAGACACAAGACTCTACACTTGCCCTTGTTCTATTTCATTAAATTTCTCCCTGCCCAACTCTCCAGCCTGTCCAGGTCTCCCAATGGCAGCACAGCTTCCAGTGTCAGCCACTCCTCTCAGCTTGGTGTCATCAGCAAACTTGCTGACAGTCACTCTGTTCCCTCATCCAAGTCATTGATGAATATATTGAATAATACAGGCCCCAGTACTGACCCTTGAGGGACTGCACTAGATACAGGCCTCAGCTGGACTCTGACCCATTGACCACGACCATCAAACCCATGTAGTAGGGGAGGCAAAAGAAAAAGAGGCAAATGACAAGCTATTCAATCATGATGATTACCCTTCAAAGCTTTGCAGGATAAATACCAATAACAGAGATCTCAAGAGAAAGAAAAGCAATAATGACTTACTATTAGTGTAATGCTGTTTGCCTTAGGATCTAGTTCTGCTTCACCTTTCATAAGGCTCAGCCTAATAATGAAGATCTCCTGAACTTCAACTTCTTCACGAGGATGGATTTGTAGATTAATAGTTCTCAGCCCTCCTTCCCCTTCTCCAAAATAGAATGATCCGTTCACAGGGTCACCCATGTCACTATTCAGGGGAGATAAAAGCTCTTCTGAATTGGGTCCCAAGATGTCCCAATTAATCTGTGGAAGATACCAGTTTCAGATTTACAGTAGTGACATATTATAACTGCCTCCCGGGTCGAGGGAAGTGACAGAGTAACACAAGCGACATAAAAATTCTTGCATCTGCTAACAAGCTACATTTAAATATGTGCTCTTTTTACAGAACACAACATATTAATAATTGATTACATGTGGGAAAATATATAATCCTTTGGAGAAAAATAAACATTAAAAATAGAAATTCTGAAGTGCTAGTTAGCCACAATGCCATTTTATTAAATTCTAGATATTAGTTACAGAAAAGAAAATCAACTGAGGTTTCTGTAGCACGTAACAGGAAATGCACAGGCCAGTTTACTTTTCTCTTCCTTTCACAATTTGTTTTGAAAAGCTCACCAAATAAGTATCCTGACCAGAAACATTCCCTGGCAAGTGTGATATCAAGACTGAAAACGACAAATATTTTCTGCAATCGAAGTTTTTAATGCCTCAAATCACGATTCACACTTCCTCAGGCTGATTAAAAGCTAGAATATTTTCAAAATTTCCCACAAATTAGATTGGTTTTGAAGGGGTCCTATTCAGCATCTTAAAATTATTATTTTGACACTTAATTGTTTTTCAGTTTTCTTCAATGACTTCTAGGAAAAGTCAAAGAAGACCACGGCAGTTTTCTCATGAGGAGAGCAGTAGCTCATGGCCTTTAATGCCAATTTTCCAATCATTTGCCCAGACTGTGGAAGCCTTATCTTGGTTCATATTTATACTTTCACTTTGGCAGTGATACGTACAGACTAAAAAAAAGTCTAGAGGCCTCATAGTAAACAATTTACTGAAAATAAATTGACCAGCTTCAGGAAGTAATTCAACTGAGTTAAATTAAATTAGCGGTGGTGCATGAAATTAACTATATTTTCAATGGGACTGGGAGATAGTTCAAAATAAAGTACACCAGACCATAATAAAAGCAGAAAAGCAGGAGGACAAAGAGAAGATCCAAAAAGTAACAATATTTTCTGTTCTTCTGCAACTATGCAGAATTCACACTTAATGAAAAGCTGCAACTATCCCATTAGAAATCAGTCACAAGGAAGCCCCTGACGGCAAAAAAAGAAGATTTTTGGCCTTGTCACTGGAAAACATTCCGTTTTTGAGAACCAGGGCCCACCTGTGTCTCCCCAAACAATTTTCCTGTCCTTTCCAGCACCAGCGACACTCTTGTCGGTGTATCGGGGCTGGGAAGAGTAATTCGACTTTGGCTGAGAAATCAGATGATGCCCTGGGGGGAGTCACTTTTGGCAATGGTGACCTGGCTCAGTAGATGGAGCCCAAGGGCTGCTCCACCAGTGGCCCCCATCAGCTGGATTTCAAATTGCTCTGCAAATTCGCTGCATGGAAAAAAAAAAAAAACCAGAAAAAAAGACCTTCTGAGACACACAAGAACAAAAAATTAAAATTATGATTTGTCATTCAATCATGCGTCCAGCTGGATCTGTTTAAAGATATACAGAAGTCATCTCTGTAAGCATACAGCAGAAGATTCCCCCCATTTGCAGAGAATGGTGATATCTGAAATAAAAATATTGTTTTATTTTCCACATGTGCTAAATTTAAAAAAAAAAAAAAAACAATCAGCAAAATATTTTATTATTCACAGCAGTACTATTAACACCCAAACTTTCTGATAATCTAGGTAAAAAGAATGTAGTTGTTTGCATAAAATTTAACAGGCACTATGAAACTCCAATAATAGCTTCTTTTCCCTCCCTTTAAATATTTCAGGGCTGCAGAAATTTGCTTTTCAATTCAAATTCTACTGATAGGCATACTGCACGCGCTAAAAAACGGTTTCTCAGAAGTAGATTAGTGAATAAATATCTGAAAAAAATAATTACCTTTCTTCATCATCTGTGATAGAGATATAGATAAAAGTCTGGTTCTGGCCACGATAAAAAATGACAGAATCATTATGGATGATGTAGTCAGCGTTCGGAAGTGCAGAAATACTTCGAGAAAGGAAATCGGCTGTTACATCGCCATATATTCCACGCTTTCTCACAACAGGAATCATGATTAATCCAGCATCCTCTTGCACTTCAAGAAAAATTGGGAAAAAAAGTTATTTTATTTCAAAATTTGTGAGAGAGCCACAGGCTTATCCTCTAAACCATAGTAAAAACCTCTGGTCAACTTACCCTGTAGAAGGATATACTGTGGATCAAATTCTATGATGCCTTCTGCATTATCACTTTTTGCTATAGTGACTCGTACTGTGGAGATATTTCCTATTACTGGGGGTTGATCTATCTGTAGATCATTTTCCTTTACGGTGAAATCAAATCCACTTGCAAGAACATAAAAAGGAATATTACATTAAAAAAAAATCTTGCAAAAGTATTGTAATGCAAGTATGACAATTTTCAATTACCACAAATACTTTTATTTTCTGACAGTTACCACTGAAGATTTTTGGTCACACTTTTTCAAACTATATCTGCAAAACTGGCAGTTTTTTCACAGAAATGTGGATCTTTCGCTTTTTCTTTCACATTTTATCTTCTTCTTTGAGTTTCATGTGATTTCACAACTTCTATGTAATGGATGGACTTTCAGCTTTAATAAATCTTAATCAGCAAAATCTTAAAATTAATGTTGAAAGAATGTGGATTGCCATACATCCAATTTGTATGATTATTACTATTATAGCTGCCATATGAAATTTTACAGTAAAACACCTGAAATCCAGCGGTGCCTTTATGCAGGTGGATCAGATTCCAAATACAGTTTGATCTCCTGCTTTTAATTAATTTTATCTTATAATTAATTTTATCTTTACCTTCCTTAGAGTTCCACTTTGGTAATCATCACTGAAAAGTCTTCAGGACCTTCAGGAAAGTCGTCATCATGAATTTCAACCGAAATCATTCTACTCTTCTCATGTGGTTCAAATAACAGTTCCCTTACTGTGGGGGTGAAATCAGCTCCCTCCTCTGCAGTCCCATTTATTCTCTGGAAGCAAAGACGCACTTTGCCATAGGATCCCCTTGAACGCAAAACAGTGATGTTAACCTGAGGGAGAGAGGACATTTGCTTTAAAAAATGGCTTGGCTTTTCTGTTACCATTCTGAGACTGTTCTATAGGCACCTTCTCAACGGTTCTGCCAGGTAACGATTTGCTGCAGTAAGCGCAGAATACACATAATTTAACAGACGGGCATCTTTCTCAGAGTATTAAAAACACCAAAAGCCTCAGATGGACTATGCTATGATAAATGCAGAATAAATCTCTGCCTTTTTTTTTTTCCTAAAGTTAAGTATAAATCTACCGACAATATTGATATATATCGATATTTTACGTAAGAAGTAATTTTAACCATATACCCATTTTTCTTCTTCTGTTGTCAGCAATACTTCTCGTGAAAATGTAAACTCTCCGTATGGAAAATCACTGGCGGCCATGGTAATATTTGCTGTGCTGCTAGATTCGTTTATGAGTTCTCCATCACTGATCCCAGTTAATTCAAATGTGTAGTAATGCTTCTCCTCAGGACGGTTATCATCGACAGCCTAGGGAGAAGAACCAATTAACCATTTCCAGGTAGAGAGGTATAACTAATTTCTAATCAAGATGCTGGCTAGATAAAAGGAAGAACCTGAAATAGCTACTGGTGTAAAATCTCTTGTACCTGTATTAGAACCACTGCTGCACACTGCCTGTCTCGCATTGTCAAGGTCCCCGACGTCTCAATAAATTCTGTGTGATGACGAGGTGTTATATTCCAATATATTATGATTTCACCAAAAATCCCTGGGTCACGTGTCAGGCTGCAGAATGCAAACACAGATTTAATCTTCTACCTTTAATATTTGATACCAAATCCAGAGATATAAAGCACAGATATTGTTGTGCATGGAAGAAATGTTACCAGCACTGTGAAGCTTGAATTTTAATCTATTAAGTCACTATTAAGATCTTTACCATAACCTCTTCAGAGCAATAACGTGTCTGCAGTTCTGATTTACTTCCCCATGTTGGGAGGCATCTTGAGCTGTTTTTTTTGAGCTGAAAACAGAAGGGAAATGGGACTTACGGGTAGCACCCAGAGGTAATTTGGTTTTGAAGGCAGAAAGATACGAGAATAGTACTATGAGATCACTTGAGAAATGTTCTGTGTGCTGCTTGTCTAAAAACCTAGAGGCTAATCCTACTCATGACATTCTCGGTGAACTGAAGCATGGCAAGAAATTGTCTATACCATGATCTAGTACATGTTCTAAACTGGTGCTGCACAAAGCATCCCTTTGTCTGTTGGGATTCTCAGGGCAGCATGAGAATCCGTTTTCTTGCTTATATTTGCTGTTTCACTAAGGGAAAGTGTTGCAATACTTTTTCTCCAATTCTGTTAGAAGGTATGGTAACATTGTGATTTCTTCATCTTGTTTTCAGCTGACTGAATGCAGTGAAAGAATTGCATCTTGTTTCAACTAAGACCCAGTGCTGCTTTGGTTATGCTGATCATCGTAACAATGTACCGAATTTCAGCTCAAGCACCAACCCTGAACTGAATCCTGAAAAGCACAAAGCATCTTCAAATATAATTGACTGCCTTCCCCTATTCCTTTGATTAGAATCCTCTTTCCTTTAATGAATCTATGTTGTAAATAATTGGAAGACATACCTAAAGCTCCTCAGCAATACTGAAAAGACACCTACGTAGTATGTTCTGCCCTTCTTAAAAAACAAGCATCTAATTTTAAAAATACTTATGATTTTAGAAGTGATAATGAAATGCAGCATTCAATTAATTCTTGCCAAATGTGGAGCCTCATAGCTTTTGAAACAGAGCTGTTTTGGATAAATGAGTGATGTACTCACCTAATAAGAGCAGTCCCATTATAATTTCCTGAAGGTTCTCCAATCAGAACATGCTGGGATGAATGTGCTATCCCAGCCACCCCAGAAGCTCCTTCATCACCCACAATAATGATGGTTGCAACACCTATGAAGAGAACAAAAGCTTCTCATGGTAAAACAAAGCTAACTAGTGAGGTATTTTTTTAGCATGTTTGGTGACACAAATGGTTAAGCACCAGCTTCCCGGGGAGCCCATGGAATCCCCAACCTTGGAGATATTCAGAATTTCAGTAGACAAGGCATTCAGTGACCTGATCTCATTGTGAAGGCAATTCAACAAGATGACCCCCCTAGATGATCTCTTACAAACGAAATTATTCTATGTTTCTTACAGGTCCGAACCTGGCTTTGGTTTCTGCTTGTTTTTGTTAAACAATTCTTTACAGACAATGTTGATTATCTGAACACAAAAGTCTACGCCAACACTTGATTTAGACGGAAAAAGTACGATCTAAAATTCTCTTTGATTTCTTCAGATAAGGAAAAAACTGAGGGAAAAATACTGACCTCCTTTTGTCACAGGAGCTCTGCTAGCTCGTTTCTTCTATGTTGTTTCTGGGGGGAGTTGGGTTTTATTTACGGGGGGGACGTTTGAGTCGATTCATGTGAAGATACACAATTCTGCACTAGCTTTTAAGAAATGTGTCTTTTTTTCAGACCACTTCACTTCTTCACAGAATATCAGTTCTAACTATAACATTCAGCACATATTCGGCTCCTCTCTTTGACTTGTAGAACGAATCCTAAAAGATACATCTTCTTAGGACTTAGGGCGTCTAGCACACAGACAGCCGCGGCGCGAAAGCCGCGCCCACAGGACACAGAACCCGCCGCGCCTCGCCCCGAGCTCCCGCCGAAGCGGCGCCCCACTCGCCACGCCACCAGCTCTGCTTTTCAACGTCCCCCCGACTAACGGGGGCTGCGCCGCTCCCGGAGGGACCGCCGGAGCGGGCACGGGCGCTGCGCCGGAGGGAGACACGGCTCCAGACCGCCAGCCTTCAGCGCACCTGCCCGCAGGGTCACACGCCTCCCGCCAGCTTCGCCGGCTCGGCGGGGGGGAACTGGAGACGAACGCCTCCGAGCCGCGCCGCGCCGGCAAATCCCGCCCCCCCCCCGTTCCACCGGCACGGTCACCCCCGCCGCGGCCGCACTCACCTGCCGCCTCTTTCGCCGCTCCGCTCCCGTCAGGCGCTCGTGCTTTGGGCATGCGCGGTAGCGAGACCGCAGCACCCGCCCCTTGCCGCGTCCCGGTTGGCTGCCTAGGACACGTCAATCACCTCTCTCGCCGCCTAGCAGCGCTCGCGAGTCGGGCATGCGCAGTACGGAGACCTCAACGCCCGCCCCTCTGGCAATCTGATAGGCGGACAGAGTGGCGACTGACGTGCCTAGGCAGCCAACCAGCGCTCCGCACCTCCAGCCCTCCCGCGCCAGCAGCCACGTTGCAAAATGTCTGTCCACATGCGTGTGCCTTGATGCAGGCTCCGTTCGTGCTTAAGCTGGAGTGAGTGCACAGCTGCGCCGTTTGTTGGCAAAGCTCCGTGTGTTGCACGACGTTGCCCAGTCCTGCATTTCTCATGCGTACAGATACACGGGAGCTCTGCTAGTAAAGGAGCAAAGACAGTCGTAGGCAGAACTGAATGCTGCTCCGAGCTACTTCTCACCTATGGCAAATGCTTCACAGGGGCCCGAGGAGAGGCGCTCAGCAGCCGATCTACAAAAGAAACGAAACAGATCATGCCTTAACGCGAAAGAGCAACAAGGCATCACTGCGCAAGTTTGTCCCTGATCTACAGCTGAGAGCGAACACTTGTGTGCTTGTTGGAGAGATTGTGTCTTGCCTGTAAGTGTCTGGGAGTTTGAGGCAAGTCAGTGTGGCTGGTTCGATAATCAACGTCTAGGATACCTGCAGAGCGGTCCCTGTTGGTGTGGGGACAGTGTGCCTGTAGGTCAGTCTGTGTTCCTAGCACCTGCTGTATCGATCCGTCGTTCCACACGCGTGTGAGTCCATGTCTTTCTCTCCACAAGCATGTGTGCTGATTTCGTCGCACATGTGCATCTGTGCTAGTGTTGAGCTCAGCGGAGTGTGTCTCTGGACACTTGGTGTGCGTTGGCTGTGCCTGTGTGTAAAGCAGCACAGCCACGACTGCCTCGGTGAAGAGAGACCAGGGAAATCATCTAGGCAGAGTCAACAAAAGAAAACCGAAGAGGGATTAACGTGTGCTCGACAGAGACCGGATTCCCTGCGCTGACATTTCTCAGTAACGCCAGAAGAAAGCTGAGGGGTAGATCGACAGGAGAAATGCTTCCCTAGACGACATTTAGCGAATGAACTGCAGTGTGCGCGGCTGTCGGAGTTGTGCCTGAAAACTGCGAAAAACAGTAGAGCCTTTGCTCAAAAGTTGGTGGCTGTGTGACTGCATTGATGCACGTCCCCGTGTCTGCGAGTGTATAGACGGCTGTTTCACGTTCACACAAAGGCACCTGGTCGGGTTTTTCTTCTGTGCGTGCACACACGTTTCCCTTGTCTCTTCGGAACAGACGTAGCTCTCTGCATGCTGAACGACGTGGTAAAACGCGTCTGCCTATATTTTGGTTAACAATCGAGGGTGCGTGTTCCGTCAGCGGCATTTCCGCAGACGACTCCGCAGAGCCAGTTCTGAAAGCTCCGCACACCAGGACTGATTGTAGAACGAAGCAATTGCACCGATGCGCTCGTAATATATTCTGACGGACGTCTTTTATGCCATAGCATTACGAACGTATTTGCGTTCAAGCAAGTATCACAAACAACGTGTGAAGCGAGGATCTGTGGGTATTTTCTCCGTACGGCATGCTTCGTGGTAGCTTACTTGCCGATCGCAGTCTTAGCGGTTTCTATACACGACTCGGTACAGGGAGAGAAAGAGAGTGCATCGGAAAACTTGCGTTTTCTGAGCTGGAACCTAGTTGCTACGCCTTCTGTTTGTCCACGTGAACACACACGATTCCCCACTGAAAACCAAGCAGAAACCTTTCCACAAACTCCCAGGTAGGCGCACCCACCACTTCGTGCACGCGAACGCAGCTAGAGAAAAGCACCTAATTTTCCACACTGATGTTTAAGCAAACGACAGGCCACACACAAGCACACATCTGCAAGCGCGCCCACTCCCATCTATGCACAGAAAGACGTACGCGAAATGTACTGACATGCTTGAGGGTAAACAGGTGTGCGTTGATGGTTGGCGTACTGCATCACGCATACGTGGCTGCACGAGACTATTCTTTTGGAGGGTACGTGCAGATACGTCTCTGTACTTGGACGACTGTGTGCATGGAAGCATGTGTGTCTACAAACGATTGTCTGTCCACATGCGTGTGCCTTTTTGCAGACTCTTTTCGTGCTCAAGCTGGAGTGAGTGCACAGCTGCTCCGTTTGTTGGCAAGGTTTCGCATGTCGCACGACGTTGCCCAGTCCTGCATTTCTCACGCGGACAGATGCAAGTGAGTTCTGCTAGTAAAGGAGCAAAGACAGTCGCAGGCAGATCTGAACGCTGCTCCGAGCTACTTCTCACCCTTGGCAAATGCTTCACAGTGGCGCAAGGAAAGGCGTTCAGCAGCCGATGGACAAGAGAAACGAAAGAGATCATGCCTTAACGCGAAAGAGTAACAGGGCGTCACTGCGCAAACTTCTCCCTGATCTACAGCTGAGAGTGAACACTTGTGTGCTTGTCGGAGAGATTGTGTCTTGCCTGTAAGTGTCTGGGAGTCTGGCGCAGGTCAGTGTGGCTAGTTCGATAAACAACGTCTAGGATAGCTGCAGAGAGGTCCCTGTTGGTGTGGGGACAGTGTGCCTGTAGGTCAGTCTGTGTTCCTAGCACCTGCTGTATCGATCCGTCGTTCCACACGCGTGTGAGTCCATGTCTTTCTCTCCACATACTTGTGTGCTGATTTCGTCGCACATGTGCATCTGTGCTAGTGTTGAGCTCAGCGGAGTGTGTCTCTGGACACTGATGTGCGTCGGTAGTGCCTGTGTGTAACGCATCACAGCCATGACTGTTCCGGCGAAGAGAAACCAGGGAAATCATCTAGGCAGAGTCAACAAAGGAAAACCGAAGAGGGATTGACGTGTGCTCGACAGAGACGGATTCCCTGCGCTGACATTTCTCAGTAACGCCAGAAGAAAGCTGAGTGGTAGATCGACCGGAGAAATGCTTCCCTAGACGACATTTAGCGAATGAACTGCATTGTGCGCGGCTTTCGGGATTGTGCCTGAAAAGTGCGAAAACCAGCAGAGCCTGTGCTCAAAAGCTGGTGGCTGTGTGACTGCATTGATGCACGTTCCCGTGTCTGCGAGTGTACAGACGGCTGTTTCAGGTTCACACAAAGGCACCTGGTCGGGTTTTTCTTCTGTGCGTGCACACACGTTTCCGTTGTCTCTTCGGAACAGACGTAGCTCTCTGCATGCTGAACGACGTGGAAAAACGCGTCTGCCTATATTTTGGTTAACAATCGAGGGTGCGTGTTCCGTCAGCGGCATTTCCGCAGACGACTCCCAGAGCCAGTTCTGAAAGCTCCGCACACCAGGTCTGAATGTATAACCAAGCAATTGCACAAGTGCGCGCAATCACATATTCTGAGGGACGTCATTTACGCCACAGCAGCACGAAGGTATTTGAGTTCAAGCATGTATCAGAAACAATGTGTGGACCGAGGATGTGTTGGTATTTTCTCCGTACGGCACGCTTCGTGGTAGCTTACTTGCCGATCGCAGGCTTAGTGACTTCTATACACGACTCGGTATAGGGAGAGAAAGAGAGCGCATCGGAAAACTTGCCTTTTCTGCGCTGGAACCTAGTTCCTACGCATTGTTTTTGTCCACGTGAACACACACGATTCCCCACTGAAAACCAAGCAGAAACCTTTCCACAAGCTCCCAGCTAGGTGCACCCACCACCTTGTGCGTACGAACGCAGCTAGAGAAAAGCACCTGCCTTTTCACACACTGAGGCTTAGGTAAATGCCTGTCCACACACATGCACACATCCGCAAACGCGCCCACTCCCATCTTTGAACAGAAAGACGTACGCGAAACGTGCTGACATGCTTGAGGGTAAACAGGTGTGCGTTGATGGTTGGCGTACTGCATCACGCATACGTGGCTGCACGAGACTATTCTTTTGGAGGGTACGTGCAGATACGTCCCTGTACTTAGACGACCGTGTGCGTGAAAGCGTGTGTGTCTACAAACGATTGTCTGTCCACATGTGTGTGCCTTGATGCAGTCTCCATTCGTGCTTAAGCGCGAGTGAGTGCACAGCTGCGCCGTTTGTTGGCAAGGTTCCACGTGTTGCACGACGTTGCCCAGTCCTGCATTTCTCACGCGGACAGATGCAAGGGAGCTCTGCTAGTAAAGGAGCAAAGACAGTCGTAGGCAGAACTGAATGCTGCTCCGAGCTACTTCTCACCTATGGCAAATGCTTCACAGTGGCGCAAGGAAAGGCGCTCAGCAGCCGATCTACAGGAGATACGAAACAGATCATGCTTTAACGCGAAAGAGCAACAGGGCGTCACTGCGCAAACTTCTCCCTGATCTACAGCTGAGAGCGAACACTTGTGTGCTTGTTGGAGAGATTGTGTCTTGCCTGTAAGTGTCTGGGAGTTTGAGGCAGGTCAGTGTGGCTGGTTCGATAAACAACGTCTAGGATACCTGCAGAGCGGTCTCTTTTGGTGTGAGGACAGTGTGCCTGTAGGTCAGTCTGTGTTCCTGGCGCCTGATGTATCGATCCGTCGTTCCATACGCGTGTGAGTCCATGTCTTTCTCTCCACATACTTGTGTGCTGATTTCGTCGCACATGTGCATCTGTGCTAGTGTTGAGCTCAGCGAAGTGTGTCTCTGGACATTGATGTGCGTTGGCTGTGCCTGTTTGTAACACAGCACAGCCACGACTGCCTCGGTGAAGAGAGACCAGGGAAATAATCTAGGCAGAGTCAACAAAGGAAAACCGAAGAGGGATTGACGTGTGCTCGACAGAGACGGATTCCCTGCGCTGACATTTCTCAGTAACACGAGGAGAAAGCTGAGCGGTAGATCGACCGGAGAAATGCTTCCCTAGACGACATTTAGCGAATGAACTGCAGTGTGCGCGGCTTTCGGGATTGTGCCTGAAAAGTGCGAAAACCAGCAGAGCCTGTGCTCAAAAGCTGGTGGCTCTGTGACTGCATTGATGCACGTTCCCGTGTCTGCGAGTGTATAGACGGCTGTTTCACGTTCACACAAAGGCACCTGGTCGGGTTTTTCTTCTGTGCGTGCACACGCGTTTCCGTTGTCTCTTCGGAACAGACGTAGCTCTCTGCATGCTGAACGACGTGGAAAAACGCGTCTGCCTATATTTTGGTTAACAATCGAGGGTGCGTGTTCCGTCAGCGGCATTTCCGCAGACGACTCCGCAGAGCCAGTTCTGAGAGCTCCGCACACCAGGACTGATTGTAGAACGAAGCAATTGCAACTATGCACGCAATCACATATTCTGACGGACGTCTTTTATGGCACAGCAGCACGAAGGTATTTGCGTTCAAGCATGTATCAGAAACAATGTGTGGACGAAGATGTGTTGGTATTTTCTCCGTACGGCACGCTTCGTGGTAGCTTACTTGCCGATCGCAGTCTTAGCGGTTTCTATACACGACTCGGTACAGAGAGAGAAAGAGAGCACATCGGAAAACTTGCCTTTTCTGCGCTGGAACCTGATTGCTACGCCTTCTGGTTTTCCACGTGAACGCACACGATTCCCCACTGAAAACCAAGCAGAAACCTTTCCACAGGCTCCCAGGTATGTGCACCCACCACCTCGTGCGCACGAACGCAGCTAGAGAAAAGCACCTACATTTTCACACACTGATGCTTAAGCAAACGCTTGGCCATACACATGCACACATCCGCAAGCGCGCCCACTCCCATCTTTGGACAGAAAGACGTACGCGAAACGTGCTGACATGCTTGAGGGTAAACAGGTGTGCGTTGATGGTTGGCGTACTGCATCACGCATACGTGGCTGCACGAGACTATTCTTTTGGAGGGTACGTGCAGATACGTCCCTGTACTTGGACGACCGTGTGCGTGAAAGCGTGTTTGTCTACAAACGATTTTCTGTCCACATGCGTGTGCCTTTTTGCAGGCTCCATTCGTGCTTAAGCTGGAGTGAATGCACAGCTGCGCCGTTTGTTGGCAAAGCTCCGCGTGTTGCACGACGTTGCCCAGTCCTGCATTTCTCATGCGTACAGATGCACGGGAGCTCTGCTAGTAAAGGAGCAAAGACAGTCGTAGGCAGAACTGAATGCTGCTCCGAGCTGCTTCTCACCCTTGGCAAATGCTTCACAGTGCGCGAGGAATAGCTTTCCGCAGCCGATGTACAAGAGAAACGGAACAGATCATACCTTAACGCGAAAGAGCAACAGGGCGTCACTGCGCAAGCTTCTCCCTGATCTACAGCTGAGAGCGAACACTTGTGTGCTTGTCGGAGAGATTGTGTCTTGCCTGTAAGTGTCTGGGAGTTTGGGGCAGGTCAGTGTGGCTAGTTCGATAATCAACGTCTAGGATAGCTGCAGAGCGGTCCCTGTTGGTGTGGGGACAGTGTGCCTGTAGGTCAGTCTGTGTTCCTAGCGCCTGCTGTATCGATCCGTCTCTCCACACGCGTGTGAGTCCATGTCTTTCTCTCCACAAGCATGTGTGCTGATTTCGTCGCACATGTGCATCTGTGCTAGTGTTGAGCTCAGCGGAGTGTGTCTCTGGACATTGATGTGCGTCAGTTGTGCCTGTGTGTAACGCAGCACAGCCTCGACTGCCTCGGTGAAGAGAGACCAGGGAAATCATCTAGGCAGAGTCAACAAAGGAAAACCGAAGAGGGATTGACGTGTGCTCGACAGAGACGGATTCCCTGCTGTGACATTTCTCAGTAACGCCAGAAGAAAGCTGAGTGGTAGATCGACCGGAGAAATGCTTCCCTAGACGACATTTAGCGAATGAACTGCATTGTGCGCGGCTTTCGGGATTGTGCCTGAAAAGTGCGAAAACCAGCAGAGCCTGTGCTCAAAAACTGGTGGCTGTGTGACTGCATTGATGCACGTTCCCGTGTCTGCGAGTGTATAGACGGCTGTTTCAGGTTCACACAAAGGCACCTGGTCGGGTTTTTCTTCTGTGCGTGCACACACGTTTCCGTTGTCTCTTCGGAACAGACGTAGCTCTCTGCATGCTGAACGACGTGGTAAAACGCGTCTGCCTATATTTTGGTTAACAATCGAGGGTGCGTGTTCCGTCAGTGGCATTTCCGCAGACGACTCCGCAGAGCCAGTTCTGAGAGCTCCGCACACCAGGACTGATTGTAGAACGAAGCAATTGCAACTATGCACGCAATCACATATTCTGACGGACGTCTTTTATGGCACAGCAGCACGAAGGTATTTGCGTTCAAGCATGTATCAGAAACAATGTGTGGACGAAGATGTGTTGGTATTTTCTCCGTACGGCACGCTTCGTGGTAGCTTACTTGCCGATCGCAGTCTTAGCGGTTTCTATACACGACTCGGTACAGAGAGAGAAAGAGAGCACATCGGAAAACTTGCCTTTTCTGCGCTGGAACCTGATTGCTACGCCTTCTGGTTTTCCACGTGAACGCACACGATTCCCCACTGAAAACCAAGCAGAAACCTTTCCACAGGCTCCCAGGTATGTGCACCCACCACCTCGTGCGCACGAACGCAGCTAGAGAAAAACACCTACATTTTCACACACTGATGCTTAAGCAAACGCTTGGCCATACACATGCACACATCCGCAAGCGCGCCCACTCCCATCTTTGGACAGAAAGACGTACGCGAAACGTGCTGACATGCTTGAGGGTAAACAGGTGTGCGTTGATGGTTGGCGTACTGCATCACGCATACGTGGCTGCACGAGACTATTCTTTTGGAGGGTACGTGCAGATACGTCCCTGTACTTGGACGACCGTGTGCGTGAAAGCGTGTGTGTCTACAGACGATTGTCTGTCCACATGCGTGTGCCTTGATGCAGTCTCCATTCGTGTTTAAGCTGGAGTGAATGCACAGCTGCGCCGTTTGTTGGCAAAGCTCCGCGTGTTGCACGACGTTGCCCAGTCCTGCATTTCTCATGCGTACAGATGCACGGGAGCTCTGCTAGTAAAGGAGCAAAGACAGTCGTAGGCAGAACTGAATGCTGCTCCGAGCTGCTTCTCACCCTTGGCAAATGCTTCACAGTGCGCGAGGAATAGCTTTCCGCAGCCGATGTACAAGAGAAATGGAACAGATCATACCTTAACGCGAAAGAGCAACAGGGCGTCACTGCGCAAGCTTCTCCCTGATCTACAGCTGAGAGCGAACACTTGTGTGCTTGTCGGAGAGATTGTGTCTTGCCTGTAAGTGTCTGGGAGTCTGGCGCAGGTCAGTGTGGCTAGTTCGATAATCAACGTCTAGGATAGCTGCAGAGCCGTCCCTGTTGGTGTGGGGACAGTGTGCCTGTAGGTCAGTCTGTGTTCCTAGCGCCTGCTGTATCGATCCGTCTCTCCACACGCGTGTGAGTCCATGTCTTTCTCTCCACAAGTATGTGTGCTGATTTCGTCGCACATGTGCATCTGTGCTAGTGTTGAGCTCAGCGGAGTGTGTCTCTGGACATTGATGTGCGTCAGTTGTGCCTGTGTGTAACGCAGCACAGCCTCGACTGCCTCGGTGAAGAGAGACCAGGGAAATCATCTAGGCAGAGTCAACAAAGGAAAACCGAAGAGGGATTGACGTGTGCTCGACAGAGACGGATTCCCTGCGCTGACATTTCTCAGTAACGCCAGAAGAAAGCTGAGTGGTAGATCGACCGGAGAAATGCTTCCCTAGACGACATTTAGCGAATGAACTGCAGTGTGCGCGGCTTTCGGGATTGTGCCTGAAAAGTGCGAAAACCAGCAGAGCCTGTGCTCAAAAGCTGGTGGCTGTGTGACTGCATTGATGCACGTTCCCGTGTCTGCGAGTGTATAGACGGCTGTTTCAGGTTCACACAAAGGCACCTGGTCGGGTTTTTCTTCTGTGCGTGCACACACGTTTCCCTTGTCTCTTCGGAACAGATGTAGCTCTCTGCACGTTGAACGACGTGGTAAAACGCGTCTGCCTATATTTTGGTTAGCAATCGAGGGTGCGTGTTCCGTCAGCGGCATTTCCGCACACGACTCCACAGAGCCAGTTCTGAAAGCCCCGCACACCAGGACTGAATGTGGAACCAAGCAATTGCACAGGTGCGGCGCAATCACATATTGTGACGGCCGTCTTTTATGTCACAGCAGCACGAAGGTATTTGCGTTCAAGCACGTATCAGAAACAATGTGTGGACCGAGGATCTGTGGGTGTTTTCTCCGTACGGCATGCTTCGTGGTAGCTTACTTGCCGATCGCAGTCTTAGCGGTTTCTATACACGACTCGGTACAGGGAGAGAAAGAGAGTGCATCGGAAAACTTGCGTTTTCTGCGCTGGAACCTAGTTCCTACGCCTTCTGGTTGTCCACGTGAACACACACGATTCCCCACTGAAAACCAAGCAGAAACCATTCCACAAGCTCCCAGCTAGGTGCACCCACCACCTCGTGCCCGCGAACGCAGCTAGAGAAAAGCACCTACCTTTTCACACACTGATGCCTAAGCAACGCTTGGCCACACACATGCACACATCCGCTAGCGCGTCCACTCCCATCTATGGACTGAAAGACGTACGCGAAACGTGATGACATGCTTGAGAGTAAACAGGTGTGCGTTGATGGTTGGCGTACTGCATCATGCATACGTGGCTGCACGAGAATATTCTTTTGGAGGATACGTGCAGATACGTCCCTGTACTTGGACGACCGTGTGCGTGAAAGCGTGTGTGTCTACAGACGATTGTCTGTCCACATGCGTGTGCCTTGATGCAGGCTCCATTCGTGCTTAAGCTGGAGTGAGTGCACAGCTGCGCCGTTTGTTGGCCAGGTTCCACGTGTTGCACGACGTTACCCAGTCCTGCATTTCTCACGCGGACAGATTCAAGGGAGCTCTGTATAGACGGCTGTTTCATGTTCACACAAAGGCACCTGGTCGGGTGCATCCCAGATACAGCATCCCAGATTCAGCATCCCCGATACAGCTTCCCGGATACAGCATCCCAAATACAGCATCCTAGATACAGTATCCTAGATACGCCATCCCAGATACAGCATCCCAGGTACAGCATCCCAGATACAGCATCCCAGATATAGCATCCCATATACAGCATCCCAGATACAGCATCCTAGGTACAGCGTAATAGATACAGCATCCCAGATACAACATGTCGAGCTGTGCTCCTCTCCCACACCAAGTGCTGATCGTGGGGCTCAGAGTGAGGGGGGGCAGCGAGGGGGTCCGTGGACTGGAATAAGTTTTGTCTGGGGTTTTTCAAACGCCTCTGCTGACACGTCGTATAAAAACCGATTGCTGCAGTGCTAAGGAATGAACAGGAGGATGAGCAACAGACTGCAGAAACTGCTTGCGTTTTGGTTTATTGAAAAATTCGTATTGAACTCAAAAAGCAATACGATCTTGCAGTGGTCTTCTAATACCTAGTGACAGCTTTTAATGTACTGGTTTGGAACTTTGAGATGAGATTGGAGATGAAGGGCTGTTCCATTGTGGAATATTGCAGGAGTAAATTTCAGGCATTTCAGCATGCCTGGCAGATCTGCAGCTTGCTAAAGACCTCAGGCTGTTTGGTTTAATCAGACTTTTGTAGATGCCACCTTCACTGGTCAAAGCACCGGCTGCCAATGTGTTTTCTGGTGTTGTCACTTCTTTCTGACCAAAGACGGCAGAGGCAGCAGCTCTACTGGTGGTGTCTGTTTTATTGAGACATGGGGATCTACAGGAACTTTAACCCGAAAGCTCAGGAAGCTGTGGTCCGTGGTCTATCTTTGTAATGTTTGTAGATTGTTCTGCAACGTTTGTGAGTGTGAACTGCTGTGCAGGTAGAAGGAAGAAAGATGTGTGAGCTAAAGCAGCAGGAAGGCTGCAGCCGTGTAAGTCGGGGGTGCAAGCGGCACGAAACGGGCTGCAGCGGCGGAGCCCTCGGTCTCGGGCCGTCCCGGGCAGGCGGCGGAGCCCTCGGTCCCGGGCCGTCCCGGGCAGGCGCAGCCCGAGCGCTCCCGGCCCCGCTGCCGCTGCCCCGCCGGGGCCGGGGCCGCGCTGCGGGCGGACAGCGCCGCTCTGCGGCCGCCGGCGGCTCCGGGCCGGGAGGGGGGGCGGGGCCCGGTGGCGGGCGCGGACGGGATTGGCTCCTGCGCCGGATGGGCGGGGCCACGCTGCGTAAGTGCGGGGGCGGAGGAGCGCGTGTCGCCGGTGCGGCGGCGGGAGGAGCGCGCGAGGAGCGGCGGGGCCGGCGGTGAGCGAGGGGCGGGCGAACAGACGGACACCGGGGAGACCGGCCGGGGCCGCCCCGGTCCCGGCTGAGGGGGGAGGCTGGAGGGGGAGGGACGGGCTGGTTTGGGCAGGAGGAAGGCGAGGGGCAGGCAGCCGCAACAGCGCGGCCCCGGGCCGGGCCGAGCAAGGGGCGAGGGGGAAACACGCGGGCGGCTGTGAGGGAAGGGAGCACCGGGCTGAGCGCTGCGCGGGGCTCGGGCGGGGCCGTGGGGCGGAGGGGGGAGCCCGTGGTGCCACAGGGCAGAGGGAGGAAGGCGAGCGGGAGGGGGCGGCGCCGGGGCGGTGCCAGGGGGCGCGAGGGGCGGGGGCGGTGCTGCCGCGGGGAGGGGCCGGGAACGGGGGGAGCGGCGGAGGAGCCTGAGGGCGGGACGGCGCGGAAGGAGCTTGGGCGGGAAAGGCTGAGGGACCTCAGGGAGGGGGTGACATCGGGGAGGCTTTGGTGGGAAAGGCTGAGGGACCTCAGGGAGGGGGTGACATCGGGGGGGCTTTGGCGGGAAAGGCTGAGGGACCTCAGGGAGGGGGTGACATTGGGGGGGCTTTGGCGGGAAAGGCTGAGGGACCTCAGGGAGGGGGTGACATCGGGGGGGCTTTGGCGGGAAAGGCTGAGGGAGCTCGGGGAGGAGATGGCGTCGGGGAGGCTGCAGGGGGCAATGCTGAGGTAGCTCAGGACGGGATGGCACTCAGGTCTGGTTTCAAAGGGAAATGCTGAGGTACCTTGAGGAATGGACGCTGGGCTGGGAGCTATGAACACATCAGACTGGTTAAGAGAGTGTTCATGACAGAAATTTGTGCAGTGAAGTATTCCAGCAAAGAGCGGGAGAAGAGCCAAACTTAGATCAGGCCTCCTAGGACGCCTGCAGGTTTGGGAACAGGGATGACGAGGTTGTTAATCCGGTCCTAACTGTTTCTTTCTCTGTCCCTCTCTTGCAGCACCTGACTGAATGGAGGAGCAAGTGGACGGGAAGTTCCTGCGCCACACACAGATCACATTTATCGCTCTCGCCCTCAGAGACCCGGAGATCCAAACCGTTCGCATCGTGCCTTGAAGCAGCCTATGCTCATGCGCTTCTCCCAGGGAGAAGGCGGAATGGCAGTGACTGGCCACGTTAAGCCACAGGGTGCACACTGTGCAGCTGTCAAGCCCAGCTCTGCATTAGCTCACACCTGCGGTTTTGCGCCGCACACGCACATTTGAGTTGTCGCTGGTTGTTGCAGCGTTTGGCTTTGGTGAGGACAGCGTGTGTTTGTCAGCAGTTGGTGTAGGTGGGATCTGGAGGAGAAAGCGATATTTCCGTGCCAGAACTGGTTGGTGTTTGCATGGTATTGTGGCGGTTGTTCCCGCAGGCGATGAGTGCTGGAGCATTATTGCAGGATGAGGGGATTTTGGAGGCTTGTCTGTGAGATGCACTAGAGGCAGCAGCTGAAAGCGAAAGGCTGAGATTTGGAGGGTTTGTCGGTGGGTTTTGGGCAGTTGTCAGCTGAAGAGTTGGCTGTTTGCAGGTGAGGTGTAGGGCAGAGGGTGAAGCTGACTTTGCCTGGGCGGCGCAACTGGCTGGGTGTGCAGAGCTGAGGAGAGCGGGCTGCTGCGGGTGACCCTAAAGCTGGAGAACCAGCCGGCAGCTCCAGACGCTCCCGCTGCCGGGCAGGGCCGTGCAGGCCAGTGCCCTGGGGCACAGCGACGTGACCCTCCGCAAGTACCAAAGAGCAGGTGAGGACCGTGGGCATTTGTACTGAGCTGTGACATCTCTAACCCGTGACATTGGGGTCCAGCCTGAGCAGGGCACGTGCGGAAGCTGTGCTGCAGGGAGGGCAGAGCTGAAGGGAAGGGCTGTGCCAGGGGCTGGTGCCAAGGCAAGGTGGGCGCGCTGTGGGGTGTGGGGAGGTGTCAGCCCCGGACTCAGCCCCTGTCTGACTGTAGTGCCCTTGGGCTGGTGTAGCTCAGTCCTCTGTGTGTTTCTCTTCAGGGGGAGCAGCATGCAAAGGAAAAGCAAGGAAGGAGGTGAACCCATGAGGAAGAGTGATGGATAAAGAGGGTTGGAGCGCACCTGCCAGTCAAGAGGGATCAAGAAAGAAGACACCGGTGGTGGAACCGCAGGTCAGGAGAGCTCAAGGAGGGAGAAAGGTGACTGTGGCTGTATGGGATTTTCTAGCTCACACACCAATGAAAACAGTTTGGATAATAAAAGAAATGTATGCAAAACCAATAATTAAAGGCAGAGAATGTTTATATGCTATGTATGGGGTAGACCTGAAGGTATATTTCTTCCTACAACGAAGGAGAATTCGCGATACATGCTGCTGTCAGCAACGACCAGTAAGCGACAAGACTCTATTTACTGATGCCTCTGGTCGCTCACATAAAGTTGTAATTACATGGCTAAACTCAGATACCCAGTGCTGCAAACACAAGGTAGAAAAAGAGACCAAGAGTCAAACAAGTTCTTGAGCTGACAGCTGTTAGGATCGCTTTGAGGTGTTCTGTAACAAGCCTGTGAATGTTGTAACTGGCTCATATTATGTGGCTGGCATACTTAACCGCCTGGAAGCTTCTTTTCTTAAGGAAGAGGATAATCCTCTTTTGATGGCTGAATTGAGAATGCTATGGTTTCTAATAAATCATAGACATCATAGGTATTATGCAATGCACACCCGCTCTCGCAGTGGCCCTTCCAGGACCACTTGCGGAAGGCAGTAGGAGGGCCGATGCACGAGCTGTGCCGCTCACTGTGCCTAAAGCCTTGGAGCAAGCTAAATGATCACATAAATTCTTTCACCAGAGTGCAAAGGCGTTAAAACGACAACTTCAAATGACAGTGGATCAGGCCAGGAGCGTTCTCATGTCCTGCCCTGGTTGCCAACAGTTGGCACCCGCGCCATCCACAGAGGGTGTTAATCCAGGAGGGGTTACTGCCAATGAAGTACGGCCAGCAGATGTAACGCATTGTTCTGAATTGGGTAAATACGTACGTGTTTCCGTAGACGCTCATTCCAGATTTCTCGTTGCTGCTGCACGCGCTGGTGAAAGAGCACGAGACGTCTGTAACATTGGTTGGCATGTTTTGCTGTTTGAGGAGTTCCACGATCTGTAAAACCAGAGGAAAGCGGAACGCACACTCGATTAGAGGAGCGATCCCCCAGCGCGCTGTAATAGAAGTGCCTGCTTTTTAACACTTTCAAACCAGTGTTAAAGAGTCTGTTTGACGACTTTTCGGTATCATTTCTGGCGACGAGGATGGGATAATCTGCCTGACCTGCCGTGGATCCCAGGATCTCTGGGACCTTGTGCCGGCACCGGGGAATTCCTGGAAGGGACCACAGCTCCTCGGACCAGCTCGGGACGCGGGTAAAACCCCATCAATGAGATAAGGCACTTTCATTGTCTGGTTGCGTTGGCACGCTGCCTGCGCGAGACGTGGGCGACACCAGCGCGTTGGGTCTGCGCATTCGCGTCTGCGCATTTTGGTAAACTGGGTAACTTAAAAAAAGAAAGAAATAAAAAATTAAAGGGGAAAATGAGAAAACAATAAATTAAAGAGAAAAACGAGGGAACAGCAATTTGATAAAGGTACCTTTAATGATTTTGCTGTTTGTGCCTTAGCAATTGTATAATTGTTTCTGGCTTTAGTGGTTTGTTGTTGTTGTTACTTGTGTCTTGGGGGATTTTATAGTCCAGTACTTAGGGTCCACCAATTGTCTCTTATTGTGATTGTGAAGTAGGTAGTGGACAATCGGCAGGAGGATTCGTGAGAAATCCCCCCCAGGCTGTGTTTTCTGACATTGGAAAAGGATCGTTTGCTGTTCAACAGGGCGTCAACCAGGGAGAATCTGATTGAGTATTGTAATTAATGGTGGCCACTGTAAATAATATTAATGTGCTTCACAGGTCTAGGTGGGTATACTTTGAGATCTGTAGTATAGTAATGTGCTGCATGTAATATGTAGTAAGATATCTATTTTAAATCATATATTGCCTATTACATAAGGCATATTACACAATACATAATGTTACATATGCATTGTCTTTATTCTCTTCAGATCCATTTGTTTTGAAAAAGGATAATCAGGGAAAGAAATGCAAACCAGTAAAAGGTTTGTTGAAGAACAGCTATTGGTGTAGAATACACAGAGAACATGAGATCAAAATTGTCCCTCGGTCAGTCCAGGGTAGGATCCTGATATCCTTATATCGGGGCACAGGCTGCATTGGTATCGCCAGTGCATTTTATATGGGATTAGACACGCTGCGCCTAAAGCTGTAAATGTGCCAAAACCTTCTGAGATTAAACAGGATTGTGAGGAGTCTCCCACTGAGTTTTTACACCGTCTTAAACCGACAGCTCAGAAATATATTAATATAGATCCTGACTTGGAGAACAGAGAAATAGAATTCTTAGTTGACTGGGAGCTCATTATTCTGTGTTAAACACTATGCAGGGAATATTAAGGAGCGATTCTGTAACAGTTATGGGTGCCACAAAAATTGCAAAACACGGCCCTTTAACCTGCTGCTTAGAATGTTTGTATGTGGAGTCTGTACTTATTGATTGTGTACCATGTGTCTTCTCTTGTGCACAACGAATGGTTGAAAAAAGCTTTAATGGTGCAATGGCTGTGCAGTTACACGCTGCTGTGGCTGGAATTGTTAAACAAAGAAGGGGAGATGTGGCAGGGTTGTGACATCAGGCCCGTGAGAAATTGCAAGAGTCACAGTGTGAGAACAAGCGCTGGTGGAACAACACAAGCAGCAAGGACTGTGTGGGACATGAACCATCAGGGACAGAGGGATTGGTACATCAGGGACAGAGGGATTGATACAGGATCGGTACATCAAGGACAGAGGTCCGCGATGTTTCAAATGCAAACCTGAGTTTGTATTAAATGTCTCTCTGCATCTTAAAGAGAGTCTGTGCCTCATCTGCTACACCCCTTTATCTGTTTCCCAAATTACGATTTAGACTGTATTTACCGTTGTAAAAACAAAGCTTTCCCCCCTTAATTTTTGTCACGTGTTGTAGTTAGAATTAATAGAGATATTGGAGCCCATCGTAGCTAAACTGGAAAAAGACAGCAGCCGTGTGTATTTTTAAATAAAGACTAAATCAAGTGTGCTAGCTCATTATCTTTAAGCGTTTTACTGTGATCACCTCTCTCCCAAGGTTTTGTGTCAGTTGTATCAAGGCCTGACACCCACGGCCACAGTGGATGAATCACCATGGGCACAACACCAGGAACCTGCCTGTTCGTGTCCAGGATATCCACTCCAGCAGACACGTTTTAATTGGTACTTGCATTATGGATTAGATGCAACAAAAATCCATACTTTCTTTTGTCCTTTGCTATAGAGGAGGGGGTTGAACTTTTCTATAGCAGATTCAATCACTTGTTGTAAAGCAATGAAATAAATAACTTAGGCTTTTTCTATGGATAAACAACATTTAATTCAATTCCTTAATTGTATTCCTTAAACACTTGTTCGTTAGACCATAAGCAAAACAGCGCTGGGTGTTAGTTCGTTAGTAGGCCCTTATTATGTGGTTGGTTAACCCTGAAAATGTTAGCTCCCTCTATCAATATAAGCTCATAAACAAGTTTCAAAATTTTTATGTAGAACTTACCCACCTTTTCCTTTTTGCAGGTTCAGAGCCCGAGCCTCATTTGGTTGTATCTGTAAACATCAAACGTCTCAGCACAAATCACAACTGCATTTCTCACAGACAGAAGTGCCTGATCTCCACAGCTTGCCTGGCAGTGCAGAGAGCAGGAAGTGCGGTGAGTCCTGGGCCTTTGGGGACATTTCACCCTGTTTTGTGTCCCAGTCCCTCCCTGCTCCCTCGTCTTTCCTGCTGTGCCCTTCTTCCTCTTCATCTCTTCTCCCTCTGGCCCTCTGCTGCTTCCTCACCTATTCCCCCACCCTTCTGAATCTCTGTGCAGGGTTTCTCGTATCTCCCTCTCCGTCTCCACCCCTCTGTGTTCTCATCATCCGCGGTTTCTCTTTGTCGTCATTCTTGTCTGTTGCTCTGTCCCGCTCCGTGCCCCATCATTTCTCACTGTATCCCTCTGTCCTGCTCCCTGCGCCTATTCCTGCCCCTCTTCTTTTTTACTCCCTCTTCCTCTTGCTGCCCACCCCAGGATTTTTTCCCAATCTCTATCCTGCCCCAACCCTTATTGTTCTTTCTCTCTCCTGCTCCCTCTCTGTCTTTCTGCCTGTCTGCCCTTTCCCTGCTGCTTCTTTCTCCATCTCTGTCCAGATTACTGCCCCTTTTCCTTCTTGATGTCTTTCTGTCCTGTTTGTCTTTCTGTCTTCCTTGCCTGTTCCCAGCCCCATCCCCTCTCGCTGTATCTTCCCTGTCCAGCTGGCTCTGCCTTTTCTTTGTCTTCTCATCCTCTTTCCTGCTCCTCAGCCCTCTTTTCCTCTTCCTCCAGCTCATTGCTGCATGTTTTCCCTTTCCAGTCTCTTCATTTTGATCTAAACTTTGCTTTGTTTCTCAGTCCCTTTGTTCTCTTCCCTTCCTGTTGCCTCTCAGTGGGCAGTGACGACCTGGTTCAGAGACAGCACGGCGACCACATCCCAGGTCGCTCGCTCCATCAGCACACAGACGCCACTGTGGTGGAAAGCAAATGGCGTTTCTTAACAAGGAACACAGCGTTATATACCTTAGGTTTGCAACGTCACGTCCATCTGCTTGCCTCACATACTCCTACCTACCTAGGGAGGGGCTACTATCTTTCTGTACAGCGCGAGATCTTCCGGCGTCCAGACCCTAACTACCTACAGGTATGCGTCACAACCCCCCCTGGACACCGTTTGTGTCACAAACGCCCCTGGACAGGGTGTGTCTCACAAACCCCATTGGACAGCATGTGTCACAACCTCCCCTGGAAACTGTGTGTGTCACAAACACCATTGGACAACGTGTATGTCACAAACGCCCCTAGATAGGGTGTCTGTCACAAACCCCATTGGACAGCGTGTCTGTCACAAACCCCATTGGACAGCGTGTGTGTCACAAGCCCCCCTGGAAACTGTGTGTGTCCAAAATATCCCTGGACAGTGTGTGTGTCACGAACCCCCCTGGACAGTGTGTGTGTCACGAACCTCCCTGGACAGTGTGTGTGTCACAAACACCCTTAGACAGGGTGTGTGTCACAAACCCCATTGGAGACTGTGTCTCTCACAATCCCGATTGGACAGCGTGTGTCACAATCCCCATTAGACAGCGTGTGTGTCACAATCCCCATTAGACAGCGTGTGTGTCACAATCCCCATTGGACAGCGTGTGTGTCACAAACCCCATTGGAAAGGGTGTGTGTCACAAACACCCCTGGACAGTGTGTGTGTCACAAACGCCCCTGGACAGGGTGTTTGTCACATACCTCATTGGACAGTGTGCATGTCACAAACCCCATTGAACAACGTGTGAGTCACAAAGCCCATTGGACATGGCGTGTGTCACAAACCCCAGTGGACAGCGTGTGTGTCACAAACACCATTGGACAGGGTGTGTGTCACAAACACCCCTGAACAGAATGCGTATCACAAACCCCATTGCAAACTGTGTTTGTCACAAACCTCATTGGACAGCATGTATGTCACAAACCCCCTTGGACAGTGTGTGTGTCAAAACCACCCTTGGACAGCGTATGTGTCACAAACCCCTTTGGACAGTGTGTGTGTAACAAACGTCCCTGGACAAGGTGTGTGTTACAAACCACGGTGGAGTTTGTGTGTGTCACAAACCCCATTGCACACTGTGTGTGTCACAAACCCCATTGGACAGCCTGTGTGTAACAGACCCCATTGGACAGGGTGTGTGTCACAAACACCCCATTGTACATCGTCTGTGTCAGTAACGTCCCTGGACACGGTGTGTGTCACAAGCCCCATTGGACAGTGTGTGTGTCGAAAAACTGGTTGGACATGGTATGTGTCACAAACCCCATTGGACATGGTGTGTGTCACAAACCCCCTTGGACAGCATGTGTGTCACAATCCCCCTTGGACAGTGTTTGTGTCACAAACACCTCTGGACAGCTTTTGTGTCACAAACCCCATTGCACGGTGTGTGTGTCACAAACCCCTTTGGACAGTGTGTGTGTCACAAACCCCATTGGACACTGTGTGTGTCACAAACGCTATTGGACAGCGTGTGTGTAAGAAAACCCATTGGACAGCGTGTGTGTCACAACCTCCCGTGGAAACTATGTGTCTAACAAAGACCCCTGGACAGCGTTTGTGTTAGAAACCCCATTGGAGAGTGTGTGTGTCACAAAATCTATTGCATAACATGTGTGTCACAAACGCCCTTGGACAGCGTGTGTGTCACAAACCCCATTGGACAGGGTGTGTATCACAAACACCCCTGGATAGAGTGCGTGTCATAAACCCCATTGCACTTTGTGTGTGTCACAAACGCCATTGGACAGGGTGTGTTTCACAAACACTCCTGGGCACCGTTTGTGTCACAAACATTTCTGGACAGGATGTGTGTCACAAACCCCATTGGACAGTGCGTGTGTCACAAACCTCATTGGACAGCGTGTGTGTCACAAACCCCATTGGACAGCCTGTGTATCCCAGTCCCCATTGGACAGCCTGTGTGTCACAAACACCCCTGGACACCGTTTGTGTCACAAACGCTCCTGGACAGGGTGTGTGTCACAACCGCCATTGGACAGTGTGTGTGACATAAACCCCATTGGACAGCGTGCATGTCACAAACCCCGTTGGACATTGTGTGTGTCACAAACCCCCTTGGACAGGGTGTGTGTCACAAACCACATTGGACAGTGTGTGTGTAACAACCCCATTGAACACTGTCTGTGTCACAATTCCCATTAGACAGCGTGTGTGTAAGAAATCCCATTGCACTTCGTGTGTGTCACAAAGCCAATTGGACAGCGTGTGTCACAATCCCCCTGCAAACTGTGCGTTTCACAAACACCCCTGGACAGGGTGTGTGTAAAAATCCCATTGGACTGCATGTGTGTGACAAACCCCATTGGACAGCGTGTGTGTCACAAACCCCATTGGACAGGGTGTGTGTCACAAACACCCCTGGATAGAGTGGGTGTCATAAACCCCATTGCACTTTGTGTGTGTCACAAACCCCATTGGACAGCGTGTGTGTCACAAACCCCATTGGACGGACTGTGTGTCACAAACACCCCTGGACACCGTTTGTGTCACAAACGTTTCTGGACAAGATGTGTGTCACAAACCCCATTGGACAGTGCGTGTGTCACAAACCCCATTGGACAGCGTGTGTGTCACAAACCCCATTGGACAGCCTGTGTGTCACAATCCCCATTGGACAGGCTGTGTGTCACAAACACCCCTGGACACCGTTTGTGTCACAAACGCTCCTGGACAGGGTGTGTGTCACAACCGCCATTGGACAGTGTGTGTGACATAAACCCCATTGGACAGCGTGCATGTCACAAACCCCGTTGGACATTGTGTGTGTCACAAACCCCCTTGGACAGGTTGTGTGTCACAACCCCATTGAACACTGTCTTTTTCACAATTCCCATTAGACAGCGTGTGTGTAAGAAATCCCATTGCACAGCGTGTGTGTCACAAAGCCAATTGGACAGCGTGTGTCACAATCCCCCTGGAAACTGTGCGTTTCACAAACACCCCTGGACAGGGTGTGTGTAAAAATCCCATTGGACTGCATGTGTGTGACAAACCCCTTTGGACAGTGTGTGTCACAATTCACCTGGAAACTGGGTGTGTCACAAACACCCCTGGACAGGGTGTGTGTCACAATCGCCATTGGGCAGCCTCTGTGTCACAAACCCCATTGGACAGCGTGTGTCTGACAAACCCCATTGGACACCCTGTGTGTCACAAACCCCATTGCACAGCGTGTTTGTCACAAACCGCATTGGACAGCCTGTGTGTCACAACCCCTCTTGGACAGTGTGTGTGTCACAAACCCCCCTAAACAGTGTGTGTGTCACCAAACCCATTGGACAGCGTGTTTGGTACAAACGCCATTGGACAGCGTGTGTGTCACAAACCCATTGGACAGCCGTTGTTTCACAAACCCCATTGCACAGGGTGTGTGTAACAAACACCCCGGGAGGCCGTTTGTGTCAGAAACGCCACTGGACAGCGTGTGTGTTACAAACTCCATTGGAGAGTGTGTGTGTCACAAACCTCATTGGACAGAGTGTGTCACAACCCCCCCTGGAAACTGTGTGTGTCACAAACACCCCTGGACAACGTGTATGTCACAATCACCCCTAGATAGGGTGTGTGTCACAAACCCCATTGGAGAGTGTATGTGTCACAAACCCCTTTGGAGAGTGTATGTGTCACAAACCCCATTGGACAATGTGTGTGTCACAAACCCCATTGGACAGCCTGTGTCACAAGCCCCACTGGAAACTGTGTGTGTCCAAAATATCCCTGGACAGAGTGTGTGTCACAAACCCCATTGGACAGCGTGTGTGTCACGAATCCCATTGGATAGTGTGTGTCACTAACCCCCCTGGACAGTGTGTTTGTCACACACACCCTTGGACTGATTGTGTGTCAGAAACCCCATTGGAGAGCGTGTGTGTCACAAAGCCCATTGGACAGCGTGTGTCACAACCCCCCCTGGACAGCGTCTGTGTCACAAACCCCATGGGACAACATGTGTGTCACATTCCCCCTTGGACAGTGTTTGTGTCACAAACACCTCTGGATAGCTTTTGTGTCACAAACCCCTTTGGACAGTTTGTGTGTCACAAACCCCATTGAACACTGTGTGCGTCATAAACTCTATTGGACAGCGTATGTGTAAGAAAACCCATTGGACAGCGTGTGTGTCACAACCCCCCGTGGAAACTGTGTGTGTCACAAAGAACCCTGGACAGCGTTTGTGTTAGAAACCCCACTGGAGAGTGTGTGTGTCACAAAATCTATTACATAACATGTGTGTCACAAATGCCCCTGGACAGCGTGTGTGTCACAAACCCCATTGGACAGGGTGTGTGTCACAAACTCCTCTGGACAGCGTGTGTGTCACAAACGCCCCTGTACAGAGTGTCTATCACAAACACCCCTGGATAGAGTGCGTGTCATAAACCCCATTGCACTTTGTGCGTGTCACAAACGCCATTGGACAGGGTGTGTGTCACAAACACCCCTGGGCACCGTTTGTGTCACAAATATTTCTGGACAGGATGTGTGTCACAAACCCCATTGGACAGTGCGTGTGGCACAAACCCCATTGGACAGCGTGTGTGTCACAAACCCCATTGGACAGCCTGTGTGTCACAATCCCCATTGGACAGGCTGTGTGTCACAAACACCCCTGGACACCGTTTGTGTCAAAACGCTCCTGGACAGGGTGTGTGTCACAACCCCATTGAACACTGTCTGTGTCACAATTCCCATTAGACAGCGTGTGTGTAAGAAATCCCATTGCACAGCATGTGTGTCACAAAGCCAATTGGACAGCGTGTGTCACAATCCCCCTGGAAACTGTGCGTGTCACAAACACCCCTGGACAGGGTGTGTGTAAAAATCCCATTGGACTGCATGTGTGTGACAAACCACTTTGGACAGCGTGTGTCACAATCCACCTGGAAACTGGGTGTGTCACAAACACCCCTGGACACGGTGTGTGTCACAATCGTCATTGGGCAGCCTGTGTGTCACAAACCCCATTGGACAGCGTGTGTCTGACAAGCCCCATTGGACACCCTGTGTGTCACAAACCCCATTGCACAGCGTGTTTGTCACAAACCGCATTGGATAGCCTGTGTGTCACAACCCCTCTTGGACAGTGTGTGTGTCACAAACCCCCCTAAACAGTGTGTGTGTCACCAAACCCATTGGACAGCGTGTTTGGTACCAACGCCATTGGACAACGTGTGTGTCACAAACCCATTGGACAGCCGTTGTTTCACAAACCCCATTGCACAGGGTGTGTGTAATAAACACCCCTGGACGCCGTTTGTTTCAAAAACGCCCCTGGACAGCCTGTGTGTCACAAGCCCCCGTGGAAACTGTGTGTGTCACAAACATCCCTGGACAAGGTGTGTGTCACAAACGCCATTGGACAGCCTGTGTGTCACAAATCCCATTGGACAGCGTGTGTCTGACAAACCCCATTGGACACCCTGTATGGCACAAATCCCATTGCACAGCGTGTTTGTCACAAACCCCATTGGATAGCCTGTGTGTCACAACCCGTCTTGGACAGTGTGTGTGTCACAAACCCCCCTAAACAGTGTGTGTGTCACCAAACCCATTGGACAGCATGTTTGGTACAAACGCCATTGGACAACGTGTGTGTCACAAACCCATTGGACAGCTGTTGTTTCACAAACCCCATTGCACAGGGTGTGTGTAACAAACACCCCAGGACGCCGTTTATGTCAGAAACGCCCCTGGACAGCGTGTGTGTTACAAACTCCATTGGAGAGTGTGTGTGTCACAAACCCCTATGGACAGAGTGTGTCACAACCCCCCCTGGAAACTGTGTGTGTCACAAACACCCCTGGACAACGTGTATGTCACAATCACCCCTAGATAGGGTGTGTGTCACAAACCCCATTGGAGACCGTGTGTGTCACAAACCCCTTTGGAGAGTGTATGTGTCACAAACCCCATTGGACAGCCTGTGTGTCACAATCCCCATTGGACAGGCTGTGTGTCACAAACACCCCTGGACACCGTTTGTGTCACAAACGCTCCTGGACAGGGTGTGTGTCACAACCGCCATTGGACAGTGTGTGTGACATAAACCTCATTGGACAGCGTGCATGTTACAAAGCCCGTTGGACATTATGTGTGTCACAAACCCCCTTGAAGAGAGTGTGTGTCACAAACCCCCTTGGACAGGGTGTGTGTCACAAACCACATTGGACAGTGTGTGTGTCACAACCCCATTGAACACTGTCTGTGTCACAATTCCCATTAGACAGCGTGTGTGTAAAAATCCCATTGGACTGCATGTGTGTGACAAACCCCTTTGGACAGCGTGTGTCACAATCCACCTGGAAACTGGGTGTGTCACAAACACCCCTGGACACGGTGTGTGTCACAATCGTCATTGGGCAGCCTGTGTGTCACAAACCCCATTGGACAGCGTGTGTCTGACAAGCCCCATTGGACACCCTGTGTGTCACAAACCCCATTGCACAGCGTGTTTGTCACAAACCGCATTGGATAGCCTGTGTGTCACAACCCCTCTTGGACAGTGTGTGTGTCACAAACCCCCCTAAACAGTGTGTGTGTCACCAAACCCATTGGACAGCGTGTTTGGTACCAACGCCATTGGACAACGTGTGTGTCACAAACCCATTGGACAGCCGTTGTTTCACAAACCCCATTGCACAGGGTGTGTGTAATAAACACCCCTGGACGCCGTTTGTTTCAGAAACGCCCCTGGACAGCCTGTGTGTCACAAGCCCCCGTGGAAACTGTGTGTGTCACAAACATCCCTGGACAAGGTGTGTGTCACAAACGCCATTGGACAGCCTGTGTGTCACAAATCCCATTGGACAGCGTGTGTCTCACAATCCCCATTGGACACCCTGTATGGCACAAATCCCATTGCACAGCGTGTTTGTCACAAACCCCATTGGATAGCCTGTGTGTCACAACCCGTCTTGGACAGTGTGTGTGTCACAAACCCCCCTAAACAGTGTGTGTGTCACCAAACCCATTGGACAGCGTGTTTGGTACAAACGCCATTGGACAACGTGTGTGTCACAAACCCATTGGACAGCTGTTGTTTCACAAACCCCATTGCACAGGGTGTGTGTAACAAACACCCCGGGACGCCGTTTATGTCAGAAACGCCCCTGGACAGCGTGTGTGTTACAAACTCCATTGGAGAGTGTGTGTGTCACAAACCCCATTGGACAGAGTGTGTCACAACCCTCCCTGGAAACTGTGTGTGTCACAAACACCCCTGGACAACGTGTATGTCACAATCACCCCTAGATAGGGTGTGTGTCACAAACCCCATTGGAGAGTGTATGTGTCACAAACCCCTTTGGAGAGTGTATGTGTCACAAACCCCATTGGACAATGTGTGTGTCACAAACCCCATTGGACAGCATGTGTCACAAGCCCCGCTGGAAACTGTATGTGTCCAAAATATCCCTGGACAGAGTGTGTGTCACAAACCCCATTGGACAACGTGTTTGTCACACACACCCTTGGACAGGGTGTGTGTCAGAAACCCCATTGGAGAGCGTGTGTGTCACAAAGCCCATTGGACAGCGTGTGTCAGAACACCCCCTGGACAGCGTCTGTGTCACAAACCCCATGGGACAGCATGTGTGTCACAATCCCCCTTGGACAGTGTTTGTGTCACAAACACCTCTGGATAGCTTTTGTGTCACAAACCCCTTTGGACAGTTTGTGTGTCACAAACGCCATTGAACACTGTGTGCGTCACAAACTCTATTGGACAGCGTGTATGTAAGAAAACCCATTGGACAGTGTGTGTGTCACAACCCCCCGTGGAAACTGTGTGTGTCACAAAGACCCCGGGATAGCGTTTGTGTTAGAAACCCCATTGGAGGGTGTGTGTGTCACAAAATCTATTGCACAACGTGTGTGTCACAAACGCCCCTGGACAGCGTGTGTGTCACAAACCCCATTGGACAGGGTGTGTGTCACAAACTCCCCTGGACAGCGTGTGTGTCACAAACGCCCCTGTACAGGGTGTGTATCACAAACACCCCTGGATAGAGTGCGTGTCATAAACCCCATTGCACTTTGTGTGTGTCACAAACGCCATTGGACAGGGTGTGTGTCACAAACACCCCTGGGCACCGTTTGTGTCACAAACATTTCTGGACAAGATGTGTGTCACAAACCCCATTGGACAGCGCGTGTGTCACAAACCCCATTGGACACCCTGTGTGTCACAAACGCCCTGGAAACTGTGTGTGTACAAAATACCCTGGGACAGCGTGTGTGTCACAAACCCCATTTGGCAGCCTGTGTGTCACAAACACCCCTGGACACCGTTTGTGTCACAAACGCTCCTGGACAGGGTGTGTGTCACAAACCCCCTTGGACAGGGTGTGTGTCAGAAACCACATTGGACAGTTTGTGTGTCACAACCCCATTGAACACTGTCTGTGTCACAATTCCCATTAGACAGCGCGTGTGTAAGAAATCCCATTGCGCAGCATGTGTGTCACAAACCCAATTGGACAGCGTGTGTCACAATCCACCTGGAAACTGGGTGTGTCACAAACACCCCTGGACAGGGTGTGTGTCAGAAATGCCATTGGAAAGCCTCTGTGTCACAAACCCCATTGGACAGCGTGTGTCTCACAAACCCCATTGGACAGCCTGTGTGTCAGAACCGTTCTTGGACAGTGTGTGTTTCACAAACCTCCCTAAACAGTGTGTGTGTCACAAACCCCATTGGACAGTGTCTGTGTCACAAACCTCATTGGACAGGGTGTGTGTCACAAACACCCCTGGACAGCGTGTGTGTCACAAACGCCCCTGTACAGGGTGTGTATCACAAACACCCCTGGATAGAGTGCGTGTCATAAACCCCATTGCACTTTGTGTGTGTCACAAACACCATTGGACAGCGTGTGTGTCACAAACCCCATTGGATGGGTTGTGTGTCACAAACACCCCTGGACACCGTTTGTGTCACAAACGTTTCTGGACAGGATGTGTGTGACAAACCCCATTGGACAGTGCGTGTGTCACAAACCCCATTGGACAGCGTGTGTGTCACAGTCCCCATTGGACAGCCTGTGTGTCACAAACACCCCTGGACACCGTTTGTGTCACAAACGCTCCTGGACAGGGTGTGTGTCACAACCGCCATTGGACAATGTGTGTGACATAAACCCCTTTGGACAGCGTGCATGTTAGAAACCCCGTTGGACATTGTGTGTGTCACAAACCCCCTTGGACCGGGTATGTGTCACAAACCACATTGAACAGTGTGTGTGTCACAACCCCATTGAACACTGTCTGTGTCACAATTCCCATTAGACAGCGTGTGTGTAAGAAATCCCATTGCACAGCATGAGTGTCACAAACCCAATTGGACAGCGTGTGTGTCACAATCCCCCTGGAAACTGTGCGTGTCACAAACACCCCTGGACAGGGTGTGTGTAAAAATCCCATTGCACTGCATGTGTGTCACAAACCCCTTTGGACAGCGTGTGTGTCACAATCCACCTGGAAACTGGGTATGTCACAAACACCCCTGGACAGGGTGTGTGTCACAAACGCCATTGGACAGCCTGTGTGTCACAAACCCCATTGGACAGGAGGTGTGTAATAAACACCTCTGGACGCCATTTGTGTCAGAAACGCCCCTGGACAGCGTGTGTGTCACAAACTCCATTGGAGAGTGTGTGTGTCACAAACCCCATTGGACAGAGTGTGTCACAAACCCCCTGGAAACTGTGTGTGTCACAAATGCCCCTGGACAACGTGTATGTCACAAACGCCCCTAGATAGGGTGTGTGTCACAAACCCCATTGGACAGTGTATGTGTCACAAACCCCATTGGACAACGTGTGTCTCAAAAACCCCATTGGACAGTATGTGTCACAAGCCCCCCTGGAAACTGTGTGTGTCCAAAATATCCCTGGACAGAGTGTGTGTCACAAACCCCATTGGACAGCGTCTGTGTCACAAACCCCATTGGACAGGGTGTGTGTCACAAACACCCCTGGACAGCGTGTGTGTCACAAACACCCCTGTACAGGGTGTGTATCACAAACACCCCTGGATAGAGTGCGTGTCATAAACCCCATTGCACTTTGTGTGTGTCACAAACGGCATTGGACAGGGTGTGTGTCACAAACACCCCTGGCCACCGTTTGTGTCACAAACGTTTCTGGACAGGATGTGTGTCACAAATCCCATTGGACAGCGCGTGTGTCACAAACCGCATTGGACAGCGTGTGTGTCACAAACCTCCTGGAAACTGTGTGTGTACAAAATACCCTGGGACAGCGTGTGTTTCACAAACCCCATTGGACAGCATGTGTCACAAGCCCCGCTGGAAACTGTGTGTGTACAAAATACCCTGGGACAGCGTGTGTGTCACAAACCTCCTGGAAACTGTGTGTGTACAAAATACCCTGGGATAGCGTGTGTTTCACAAACCCCATTGGACAGCATGTGTCACAAGCCCCGCTGGAAACTGTGTGTGTCCAAAATATCCCTGGACAGAGTGTGTGTCACAAACCCCACTGGACAGCGTGTGTGTCACGAACCCCACTGGACAGTGTGTGTCACAAACCCCCCTGAACAGTGTGTTTGTCACACACACCCTTGGACATGGTGTGTGTCAGAAACCCCATTGGAGAGCGTGTGTGTCACAAACCCCATTGGACAGCGTGTGTCACAACCCCCCCTGGACAGCGTATGTGTCACAAACCCCATGGGACAGCATGTGTGTCACAATCCCCCTTGGACAGTGTTTGTGTCACAAACACCTCTGGATAGCTTTTGTGTCACAAACCCCTTTGGACAGTTTGTGTGTCACAAACGCCATTGAACAGTGTGTGCGTCACAAACTCTATTGGACAGTGTGTGTGTAAGAAAACTCATTGGACAGCGTGTGTGTCACAACCCCCCGTGGAAACTGTGTGTGTCACAAAGACCCCTGGACAGCGTTTGTGTTACAAACCCCATTGGAGAGTGTGTGTGTCACAAAATCTATTGCACAACGTGTGTGTCACAAACGCCCCTGGACAGCGTGTGTGTCACAAAACCCATTGGACAGGGTGTGTGTCACAAACACCCCTGGACAGCGTGTGTGTCACAAACGCCCCTGTACAGGGTGTGTATCACAAACACCCCTGGATAGAGTGCGTGTCATAAACCCCATTGCACTTTGTGTGTGTCACAAACGGCATTGGACAGGGTGTGTGTCACAAACACCCCTGGGCACCGTTTGTGTCACAAACATTTCTGGACAGGATGTGTGTCACAAACCCCATTGGACAGCGCGTGTGTCACAAACCCCATTGGACACCGTGTGTGTCACAAAGCCCCTGGAAACTGTGTGTATACAAAATACCCTGGGACAGCGTGTGTGTCACAAACCCCATTGGACAGCCTGTGTGTCACAATCCCCATTGGACAGCCTGTGTGTCACAAACACCCCTGGACACCGTTTGTGTCACAAACGCTCCTGGATAGGGTGTGTGTCACAAACCCCCTTGGACAGGGTGTGTGTCAGAAACCACATTGGACAGTGTGTGTGTTACAACCCCATTAAACACTTTCTGTGTCACAATTCCCATTAGACAGCGCGTGTGTAAGAAATCCCATTGCACAGCTTGTGACTCACAAACCCAATTGGACAGCGTGTGTCACAATCCACCTGGAAACTGGGTGTGTCACAGACACCCCTGAACAGGGTGTGTGTCAGAAATGCCATTGGACAGCCTCTGTGTCACGAACTCCATTGGACAGCGTGTGTGTCACAAACCCCATTGGACACCCTGTGTGTCACAAACGCCATTGCACGGCGTGTTTGTCACAAACCACATTGGACAGCCTGTGTGTCACAACCGCTCTTGGACAGTGTGTTTGTCACAAACCTCCCTAAACAGTGTGTGTGTCACAAACCCCATTGGACAGTGTCTGCGTCACAAACCCCATTGGACAGAGTGTGTTTCACAAACACCCCTGGACAGCGTGTGTGTCACAAACGCCCCTGTACAGGGTGTGTATCACAAACACCCCTGGATAGAGTGCGTGTCATAAACCCCATTGCACATTGTGTGTGTCACAAACACCATTGGACAGCGTGTGTGTCACAAACCCCATTGGATGGGTTGTGTGTCACAAACACCCCTGGACACCGTTTGTGTCACAAACGTTTCTGGACAGGATGTGTGTGACAAACCCCATTGGACAGTGCGTGTGTCACAAACCCCATTGGACAGCGTGTGTGTCACAGTCCCCATTGGACAGCCTGTGTGTCACAAACACCCCTGGACACCGTTTGTGTCACAAACGCTCCTGGACAGGGTGTGTGTCACAACCGCCATTGGACAATGTGTGTGACATAAACCCCTTTGGACAGCGTACATGTTAGAAACCCCGTTCGACATTGTGTGTGTCACAAACCCCCTTGGACCGGGTGTGTGTCACAAATCACATTGAACAGTGTGTGTGTCACGACCCCATTGAACACTGTCTGTGTCACAATTCCCATTAGACAGCGTGTGTGTAAGAAATCCCATTGCACAGCATGAGTGTCACAAACCCAATTGGACAGCGTGTGTGTCACAATCCCCCTGGAAACTGTGCTTGTCACAAACACCCCTGAACAGGGTGTGTGTAAAAATCCCTTTGCACTGCATGTGTGTCACAAACCCCTTTGGACAGCGTGTGTATCACAATCCACCTGGAAACTGGGTATGTCACAAACACCCCTGGACAGGGTATGTGTCACAAACGCCATTGGACAGCCTGTGTGTCACAAACCCCATTGGACAGGGGGTGTGTAATAAACACCCCTGGACGCCGTTTGTGTCAGAAACGCCCCTGGACAGCGTGTGTGTCACAAACTCCATTGGAGAGTGTGTGTGTCACAAACCCCATTGGACAGAGTGTGTCACAAACCCCCTGGAAACTGTGTGTGTCACAAATGCCCCTGGACAACGTGTATGTCACAAACGCCCCTAGATAGGGTGTGTGTCACAAACCCCATTGGACAGTGTATGTGTCACAAACCCCATTGGACAACGTGTGTCTCAAAAACCCCATTGGACAGCATGTGTCACAAGCCCCCCTGGAAACTGTGTGTGTCCAAAATATCCCTGGACAGAGTGTGTGTCACAAACCCCATTGGACAGCGTCTGTGTCACAAACCCCATTGGACAGGGTGTGTGTCACAAACACCACTGGACAGCGTGTGTGTCACAAACGCCCCTGTACAGGATGTGTATCACAAACACCCCTGGATAGAGTGCGTGTCATAAACCCCATTGCACTTTGTGTGTGTCACAAACGGCATTGCACAGGGTGTGTGTCACAAACACCCCTGGCCACCGTTTGTGTCACAAACGTTTCTGGACAGGATGTGTGTCACAAATCCCATTGGACAGCGCGTGTGTCACAAACCCCATTGGACAGCGTGTGTGTCACAAACCTCCTGGAAACTGTGTGTGTACAAAATACCCTGGGACAGCGTGTGTTTCACAAACCCCATTGGACAGCATGTGTCACAAGCCCCGCTGGAAACTGTGTGTGTCCAAAATATCCCTGGACAGCGTGTGTGTCACAAACCTCCTGGAAACTGTGTGTGTACAAAATACCCTGGGACAGCGTGTGTTTCACAAACCCCATTGGACAGCATGTGTCACAAGCCCCGCTGGAAACTGTGTGTGTCCAAAATATCCCTGGACAGAGTGTGTGTCACAAACCCCACTGGACAGCGTGTGTGTCACGAACCCCACTGGACAGTGTGTGTCACAAACCCCCCTGAACAGTGTGTTTGTCACACACACCCTTGGACAGGGTGTGTGTCAGAAACCCCATTGGAGAGCGTGTGTGTCACAAACCCCATTGGACAGCGTGTGTCACAACCCCCCCTGGACAGCGTATGTGTCACAAACCCCATGGGACAGCATGTGTGTCACAATCCCCCTTGGACAGTGTTTGTGTCACAAACACCTCTGGATAGCTTTTGTGTCACAAACCCCTTTGGACAGTTTGTGTGTCACAAACCCCATTGAACAGTGTGTGCGTCACAAACTCTATTGGACAGTGTGTGTGTAAGAAAACCCATTGGACAGCGTGTGTCTCACAAACCCCATTGGACACCCTGTATGGCACAAATCCCATTGCACAGCGTGTTTGTCACAAACCCCATTGGATAGCCTGTGTGTCACAACCCGTCTTGGACAGTGTGTGTGTCACAAACCCCCCTAAACAGTGTGTGTGTCACCAAACCCATTGGACAGCGTGTTTGGTACAAACGCCATTGGACAACGTGTGTGTCACAAACCCATTGGACAGCTGTTGTTTCACAAACCCCATTGCACAGGGTGTGTGTAACAAACACCCCAGGACGCCGTTTATGTCAGAAACGCCCCTGGACAGCGTGTGTGTTACAAACTCCATTGGAGAGTGTGTGTGTCACAAACCCCTATGGACAGAGTGTGTCACAACCCCCCCTGGAAACTGTGTGTGTCACAAACACCCCTGGACAACGTGTATGTCACAATCACCCCTAGATAGGGTGTGTGTCACAAACCCCATTGGAGACCGTGTGTGTCACAAACCCCTTTGGAGAGTGTATGTGTCACAAACCCCATTGGACAGCCTGTGTGTCACAATCCCCATTGGACAGGCTGTGTGTCACAAACACCCCTGGACACCGTTTGTGTCACAAACGCTCCTGGACAGGGTGTGTGTCACAACCGCCATTGGACAGTGTGTGTGACATAAACCTCATTGGACAGCGTGCATGTTACAAAGCCCGTTGGACATTGTGTGTGTCACAAACCCCCTTGAACAGAGTGTGTGTCACAAACCCCCTTGGACAGGGTGTGTGTCACAAACCACATTGGACAGTGTGTGTGTCACAACCCCATTGAACACTGTCTGTGTCACAATTCCCATTAGACAGCGTGTGTGTAAAAATCCCATTGGACTGCATGTGTGTGACAAACCCCTTTGGACAGCGTGTGTCACAATCCACCTGGAAACTGGGTGTGTCACAAACACCCCTGGACACGGTGTGTGTCACAATCGTCATTGGGCAGCCTGTGTGTCACAAACCCCATTGGACAGCGTGTGTCTGACAAGCCCCATTGGACACCCTGTGTGTCACAAACCCCATTGCACAGCGTGTTTGTCACAAACCGCATTGGATAGCCTGTGTGTCACAACCCCTCTTGGACAGTGTGTGTGTCACAAACCCCCCTAAACAGTGTGTGTGTCACCAAACCCATTGGACAGCGTGTTTGGTACCAACGCCATTGGACAACGTGTGTGTCACAAACCCATTGGACAGCCGTTGTTTCACAAACCCCATTGCACAGGGTGTGTGTAATAAACACCCCTGGACGCCGTTTGTTTCAGAAACGCCCCTGGACAGCCTGTGTGTCACAAGCCCCCGTGGAAACTGTGTGTGTCACAAACATCCCTGGACAAGGTGTGTGTCACAAACGCCATTGGACAGCCTGTGTGTCACAAATCCCATTGGACAGCGTGTGTCTGACAAACCCCATTGGACACCCTGTATGGCACAAATCCCATTGCACAGCGTGTTTGTCACAAACCCCATTGGATAGCCTGTGTGTCACAACCCGTCTTGGACAGTGTGTGTGTCACAAACCCCCCTAAACAGTGTGTGTGTCACCAAACCCATTGGACAGCGTGTTTGGTACAAACGCCATTGGACAACGTGTGTGTCACAAACCCATTGGACAGCTGTTGTTTCACAAACCCCATTGCACAGGGTGTGTGTAACAAACACCCCGGGACGCCGTTTATGTCAGAAACGCCCCTGGACAGCGTGTGTGTTACAAACTCCATTGGAGAGTGTGTGTGTCACAAACCCCATTGGACAGAGTGTGTCACAACCCTCCCTGGAAACTGTGTGTGTCACAAACACCCCTGGACAACGTGTATGTCACAATCACCCCTAGATAGGGTGTGTGTCACAAACCCCATTGGAGAGTGTATGTGTCACAAACCCCTTTGGAGAGTGTATGTGTCACAAACCCCATTGGACAATCTGTGTGTCACAAACCCCATTGGACAGCATGTGTCACAAGCCCCGCTGGAAACTGTATGTGTCCAAAATATCCCTGGACAGAGTGTGTGTCACAAACCCCATTGGACAACGTGTTTGTCACACACACCCTTGGACAGGGTGTGTGTCAGAAACCCCATTGGAGAGCGTGTGTGTCACAAAGCCCATTGGACAGCGTGTGTCAGAACACCCCCTGGACAGCGTCTGTGTCACAAACCCCATGGGACAGCATGTGTGTCACAATCCCCCTTGGACAGTGTTTGTGTCACAAACACCTCTGGATAGCTTTTGTGTCACAAACCCCTTTGGACAGTTTGTGTGTCACAAACGCCATTGAACACTGTGTGCGTCACAAACTCTATTGGACAGCGTGTATGTAAGAAAACCCATTGGACAGTGTGTGTGTCACAACCCCCCGTGGAAACTGTGTGTGTCACAAAGACCCCGGGATAGCGTTTGTGTTAGAAACCCCATTGGAGGGTGTGTGTGTCACAAAATCTATTGCACAACGTGTGTGTCACAAACGCCCCTGGACAGCGTGTGTGTCACAAACCCCATTGGACAGGGTGTGTGTCACAAACACCCCTGGACAGCGTGTGTGTCACAAACGCCCCTGTACAGGGTGTGTATCACAAACACCCCTGGATAGAGTGCGTGTCATAAACCCCATTGCACTTTGTGTGTGTCACAAACGCCATTGGACAGGGTGTGTGTCACAAACACCCCTGGGCACCGTTTGTGTCACAAACATTTCTGGACAGGATGTGTGTCACAAACCCCATTGGACAGCGCGTGTGTCACAAACCGCATTGGACAGCGTGTGTGTCACAAACCTCCTGGAAACTGTATGTGTACAAAATACCCTGGGACAGCGTGTGTGTCACAAACCCCATTTGGCAGCCTGTGTGTCACAAACACCCCTGGACACCGTTTGTGTCACAAACGCTCCTGGACAGGGTGTGTGTCACAAACCCCCTTGGACAGGGTGTGTGTCAGAAACCACATTGGACAGTTTGTGTGTCACAACCCCATTGAACACTGTCTGTGTCACAATTCCCATTAGACAGCGCGTGTGTAAGAAATCCCATTGCGCAGCATGTGTGTCACAAACCCAATTGGACAGCGTGTGTGTCACAAACCTCCTGGAAACTGTGTGTGTACAAAATACCCTGGGACAGCGTGTGTTTCACAAACCCCATTGGACAGCATGTGTCACAAGCCCCGCTGGAAACTGTGTGTGTCCAAAATATCCCTGGACAGCGTGTGTGTCACAAACCTCCTGGAAACTGTGTGTGTACAAAATACCCTGGGATAGCGTGTGTTTCACAAACCCCATTGGACAGCATGTGTCACAAGCCCCGCTGGAAACTGTGTGTGTCCAAAATATCCCTGGACAGAGTGTGTGTCACAAACCCCACTGGACAGCGTGTGTGTCACGAACCCCACTGGACAGTGTGTGTCACAAACCCCCCTGAACAGTGTGTTTGTCACACACACCCTTGGACAGGGTGTGTGTCAGAAACCCCATTGGAGAGCGTGTGTGTCACAAACCCCATTGGACAGCGTGTGTCACAACCCCCCCTGGACAGCGTATGTGTCACAAACCCCATGGGACAGCATGTGTGTCACAATCCCCCTTGGACAGTGTTTGTGTCACAAACACCTCTGGATAGCTTTTGTGTCACAAACCCCTTTGGACAGTTTGTGTGTCACAAACCCCATTGAACAGTGTGTGCGTCACAAACTCTATTGGACAGTGTGTGTGTAAGAAAACTCATTGGACAGCGTGTGTGTCACAACCCCCCGTGGAAACTGTGTGTGTCACAAAGACCCCTGGACAGCGTTTGTGTTACAAACCCCATTGGAGAGTGTGTGTGTCACAAAATCTATTGCACAACGTGTGTGTCACAAACGCCCCTGGACAGCGTGTGTGTCACAAACCCCATTGGACAGGGTGTGTGTCACAAACACCCCTGGACAGCGTGTGTGTCACAAACGCCCCTGTACAGGGTGTGTATCACAAACACCCCTGGATAGAGTGCGTGTCATAAACCCCATTGCACTTTGTGCGTGTCACAAACGGCATTGGACAGGGTGTGTGTCACAAACACCCCTGGGCACCGTTTGTGTCACAAACATTTCTGGACAGGATGTGTGTCACAAACCCCATTGGACAGCGCGTGTGTCACAAACCCCATTGGACACCGTGTGTGTCACAAAGCCCCTGGAAACTGTGTGTATACAAAATACCCTGGGACAGCGTGTGTGTCACAAACCCCATTGGACAGCCTGTGTGTCACAATCCCCATTGGACAGCCTGTGTGTCACAAACACCCCTGGACACCGTTTGTGTCACAAACGCTCCTGGATAGGGTGTGTGTCACAAACCCCCTTGGACAGGGTGTGTGTCAGAAACCACATTGGACAGTGTGTGTGTTACAACCCCATTAAACACTTTCTGTGTCACAATTCCCATTAGACAGCGCGTGTGTAAGAAATCCCATTGCACAGCTTGTGACTCACAAACCCAATTGGACAGCGTGTGTCACAATCCACCTGGAAACTGGGTGTGTCACAGACACCCCTGAACAGGGTGTGTGTCAGAAATGCCATTGGACAGCCTCTGTGTCACGAACTCCATTGGACAGCGTGTGTGTCACAAACCCCATTGGACACCCTGTGTGTCACAAACGCCATTGCACGGCGTGTTTGTCACAAACCACATTGGACAGCCTGTGTGTCACAACCGCTCTTGGACAGTGTGTTTGTCACAAACCTCCCTAAACAGTGTGTGTGTCACAAACCCCCTTGGACAGGGTGTGTGTCAGAAACCACATTGGACAGAGTGTGTGTCACAAACACCCCTGGACAGCGTGTGTGTCACAAACGCCCCTGTACAGGGTGTGTATCACAAACACCCCTGGATAGAGTGCGTGTCATAAACCCCATTGCACATTGTGTGTGTCACAAACACCATTGGACAGCGTGTGTGTCACAAACCCCATTGGATGGGTTGTGTGTCACAAACACCCCTGGACACCGTTTGTGTCACAAACGTTTCTGGACAGGATGTGTGTGACAAACCCCATTGGACAGTGCGTGTGTCACAAACCCCATTGGACAGCGTGTGTGTCACAGTCCCCATTGGACAGCCTGTGTGTCACAAACACCCCTGGACACCATTTGTGTCACAAACGCTCCTGGACAGGGTGTGTGTCACAACCGCCATTGGACAATGTGTGTGACATAAACCCCTTTGGACAGCGTACATGTTAGAAACCCCGTTCGACATTGTGTGTGTCACAAACCCCCTTGGACCGGGTGTGTGTCACAAATCACATTGAACAGTGTGTGTGTCACGACCCCATTGAACACTGTCTGTGTCACAATTCCCATTAGACAGCGTGTGTGTAAGAAATCCCATTGCACAGCATGAGTGTCACAAACCCAATTGGACAGCGTGTGTGTCACAATCCCCCTGGAAACTGTGCTTGTCACAAACACCCCTGAACAGGGTGTGTGTAAAAATCCCTTTGCACTGCATGTGTGTCACAAACCCCTTTGGACAGCGTGTGTGTCACAATCCACCTGGAAACTGGGTATGTCACAAACACCCCTGGACAGGGTGTGTGTCACAAACGCCATTGGACAACCTGTGTGTCACAAACCCCATTGGACAGGGGGTGTGTAATAAACACCCCTGGACGCCGTTTGTGTCAGAAACGCCCCTGGACAGCGTGTGTGTCACAAACTCCATTGGAGAGTGTGTGTGTCACAAACCGCATTGGACAGAGTGTGTCACAAACCCCCTGGAAACTGTGTGTGTCACAAATGCCCCTGGACAACGTGTATGTCACAAACGCCCCTAGATAGGGTGTGTGTCACAAACCCCATTGGACAGTGTATGTGTCACAAACCCCATTGGACAACGTGTGTCTCAAAAACCCCATTGGACAGCATGTGTCACAAGCCCCCCTGGAAACTGTGTGTGTCCAAAATATCCCTGGACAGAGTGTGTGTCACAAACCCCATTGGACAGCGTCTGTGTCACAAACCCCATTGGACAGGGTGTGTGTCACAAACACCACTGGACAGCGTGTGTGTCACAAACGCCCCTGTACAGGGTGTGTATCACAAACACCCCTGGATAGAGTGCGTGTCATAAACCCCATTGCACTTTGTGTGTGTCACAAACGGCATTGCACAGGGTGTGTGTCACAAACACCCCTGGCCACCGTTTGTGTCACAAACGTTTCTGGACAGGATGTGTGTCACAAATCCCATTGGACAGCGTGTGTGTCACAAACTCCATTGGACAGCGTGTGTGTCACAAACCTCCTGGAAACTGTGTGTGTACAAAATACCCTGGGACAGCGTGTGTTTCACAAACCCCATTGGACAGCATGTGTCACAAGCCCCGCTGGAAACTGTGTGTGTCCAAAATATCCCTGGACAGCGTGTGTGTCACAAACCTCCTGGAAACTGTGTGTGTACAAAATACCCTGGGACAGCGTGTGTTTCACAAACCCCATTGGACAGCATGTGTCACAAGCCCCGCTGGAAACTGTGTGTGTCCAAAATATCCCTGGACAGAGTGTGTGTCACGAACCCCACTGGACAGTGTGTGTCACAAACCCCCCTGAACAGTGTGTTTGTCATACACACCCTTGGACAGGGTGTGTGTCAGAAACCCCATTGGAGAGCGTGTGTGTCACAAACCCCATTGGACAGTGTGTGTCACAACCCCCCCTGGACAGCGTATGTGTCACAAACCCCATGGGACAGCATGTGTGTCACAATCCCCCTTGGACAGTGTTTGTGTCACAAACACCTCTGGATAGCTTTTGTGTCACAAACCCCTTTGGACAGTTTGTGTGTCACAAACCCCATTGAACACTGTGTGCGTCACAAACTCTATTGGACAGTGTGTGTGTAAGAAAACCCATTGGACAGCGTGTGTGTCACAACCTCCCGTGGAAACTGTGTGTGTCACAAAGACCCCTGGACAGCGTTTGTGTTACAAACCCCATTGGATAGTGTGTGTGTCACAAAATCTATTGCACAACGTGTGTGTCACAAACGCCCCTGGACAGCGTGTGTGTCACAAACCCCATTGGACAGGGTGTGTGTCACAAACACCCCTGGACAGCGTGTGTGTCAGAAACGCCCCTGTACAGGGTGTGTATCACAAACACCCCTGGATAGAGTGCGTGTCATAAACCCCATTGCACTTTGTGTGTGTCACAAACGGCATTGGACAGGGTGTGTGTCACAAACACCCCTGGGCACCGTTTGTGTAACAAACATTTCTGGACAGGATGTGTGTCACAAACCCCATTGGACAGCGCGTGTGTCACAAACCCCATTGGACACCGTGTGTGTCATAAAGCCCCTGGAAACTGTGTGTGTACAAAATACCCTGGGACAGCGTGTGTGTCACAAACCCCATTGGACAGCCTGTGTGTCACAATCCCCATTGGACAGCCTGTGTGTCACAAACACCCCTGGACACCGTTTGTGTCACAAACGCTCCTGGACAGGGTGTGTGTCACAAACCCCCTTGGACAGGGTGTGTGTCAGAAACCACATTGGACAGTGTGTGTGTTACAACCCCATTAAACACTTTCTGTGTCACAATTCCCATTAGACAGCGCGTGTGTAAGAAATCCCATTGCACAGCTTGTGACTCACAAAGCCAATTGGACAGCGTGTGTCACAATCCACCTGGAAACTGGGTGTGTCTCAGACACCCCTGGACAGGGTGTGTTTCAGAAATGCCATTGGACAGCCTCTGTGTCACAAACTCCATTGGACAGCGTGTGTGTCACAAACCCCATTGGACACCCTGTGTGTCACAAACGCCATTGCACGGCGTGTTTGTCACAAACCGCATTGGACAGCCTGTGTGTCACAACCGCTCTTGGACAGTGTATTTGTCACAAACCTCCCTAAACAGTGTGTGTGTCACAAACCCCATTGGACAGTGTCTGCGTCACAAACCCCATTGGACAGGGTGTGTGTCACAAACACCCCTGGACAGCGTGTGTGTCACAAACGCCCCTGTACAGGGTGTGTATCACAAACACCCCTGGATAGAGTGCGTGTCATAAACCCCATTTCACTTTGTGTGTTTCAAAAACGCCATTGGACAGCGTGTGTGTCACAAACCTCATTGGACGGGTTGTGTGTTACAAACACCCCTGGACACCGTTTGTGTCACAAACGCTCCTGGACAGGGTGTGTGTCACAAACCCCCTTGGACAGGGTGTGTGTCAGAAACCACATTGGACAGCGTGTGTGTCACAATCTCCCTGGAAACTGTGCGTGTCACAAACACCCCTGGACAGGGTGTGTGTCACAAACGCCATTGGACAGCCTGTGTGTCACAAACCCCATTGGACAGCGTGTGTCTGACAAGCCCCATTGGACACCCTGTGTGGCACAAACCCCATTGCACAGCGTGTTTGTCACAAAACGCATTGGACAGCCTGTGTGTCACAACCCCTCTTGGACAACGTGTGTGTCACAAACCCCCCTAAACAGTGTGTGTGTCACAAAATCCATTGGGCAGCGTGTTTGGTACAAACGTCATTGGACAGCGTGTGTGTCACAAACCCATTGGACAGCCGTTGTTTCACAAACCCCATTGCACAGGGTGTGTGTAACAATCACTCCTGGACGCCGTTTATGTCGGAAACGCCCCTGGACACCGTTTTGTCACAAATGCCCCTGGACAGCGTGTGTGTAACAAACTCCATTGGAAAGTGTGTGTGTCACACCCCCCCCTGGAAACTGTGTGTGTCACAAACACCCCTGGACAACGTGTATGTCAGAAACGCCCCTAGATAGGGTGTGTGTCACAAACGCCATTGGAGAGTGTATGTGTCACAAACTCCATTGGACAACGTGTGTGTCACAAACCCCATTGGACAGCATGTGTCACAAGCCACCCTGGAAACTGTGTGTGTCCAAAATATCCCTGGACAGAGTGTGTGTCACAAACCCCACTGGACAGCGTGTGTGTCACGAACCCCACTGGACAGTGTGTGTCACAAACCCCCCTGGACACTGTATGTGTCACAAACACCCTTAGACAGTGTGTGTGTCAGAAACCCCATTGGAGAGCGTGTGTGTCCAAACCCCATTGGACAGCGTGTGTGTCACAAAGCCCATTGGAAAGGGTGTGTGTCACAAACACCCCTGGACAGTGTGTGTGTCACAAACCCCATTGAACAACGTGTGAGTCACAAAGCCCATTGGACACTGCGTGTGTCACAAACCCCCTTGGACAGGGTGTGTGTCACAATCCACCTGGAAACTGGGTGTGTCACAAACACCCCTGGACAGGGTGTGTGTCACAAACGCCATTGGACAGCCTGTGTGTCTCACAAAGCCCATTGGACACCCTGTGTGGCACAAACCCCATTGCACAGCGTGTGTGACACGAACCGCATTGGACAGCCTGTGTGTCACAACCCCTCTTGGACAGTGTGTGTGTCACAAACTCCCCTAAACAGTGTGTGTGTGTCGCAAAACCCATTGGACAGCGTGTTTGGTACAAACGCCATTGGACAGCGTGTGTGTCACAAACCCATTGGACAGCCGTTGTTTCACAAACCCCATTGCACAGGGTGTGTGTAACAATCACCCCTGGACGCCGTTTATGTCGGAAACGCCCTAGGACACCGTTTTGTCACAAATGCCCCTGGACAGCGTGTGTGTAACAAACTCCATTGGAAAGTGTGTGTGTCACACCCCACCCTGGAAACTGTGTGTGTCACAAACACCCCTGGACAACGTGTATGTCAGAAACGCCCCTAGATAGGGTGTGTGTCACAAACCCCATTGAACAGTGTATGTGTCACAAACCCCATTGGACAACGTGTGTCTCACAAACCCCATTGGACAGCCTGTGTCACAAGCCACCCTGGAAACTGTGTGTGTCCAAAATATCCCTGGACAGCGTGTGTGTCACAAACCCCATTGGACAGCATGTGTGTCACGAATCCCATTGGACAGTGTGTGTCACAACACCCCCTGGACAGTGTGTGTGTCACAAACACCCTTAGACAGTGTGTGTGTAACAAACCCCATTGGAGAGCGTGTGTGTCACAAACCCCATTGGACAGCGTGTGTCACAACCCCCCCTGAACAGCGTATGTGTCACAAACCACATTGGACAGCGTGTGTGTCACAAACCCCATTGGAAAAGGTGTGTGTCACAAACGCCCCTGGACAGGGTGTTTGTCACATACCCCATTGGACAGTGTGCATGTCACAAACCCCATTGAACAACGTGTGAGTCACAAAGCCCATTGTATACTGCGTGTGTCACAAACCCCATTGGACAGCGTGTGTGTCATAAACACCATTGGACAGGGTGTGTGTCACAAACACCCCTGGACAGAATGCGTGTTCACAAACCCCATTGCAAATTGTGTGTGTCACAAACCTCATTGGACAGCATTTATGTCACAAACCCCCTTGGACAGTGTGTGTGTAACAAACGTCCCTGGACAAGGTGTGTATTACAAACCGCGGTGGAGTTTGTGTGTGTCACAAACCCCATTGCACATTGTGTGTGTCAAAAACCCCATTGGACAGCCTGTGTGTCACAAACCCCATTGGACAGGGTGTGTGTCACAAACCCCCTTGGACATGGTGTGTGTCACAAACCCCAGTGGACAGCGTGTTTCACAACCACCCCTGTACAGTGTGTTTTTCACAAACACCCCTGGACACCGTTTGTGTTACAATCGCCCCTGGACAGGGAGTGTGTCACATACCCCTTTGGAGAGTGTGTGTGTCACAAACCCCATTGGACAGGGTGTGTGTCACAAACACCCCTGGACACCGTGTGATTCACAAAGCCCAGTGGACAGTGTGTGTGTCACAAGCCCCTCTGGACAGTGTGTGTGTCACAAACACCCGTGGACGCCGTTTCTGTCACAAACGCCCCTGGACAGGGTGTGTGTGACAAACTCCATTGGACACTGTGTGTGTCACAAACCCCATTGCACAAGGTGTCTGTCAGAAACACCCCTGGACACCCTGTGTGTCACAAATGCCCCTGGACAGGATGTGTGTCACAAACTCCATGGGACAGCATGTATGTCTCAATCCCCCTTGGACAGTGTTTGTGTCACAAACACCTCTGGACAGCTTTTGTGTCACAAATCCCATTGGACAGTGTGTGTGTCACGAACCCTATTGGACAGCGTGTGTGTAAGAAAACCCATTGGACAGCGTGTGTGTCACAACCCCCCGTGGAAACTGTGTGTGTCACAAATACCCCTGGACAGCGTGTGTGTCACAATCCCCATTGGAGATTCTGTAGTCACAAACCCCATTGGACAGCGTGTGTGTCACGAACCCTCCTAGACACTGTGTGTGTCACAAACACCCTTAGAGAGGGTGTGTGTCACAAAGCCCATTGGAAAGGGTGTGTGTCACAAACACCCCTGGACACTGTGTGTGTCACAAACCCCATTTAATAATGTGTGAGTCACAAAGCCCATTGGACACTGCGTGTGTCACAAACCCCCTTGGACAAGGTGTGTGTCACAATCCACCTGGAAACTGGGTGTGTCACAAACACCCCTGGACAGGGTGTGTGTCACAAACGCCATTGGACAGTGTGTGTCACAAACCCCGCTGGACACTGTGTGTGTCACAAACACCCTTAGACAGGGTGTGTGTCACAAACCCCATTGGAGAGCGTGTGTGTCACAAAGCCCATTGGAAAGGGTGTGTGTCACAAACACCCCTGGACAGTGTGTGTGTCACAAACTCCATTGAATAACGTGTGAGTCACAAAGCCCATTGGACACTGCGTGTGTCACAAACCCCCTTGGACAGGGTGTGTGTCACAATCCACCTGGAAACTGGGTGTGTCACAAACACCCCTGGACAGGGTGTGTGTCACAAACGCCATTGGACAGCCTGTGTGTCACAAACGCCATTGGACAGCGTGTGTCTCACAAACCCCATTGGACACCCTGTGTGTCACAAACCCCATTGCACAGGGTGTGTGTCACAAACCGCATTGGACAACCTGTGTGTCACAACCCCTCTTGGACAGTGTGTGTGTCACAAACCCGCCTAAACAGTGTGTGTGTGTCGCAAAACCCATTGGACAGCGTGTTTGGTACAAACGCCATTGAACAGCGTGTGTGTCACAAACCCATTGGACAGCCGTTGTTTCACAAACCCCATTGCACAGGGAGTATGTAACAAACACCCCTGGACGCTGTTTGTGTCAGAAACGCCCCTGGACAGCGTGTGAGTCACAAACTCCATTGGAGAGTGTGTGTGTCACAAACCCCATTGGACAGAGTGTGTCACAAACCCCCTGGAAACTGTGTGTGTCACAAACTCCATTGGACAACGTGTATGTCACAATCGCCCCTGGATAGGGTGTGTGTCACAAACGCCATTGGAGAGTGTATGTGTCACAAACCCCATTGGACAACGTGTGTGTCACAAACACCCTTAGATAGGGTGTGTGTCACAAACCCCATTGGAGAGTGTGTGTGTCACAAAGCCCATTGGAAAGGGTGTGTGTCACAAACACCCCTGGACAGCGTGTGTGTCACAAACACCCCTGGACAACGTGTATGTCACAAACGCACCTAGATAGACCGTGTGTCACAAACCCCATTGGACAGTGTATGTGTCACAAACCCCATTGGACAACGTCTGTCTCACAAACCCCATTGGACAGCATGTGTCACAAGCCCCCCTGGAAACTGTGTGTGTCCAAAATATCCCTGGACAGAGTGTGTGTCACAAACCCCATTGGACAGCGTGTATGTCACGAATCTCATTGGACAGCGTGTGTCACAAACCCCCCTGGACAGTGTGTTTATCACACACGCCCTTGGACAGAGTGTGTGTCAGAAACCCCATTGGAGAGCGTGTGTGTCACAAACCCCATTGGACAGCGTGTGTCACAACCCCCCCTGGACAGCGTATGTGTCACAAACCCCATTGGACAGCGTGTGTGTCACAAACCCCATTTGAAAGGGTGCATATCACAAATCCCATTGAACAACGTGTGAGTCACAAAGCCCATTGGACACTGCGTGTGTCACAAACCCCCTTGGACAGGGTGTGTGTCACAATCCACCTGGAAACTGGGTGTGTCACAAACACCCCTGGACAGGGTGTGTGTCACAAACGCCATTGGACAGTGTGTGTCACAAACCCCCCTGGACACTGTGTGTGTCACAAACACCCTTAGACAAGGTGTGTGTAACAAACCCCATTGGAGAGCGTGTGTGTCACAAAGCCCATTGGAAAGATTGTGTGTCACAAACACCCCTGGACAGTGTGTGTGTGTCACAAACTCCATTGAATAACGTGTGAGTCACAAAGCCCATTGGACACTGCGTGTGTCACAAATCCCCTTGGACAGGGTGTGTGTCACAATCCACCTGGAAACTGGGTGTGTCACAAACACCCCTGGACAGGGTGTGTGTCACAAACGCCATTGGACACCCTATGTGTCACAAACGCCATTGGACAGCGTGTGTCTCACAAACCCCATTGGACACCCTGTGTGTCACAAACCCCATTGCACAGCGTGTGTGTCACAAACCGCATTGGACAGCCTGTGTGTCACAACCCCTCTTGGACAGTGTGTGTGTCACAAACCCGCCTAAACAGTGTATGTGTGTCGCAAAACCCATTGGACAGCGTGTTTCGTACAAACGCCATTGAACAGCGTGTGTGTCACAAACCCATTGGACAGCCGTTGTTTCACAAACCCCATTGCACAGGGGGTATGTAACAAACACCCCTGGACGCTGTTTGTGTCAGAAACGTCCCTGGACAGCGTGTGTGTCACAAACTCCATTGGAGAGTGTGTGTGTCACAAACCCCATTGGACAGAGTGTGTCACAAACCCCCTGGAAACTGTGTGTGTCACAAACCCCATTGGACAACGTGTATGTCACAATCGCCCCTGGATAGGGTGTGTGTCACAAACGCCATTGGAGAGTGTATGTGTCACAAACCCCATTGGACAACGTGTGTTTCACAAACCCCATTGGACAGCATGTGTCACAAGCCCCCCTCGAAACTGTGTGTGTCCAAAATATCCCTGGACAGAGTGTGTGTCACAAACCCCATTGGACAGGGTGAGTGTTAAACCACATTGGACAGTGTGTGTCACAAACCCCCCTGGACACTGTGTGTGTCACAAACACCCTTAGACAGGGTGTGTGTCACAAACCCCATTGGAGAGTGTGTGTGTCACAAAGCCCATTGGAAAGGGTGTGTGTCACAAACACCCCTGGACAGTGTGTGTGTCACAAATATCCCTGGACAACGTGTATGTCACAAACGCACCTAGATAGGCCGTGTGTCACAAACCCCATTGGACAGTGTATGTGTCACAAACCCCATTGGACAACATGTGTCTCACAAACCCAATTGGACTGCATGTGTCACAAGCCACCCTGGAAACTGTGTGTGTCCAAAATATCCCTGGACAGAGTGTGTGTCACAAACCCCATTGGACAGCGTGTATGTCACGAATCCCATTGGACAGCGTGTGTCACAAACCCCCCTGGACAGTGTGTTTGTCACACACACCCTTGGACAGAGTGTGTGTCAGAAACCCCATTGGAGAGCGTGTGTGTCACAAACCCCATTGGACAGCGTGTGTCACAACCCCCCCTGAACAGCGTATGTGTCACAAACCCCATTGGACAGCGTGTGTGTCACAAACCCCATTGGAAAGGGTGCATGTCACAAACCCCATTGAACAACGTGTTAGTCACAAAGCCCATTGTATACTCCGTGTGTCACAAACCCCATTGGACAGCGTGTATGTCATAAATACCATTGGACAGGGTGTGTGTCACAAACACCCCTGGACAGAATGCGTGTTCACAAACCACGTTGCAAATTGTGTGTATCACAAACCTCATTGGACAGCATTTATGTCACAAACTCCCTTGGACAAGGTGTGTGTTACAAACCGCGGTGGAGTTTGTGTTTGTCACAAACCCCATTGCACATTGTGTGTGTCACAAACCCCATTGGACAGGGTGTGTGTCACAAACACCCCATTGTACAACATTTGTGTCAGTAACGTCCCTGGACAGGGTGTGTGTCACAAACCCCATTGGATATGGTGTGTGCCACTAACCCCAGTGGACAGCGTGTTTCACAACCACCCCTGTACAGTGTGTTTTTCACAAACACCCCTGGACACCGTTTGTGTTACAATCGCCCCTGGACAGGGAGTGTGTCACATACCCCTTTGGAGAGTGTGCGTGTGTCACAGACCCCATTGGACAGGGTGTGTGTCACAAACACCCCTGGACACCGTGTGATTCACAAAGCCCAGGGGACAGTGTGTGTGTCACAAGCCCCTCTGGACAGTGTGTGTGTCACAAACACCCGTGGATGCCGTTTCTGTCACAAACGCCCCTGGACAGGGTGTGTGTGACAAACCCCATTGGACACTGTGTGTGTCACAAACCCCATTGCACAAGGTGTCTGTCAGAAACACCCCTGGACACCCTGTGTGTCACAAATGCCCCTGGACAGGGTGTGTGTCACAAACCCCATTGTACAGCATGTGTGACAAAAACCCCACTGGACAGCGTGCATGCCACAAACCCCATTGGACATTGTTTGTGTCACAAACCCCATGGGACAGCATGGACGTCACAATCCCCCTTGGACAGTGTTTGTGTCACAAACCCCATTGGACAGTGTGTGTGTCACGAACCCTATTGGACAGCGTGTGTGTAAGAAAACCCATTGGACAGCGTGTGTGTCACAACCCCCCGTGGAAACTGTGTGTGTCACAAATACCCCTGGACAGCGTGTGTGTCATAATCCCCATTGGAGATTCTGTATGTCACAAACCCCATTGGACAGCGTGTGTGCCACAAACCCCATTGGACAGCGTGTGACATAATCCCCCTGGAAACTATGTGTGTACAAAATACCACTGGACAGCGTGTGTGTCACAAATCCCACTGGATAACCTGTGTGTCACAATCCCCATTGGATAGCCTGTGTGTCACAATCCCCATTGGACAGCCTGTGTGTCACAACCCCTCTTGGACAGTGTGTGTGTCACAAACCCCCGTAAACGGTGTGTGTGTCACAAAGCCAATTGAACACCGTGTGTTGTACAAACGCCATTGGATAGCGTGTGTGTCACAAACCCATTGGACAGCCGTTGTTTCACAAACCCCATTGGACAGGGTGTGTGTCATAAACACCCCTGGACGCCGTTTGTGTCACAAATGCCCCTGGACAGCGTGTGTGTCACAAACTCCATTGGACAGTGTGTGTGTCACAAGCCCCTCTGGACAGTGTGTGTGTCACAAACACCTGTGGACGCCGTTTCTGTCACAAACGCCCCTGGACAGGGTGTGTGTGACAAACCGCCATTGGACACTGTTTGTGTCTCAAACCTCATTGCACAAGGTGTCTGTCAGAAACACCCCTGGACACCCTGTGTGTCACAAATGCCCCTGGACAGGGTGTGTGTCACAAACCCCATGGGACAGCATGTGTGACAAAAACCCCACTGGACAGCGTGCATGCCACAAACCCCATTGGACATTGTTTGTGTCACAAACCCCATGGGACAGCATGTGTGTCACAATCCCCCTTGGACAGTGTTTGTGTCACAAACACCTCTGGACAACTTTTGTGTCACAAACCCCATTGGACAGTGTGTGTGTCACGAACCCTATTGGACAGCGTATGTGTAAGAAAACCCCTTGGACAGCGTGTGTGTCACAACCCCCCGTTGAAACTGTGTGTGTCACAAATACCCCTGGACAGTGTGTTTGTCACAATCCCCATTGGAGATTCTGTATGTCACAAACCCCATTGGACAGCGTGTGTGTCACAGACCCCATTGGACAGCGTGTGACATAATCCCCCTGTGATCTATGTGTGTACAAAATACCACTGGACAGCGTGTGTGTCACAAATCCCACTGGATAACCTGTGTGTCACAATCCCCATTGGATAGCCTGTGTGTCACAATCCCCATTGGACAGCCTGTGTGTCACAACCCCTCTTGGACAGTGTGTGTGTCACAAACCCCCGTAAACGGTGTGTGTGTCACAAAGCCAATTGAACACCGTGTGTTGTACAAACGCCATTGGATAGCGTGTGTGTCACAAACCCATTGGACAGCCGTTGTTTCACAAACCCCATTGGACAGGGTGTGTGTCATAAACACCCCTGGACGCCGTTTGTGTCACAAATGCCCCTGGACAGCGTGTGTGTCACAAACTCCATTGGACAGTGTGTGTGTCACAAGCCCCTCTGGACAGTGTGTGTGTCACAAACACCTGTGGACGCCGTTTCTGTCACAAACGCCCCTGGACAGGGTGTGTGTGACAAACCGCCATTGGACACTGTTTGTGTCTCAAACCTCATTGCACAAGGTGTCTGTCAGAAACACCCCTGGACACCCTGTGTGTCACAAATGCCCCTGGACAGGGTGTGGGTCACAAACCCCATGGGACAGCATGTGTGACAAAAACCCCACTGGACAGCGTGCATGCCACAAACCCCATTGGACATTGTTTGTGTCACAAACCCCATGGGACAGCATGTGTGTCACAATCCCCCTTGGACAGTGTTTGTGTCACAAACACCTCTGGACAGCTTTTGTGTCACAAACCCCATTGGACAGTGTGTGTGTCACGAACCCTATTGGACAGCGTGTGTGTAAGAAAACCCCTTGGACAGCGTGTGTGTCACAACCCCCCGTTGAAACTGTGTGTGTCACAAATACCCCTGGACAGTGTGTGTGTCACAATCCCCATTGGAGATTCTGTATGCCACAAACCCCATTGGACAGCGTGTGTGTCACAGACCCCATTGGACAGCGTGTGACATAATCCCCCTGGAAACTATGGGTGTACAAAATACCACTGGACAGCGTGTGTGTCACAAATCCCACTGGATAACCTGTGTGTCACAATCCCCATTCGATAGCCTGTGTGTCACAATCCCCATTGGACAGCCTGTGTGTCACAACCCCTCTTGGACAGTGTGTGTGTCACAAACCCCCGTAAACGGTGTGTGTGTCACAAAGCCAATTGAACACCGTGTGTTGTACAAACGCCATTGGATAGCGTGTGTGTCACAAACCCATTGGACAGCCGTTGTTTCACAAACCCCATTGGACAGGGTGTGTGTCATAAACACCCCTGGACGCCGTTTGTGTCACAAATGCCCCTGGACAGCGTGTGTGTCACAAACTCCATTGGACAGTGTGTGTGTCACAAGCCCCTCTGGACAGTGTGTGTGTCACAAACACCTGTGGACGCCGTTTCTGTCACAAACGCCCCTGGACAGGGTGTGTGTGACAAACCCCATTGGACACTGTTTGTGTCTCAAACCTCATTGCACAAGGTGTCTGTCAGAAACACCCCTGGACACCCTGTGTGTCACAAATGCCCCTGGACAGGGTGTGTGTCACAAACCCCATTGTACAGCATGTGTGACAAAAACCCCACTGGACAGCGTGCATGCCACAAACCCCATTGGACATTGTTTGTGTCACAAACCCCATGGGACAGCATGTGTGTCACAATCCCCCTTGGACAGTGTTTGTGTCACAAACACCTCTGGACAGCTTTTGTGTCACAAACCCCATTGGACAGTGTGTGTGTCACGAACCCTATTGGACAGCGTGTGTGTAAGAAAACCCCTTGGACAGCGTGTGTGTCACAACCCCCCGTGGAAACTGTGTGTGTCACAAATACCCCTGGACAGTGTGTGTGTCACAATCCTCATTGGAGATTCTGTAGTCACAAACCCCATTGGACAGCGTGTATGTCAAAAACCCCATTGGACAGCGTGTGACATAATCCCCCTGGAAACTATGTGTGTACAAAATACCACTGGACACCGTGTGTGTCACAAATCCCACTGGATAACCTGTGTGTCACAATCCCCATTGGATAGCCTGTGTGTCACAATCCCCATTGGACAGCCTGTGTGTCACAACCCCTCTTGGACAGTGTGTGTGTCACAAACCCCCGTAAACGGTGTGTGTGTCACAAAGTCAATTGAACACCGTGTGTTGTAAAAAAGCCATTGGATAGCGTGTGTGTCACAAACCCATTGGACAGCCGTTGTTTCACAAACCCCATTGGACAGGGTGTGTGTCATAAACACCCCTGGACGCCGTTTGTGTCACAAATGCTCCTGGACAGCGTGTGTGTCACAAACTCCATTGGAAAGTGTGTGTGTGTCACAAACCCCATTGGACAGCGTCTGTGTCACAAACCCCATTGGACAGTGTGTGTGTGACAAACCCGATTGGACAACCTGTGCGTCACAAACCCCATTGGACAGCGTGTGTGTCACAAACTCACTTTGGACAACGTGTGTGTGACAAGCACCCCTGGAAAGCTTGTGTCAGAACCCCCCATGGAAACTATGTGTGTCACAAACACCCCTGGACTGATTGTGTGTCACAAACCCTATTGGAGAGTGTGTGTCACAAACCCCATTGGACAGCGTGTGTGTCACAAACCCCCCTGGACAGCGGGTGTGTCACAACTCTTCCTGAACAGTGTGTGTATCACAAAAACCAATGGACATTGTGTGTGTCACAGACCCCATTGGACAGGGTGTGTGTCACAAACACCCCTGGACACCGTGTGATTCACAAAGCCCAGTGGACAGTGTGTGTGTCACAAGCCCCTCTGGACAGTGTGTGTGTCACAAGCACCTGTGGACGCCGTTTCTGTCACAAACGCCCCTGGACAGGGTGTGTGTGACAAACCCCATTGGACACTGTGTGTGTCACAAACCCCATTGCACAAGGTGTCTGTCAGAAACACCCCTGGACACCCTGTGTGTCACAAATGCCCCTGGACAGGGTGTGTGTCACAAACCCCATTGTACAGCATGTGTGACAAAAACCCCACTGGACAGCGTGCATGCCACAAACCCCACTGGACATTGTTTGTGTCACAAACCCCATGGGACAGCATGTGTGTCACAATCCCCCTTGGACAGTGTTTGTGTCACAAACACCTCTGGACAGCTTTTGTGTCACAAACCCCATTGGACAGTGTGTGTGTCACGAACCCTATTGGACAGCGTGTGTGTAAGAAAACCGATTGGTCAGCGTGTGTGTAACAATCCCCATTGGAGATTCTGTATGTCACAAACCCCATTGGACAGCGTGTGTGTCACAAACCCCATTGGACAGCGTGTGACATAATCCCCCTGGAAACTATGTGTGTACAAAATACCACTGGACAGCGTGTGTGTCACAAATCCCACTGGATAACCTGTGTGTGACAATCCCCATGGGATAGCCTGTGTGTCATAATCCCCATTGGACAGCCTGTGTGTCAAAACCCCTCTTGGACAGTGTGTGTGTCACAAACTCGCCTAAACAGTGTGTGTGTGTCGCAAAACCCATTGGACAGCGTGTTTGGTACAAACGCCATTGAACAGCGTGTGTGTCACAAACCCATTGGACAGCCGTTGTTTCACAAACCCCATTGCACAGGGGGTATGTAACAAACACCCCTGGACGCTGTTTGTGTCAGAAACGCCCCTGGACAGCATGTGTGTCACAAACTCCATTGGAGAGTGTGTGTGTCACAAACCCCATTGGACAGAGTGTGTCACAAACCCCCTGGAAACTGTGTGTGTCACAAACCCCATTGGACAACGTGTATGTCACAATCGCCCCTGGATAGGGTGTGTGTCACAAACGCCATTGGAGAGTGTATGTGTCACAAACCCCATTGGACAACGTGTGTTTCACAAACCCCATTGGACAGCATGTGTCACAAGCCCCTCTGGAAACTGTGTGTGTCCAAAATATCCCTGGACAGAGTGTGTGTCACAAACCCCATTGGACAGAGTGAGTGTTAAACCACATTGGACAGTGTGTGTCACAAACCCCCCTGGACACTGTGTGTGTCACAAACACCCTTAGACAGGGTGTGTGTCACAAACCCCATTGGAGAGTGTGTGTGTCACAAAGCCCATTGGAAAGGATGTGTGTCACAAACACCCCTGGACAGTGTGTGTGTCACAAACACCCCTGGACAACGTGTATGTCACAAACGCACCTAGATAGGCCGTGTGTCACAAACCCCATTGGACAACGTGTGTCTCACAAACCCCATTGGACAGCATGTGTCACAAGCCCCCCTGGAAACTGTGTGTGTCCAAAATATCCCTGGACAGAGTGTGTGTCACAAACCCCATTGGACAGCGTGTATGTCACGAATCCCATTGGACAGCGTGTGTCACAAACTCCCCTGGACATTGTGTTTGTCACACACACCCTTGGACAGAGTGTGTGTCAGAAACCCCATTGGAGAGCGTGTGTGTCACAAACCCCATTGGACAGTGTGTGTCACAACCCCCCCTGGACAGCGTATGTGTCACAAACCCCATTGGACAGCGTGTGTGTCACAAACCCCATTGGAAAGGGTGCATGTCACAAACCCCATTGAACAACGTGTTAGTCACAAAGCCCATTGTATACTCCGTGTGTCACAAACCCCATTGGACAGCGTGTATGTCATAAATACCATTGAACAGGGTGTGTGTCACAAACACCCCTGGACAGAATGCGTGTTCACAAACCACGTTGCAAATTGTGTGTGTCACAAACCTCATTGGACAGCATTTATGTCACAAACCCCCTTGGACAAGGTGTGTGTTACAAACCGCGGTGGAGTTTGTGTTTGTCACAAACCCCATTGCACATTGTGTGTGTCACAAACCCCATTGGACAGCCTGTGTGTCACAAACCCCATTGGACAGGGTGTGTGTCACAAACACCCCATTGTACAACATTTGTGTCAGTAACGTCCCTGGACAGGGTGTGTGTCACAAACCCCATTGGATATGGTGTGTGCCACAAACTCCAGTGGACAGCGTGTTTCACAACCACCCCTGTACAGTGTGTTTTTCACAAACACCCCTGGACGCGGTTGTGTTACAATCGCCCCTGGACAGGGAGTGTGTCACATACCCCTTTGGAGAGTGTGCGTGTGTCACAGACCCCATTGGACAGGGTGTGTGTCACAAACACCCCTGGACACCGTGTGATTCACAAAGCCCAGGGGACAGTGTGTGTGTCACAAGTCCCTCTGGATAGTGTGTGTGTCACAAACACCCGTGGATGCCGTTTCTGTCACAAACGCCCCTGGACAGGGTGTGTGTGACAAACCCCATTGGACACTGTGTGTGTCACAAACCCCATTGCACAAGGTGTCTGTCAGAAACACCCCTGGACACCCTGTGTGTCACAAATGCCCCTGGACAGGGTGTGTGTCACAAACCCCATTGTACAGCATGTGTGACAAAAACCCCACTGGACAGCGTGCATGCCACAAACCCCATTGGACATTGTTTGTGTCACAAACCCCATGGGACAGCATGTGTGTCACAATCCCCCTTGGACAGTGTTTGTGTCACAAACACCTCTGGACAGCTTTTGTGTCACAAACCCCATTGGACAGTGTGTGTGTCACGAACCCTATTGGACAGTGTGTGTGTCACAACACCCCGTCGAAACTGTGTGTGTCACAAATACCCCTGGACAGCGTTTGTGTCACAATCTCCATTGGAGATTCTGTATGTCACAAACCCCATTGGACAGCGTGTGTGTCACAAACCCCATTGGACAGCGTGTGACATAATCCCCCTGGAAACTATGTGTGTACAAAATACCACTGGACACCGTGTGTGTCACAAATCCCACTGGATAACCTGTGTGTCACAATCCCCATTGGATAGCCTGTGTGTCACAATCCCCATTGGACAGCCTGTGTGTCACAACCCCTCTTGGACAGTGTGTGTGTCACAAACCCCCGTAAACGGTGTGTGTGTCACAAAGCCAATTGAACACCGTGTGTTGTAAAAAAGCCATTGGATAGCGTGTGTGTCACAAACCCATTGGACAGCCGTTGTTTCACAAACCCCATTGGACAGGGTGTGTGTCATAAACACCCCTGGACGCCGTTTGTGTCACAAATGCCCCTGGACAGCGTGTGTGTCACAAACTCCATTGGACAGTGTGTGTGTCACAAGCCCCTCTGGACAGTGTGTGTGTCACAAACACCTGTGGACGCCGTTTCTGTCACAAACGCCCCTGGACAGGGTGTGTGTGACAAACCCCATTGGACACTGTTTGTGTCTCAAACCCCATTGCACAAGGTGTCTGTCAGAAACACCCCTGGACACCCTGTGTGTCACAAATGCCCCTGGACAGGGTGTGTGTCACAAACCCCATTGTACAGCATGTGTGACAAAAACCCCACTGGACAGCGTGCATGCCACAAACCCCATTGGACATTGTTTGTGTCACAAACCCCATGGGACAGCATGTGTGTCACAATCCCCCTTGGACAGTGTTTGTGTCACAAACACCTCTGGACAGCTTTTGTGTCACAAACCCCATTGGACAGTGTGTGTGTCACGAACCCTATTGGACAGCGTGTGTGTAAGAAAACCCCTTGGACAGCGTGTGTGTCACAACCCCCCGTTGAAACTGTGTGTGTCACAAATACCCCTGGACAGTGTGTGTGTCACAATCCCCATTGGAGATTCTGTATGTCACAAACCCCATTGGACAGCGTGTGTGTCACAAACCCCATTTTACAGCGTGTGACATAATCCCCCTGTAAACTATGTGTGTACAAAATACCACTGGACACCGTGCGTGTCACAAATCCCACTGGATAACCTGTGTGTCACAATCCCCATTGGATAGCCTGTGTGTCACAACCCCTCTTGGACAGTGTGTGTGTCACAACCCCTCTTGGACAGTGTGTGTGTCACAAACCCCCGTAAACGGTGTGTGTGTCACAAAGTCAATTGAACACCGTGTGTTGTACAAAAGCCATTGGATAGCGTGTGTGTCACAAAACCATTGGACAGCCGTTGTTTCACAAACCCCATTGGACAGGGTGTGTGTCATAAACACCCCTGGACGCCGTTTGTGTCACAAATGCTCCTGGACAGCGTGTGTGTCACAAACTCCATTGGAAAGTGTGTGTGTCACAAACCCCATTGGACAGCGTCTGTGTCACAAACCCCATTGGACAGTGTGTGTGTGACAAACCCGATTGGACAGCCTGTGCGTCACATACCCCATTGGACAGCGTGTGTGTCACAAACTCACTTTGGACAACGTGTGTGTGACAAGCACCCCTGGAAAGCTTGTGTCAGAACCCCCCATGGAAACTATGTGTGTCACAAACAGCCCTGGACTGATTGTGTGTCACAAACCCTATTGGAGAGTGTGTGTCACAAACCCCATTGGACAGCGTGTGTGTCACAAACCCCCCTGGACAGCGGGTGTGTCACAACTCTTCCTGGACAGTGTGTGTATCACAAAAACCAATGGACATTGTGTGTGTCACAGACCCCATTGGACAGGGTGTGTGTCACAAACACCCCTGGACACCGTGTGATTCACAAAGCCCAGTGGACAGTGTGTGTGTCACAAGCCCCTCTGGACAGTGTGTGTGTCACAAGCACCTGTGGACGCCGTTTCTGTCACAAACGCCCCTGGACAGGGTGTGTGTGACAAACCCCATTGGACACTGTGTGTGTCACAAACCCCATTGCACAAGGTGTCTGTCAGAAACACCCCTGGACACCCTGTGTGTCACAAATGCCCCTGGACAGGGTGTGTGTCACAAACCCCATTGTACAGCATGTGTGACAAAAACCCCACTGGACAGCGTGCATGCCACAAACCCCATTGGACATTGTTTGTGTCACAAACCCCATGGGACAGCATGTGTGTCACAATCCCCCTTGGACAGTGTTTGTGTCACAAACACCTCTGGACAGCTTTTGTGTCACAAACCCCATGGGACAGCATGTGTGTCACAATCCCCCTTGGACAGTGTTTGTGTCACAAACACCTCTGGACAGCTTTTGTGTCACAAATCCCATTGGACAGTGTGTGTGTCACGAACCCTATTGGACAGCGTGTGTGTAAGAAAACCCATTGGACAGCGTGTGTGTCACAACCCCCCGTGGAAACTGTGTGTGTCACAAATACCCCTGGACAGCGTGTGTGTCACAATCCCCATTGGAGATTCTGTAGTCACAAACCCCACTGGACAGCGTGTGTGTCACAAACCCCCCTGGACACTGTGTGTGTCACAAACACCCTTAGAGAAGGTGTGTGTCACAAAGCCCATTGCAAAGGGTGTGTGTCACAAACACCCTTGGACAGCTTTTGTGTCACAAATCCCATTGAATAATGTGTGAGTCACAAAGCCCATTGGACACTGCGTGTGTCACAAACCCCCTTGGACAGGGTGTGTGTCACAATCCACCTGGAAACTGGGTGTGTCACAAACACCCCTGGACAGGGTGTGTGTCACAAACACCATTGGACAGTGTGTGTCACAAACCCCCCTGGACACTGTGTTTGTCACAAACACCCTTAGACAGGGTGTGTGTCACAAACCCCATTGGACAGCGTGTGTGTCACAAAGTTCATTGGACAGGGTGTGTGTCACAAACACCCCTGGACAGTGTGTGTGTCACAAATTCCATTGAATAACGTGTGAGTCACAAAGCCCATTGGACACTGCGTGTGTCACAAACCCCCTTGGACAGGGTGTGTGTCACAATCCACCTGGAAACTGGGTGTGTCACAAACACCTCTGGACAGGGTGTGTGTCACAAACGTCATTGGACAGCCTGTGTGTCACAAACACCCTTGGACACCGTTTGTGTCACAAATGCTCCTGGACAGGGTGTGTGTCACAAACCCCCTGGGACAGGGTGTGTCTCAGAAACCACATTGGACAGTGTGTGTGTTACAACCCCATTGAACACTTTCTGTGTCACAATTCCCATTAGACAGCGCGTGTGTAAGAAATCCCATTGCACAGCGTGTGTGTCACAAAGCCAATTGGACAGCGTGTGTCACAATCCACCTGGAAACTGGGTGTGTCACAAACACCCCTGGACAGGGTGTGTGTCAGAAACGTCATTGGACAGTGTGTGTCACAAACCCCCCTGGACACTGTGTGTGTCACAAACACCCTTAGACAGGGTGTGTGTCACGAACCCCATTGGAGAACGTGTGTGTCACAAAGCCCATTGGAAAGGGTGTGTGTCACAAACCCCATTGAATAACGTGTGAGTCACAAAGCCCATTGGACACTGCCTGTGTCACAAACCCCCTTGAACAGGGTGTGTGTCACAATCCACCTGGAAACTGGGTGTGTCACAAACACCCCTGGACAGGGTGTGTGTCACAAACGCCATTGGACAGCCTGTGTGTCACAAACGCCATTGGACAGCGTGTGTCTCACAAACCCCATTGGACACCCTGTGTGTCACAAACCCCATTGTACAGCGTGTGTGTCACAAACCGCATTGGACAGCCTGTCTGTCACAACCCGTCTTGGACAGTGTGTGTGTCACAAACCCACCTAAACAGTGTGTGTGTCGCAAAATCCATTGGACAGCGTGTTTGGTACAAACGCCATTGGACAGCGTGTGTGTCACAAACCCATTGGACAACCGTTGTTTCAGAAACCCCATTGCACAGGGTGTGTGTAACAATCACCTCTGGATGCCGTTTATGTCAGAAACGCCCCTGGACACCGTTTTGTCACAAATGCCCCTGGACAGCGTGTGTGTAACAAACTCCATTGGAAAGTGTGTGTGTCACACCCTCCCCCTGGAAACTGTGTGTGTCACAAACACCCCTGGACAACGTGTATGTCACAAACGCCCCTAGATAGGGTGTGTGTCACAAACCCCATTGGACAGTGTATGTGTCACAAAACCCATTGGACAACGTGTGTCTCACAAACCCCATTGGACAGCATGAGTCACAAGCCCCCCTGGAAACTGTGTGTGTCCAAAATATCCCTGGACAGCGTGTGTGTCACAAACCCCATTGGACAGCGTGTGTGTCACGAATCCCATTGGACAGTGTGTGTCACAACACCCGCTGGACAGTGTGTGTGTCACGAACCCTATTGGACAGCGTGTGTGTAAGAAAACCCATTGGACAGCGTGTGTGTCACAACCCCCCGTGGAAACTGTGTGTTTCACAAATACCCCTGGACAGCGTGTGTGTCACAATCCCCATTGGAGATTCTGTATGTCACAAACCCCATTGGACAGCGTGTGTGTCACAAACCCCTTTGGACAGCGTGTGACATAATCCCCCTGGAAACTATGTGTGTACAAAATACCACTGGACAGCGTGTGTGTTACAAATCCCACTGGATAACCTGTGTGTCACAAATCCCACTGGATAAACTGTGTGTCACAATCCCCATTCGATAGCCTGTGTGTCACAATCCCCATTGGACAGCCTGTGTGTCACAACCCCTCTTGGACAGTGTGTGTGTCACAAACCCCCGTAAACAGTGTGTGTGTCACAAAGCCAATTGAACACCGTGTGTTGTACAAACGCCATTGGATAGCGTGTGTGTCACAAACCCATTGGACAGCCGTTGTTTCACAAACCCCATTGGACAGGGTGTGTGTCATAAACACCCCTAGATGTCATTTGTGTCACAAATGCCCCTGGACAGCGTGTGTGTCACAAACTCCATTGGAAAGTGTGTGTGTCACAAACCCCATTGGACAGGGTGTGTGTCACAAACCCCATTGGACAGGGTCTGTGTCACAAACACCCCATTGTACAACATTTGTGTCAGTAACGTCCCTGGACAGGGTGTGTGTCACAAACCCCATTGGACATGGTGTGTGTCACAAATCCCAGTGGACAGCGTGTTTCACAACCACCCCTGTACAGTGTGTTTTTCACAAACACCCCTGGACACCGTTTGTGTTACAATCGCCCCTGGACAGGGAGTGTGTCACATACCCCTTTGGAGAGTGTGTGTGTCACAAACCCCATTGGACAGCGTGTGTGTCACAAACCCCATTGGAGAAGATGTGTGTCACAAACCCGATTGGACAGCCTGTGCGTCACAAACCCCATTGGACAGCGTGTGTGTCACAAACTCACTTTGGACAACGTGTGTGTGACAAACACCCCTGGAAAGCTTGTGTCACAACCCCCCATGGAAACTATGTGTGTCACAAACACCCCTGGACTGATTGTGTGTCACAAACCCTATTGGAGAGTGTGTGTCACAAACCCCATTGGACAGCGTGTGTGTCACAAACCCCCCTGGACAGCGGGTGAGTCACAACTCTTCCTGGACAGTGTGTGTATCACAAAAACCAATGGACACTGTGTGTGTCACAGACCCCATTGGACAGGGTGTGTGACATAAACCCCATTGGACAGCGTGCATGTCACAAACCCCGTTGGACATTGTGTGTGTCACAAACCCCCTTGGACAGGGTGTGTGTCACAAACCACATTGGACAGTGTGTGTGTCACAACGCCATTGAACACTGTCTGTGTCACAATTCCCATTAGACAGCGTGTGTGTCACAAACCCACTTGGACAGCGTGTGTCACAATCCCCCTGGAAACTGTGCGTGTCACAAACACCCCTGGACAGGGTGTGTGTAAAAATCCCGTTGGACTGCATGTGTGTCACAAACCCCTTTGGACAGCGTGTGTGTCACAATCCACCTGGAAACTGGATGTGTCACAAACACCCCTGGACAGGGTGTGTGTCACAAACGCCATTGGACAGTCTGTGTGTCACAAACCCCATTGGACAGCGTGTGTCTCACAAACCCCATTGGACACCCTGTGTGGCACAAACCCCATTGCACAGCGTGTTTGTCACAAACCGCATTGGACAGCCTGTGTGTCACAATTCCTCTTGGACAGCGTGTGTGTCACAACCTCCCCTAAACAGTGTGTGTGTCACAAAACCCATTGGACAGCCGTTGTTTCACAAACCCCATTGCACAGTGGGTGTGTAACAAACACCCCTGGACGCCGTTTGTGTCAGAAACGCCCCTGGAGAGCGTGTGTGTCACAAACTCCATTGGAGAGTGTGTGTGTCACAAACCCCATTGGACAACGTGTATGTCACAAATGCCCCTGGACAGCGTGTGTGTCACAAACGCCATTGGAGAGTATATGTGTCACAAACCCCATTGGACAACGTGTGTTTCACAAACCCCATTGGACAGCATGTTTCACAAAGCCCCCTGGAAACTGTGTGTGTCCAAAATATCCCTGGACAGAGTGTGTGTCACAAACCCCATTGGACAGCGTGTGTGTCACGAACCCCCCTGGACACTGTGTGTGTCACAAAGAGCCTTAGACAGTGTGTGTGTCACAAACCCCATTGGAGAGCGTATGTGTCACAAAGCCCATTGGAAAGGGTGTGTGTCACAAACACCCCTGGACACTGTGTGTGTCACAAACTCCATTGAATAATGTGTGTGTCACAAAGCCCATTGGACACTGCATATGTCACAAACCCCCTTGGACAGGGTGTGTGTCACAATCCACCTGGAAACTGGGTGTGTCACAAACACCCCTGGACAGGGTGTGTGTCACAAACGCCATTGGACAGCCTGTGTGTCACAAACCCCCCTGGACACTGTGTGTGTCACAAACACCCTTAGACAGGGTGAGTGTCACGAAGCCCATTGGAGAGCGTGTGTGTCACAAAGCCCATTGGAAAGGGTGTGTGTCACAAACCCCATTGAATAACGTGTGAGTCACAAAGCCCATTGGACAGTGCGTGTGTCACAAATCCCCTTGGACAGGGTGTGTGTCACAATCCACCTGGAAACTGGGTGTGTCACAAACACCCCTGGACAGGGTGTGTGTCACAAACGCCATTGGACAGCCTGTGTGTCACAAACGCCATTGGACAGCGTGTGTCTCACAAACCCCATTGGACACCCTGTGTGGCACAAACCCCATTGCACAGCGTGTGTGTCACAAACCGCATTGGACAGCCTGTCTGTCACAACCCGTCTTGGACAGTGTGTGTGTCACAAACCCGCCTAAACAGTGTGTGTGTGTCGCAAAACCCATTGGACAGCGTGTTTGGTACAAACGCCATTGGACAGCGTGTGTGTCACAAACCCATTGGACAACCGTTGTTTCACAAACCCCATTGCACAGGGTGTGTGTAACAATCACCCGTGGATGTCGTTTATGTCAGAAACGCCCCTGGACACCGTTTTGACACAAATGCCCCTGGACAGCGTGTGTGTAACAAACTCCATTGGAAAGTGTGTGTGTCACACCCCCCCCCCTGGAAACTGTGTGTGTCACAAACAGCCCTGGACAACGTGTATGTCACAAACGCCCCTAGATAGGGTGTGTGTCACAAACCTCATTGGACAGCCTGTGTCACAAGCCCCCCTGGAAACTGTGTGTGTCCAAAATATCCCTGGACAGCGTGTGTGTCACAAATCCCATTGGACAGCGTGTGTGTCACGAATCCCTTTGGACAGTGTGTGTCACAACACCCGCTGGACAGTGTGTGTGTCACGAACCCTATTGGACAGCGTGTGTGTAAGAAAACCCATTGGACAGCGTTTGTGTCACAACCCCTCGTGGAAACTGTGTGTTTCACAAATACCCCTGGACAGCGTGTGTGTCACAATCCCCATTGGAGATTCTGTATGTCACAAACCCCATTGGACAGCGTGTGTGTCACAAACCCCATTGGACAGCGTGTGACATAGTCCCCCTGGAAACTATGTGTGTACAAAATACCACTGGACAGCGTGTGTGTCACAAATCCCACTGGATAACCTGTGTGTCACAATCCCCATTGGATAGCCTGTGTGTCATAATCCCCATTGGACAGCCTGTCTGTCACAACCCCTCTTGGACAGTGTGTGTGTCACAAACCCCCGTAAACAGTATGTGTGTCACAAAGCTAATTGAACACCGTGTGTTGTACAAACGTCATTGGATAGCGTGTGTGTCACAAACCCATTGGACAGCCGTTGTTTCACAAACCCCATTGGACAGGGTGTGTGTCATAAACACCCCTGGACGCCGTTTGTGTCACAAATGCCCCTGGACAGCGTGTGTGTCACAAACTCCATTGGAAAGTGTGTGTGTCACAAACCCCATTGGACAGGGTGTGTGTCACAAACCCCATTGGACAGGGTCTGTGTCACAAACACCCCATTGTACAACATTTGTGTCAGTAACGTCCCTGGACAGGGTGTGTGTCACAAACCCCATTGGACATGGTGTGTGTCACAAACCCCAGTGGACAGCGTGTTTCACAACCACCCCTGTACAGTGTGTTTTTCACAAACACCCCTGAACACCGTTTGTGTTACAATCGCCCCTGGACAGGGAGTGTGTCACATACCCCTTTGGAGAGTGTGTGTGTCACAAACCCCATTGGACAGGGTGTGTGTCACAAACACCCCTGGACACCGTGTGATTCACAAAGCCCAGTGGACAGTGTGTGTGTCACAAACCCGATTGGACAGCCTGTGCGTCACAAACCCCATTGGACAGTGTGTGTGTCACAAACTCACTTTGGACAACGTGTGTGTGACAAGCACCCCTGGAAAGCTTGTGTCACAACCCCCCATGGAAACTATGTGTGTCACAAACACCCCTGGACTGATTGTGTGTCACAAACCCTATTGGAGAGTGTGTGTCACAAACCCCATTGCACAGCGTGTGTGTCACAAACTCCCCTGGACAGCGGGTGAGTCACAACTCTTCCTGGACAGTGTGTGTATCACAAAAACCAATGGACACTGTGTGTGTCACAGACCCCATTGGACAGGGTGTGTGACATAAACCCCATTGGACAGCGTGCATGTCACAAACCCCGTTGGACATTGTGTGTGTCACAAACCCCCTTGGACAGGGTGTGTGTCACAAACCACATTGGACAGTGTGTGTGTCACAACGCCATTGAACACTGTCTGTGTCACAATTCCCATTAGACAGCGTGTGTGTCACAAACCCACTTGGACAGCGTGTGTCACAATCCCCCTGGAAACTGTGCGTGTCACAAACATCCCTGGACAGGGTGTGTGTAAAAATCCCGTTGGACTGCATGTGTGTCACAAACCCCTTTGGACAACGTGTGTGTCACAATCCACCTGGAAACTGGGTGTGTCACAAACACCCCTGGACAGGGTGTGTGTCACAAACGCCATTGGACAGCCTGTGTGGCACAAACCCCATTGGACAGCGTGTGTCTCACAAACCCCATTGGACACCCTGTGTGGCACAAACCCCATTGCACAGCGTGTTTGTCACAAACCGCATTGGACAGCCTGTGTGTCACGATCCTTCTTGGACAGTGTGTGTGTCACAAACCCCCCTAAGCAGTGTGTGTGTCACAAAACCCATTGGACAGCGTGTTTGGTACAAACGTCATTGGACAGCGTGTGTGTCACAAACCCATTGGACAGCCGTTGTTTCACAAACCCCATTGCACAGTGGGTGTGTAACAAACACCCCTGGACGCCGTTTATGTCAGAAACGCCCCTTGAGAGCGTGTGTGTCACAAACTCCATTGGAGAGTGTGTGTGTCACAAACCCCATTGGACAACGTGTATGTCACAATCGCCCCTAGATAGGGTGTGTGTCACAAACGCCATTGGAGAGTATATGTGTCACAAACCCCATTGGACAACGTGTGTTTCACAAACCCCATTGGACAGCATGTGTCACAAGCCCCCCTGGAAACTGTGTGTGTCCAAAATATCCCTGGACAGAGTGTGTGTCACAAACCCCATTGGACAGCGTGTGTGTCACGAATCCCCCTGGACACTGTGTGTTTCACAAACCCCATTGGAAAGCGTGTGTGTCCCAAAGCCCATTGGAAAGGGTGTGTGTCACAAACACCCCTGGACACTGTGTGTGTCACAAACCCTATTGAATAATGTGTGAGTCACAAAGCCCATTGGACACTGCGTGTGTCACAAACCCCCTTGGACAGGGTGTGTGTCACAATCCACCTGGAAACTGGGTGTGTCACAAACACCCCTGGACAGGGAGTGTGTCACAAACGCCATTGGACAGCCTGTGTGTCACAAACCCCCCTGGACATTGTGTGTTTCACAAACACCCTTAGACAGGGTGTGTGTCACAAACCCCATTGGAGAGCGTGTGTGTCACAAAGCCCATTGGAAAGGGTGTGTGTCACAAACACCCCTGGACAGTGTGTGTGTCACAAACCCCATTGAATAACGTGTGAGTCACAAAGCCGATTGGACACTGGGTGTGTCACAAACCCCCTTGGACAGGGTGTGTGTCACAATCCACCTGGAAACTGGGTGTATCACAAACACACCTGGACAGGGTGTGTGTCACAAACGCCATTGGACAGCCTGTGTGGCACAAACCCCATTGCACAGCGTGTGTCTCACAAACTCCATTGGACACCCTGTGTGGCACAAACCCCATTGCACAGCGTGTGTGTCACAAACCGCATTGGACAGCCTGTGTGTCACAACCCCTCTTGGGCAGTGTGTGTGTCACAAACCCGCCTAAACAGTGTGTGTGTGTGTCGCAAAACCCATTGGACAGCGTGTTTGGTACAAACGTCATTGGACAGCGTGTGTGTCACAAATCCATTGGACAGCCGTTGTTTCACAAACCCCATTGCACATGGTGTGTGTAACAATCACCCCTGGACGCCGTTTATGTCAGAAACGCCCCTGGACACCGTTTTGTCACAAATGCCCCTGGACAGCGTGTGTGTAACAAACTCCATTGGAAAGTGTGTGTGTCACACCTCCCCCTGGAAACTGTGTGTGTCACAAACAGCCCTGGACAACGTGTATGTCACAAACGCCCCTAGATAGGGTGTGTGTCACAAACCCCATTGGACAGTGTATGTGTCACAAACCGCATTGGACAACGTGTGTCTCACAAACCCCATTGGACAGCCTGTGTCACAAGCCCCCCTGGAAACTGTGTGTGTCCAAAATATCCCTGGACAGCGTGTGTGTCACAAACCCCATTGGACAGCGTGTGTGTCACGAATCCCATTGGACAGTGTGTGTCACAACACCCCCTGGACATTGTGTGTGTCACAAACACCCTTAGACAGGGTGTGTGTCACAAACCCCACTGGACACACAGATGACTACAGTAAAAAACCAACACTGAAGGTATGCAGGTCTTTATTTCTTCTAGTCGAGGCGATCAATAAGAGATTTAGCTGCTTGCACTGTTTTTGTTACTCACACACTGATGATCTAGTATAGAAGCTGCAAACCTCACAAGAAGCAGACCCAGAACCTCATTTAAGTGCCCTAAGGTCAAATTAAGAAGTCATTTAGCTGGTTTTCTCAGTGACCCCCCTCCTCTGAGGTTCCTCCTTGCACAGTGACTATCAACGCCAGAAGGAAAATTTACTTTAATCCCGCACGCAGGTGAATTTTGGATTTTTAAGTTTCTTTCCTGAAATGAATGATGTATTTCTCTCTTATATGGTTAAGTAAAGGTTCACAAAAAAACCACATTTCTTTGCTGGACTTTTGTTTCTTTTCAGTGGCAAAATTTGTCACTGTACAAATATTGGATCAGATGGCAACTAAAATATCATGAAGTTAGTTGACGTTCCTCCAATACCCATCTATAGAAACACATTGTTATCAGTTACTAAAATGGTTAAAAATCAGTCTTACTGCTCGTCCGTTGTTATTAATGAGAAAATTGTTTTACATAACTGACCTGAAATGCAGATGAATCCAGAAGAAAAAAAAGCCTCGTTGTATGAAGACAAGTTATCTGTTTGGGCATAAACTGCATAAATGGACATATGAGAACAAGAGCATTCCACATAGTCTGATGTGTCGTCAACCACTTTGCAGAACCCACTGTCGGACAGCCAGCTGCAAAACAAAATGTTCACAAAGCTGGAAATTGACTTGTCTAATTCACACGGTAAACAGGCTTGAAAATTGTTGTATCTCTGAAAACACCGCGTTTTCTAAACTACTGCATAAGTTTATGTTCATCTATTGCACATCTTTCATGTGCAGTTTTTAGAATAGCATATTTACATGAAATTAAAACAGCTTGTAAAAAATTATATTATTAAAAAAATATAAGTATATAGTCATGAACTTTGTTTTTCTGCTAGAAATTTTTTTGTGGCCATGTTTTAAAACTTACACACGATTCACAGTCCCATCTGAATTTTTAAATAGTGTGTTGCTTAAACTTGCACAGTGCTTTAGCCCATTCTGAAGAACACTTGCTGTTTTGAAACTAAAATACATGTTCTCCTTCAGTATTGCTGAAAATTTTGGAAAAGGATACTACAGGTGACATCCTAAGCCATTTCTAGTGGAAACCACATTGTTCTGTGATACAATGTCTAGATAAAAGGAGAGTATGCAGGTAAATTCTGCTGCATCTCCTTCCTGAATAGTTTATATCAGTGACAGACTGATAGAATCCAGACCATCTAATGAAATCATATCTAAACTAACTCGTTGTCTGCAGGATATAGAATGTAACTCTCTCTAATTTCATTTATACTGTGTGAACAGGAAAGAAACAGGCAAATCAAATAATAGGGCATTGAAGGGAATACACAGAAAACTTTAGCACATCGCTTGCAATGGTGTGAGTAGCAATAAGAATGGAAAATGATCAGCAGTTCACCACTTCTGAAAACCAGGATACATCAAGTCAAGCTAGCAGCAGCAATATTAAAAACTACCAGGAGATGGCTTTTCTGTCAAAAAGTAAGAGCCCTACAGAGATCATCGTCAAAAGTTATGCCAAAATTCTGGATATTAGCAAATAAGGAATATTCTGTTTCAGTGACTTGAAGCAATACCAGAGACGCAGGTTTAATTCTTTGTAAGAATGGACTCAAAATGTTGTCTGATAACAACTGTAAAGAGTACAAAAGAGGCTAATATTAATGAAGTGATGCCATTCTGGAATTTATGGCCTCTCAGCATTGCCCAACACATCATTACATAAACTAAACAGTACTGTAATGAAAAAAATCAATAGTAGAAGTCTGAGAAATCTCTAAGTTAGAATAACTACACATTTTATTATACAGAATGTTTTACGTGCTGGTACAAAGGCCAGAAAAGTTAAGGGAAAAAGATGGATAAGAAATAGATCAATTTCGTACTTGCAGGCGATCTGATCGGACTTGATGGGATTTTATACAAATACACATGGTAGAAACTGGAAAACTAAACAGATTAATAAAACAACCTTTCAGCAGCTTGGTTCCAGAGGAGACATAGAGACTTTTGTGGAACAATCCGACTTCCTGTAGCATAAACCCGATAAACAACTTCATTGTTATCTTTCAAAGGGTATGAACTCCGACCCTTCAAACTCATAGAAAAAACCTGAAACAATACACACAACATAAACACAAACTTCATATTAAAATTAAACAGTCAGTGCTCATTTTAATCACAAACACTAATACGCTCACATCATTTTAAAGATATTTAAGATGGTTCGAGTAATATATAAATTAATTTATTGAATAAATAAATTGCATTATCTTCAAACCTTGTTCTTCAAGGCAAGCTCTTTGTCTCCAGTAAGGAACCACTGCTGACTGCTATATTCTGTGAACTGTACAGATTCACAGCTCTCTTCTTGAAGAGGGGATAACACAACAGAGACCTTTAACAAATGTTCAGGTACTTGAATAAAATCTCCATCTTTTCCATCAAATCTGTGTCCGTTGATTTGCTAAGGAAACCAGTTGTGAGCCATTATTGCAATGTACGGGCAGCTGTCAAGGCTATTTTTACCTCTGTTGAAGAGGAAAAGCAACAGGGCTGGTAAGTGGAACTGAACTTTCACTATGCTTCACATAATTACTCTAAAATGTATGCGTAATTAATATTTTATTCCTTCATCATTTTAGGCTTTATTACATTTAATAAAAAGACAGCTTCCGGTTCTGTGAAAAAAGGAGGGGCGGAATTATTATGTATCTTGGCTTCTCCATTTCTCCTCTGGATTTTGCTCACTATGATCTGTAAGAAAAACCATCCCACGGTAAAACAGGTTATCATAATATTCATCTTTATAACTTGATGTAGAGAAGAGTCAATAACAAGGAGAAGCATTAAAATGGATGATCTAGCTCTTATTCCCAAGAGATGACACAAAACACTTGCAATAACGAATTTGAACTTTCAAGTTCTGGACACTGTTCCAGAGAGCACTGTTATTTATGCCATTTACTGTCTTTTGGCTGAGATGGGCATCTTAACCCCTATAACTTATGCAATGTCACAGAAAGTTACATCTCCAAAAGAAACTGAGAAAGAAATCTAAAGCATGCTGATTTTCACCGGACGGGAAAAAAGAAAAAAGGTATTTTTTTATTCTAGATTCAACTACCAGTTTTTTAATAGGTTCACAGTGGGAGAAACCCACTGTTGAAAAGTGTTTGTGTCATAAAACTGTCATTTGTTTCTGCAGTCATCTATTTTCCCTGCCAATTAGCCTGGCCATAGGTTATGATGCACTTGCAGAAAAAACTAGGAATTTGAAACTACATGTAAAAACTATGAGTTGCTTTCAGGCAATTCTAAATAATGTTCAAGTGAGCAAAACCATGTACACAGAAATTAGAGAATGCCAGTAGAAATTTTGGGTTACTTACTGTCACCTACATCTTAAAGCATAGCTCTCCATCATATAATTACGTTATTTTCTTAGCAAGATTAATTAATCCTTTTCTAAGCAATATTTAAGCTAATGGTGACTTAATACATCCCAGATCTCCTGACTTCTACTCTCAGAGCTATCCCGCATTTGTGACACCAGCTCTTAGAGCTTTGTAAGATTCCGACAGAGTGCAACACGTTTTCATACAGGTAACAAGTCCCTTTTCTAAAAAATACCATTTACATTTTTACTGTCTTAGCTTTCTGGTATTTTCAAAACGTATTTTGAATTCAAGGTTACTTACCTTTCTCCTGGTGACCCACACATTACCCCTGTCAACAGGGAAAAGGCAAATTTCCTGGTCACCGCAGCAAGCAGGCTATATCCTCGTGTGTCCTCGCGCTTTGGGCTAGCCAGCGTGCAGAGTATCTCATAGAAAAGGCTTCTACTTTTATCAGTGAGTAACTGTTTCTCACCAACATCTGTCACCTAAAGGGAGGAGAAGAAATCGAACATTTTATGCACACAAGTCTGCTTGTAACATTTCCTCATAAAACGAACATTTATCCCAGTGTTCATTCTGAAAGTTCAGCATATTTTTCATTTCTTGATCACTGCGGCCAAGGCATCAGGTGCAGTCTATGTCAAAACTACACAAAGATATCCTTACTAATGTGGATTTATTAAAGAAACCATGTGGGACTTTTCATTCCTTCGCAAGTCAAAGATCGTTGCGCCCTGAGGAGTCTTGATATGATTTCTGTGTCAAAATGGCAACAGTCACAAATGAATTATTCTTCATTAATATTTTTATACTGGTTTGTGTCTAGGTATTTAAACATTTTCCAGCTCCACATTTAAACACTTTCCAGATCCATTTTGCATTGCTCCACAAGTCCAGAAGAGCCAGGAAGCCACAAAACTAGTCCCAGGGTTTTCACAGAACTCAGGGCAATGCTGAAGTGCTCAGGTACTTGCCAGCCCGATTGCCAGAGGTAGTGCAGAGGGAAAAAAAAGGAAAAGAATATGCAGGCCTGGTTAAGACAACAGCAGAAGACTCCAGCTGGTCCTGCTAGGACTTGCTGGTGTGTTGACTGTATTCAAATGTGAAGATAAGAACAACCTATCGGAGAGCAGTGTAGGGGAAAGGGACCTGGGGGTCCTGGGGACAGCAGGATGACCATGAGCCAGCACTGGGCCCTTGTGGCCAGGAAGCCAATGGTACCTGGGGTGGGTTAGAAGGAGGTGGTCAGAGAGGTTCTCCTGCCCCTCTGCTCTGCCCTGGGGAGACCACACCTGGAATCTTGTGTCCAGTTGTGGCCCCTCAGTTCCAGCAGGACAGGGAACTGCTGGAGGGAGTCCAGCGCAGCCACCAAGATGCTGAAGGGAGTGGAGCATCTCCCATGTGAGGAAAGGCTGAGGGAGCTGGGGCTCTGGAGCTGGACAAGAGGACACTGAGGGGGGACTCATTCATGGGGATCAATATGGAAAGCGGGAGCGTCAGGAGGATGGAGCCAGGCTCTTCTCGGTGACAACCAATGGTAGGACAAGGGGTAATGGGTACAAACTGGAACACAGGAGTTTTGGAGGTTCTGCTTAAATTTGAGAAGAACCTTATTCCCGGTGAGGGTGGCAGAGCCTGGCCCAGGCTGCCCAGGGAGCTTGTGGAGTCTCCTTCTCTGCAGACATTCCTGCGTGACACCAAAGGGAAAATGTGGCACAGCACAAAACATCGTGCTATAGGTACATACACAAAATCAATACCAGTTGTTCTTTTCAACCTATTTGATTGTTGATTGCCGGCCACCATCCTAACTTGTAGCAGGCAAACGTCTTCCATGACTGGGACTTCACAGCTTCTATTTTTACCTTTGTCTGTGTCCCTGGATCCCTGGGTCCCTGCTGTGGATGCTGTCCTTGATCTTATCACAGGCCTGTGTGTTATTTTACTCTTATTAAAGTCATTGGTCATTCAAGAAAGAGCAGGAAAGGTTTACCTTATCTATTATATGCATCACAGCAGTAAGCTGCTCTTCTGTGGTTTCTGTAGCCACTTTGACATTCAGATTCTGGAGGACTCTGTGTAAGATGGTGTCATCAAGAGGCTGATGGAGTTGATCAATGAGCCCCCAAGCTGGCAAGGAGTCCAAATCTGACACATTGGTGACGTTAGCAATGCCATACACGTCACCTGCCCTGGCACCGCCTGTGGGATTAGAAAGTACAACCTGGAAACGCTTTGGAAATGGGTTTAAAGATCCTGTCTTTGGAGTCAGGGTCACATCCAGGAACATATTTCTCTGTCCAGGTTCAAAAGTCAATAAACCCTCAGATCTGGCAAAATCTTGTCCTGCCACAGCTGGAGAGATGAAGGTCCGGCCAATAGGTTCAGGTTTCTGTAGCTCCTTAAAACAAATCAGAAGAGTTTGGGGTAACATTATGATAGATACAATCGTTCAAAAACAGCTGCTGTAGAACTCCTGTTGTAAACGGGTAAAATTTAAGTGTGTAAAAAAAGAAACCCTCTTTCAAAATGCAGTCAAGAATTATATAACAATTACCTTAAATGAAATATCTCCCTGAAGTAGCAATCTGTCACCTGTAATCACTGACTACCCAGGGAAAGAATTATATATATTGTCGATAGTGTACAGGATCCCTCTCGTTCTTTTGCAAAACAAAAATCACAAAGCTTTTTCGGGGTGAACAGATGTTACAGAAACGTTAGCACATCTGTAAGGTGAATTCCAGAGGGCACAATGTAAGTTTAGGTCTGTAGCATGAAATTCCCTCGGTTCAGGGTACAGGCAGGCATTACAGATACATAAAAACTAAACAAAAGGAAAAAAATAAACCACTCTGGAAACCTGTGCCCAAATTAATATCAGTTCATGATATTTTTAGTCCCAGTAAAGATACCTAGGAATGCTATAGGGCCTCATTTCTTCTGTGAAGTAGCACTCTTTTCACCTTCCACGAGGTCTGCAGATTCTTCATATCCTTACTGGTTTTGTCAGTTGCCATAACCCTGGTATTATATCTCGTAATATAACAAACTTTCCTTAAGTGGAAACTAACATTCCGGGCTATTATTCAAATTCAATAGTATTTATTAATTTAGTAAGAACTGATTGTATACTGACTATTAAGCAAAGATGTTTATTTGTGAAATACTAGACCGCTTTTGAAAACATTTTGCTTTAATTAGTAGAGTTTACTTATGGAATAAATCAGAATTTTTTTTGAGTTCAGAGAACTTAGTAAATCAGTGCGGTGTGTATCTCTTTCAAAATTGCTCTAGAACAAAATCACATAATCTGTGCAAATTTCAGTAAGAAGTTTCCTTTTGTTTACCCCTTCCAATCGAGAACTAGGAAATGGAGCAATAAGTGGTAATAAAAGCACCAGTGGCAAGAGCATTGTTTAAGAAACCTTTGTAGAAATGAGATAAGCATCTGTTTCCTGTCTGCCACGGCTTCTTATTTTACAGGTACCAAGAGCACCAATAATTTGGTGTGTGGTCACGCACACTCGTTACCTAAAAATATCCGAAGAAGGGTTGCTATATAAAAATTATAAACAGGTAAAGAAATGCTCCCTATATTTCAGCCTAAATATACACTGGACAGTAGCAATTTCTTCTCCATTTAACATCTAAATTATAATGAACTTTTGGCTGGAAAGAATGTGAAAATTTGTTATCACGCAATTGAACAAAAGCACTGGTCAGCTGTAAGAAATGGATGGAAATATCACGTAATCCCATGCAGTTGAAATAAATATGCATCCAATACAGCAATAGAATGCAAAGCATTTTATTGTAAAGGTTGATGGAATTACACCCCTCTTGCAGCCTGTTCCTTGACATTGAAATCAAGGAAGGAATCATGTTTTTGCAGTTGTGTTACTTCTGCTAAAGGAGAATCTTCATAATCTGTCAGTTAATAATGAGGTAGTCATTTAGAGATAAAAGGGTCCCAAGTTAGAAGTGTCTGATGTTACAGCTGTAAACATAACCAAAAAAATGAAAGGGGATGGTAAAATAGGCTTAAGCACGTGAGATTTTTTAATCAGATAATTTTAGTTTAGAACTTCAAGAAAATGGAATAAAATCTGATTAAAGCGCTCCTTCTCTTTTCCTAAGTGTGCTCTGTGTATTAATACATTTTTCACCTAAAACAGCAAGTGTGTTGGCATCTGAATCTTGACAGGCATACACATAATAAAAACTTAATTTGAGAGAAAAAAGCCTCAAAAATTTGAGTATTTCAAGAACTTTAGGACAAAGAAAGAAATGTATTTAATGCCTGCCTGCCCATTGTCTTTGAGGTAACTGAAAGGTACTATGAAACAAATCACTCTTGATAATACAAGAGTGAACAAGGCCTTTTTGCTGGTGGAAAACAAACAAAATTATAATGTATGGGCCCAGCAAATGCTTGACTGCTTCCTGAAAAAAATGCTAATTACAGCCAGATTCACTTTACAGAATGAGCGATTTACTAGCAAAAAAAATAAGTTAAATTATAAAAACAGCAATAGACGCTTTACCTGCATGCTGGAGCTGATCACTGTGGTTACCGATGTACTAGAATCTCTATGCACTTGCAGGCTGATTAAAGTTGTCTTCTTGTGAGCCACAGCAAAACGAGATCCCACAGCAAAATACACTAAACCACGAGGAGCGTCGCTTTCAAGGACGGTTATAAAAGCAAATCTGGCACTGCTGTTCAATGCAGCTCCTGTGCTTACAGCATAAAGCTCAACAAAAAAATACATCTCAAATTCAGGTACCTGTAAAGGAGGGATGATTTTCATGTCATTATAAGACCCACTAATTATTTGTTTTTAAAAAGTTTGCATTATTTTGTATGCACAATGGATACTAACACCATAAGCATGCCTCTTGAAATGTGCAGTAAGTGCAAGGAAGTATTAATATATCCTAAAAATAATAATGTTGCAGCAATGCCACGTGCAATAATGACATTGTGAATTTTTGCATGGGACTCTACCGAAATAAAACAGCTATTTGTATACTACACGTATTGTTACTGTAAATTTGCCATAAGACAAGATGGTAAATGCTTTAAGAGCTCAGTTTTCCAGATTATGGAGTTACACAGCTGTACATTTTGTAAGGAATTTGCTCTTTCACTTAATTTTTGCCTTATGAAAAGGCATGTACCCACCTTCTTACCTGTGTAAAAAACTCCATAGAAGAGTGAGTATGCAGTTTTGAATCTTCAGTTAATACTGACTGTATTTTAATATTGAACTCTGCTAACCACAGTTTTGAATAGCATTTTACACACAGCCTTAGTGTTTGTGCACTAACATGTTTGCACATATTTTTACAAGCAAAACTAACTAGGTTTGGATGTTTAACTGAATTTATCCAAAATCCCAAAGCCTGCAGATACTACCTGGTAGGCCTTTGTGAGGTTTAGAATATACAGAAATCTTGCGTTGGTCTGGAAATACAGGCTATTGAATTTCAGCGTTCACATGTCAAAGAATTAGTCTAGGAATTTCTACAAACTGAATGCCTGTTTATTGAAAATAAGGTAGCAATATTAAATTACACTATGACGTGTTGCCCTCCCTTTGATTTTCTATCTACACTACAGATATAACATGTTTAGAAATAGATATCCGATTCCTGAGATTCCATAAATAATTGGAAATATGGCATCTGAACCTATTAGATGCACTGAGGAAGCAGCAAACCAGCAAAAAAACACTCCATAGTTCTTTACAAGACAACAGCATTATAAAAAAAAGTTGGTAATTGAAGACGATTTCAAGTATAGATTTTTGTTCCGGGTCTGAATTTTTGGAAATTCTGCTGTAATTCTAGGAAAGCAGGATCCAGCTCTTAGCAAATGAAGTCAGTGCAACTGACCAAGCAAAAACTTTCTAAAAGCTAGATGTCATACCGTACGCCATAAAAACGTAAAATATTTATTGAATGCATTTATTACTTCATCATTTCATAATGTATTTGTTGCTAATTTATAAGCTATTTTATGGAAGAAGAACTGGAAGAAGAATTAAAGAATATTTGGGGGGGCTAAACAGCATATATTTTTAATCGAGTAGTCATCAAGTAATTATTTACATGGAATGATCTTGACTAATGGATGACAGGCACAAATTCACTGTAGCGCCACAGGGAACTAACCTTCCATTAGCACCTGTTTGAGTGGCACACGCTTGTGCTTCATGTGGTATAAATGCATGTTTCTAACGCTGCCAGTCCGCTGTCATTAAATAATGAAGACACTCCTCTGGAATAAACAGGTTCAAAATCCCAGTTTGCGCAGCGAGGCCACCTGTGATCCACTCATGCATATATTTTATTCCTTGGCTCTGTAATTTAAAAATTACATCCGAAGATGCAGAAGGAAAATAGCCCTCTGAGCTAAGGGAATGCACACAGTTCCCTAGTGGGAAATAATTGTTTCCCACATCCTACATCTTGCGTTGTTTTCTAAAGTGTAGTCAGACAAACTGTAGAAACCTTCTCATATTGTCTTTTTTCCATTCCCCAGACCTCAGCTTTGCCACTAGCCTGACGGTTCAGATAGTTTATCGGAAAATTTCAAACTCTTCACTCTGAAAGAATGACAAACATTAATCTTCCCTTTCTTAAGGGACTGTTCTAAGCACCAGGTGTTCAAACAAAATTATTGTTTCCTTTTGTTTCCAGTAAAAATTGTTGCAATAAAAGCTTTTTGTTTCTTTTTTTTTTGTAGAATGAGGTGTTATTAGTTGCAGGATATGCTTTCTATAAAACACCCTAAGAAGTCCTTTAACTGATTAAAAATTTACTGTGTGGAGGATAAGAATGCAGCAAATGAATACACACCTCACTGAGATAACTCCATTCTTTTTTCTTATGGTTCTATAAAAGATCTGCATTTTACTCTTCAAATTAAATACTCATCTTCCCAAGTTTTTAGCAGTCACCATGGATGCAGCACAAGTCTGTAAATAAACATGTATTTGCAGAGGAGCTGAGCAGATGTCAAGTTACCATCTCCAGACTGTGTCCCACACATCACTTCCTCCAGATCAGAGGGTTTTTTCAGTCTTGATAAGCTGCAATTCAACACCACAGGGCTATACACAAATGAGTAATAATTACTTACATTCTCAGGCTTTAGTTCAATGGAGATGTTGCACAACGTTTGACCTGCCATGCAGGTAGTGGATCCCACCACGGATACAAGTTCATTCTCCAAGTTCACGCCATCCTTCAGAAGGACAACACCTGTTTTATTAAAGGTCACACGCCAAAAGATCTTCACGTCTTCAAAAGCCCTATAAGCAAATCGAGAGTATATATGTACTGAAGGAGATCACTATTGTTTTAGGAAACATAAACCATGGAGGTAACACACGTTTTCTGTTATGATTCAAAGCTTATCACCAGGGAACAAACTGCTGTAGGATGAAAACTTCTCTTTTTTAATTTAAATTCCTTCACCTGACATGTGTTTAGATCACAAAAACATCACACAGGAAGAAAATAAAGCAATTACACGGAGCTAGATTATTCTCAATTTTTATTTCAGAAAACATGACATTAGCTGCATAAGAGACACTGGTTCTTGGAAGGGAGTTGCCCATGTACCTTCCTTAATACTACAGTAACCGTTCGCCTGGAAAACCAGGTAGGATTTGTTTTTCCTCTAAGTTTAAGGAACGTGAAGTACTTGAGCATATTTGATTAAAAGTACACATCAATGTGCAACATATAGATATAGATATATATGTGCTAATTAGAAAAAATACAGTGTGTCTGTGTGACTGAAAACATTATCATAGTGCTGACACTCAGGTGCCTTCTTAATTGCTCATTTTAGTATTCATACCTACATTGTACTACACGGGGAGTTGAGAACTTGAATTACACCTCGAGCAGGGCAAATATTTTAACTCAAGCAAATCTTTCACACTTGTAGCCTTATAGTGTAAGTTGGAAAATACTTGTTTTTCCTGTCTCTGCTTTATCACAGCAGAGTGACAGACCTAATCACATTCACAACTTAAAGCCAGTTCATCAACTTCTGAGAAGTTACTAAAGCAGCTGAAAGGCAGATTTATTTTAAAACTCTTTGATAAACTCTTCCACTAACAGCAGCTCCTGTGGTTAACAACACAGCATGTTACAACATGTGGGAAGCACATTCGAATCGGCACCTGTTTGGTTGCCTTGTGACAATCAGCAGCACCTCTCTGTTCTCCGAGTCTTCATCAAGTACGAGACCGCTTTGTACTTCTCGAACAAATCCCAAAATGCCATTCTGGAGATCATTTCCTATAGAGGAAACAGTCCATGAAAGTAAGCAAGAAAGTTAAGCTGAGACTAAATTATAACCTTCATGTGAATAACCACTAAAAAAAAATTAAAATAGGTATCAAAACAATGCTACAAAGTATCATCTGGGGACACCTTGAGAAAATTTATTATAATATTTCTGGGTTTAATTTACACTACATAGTTATCCAGAACTTTAAATGTTGGCATTTCTAAATTTTATTTTAACCAGTAGAATAAGTACTTTTGAAAGCAGATATAGTAGGGTACGGGATGAAGATGGGCTTCCAAGGACAGCTTTCTTATTCGTCCCACTCATACTCTTGTTGAACCCATTAATTTTTCCAAATTGTCACATCAGCTTTTCTTCTGCATCTTTAATTCCGTGTGTGCAAGTATGGAGCTGCACAATACTTCACTGTTCTCATGGGAATGTAAACATCTTTGGCAAAACAGCAGTGTATGGAAAAAAAATCCAGGTTTAATGAGGGGAAGCTAATGTCTTCACAGTGCCCCATTAAATCTTGTTACTAAAGGATTTCTCCTTTACAGGTAGCAATGGCTTTACTTACCAGTGCCTGCTGAATGTCAATATAGAGACTGATACTTTGCACAAACCCCATTGTATGTAAAAGTGACAAAATGGCAAAAGTAAAAATCTAAAATGCCTGCAATGCTACTGGATCTACATAAAAACTACTCAAGATTAGTCTTTTCCCTTAAAGAGTAAAACAGGGCAAGAACAGAGAGAAGCATAATCTCTAAATGTATTTTGAGCTACGTTGCTAAGGGACGCGTAGTAGCTTTGTACATTAGATGCTTCCTCTGCTCTGGAAAACTCAAGATTTCACAATAGAATACCCTGCTTATAGTCAAATAGATTGCCAATCTTTACATGAAAATTGCTATGAAAACATAGTCATTTACTGTTATTAATTTTCCCAGGGAAATAATATTACCTGCAATAATTACTGTTGCAAAAGCAGCAAATCCATATTCATCCTTTCCTTCTACAATCTGAGCTCCATATTCAGGATTTGAGAGGAAAACATAAAACAATTCCTGTCCTTCAGGCTCATCATCGTCAAAAATCTTTATGGACACCCTGCTTTCTCTTTGTCCATCCAGCAAAGTCAAAGAGACTGACTGTTCCTCAAAATCTTCCCCTTCCATTGCCCAAGTGAAGTTGGATCTTCCATAAACGTTTCCAAAAGGATATGAATCTGCTCCACTTTGTGCACTCACTCCCCCAAAGGTTTTAATGGTTACTTCAACATCGCCAGTAAAACCCTCGGTCCTTCTGATATGAAGTATCGCTGTGTTGGGGGTACTGTTGTTGGCATCTTCTTCAACATAAATAAACTCTGGCCCCAAACTTAGTATTCCACGAAGAATATCATTAGCGAGGATATTAACTGTTGCAACACTGAAAGCTGGATTCAGACGTGGACTCCAGGCATGTTCACAGGTTGAACATCCAAAATTTCCACACAAGTCAAATTTACAAAAAAAAATTCCTCAATTTCAGAGACAGAGTCATCAATTATTGATATTTCTATCACAGCGTTTGTCTGAAAATGTAGAAACATAAGCTCTCCATTGTAGATGGGTACAAAGTCCTCTAGTGGTTTGGCACTTCCTGGAATGGTCTGATATGTCAATTTAGTGAGATTACTTTGAAAACCAAACAATCTTTGGACATGTAGTGTGACTGCCCAAACATCATCTTCAACTGAAACAGACCTTGAGTTAAGAGCAAACTGGAAGATCCCCATTGGCTCAATTTCAGCTGTTGTAAAACCCGATCTGAAACAGAAAAGACACCAAAGTTGACAGAGGAAATACGAAGCGTGAAGAAAAGTAAAACATTAAAGCAGAATAATTTCCAGTGAACAATCAATGATGGCTGTAAGAAAGCGGATCAAACAAATGTCTAATAGCAGAGGGAAGAAATAGCAACCATACCAAAGCAAGATGTAACATGATTGCCTGAAAAATGATTTGGTAATAATAGGATCGAACAGCCCTCCTCAGATGCAATGCACCCAAATCAGCACAGGATACAGAGTAAAGTTTAAATAAAATAAAGTCTTCCTGAGAAAATGGAGAAGCAAAGGAAAGTATGATGTTTTCCCGTTGTGGACACAATGAAAGAAGATACATTACAATACAGCCACCCCGAGTAATACTAGTTTTATCTATAGAACAAACTTCCCATTTCAAAGGAAAACTGAGGGATAGACAGATCTTAACAGATCTACAGTTAGAGCCAGGAAGCTAGAGAATGAGAGGAAGTTATTTTAAAACTTACAGTGAGGCTTTGAAATACTAACTGCCCCCTCACAGGAATTTTTTTTCCAGATCTGAGCCCTGTGATCAATGTAAACTTAAGCTCTACTTCATTCATATTAAATATATCCCTTTCTTATTAGAAAATAAGCATAGAGGCAAAACTCTTCGTTAAATCTTGTGTCTTATACCTGTCTGCAAAACTGACCTATTATTCAGTGCTAGAGGTTATCAAATGGCACTAAAATTACAGTGATTTTGGTCAAAAAACTAGACCATTTCCACCACTAAGGGAGAATAGATAACTTATCTGAGATGGAAAACTACATTAAACGTAATGGTTTTGTTTTTTTAAAAAATAAAAAGGAGGTTTATATAAATTAGGTATTTTCAGAACATTTCTTGTTTTATTTTTCTTATTATAAATAATTTGTTATGTAAGACCTTCTAAATATGGATTTTTAGGGACACGAATGAAAACTGTTAAGAGTTGCTTTCAGTCTTCGGCTTCCCGGCTAAAACTGTTGATCTTCATTTTCTTGACTGTCTCCGTTATTCTAGGCACCTATGAAATAGACTGGAGTTGGATAAAAGCCTCAGTTCTGAACAGGTCAGATCTAGATCACTTTGTTCTCACCTGAGACAAGCTATACAAATTTATCAAAGAATGGACTACAAGTTACTAGCTGCCTAGAATAATAACAACAGGGATTTGTATAAGTTTTGTATCTGTACACAGGTCATAATTCTTATGGCATTGGTGCGACTCAAAAATACAAGTAGCATCCTTACCTCAGGCGAGCCCCACCAGACACATTGCTGTGCGCTGCTGTTAAAGTGATGGCAAATGACTCACATTTATTTCGGCTTGGAGTGGCCTGAAATGAAATCACTTTACTTTGCTCACCAGAGGAAAATGCAACAGTACCTGAAGGAAAGAGAGAGTGAGAGAGAGCAAAAGTCAAAATAATCCAATAGGAATCCTCTTTTTATCTGGGAATGCGCTAAAGTACAGACTTTAATCACAACTCCACTCCATTTAGGAAGAAGAAAACTGGATAAGGGTCTTTCCTATATGAAGCTGTCCTTCATGGCCACAGCATCGTGTCTGCCTCCCAGACACGTATCTATGAAGTTGAAGGGTTTTTTTGCTTATAAAATGAACACATCCCTTATAGCTAAAAATTAGACCATACCATTTCAATCTAATGACTCTTTATTAATAGAGAAAGCATACAGAGGTATATATAACTAAAAGGTGGTATCATCACTTATGCAACTTTCGTAGCTGTTTCCTCAGACTGTTACTCACCAAAGAGAGGAGTAATATTGCCTGACTGAGCAAAGTCAGTGATCAGGTCTGCTGGGTATCCTGAGATCCAGCTCACGATGACAGAGCCATAAACTCCTTTTCTGGTGATGACAGCCTGGCCTGTCTCTGCTATAATGTCTGTAAGTCGTAAAATCACAGATTCAAAGCCAACCTGTGGAAACATAGTGGATTTTGTTATAGAAAATGGAATAAAAGTGGACAACAACATATATGAAAGAGTACTATATTTTGTAAGGTAGGCATCTTAACAGTAGTTACACATGCATATAAATATATGTATGTACATGTCTATATATGTTTGTGTATATCTATATCTATATATATATATATAAATGCTTTCTTCACAGCTCTTCAACATTTCTAAATCTTAGACTTCTGAGAATTAGATATCAGGGAAAAAAAGGAACCAGTATGAATGACATTTTGGTACTGAAAACACTGAATATAGCATTTTGTGTCTGTCTTTCAAAAGGAAAACAAACCAACCTGCCCTTAATGCTCACATGCAATGGCTGTGGTACCATACAGATACACACAGGTCTAAAACAAAGTATTATTTGTCTATCCAGTGAAAGTAAGTTGTTGTCACATTACATTGTTCACAAAAACATTCTTGATAGTATGATGTACTTTTCTTTCTTTGACCAAAAAATGGGAATGAAAAGATAATTCACACATTCTAAAATGATAAGTGGATGTATGGTAGTAAACAATGTTTACAGAAAGACCATTTGAATTAAGTTCAATTCCAAATTGAAAGACAAAACAGTGTGTCAAGAGAATTAAAATCATTACATAAAGACTTCAATAAAATTTAAGAGACAAAAACTCAGCATGCTGTTGTCTTTGCTTGCCACATAAAAAGGGAACTGTAGCACATATGCCATATTGGAACAGGTATAGTATATTTTTTCTGTCTCATACAAAGCAGACAAATGGAAAATTCCCCACTCAGTGATTAGTCAAAGGTACTGTCAACTGCACTAAAACGCAGCATGACCTCCACTTTTTTTGCACATGATACTGCATGCATGCTCTTATCTACTTTGGGGCTGCTGTACTTAAAGGAATAACATCGTCCAGAACTAGCTATTTTCCTCTAAGTCTCAGAACTTCCACTTCGTGTAAACAAAAGTATAAGTAAATCATCATATTTATGCTATTTACGTTTTATAGATGAAGAGACCTTTTCAAACTGCATTTACACATCTCTGTATGAATTTGTATCAGAGAAAAGACAATATACAGTACAAGTAATAACTGGAACAGTCTTGTCGGTCATTAAATTGGTTGCAATGATGAAAACTTTAAGGAGCAAACTGAATTCTTATAGCGGCTGCCTTTTGTAATGAAGCGTACCTTCCTTCTGCGGTAGAAAATTACACTGCAGTCAGTCTACTGACCTGTGAATTGGCAGCTTCCTCAGGAACAAGCAGAATGGCTGACTTCGCTTTTCCTAATATTTTGGCACATCCTTGGCACTTGTCCCAACCAGGCTTACGTCAGTCAGTTCCAGGGTAAAATTCAAGCCCAGTAAAATAAACGCCTTTGAGAGGAAGAATGCAATTAAAATGGTGGCAATGTAATTCCACTGAAAACACGATAACCACCAGTTCAAAGAGTTAAGTGGCAGAAAAATCAGCAGATTTTGTTGTTTGCATGAAAAAGCAGTGTTTTCAAGTCAAGCATTTTGTTGATTATCTTTCTATAAAGAAACACAGTTAAAACAGCAATATTGTGATTGTAATTTACCAGCAGTTAATTGAAAGATGAGTTTATAGAGCAAGTATTGCCATTTTACTGAATTGTATCTAACATAGTGGGTCTCAGCTTGATCTTAACTCTTAGGGTTAATAAGAATATTTGAATACATAAAATAACAAAATATTGAACTGATAGTAACACAAAGCAATGATGGAAGGAAACACTGGATATTTGAACGCATGCATAGAGTGATTTTGCAGTTATTACCTGAAAATGTGATATTTGAACTCACTTCTAGTCCATAAATAGGAAATTCATTATACCAAAACTCTCTTTTCTGCTTCTTGACAGTGGACAGTATTGAGAGTTTAGTATCTTATTCCAGCACATTTGTATTGTGATGAACACAAATGGAAACAATAGATACCACATGACTTAAAAGGATAATACAGACCTGGTTGCTTATTGGCACTCTTTGCACTCCAAAGCTGGCACCGTCTTTTATTGTGAGGTATCCCACCTCATTCTCAGGCTCAATTAGTGCTTCTTCACAATGAGATGTGATATGGTACTCAACAACTGCTTCTCCAAATGCCCCAGCATGCCGAGTTACATTGATCTGAACATACCGACGATCCAGGTTCCTCTCTACGAGTACTGACTGCTGGTCAGAGTACAGGGCGAACACTCCATAGGGGTCATCATTTGCAAACACATTGATTTCCAAAATTCTTTTCTCTTGGTCTAAATCTGCTCCACCTTCTACTGAAATCAGCTGCACCACATAGTTCTCATCCAGTGCTGGAACATCGTCAGGTAACAGGTAGATGATTATCTCAGCTGTGCTCTCTTGGTCAGCAATGACAACAGATCCCTCTGTCCTAAGAAAGTCACCCGTGATGTCAGATTCACTACGTATTTCCCAGTAAACCTGAGATTTATTTAGAAAATGCACAAAATGAAGGCAATATCACCCACAGAGTAGGAAACTTTCACATTCATGGTTCAGTATAGATTGCATACGGAATAGGTTGGGTTTAAATGGGTAAAATAAAAATTTGTTTAAGTATGCATAGAAAGAAGCACATAGACTATCTTACAAAGTGGTGTGTTGTTCTTCCAGCAGTACTGTGAATGCAAAGATTACCTTTGTATATCTTCTGGACACCTACGTAAAACTATACGGAATCTCTGAACAATTGCTTGACATTATTTCTATTTTTACACCAAGATATCCTTGCTGTTTTTCCAGTTTCCAGAATTCCTCACAACAGAAAGGTGTGAAGAGTTCTCATTAAACACATTAGATGCTTTTTATTAATTTTTTTTTTTTTTTAATAAATGAGTACTTGTGAAAATGCTGACTTGTAAACAACTTCAGGTAAAGACAATGTAAGTGATGATTCTAAAATGTCTGATTCTTACCTTTACATATGGCTGAAAAAGAGTAAATTGTGAGGATCTCAAAGAAAGTTCACTATGAAAGTCTGGTCTCTCCTGTTCTCCCATCAAAAGCACAGGAGCAGAGGGAGAGAGAAAGCAAGACAAGCACTCCAGTGCTGGTTTTCTGTTGTTTTCACTGACCAGGGGAGACTGCATCTGACTCTACAAACCACAACTACTAGAGCTGAGCCCTTGCTAAACTCAGTCTAAAAGGCGACATTTCAAAATTTGAGAAATACGCAATTGAAAGGCACAGAATAAGATCTCCCTCCATGCACTGATACAGAGGATTATTTCAGATTATAATGTTGATTAGGAAGAGAGTGAGAATACCGTTATGTTTCCCATGGTGCCCTGGATTCGTCTGACAAACAGTGTAATACCTTGTGGCCCTTCCACTGCAGAGGGTTCTGTGAAGTTTTTCTCAGTTAACGATTCAGGAGCAAACTGTACCATTCCGTTGGGATCACCAAACTTCTGTATCTTTAAGGAAGTAATTGAATAAAAAAAAATTAAACAATCAGAAATGTAAAGTGAATAGTATTCTTGTTTGAAACATTGAGATTTTCATTGCTAGATGCTATAGGGAATGTATCAATTAGTTCTTCCTCTTGAGTTTTCTCCTCTTAAGAAGACTCAAGAGTACATCAGTATTTAGAAGAGAGTCTGAGAGAGTCTGCTCTCTAATAGGTCATTTCCCAACTTATACTGGAACCTGGGGTTGTTCCTGCCCAGACACAAGACTCTACACTTGCCCTTGTTCTATTTCATTAAATTTCTCCCTGCCCAACTCTCCAGCCTGTCCAGGTCTCCCAATGGCAGCACAGCTTCCAGTGTCAGCCACTCCTCTCAGCTTGGTGTCATCAGCAAACTTGCTGACAGTCACTCTGTTCCCTCATCCAAGTCATTGATGAATATATTGAATAATACAGGCCCCAGTACTGACCCTTGAGGGACTGCACTAGATACAGGCCTCAACTGGACTCTGACCCATTGACCACGACCATCAAACCCATGTAGTAGGGGAGGCAAAAGAAAAAGAGGCAAATGACAAGCTATTCAATCATGATGATTACCCTTCAAAGCTTTGCAGGATAAATACCAATAACAGAGATCTCAAGAGAAAGAAAAGCAATAATGACTTACTATTAGTGTAATGCTGTTTGCCTTAGGATCTAGTTCTGCTTCACCTTTCATAAGGCTCAGCCTAATAATGAAGATCTCCTGAACTTCGACTTCTTCACGAGGATGGATTTGTAGATTAATAGTTCTCAGCCCTCCTTCCCCTTCTCCAAAATAGAATGATCCGTTCACAGGGTCACCCATGTCACTATTCAGGGGAGATAAAAGCTCTTCTGAATTGGGTCCCAAGATGTCCCAATTAATCTGTGGAAGATACCAGTTTCAGATTTACAGTAGTGACATATTATAACTGCCTCCCGGGTCGAGGGAAGTGACAGAGTAACACAAGCGACATAAAAATTCTTGCATCTGCTAACAAGCTACATTTAAATATGTGCTCTTTTTACAGAACACAACATATTAATAATTGATTACATGTGGGAAAATATATAATCCTTTGGAGAAAAATAAACATTAAAAATAGAAATTCTGAAGTGCTAGTTAGCCACAATGCCATTTTATTAAATTCTAGATATTAGTTACAGAAAAGAAAATCAACTGAGGTTTCTGTAGCACGTAACAGGAAATGCACAGGCCAGTTTACTTTTCTCTTCCTTTCACAATTTGTTTTGAAAAGCTCACCAAATAAGTATCCTGACCAGAAACATTCCCTGGCAAGTGTGATATCAAGACTGAAAACGACAAATATTTTCTGCAATCGAAGTTTTTAATGCCTCAAATCACGATTCACACTTCCTCAGGCTGATTAAAAGCCAGAATATTTTCAAAATTTCCCACAAATTAGATTGGTTTTGAAGGGGTCCTATTCAGCATCTTAAAATTATTATTTTGACACTTAATTGTTTTTCAGTTTTCTTCAATGACTTCTAGGAAAAGCCAAAGAAGACCACGGCAGTTTTCACATGAGGAGAGCAGTAGCTCATGGCCTTTAATGCCAATTTTCCAATCATTTGCCCAGACTGTGGAAGCCTTATCTTGGTTCATATTTATACTTTCACTTTGGCAGTGATACGTACAGACTAAAAAAAAGTCTAGAGGCCTCATAGTAAACAATTTACTGAAAATAAATTGACCAGCTTCAGGAAGTAATTCAACTGAGTTAAATTAAATTAGCGGTGGTGCATGAAATTAACTATATTTTCAATGGGACTGGGAGATAGTTCAAAATAAAGTACACCAGACCATAATAAAAGCAGAAAAGCAGGAGGACAAAGAGAAGATCAAAAAAGTAACAATATTTTCTGTTCTTCTGCAACTATGCAGAATTCACACTTAATGAAAAGCTGCAACTATCCCATTAGAAATCAGTCACAAGGAAGCCCCTGACGGCAAAAAGAGAAGATTTTTGGCCTTGTCACTGGAAAACATTCCGTTTTTGAGAACCAGGGCCCACCTGTGTCTCCCCAAACAATTTTCCTGTCCTTTCCAGCACCAGCGACACTCTTGTCGGTGTATCGGGGCTGGGAAGAGTAATTCGACTTTGGCTGAGAAATCAGATGATGCCCTGGGGGGAGTCACTTTTGGCAATGGTGACCTGGCTCAGTAGATGGAGCCCAAGGGCTGCTCCACCAGTGGCCCCCATCAGCTGGATTTCAAATTGCTCTGCAAATTCGCTGCATGGAAAAAAAAAAAAACAACAGAAAAAAGACCTTCTGAGACACACAAGAACAAAAAATTAAAATTATGATTTGTCATTCAACCATGCGTCCAGCTGGATCTGTTTAAAGATATACAGAAGTCATCTCTGTAAGCATACAGCAGAAGATTCCCCCCATTTGCAGAGAATGGTGATATCTGAAATAAAAATATTGTTTTATTTTCCACATGTGCTAAATTTAAAAAAAAAAAAAAACAATCAGCAAAATATTTTATTATTCACAGCAGTACTATTAACACCCAAACTTTCTGATAATCTAGGTAAAAAGAATGTAGTTGTTTGCATAAAATTTAACAGGCACTATGAAACTCCAATAATAGCTTCTTTTCCCTCCCTTTAAATATTTCAGGGCTGCAGAAATTTGCTTTTCAATTCAAATTCTGCTGATAGGCATACTGCACGCGCTAAAAAACGGTTTCTCAGAAGTAGATTAGTGAATAAATATCTGAAAAAAATAATTACCTTTCTTCATCATCTATGATAGAGATATAGATAAAAGTCTAGTTCTGGCCACGATAAAAAATGACAGAATCATTATGGATGATGTAGTCAGCGTTCGGAAGTGCAGAAATACTTCGAGAAAGGAAATCGGCTGTTACATCGCCATATATTCCACGCTTTCTCACAACAGGAATCATGATTAATCCAGCATCCTCTTGCACTTCAAGAAAAATTGGGAAAAAAAGTTATTTTATTTCAAAATTTGTGAGAGAGCCACAGGCTTATCCTCTAAACCATAGTAAAAACCTCTGGTAAACTTACCCTGTAGAAGGATATACTGTGGATCAAATTCTATGATGCCTTCTGCATTATCACTTTTTGCTATAGTGACTCGTACTGTGGAGATATTTCCTATTACTGGGGGTTGATCTATCTGTAGATCATTTTCCTTTACGGTGAAATCAAATCCACTTGCAAGAACATAAAAAGGAATATTACATTAAAAAAAAATCTTGCAAAAGTATTGTAATGCAAGTATGACAATTTTCAATTACCACAAATACTTTTATTTTCTGACAGTTACCACTGAAGATTTTTGGTCACACTTTTTCAAACTATATCTGCAAAACTGGCAGTTTTTTTCACAGAAATGTGGATCTTTCGCTTTTTCTTTCACATTTTATCTTCTTCTTTGAGTTTCATGTGATTTGACAACTTCTATGTAATGGATGGACTTTCAGCTTTAATAAATCTTAATCAGCAAAATCTTAAAATTAATGTTGAAAGAATGTGGATTGCCATACATCCAATTTGTATGATTATTACTATTATAGCTGCCATATGAAATTTTACAGTAAAACACCTGAAATCCAGCGGTGCCTTTATGCAGGTGGATCAGATTCCAAATACAGTTTGATCTCCTGCTTTTAATTAATTTTATCTTATAATTAATTTTATCTTTACCTTCCTTAGAGTTCCACTTTGGTAATCATCACTGAAAAGTCTTCAGGACCTTCAGGAAAGTCGTCATCATGAATTTCAACCGAAATCATTCTACTCTTCTCATGTGGTTCAAATAACAGTTCCCTTACTGTGGGGGTGAAATCAGATCCCTCCTCTGCAGTCCCATTTATTCTCTGGAAGCAAAGACGCACTTTGCCATAGGATCCCCTTGAACGCAAAACAGTGATGTTAACCTGAGGGAGAGAGGACATTTGCTTTAAAAAATGGCTTGGCTTTTCTGTTACCATTCTGAGACTGTTCTATAGGCACCTTCTCAACGGTTCTGCCAGGTAACGATTTGCTGCAGTAAGCGCAGAATACACATAATTTAACAGACGGGCATCTTTCTCAGAGTATTAAAAACACCAAAAGCCTCAGATGGACTATGCTATGATAAATGCAGAATAAATCTCTGCCTTTTTTTTTTTCCTAAAGTTAAGTATAAATCTACCGACAATATTGATATCTATCGATATTTTACGTAAGAAGTAATTTTAACCATATACCCATTTTTCTTCTTCTGTTGTCAGCAATACTTCTCGTGAAAATGTAAACTCTCTGTATGGAAAATCACTGGCGGCCATGGTAATATTTGCTGTGCTGCTAGATTCGTTTATGAGTCCTCCATCACTGATCCCAGTTAATTCAAATGTGTAGTAATGCTTCTCCTCAGGACGGTTATCATCGACAGCCTAGGGAGAAGAACCAATTAACCATTTCCAGGTAGAGAGGTATAACTAATTTCTAATCAAGATGCTGGCTAGATAAAAGGAAGAACCTGAAATAGCTACTGGTGTAAAATCTCTTGTACCTGTATTAGAACCACTGCTGCACACTGCCTGTCTCGCATTGTCAAGGTCCCCGACGTCTCAATAAATTCTGTGTGATGACGGGGTGTTATATTCCAATATATTATGATTTCACCAAAAATCCCTGGGCCACGTGTCAGGCTGCAGAATGCAAACACAGATTTAATCTTCTACCTTTAATATTTGATACCAAATCCAGAGATATAAAGCACAGATATTGTTGTGCATGGAAGAAATGTTACCAGCACTGTGAAGCTTGAATTTTAATCTATTAAGTCACTATTAAGATCTTTACCATAACCTCTTCAGAGCAATAACGTGTCTGCAGTTCTGATTTACTTCCCCATGTTGGGAGGCATCTTGAGCTGTTTTTTTTGAGCTGAAAACAGAAGGGAAATGGGACTTACGGGTAGCACCCAGAGGTAATTTGGTTTTGAAGGCAGAAAGATACGAGAATAGTACTATGAGATCACTTGAGAAATGTTCTGTGTGCTGCTTGTCTAAAAACCTAGAGGCTAATCCTACTCATGACATTCTCGGTGAACTGAAGCATGGCAAGAAATTGTCTATACCATGATCTAGTACATGTTCTAAACTGGTGCTGCACAAAGCATCCCTTTGTCTGTTGGGATTCTCAGGGCAGCATGAGAATCCGTTTTCTTGCTTATATTTGCTGTTTCACTAAGGGAAAGTGTTGTAATACTTTTTCTCCAATTCTGTTAGAAGGTATGGTAACATTGTGATTTCTTCATCTTGTTTTCAGCTGACTGAATGCAGTGAAAGAATTGCATCTTGTTTCAACTAAGACCCAGTGCTGCTTTGGTTATGCTGATCATCGTAACAATGTACCGAATTTCAGCTCAAGCACCAACCCTGAACTGAATCCTGAAAAGCACAAAGCATCTTCAAATATAATTGACTGCCTTCCCCTATTCCTTTGATTAGAATCCTCTTTCCTTTAATGAATCTATGTTGTAAATAATTGGAAGACATACCTAAAGCTCCTCAGCAATACTGAAAAGACACCTACGTAGTATGTTCTGCCCTTCTTAAAAAACAAGCATCTAATTTTAAAAATACTTATGATTTTAGAAGTGATAATGAAATGCAGCATTCAATTAATTCTTGCCAAATGTGGAGCCTCATAGCTTTTGAAACAGAGCTGTTTTGGATAAATGAGTGATGTACTCACCTAATAAGAGCAGTCCCATTATAATTTCCTGAAGGTTCTCCAATCAGAACATGCTGGGATGAATGTGCTATCCCAGCCACCCCAGAAGCTCCTTCATCACCCACAATAATGATGGTTGCAACACCTATGAAGAGAACAAAAGCTTCTCATGGTAAAACAAAGCTAACTAGTGAGGTATTTTTTTAGCATGTTTGGTGACACAAATGGTTAAGCACCAGCTTCCCGGGGAGCCCATGGAATCCCCAACCTTGGAGATATTCAGAATTTCAGTAGACAAGGCATTCAGTGACCTGATCTCATTGTGAAGGCAATTCAACAAGATGACCCCCCTAGATGGTCTCTTACAAACGAAATTATTCTATGTTTCTTACAGGTCCGAACCTGGTTTTGGTTTCTGCTTGTTTTTGTTAAACAATTCTTTACAGACAATGTTGATTATCTGAACACAAAAGTCTACGCCAACACTTGATTTAGACGGAAAAAGTACGATCTAAAATTCTCTTTGATTTCTTCAGATAAGGAAAAAACTGAGGGAAAAATACTGACCTCCTTTTGTCACAGGAGCTCTGCTAGCTCGTTTCTTCTATGTTGTTTCTGGGGGGAGTTGGGTTTTATTTACGGGGGGACGTTTGAGTCGATTCATGTGAAGATACACAATTCTGCACTAGCTTTTAAGAAATGTGTCTTTTTTTCAGACCACTTCACTTCTTCACAGAATATCAGTTCTAACTATAACATTCAGCACATATTCGGCTCCTCTCTTTGACTTGTAGAACGAATCCTAAAAGATATATCTTCTTAGGACTCAGGGCGTCTAGCACACAGACAGCCGCGGCGCGAAAGCCGCGCCCACAGGACACAGAACCCGCCGCGCCTCGCCCCGAGCTCCCGCCGAAGCGGCGCCCCACTCGCCACGCCACCAGCTCTGCTTTTCAACGTCCCCCCGACTAACGGGGGCTGCGCCGCTCCCGGAGGGACCGTCGGAGCGGGCACGGGCGCTGCGCCGGAGGGAGACACGGCTCCAGACCGCCAGCCTTCAGCGCACCTGCCCGCAGGGTCACACGCCTCCCGCCAGCTTCGCCGGCTCGGCGGGGGGGAACCGGAGACGAACGCCTCCGCTCCGCGCCGCGCCGCGCCGCGCCGCGTCGGCAAATCCCGCCCCCCCCGTTCCACCGGCACGGTCAGCCCCGCCGCGGCCGCACTCACCTGCCGCCTCTTTCGCCGCTCCGCTCCCGTCAGGCGCTCGTGCTTTGGGCATGCGCGGTAGCGAGACCGCAGCACCCGCCCCTTGCCGCGTCCCGGTTGGCTGCCTAGGACACGTCAATCACCTCTCTCGCCGCCTAGCAGCGCTCGCGAGTCGGGCATGCGCAGTACGGAGACCTCAACGCCCGCCCCTCTGGCAATCTGATAGGCGGACAGAGTGGCGACTGACGTGCCTAGGCAGCCAACCAGCGCTCCGTCTCTCCAGCCCCCCAGCTCTCCCGCGCCAGCAGCCGCGTTGCAAAGGGAAGAATAAACCGCGCGCCCCTGCTTTCCGCTGAAAAGGGGGGCGGCTGGGTCCCCGCAGCAGAAAAAACCCTTCCGTCCTGCATTGCCCTTCGCCAGTACAACTGCACAGCTGGGAACTCGGCAACGTCAAGCGGCCGTCTGACAGACGCACACTCGGAACTTGACTAGGCTGGCGATTTTGGCTGGCTTACACACACGGACTTGCACTTCTCTGAGGAAACAAATTCTTTTTTAAGCACAGCCTCTCCTTGGGGAAGAAAAAACGCCCCCTCCGCGCTCCCAAACACTAGGCAGCCGTGGGGAAACCACCGAAAGCCAAGACCGACAGCAGCAACGTCGAGTGCAATCTGGCTTCAATTCTGATCACGCACTTAATGTCCTCTCCCAGGCCTACCAATGACTGCTCCTTTTCTGGAAGGACAAACTGAACGTCCTAAACTGAAGACTGCACGGAACACAGCTCCACTGGCAGCCCATTTGCCTCTTCTCCGGCTTCCACGGGGAATATCTTGTAGCGTCCTCCAACTCGCATATGTTCTCCCTCAGTCCACGGCCCCAGACGCGGAATCTCCTGAGCAGCGAGCGGAAACAACCGCGCGGGATTTTCTTCACGGCACCGAGAAGGCGGCGCTGGCAAAAAAGCAGGCCAAAGCACCTAAACCCGTCTGCCAGCCCCAGCCTGCGGCCAAGAGACTGGGAGCACCCTACCCGAGGGGCCGCGCACCCCGCAGCTGTATTTGGACGACCGTGTGCGTGAAAGCAGGTGTGTCTACAAACGATTGTCTGTCCACATGCGTGTGCCTTGATGCAGGCTCCGTTCGTGCTTAAGCTGGAGTGAGTGCACAGCTGCGCCGTTTGTTGGCAAAGCTCCGCGTGTTGCACGACGTTGCCCAGTCCTGCATTTCTCATGCAGACAGATACACGGGAGCTCTGCTAGTAAAGGAGCAAAGACAGTCGTAGGCAGAACTGAATGCTGCTCCGAGCTACTTCTCACCTATGGCAAATGCTTCACAGGGGCCCGAGGAGAGGCGCTCAGCAGCCGATCTACAAAAGAAACGAAACAGATCATGCCTTAACGCGAAAGAGCAACAGGGCATCACTGCGCAAGTTTGTCCCTGATCTACAGCTGAGAGCGAACACTTGTGTGCTTGTTGGAGAGATTGTGTCTTGCCTGTAAGTGTCTGGGAGTTTGAGGCAAGTCAGTGTGGCTGGTTCGATAATCAACGTCTAGGATAGCTGCAGAGCGGTCCCTGTTGGTGTGGGGACAGTGTGCCTGTAGGTCAGTCTGTGTTCCTAGCACCTGCTGTATCGATCCGTCGTTCCACACGCGTGTGAGTCCATGTCTTTCTCTCCACAAGCATGTGTGCTGATTTCGTCGCACATGTGCATCTGTGCTAGTGTTGAGCTCAGCGGAGTGTGTCTCTGGACACTTGGTGTGCATTGGCTGTGCCTGTGTGTAACGCAACACAGCCACGACTGCCTCGGTGAAGAGAGACCAGGGAAATCATCTAGGCAGAGTCAACAAAAGAAAACCGAAGAGCGATTAACGTGTGCTCGACAGAGACGGATTCCCTGCGCTGACATTTCTCAGTAACGCCAGAAGAAAGCTGAGGGGTAGATCGACCGGAGAAATGCTTCCCTAGACAACATTTAGCGAATGAACTGCATTGTGCGCGGCTTTCGGGATTGTGCCTGAAAAGTGCGAAAACCAGCAGAGCCTGTGCTCAAAAGCTGATGGCTGTGTGACTGCATTGATGCACGTTCCCGTGTCTGCGAGTGTATAGACGGCTGTTTCACGTTCACACAAATGCATCTAGTCGGGTTTTTCTTCTGTGCGTGCACACGCGTTTCCCTTGTCTCTTCGGAACAGATGTAGCTCTCTGCATGCTGAACGACGTGGTAAAACGCGTCTGCCTATATTTTGGTTAACAATTGAGGGTGCATGTTCCGTCAGCGGCATTTCCGCAGACGACTCCGCAGAGCCAGTTCTGAAAGCTCCGCACACCAGGACTGAATGTAGAACCAAGCAATTGCACCGGTGCGCTCGTAATATATTCTGACGGACGTCTTTTATGCCATAGCATTACGAACGTATTTGCGTTCAAGTAAGTATCACAAACAACGTGTGAAGCGAGGATCTGTGGGTATTTTCTCCGTACGGCATGCTTCGTGGTAACTTACTTGCCGATCGCAGTCTTAGCGGTTTCTATACACGACTCGGTACAGGGAGAGAAAGAGAGTGCATCGGAAAACTTGCGTTTTCTGAGCTGGAACCTAGTTGCTACGCCTTCTGGTTGTCCACGTGAACACACACGATTCCCCACTGAAAACCAAGCAGAAACCTTTCCACAAACTCCCAGGTAGGCGGACCCACCACCTCGTGCACGCGAACGCAGCTAGAGAAAAGCACCTAATTTTCCACACTGATGCTTAAGCAAACGCCAGGCCACACACAAGCACACATCTGCAAGCGCGCCCACTCCCATCTATGCACAGAAAGACGTACGCGAAACGTACTGACATGCTTGAGGGTAAACAGGTGTGCGTTGATGGTTGGCGTACTGCATCACGCATACGTGGCTGCACGAGACTATTCTTTTGGGGGGTACGTGCAGATACGTCCCTGTACTTGGACGACTGTGTGCATGGAAGCATGTGTGTCTACAAACGATTGTCTGTCCACATGCGTGTGCCTTTTTGCAGACTCATTTCGTGCTCAAGTTGGAGTGAGTGCACAGCTGCTCCGTTTGTTGGCAAGGTTTCGCGTGTCGCACGACGTTGCCCAGTCCTGCATTTCTCACGCGGACAGATGCAAGTGAGTTCTGCTAGTAAAGGAGCAAAGACAGTCGCAGGCAGATCTGAACGCTGCTCCGAGCTACTTCTCACCCTTGGCAAATGCTTCACAGTGGCGCAAGGAAAGGCACTCAGCAGCCGATCTACAGGAGATACGAAACAGATCACGCCTTAACGCGAAAGAGCAACAGGGCGTCACTGCGCAAACTTCTCTCTGATCTACAGCTGAGAGCGAACACTTGTGTGCTTGTCGGAGAGATTGTGTCTTGCCTATAAGTGTCTGGGAGTTTGGGGCAGGTCAGTGTGGCTGGTTCGATAATCAACGTCTAGAATACCTGCAGAGCGGTCTCTTTTGGTGTGGGGACAGTGTGCCTGTAGGTCAGTCTGTGTTCCTGGCGCCTGCTGTATCGATCCGTCGTTCCATACGCGTGTGAGTCCATGTCTTTCTCTCCTTATACTTGTGTGCTGATTTCGTCGCACATGTGCATCTGTGCTAGTGTTGAGCTCAGCGGTGTGTGTCTCTGGACACTTGGTGTGCGTTGGCTGTGCCTGTTTGTAACACAGCACAGCCACGACTGCCTCGGTGAAGAGAGACCAGGGAAATCATCTAGGCATAGTCAACAAAGGAAAACCGAAGACGGATTGACGTGTGCTCGACAGAGACGGATTCCCTGCGCTGACATTTCTCAGTAACACGAGGAGAAAGCTGAGCGGTAGATCGACCGGAGAAATGCTTCCCTAGACGACATTTAGCGAATGAACTGCAGTGTGCGCGGCTTTCGGGATTGTGCCTGAAAAGTGCGAAAACCAGCAGAGCCTGTGCTCAAAAGCTGGTGGCTGTGTGACTGCATTGATGCACGTTTCCGTGTCTGCGAGTGTATAGACGGCTGTTTCACGTTCACACAAATGCATCTAGTCGGGTTTTTCTTCTGTGCGTGCACACGCGTTTCCGTTGTCTCTTCGGAACAGACGTAGCTCTCTGCATGCTGAACGACGTGGTAAAACGCGTCTGCCTATATTTTGGGTAACAATCGAGGGTGCGTGTTCCGTCAGTGGCATTTCCGCAGACGACTCCGCAGAGCCAGTTCTGAGAGCTCCGCACACCAGGACTGATTGTAGAACGAAGCAATTGCAACTATGCACGCAATCACATATTCTGACGGACGTCTTTTATGGCACAGCAGCACGAAGGTATTTGCGTTCAGGCACGTATCAGAAACAATGTGTGGACGAGGATGTGTTGGTATTTTCTCCGTACGGCACGCTTCGTGGTCGCTTACTTTCCGATCGCAGTCTTAGCGGTTTCTATACACGACTCGGTACAGGGAGAGAAAGAGAGCACATCGGAAAACTTGCCTTTTCTGCGCTGGAACCTGATTGCTACGCCTTCTGGTTGTCCACGTGAACGCACACGATTCCCCACTGAAAACCAAGCAGAAACCTTTCCACAGGCTCCCAGGTATGTGCACCCACCACCTTGTGCGCACGAACGGAGCTAGAGAAAAACACCTACATTTTCACACACTGATGCTTAAGCAAACGCTTGGCCATACACATGCACACATCCGCAAGCGCGCCCACTCCCATCTTTGGACAGAAAGACTTACGCGAAACGTGCTGACATGCTTGAGGGTAAACAGGTGTGCGTTGATGGTTGACGTACTGCATCACGCATACGTGGCTGCACGAGACTATTCTTTTGGGGGGTACGTGCAGATACGTCCCTGTACTTGGACGACCGTGTGCGTGAAAGTGTGTTTGTCTACAAACGATTTTCTGTCCAGATGAGTGTGTCTTTTTGCAGGCTCCATTCGTGCTTAAGCTGGAGTGAATGCACAGCTGCGCCGTTTGTTGGCAAAGCTCCGCGTGTTGCACGACGTTGCCCAGTCCTGCATTTCTCATGCGTACAGATGCACGGGAGCTCTGCTAGTAAAGGAGCAAAGACAGTCGCAGGCAGAACTGAATGCTGCTCCGAGCTGCTTCTCACCCTTGGCAAATGCTTCACAGTGCGCGAGGAATAGCTTTCCGCAGTCGATGTACAAGAGAAACGGAACAGATCATACCTTAACGCGAAAGAGCAACAGGGCGTCACTACGCAAGCTTCTCCCTGATCTACAGCTGAGAACGAACACTTGTGTGCTTGTCGGAGAGATTGTGTCTTGCCTGTAAGTGTCTGGGGGTTTGGGGCAGGTCAGTGTGGCTAGTTCGATAATCAACGTCTAGGATAGCTGCAGAGCCGTCCCTGTTGGTGTGGGGACAGTGTGCCTGTAGGTCAGTCTGTGTTCCTAGCGCCTGCTGTATCGATCCGTCTCTCCACACGCGTGTGAGTCCATGTCTTTCTCTCCACAAGCATGTGTGCTGATTTCGTCGCACATGTGCATCTGTGCTAGTGTTGAGCTCAGCGGAGTGTGTCTCTGGACACTTGGTGTGCGTTGGCTGTGCCTGTGTGTAACGCAACACAGCCACGACTGCCTCGGTGAAGAGAGACCAGGGAAATCATCTAGGCAGAGTCAACAAAAGAAAACCGAAGAGCGATTAACGTGTGCTCGACAGAGACGGATTCCCTGCGCTGACATTTCTCAGTAACGCCAGAAGAAAGCTGAGGGGTAGATCGACCGGAGAAATGCTTCCCTAGACGACATTTAGCGAATGAACTGCAGTGTGCGCGGCTTTCGGGATTGTGCCTGAAAAGTGCGAAAACCAGCAGAGCCTGTGCTCAAAAGCTGGTGGCTGTGTGACTGCATTTATGCACGTTCCCGTGTCTGCGAGTGTACAGACGGCTGTTTCAGGTTCACACAAAGGCACCTGGTCGGGTTTTTCTTCTGTGCGTGCACACACGTTTCCCTTGTCTCTTCGGAACAGATGTAGCTCTCTGCACGTTGAACGACGTGGTAAAACGCGTCTGCCTATATTTTGGTTAACAATTGAGGGTGCGTGTTCCGTCAGCGGCATTTCCGCAGACGACTCCACAGAGCCAGTTCAGAAAGCCCCGCACACCAGGACTGAATGTGGAACCAAGCAATTGCACAGGTGCGCGCAATCACATATTCTGACGGCCGTCTTTTATGCCACAGCAGCACGAAGGTATTTGCGTTCAAGCACGTATCAGAAACAATGTGTGGACCGAGGATCTGTGGGTGTTTTCTCCGTACGGCATGCTTCGTGGTAGCTTACTTGCCGATCGCAGTCTTAGCGGTTTCTATACACGACTCGGTACAGGGAGAGAAAGAGAGTGCATGGGAAAACTTGCGTTTTCTGCGCTGGAACCTAGTTCCTACGCCTTCTGGTTGTCCACGTGAACACACACGATTCCCCACTGAAAACCAAGCAGAAACCATTCCACAAGCTCCCAGCTAGGTGCACCCACCACCTCGTGCCCGCGAACGCAGCTAGAGAAAAGCACCTACCTTTTCACACACTGATGCCTAAGCAAACGCTTGGCCACACACATGCACACATCCGCAAGCGCGTCCACTCCCATCTATGGACTGAAAGACGTACGCGAAACGTGATGACATGCTTGAGAGTAAACAGGTGTGCGTTGATGGTTGGCGTACTGCATCATGCATACGTGGCTGCACGAGAATATTCTTTTGGAGGGTACGTGCAGATACGTCCCTGTACTTGGACGACCGTGTGCGTGAAAGCGTGTGTGTCTACGGACGATTGTCTGTCCACATGCGTGTGCCTTGATGCAGGCTCCATTCGTGCTTAAGCTGGAGTGAGTGCACAGCTGCGCCGTTTGTTGGCCAGGTTCCACGTGTTGCACGACGTTGCCCAGTCCTGCATTTCTCACGCGGACAGATTCAAGGGAGCTCTGTATAGACGGCTGTTTCATGTTCACACAAAGGCACCTGGTCGGGTGCATCCCAGATACAGCCTCCCAGATTCAGCATCCCCGATACAGCTTCCCGGATACAGCATCCCAAATACAGCATCCTAGATACAGTATCCTAGATACGCCATCCCAGATACAGCATCCCAGGTACAGCATCCCAGATACAGCATCCCAGATATAGCATCCCATATACAGCATCCCAGATACAGCATCCTAGGTACAGCGTAATAGATACAGCATCCCATATACAACATGTCGAGCTGTGCTCCTCTCCCACACCAAGTGCTGATCGTGGGGCTCAGAGTGAGGGGGGGCAGCGAGGGGGTCCGTGGACTGGAATAAGTTTTGTCTGGGGTTTTTCAAACGCCTCTGCTGACACGTCGTATAAAAACCGATTGCTGCAGTGCTAAGGAATGAACAGGAGGATGAGCAACAGACTGCAGAAACTGCTTGCGTTTTGGTTTATTGAAAAATTCGTATTGAACTCAAAAAGCAATACGATCTTGCAGTGGTCTTCTAATAGCTAGTGACAGCTTTTAATGTACTGGTTTGGAACTTTGAGATGAGATTTGAGATGAAGGGCTGTTCCATTGTGGAATATTGCAGGAGTAAATTTCAGGCATTTCAGCATGCCTGGCAGATCTGCAGCTTGATAAAGACCTCAGGCTGTTTGGTTTAATCAGACTTTTGTAGATGCCACCTTCACTGGTCAAAGCACCGGCTGCCAATGTGTTTTCTGGTGTTGTCACTTCTTTCTGACCAAAGACGGCAGAGGCAGCAGCTCTACTGGTGGTGTCTGTTTTATTGAGACATGGGGATCTACAGGAACTTTAACCCGAAAGCTCAGGAAGCTGTGGTCCGTGGTCTATCTTTGTAATGTTTGTAGATTCTTCTGCAACGTTTGTGAGTGTGAACTGCTGTGCAGGTAGAAGGAAGAAAGATGTGTGAGCTAAAGCAGCAGGAAGGCTGCAGTCGTGTAAGTCGGGGGTGCAAGCGGCACGAAACGGGCTGCAGCGGCGGAGGCCTCGGTCTCGGGCCGTCCCGGGCAGGCGGCGGAGCCCTCGGTCCCGGGCCGTCCCGGGCAGGCGCAGCCCGAGCGCTCCCGGCCCCGCTGCCGCTGCCCCGCCGGGGCCGGGGCCGCGCTGCGGGCGGACAGCGCCGCTCTGCGGCCGCCGGCGGCTCCGGGCCGGGAGGGGGGGCGGGGCCCGGTGGCGGGCGCGGACGGGATTGGCTCCTGCGCCGGATGGGCGGGGCCACGCTGCGTAAGTGCGGGGGCGGAGGAGCGCGTGCCGCCGGTGCGGCGGCGGGAGGAGCGCGCGAGGAGCGGCGGGGCCGGCGGTGAGCGAGGGGCGGGCGGACGGACGGACACCGGGGAGACCGGCCAGGGCCGCCCCGGTCCCGGCTGAGGGGGGAGGCTGGAGGGGGAGGAACGGGCTGGTTTGGGCAGGAGGAAGGCGAGGGGCAGGCAGCCGCAACAGCGCGGCCTCGGGCCGGGCCGAGCAAGGGGCGAGGGGGAAACACGTGGGCGGCTGGGAGGGAAGGGAGCCCCGGGCTGAGCGCTGCGCGGGGCTCGGGCGGGGCCGTGGGGCGGAGGGGGGAGCCCGTGGTGCCACAGGGCAGAGGGAGGAAGGCGAGCGGGAGGGGGCGGCGCCGGGGCGGTGCCAGGGGGCGCGAGGGGCGGGGGCGGCGCTGCCGCGGGGAGGGGCCGGGAACGGGGGGAGCGGCGGAGGAGCCTGAGGGCAGGACGGCGCAGAAGGAGCTTGGGCGGGAAAGGCTGAGGGACCTCAGGGAGGGGGTGACATTGGGGGGGCTTTGGCGGGAAAGGCTGAGGGACCTCAGGGAGGGGGTGACATTGGGGGGGCTTTGGCGGGAAAGGCTGAGGGACCTCAGGGAGGGGGTGACATTGGGGGGGCTTTGGCGGGAAAGGCTGAGGGACCTCAGGGAGGGGGTGACATCGGGGGGGCTTTGGCGGGAAAGGCTGAGGGAGCTCGGGGAGGAGATGGCGTCGGGGAGGCTGCAGGGGGCAATGCTGAGGTAGCTCAGGACGGGATGGCACTCAGGTCTGGTTTCAAAGGGAAATGCTGAGGTACCTTGAGGAATAGACGCTGGGCTGGGAGCTATGAACACATCAGACTGGTTAAGAGAGTGTTCATGACAGAAATTTGTGCAGTGAAGTATTCCAGCAAAGAGCGGGAGAAGAGCCAAACTTAGATCAGGCCTCCTGGGACGCCTGCAGGTTTGGGGACAGGGATGACGAGGTTGTTAATCCGGTCCTAACTGTTTCTTTCTCTGTCCCTCTCTTGCAGCACCTGACTGAATGGAGGAGCAAGTGGACGGGAAGTTCCTGCGCCACACACAGATCACATTTATCGCTCTCGCCCTCAGAGACCCGGAGATCCAAACCGTTCGCATCGTGCCTTGAAGCAGCCTATGCTCATGCGCTTCTCCCAGGGAGAAGGCGGAATGGCAGTGACTGGCCACGTTAAGCCACAGGGTGCTCACTGTGCAGCTGTCAAGCCCAGCTCTGCATTAGCTCACACCTGCGGTTTTGCGCCGCACACGCACATTTGAGTTGTCGCTGGTTGTTGCAGCGTTTGGCTTTGGTGAGGACAGCGTGTGTTTGTCAGCAGTTGGTGTAGGGGGTATCTGGAGGAGAAAGCGATATTTCCGTGCCAGAACTGGTTGGTGTTTGCATGGTATTGTGGCGGTTGTTCCCGCAGGCGATGAGTGCTGGAGCATTATTGCAGGATGAGGGGATTTTGGAGGCTTGTCTGTGAGATGCACTAGAGGCAGCAGCTGAAAGCGAAAGGCTGAGATTTGGAGGGTTTGTGGGTGGGTTTTGGGCAGTTGTCAGCTGAAGAGTTGGCTGTTTGCAGGTGAGGTGTAGGGCAGAGGGTGAAGCTGACTTTGCCTGGGCGGCGCAACTGGCTGGGTGTGCAGAGCTGAGGAGAGCGGGCTGCTGCGGGTGACCCTAAAGCTGGAGAACCAGCCGGCAGCTCCAGACGCTCCCGCTGCCGGGCAGGGCCGTGCAGGCCAGTGCCCTGGGGCACAGCGACGTGACCCTCCGCAAGTACCAAAGAGCAGGTGAGGACCGTGGGCATTTGTACTGAGCTGTGACAGCTCTAACCCGTGACATTGGGGTCCAGCCTGAGCAGGGCACGTGCGGAAGCTGTGCTGCAGGGAGGGCAGAGCTGAAGGGAAGGGCTGTGCCAGGGGCTGGTGCCAAGGCAAGGTGGGCGCGCTGTGGGGTGTGGGGAGGTGTCAGCCCCGGACTCAGCCCCTGTCTGACTGTAGTGCCCTTGGGCTGGTGTAGCTCAGTCCTCTGTGTGTTTCTCTTCAGGGGGAGCAGCATGCAAAGGAAAAGCAAGGAAGGAGGTGAACCCATGAGGAAGAGTGATGGATAAAGAGGGTTGGAGCGCACCTGCCAGTCAAGAGGGATCAAGAAAGAAGACACCGGTGGTGGAACCGCAGGTCAGGAGAGCTCAAGGAGGGAGAAAGGTGACTGTGGCTGTATGGGATTTTCTAGCTCACACACCAATGAAAACAGTTTGGATAATAAAAGAAATGTATGCAAAACCAATAATTAAAGGCAGAGAATGTTTATATGCTATGTATGGGGTAGACCTGAAGGTATATTTCTTCCTACAACGAAGGAGAATTCGCGATACATGCTGCTGTCAGCAACGACCAGTAAGCGACAAGACTCTATTTACTGATGCCTCTGGTCGCTCACATAAAGTTGTAATTACATGGCTAAACTCAGATACCCAGTGCTGCAAACACAAGGTAGAAAAAGAGACCAAGAGTCAAACAAGTTCTTGAGCTGACAGCTATTAGGATCGCTTTGAGGTGTTCTGTAACAAGCCTGTGAATGTTGTAACTGGCTCATATTATGTGGCTGGCATACTTAACCGCCTGGAAGCTTCTTTTCTTAAGGAAGAGGATAATCCTCTTTTGATGGCTGAATTGAGAATGCTATGGTTTCTAATAAATCATAGACATCATAGGTATTATGCAATGCACACCCGCTCTCGCAGTGGCCCTTCCAGGACCACTTGCGGAAGGCAGTAGGAGGGCCGATGCACGAGCTGTGCCGCTCACTGTGCCTAAAGCCTTGGAGCAAGCTAAATGATCACATAAATTCTTTCACCAGAGTGCAAAGGCGTTAAAACGACAACTTCAAATGACAGTGGATCAGGCCAGGAGCGTTCTCATGTCCTGCCCTGATTGCCAACAGTTGGCACCCGCGCCATCCACAGAGGGTGTTAATCCAGGAGGGGTTACTGCCAATGAAGTACGGCCAGCGGATGTAACGCATTGTTCTGAATTGGGTAAATACGTACGTGTTTCCGTAGACGCTCATTCCAGATTTCTCGTTGCTGCTGCACGCGCTGGTGAAAGAGCACGAGACGTCTGTAACATTGGTTGGCATGTTTTGCTGTTTGAGGAGTTCCACGATCTGTAAAACCAGAGGAAAGCGGAACGCACACTCGATTAGAGGAGCGATCCCCCAGCGCGCTGTAATAGAAGTGCCTGCTTTTTAACACTTTCAAACCAGTGTTAAAGAGTCTGTTTGACGACTTTTCGGTATCATTTCTGGTGACGAGGATGGGATAATCTGCCTGACCTCCCGTGGATCCCAGGATCTCTGGGACCTTGTGCCGGCACCGGGGAATTCCTGGAAGGGACCACAGCTCCTCGGACCAGCTCGGGACGCGGGTAAAACCCCATCAATGAGATAAGGCACTTTCATTGTCTGGTTGCGTTGGCACGCTGCCTGCGCGAGACGTGGGCGACACCAGCGCGTTGGGTCTGCGCATTCGCGTCTGCGCATTTTGGTAAACTGGGTAACTTAAAAAAAGAAAGAAATAAAAAATTAAAGGGGAAAATGAGAAAACAATAAATTAAAGAGAAAAACGAGGGAACAGCAATTTGATAAAGGTACCTTTAATGATTTTGCTGTTTGTGCCTTAGCAATTGTATAATTGTTTCTGGCTTTAGTGGTTTGTTGTTGTTGTTACTTGTGTCTTGGGGGATTTTATAGTCCAGTACTTAGGGTCCACCAATTGTCTCTTATTGTGATTGTGAAGTAGGTAGTGGACAATCGGCAGGAGGATTCGTGAGAAATCCCCCCCAGGCTGTGTTTTCTGACATTGGAAAAGGATCGTTTGCTGTTCAACAGGGCGTCAACCAGGGAGAATCTGATTGAGTATTGTAATTAATGGTGGCCACTGTAAATAATATTAATGTGCTTCACAGGTCTAGGTGGGTATACTTTGAGATCTGTAGTATAGTAATGTGCTGCATGTAATATGTAGTAAGATATCTATTTTAAATCATATATTGCCTATTACATAAGGCATATTACACAATACATAATGTTACATATGCATTGTCTTTATTCTCTTCAGATCCATTTGTTTTGAAAAAGGATAATCAGGGAAAGAAATGCAAACCAGTAAAAGGTTTGTTGAAGAACAGCTATTGGTGTAGAATACACAGAGAACATGAGATCAAAATTGTCCCTCGGTCAGTCCAGGGTAGGATCCTGATATCCTTATATCGGGGCACAGGCTGCATTGGTATCGCCAGTGCATTTTATATGGGATTAGACACGCTGCGCCTAAAGCTGTAAATATGCCAAAACCTTCTGAGATTAAACAGGATTGTGAGGAGTCTCCCACTGAGTTTTTACACCGTCTTAAACCGACAGCTCAGAAATATATTAATATAGATCCTGACTTGGAGAACAGAGAAATAGAATTCTTAGTTGACTGGGAGCTCATTATTCTGTGTTAAACACTATGCAGGGAATATTAAGGAGCGATTCTGTAACAGTTATGGGTGCCACAAAAATTGCAAAACACGGCCCTTTAACCTGCTGCTTAGAATGTTTGTATGTGGAGTCTGTACTTATTGATTGTGTACCATGTGTCTTCTCTTGTGCACAACGAATGGTTGAAAAAAGCTTTAATGGTGCAATGGCTGTGCAGTTACACGCTGCTGTGGCTGGAATTGTTAAACAAAGAAGGGGAGATGTGGCAGGGTTGTGACATCAGGCCCGTGAGAAATTGCAAGAGTCACAGTGTGAGAACAAGCGCTGGTGGAACAACACAAGCAGCAAGGACTGTGTGGGACATGAACCATCAGGGACAGAGGGATTGGTACATCAGGGACAGAGGGATTGATACAGGATCGGTACATCAAGGACAGAGGTCCGCGATGTTTCAAATGCAAACCTGAGTTTGTATTAAATGTCTCTCTGCATCTTAAAGAGAGTCTGTGCCTCATCTGCTACACCCCTTTATCTGTTTCCCAAATTACGATTTAGACTGTATTTACCGTTGTAAAAACAAAGCTTTCCCCCCTTAATTTTTGTCACGTGTTGTAGTTAGAATTAATAGAGATATTGGAGCCCATCGTAGCTAAACTGGAAAAAGACAGCAGCCGTGTGTATTTTTAAATAAAGACTAAATCAAGTGTGCTAGCTCATTATCTTTAAGTGTTTTACTGTGATCACCTCTCTCCCAAGGTTTTGTGTCAGTTGTATCAAGGCCTGACACCCACGGCCACAGTGGATGAATCACCATGGGCACAACACCAGGAACCTGCCTGTTCGTGTCCAGGATATCCACTCCAGCAGACACGTTTTAATTGGTACTTGCATTATGGATTAGATGCAACAAAAATCCATACTTTCTTTTGTCCTTTGCTATAGAGGAGGGGGTTGAACTTTTCTATAGCAGATTCAATCACTTGTTGTAAAGCAATGAAATAAATAACTTAGGCTTTTTCTATGGATAAACAACATTTAATTCAATTCCTTAATTGTATTCCTTAAACACTTGTTCGTTAGACCATAAGCAAAACAGCGCTGGGTGTTAGTTCGTTAGTAGGCCCTTATTATGTGGTTGGTTAACCCTGAAAATGTTAGCTCCCTCTATCAATATAAGCTCATAAACAAGTTTCAAAATTTTTATGTAGAACTTACCCACCTTTTCCTTTTTGCAGGTTCAGAGCCCGAGCCTCATTTGGTTGTATCTGTAAACATCAAACGTCTCAGCACAAATCACAACTGCATTTCTCACAGACAGAAGTGCCTGATCTCCACAGCTTGCCTGGCAGTGCAGAGAGCAGGAAGTGCGGTGAGTCCTGGGCCTTTGGGGACATTTCACCCTGTTTTGTGTCCCAGTCCCTCCCTGCTCCCTCGTCTTTCCTGCTGTGCCCTTCTTCCTCTTCATCTCTTCTCCCTCTGGCCCTCTGCTGCTTCCTCACCTATTCCCCCACCCTTCTGAATCTCTGTGCAGGGTTTCTCGTATCTCCCTCTCCGTCTCCACCCCTCTGTGTTCTCATCATCCGCGGTTTCTCTTTGTCGTCATTCTTGTCTGTTGCTCTGTCCCGCTCCGTGCCCCATCATTTCTCACTGTATCCCTCTGTCCTGCTCCCTGCGCCTATTCCTGCCCCTCTTCTTTTTTACTCCCTCTTCCTCTTGCTGCCCACCCCAGGATTTTTTCCCAATCTCTATCCTGCCCCAACCCTTATTGTTCTTTCTCTCTCCTGCTCCCTCTCTGTCTTTCTGCCTGTCTGCCCTTTCCCTGCTGCTTCTTTCTCCATCTCTGTCCAGATTACTGCCCCTTTTCCTTCTTGATGTCTTTCTGTCCTGTTTGTCTTTCTGTCTTCCTTGCCTGTTCCCAGCCCCATCCCCTCTCGCTGTATCTTCCCTGTCCAGCTGGCTCTGCCTTTTCTTTGTCTTCTCATCCTCTTTCCTGCTCCTCAGCCCTCTTTTCCTCTTCCTCCAGCTCATTGCTGCATGTTTTCCCTTTCCAGTCTCTTCATTTTGATCTAAACTTTGCTTTGTTTCTCAGTCCCTTTGTTCTCTTCCCTTCCTGTTGCCTCTCAGTGGGCAGTGACGACCTGGTTCAGAGACAGCACGGCGACCACATCCCAGGTCGCTCGGTCCATCAGCACACAGACGCCACTGTGGTGGAAAGCAAATGGCGTTTCTTAACAAGGAACACAGCGTTATATACCTTAGGTTTGCAACGTCACGTCCATCTGCTTGCCTCACATACTCCTACCTACCTAGGGAGGGGCTACTATCTTTCTGTACAGCGCGAGATCTTCCGGGGTCCAGACCCTAACTGCCTACAGGTATGCGTCACAACCCCCCCTGGACACCGTTTGTGTCACAAACGCCCCTGGACAGGGTGTGTCTCACAAACCCCATTGGACAGCATGTGTCACAACCCCCCCTGGAAACTGTGTGTGTCACAAACACCATTGGACAACGTGTATGTCACAAACGCCCCTAGATAGGGTGTGTGTCACAAACCCCATTGGACAGCGTGTGTGTCACAAACCCCATTGGACAGCGTGTGTGTCACAAGCCCCCCTGGAAACTGTGTGTGTCCAAAATATCCCTGGACAGTGTGTGTGTCACGAACCCCCCTGGACAGTGTGTGTGTCACGAACCCCCCTGGACAGTGTGTGTGTCACAAACACCCTTAGACAGGGTGTGTGTCACAAACCCAATTGGAGACTGTGTCTCTCACAATCCCCATTGGACAGCGTGTGTCACAATCCCCATTGGACAGCGTGTGTGTCACAATCCCCATTGGACAGCGTGTGTGTCACAAACACCCCTGGACAGTGTGTGTGTCACAAACTCCCCTGGACAGGGTGTTTGTCACATACCCCATTGGACAGTGTGCATGTCACAAACCCCATTGAACAACGTGTGAGTCACAAAGCCCATTGGACATGGCGTGTGTCACAAACCCCAGTGGACAGCGTGTGTGTCATAAACACCATTGGACAGGGTGTGTGTCACAAACCACATTGAACAGTGTGTGTGTCACAACCCCATTGAACACTGTCTGTGTCACAATTCCCATTAGACAGCGTATGTGTAAGAAATCCCATTGCACAGCATGAGTGTCACAAACCCAATTGGACAGCGTGTGTGTCACAATCCCTCTGGAAACTGTGCGTGTCACAAACACCCCTGGACAGGGTGTGTGTAAAAATCCCGTTGCACTGCATGTGTGTCACAAACCCCTTTGGACAGCGTGTGTGTCACAATCCACCTGGAAACTGGGTATGTCACAAACACCCCTGGACAGGGTGTGTGTCACAAACGCCATTGGACAGCCTGTGTGTCACAAACCCCATTGGACAGGGGGTGTGTAATAAACACCCCTGGACGCCGTTTGTGTCAGAAACGCCCCTGGACAGCGTGTGTGTCACAAACTCCATTGGAGAGTGTGTGTGTCACAAACCCCATTGGACAGAGTGTGTCACAAACCGCCTGGAAACTGTGTGTGTCACAAATGCCCCTGGACAACGTGTATGTCACAAACGCCCCTAGATAGGGTGTGTGTCACAAACCCCATTGGACAGTGTGTGCGTCACAAACTCTATTGGACAGTGTGTGTGTAAGAAAACCCATTGGACAGCGTGTGTGTCACAACCCCCCGTGGAAACTGTGTGTGTCACAAAGACCCCTGGACAGCGTTTGTGTTACAAACCCCATTGGAGAGTGTGTGTGTCACAAAATCTATTGCACAACGTGTGTGTCACAAACGCCCCTGGACAGCGTGTGTGTCACAAACCCCATTGGACAGGGTGTGTGTCACAAACACCCCTGGACAGCGTGTGTGTCACAAACGCCCCTGTACAGGGTGTGTATCACAAACACCCCTGGATAGAGTGCGTGTCATAAACCCCCTTGCACTTTGTGTGTGTCACAAACGCCATTGGACAGGGTGTGTGTCACACACACCCCTGGGCACCGTTTGTGTCACAAACATTTCTGGACAGGATGTGTGTCACAAACCCCATTGGACAGCGCGTGTGTCACAAACCCCATTGGACAGCGTGTGTGTCACAAAGCCCCTGGAAACTGTGTGTGTACAAAATACCCTGGGACAGCGTGTGTGTCACAAACCCCATTGGACAGCCTGTGTGTCACAATCCCCATTGGACAGCCTGTGTGTCACAAACACCCCTGGACACCGTTTGTGTCACAAACGCTCCTGGATAGGGTGTGTGTCACAAACCCCCTTGGACAGGGTGTGTGTCAGAAACCACATTGGACAGTGTGTGTGTTACAACCCCATTAAACACTTTCTGTGTCACAATTCCCATTAGACAGCGCGTGTGTAAGAAATTCCATTGCACAGCTTGTGACTCACAAACCCAATTGGACATCGTGTGTCACAATCCACCTGGAAACTGGGTGTGTCACAAACACCCCTGGACAGGGTGTGTGTCAGAAATGCCATTGGACAGCCTCTGTGTCACAAACTCCATTGGACAGCATGTGTGTCACAAACCCCATTGGACACCCTGTGTGTCACAAACGCCATTGCACGGCGTGTTTGTCACAAACCGCATTGGACAGCCTGTGTGTCACAACCGCTCTTGGACAGTGTGTTTGTCACAAACCTCCCTAAACAGTGTGTGTGTCACAAACCCCATTGGACAGTGTCTGTGTCACAAACCCCATTGGACAGGGTGTGTGTCACAAACACCCCTGGACAGCGTGTGTGTCACAAACGCCCCTATACAGGGTGTGTATCACAAACACCCCTGGATAGAGTGCGTGTCATAAACCCCATTGCACTTTGTGTGTGTCACAAACACCATTGGACAACGTGTGTGTCACAAACCCCATTGGATGAGTTGTGTGTCACAAACACCCCTCGACACCGTTTGTGTCACAAACGTTTCTGGACAGGATGTGTGTGACAAACCCCATTGGACAGTGCGTGTGTCACAAACCCCATTGGACAGCGTGTGTGTCACAGTCCCCATTGGACAGCGTGTGTGTCACAGTCCCCATTGGACAGCCTGTGTGTCACAAACACCCCTGGACACCGTTTGTCTCACAAACCCCATTGGACAGCGTGTGTGTCACAACCGCCATTGGACAATGTGTGTGACATAAACCCCTTTGGACAGCGTGCATGTTAGAAACCCCGTTGGACATTGTGTGTGTCACAAACCCCCTTGGACCGGGTGTGTGTCACAAACCACATTCAACAGTGTGTGTGTCACAACCCCATTGAACACTGTCTGTGTCACAATTCCCATTAGACAGCGTGTGTGTAAGAAATCCCATTGCACAGCATGAGTGTCACAAACCCAATTGGACAGCGTGTGTGTCACAATCCCCCTGGAAACTGTGCGTGTCACAAACACCCCTGGACAGGGTGTGTGTAAAAATCCCATTGCACTGCATGTGTGTCACAAACCCCTTTGGACAGCGTGTGTGTCACAATCCACCTGGAAACTGGGTATGTCACAAACACCCCTGGACAGGGTGTGTGTCACAAACGCCATTGGACAGCCTGTGTGTCACAAACCCCATTGGACAGGGGGGTGTGTAATAAACACCCCTGGACGCCGTTTGTGTCAGAAACACCCCTGGACAGCGTGTGTGTCACAAACTCCATTGGAGAGTGTGTGTGTCACAAACCCCATTGGACAGAGTGTGTCACAAACCCCCTGGAAACTGTGTGTGTCACAAATGCCCCTGGACAACGTGTATGTCACAAACGCCCCTAGATAGGGTGTGTGTCACAAACCCCATTGGACAGTGTATGTGTCACAAACCCCATTGGACAACGTGTGTCTCAAAAACCCCATTGGACAGTATGTGTCACAAGCCCCCCTGGAAACTGTGTGTGTCCAAAATATCCCTGGACAGAGTGTGTGTCACAAACCCCATTGGACAGCGTCTGTGTTAACAAACCCCATTGGACAGGGTGTGTGTCACAAACACCCCTGGGCAGCGTGTGTGTCAGAAACGCCCCTGTACAGGGTGTGTATCACAAACACCCCTGGATAGAGTGCGTGTCATAAACCCCTTTGCACTTTGTGTGTGTCACAAATGGCATTGGACAGGGTGTGTGTCACAAACACCCCTGGGCACCGTTTGTGTCACAAACGTTTCTGGACAGGATGTGTGTCACAAATCCCATTGGACAGCGCGTGTGTCACAAACCCCATTGGACAGCGTGTGTGTCACAAACCTCCTGGAAACTGTGTGTGTACAAAATACCCTGGGACAGCGTGTGTTTCACAAACCCCATTGGACAGCATGTGTGACAAGCCCCGCTGGAAACTGTGTGTGTCCAAAATATCCCTGGACAGCGTGTGTGTCACAAACCTCCTGGAAACTGTGTGTGTACAAAATACCCTGGGACAGCGTGTGTTTCACAAACCCCATTGGACAGCATGTGTCAAAAGTCCCGCTGGAAACTGTGTGTGTCCAAAATATCCCTGGACAGAGTGTGTGTCACAAACCCCATTGGACAGCGTGTGTGTCACGAACCCCACTGGACAGTGTGTGTCACAAACCCCCCTGAACAGTGTGTTTGTCACACACACCCTTGGACAGGGTGTGTGTCAGAAACCACATTGGACAGTGTGTGTGTTACAACCCCATTAAACACTTTCTGTGTCACAATTCCCATTAGACAGCGCGTGTGTAAGAAATCCCATTGCACAGCTTGTGACTCACAAACCCAATTGGACATCGTGTGTCACAATCCACCTGGAAACTGGGTGTGTCACAGACACCCCTGGACAGGGTGTGTGTCAGAAATGCCATTGGACAGCCTCTGTGTCACAAACTCCATTGGACAGCGTGTGTGTCACAAACCCCATTGGACACCCTGTGTGTCACAAACGCCATTGCACGGCGTGTTTGTCACAAACCGCATTGGACAGCCTGTGTGTCACAACCGCTCTTGGACAGTGTGTTTGTCACAAACCTCCCTAAACAGTGTGTGTGTCACAAACCCCATTGGACAGTGTCTGCGTCACAAACCCCATTGGACAGGGTGTGTGTCACAAACACCCCTGGACAGCGTGTGTGTCACAAACGCCCCTGTACAGGGTGTGTATCACAAACACCCCTGGATAGAGTGCGTGTCATAAACCCCATTTCGCTTTGTGTGTTTCAAAAACGCCATTGGACAGCGTGTGTGTCACAAACCTCATTGGACGGGTTGTGTGTCACAAACACCCCTGGACACCGTTTGTGTCACAAACGTTTCTGGACAGGATGTGTGTCACAAACCCCATTGGACAGTGCGTGTGTCACAAACCCCATTGAACAGCGTGTGTGTCACAAACGCCCTGGAAACTGTGTGTATACAAAATATCCCGGGACAGCGTGTGTGTCACAAACCCCATTGGACAACGTGTGTGTCACAATCCCCATTGGACAGCCTGTGTGTCACAAACACCCCTGGACACCGTTTGTGTCACAAACGCTCCTCGACAGGGTGTGTGTCACAACCGCCATTGGACAGTATGTGTGACATAAACCCCATTGGACAGCGTGCATGTTAGAAACCCCGTTGGACATTGTGTGTGTCACAAACCCCCTTGGACCGGGTGTGTGTCACAAACCGCATTGGACAGTGTGTGTGTCACGACCCCATTGAACACTGTCTGTGTCACAATTCCCATTAGACAGCGTGTGTGTAAGAAATCCCATTGCACAGCATGAGTGTCACAAACCCAATTGGACAGCGTGTGTGTCACAATCCCCCTGGAAACTGTGCGTGTCACAAACACCCCTGGACAGGGTGTGTGTAAAAATCCCATTGCACTACATGTGTGTCACAAACCCCTTTGGACAGCGTGTGTGTCACAATCCACCTGGAAACTGAGTATGTCACAAACACCCCTGGACAGGGTGTGTGTCACAAACGCCATTGGACAGCCTGTGTGTCACAAACCTCATTGGACAGCGTGTGTCTGACAAACCCCATTGGACACCCTATGTGTCACAAACCCCATTGCACAGCGTGTTTGTCACAAACCGCATTGGACATCCTGTGTGTCACAACCCATCTTGGACAGCGTGTGTGTCACAAACCGCATTGGACAGCCTGTGTGTCACAATCCCCCTGGAAACTGTGCGTGTCACAAACACCCCTGGACAGGGTGTGTGTAAAAATCCCATTGCACTGCATGTGTGTCACAAACCCCTTTGGACAGGGTGTGTGTCACAATCCACCTGGAAACTGGGTGTGTCACAAACACCCCTGGACAGGGTGTGTGTCACAAACGTCATTGGACAGCCTGTGTGTCACAAACCCCATTGGACAGCGTGTGTCTGACAAACCCCATTGGACACCCTGTGTGTCACAAACCCCATTGCACAGCGTGTTTGTCACAAACCGCATTGGACAGCCTGTGTGTCACAACCCCTCTTGGACAGCGTGTGTGTCACAAACCCCCCTAAACAGTGTGTGTGTCACAAAACCCATTGGACAGCGTGTTTGGTACAAACGTCATTGGACAGCGTGTGTGTCACAAACCCATTGGACAGCCGTTGTTTCACAAACCCCATTGCACAGTGGGTGTGTAACAATCACTCCTGGACGCCGTTTATGTCGGAAACGCCCCTGGACACCGTTTTGTCACAAATGCCCCTGGACAGCGTGTGTGTAACAAACTCCATTGGAAAGTGTGTGTGTCACACCCCCCCCTGGAAACTGTGTGTGTCACAAACACCCCTGGACAACGTGTATGTCACAAACGCCCCTAGATAGGGTGTGTGTCACAAACGCCATTGGAGAGTGTATGTGTCACAAACCCCATTGGACAACGTGTGTGTCACAAACCCCATTGGACAGCATGTGTCACAAGCCACCCTGGAAACTGTGTGTGTCCAAAATATCCCTGGACAGAGTGTGTGTCACAAACCCCACTGGACAGCCTGTGTGTCACGAACCCCACTGGGTAGTGTGTATCACAAACCTCCCTGGACACTGTATGTGTCACAAACACCCTTAGACAGTGTGTGTGTCAGAAACCCCATTGGAGAGCGTGTGTGTCCAAACCCCATTGGACAGCGTGTGTGTCACAAAGCCCATTGGAAAGGGTGTGTGTCACAAACCCCATTGAACAACGTGTGAGTCACAAAGCCCATTGGACACTGCGTGTGTCACAAACCCCCTTGGACAGGGTGTGTGTCACAATCCACCTGGAAACTGGGTGTGTCACAAACACCCCTGGACAGGGTGTGTGTCACAAAAGCCATTGGACAGCCTGTGTGTCACAAACACTCCTGGACACCGTTTGTGTCACAAACGCTCCTGGACAGGGTGTGTGTCACAAACCCCCTTGGACAGGGTGTGTGTCAGAAACCACATTGGACAGTGTGTTACAACCCCATTGAACACTTTCTGTGTCACAATTCCCATTAGACAGCGCGTGTGTAAGAAATCCCATTGCACAGCGTGTGACTCACAAACCCAATTGGACAGCGTGTGTCACAATCCACCTGGAAACTGGGTGTGTCACAAACACCCCTGGACAGGGTGTGTGTCAGAAATGCCATTGGACAGCCTCTGTGTCACAAACTCCATTGGACAGCGTGTGTGTCACAAACCCCATTGGACACCCTGTGTGTCACAAACGCCATTGCACGGCGTGTTTGTCACAAACCTCATTGGACAGCCTGTGTGTCACAAGCGCTCTTGGACAGTGTGTTTGTCACAAACCTCCCTAAACAGTGTGTGTGTCACAAACCCCATTGGACAGTGTCTGCGTCACAAACCCCATTGGACAGGGTGTGTGTCACAAACACCCCTGGACAGCGTGTGTGTCACAAACGCCCCTGTACAGGGTGTGTATCACAAACACCCCTGGATAGAGTGCGTGTCATAAATCCCATTTCACTTTGTGTGTTTCAAAAACGCCATTGGACAGCGTGTGTGTCACAAACCTAATTGGACGGGTTGTGTGTCACAAACACCCCTGGACACCGTTTGTGTCACAAACGTTTCTGGACAGGATGTGTGTCACAAACCCCATTGGACAGTGCGTGTGTCACAAACCCCATTGGACAGCGTGTGTGTCACAAACGCCCTGGAAACTGTGTGTGTACAAAATATCCCGGGACAGCGTGTGTGTCATAAACCCCATTGGACAGCCTGTGTGTCACAATCCCCATTGGACAGCCTGTGTGTCACAAACACCCCTGGACACTGTTTGTGTCACAAACGCTCCTGGACAGGGTGTGTGTCACAACCGCCATTGGACAGTGTGTGTGACATAAACCCCATTGGACAGCGTGCATGTTACAAAGCCCGTTGGACATTGTGTGTGTCACAAATCCCCTTGGACCGGGTGTGTGTCACAAACCACATTGGACAGTGTGTGTGTCACAACCCCATTGAACACTGTCTGTGTCACAATTCCCATTAGACAGCGTGTGTGTAAGAAATCCCATTGCACAGCATGAGTGTCACAAACCCAATTGGACAGCGTGTGTGTCACAATCCCCCTGGAAACTGTGCGTGTCACAAACCCCCCTGGACAGGGTGTGTGTAAAAATCCCATTGGACTACATGTGTGTCACAATCCCCCTTGGACAGTGTTTGTGTCACAAACACCTCTGGACAGGGTGTGTGTCACAAACCCCATTGTACAGTGTGTGTGTCACGAACCCTATTGGACAGCGTGTGTGTAAGAAAACCCATTGGACAGCGTGTGTGTCACAACCCCCCGTGGAAACTGTGTGTGTCACAAATACCCCTGGACAGCGTGTGTGTCACAATCCCCATTGAAGATTCTGTAGTCACAAACCCCACTGGACAGCGTGTGTGTCACGAACCCCCCTGGACACTGTGTGTGTCACAAACACCCTTAGAGAGGGTGTGTGTCACAAAGCCCATTGGAAAGGGTGTGTGTCACAAACACCCCTGGACACTGTGTGTGTCACAAACCCCATTGAATAATGTGTGAGTCACAAAGTCCATTGGACACTGCGTGTTTCACAAACCCCCTTGGACAGGGTGTGTGTCACAATCCACCTGGAAACTGGGTGTGTCACAAACACCCTTGGACAGGGTGTGTGTCACAAACACCATTGGACAGTGTGTGTCACAAACGCCATTGGACACTGTGTGTGTCACAAACACCCTTAGACAGGGTGTGTGTCACAAACCCCATTGGACAGCGTGTGTGTCACAAAGCCCATTGGAAAGGGTGTGTGTCACAAACTCCCCTGGACAGTGTGTGTGTCACAAACTCCATTGAATAACGTGTGAGTCACAAAGCCCATTGGACACTGCGTGTGTCACAAACACCCCTGGACAGGGTGTGTGTCACAAACGCCATTGGACAGCCTGTGTGTCACAAACACCCCTGGACACCGTTTGTGTCACAAACGCTCCTGGACAGGGTGTGTGTCACAAACCCCCTTGGACAGGGTGTGTGTCAGAAACCACATTGGACAGTGTGTGTGTTACAACCCCATTGAACACTTTCTGTGTCACAATTCCCATTAGACAGCGCATGTGTAAGAAATCCCATTGCACAGCGTGTGACTCACAAACCCAATTGGACGGCGTGTGTCACAATCCACCTGGAAACTGGGTGTGTCACAAACACCCCTGGACAGGGTGTGTGTCAGAAATGCCATTGGACAGCCTCTGTGTCACAAACTCCATTGGACAGCGTGTGTGTCACAAACCTCATTGGACACCCTGTGTGTCACAAATGTCATTGCACGACGTGTTTGTCACAACCCGCATTGGACAGCCTGTGTGTCACAACCGCTCTTGGACAGTGTGTTTGTCACAAACCTCCCTAAACAGTGTGTGTGTCACAAACCCCATTGGACAGTGTCTGCGTCACAAACCCCATTGGACAGGGTGTGTGTCACAAACACCCCTGGACAGCGTGTGTGTCACAAACGCCCCTGTACAGGGTGTGTATCACAAACACCCCTGGATAGAGTGCGTGTCATAAACCCCATTTCACTTTGTGTGTTTCAAAAACGCCATTGGACAGAGTGTGTGTCACAAACACCCCTGGACAGTGTGTGTGTCACAAACACCCCTGGAAAGGATGTGTGTAAAAATCCCATTGAACTGCATGTGTGTCACAAACCCCATTGGACAGCGTGTGTGTCACAATCCACCTGGAAACTGGGTGTGTCACAAACACCCCTGGACAGGGTGTGTGTCACAAACGCCTTTGGACAACCTGTGTGTCACAAACGCCATTGGACAGCGTGTGTCTCACAAACCCCATTGGACACCCTGTGTGTCACAAACCCCATTGCACAGCGTGTTTGTCACAAACCGCATTGGACAGCCTGTGTGTCACAACCCCTCTTGGACAGTGTGTGTGTCACAAACCCCCCTAAACAGTGTGTGTGTCACAAAACCCATTGGACAGCGTGTTTGGTACAAACGTCATTGGACAGCGTGTGTGTCACAAACCCATTGGACAGCCGTTGTTTCACAAACCCTATTGCACAGGCTGTGTGTAACAATCACTCCTGAACGCCGTTTATGTCGGAAACGCCCCTGAACACCGTTTTGTCACAAATGCCCCTGGACAGCGTGTGTGTAACAAACTCCATTGGAAAGTGTGTGTGTCAGACCCCCCCCTGGAAACTGTGTGTGTCACAAACAGCCCTGGACAACGTGTATGTCACAAACGCCCCTAGATAGGGTGTGTGTCACAAACGCCATTGGAGAGTGTATGTGTCACAAACCCCATTGGACAACGTGTGTATCACAAACCCCATTGGACAGCATGTGTCACAAGCCACCCTGGAAACTGTGTGTGTCCAAAATATCCCTGGACAGAGTGTGTGTCACAAATCCCACTGGACAGCGTGTGTGTCACGAACCTCACTGGACAGTGTGTGTCACAAACCCCCCTGGACACTGTATGTGTCACAAACACCCTTAGACAGTGTGTGTGTCAGAAACCCAATTGGAGAGCGTGTGTGTCCAAACCCCATTGGACAGCGTGTGTGTCACAAAGCCCATTGGAAAGGGTGTGTGTCACAAACACCCCTGGACAGTGTGTGTGTGTCACAAACCCCATTGAACAACGTGTGAGTCACAAAGCCCATTGGACACTGCGTGTGTCACAAACCCCCTTGGACAGGGTGTGTGTCACAAACACCCCTGGACACCGTGTGATTCACAAAGCCCAGTGGACAGTGTGTGTGTCACAAGCCCCTCTGGACAGTGTGTGTGTCACAAACACCCGTGGACGCCGTTTCTGTCACAAACGCCCCTGGACAGGGTGTGTGTGACAAACTCCATTGGACACTGTGTGTGTCACAAACCCCATTGCATAAGGTGTCTGTCAGAAACACCCCTGGACACCCTGTGTGTCACAAATGCCCCTGGACAGGGTGTGTGTCACAAACCCCATTGTACAGCATGTGTGTCACAATCCCCCTTGGACAGTGTTTGTGTCACAATCACCTCTGGACAGCTTTTGTGTCACAAACCCCATTGGACAGTGTGTGTGTCACGAACCCTATTGGACAGCGTGTGTGTAAGAAAACCCATTGGACAGCGTGTGTGTCACAACTCCCCGTGGAAACTGTGTGTGTCACAAATACCCCTGGACAGCGTGTGTGTCACAATCCCCATTGGAGATTCTGTAGTCACAAACCCCACTGGACAGCGTGTGTGTCACGAACCCCCCTGGACACTGTGTGTGTCACAAACACCCTTAGAGAGGGTGTGTGTCACAAAGCCCATTGGAAAGGGTGTGTGTCACGAACACCCCTGGACACTGTGTGTGTCACAAAGCCCATTGAATAATGTGTGAGTCACAAAGCCCATTGGACACTGCGTGTGTCACAAACGCCCTTGGACAGAGTGTGTGTCACAATCCACCTGGAAACTGGGTGTGTCACAAACACCCCTGGACAGGGTGTGTGTCAAAAACGCCATTGGACCACCTGTGTGTCACAAACGCCATTGGACAGCGTGTGTCTCACAAACCCCATTGGACACCCTGTGTGTCACAAACCCCATTGCACAGCGTGTGTGTCACAAACCACATTGGACAACCTGTGTGTCACAACCTCTCTTGGACAGTGTGTGTGTCACAAACCCGCCTAAACAGTGTGTGTGTGTCGCAAAACCCATTGGACAGCGTGTTTGGTACAAATGCCATTGAACAGCGTGTGTGTCACAAACCCATTGGACAGCCGTTGTTTCACAAACCCCATTGCACAGGGGGTGTGTAACAAACACCCCTGGACGCCGTTTGTGTCAGAAACGCCCCTGGACACCGTGTGTGTCACAAACTCCATTGGAAAGTGTGTGTGTCACAAACCCCATTGGACAGAGTGTGTCACAAATCCCCTGGAAACTGTGTGTGTCACAAACCCCATTGGACAACGTGTATGTCACAATCGCCCCTGGATAGGGTGTGTGTCACAAACGCCATTGGAGAGTGTATGTGTCACAAACCCCATTGGACAACGTGTGTTTCACAAACCCCATTGGACAGCATGTGTCACAAGCCCCCCTGGAAACTGTGTGTGTCCAAAATATCCCTGGACAGAGTGTGTGTCACAAACCCCATTGGACAGGGTGAGTGTTAAACCACATTGGACAGTGTGTGCCACAAACCTCCCTCGACACTGTGTGTGTCACAAACACCCTTAGACAGTGTGTGTGTCACAAACCCCATTGGAGAGTGTGTGTGTAACAAAGCCCATTGGAAAGGGTGTGTGTCACAAACACCCCTGGACAGTGTGTGTGTCACAAACACCCCTGGACAACGTGTATGTCACAAACGCCCCTAGATAGGCCGTGTGTCACAAACCCCATTGGACAGTGTATGTGTCACAAACCCCATTGGACAACGTGTGTCTCACAAACCCCATTGGACAGCATGTGTCACAAGCCCCCCTGGAAACTGTGTGTGTCCAAAATATCCCTGGACAGAGTGTGTGTCACAAACCCCATTCGACAGCGTGTATGTCACGAATCCCATTGGACAGTGTGTGTCACAAACCCCCCTGGACAGTGTGTTTGTCACACACACCCTTGGACAGAGTGTGTGTCAGAAACCCCATTGGAGAGCGTGTGTGTCACAAACCCCATTGGACAGCGTGTGTCACAACCCCCCCTGGACAGCATATGTGTCACAAACCCCATTGGACAGCGTGTGTGTCACAAACCCCATTGGAAAGGGTGCATGTCACAAACCCCATTGAACAACGTGTGAGTCACAAAGCCCATTGTATACTCCGTGTGTCACAAACCTCATTGGACAGCGTGTATGTCATAAATACCATTGGACAGGGTGTGTGTCACAAACACCCCTGGACAGAATGCGTGTTCACAATCCACGTTGCAAATTGTGTGTGTCACAAACCTCATTGGACAGCATTTATGTCACAAACCCCCTTGGACAAGGTGTGTGTTACAAACCGCGGTGGAGTTTGTGTTTGTCACAAACCCCATTGCACATTGTGTGTGTCACAAACCCCATTGGACAGCTTGTGTGTCACAAACCCCATTGGACAGGATGTGTGTCACAAACACCCCATTGTACAACATTTGTGTCAGTAACGTCCCTGGACAGGGTGTGTGTCACAAACCCCATTGGATATGGTGTGTGTCACAAACCCCAGTGGACAGCGTGTTTCACAACCACCCCTGTACAGTGTGTTTTTCACAAACACCCCTGGACACCGTTTGTGTTACAATCGCCCCTGGACAAGGAGTGTGTCACATACCCCTTTGGAGAGTGTGCGTGTGTCACAGACCCCATTGGACAGAGTGTGTGTCACAAACACCCCTGGACACCGTGTGATTCACAAAGCCCAGTGGACAGTGTGTGTGTCACAAGCCCCTCTGGACAGGGTGTGTGTCACAAACACCCGTGGATGTCGTTTCTGTCACAAACGCCCCTGGACAGGGTGTGTGTGACAAACCCCATTGGACACTGTGTGTGTCAAAAACCCCATTGCACAAGGTGTCTGTCAGAAACACCCCTGGACACCCTGTGTGTCACAAATGCCCCTGGACAGGGTGTGTGTCACAAACCCCATTGTACAACATGTGTGACAAAAACCCCACTGGACAGCGTGGATGCCACAAACCCCATTGGACATTGTTTGTGTCACAAAGCCCATGGGACAGCATGTGTGTCACAATCCCCCTTGGACAGTGTTTGGGTCACAAACTCCATTGGACAGTGTGTGTGTCACGAACCCTATTGGACAGCGTGTGTGTAAGAAAACCCATTGGACAGCGTGTGTGTCACAATCCCCATTGGAGATTCTGTATGTCACAAACCCCATTGGACAGCGTGTGTGTCACAAACCCCATTGGACAGCGTGTGACATAATCCCCCTGGAAACTATGTGTGTACAAAATACCACTGGACAGCGTGTGTGTCACAAATCCCACTGGATAACCTGTGTGTCACAATCCCCATTGGACAGCCTGTGTGTCACAACCCCTCTTGGACAGTGTGTGTGTCACAAACCCCCGTACACGGTGTGTGTGTCACAAAGACAATTGAACACCGTGTGTTGTACAAACGCCATTGGATAGCGTGTGTGTCACAAACCCATTGGACAGCCGTTGTTTCACAAACCCCATTGGACAGGGTGTGTGTCATAAACACCCCTGGACGCCGTTTGTGTCACAAATGCCCCTGGACAGCGTGTGTGTCACAAACTCCATTGGAAAGTGTGTGTGTCACAAACCCCATTGGACAGCGTCTGTGTCACAAACCCCATTGGACAGTGTGTGTGTCACAAACCCGATTGGACAGCCTGTGCGTCACAAACCCCATTGGACAACGTGTGTGTCACAAACTCACTTTGGACAACGTGTGTGTGACAAGCACCCCTGGAAAGCCTGTGTCACAACCCCCCATGGAAACTATGTGTGTCACAAACACCCCTGGACTGATTGTGTGTCACAAACCCTATTGGAGAGTGTGTGTCACAAACCCCATTGGACAGCGTGTGTGTCACAAACCCCCCTGGACAGCGGGTGTGTCATAACTCTTCCTGGACAGTGTGTGTATCACAAAAACCAATGGACAGTGTGTGTGTCACAGACCCCATTGGACAGGGTGTGTGACATAAACCCCATTGGACAGCGTGCATGTCACAAACCCCGTTGGACATTGTGTGTGTCACAAACCCCCTTGGACAAGGTGTCTGTCAGAAACACCCCTGGACACCCTGTATGTCACAAATGCCCCTGGACAGGGTGTGTGTCACAAACCCCATTGTACAGCATGTGTGACAAAAACCCCACTGGACAGCGTGCATGCCACAAACCTCATTGGATATTGTTTGTGTCACAAACCCCATGGGACAGCATGTGTGTCACAATCCCCCTTGGACAGTGTTTGTGTCACAAACACCTCTGGACAGCTTTTGTGTCACAAACCCCTTTGGACAGTGTGTGTGTCACGAACCCTATTGGACAGCGTGTATGTCACAACACCCCGTGGAAACTGTGTGTGTCACAAATACCCCTGGACAGCGTGTGTGTCACAATCCCCATTGGAGATTCTGTATGTCACAATCCCCTTTGGACAGCGTGTGTGTCACAAATCCCATTGGACAGCGTGTGACATAATCTTCCTGGAAACTATGTGTGTACAAAATACCACTGGACAGCGTGTGTGTCACAAATCCCACTGGATAACCTGTGTGTCACAATCCCCATTGGATAGCCTGTGTGTCACAATCCCCATTGGACAGCCTGTGTGTCACAACCCCTCTTGGACAGTGTGTGTGTCACAAACCCCCGTAAACGGTGTGTGTGTCACAAAGCCAATTGAACACTGTGTGTTGTACAAACGCCATTGGATAGCGTGTGTGTCACAAACCCATTGGACAGCCGTTGTTTCACAAACCCCATTGGACAGGGTGTGTGTCATAAACACCCCTGGACGCCGTTTGTGTAACAAATGCCCCTGGACAGCGTGTGTGTCACAAACTCCATTGGACAGTGTGTGTGTCACAAGCCCCTCTGGACAGTGTGTGTGTCACAAACACCTGTGGACGCCGTTTCTGTCACAAACGCCCCTGGACAGGGTGTGTGTGACAAACCCCATTGGACACTGTGTGTGTCTCAAACCCCATTGCACAAGGTGTCTGTCAGAAACACCCCTGGACACCCTGTCTGTCACAAATGCCCCTGGACAGGGTGTGTGTCACAAACCCCATTGTACAGCATGTGTCACAAAAACCCCACTGGACAGCGTACATGTCACAAACCCCATTGGACATTGTTTGTGTCACAAACCCCATGGGACAGCATGTGTGTCACAATCCCCCTTGGACAGTGTTTGTGTCACAAACACCTCTGGACAGCTTTTGTGTCACAAATCCCATTGGACAGTGTATGTGTCACGAACCCTATTGGACAGCGTGTGTGTAAGAAAACCCATTGGACAGCGTGTGTGTCACAACCCCCCGTGGAAACTGTGTGTGTCACAAATACCCCTGGACAGCGTGTGTGTCACAATCCCCATTGGAGATTCTGTATGTCACAAACCCCGTTGGACAGCGTGTGTGTCACAAACCCCATTGGACAGTGTATGTGTCACAAACCCCATTGGACAACATGTGTCTCACAAACCCCATTGGACAGCATGTGTCACAAGCCCCCCTGGAAACTGTGTGTGTCCAAAATATCCCTGGACAGCGTGTGTGTCACAAACCCCGTTGGACAGCATGTGTGTCACGAATCCCATTGGACAGCGTGTGTGTCACAACACCCGCTGGACAGTGTGTGTGTCACGAACCCTATTGGACAGCGTGTGTGTAAGAAAATCCATTGGACAGCGTGTGTGTCACAACCCCCCGTGGAAACTGTGTGTGTCACAAATACTCCTGGACAGCATGTGTGTCACAATCCCCATTGGAGATTCTGTATGTCACAAACCCCATTGGACAGCGTGTGTGTCACAAACCCCATTGGACAGCGTGTAACATAATCCCCCTGGAAACTATGTGTGTACAAAATACCACTGGACAGCGTGTGTGTCACAAATCCCACTGGATAACCTGTGTGTCACAATCCCCATTGGACAGTCTGTGTGTCACAACACCTCTTGGACAGTGTGTGTGTCACAAACCCCCGTAAACGGTGTGTGTGTCACAAAGACAATTGAACAACGTGTGTTGTACAAAAGCCATTGGATAGCGTGTGTGTCACAAACCCATTGGACAGCCGTTGTTTCACAAACCCCATTGGACAGGGTGTGTGTCATAAACACCCCTGGACGCCGTTTGTGTCACAAATGCCCCTGGACAGCGTGTGTGTCACAAACTCCATTGGAAAGTGTGTGTGTCACAAACCCCATTGGACAGTGTGTGTGTCACAAACTCACTTTGGACAACGTGTGTGTGACAAGCACCCCTGGAAAGCTTGTGTCAGAACCCCCCATGGAAACTATGTGTGTCACAAACACCCCTGGACTGATTGTGTGTCACAAACCCTATTGGAGAGTATATGTGTCACAAACCCCATTGGACAGCATGTTTCACAAAGCCCCCTGGAAACTGTGTGTGTCCAAAATATCCCTGGACAGAGTGTGTGTCACAAACCCCATTGGACAGTGTGTGTGTCACAAACCCCATTGGAGATCGTGTGTGTCACAAAGCCCATTGGAAAGGGTGTGTGTCACAAACATCCCTGGACAGGGTGTGTGTGACAAACCCCATTGAATAATGTGTGTGTCACAAAGCCCATTGGACACTGCGTGTGTCACAAACCCCCTTGGACAGGGTGTGTGTCACAATCCACCTGGAAACTGGGTGTGTCACAAACACCCCTGGACAGGGTGTGTGTCACAAACGCCATTGGACAGTGTGTGTCACAAACCCCCCTGGACACTGTGTGTGTCACAAACACCCTTAGACAGGGTGTGTGTCACGAACCCCATTGGAGAGCGTGTGTGTCACAAAGCCCATTGGAAAGGGTGTGTGTCACAAACCCCATTGAATAACGTGTGAGTCACAAAGCCCATTGGACACTGCGTGTGTCACAAACCCCCTTGGACAGGGTGTGTGTCACAATCCACCTGGAAACTGGGTGTGTCACAAACACCCCTGGACAGGGTGTGTGTCACAAACGCCATTGGACAGCCTGTGTGTCACAAACGCCATTGGACAGCGTGTGTCTGACAAACCCCATTGGACACCCTGTGTGGCACAAAACCCATTGCACAGCGTGTGTGTCACAAACCGCATTGGACAGCCTGTCTGTCACAACCCGTCTTGGACAGTGTGTGTGTCACAAACCCGCCTAAACAGTGTGTGTGTCGCAAAACCCATTGGACAGCGTGTTTGGTACAAACGCCATTGGACAGCGTGTGTGTCACAAACCCATTGGACAGCCGTTGTTTCACAAACACCATTGCACAGGGTGTGTGTAACAATCACCCCTGGATGCCGTTTATGTCAGAAACGCCCCTGGACACCGTTTTGTCACAAATGCCCCTGGACAGCGTGTGTGTAACAAACTCCATTGGAAAGTGTGTGTGTCACACCCCCGCCCTGGAAACTGTGTGTGTCACAAACAGCCCTGGACAACGTGTATGTCACAAACGCCCCTAGATAGGGTGTGTGTCACAAACCCCATTGGACAGTGTATGTGTCACAAACCCCATTGGACAACGTGTGTCTCACAAACCCCATTGGACAGCATGTGTCACAAGCCCCCCTGGAAACTGTGTGTGTCCAAAATATCCCTGGACAGCGTGTGTGTCACAAACCCCATTGGACAGCGTGTGTGTCACGAATCCCATTGGACAGCATGTGTCACAACACCCGCTGGACAGTGTGTGTGTCACGAACCCTATTGGACAGCGTGTGTGTAAGAAAACCCATTGGACAGCGTGTGTGTCACAACCCCCCGTGGAAACTGTGTGTTTCACAAATACCCCTGGACAGCGTGTGTGTCACAATCCCCATTGGAGATTCTGTATGTCACAAACCCCATTGGACAGCGTGTGTGTCACAAATCCCACTGGATAACCTGTGTGTCACAAATCCCACTGGATAACTTGTGTGTCACAATCCCCATTGGATAGCCTGTGTGTCACAATCCCGATTGGACAGCCTGTGTGTCACAATCCCTATTGGATAGTGTGTGTGTCACAAATCCATTGGACAGCCGTTGTTTCAGAAACCCCATTGGACAAGGTGTGTGTCATAAACACCCCTGGATGCCGTTTGTGTCACAAATGCCCCTGGACAGCGTGTGTGTCACAAACTCCATTGGAAAGTGTGTGTGTCACAAACCTCATTGGACAGCGTCTGTGTCACAAACCCCATTGGACAGGGTCTGTGTCACAAACACCCCATTGTACAACATTTGTGTCAGTAACGTCCCTGGACAGGGTGTGTGTCACAAACCCCATTGAACATGGTGTGTGTCACAAACTCCAGTGGACAGCGTGTTTCACAACCACCCCTGTACAGTGTGTTTTTCACAAACACCCCTGGACACCGTTTGTGTTACAGTCACCCCTGGACAGGGAGTGTGTCACATACCCCTTTGGAGAGTGTGTGTGTCACAAACTCCATTGAACAGGGTGTGTGTCACAAACCCCATTGGACAGGGTGTGTGTCACAAACCCGATTGGACAGCCTGTGCGTCACAAACCCCATTGGACAGCGTGTGTGTCACAAACTCACTTTGACGAACGTGTGTGTGACAAGCACCCTTGGAAAGCTTGTGTCACAACCCCCCATGGAAACTATGTGTGTCACAAACACCCCTGGACTGATTGTGTGTCACAAACCCTATTGGAGAGTGTGTGTCACAAACCCCATTGGACAGCGTGTGTGTCACAAACTCCCCTGGACAGCGGGTGAGTCACAACTCTTCCTGGACAGTGTGTGTATCACAAAAACCAATGGACAGTGTGTGTGTCACAGACCCCATTGGACAGGGTGTGTGACATAAACCCCATTGGACAGCGTGCATGTCACAAACCCCGTTGGACATTGTGTGTGTCACAAACCCCCTTGGACAGGGTGTGTGTCACAAACCACATTGGACAGTGTGTGTGTCACAACCCCTTGAACACTGTCTGTGTCACAATTCCCATTAGACAGCGTGTGTGTCACAAACCCACTTGGACAGCGTGTGTGTCACAATCCCCCTGGAAACTGTGCGTGTCACAAACACCCCTGGACAGGGTGTGTGTCACAAACGCCATTGGACAGCCTGTGTGTCACAAACGCCATTGGACAGCGTGTGTCTCACAAACCCCATTGGACACCCTGTGTGGCACAAACCCCATTGCACAGCGTGTTTGTCACAAACCTCATTGGACAGCCTGTGTGTCACAATCCCTCTTGGACAGCGTGTGTGTCACAAACCCCCCTAAACAGTGTGTGTGTCACAAAACCCATTGGACAGCGTGTTTGGTACAAACGTCATTGGACAGCGTGTGTGTCACAAACCCATTGGACAGCCGTTGTTTCACAAATTCCATTGCACAGTGGGTGTGTAACAAACAACCCTGGACGTCGTTTGTGTCAGAAACGCCCCTGGAGAGCGTGTGTGTCACAAACTCCATTGGAGAGTGTGTGTGTCACAAACCTCATTGGACAACGTGTATGTCACAATCGCCCCTAGATAGGGTGTGTGTCACAAACGCCATTGGAGAGTATATGTGTCACAAACCCCATTGGACAACGTGTGGTCACAAACCCCATTGGACAGCATGTTTCACAAAGCCCCCTGGAAATTGTGTGTGTCCAAAATATCCCTGGACAGAGTGTGTGTCACAAACCCCATTGGACAGCGTGTGTGTCACGAACCCCCCTGGACACTGTGTGTGTCACAAAGAGCCTTAGACAGTGTGTGTGTCACAAACCCCATTGGAGAGCGTGTGTGTCACAAAGCCCATTGGAAAGGGTGTGTGTCACAAACACCCCTGGACACTGTGTGTGTCACAAACCCCATTGAATAATGTGTGAGTCACAAAGCCCATTGGACACTGCGTGTGTCACAAACCCCCTTGGACAGGGTGTGTGTCACAATCCACCTGGAAACTGGGTGTGTCACAAACATCCCTGGACAGGGTGTGTGTCACAAACGCCATTGGACAGTGTGTGTCACAAATCCCCCTGGACACTGTGTGTGTCACAAACACCCTTAGACAGAGTGTGTGTCACGAACCCCATTGGAGAGCGTATGTGTCACAAAGCCCATTGGAAAGGGTGTGTGTCACAAACCCCATTGAATAACGTGTGAGTCACAAAGCCCATTGGACACTGCGTGTGTCACAAACCCCCTTGGACAGGGTGTGTGTCACAATCCACCTGGAAACTGGGTGTGTCACAAACACCTCTGGACAGGGTGTGTGTCACAAACGCCATTGGACAGCCTGTGTGTCACAAACGCCATTGGACAGCGTGTGTCTCACAAACCCCATTGGACACCCTGTGTGGCACAAAACCCATTGCACAGCGTGTGTGTCACAAACCGCATTGGACAGCCTGTCTGTCACAACCCGTCTTGGACAGTGTGTGTGTGTCACAAACCCGCCTAAACAGTGTGTGTGTGTCGCAAAACCCATTGGACAGCGTGTTTGGTACAAACGCCATTGGACAGCGTGTGTGTCACAAACCCATTGGACAACCGTTGTTTCACAAACACCATTGCACAGGGTGTGTGTAACAATCACCCCTGGATGCCGTTTATGTCAGAAACGCCCCTGGACATCGTTTTGTCACAAATGTCCCTGGACAGCGTGTGTGTAACAAACTCCATTGGAAAGTGTGTGTGTCACACCCCCCCGCTGGAAACTGTGTGTGTCACAAACAGCCCTGGACAACGTGTATGTCACAAACGCCCCTAGATAGGGTGTGTGTCACAAACCCCATTGGACAGTGTATGTGTCACAAACCCCATTGGACAACGTGTGTCTCACAAACCCCATTGTACAGCCTGTGTCACAAGCCCCCCTGGAAACTGTGTGTGTCCAAAATATCCCTGGACAGCGTGTGTGTCACAAACCCCAGTGGACAGCGTGTGTGTCACGAATCCCATTGGACAGTGTGTGTCACAACACCCGCTGGACAGTGTGTGTGTCACGAACCCTATTGGACAGGGTCTGTGTCACAAACACCCCATTGTACAACATTTGTGTCAGTAACGTCCCTGGACAGGGTGTGTGTCACAAACCCCATTGAACATGGTGTGTGTCACAAACCCCAGTGGACAGCGTGTTTCACAACCACCCCTGTACAGTGTGTTTTTCACAAACACCCCTGGACACCGTTTGTGTTACAATCGCCCCTGGACAGGGAGTGTGTCACATACCCCTTTGGAGAGTGTGTGTGTCACAAACCCCATTGGACAGGGTGTGTGTCACAAACCCCATTGGACAGTGTGTGTGTCACAAACCCGATTGGACAGCCTGTGCGTCACAAACCCCATTGGACAGCGTGTGTGTCACAAACTCACTTTGGACAACGTGTGTGTGACAAGCAACCCTGGAAAGTTTGTGTCACAACCCCCCATGGAAACTATGTGTGTCACAAACACCCCTGGACTGATTGTGTGTCACAAACCCTATTGGAGAGTGTGTGTCACAAACCCCCCTGGACAGCGGGTGAGTCACAACTCTTCCTGGACAGTGTGTGTATCACAAAAACCAATGGACACTGTGTGTGTCACAGACCCCATTGGACAGGGTGTGTGACATAAACCCCATTGGACAGCGTGCATGTCACAAACCCCGTTGGACATTGTGTGTGTCACAAACCCCCTTGGACAGGGTGTGTGTCACAAACCACATTGGACAGTGTGTGTGTCACAACCCCATTGAACACTGTCTGTGTCACAATTCCCGTTAGACAGCGTGTGTGTCACAAACCCACTTGGACAGCGTGTGTCACAATCCCCCTGGAAACTGTGCGTGTCACAAACACCCCTGGACAGGGTGTGTGTAAAAATCCCGTTGGACTGCATGTGTGTCACAAACCCCTTTGGACAGCGTGTGTGTCACAATCCACCTGGAAACTGGGTGTGTCACAAACACCCCTGGACAGGGTGTGTGTCACAAACGCCATTGGACAGCCTGTGTGTCACAAACCCCATTGGACAGCGTGTGTCTCACAAACCCCATTGGACACCCTGTGTGTCACAAACCCCATTGCACAGTGTGTTTGTCACAAACCGCATTGGACAGCCTGTGTGTCACAATCCCTCTTGGACAGCGTGTGTGTCACAAATCCCCCTAAACAGTGTGTGTGTCACAAAACCCATTGGACAGCGTGTTTGGTACAAACGTCATTGGACAGCGTGTGTGTCACAAACCCATTGGACAGCCGTTGTTTCACAAACCCCATTGCACAGTGGGTGTGTAACAAACACCCCTGGACGCCATTTATGTCAGAAACGCCCCTGGAGAGCGTGTGTGTCACAAACTCCATTGGAAAGTGTGTGTGTCACAAACCCCATTGGAGAACGTGTATGTCACAAACGCCCCTAGATAGGGTGTGTGTCACAAACGCCATTGGAGAGTATATGTGTCACAAACCCCATTGGACAACGTGTGTTTCACAAATCCCATTGGACAGTATGTGTCACAAGCCCCCCTGGAAACTGTGTGTGTCCAAAATATCCCTGGACAGAGTGTGTGTCACAAACCCCATTGGACAGCGTGTGTGTCACGAATCCCCCTGGACACTGTGTGTTTCACAAACACCCTTAGACAAGGTGTGTGTCAGAAACCCCATTGGAGAGCGTGTGTGTCACAAAGCCCATTGGAAAGGGTGTGTGTCACAAACACCCCTGGACACTGTGTGTGTCACAAACCCTATTGAATAATGTGTGAGTCACAAAGCCCATTGGACACTGCGTGTGTCACAAACCCCCTTGGACAGGGTGTGTGTCACAATCCACCTGGAAACTCGGTGTGTCACAAACACCCCTGGACAGGGTGTGTGTCACAAACGCCATTGGACAGCCTGTGTGTCACAAACCCCCCTGGACGTTGTGTGTTTCACAAACACCCTTAGACAGGGTGTGTGTCACAAACCCCATTGGAGAGCGTGTGTGTCACAAAGCCCATTGGAAAGGGTGTGTGTCACAAACACCCCTGGACAGTGTGTGTGTCACAAACCCCATTGAATAACGTGTGAGTCACAAAGCCGATTGGACACTGCCTGTGTCACAAACCCCATTGGACAGGGTGTGTGTCACAATCCACCTGGAAACTGGGTGTATCACAAACACCCCTGGACAGGGTGTGTGTCACAGACGCCATTGGACAGCCTGTGTGTCACAAACGCCATTGGACAGCGTGTGTCTCACAAACCCCATTGGACACCCTGTGTGTCACAAACCCCATTGCACGGCGTGTGTGTCACAAACCGCATTGGACAGCCTGTGTGTCACAACCCCTCTTGGACAGTGTGTGTGTCACAAACCCGCCTAAACAGTGTGTGTGTGTGTCGCAAAACCCATTGGACAGCGTGTTTGGTACAAACGCCATTGGACAGCGTGTGTGTCACAAACCCATTGGACAGCCGTTGTTTCACAAACCCCATTGCACAGGGTGTGTGTAACAATCACCCCTGGACGCCGTTTATGTCAGAAACGCCCCTGGACACCGTTTTGTCACAAATGCCCCTGGACAGCGTGTGTGTAACAAACTCCATTGGAAAGTGTGTGTGTCACATCCCCCCCTGGAAACTGTGTGTGTCACAAACACCCCTAGACAACGTGTATGTCACAAACGCCCCTTGATAGGGTGTGTGTCACAAACCCCATTGGACAGGGTATGTGTCACAAACCCCATTGGACAACGTGTGTCTCACAAACCCCATTGGACAGCCTGTGTCACAAGCCCCCCTGGAAACTGTGTGTGTCCAAAATATCCCTGGACAGCGTGTGTGTCACAAACCCCAGTGGACAGCGTGTGTGTCACGAATCCCATTGGACAGTGTGTGTCACAACACCCGCTGGACAGTGTGTGTGTCACGAACCCTATTGGACAGGGTCTGTGTCACAAACACCCCATTGTACAACATTTGTGTCAGTAACGTCCCTGGACAGGGTGTGTGTCACAAACCCCATTGAACATGGTGTGTGTCACAAACCCCAGTGGACAGCGTGTTTCACAACCACCCCTGTACAGTGTGTTTTTCACAAACACCCCTGGACACCGTTTGTGTTACAATCGCCCCTGGACAGGGAGTGTGTCACATACCCCTTTGGAGAGTGTGTGTGTCACAAACCCCATTGGACAGGGTGTGTGTCACAAACCCCATTGGACATTGTGTGTGTCACAAACCCGATTGGACAGCCTGTGCGTCACAAACCCCATTGGACAGCGTGTGTGTCACAAACTCACTTTGGACAACGTGTGTGTGACAAGCAACCCTGGAAAGTTTGTGTCACAACCCCCCATGGAAACTATGTGTGTGACAAACACCCCTGGACTGATTGTGTGTCACAAACCCTATTGGAGAGTGTGTGTCACAAACCCCCCTGGACAGCGGGTGAGTCACAACTCTTCCTGGACAGTGTGTGTATCACAAAAACCAATGGACACTGTGTGTGTCACAGACCCCATTGGACAGGGTGTGTGACATAAACCCCATTGGACAGCGTGCATGTCACAAACCCCGTTGGACATTGTGTGTGTCACAAACCCCCTTGGACAGGGTGTGTGTCACAAACCACATTGGACAGTGTGTGTGTCACAACCCCATTGAACACTGTCTGTGTCACAATTCCCGTTAGACAGCGTGTGTGTCACAAACCCACTTGGACAGCGTGTGTCACAATCCCCCTGGAAACTGTGCGTGTCACAAACACCCCTGGACAGGGTGTGTGTAAAAATCCCGTTGGACTGCATGTGTGTCACAAACCCCTTTGGACAGCGTGTGTGTCACAATCCACCTGGAAACTGGGTGTGTCACAAACACCCCTGGACAGGGTGTGTGTCACAAACGCCATTGGACAGCCTGTGTGTCACAAACCCCATTGGACAGCGTGTGTCTCACAAACCCCATTGGACACCCTGTGTGTCACAAACCCCATTGCACAGTGTGTTTGTCACAAACCGCATTGGACAGCCTGTGTGTCACAATCCCTCTTGGACAGCGTGTGTGTCACAAATCCCCCTAAACAGTGTGTGTGTCACAAAACCCATTGGACAGCGTGTTTGGTACAAACGTCATTGGACAGCGTGTGTGTCACAAACCCATTGGACAGCCGTTGTTTCACAAACCCCATTGCACAGTGGGTGTGTAACAAACACCCCTGGACGCCATTTATGTCAGAAACGCCCCTGGAGAGCGTGTGTGTCACAAACTCCATTGGAAAGTGTGTGTGTCACAAACCCCATTGGAGAACGTGTATGTCACAAACGCCCCTAGATAGGGTGTGTGTCACAAACGCCATTGGAGAGTATATGTGTCACAAACCCCATTGGACAACGTGTGTTTCACAAATCCCATTGGACAGTATGTGTCACAAGCCCCCCTGGAAACTGTGTGTGTCCAAAATATCCCTGGACAGAGTGTGTGTCACAAACCCCATTGGACAGCGTGTGTGTCACGAATCCCCCTGGACACTGTGTGTTTCACAAACACCCTTAGACAAGGTGTGTGTCAGAAACCCCATTGGAGAGCGTGTGTGTCACAAAGCCCATTGGAAAGGGTGTGTGTCACAAACACCCCTGGACACTGTGTGTGTCACAAACCCTATTGAATAATGTGTGAGTCACAAAGCCCATTGGACACTGCGTGTGTCACAAACCCCCTTGGACAGGGTGTGTGTCACAATCCACCTGGAAACTCGGTGTGTCACAAACACCCCTGGACAGGGTGTGTGTCACAAACGCCATTGGACAGCCTGTGTGTCACAAACCCCCCTGGACGTTGTGTGTTTCACAAACACCCTTAGACAGGGTGTGTGTCACAAACCCCATTGGAGAGCGTGTGTGTCACAAAGCCCATTGGAAAGGGTGTGTGTCACAAACACCCCTGGACAGTGTGTGTGTCACAAACCCCATTGAATAACGTGTGAGTCACAAAGCCGATTGGACACTGCCTGTGTCACAAACCCCATTGGACAGGGTGTGTGTCACAATCCACCTGGAAACTGGGTGTATCACAAACACCCCTGGACAGGGTGTGTGTCACAGACGCCATTGGACAGCCTGTGTGTCACAAACCCCATTGGACAGCGTGTGTCTCACAAACCCCATTGGACACCCTGTGTGTCACAAACCCCATTGCACGGCGTGTGTGTCACAAACCGCATTGGACAGCCTGTGTGTCACAACCCCTCTTGGACAGTGTGTGTGTCACAAACCCGCCTAAACAGTGTGTGTATGTGTCGCAAAACCCATTGGACAGCGTGTTTGGTACAAACGCCATTGGACAGCGTGTGTGTCACAAACCCATTGGACAGCCGTTGTTTCACAAACCCCATTGCACAGGGTGTGTGTAACAATCACCCCTGGACGCCGTTTATGTCAGAAACGCCCCTGGACACCGTTTTGTCACAAATGCCCCTGGACAGCGTGTGTGTAACAAACTCCATTGGAAAGTGTGTGTGTCACACCCCCCCCTGGAAACTGTGTGTGTCACAAACACCCCTAGACAACGTGTATGTCACAAACGCCCCTTGATAGGGTGTGTGTCACAAACCCCATTGGACAGGGTATGTGTCACAAACCCCATTGGACAACGTGTGTCTCACAAACCCCATTGGACAGCCTGTGTCACAAGCCCCCCTGGAAACTGTGTGTGTCCAAAATATCCCTGGACAGCGTGTGTGTCACAAACCCCATTGGACAGCGTGTGTGTCACGAATCCCATTGGACAGTGTGTGTCACAACACCCCCTGGACATTGTGTGTGTCACAAACACCCTTAGACAGGGTGTGTGTCACAAACCCCACTGGACACACAGATGACTACAGTAAAAAACCAACACTGAAGGTATGCAGGTCTTTATTTCTTCTAGTCGAGGGGATCAATAAGAGATTTAGCTGCTTGCACTGTTTTTGTTACTCACACACTGATGATCTAGTATAGAAGCTGCAAACCTCACAAGAAGCAGACCCAGAACCTCATTTAAGTGCCCTAAGGTCAAATTAAGAAGTCATTTAGCTGGTTTTCTCAGTGACCCCCCTGCTCTGAGGTTCCTCCTTGCACAGTGACTATCAACGCCAGAAGTAAAATTTACTTTAATCCCGCACGCAGGTGAATTTTGGATTTTTAAGTTTCTTTCCTGAAAGGAATGATGTATTTCTCTCTTATATGGTTAAGTAAAGGTTCACAAAAAAACCACATTTCTTTGCTGGACTTTTGTTTCTTTTCAGTGGCAAAATTTGTCACTGTACAAATATTGGATCAGATGGCAACTAAAATATCATGAAGTTAGTTGACGTTCCTCCAATACCCATCTATAGAAACACATTGTTATCAGTTACTAAAATGGTTAAAAATCAGTCTTACTGCTCGTCCGTTGTTATTAATGAGAAAACTGTTTTACATAACTGACCTGAAATGCAGATGAATCCAGAAGAAAAAAAAGCCTCGTTGTATGAAGACAAGTTATCTGTTTGGGCATAAACTGCATAAATGGACATATGAGAACAAGAGCATTCCACATAGTCTGATGTGTCGTCAACCACTTTGCAGAACCCACTGTCGGACAGCCAGCTGCAAAACAAAATGTTCACAAAGCTGGAAATTGACTTGTCTAATTCACACGGTAAACAGGCTTGAAAATTGTTGTATCTCTGAAAACACCGCGTTTTCTAAACTACTGCATAAGTTTATGTTCATCTATTGCACATCTTTCATGTGCAGTTTTTAGAATAGCATATTTACATGAAATTAAAACAGCTTGTAAAAAATTATATTATTAAAAAAATATAAGTATGTAGTCATGAACTTTGTTTTTCTGCTAGAAATTTTTTTGTGGCCATGTTTTAAAACTTACACACGATTCACAGTCCCATCTGAATTTTTAAATAGTGTGTTGCTTAAACTTGCACAGTGCTTTAGCCCATTCTGAAGAACACTTGCTGTTTTGAAACTAAAATACATGTTCTCCTTCAGTATTGCTGAAAATTTTGGAAAAGGATACTACAGGTGACATCCTAAGCCATTTCTAGTGGAAACCACATTGTTCTGTGATACAATGTCTAGATAAAAGGAGAGTATGCAGGTAAATTCTGCTGCATCTCCTTCCTGAATAGTTTATATCAGTGACAGACTGATAGAATCCAGACCATCTAATGAAATCATATCTAAACTAACTCGTTGTCTGCAGGATATAGAATGTAACTCTCTCTAATTTCATTTATACTGTGTGAACAGGAAAGAAACAGGCAAATCAAATAACAGGGCATTGAAGGGAATACACAGAAAACTTTAGCACATCGCTTGCAATGGTGTGAGTAGCAATAAGAATGGAAAATGATCAGCAGTTCACCACTTCTGAAAACCAGGATACATCAAGTCAAGCTAGCAGCAGCAATATTAAAAACTACCAGGAGATGGCTTTTCTGTCAAAAAGTAAGAGCCCTACAGAGATCATCGTCAAAAGTTATGCCAAAATTCTGGATATTAGCAAATAAGGAATATTCTGTTTCAGTGACTTGAAGCAATACCAGAGACGCAGGTTTAATTCTTTGTAAGAATGGACTCAAAATGTTGTCTGATAACAACTGTAAAGAGTACAAAAGAGGCTAATATTAATGAAGTGATGCCATTCTGGAATTTATGGCCTCTCAGCATTGCCCAACACATCATTACATAAACTAAACAGTACTGTAATGAAAAAAATCAATAGTAGAAGTCTGAGAAATCTCTAAGTTAGAATAACTACACATTTTATTATACAGAATGTTTGACGTGCTGGTACAAAGGCCAGAAAAGTTAAGGGAAAAAGATGGATAAGAAATAGATCAATTTCGTACTTGCAGGCGATCTGATCGGACTTGATGGGATTTTATACAAATACACATGGTAGAAACTGGAAAACTAAACAGATTAATAAAACAACCTTTCAGCAGCTTGGTTCCAGAGGAGACATAGAGACTTTTGTGGAACAATCCGACTTCCTGTAGCATAAACCCGATAAACAACTTCATTGTTATCTTTCAAAGGGTATGAACTCCGACCCTTCAAACTCATAGAAAAAACCTGAAACAATACACACAACATAAACACAAACTTCATATTAAAATTAAACAGTCAGTGCTCATTTTAATCACAAACACTAATACGCTCACATCATTTTAAAGATATTTAAGATGGTTCGAGTAATATATAAATTAATTTATTGAAAAAATAAATTGCATTATCTTCAAACCTTGTTCTTCAAGGCAAGCTCTTTGTCTCCAGTAAGGAACCACTGCTGACTGCTATATTCTGTGAACTGTACAGATTCACAGCTCTCTTCTTGAAGAGGGGATAACACAACAGAGACCTTTAACAAATGTTCAGGTACTTGAATAAAATCTCCATCTTTTCCATCAAATCTGTGTCCGTTGATTTGCTAAGGAAACCAGTTGTGAGCCATTATTGCAATGTACGGGCAGCTGTCAAGGCTATTTTTACCTCTGTTGAAGAGGAAAAGCAACAGGGCTGGTAAGTGGAACTGAACTTTCACTATGCTTCACATAATTACTCTAAAATGTATGCGTAATTAATATTTTATTCCTTCATCATTTTAGGCTTTATTACATTTAATAAAAAGACAGCTTCCGGTTCTGTGAAAAAAGGAGGGGCGGAATTATTATGTATCTTGGCTTCTCCATTTCTCCTCTGGATTTTGCTCACTATGATCTGTAAGAAAAACCATCCCACGGTAAAACAGGTTATCATAATATTCATCTTTATAACTTGATGTAGAGAAGAGTCAATAACAAGGAGAAGCATTAAAATGGATGATCTAGCTCTTATTCCCAAGAGATGACACAAAACACTTGCAATAACGAATTTGAACTTTCAAGTTCTGGACACTGTTCCAGAGAGCACTGTTATTTATGCCATTTACTGTCTTTTGGCTGAGATGGGCATCTTAACCCCTATAACTTATGCAATGTCACAGAAAGTTACATCTCCAAAAGAAACTGAGAAAGAAATCTAAAGCATGCTGATTTTCACCGGACGGGAAAAAAGAAAAAAGGTATTTTTTTATTCTAGATTCAACTACCAGTTTTTTAATAGGTTCACAGTGGGAGAAACCCACTGTTGAAAAGTGTTTGTGTCATAAAACTGTCATTTGTTTCTGCAGTCATCTATTTTCCCTGCCCATTAGCCTGGCCATAGGTTATGATGCACTTGCAGAAAAAACTAGGAATTTGAAACTACATGTAAAAACTATGAGTTGCTTTCAGGCAATTCTAAATAATGTTCAAGTGAGCAAAACCATGTACACAGAAATTAGAGAATGCCAGTAGAAATTTTGGGTTACTTACTGTCACCTACATCTTAAAGCATAGCTCTCCATCATATAATTACGTTATTTTCTTAGCAAGATTAATTAATCCTTTTCTAAGCAATATTTAAGCTAATGGTGACTTAATACATCCCAGATCTCCTGACTTCTACTCTCAGAGCTATCCCGCATTTGTGACACCAGCTCTTAGAGCTTTGTAAGATTCCGACAGAGTGCAACACGTTTTCATACAGGTAACAAGTCCCTTTTCTAAAAAATACCATTTACATTTTTACTGTCTTAGCTTTCTGGTATTTTCAAAACATATTTTGAATTCAAGGTTACTTACCTTTCTCCCGGTGACCCACACATTACCCCTGTCAACAGGGAAAAGGCAAATTTCCTGGTCACCGCAGCAAGCAGGCTATATCCTCGTGTGTCCTCGCGCTTTGGGCTAGCCAGCGTGCAGAGTATCTCATAGAAAAGGCTTCTACTTTTATCAGTGAGTAACTGTTTCTCACCAACATCTGTCACCTAAAGGGAGGAGAAGAAATCGAACATTTTATGCACACAAGTCTGCTTGTAACATTTCCTCATAAAACGAACATTTATCCCAGTGTTCATTCTGAAAGTTCAGCATATTTTTCATTTCTTGATCACTGCGGCCAAGGCATCAGGTGCAGTCTATGTCAAAACTACACAAAGATATCCTTACTAATGTGGATTTATTAAAGAAACCATGTGGGACTTTTCATTCCTTCGCAAGTCAAAGATCGTTGCGCCCTGAGGAGTCTTGATATGATTTCTGTGTCAAAATGGCAACAGTCACAAATTAATTATTCTTCATTAATATTTTTATACTGGTTTGTGTCTAGGTATTTAAACATTTTCCAGCTCCACATTTAAACACTTTCCAGATCCATTTTGCATTGCTCCACAAGTCCAGAAGAGTCAGGAAGCCACAAAACTAGTCCCAGGGTTTTCACAGAACTCAGGGCAATGCTGAAGTGCTCAGGTACTTGCCAGCCCGATTGCCAGAGGTAGTGCAGAGGGAAAAAAAAGGAAAAGAATATGCAGGCCTGGTTAAGACAACAGCAGAAGACTCCAGCTGGTCCTGGTAGGACTTGCTGGTGTGTTGACTGTATTCAAATGTGAAGATAAGAACAACCTATCGGAGAGCAGTGTAGGGGAAAGGGACCTGGGGGTCCTGAGGACAGCAGGATGACCATGAGCCAGCACTGGGCCCTTGTGGCCAGGAAGCCAATGGTACCTGGGGTGGGTTAGAAGGGGGTGGTCAGTAGGTCAGAGAGGTTCTCCTGCCCCTCTGCTCTGCCCTGGGGAGACCACACCTGGAATCTTGTGTCCAGTTGTGGCCCCTCAGTTCCAGCAGGACAGGGAACTGCTGGAGGGAGTCCAGCGCAGCCACCAAGATGCTGAAGGGAGTGGAGCATCTCCCGTGTGAGGAAAGGCTGAGGGAGCTGGGGCTCTGGAGCTGGACAAGAGGACACTGAGGGGGGACTCATTCATGGGGATCAATATGGAAAGCGGGAGCGTCAGGAGGATGGAGCCAGGCTCTTCTCGGTGACAACCAATGGTAGGACAAGGGGTAATGGGTACAAACTGGAACACAGGAGTTTTGGAGGTTCTGCTTAAATTTGAGAAGAACCTTGTTCCCGGTGAGGGTGGCAGAGCCTGGCCCAGGCTGCCCAGGGAGCTTGTGGAGTCTCCTTCTGTGCAGACATTCCAACCCGCCTGGACACCTTCCTGTGTAACCTCATCTGGGTGTTCCTGCTCCATGGGGGGATTGCACTGGATGAGCTTTCCAGGGCCCTCCAACCCCTGACATTCTGTGAATCTGTGATTCTGTGAACCCTGAGCCTCACTGCCTTGTGCCAGGGCTAAAACCAACAAAGATATGCCCTGAGAATCAAGAAATCGTAACAAGCGGGAGCGTCAGGAGGATGGAGCCAGGCTCTTCTCGGTGACAACCAATGGTAGGACAAGGGGTAATGGGTACAAACTGGAACACAGGAGTTTTGGAGGTTCTGCTTAAATTTGAGAAGAACCTTGTTCCCGGTGAGGGTGGCAGAGCCTGGCCCAGGCTGCCCAGGGAGCTTGTGGAGTCTCCTTCTGTGCAGACATTCCTGCGTGACACCAAAGGGAAAATGTGGCACAGCACAAAACATCGTGCTATAGGTACATACACAAAATCAATACCAGTTGTTCTTTTCAACCTATTTGATTGTTGATTGCCGGCCACCATCCTAACTTGTAGCAGGCAAACGTCTTCCATGACTGGGACTTCACAGCTTCTATTTTTACCTTTGTCTGTGTCCCTGGATCCCTGGGTCCCTGCTGTGGATGCTGTCCTTGATCTTATCACAGGCCTGTGTGTTATTTTACTCTTATTAAAGTCATTGGTCATTCAAGAAAGAGCAGGAAAGGTTTACCTTATCTATTATATGCATCACAGCAGTAAGCTGCTCTTCTGTGGTTTCTGTAGCCACTTTGACATTCAGATTCTGGAGGACTCTGTGTAAGATGGTGTCATCAAGAGGCTGATGGAGTTGATCAATGAGCCCCCAAGCTGGCAAGGAGTCCAAATCTGACACATTGGTGACGTTAGCAATGCCATACACGTCACCTGCCCTGGCACCGCCTGTGGGATTAGAAAGTACAACCTGGAAACGCTTTGGAAATGGGTTTAAAGATCCTGTCTTTGGAGTTAGGGTCACATCCAGGAACATATTTCTCTGTCCAGGTTCAAAAGTCAATAAACCCTCAGATCTGGCAAAATCTTGTCCTGCCACAGCTGGAGAGATGAAGGTCCGGCCAATAGGTTCAGGTTTCTGTAGCTCCTTAAAACAAATCAGAAGAGTTTGGGGTAACATTATGATAGATACAATCGTTCAAAAACAGCTGCTGTAGAACTCCTGTTGTAAACGGGTAAAATTTAAGTGTGTAAAAAAAGAAACCCTCTTTCAAAATGCAGTTAAGAATTATATAACAATTACCTTAAATGAAATATCTCCCTGAAGTAGCAATCTGTCACCTGTAATCACTGACTACCCAGGGAAAGAATTATATATATTGTCGATAGTGTACAGGATCCCTCTCGTTCTTTTGCAAAACAAAAATCACAAAGCTTTTTCGGGGTGAACAGATGTTACAGAAACGTTAGCACATCTGTAAGGTGAATTCCAGAGGGCACAATGTAAGTTTAGGTCTGTAGCATGAAATTCCCTCGGTTCAGGGTACAGGCAGGCATTACAGATACATAAAAACTAAACAAAAGGAAAAAAATAAACCACTCTGGAAACCTGTGCCCAAATTAATATCAGTTCATGATATTTTTAGTCCCAGTAAAGATACCTAGGAATGCTATAGGGCCTCATTTCTTCTGTGAAGTAGCACTCTTTTCACCTTCCACGAGGTCTGCAGATTCTTCATATCCTTACTGGTTTTGTCAGTTGCCATAACCCTGGTATTATATCTCGTAATATAACAAACTTTCCTTAAGTGGAAACTAACATTCCGGGCTATTATTCAAATTCAATAGTATTTATTAATTTAGTAAGAACTGATTGTATACTGACTATTAAGCAAAGATGTTTATTTGTGAAATACTAGACCGCTTTTGAAAACATTTTGCTTTAATTAGTAGAGTTTACTTATGGAATAAATCAGAATTTTTTTTGAGTTCAGAGAACTTAGTAAATCAGTGCGGTGTGTATCTCTTTCAAAATTGCTCTAGAACAAAATCACATAATCTGTGCAAATTTCAGTAAGAAGTTTCCTTTTGTTTACCCCTTCCAATCGAGAACTAGGAAATGGAGCAATAAGTGGTAATAAAAGCACCAGTGGCAAGAGCATTGTTTAAGAAACCTTTGTAGAAATGAGATAAGCATCTGTTTCCTGTCTGCCACGGCTTCTTATTTTACAGGTACCAAGAGCACCAATAATTTGGTGTGTGGTCACGCACACTCGTTACCTAAAAATATCCGAAGAAGGGTTGCTATATAAAAATTATAAACAGGTAAAGAAATGCTCCCTATATTTCAGCCTAAATATACACTGGACAGTAGCAATTTCTTCTCCATTTAACATCTAAATTATAATGAACTTTTGGCTGGAAAGAATGTGAAAATTTGTTATCACGCAATTGAACAAAAGCACTGGTCAGCTATAAGAAATGGATGGAAATATCACGTAATCCCATGCAGTTGAAATAAATATGCATCCAATACAGCAATAGAATGCAAAGCATTTTATTGTAAAGGTTGATGGAATTACACCCCTCTTGCAGCCTGTTCCTTGACGTTGAAATCAAGGAAGGAATCATGTTTTTGCAGTTGTGTTACTTCTGCTAAAGGAGAATCTTCATAATCTGTCAGTTAATAATGAGGTAGTCATTTAGAGATAAAAGGGTCCCAAGTTAGAAGTGTCTGATGTTACAGCTGTAAACATAACCAAAAAAATGAAAGGGGATGGTAAAATAGGCTTAAGCACGTGAGATTTTTTAATCAGATAATTTTAGTTTAGAACTTCAAGAAAATGGAATAAAATCTGATTAAAGCGCTCCTTCTCTTTTCCTAAGTGTGCTCTGTGTATTAATACATTTTTCACCTAAAACAGCAAGTGTGTTGGCATCTGAATCTTGACAGGCATACACATAATAAAAACTTAATTTGAGAGAAAAAAGCCTCAAAAATTTGAGTATTTCAAGAACTTTAGGACAAAGAAAGAAATGTATTTAATGCCTGCCTGCCCGTTGTCTTTGAGGTAACTGAAAGGTACTATGAAACAAATCACTCTTGATAATACAAGAGTGAACAAGGCCTTTTTGCTGGTGGAAAACAAACAAAATTATAATGTATGGGCCCAGCAAATGCTTGACTGCTTCCTGAAAAAAATGCTAATTACAGCCAGATTCACTTTACAGAATGAGCGATTTACTAGCAAAAAAAATAAGTTAAATTATAAAAACAGCAATAGACGCTTTACCTGCATGCTGGAGCTGACCACTGTGGTTACCGATGTACTAGAATCTCTATGCACTTGCAGGCTGATTAAAGTTGTCTTCTTGTGAGCCACAGCAAAACGAGATCCCACAGCAAAATACACTAAACCACGAGGAGCGTCGCTTTCAAGGACGGTTATAAAAGCAAATCTGGCACTGCTGTTCAATGCAGCTCCTGTGCTTACAGCATAAAGCTCAACAAAAAAATACATCTCAAATTCAGGTACCTGTAAAGGAGGGATGATTTTCATGTCATTATAAGACCCACTAATTATTTGTTTTTAAAAAGTTTGCATTATTTTGTATGCACAATGGATACTAACACCATAAGCATGCCTCTTGAAATGTGCAGTAAGTGCAAGGAAGTATTAATATATCCTAAAAATAATAATGTTGCAGCAATGCCACATGCAATAATGACATCGTGAATTTTTGCATGGGACTCTACCGAAATAAAACAGCTATTTGTATACTACACGTATTGTTACTGTAAATATGCCATAAGACAAGATGGTAAATGCTTTAAGAGCTCAGTTTTCCAGATTATGGAGTTACACAGCTGTACATTTTGTAAGGAATTTGCTCTTTCACTTAATTTTTGCCTTATGAAAAGGCATGTACCCACCTTCTTACCTGTGTAAAAAACTCCATAGAAGAGTGAGTATGCAGTTTTGAATCTTCGGTTAATACTGACTGTATTTTAATATTGAACTCTGCTAACCACAGTTTTGAATAGCATTTTACACACAGCCTTAGTGTTTGTGCACTAACATGTTTGCACATATTTTTACAAGCAAAACTAACTAGGTTTGGATGTTTAACTGAATTTATCCAAAATCCCAAAGCCTGCAGATACTACCTGGTAGGCCTTTGTGAGGTTTAGAATATACAGAAATCTTGCGTTGGTCTGGAAATACAGGCTATTGAATTTCAGCGTTCACATGTCAAAGAATTAGTCTAGGAATTTCTACAAACTGAATGCCTGTTTATTGAAAATAAGGTAGCAATATTAAATTACACTATGACGTGTTGCCCTCCCTTTGATTTTCTATCTACACTACAGATATAACATGTTTAGAAATAGATATCCGATTCCTGAGATTCCATAAATAATTGGAAATATGGCATCTGAACCTATTAGATGCACTGAGGAAGCAGCAAACCAGCAAAAAAACACTCCATAGTTCTTTACAAGACAACAGCATTATAAAAAAAAGTTGGTAATTGAAGACGATTTCAAGTATAGATTTTTGTTCCGGGTCTGAATTTTTGGAAATTCTGCTGTAATTCTAGGAAAGCAGGATCCAGCTCTTAGCAAATGAAGTCAGTGCAACTGACCAAGCAAAAACTTTCTAAAAGCTAGATGTCATACCGTACGCCATAAAAACGTAAAATATTTATTGAATGCATTTATTACTTCATCATTTCATAATGTATTTGTTGCTAATTTATAAGCTATTTTATGGAAGAAGAACTGGAAGAAGAATTAAAGAATATTTGGGGGGGCTAAACAGCATATATTTTTAATCGAGTAGTCATCAAGTAATTATTTACATGGAATGATCTTGACTAATGGATGACAGGCACAAATTCACTGTAGTGCCACAGGGAACTAACCTTCCATTAGCACCTGTTTGAGTGGCACACGCTTGTGCTTCATGTGGTATAAATGCATGTTTCTAACGCTGCCAGTCCGCTGTCATTAAATAATGAAGACACTCCTCTGGAATAAACAGGTTCAAAATCCCAGTTTGCGCAGCGAGGCCACCTGTGATCCACTCATGCATATATTTTATTCCTTGGCTCTGTAATTTAAAAATTACATCCGAAGATGCAGAAGGAAAATAGCCCTCTGAGCTAAGGGAATGCACACAGTTCCCTAGTGGGAAATAATTGTTTCCCACATCCTACATCTTGCGTTGTTTTCTAAAGTGTAGTCAGACAAACTGTAGAAACCTTCTCATATTGTCTTTTTTCCATTCCCCAGACCTCAGCTTTGCCACTAGCCTGACGGTTCAGATAGTTTATCGGAAAATTTCAAACTCTTCACTCTGAAAGAATGACAAACATTAATCTTCCCTTTCTTAAGGGACTGTTCTAAGCACCAGGTGTTCAAACAAAATTATTGTTTCCTTTTGTTTCCAGTAAAAATTGTTGCAATAAAAGCTTTTTGTTTCTTTTTTTTTTGTAGAATGAGGTGTTATTAGTTGCAGGATATGCTTTCTATAAAACACCCTAAGAAGTCCTTTAACTGATTAAAAATTTACTGTGTGGAGGATAAGAATGCAGCAAATGAATACACACCTCACTGAGATAACTCCATTCTTTTTTCTTATGGTTCTATAAAAGATCTGCATTTTACTCTTCAAATTAAATACTCATCTTCCCAAGTTTTTAGCAGTCACCATGGATGCAGCACAAGTCTGTAAATAAACATGTATTTGCAGAGGAGCTGAGCAGATGTCAAGTTACCATCTCCAGACTGTGTCCCACACATCACTTCCTCCAGATCAGAGGGTTTTTTCAGTCTTGATAAGCTGCAATTCAACACCACAGGGCTATACACAAATGAGTAATAATTACTTACATTCTCAGGCTTTAGTTCAATGGAGATGTTGCACAACGTTTGACCTGCCATGCAGGTAGTGGATCCCACCACGGATACAAGTTCATTCTCCAAGTTCACGCCATCCTTCAGAAGGACAACACCTGTTTTATTAAAGGTCACACGCCAAAAGATCTTCACGTCTTCAAAAGCCCTATAAGCAAATCGAGAGTATATATGTACTGAAGGAGATCACTATTGTTTTAGGAAACATAAACCATGGAGGTAACACACGTTTTCTGTTATGATTCAAAGCTTATCACCAGGGAACAAACTGCTGTAGGATGAAAACTTCTCTTTTTTAATTTAAATTCCTTCACCTGACATGTGTTTAGATCACAAAAACATCACACAGGAAGAAAATAAAGCAATTACACGGAGCTAGATTATTCTCAATTTTTATTTCAGAAAACATGACATTAGCTGCATAAGAGACACTGGTTCTTGGAAGGGAGTTGCCCATGTACCTCCCTTAATACTACAGTAACCGTTCGCCTGGAAAACCAGGTAGGATTTGTTTTTCCTCTAAGTTTAAGGAACGTGAAGTACTTGAGCATATTTGATTAAAAGTACACATCAATGTGCAACATATAGATATAGATATATATGTGCTAATTAGAAAAAATACAGTGTGTCTGTGTGACTGAAAACATTATCATAGTGCTGACACTCAGGTGCCTTCTTAATTGCTCATTTTAGTATTCATACCTACATTGTACTACACGGGGAGTTGAGAACTTGAATTACACCTCGAGCAGGGCAAATATTTTAACTCAAGCAAATCTTTCACACTTGTAGCCTTATAGTGTAAGTTGGAAAATACTTGTTTTTCCTGTCTCTGCTTTATCACAGCAGAGTGACAGACCTAATCACATTCACAACTTAAAGCCAGTTCATCAACTTCTGAGAAGTTACTAAAGCAGCTGAAAGGCAGATTTATTTTAAAACTCTTTGATAAACTCTTCCACTAACAGCAGCTCCTGTGGTTAACAACACAGCATGTTACAACATGTGGGAAGCACATTCGAATCGGCACCTGTTTGGTTGCCTTGTGACAATCAGCAGCACCTCTCTGTTCTCCGAGTCTTCATCAAGTACGAGACCGCTTTGTACTTCTCGAACAAATCCCAAAATGCCATTCTGGAGATCATTTCCTATAGAGGAAACAGTCCATGAAAGTAAGCAAGAAAGTTAAGCTGAGACTAAATTATAACCTTCATGTGAATAACCACTAAAAAAAAATTAAAATAGGTATCAAAACAATGCTACAAAGTATCATCTGGGGACACCTTGAGAAAATTTATTATAATATTTCTGGGTTTAATTTACACTACATAGTTATCCAGAACTTTAAATGTTGGCATTTCTAAATTTTATTTTAACCAGTAGAATAAGTACTTTTGAAAGCAGATATAGTAGGGTACGGGATGAAGATGGGCTTCCAAGGACAGCTTTCTTATTCGTCCCACTCATACTCTTGTTGAACCCATTAATTTTTCCAAATTGTCACATCAGCTTTTCTTCTGCATCTTTAATTCCGTGTGTGCAAGTATGGAGCTGCACAATACTTCACTGTTCTCATGGGAATGTAAACATCTTTGGCAAAACAGCAGTGTATGGAAAAAAAATCCAGGTTTAATGAGGGGAAGCTAATGTCTTCACAGTGCCCCATTAAATCTTGTTACTAAAGGATTTCTCCTTTACAGGTAGCAATGGCTTTACTTACCAGTGCCTGCTGAATGTCAATATAGAGACTGATACTTTGCACAAACCCCATTGTATGTAAAAGTGACAAAATGGCAAAAGTAAAAATCTAAAATGCCTGCAATGCTACTGGATCTACATAAAAACTACTCAAGATTAGTCTTTTCCCTTAAAGAGTAAAACAGGGCAAGAACAGAGAGAAGCATAATCTCTAAATGTATTTTGAGCTACGTTGCTAAGGGACGCGTAGTAGCTTTGTACATTAGATGCTTCCTCTGCTCTGGAAAACTCAAGATTTCACAATAGAATACCCTGCTTATAGTCAAATAGATTGCCAATCTTTACATGAAAATTGCTATGAAAACATAGTCATTTACTGTTATTAATTTTCCCAGGGAAATAATATTACCTGCAATAATTACTGTTGCAAAAGCAGCAAATCCATATTCATCCTTTCCTTCTACAATCTGAGCTCCATATTCAGGATTTGAGAGGAAAACATAAAACAATTCCTGTCCTTCAGGCTCATCATCGTCAAAAATCTTTATGGACACCCTGCTTTCTCTTTGTCCATCCAGCAAAGTCAAAGAGACTGACTGTTCCTCAAAATCTTCCCCTTCCATTGCCCAAGTGAAGTTGGATCTTCCATAAACGTTTCCAAAAGGATATGAATCTGCTCCACTTTGTGCACTCACTCCCCCAAAGGTTTTAATGGTTACTTCAACATCGCCAGTAAAACCCTCGGTCCTTCTGATATGAAGTATCGCTGTGTTGGGGGTACTGTTGTTGGCATCTTCTTCAACATAAATAAACTCTGGCCCCAAACTTAGTATTCCACGAAGAATATCATTAGCGAGGATATTAACTGTTGCAACACTGAAAGCTGGATTCAGACGTGGACTCCAGGCATGTTCACAGGTTGAACATCCAAAATTTCCACACAAGTCAAATTTACAAAAAAAAATTCCTCAATTTCAGAGACAGAGTCATCAATTATTGATATTTCTATCACAGCGTTTGTCTGAAAATGTAGAAACATAAGCTCTCCATTGTAGATGGGTACAAAGTCCTCTAGTGGTTTGGCACTTCCTGGAATGGTCTGATATGTCAATTTAGTGAGATTACTTTGAAAACCAAACAATCTTTGGACATGTAGTGTGACTGCCCAAACATCATCTTCAACTGAAACAGACCTTGAGTTAAGAGCAAACTGGAAGATCCCCATTGGCTCAATTTCAGCTGTTGTAAAACCCGATCTGAAACAGAAAAGACACCAAAGTTGACAGAGGAAATATGAAGCGTGAAGAAAAGTAAAACATTAAAGCAGAATAATTTCCAGTGAACAATCAATGATGGCTGTAAGAAAGCGGATCAAACAAATGTCTAATAGCAGAGGGAAGAAATAGCAGCCATACCAAAGCAAGATGTAACATGATTGCCTGAAAAATGATTTGGTAATAATAGGATCGAACAGCCCTCCTCAGATGCAATGCACCCAAATCAGCACAGGATACAGAGTAAAGTTTAAATAAAATAAAGTCTTCCTGAGAAAATGGAGAAGCAAAGGAAAGTATGATGTTTTCCCGTTGTGGACACAATGAAAGAAGATACATTACAATACAGCCACCCCGAGTAATACCAGTTTTATCTATAGAACAAACTTCCCATTTCAAAGGAAAACTGAGGGATAGACAGGTCTTAACAGATCTACAGTTAGAGCCAGGAAGCTAGAGAATGAGAGGAAGTTATTTTAAAACTTACAGTGAGGCTTTGAAATACTAACTGCCCCCTCACAGGAATTTTTTTTCCAGATCTGAGCCCTGTGATCAATGTAAACTTAAGCTCTACTTCATTCATATTAAATATATCCCTTTCTTATTAGAAAATAAGCATAGAGGCAAAACTCTTCGTTAAATCTTGTGTCTTATACCTGTCTGCAAAACTGACCTATTATTCAGTGCTAGAGGCTATCAAATGGCACTAAAATTACAGTGATTTTGGTCAAAAAACTAGACCATTTCCACCACTAAGGGAGAACAGATAACTTATCTGAGATGGAAAACTACATTAAACGTAATGGTTTTGTTTTTTTAAAAAATAAAAAGGAGGTTTATATAAATTAGGTATTTTCAGAACATTTCTTGTTTTATTTTTCTTATTATAAATAATTTGTTATGTAAGACCTTCTAAATATGGATTTTTAGGGACACGAATGAAAACTGTTAAGAGTTGCTTTCAGTCTTCGGCTTCCCGGCTAAAACTGTTGATCTTCATTTTCTTGACTGTCTCCGTTATTCTAGGCACCTATGAAATAGACTGGAGTTGGATAAAAGCCTCAGTTCTGAACAGGTCAGATCTAGATCACTTTGTTCTCACCTGAGACAAGCTATACAAATTTATCAAAGAATGGACTACAAGTTACTAGCTGCCTAGAATAATAACAACAGGGATTTGTATAAGTTTTGTATCTGTACACAGGTCATAATTCTTATGGCATTGGTGCGACTCAAAAATACAAGTAGCATCCTTACCTCAGGCGAGCCCCACCAGACACATTGCTGTGCGCTGCTGTTAAAGTGATGGCAAATGACTCACATTTATTTCGGCTTGGAGTGGCCTGAAATGAAATCACTTTACTTTGCTCACCAGAGGAAAATGCAACAGTACCTGAAGGAAAGAGAGAGTGAGAGAGAGCAAAAGTCAAAATAATCCAATAGGAATCCTCTTTTTATCTGGGAATGCGCTAAAGTACAGACTTTAATCACAACTCCACTCCATTTAGGAAGAAGAAAACTGGATAAGGGTCTTTCCTATATGAAGCTGTCCTTCATGGCCACAGCATCGTGCCTGCCTCCCAGACACGTATCTATGAAGTTGAAGGGTTTTTTTGCTTATAAAATGAACACATCCCTTATAGCTAAAAATTAGACCATACCATTTCAATCTAATGACTCTTTATTAATAGAGAAAGCATACAGAGGTATATATAACTAAAAGGTGGTATCATCACTTATGCAACTTTCGTAGCTGTTTCCTCAGACTGTTACTCACCAAAGAGAGGAGTAATATTGCCTGACTGAGCAAAGTCAGTGATCAGGTCTGCTGGGTATCCTGAGATCCAGCTCACGATGACAGAGCCATAAACTCCTTTTCTGGTGATGACAGCCTGGCCTGTCCCTGCTATAATGTCTGTAAGTCGTAAAATCACAGATTCAAAGCCAACCTGTGGAAACATAGTGGATTTTGTTATAGAAAACGGAATAAAAGTGGACAACAACATATATGAAAGAGTACTATATTTTGTAAGGTAGGCATCTTAACAGTAGTTACACATGCATATAAATATATGTATGTACATGTCTATATATGTTTGTGTATATCTATATCTATATATATATATATAAATGCTTTCTTCACAGCTCTTCAACATTTCTAAATCTTAGACTTCTGAGAATTAGATATCAGGGAAAAAAAGGAACCAGTATGAATGACATTTTGGTACTGAAAACACTGAATATAGCATTTTGTGTCTGTCTTTCAAAAGGAAAACAAACCAACCTGCCCTTAATGCTCACATGCAATGGCTGTGGTACCATACAGATACACACAGGTCTAAAACAAAGTATTATTTGTCTATCCAGTGAAAGTAAGTTGTTGTCACATTACATTGTTCACAAAAACATTCTTGATAGTATGATGTACTTTTCTTTCTTTGACCAAAAAATGGGAATGAAAAGATAATTCACACATTCTAAAATGATAAGTGGATGTATGGTAGTAAACAATGTTTACAGAAATACCATTGGAATTAAGTTCAATTCCAAATTGAAAGACAAAACAGTGTGTCAAGAGAATTAAAATCATTACATAAAGACTTCAATAAAATTTAAGAGACAAAAACTCAGCATGCTGTTGTCTTTGCTTGCCACATAAAAAGGGAACTGTAGCACATATGCCATATTGGAACAGGTATAGTATATTTTTTCTGTCTCATACAAAGCAGACAAATGGAAAATTCCCCACTCAGTGATTAGTCAAAGGTACTGTCAACTGCACTAAAACGCAGCATGACCTCCACTTTTTTTGCACATGATACTGCATGCATGCTCTTATCTACTTTGGGGCTGCTGTACTTAAAGGAATAACATCGTCCAGAACTAGCTATTTTCCTCTAAGTCTCAGAACTTCCACTTCGTGTAAACAAAAGTATAAGTAAATCATCATATTTATGCTATTTACGTTTTATAGATGAAGAGACCTTTTCAAACTGCATTTACACATCTCTGTATGAATTTGTATCAGAGAAAAGACAATATACAGTACAAGTAATAACTGGAACAGTCTTGTCGGTCATTAAATTGGTTGCAATGATGAAAACTTTAAGGAGCAAACTGAATTCTTATAGCGGCTGCCTTTTGTAATGAAGCGTACCTTCCTTCTGCGGTAGAAAATTACACTGCAGTCAGTCTACTGACCTGTGAATTGGCAGCTTCCTCAGGAACAAGCAGAATGGCTGACTTCGCTTTTCCTAATATTTTGGCACATCCTTGGCACTTGTCCCAACCAGGCTTACGTCAGTCAGTTCCAGGGTAAAATTCAAGCCCAGTACAATAAACGCCTTTGAGAGGAAGAATGCAATTAAAATGGTGGCAATGTAATTCCACTGAAAACACGATAACCACCAGTTCAAAGAGTTAAGTGGCAGAAAAATCAGCAGATTTTGTTGTTTGCATGAAAAAGCAGTGTTTTCAAGTCAAGCATTTTGTTGATTATCTTTCTATAAAGAAACACAGTTAAAACAGCAATATTGTGATTGTAATTTACCAGCAGTTAATTGAAAGATGAGTTTATAGAGCAAGTATTGCCATTTTACTGAATTGTATCTAACATAGTGGGTCTCAGCTTGATCTTAACTCTTAGGGTTAATAAGAATATTTGAATACATAAAATAACAAAATATTGAACTGATAGTAACACAAAGCAATGATGGAAGGAAACACTGGATATTTGAACGCATGCATAGAGTGATTTTGCAGTTATTACCTGAAAATGTGATATTTGAACCCACTTCTAGTCCATAAATAGGAAATTCATTATACCAAAACTCTCTTTTCTGCTTCTTGACAGTGGACAGTATTGAGAGTTTAGTATCTTATTCCAGCACATTTGTATTGTGATGAACACAAATGGAAACAATAGATACCACATGACTTAAAAGGATAATACAGACCTGGTTGCTTATTGGCACTCTTTGCACTCCAAAGCTGGCACCGTCTTTTATTGTGAGGTATCCCACCTCATTCTCAGGCTCAATTAGTGCTTCTTCACAATGAGATGTGATATGGTACTCAACAACTGCTTCTCCAAATGCCCCAGCATGCCGAGTTACATTGATCTGAACATACCGACGATCCAGGTTCCTCTCTACGAGTACTGACTGCTGGTCAGAGTACAGGGCGAACACTCCATAGGGGTCATCATTTGCAAACACATTGATTTCCAAAATTCTTTTCTCTTGGTCTAAATCTGCTCCACCTTCTACTGAAATCAGCTGCACCACATAGTTCTCATCCAGTGCTGGAACATCGTCAGGTAACAGGTAGATGATTATCTCAGCTGTGCTCTCTTGGTCAGCAATGACAACAGATCCCTCTGTCCTAAGAAAGTCACCCGTGATGTCAGATTCACTACGTATTTCCCAGTAAACCTGAGATTTATTTAGAAAATGCACAAAATGAAGGCAATATCACCCACAGAGTCGGAAACTTTCACATTCATGGTTCAGTATAGATTGCATACGGAATAGGTTGGGTTTAAATGGGTAAAATAAAAATTTGTTTAAGTATGCATAGAAAGAAGCACATAGACTATCTTACAAAGTGGTGTGTTGTTCTTCCAGCAGTACTGTGAATGCAAAGATTACCTTTGTATATCTTCTGGACACCTACGTAAAACTATACGGAATCTCTGAACAATTGCTTGACATTATTTCTATTTTTACACCAAGATATCCTTGCTGTTTTTCCAGTTTCCAGAATTCCTCACAACAGAAAGGTGTGAAGAGTTCTCATTAAACACATTAGATGCTTTTTATTAATTTTTTTTTTTTTTTAATAAATGAGTACTTGTGAAAATGCTGACTTGTAAACAACTTTAGGTAAAGACAATGTAAGTGATGATTCTAAAATGTCTGATTCTTACCTTTACATATGGCTGAAAAAGAGTAAATTGTGAGGATCTCAAAGAAAGTTCACTATGAAAGTCTGGTCTCTCCTGTTCTCCCATCAAAAGCACAGGAGCAGAGGGAGAGAGAAAGCAAGACAAGCACTCCAGTGCTGGTTTTCTGTTGTTTTCACTGACCAGGGGAGACTGCATCTGACTCTACAAACCACAACTACTAGAGCTGAGCCCTTGCTAAACTCAGTCTAAAAGGCGACATTTCAAAATTTGAGAAATACGCAATTGAAAGGCACAGAATAAGATCTCCCTCCATGCACTGATACAGAGGATTATTTCAGATTATAATGTTGATTAGGAAGAGAGTGAGAATACCGTTATGTTTCCCATGGTGCCCTGGATTCGTCTGACAAACAGTGTAATACCTTGTGGCCCTTCCACTGCAGAGGGTTCTGTGAAGTTTTTCTCAGTTAACGATTCAGGAGCAAACTGTACCATTCCGTTGGGATCACCAAACTTCTGTATCTTTAAGGAAGTAATTGAATAAAAAAAAATTAAACAATCAGAAATGTAAAGTGAATAGTATTCTTGTTTGAAACATTGAGATTTTCATTGCTAGATGCTATAGGGAATGTATCAATTAGTTCTTCCTCTTGAGTTTTCTCCTCTTAAGAAGACTCAAGAGTACATCAGTATTTAGAAGAGAGTCTGAGAGAGTCTGCTCTCTAATAGGTCATTTCCCAACTTATACTGGAACCTGGGGTTGTTCCTGCCCAGACACAAGACTCTACACTTGCCCTTGTTCTATTTCATTAAATTTCTCCCTGCCCAACTCTCCAGCCTGTCCAGGTCTCCCAATGGCAGCACAGCTTCCAGTGTCAGCCACTCCTCTCAGCTTGGTGTCATCAGCAAACTTGCTGACAGTCACTCTGTTCCCTCATCCAAGTCATTGATGAATATATTGAATAATACAGGCCCCAGTACTGACCCTTGAGGGACTGCACTAGATACAGGCCTCAACTGGACTCTGACCCATTGACCACGACCATCAAACCCATGTAGTAGGGGAGGCAAAAGAAAAAGAGGCAAATGACAAGCTATTCAATCATGATGATTACCCTTCAAAGCTTTGCAGGATAAATACCAATAACAGAGATCTCAAGAGAAAGAAAAGCAATAATGACTTACTATTAGTGTAATGCTGTTTGCCTTAGGATCTAGTTCTGCTTCACCTTTCATAAGGCTCAGCCTAATAATGAAGATCTCCTGAACTTCGACTTCTTCACGAGGATGGATTTGTAGATTAATAGTTCTCAGCCCTCCTTCCCCTTCTCCAAAATAGAATGATCCGTTCACAGGGTCACCCATGTCACTATTCAGGGGAGATAAAAGCTCTTCTGAATTGGGTCCCAAGATGTCCCAATTAATCTGTGGAAGATACCAGTTTCAGATTTACAGTAGTGACATATTATAACTGCCTCCCGGGTCGAGGGAAGTGACAGAGTAACACAAGCGACATAAAAATTCTTGCATCTGCTAACAAGCTACATTTAAATATGTGCTCTTTTTACAGAACACAACATATTAATAATTGATTACATGTGGGAAAATATATAATCCTTTGGAGAAAAATAAACATTAAAAATAGAAATTCTGAAGTGCTAGTTAGCCACAATGCCATTTTATTAAATTCTAGATATTAGTTACAGAAAAGAAAATCAACTGAGGTTTCTGTAGCACGTAACAGGAAATGCACAGGCCAGTTTACTTTTCTCTTCCTTTCACAATTTGTTTTGAAAAGCTCACCAAATAAGTATCCTGACCAGAAACATTCCCTGGCAAGTGTGATATCAAGACTGAAAACGACAAATATTTTCTGCAATCGAAGTTTTTAATGCCTCAAATCACGATTCACACTTCCTCAGGCTGATTAAAAGCCAGAATATTTTCAAAATTTCCCACAAATTAGATTGGTTTTGAAGGGGTCCTATTCAGCATCTTAAAATTATTATTTTGACACTTAATTGTTTTTCAGTTTTCTTCAATGACTTCTAGGAAAAGCCAAAGAAGACCACGGCAGTTTTCACATGAGGAGAGCAGTAGCTCATGGCCTTTAATGCCAATTTTCCAATCATTTGCCCAGACTGTGGAAGCCTTATCTTGGTTCATATTTATACTTTCACTTTGGCAGTGATACGTACAGACTAAAAAAAAGTCTAGAGGCCTCATAGTAAACAATTTACTGAAAATAAATTGACCAGCTTCAGGAAGTAATTCAACTGAGTTCAATTAAATTAGCGGTGGTGCATGAAATTAACTATATTTTCAATGGGACTGGGAGATAGTTCAAAATAAAGTACACCAGACCATAATAAAAGCAGAAAAGCAGGAGGACAAAGAGAAGATCAAAAAAGTAACAATATTTTCTGTTCTTCTGCAACTATGCAGAATTCACACTTAATGAAAAGCTGCAACTATCCCATTAGAAATCAGTCACAAGGAAGCCCCTGACGGCAAAAAGAGAAGATTTTTGGCCTTGTCACTGGAAAACATTCCGTTTTTGAGAACCAGGGCCCACCTGTGTCTCCCCAAACAATTTTCCTGTCCTTTCCAGCACCAGCGACACTCTTGTCGGTGTATCGGGGCTGGGAAGAGTAATTCGACTTTGGCTGAGAAATCAGATGATGCCCTGGGGGGAGTCGCTTTTGGCAATGGTGACCTGGCTCAGTAGATGGAGCCCAAGGGCTGCTCCACCAGTGGCCCCCATCAGCTGGATTTCAAATTGCTCTGCAAATTCGCTGCATGGAAAAAAAAAAAAAACAACAGAAAAAAGACCTTCTGAGACACACAAGAACAAAAAATTAAAATTATGATTTGTCATTCAACCATGCGTCCAGCTGGATCTGTTTAAAGATATACAGAAGTCATCTCTGTAAGCATACAGCAGAAGATTCCCCCCATTTGCAGAGAATGGTGATATCTGAAATAAAAATATTGTTTTATTTTCCACATGTGCTAAATTTAAAAAAAAAAAAAAACAATCAGCAAAATATTTTATTATTCACAGCAGTACTATTAACACCCAAACTTTCTGATAATCTAGGTAAAAAGAATGTAGTTGTTTGCATAAAATTTAACAGGCACTATGAAACTCCAATAATAGCTTCTTTTCCCTCCCTTTAAATATTTCAGGGCTGCAGAAATTTGCTTTTCAATTCAAATTCTGCTGATAGGCATACTGCACGCGCTAAAAAACGGTTTCTCAGAAGTAGATTAGTGAATAAATATCTGAAAAAAATAATTACCTTTCTTCATCATCTATGATAGAGATATAGATAAAAGTCTGGTTCTGGCCACGATAAAAAATGACAGAATCATTATGGATGATGTAGTCAGCGTTCGGAAGTGCAGAAATACTTCGAGAAAGGAAATCGGCTGTTACATCGCCATATATTCCACGCTTTCTCACAACAGGAATCGTGATTAATCCAGCATCCTCTTGCACTTCAAGAAAAATTGGGAAAAAAAGTTATTTTATTTCAAAATTTGTGAGAGAGCCACAGGCTTATCCTCTAAACCATAGTAAAAACCTCTGGTCAACTTACCCTGTAGAAGGATATACTGTGGATCAAATTCTATGATGCCTTCTGCATTATCACTTTTTGCTATAGTGACTCGTACTGTGGAGATATTTCCTATTACTGGGGGTTGATCTATCTGTAGATCATTTTCCTTTACGGTGAAATCAAATCCACTTGCAAGAACATAAAAAGGAATATTACATTAAAAAAAAATCTTGCAAAAGTATTGTAATGCAAGTATGACAATTTTCAATTACCACAAATACTTTTATTTTCTGACAGTTACCACTGAAGATTTTTGGTCACACTTTTTCAAACTATATCTGCAAAACTGGCAGTTTTTTTCACAGAAATGTGGATCTTTCGCTTTTTCTTTCACATTTTATCTTCTTCTTTGAGTTTCATGTGATTTGACAACTTCTATGTAATGGATGGACTTTCAGCTTTAATAAATCTTAATCAGCAAAATCTTAAAATTAATGTTGAAAGAATGTGGATTGCCATACATCCAATTTGTATGATTATTACTATTATAGCTGCCATATGAAATTTTACAGTAAAACACCTGAAATCCAGCGGTGCCTTTATGCAGGTGGATCAGATTCCAAATACAGTTTGATCTCCTGCTTTTAATTAATTTTATCTTATAATTAATTTTATCTTTACCTTCCTTAGAGTTCCACTTTGGTAATCATCACTGAAAAGTCTTCAGGACCTTCAGGAAAGTCGTCATCATGAATTTCAACCGAAATCATTCTACTCTTCTCATGTGGTTCAAATAACAGTTCCCTTACTGTGGGGGTGAAATCAGCTCCCTCCTCTGCAGTCCCATTTATTCTCTGGAAGCAAAGACGCACTTTGCCATAGGATCCCCTTGAACGCAAAACAGTGATGTTAACCTGAGGGAGAGAGGACATTTGCTTTAAAAAATGGCTTGGCTTTTCTGTTACCATTCTGAGACTGTTCTATAGGCACCTTCTCAACGGTTCTGCCAGGTAACGATTTGCTGCAGTAAGCGCAGAATACACATAATTTAACAGACGGGCATCTTTCTCAGAGTATTAAAAACACCAAAAGCCTCAGATGGACTATGCTATGATAAATGCAGAATAAATCTCTGCCTTTTTTTTTTTCCTAAAGTTAAGTATAAATCTACCGACAATATTGATATCTATCGATATTTTACGTAAGAAGTAATTTTAACCATATACCCATTTTTCTTCTTCTGTTGTCAGCAATACTTCTCGTGAAAATGTAAACTCTCTGTATGGAAAATCACTGGCGGCCATGGTAATATTTGCTGTGCTGCTAGATTCGTTTATGAGTCCTCCATCACTGATCCCAGTTAATTCAAATGTGTAGTAATGCTTCTCCTCAGGACGGTTATCATCGACAGCCTAGGGAGAAGAACCAATTAACCATTTCCAGGTAGAGAGGTATAACTAATTTCTAATCAAGATGCTGGCTAGATAAAAGGAAGAACCTGAAATAGCTACTGGTGTAAAATCTCTTGTACCTGTATTAGAACCACTGCTGCACACTGCCTGTCTCGCATTGTCAAGGTCCCCGACGTCTCAATAAATTCTGTGTGATGACGGGGTGTTATATTCCAATATATTATGATTTCACCAAAAATCCCTGGGCCACGTGTCAGGCTGCAGAATGCAAACACAGATTTAATCTTCTACCTTTAATATTTGATACCAAATCCAGAGATATAAAGCACAGATATTGTTGTGCATGGAAGAAATGTTACCAGCACTGTGAAGCTTGAATTTTAATCTATTAAGTCACTATTAAGATCTTTACCATAACCTCTTCAGAGCAATAACGTGTCTGCAGTTCTGATTTACTTCCCCATGTTGGGAGGCATCTTGAGCTGTTTTTTTTGAGCTGAAAACAGAAGGGAAATGGGACTTACGGGTAGCACCCAGAGGTAATTTGGTTTTGAAGGCAGAAAGATACGAGAATAGTACTATGAGATCACTTGAGAAATGTTCTGTGTGCTGCTTGTCTAAAAACCTAGAGGCTAATCCTACTCATGACATTCTCGGTGAACTGAAGCATGGCAAGAAATTGTCTATACCATGATCTAGTACATGTTCTAAACTGGTGCTGCACAAAGCATCCCTTTGTCTGTTGGGATTCTCAGGGCAGCATGAGAATCCGTTTTCTTGCTTATATTTGCTGTTTCACTAAGGGAAAGTGTTGTAATACTTTTTCTCCAATTCTGTTAGAAGGTATGGTAACATTGTGATTTCTTCATCTTGTTTTCAGCTGACTGAATGCAGTGAAAGAATTGCATCTTGTTTCAACTAAGACCCAGTGCTGCTTTGGTTATGCTGATCATCGTAACAATGTACCGAATTTCAGCTCAAGCACCAACCCTGAACTGAATCCTGAAAAGCACAAAGCATCTTCAAATATAATTGACTGCCTTCCCCTATTCCTTTGATTAGAATCCTCTTTCCTTTAATGAATCTATGTTGTAAATAATTGGAAGACATACCTAAAGCTCCTCAGCAATACTGAAAAGACACCTACGTAGTATGTTCTGCCCTTCTTAAAAAACAAGCATCTAATTTTAAAAATACTTATGATTTTAGAAGTGATAATGAAATGCAGCATTCAATTAATTCTTGCCAAATGTGGAGCCTCATAGCTTTTGAAACAGAGCTGTTTTGGATAAATGAGTGATGTACTCACCTAATAAGAGCAGTCCCATTATAATTTCCTGAAGGTTCTCCAGTCAGAACATGCTGGGATGAATGTGCTATCCCAGCCACTCCAGAAGCTCCTTCATCACCCACAATAATGATGGTTGCAACACCTATGAAGAGAACAAAAGCTTCTCATGGTAAAACAAAGCTAACTAGTGAGGTATTTTTTTAGCATGTTTGGTGACACAAATGCTTAAGCACCAGCTTCCCGGGGAGCCCATGGAATCCCCAACCTTGGAGATATTCAGAATTTCAGTAGACAAGGCATTCAGTGACCTGATCTCATTGTGAAGGCAATTCAACAAGATGACCCCCCTAGATGGTCTCTTACAAACGAAATTATTCTATGTTTCTTACAGGTCCGAACCTGGTTTTGGTTTCTGCTTGTTTTTGTTAAACAATTCTTTACAGACAATGTTGATTATCTGAACACAAAAGTCTACGCCAACACTTGATTTAGACGGAAAAAGTACGATCTAAAATTCTCTTTGATTTCTTCAGATAAGGAAAAAACTGAGGGAAAAATACTGACCTCCTTTTGTCACAGGAGCTCTGCTAGCTCGTTTCTTCTATGTTGTTTCTGGGGGGAGTTGGGTTTTATTTACGGGGGGACGTTTGAGTCGATTCATGTGAAGATACACAATTCTGCACTAGCTTTTAAGAAATGTGTCTTTTTTTCAGACCACTTCACTTCTTCACAGAATATCAGTTCTAACTATAACATTCAGCACATATTCGGCTCCTCTCTTTGACTTGTAGAACGAATCCTAAAAGATATATCTTCTTAGGACTCAGGGCGTCTAGCACACAGACAGCCGCGGCGCGAAAGCCGCGCCCACAGGACACAGAACCCGCCGCGCCTCGCCCCGAGCTCCCGCCGAAGCGGCGCCCCACTCGCCACGCCACCAGCTCTGCTTTTCAACGTCCCCCCGACTAACGGGGGCTGCGCCGCTCCCGGAGGGACCGTCGGAGCGGGCACGGGCGCTGCGCCGGAGGGAGACACGGCTCCAGACCGCCAGCCTTCAGCGCACCTGCCCGCAGGGTCACACGCCTCCCGCCAGCTTCGCCGGCTCGGCGGGGGGGAACCGGAGACGAACGCCTCCGCTCCGCGCCGCGCCGCGCCGCGCCGCGTCGGCAAATCCCGCCCCCCCCGTTCCACCGGCACGGTCAGCCCCGCCGCGGCCGCACTCACCTGCCGCCTCTTTCGCCGCTCCGCTCCCGTCAGGCGCTCGTGCTTTGGGCATGCGCGGTAGCGAGACCGCAGCACCCGCCCCTTGCCGCGTCCCGGTTGGCTGCCTAGGACACGTCAATCACCTCTCTCGCCGCCTAGCAGCGCTCGCGAGTCGGGCATGCGCAGTACGGAGACCTCAACGCCCGCCCCTCTGGCAATCTGATAGGCGGACAGAGTGGCGACTGACGTGCCTAGGCAGCCAACCAGCGCTCCGTCTCTCCAGCCCCCCAGCCCTCCCGCGCCAGCAGCCGCGTTGCAAAGGGAAGAATAAACCGCGCGCCCCTGCTTTCCGCTGAAAAGGGGGGCGGCTGGGTCCCCGCAGCAGAAAAAACCCTTCCGTCCTGCATTGCCCTTCGCCAGTACAACTGCACAGCTGGGAACTCGGCAACGTCAAGCGGCCGTCTGACAGACGCACACTCGGAACTTGACTAGGCTGGCGATTTTGGCTGGCTTACACACACGGACTTGCACTTCTCTGAGGAAACAAATTCTTTTTTAAGCACAGCCTCTCCTTGGGGAAGAAAAAACGCCCCCTCCGCGCTCCCAAACACTAGGCAGCCGTGGGGAAACCACCGAAAGCCAAGACCGACAGCAGCAACGTCGAGTGCAATCTGGCTTCAATTCTGATCACGCACTTAATGGCCTCTCCCAGGCCTACCAATGACTGCTCCTTTTCTGGAAGGACAAACTGAACGTCCTAAACTGAAGACTGCACGGAACACAGCTCCACTGGCAGCCCATTTGCCTCTTCTCCGGCTTCCACGGGGAATATCTTGTAGCGTCCTCCAAATCGCAAACGTTCTTCCTCAGTCCACGGCCCCAGACGCGGAATCTCCTGAGCAGCGAGCGGAAACAAATGCGCGGGATTTTCTTCACGGCACCGAGAAGGCGGCGCTGGCAAAAAAACAGGCCAAAGCACCTAAACCCGTCTGCCAGCCCCAGCCTGCGGCCAAGAGACCGGGACCACCCTGCCCGAGGGGCCGCGCACCCCGCAGCTGTACTTGGACGACCGTGTGCGTGAAAGCAGGTGTGTCTACAAACGATTGTCTGTCCACATGCGTGTGCCTTGATGCAGGCTCCGTTCGTGCTTAAGCTGGAGTGAGTGCACAGCTGCGCCGTTTGTTGGCAAAGCTCCGCGTGTTGCACGACGTTGCCCAGTCCTGCATTTCTCATGCAGACAGATACACGGGAGCTCTGCTAGTAAAGGAGCAAAGACAGTCGTAGGCAGAACTGAATGCTGCTCCGAGCTACTTCTCACCTATGGCAAATGCTTCACAGGGGCCCGAGGAGAGGCGCTCAGCAGCCGATCTACAAAAGAAACGAAACAGATCATGCCTTAACGCGAAAGAGCAACAGGGCATCACTGCGCAAGTTTGTCCCTGATCTACAGCTGAGAGCGAACACTTGTGTGCTTGTTGGAGAGATTGTGTCTTGCCTGTAAGTGTCTGGGAGTTTGAGGCAAGTCAGTGTGGCTGGTTCGATAATCAACGTCTAGGATAGCTGCAGAGCGGTCCCTGTTGGTGTGGGGACAGTGTGCCTGTAGGTCAGTCTGTGTTCCTAGCACCTGCTGTATCGATCCGTCGCTCCACACGCGTGTGAGTCCATGTCTTTCTCTCCACAAGCATGTGTGCTGATTTCGTCGCACATGTGCATCTGTGCTAGTGTTGAGCTCAGCGGAGTGTGTCTCTGGACACTTGGTGTGCGTTGGCTGTGCCTGTGTGTAACGCAGCACAGCCACGACTGCCTCGGTGAAGAGAGACCAGGGAAATCATCTAGGCAGAGTCAACAAAAGAAAACCGAAGAGCGATTAACGTGTGCTCGACAGAGACGGATTCCCTGCGCTGACATTTCTCAGTAACGCCAGAAGAAAGCTGAGCGGTAGATCGACGGGAGAAATGCTTCCCTAGACGACATTTAGCGAATGAACTGCATTGTGCGCGGCTTTCGGGATTGTGCCTGAAAACTGCGAAAACCAGCAGAGCCTGTGCTCAAAAGTTGGTGGCTGTGTGACTGCATTGATGCACGTTCCCGTGTCTGCGAGTGTATAGACGGCTGTTTCAGGTTCACACAAAGGCACCTGGTCGGGTTTTTCTTCTGTGCGTGCACACGCGTTTCCCTTGTCTCTTCGGAACAGACGTAGCTCTCTGCATGCTGAACGACGTGGAAAAACGCGTCTGCCTATATTTTGGTTAACAATCGAGGGTGCGTGTTCCGTCAGCGGCATTTCTGTAGACGACTCTGCAGAGCCAGTTCTGAAAGCTCCGCACACCAGGACTGAATGTAGAACCAAGCAATTGCACAGGTGTGCTCGTAATATATTCTGACGGACGTCTTTTATGCCATAGCATTACGAACGTATTTGCGTTCAAGCAAGTATCACAAACAACGTGTGAAGCGAGGATCTGTGGGTATTTTCTCCGTACGGCATGCTTCGTGGTAGCTTACTTGCCGATCGCAGTCTTAGCGGTTTCTATACACGACTCGGTACAGGGAGAGAAAGAGAGTGCATGGGAAAACTTGCGTTTTCTGAGCTGGAACCTGTTTGCTACGCCTTCTGTTTGTCCAAGTGAACACACACGATTCCCCACTGAAAACCAAGCAGAAACCTTTCCACAAACTCCCAGGTAGGCGCACCCACCACCTCGTGCACGCGAACGCAGCTAGAGAAAAGCACCTAATTTTCCACACTGATGCTTAAGCAAACGCCAGGCCACACACAAGCACACATCTGCAAGCGCGCCCACTCCCATCTATGCACAGAAAGACGTACGCGAAACGTGCTGACATGCTTGAGGGTAAACAGGTGTGCGTTGATGGTTGGCGTACTGCATCACGCATACGTGGCTGCACGAGACTATTCTTTTGGAGGGTACGTGCAGATACGTCCCTGTACTTGGACGACTGTGTGCATGGAAGCATGTGTGTCTACAAACGATTGTCTGTCCACATGCGTGTGCCTTTTTGCAGACTCATTTCGTGCTCAAGTTGGAGTGAGTGCATAGCTGCTCCGTTTGCTGGCAAGGTTTCGCGTGTCGCACGACTTTGCCCAGTCCTGCATTTCTCACGCGGACAGATGCAAGTGAGTTCTGCTAGTAAAGGAGAAAAGACAGTCGCAGGAAGATCTGAATGCTGCTCCGAGCTACTTCTCACCCTTGGCAAATGCTTCACAGTGGCGCAAGGAATAGTGTTCCGCAGCCGATGGACAAGAGAAAAGGAACAGATCATGCCTTAACGCGAAAGAGTAACAGGGCGTAACTGCGCAAACTTATCCCTGATCTACAGCTGAGAGCGAACACTTGTGTGCTTGTCGGAGAGATTGTGTCTTGCCTGTAAGTGTCTGGGAGTCTGGCGCAGGTCAGTGTGGCTGGTTCTATAAACAACGTCTAGGATAGCTGCAGAGAGGTCCCTGTTGGTGTGGGGACAGTGGGCCTGTAGGTCAGTCTGTGTTCCTAGCGCCTGCTGTATCGATCCGTCGCTCCACACGCGTGTGAGTCCATGTCTTTCTCTCCACAAGCATGTGTGCTGATTTCGTCGCACATGTGCATCTGTGCTAGTGTTGAGCTCAGCGGAGTGTGTCTCTGGACATTGATGTGCGTCGGTTGTGCCTGTGTGTAACGCATCACAGCCATGACTTTTCCGTCGAAGAGAAACCAGGGAAATCATCTAGGCAGAGTCAACAAAGGAAAACCGAAGAGGGATTGACGTGTGCTCGACAGAGACGGATTCCCTGCGCTGACATTTCTCAGTAACGCCAGAAGAAAGCTGAGGGGTAGATCGACCGGAGAAATGCTTCCCTAGACGACATTTAGCGAATGAACTGCATTTTGCGCGGCTTTCGGCATTGTGCCTGAAAAGTGCGAAAACCAGCAGAGCCTGTGCTCAAAAGCTGGTGGCTGTGTGACTGCATTGATGCACGTTCCCGGGTCTGCGAGTGTACAGACGGCTGTTTCAGGTTCACACAAAGGCACCTGGTCGGGTTTTTCTTCTGTGCGTGCACACACGTTTCCGTTGTCTCTTCGGAACAGACGTAGCTCTCTGCATGCTGAACGACGTGGAAAAACGCGTCTGCCTATATTTTGGTTAACAATCGCGGGTGCGTGTTCCGTCAGCAACATTTCCGCAGACGACTCCGCAGAGCCAGTTCTGAAAGCTCCACACACCAGGTCTGAATGTATAACCAAGCAATTGCACAGGTGCGCGCCATCACATATTCTGAGGGACGTCATTTTCGCCACAGCAGCACGAAGGTATTTGAGTTCAAGCATGTATCAGAAACAATGTGTGGACTGAGGATGTGTTGGTATTTTCTCCGAACGGCATGCTTCGTGGTAGCTTACTTGCCGATCGCAGGCTTAGCGACTTCTATACACGACTCGGTATAGGGAGAGAAAGAGAGCGCATCGGAAAACTTGCCTTTTCTGCACTGGAACCTAGTTCCTACGCATTGTTTTTGTCCACGTGAACACACACGATTCCCCACTGAAAACCAAGCAGAAACCTTTCCACAAGCTCCCAGCTAGGTGCACCTACCACCTTGTGCGTACGAACGCAGCCAGAGAAAAGCACCTGCCTTTTCACACACTGAGACTTAGGTAAATGCCTGTCCACACACATGCACACATCCGCAAACGCGCCCACTCCCATCTTTGGACAGAAAGACGTACGCGAAACGTGCTGACATGCTTGAGGGTAAACAGGTGTGCATTGATGGTTGGCATACTGCATCACGCATACGTGGCTGCACGAGAATATTCTTTTGGAGGATACGTGCAGATACGTCCCTGTACTTGGACGACCGTGTGCGTAAAAGCGTGTGTGTCTACAAACGATTGTCTGTCCACATGCGTGTGCCTTGATGCAGGCTCCATTCGTGCTTAAGCGCGAGTGAGGGCACAGGTGCGCCGTTTGTTGGCAAGGTTCCACGTGTTGCACGACGTTGCCCAGTCCTGCATTTCTCATGCAGACAGATACACGGGAGCTCTGCTAGTAAAGGAGCAAAGACAGTCGTAGGCAGAACTGAATGCTACTCCGAGCTACTTCTCACCTATGACAAATGCTTCACAGTGGCGCAAGGAAAGGCGCTCAGCAGTCGATCTACAAGACATACGAAACAGATCATGCCTTAACGCGAAAGAGCAACAGGGCGTCACTGCGCAAACTTCTCTCTGATCTACATCTGAGAGCGAACACTTGTGTGCTTGTTGGAGAGATTGTGTCTTGCCTGTAAGTGTCTGGGAGTTTGGGGCAGGTCAGTGTGGCTGGTTCGATAATCAACGTCTAGGATACCTGCAGAGCGGTCCCTGTTGGTGTGGGGACAGTGTGCCTGTAGGTCAGTCTGTGTTCCTGGCGCCGGCTGTATCGATCCGTCGTTCCATACGCGTGTGAGTCCATGTCTTTCTCTCCACAAGCATGTGTGCTGATTTCGTCGCACATGTGCATCTATGCTAGTGTTGAGCTCAGCGGAGTGTGTCTCTGGACACTTGGTGTGCATTGGCTGTGCCTGTTTGTAACACAGCACAGCCACGACTGCCTCGGTGAAGAGAGACCAGGGAAATAATCTAGGCAGAGTCAACAAAGGAAAACCCTAGAGGGATTGACGTGTGCTCGACAGAGACGGATTCCCTGCGCTGACATTTCTCAGTAACGCCAGAAGAAAGCTGAGCGGTAGATCGACCGGAGAAATGCTTCCCTAGACGACATTTAGCGAATGAACTGCATTTTGCGCGGCTTTCGGGATTGTGCCTGAAAAGTGCGAAAACCAGCAGAGCCTGTGCTCAAAAGCTGGTGGCTGTGTGACTGCATTGATGCACGTTCCCGTGTCTGCGAGTGTATAGACGGCTGTTTCACGTTCACACAAATGCATCTAGTCGGGTTTTTCTTCTGTGCGTGCACACGCGTTTCCGTTGTCTCTTCGGAACAGACGTAGCTCTCTGCATGCTGAACGACGTGGTAAAACGCGTCTGCCTATATTTTGGGTAACAATCGCGGGTGCGTGTTCCGTCAGTGGCATTTCCGCAGACGACTCCGCAGAGCCAGTTCTGAAAGCTCCGCACACCAGGACTGATTGTAGAACGAAGCAATTGCACAGGTGCGCGCAATCACATATTCTGACGGACGTCTTTTATGCCACAGCAGCACGAAGGTATTTGCGTTCAGGCACGTATCAGAAACAATGTGTGGACGAGGATGTGTTGGTATTTTCTCCGTACGGCACGCTTCGTGGTCGCTTACTTGCCGATCGCAGTCTTAGCGGTTTCTATACACGACTCGGTACAGGGAGAGAAAGAGAGTACATCGGAAAACTTGCCTTTTCTGCACTGGAACCTGATTGCTACGCCTTCTGGTTGTCCACGTGAACGCACACGATTCCCCACTGAAAACCAAGCAGAAATCTTTCCACAGGCTCCCAGGTATGTGCACCCACCACCTTGTGCGAACGAACGGAGCTAGAAAAAAACACCTACATTTTCACACACTGATGCTTAAGCAAACGCTTGGCCATACACATGCACACATCCGCAAGCGCGCCCACTCCCATCTTTGGACAGAAAGACGTACGCGAAACGTGCTGACATGCTTGAGGGTAAACAGGTGTGCGTTAATGGTTGGCGTACTGCATCACGCATACGTGGCTGCACGAGACTATTCTTTTGGAGGGTACGTGCAGATACGTCCCTGTACTTGGACGACCGTGTGCGTGAAAGCGTGTTTGTCTACAAACGATTTTCTGTCCAGATGAGTGTGCCTTTTTGCAGGCTCCATTCGTGCTTAAGCTGGAGTGAATGCACAGCTGCGCCGTTTGTTGGCAAAGCTCCGCGTGTTGCACGACTTTGCCCAGTCCTGCATTTCTCATGCGTACAGATGCACGAGAGCTCTGCTAGTAAAGGAGCAAAGACAGTCGCAGGCAGAACTGAATGCTGCTCCGAGCTGCTTCTCACCCTTGGCAAATGCTTCACAGTGCGCGAGGAATAGCTTTTCGCAGCCGATGGACAAGAGAAACGGAACAGATCATACCTTAACGCGAAAGAGCAACAGGGCGTCACTGCGCAAGCTTCTCCCTGATCTACAGCTGAGAGCGAACACTTGTGTGCTTGTCGGAGAGATTGTGTCTTGCCTGTAAGTGTCTGGGAGTTTGGGGCAGGTCAGTGTGGCTAGTTCGATAATCAACGTCTAGGATAGCTGCAGAGCCGTCCCTGTTGGTGTGGGGACAGTGTGCCTGTAGGTCAGTCTGTGTTCCTAGCGCCTGCTGTATCGATCCGTCTCTCCACACGCGTGTGAGTCCATGTCTTTCTCTCCACAAGCATGTGTGCTGATTTCGTCGCACATGTGCATCTGTGCTAGTGTTGAGCTCAGCGGAGTGTGTCTCTGGACATTGATGTGCGTCGGTTGTGCCTGTGTGTAACGCATCACAGCCATGACTTTTCCGTCGAAGAGAAACCAGGGAAATCATCTAGGCAGAGTCAACAAAGGAAAACCGAAGAGGGATTGACGTGTGCTCGACAGAGACGGATTCCCTGCGCTGACATTTCTCAGTAACGCCAGAAGAAAGCTGAGGGGTAGATCGACCGGAGAAATGCTTCCCTAGACGACATTTAGCGAATGAACTGCAGTGTGCGCGGCTTTCGAGATTGTGCCTGAAAAGTGCGAAAACCAGCAGAGCCTGTGCTCAAAAGCTGGTGGCTGTGTGACTGCATTGATGCACGTTCCCGTGTCTGCGAGTGTACAGACGGCTGTTTCAGGTTCACACAAAGGCACCTGGTCGGGTTTTTCTTCTGTGCGTGCACACACGTTTCCCTTGTCTCTTCGGAACAGATGTAGCTCTCTGCACGTTGAACGACGTGGTAAAACGCGTCTGCCTATATTTTGGTTAACAATTGAGGGTGCGTGTTCCGTCAGCGGCATTTCCGCAGACGACTCCACAGAGCCAGTTCAGAAAGCCCCGCACACCAGGACTGAATGTGGAACCAAGCAATTGCACAGGTGCGCGCAATCACATATTCTGACGGCCGTCTTTTATGTCACAGCAGCACGAAGGTATTTGCGTTCAAGCACGTATCAGAAACAATGTGTGGACCGAGGATCTGTGGGTGTTTTCTCCCTACGGCATGCTTCGTGGTAGCTTACTTGCCGATCGCAGTCTTAGCGGTTTCTATACACGACTCGGTACAGGGAGAGAAAGAGAGTGCATGGGAAAACTTGCGTTTTCTGCGCTGGAACCTAGTTCCTACGCCTTCTGGTTGTCCACGTGAACACACACGATTCCCCACTGAAAACCAAGCAGAAACCATTCCACAAGCTCCCAGCTAGGTGCACCCACCACCTCGTGCCCGCGAACGCAGCTAGAGAAAAGCACCTACCTTTTCACACACTGATGCCTAAGCAAACGCTTGGCCACACACATGCACACATCCGCAAGCGCGTCCACTCCCATCTATGGACTGAAAGACGTACGCGAAACGTGATGACATGCTTGAGAGTAAACAGGTGTGCGTTGATGGTTGGCGTACTGCATCATGCATACGTGGCTGCACGAGAATATTCTTTTGGAGGGTACGTGCAGATACGTCCCTGTACTTGGACGACCGTGTGCGTGAAAGCGTGTGTGTCTACAGACGATTGTCTGTCCACATGCGTGTGCCTTGATGCAGGCTCCATTCGTGCTTAAGCTGGAGTGAGTGCACAGCTGCGCCGTTTGTTGGCCAGGTTCCACGTGTTGCACGACGTTGCCCAGTCCTGCATCTCTCACGCGGACAGATTCAAGGGAGCTCTGTATAGACGGCTGTTTCATGTTCTCACAAAGGCACCTGGTCGGGTGCATCCCAGATACAGCCTCCCAGATTCAGCATCCCCGATACAGCTTCCCGGATACAGCATCCCAAATACAGCATCCTAGATACAGTATCCTAGATACGCCATCCCAGATACAGCATCCCAGATACAGCATCCCAGATAAAGCATCCCATATACAGCATCCCAGATACAGCATCCTAGGTACAGCGTAATAGATACAGCATCCCATATACAACATGTCGAGCTGTGCTCCTCTCCCACACCAAGTGCTGATCGTGGGGCTCAGAGTGAGGGGGGGCAGCGAGGAGGTCCGTGGACTGGAATAAGTTTTGTCTGGGGTTTTTCAAACGCCTCTGCTGACACGTCGTATAAAAACCGATTGCTGCAGTGCTAAGGAATGAACAGGCGGATGAGCAACAGACTGCAGAAACTGCTTGCGTTTTGGTTTATTGAAAAATTCGTATTGAACTCAAAAAGCAATACGATCTTGCAGTGGTCTTCTAATAGCTAGTGACAGCTTTTAATGTACTGGTTTGGAACTTTGAGATGAGATTTGAGATGAAGGGCTGTTCCATTGTGGAATATTGCAGGAGTAAATTTCAGGCATTTCAGCATGCCTGGAAGATTTGCAGCTTGATAAAGACCTCAGGCTTTTTGGTTTAATCAGACTTTTGTAGATCCCACCTTCACTGGTCAAAGCACCGGCTGCCAATGTGTTTTCTGGTGTTGTCACTTCTTTCTGACCAAAGACGGCAGAGGCAGCAGCTCTACTGGTGGTGTCTGTTTTATTGAGACATGGGGATCTACAGGAACTTTAACCCGAAAGCTCAGGAAGCTGTGGTCCGTGGTCTATCTTTGTAATGTTTGTAGATTCTTCTGCAACGTTTGTGAGTGTGAACTGCTGTGCAGGTAGAAGGAAGAAAGATGTGTGAGCTAAAGCAGCAGGAAGGCTGCAGCCGTGTAAGCCGGGGGTGCAAGCGGCACGAAACGGGCTGCAGCGGCGGAGGCCTCGGTCTCGGGCCGTCCCGGGCAGGCGGCGGAGCCCTCGGTCCCAGGCCGTCCCGGGCAGGCGCAGCCCGAGCGCTCCCGGCCCCGCTGCCGCTGCCCCGCCGGGGCCGGGGCCGCGCTGCGGGCGGACAGCGCCGCTCTGCGGCCGCCGGCGGCTCCGGGCCGGGAGGGGGGGCGGGGCCCGGTGGCGGGCGCGGACGGGATTGGCTCCTGCGCCGGATGGGCGGGGCCACGCTGCGTAAGTGCGGGGGCGGAGGAGCGCGTGCCGCCGGTGCGGCGGCGGGAGGAGCGCGCGAGGAGCGGCGGGGCCGGCGGTGAGCGAGGGGCGGGCGGACGGACGGACACCGGGGAGACCGGCCGGGGCCGCCCCGGTCCCGGCTGAGGGGGGAGGCTGGAGGGGGAGGGACGGGCTAGTTTGGGCAGGAGGAAGGCGAGGGGCAGGCAGCCGCAACAGCGCGGCCTCGGGCCGGGCCGAGCAAGGGGCGAGGGGGAAACACGCGGGCGGCTGGGAGGGAAGGGAGCCCCGGGCTGAGCGCTGCGCGGGGCTCGGGCGGGGCCGTGGGGCGGAGGGGGGAGCCCGTGGTGCCACAGGGCAGAGGGAGGAAGGCGAGCGGGAGGGGGCGGCGCCGGGGCGGTGCCAGGGGGCGCCAGGGGCGGGGGCGGCGCTGCCGCGGGGAGGGGCCGGGAACGGGGGGAGCGGCGGAGGAGCCTGAGGGCAGGACGGCGCAGAAGGAGCTTGGGCGGGAAAGGCTGAGGGACCTCAGGGAGGGGGTGACATCGGGGAGGCTTTGGTGGGAAAGGCTGAGGGACCTCAGGGAGGGGGTGACATTGGGGGGGCTTTGGCGGGAAAGGCTGAGGGACCTCAGGGAGGGGGTGACATTGGGGGGGCTTTGGCGGGAAAGGCTGAGGGACCTCAGGGAGGGGGTGACATCGGGGGGGCTTTGGCGGGAAAGGCTGAGGGAGCTCGGGGAGGAGATGGCGTCGGGGAGGCTGCAGGGGGCAATGCTGAGGTAGCTCAGGACGGGATGGCACTCAGGTCTGGTTTCAAAGGGAAATGCTGAGGTACCTTGAGGAATGGACGCTGGGCTGGGAGCTATGAACACATCAGACTGGTTAAGAGAGTGTTCATGACAGAAATTTGTGCAGTGAAGTATTCCAGCAAAGAGCGGGAGAAGAGCCAAACTTAGATCAGGCCTCCTAGGACGCCTGCAGGTTTGGGGACAGGGATGACGAGCTTGTTAATCCGGTCCTAACTATTTCTTTCTCTGTCCCTCTCTTGCAGCACCTGACTGAATGGAGGAGCAAGTGGACGGGAAGTTCCTGCGCCACACACAGATCACATTTATCGCTCTCGCCCTCAGAGACCCGGAGATCCAAACCGTTCGCATCGTGCCTTGAAGCAGCCTATGCTCATGCGCTTCTCCCAGGGAGAAGGCGGAATGGCAGTGACTGGCCACGTTAAGCCACAGGGTGCACACTGTGCAGCTGTCAAGCCCAGCTCTGCATTAGCTCACACCTGCGGTTTTGCGCCGCACACGCACATTTGAGTTGTCGCTGGTTGTTGCAGCGTTTGGCTTTGGTGAGGACAGCGTGTGTTTGTCAGCAGTTGGTGTAGGTGGGATCTGGAGGAGAAAGCGATATTTCCGTGCCAGAACTGGTTGGTGTTTGCATGGTATTGTGGCGGTTGTTCCCGCAGGCGATGAGTGCTGGAGCATTATTGGAGGATGAGGGGATTTTGGAGGCTTGTCTGTGAGATGCACTAGAGGCAGCAGCTGAAAGCGAAAGGCTGAGATTTGGAGGGTTTGTCGGTGGGTTTTGGGCAGTTGTCAGCTGAAGAGTTGGCTGTTTGCAGGTGAGGTGTAGGGCAGATGGTGAAGCTGACTTTGCCTGGGCAGCGCAACTGGCTGGGTGTGCAGAGCTGAGGAGAGCGGGCTGCTGCGGGTGACCCTAAAGCTGGAGAACCAGCCGGCAGCTCCAGACGCTCCCGCTGCCGGGCAGGGCCGTGCAGGCCAGTGCCCTGGGGCACAGCGACGTGACCCTCCGCAAGTACCAAAGAGCAGGTGAGGACCGTGGGCATTTGTACTGAGCTGTGACATCTCTAACCCGTGACATTGGGGTCCAGCCTGAGCAGGGCACGTGCGGAAGCTGTGCTGCAGGGAGGGCAGAGCTGAAGGGAAGGGCTGTGCCAGGGGCTGGTGCCAAGGCAAGGTGGGCGCGCTGTGGGGTGTGGGGAGGTGTCAGCCCCGGACTCAGCCCCTGTCTGACTGTAGTGCCCTTGGGCTGGTGTAGCTCAGTCCTCTGTGTGTTTCTCTTCAGGGGGAGCAGCATGCAAAGGAAAAGCAAGGAAGGAGGTGAACCCATGAGGAAGAGTGATGGATAAAGAGGGTTGGAGCGCACCTGCCAGTCAAGAGGGATCAAGAAAGAAGACACCGGTGGTGGAACCGCAGGTCAGGAGAGCTCAAGGAGGGAGAAAGGTGACTGTGGCTGTATGGGATTTTCTAGCTCACACACCAATGAAAACAGTTTGGCTAATAAAAGAAATGTATGCAAAACCAATAATTAAAGGCAGAGAATGTTTATATGCTATGTATGGGGTAGACCTGAAGGTATATTTCTTCCTACAACGAAGGAGAATTCGCGATACATGCTGCTGTCAGCAACGACCAGTAAGCGACAAGACTCTATTTACTGATGCCTCTGGTCGCTCACATAAAGTTGTAATTACATGGCTAAACTCAGATACCCAGTGCTGCAAACACAAGGTAGAAAAAGAGACCAAGAGTCAAACAAGTTCTTGAGCTGACAGCTGTTAGGATCGCTTTGAGGTGTTCTGTAACAAGCCTGTGAATGTTGTAACTGGCTCATATTATGTGGCTGGCATACTTAACCGCCTGGAAGCTTCTTTTCTTAAGGAAGAGGATAATCCTCTTTTGATGGCTGAATTGAGAATGCTATGGTTTCTAATAAATCATAGACATCATAGGTATTATGCAATGCACACCCGCTCTCGCAGTGGCCCTTCCAGGACCACTTGCGGAAGGCAGTAGGAGGGCCGATGCACGAGCTGTGCCGCTCACTGTGCCTAAAGCCTTGGAGCAAGCTAAATGATCACATAAATTCTTTCACCAGAGTGCAAAGGCGTTAAAACGACAACTTCAAATGACAGTGGATCAGGCCAGGAGCGTTCTCATGTCCTGCCCTGGTTGCCAACAGTTGGCACCCGCGCCATCCACAGAGGGTGTTAATCCAGGAGGGGTTACTGCCAATGAAGTACGGCCAGCAGATGTAACGCATTGTTCTGAATTGGGTAAATACGTACGTGTTTCCGTAGACGCTCATTCCAGATTTCTCGTTGCTGCTGCACGCGCTGGTGAAAGAGCACGAGACGTCTGTAACATTGGTTGGCATGTTTTGCTGTTTGAGGAGTTCCACGATCTGTAAAACCAGAGGAAAGCGGATTAGAGGAGCGATCCCCCAGCGCGCTGTAATAGAAGTGCCTGCTTTTTAACACTTTCAAACCAGTGTTAAAGAGTCTGTTTGACGACTTTTCGGTATCATTTCTGGCGACGAGGATGGGATAATCTGCCTGACCTGCCGTGGATCCCAGGATCTCTGGGACCTTGTGCCGGCACCGGGGAATTCCTGGAAGGGACCACAGCTCCTCGGACCAGCTCGGGACGCGGGTAAAACCCCATCAATGAGATAAGGCACTTTCATTGTCTGGTTGCGTTGGCACGCTGCCTGCGCGAGACGTGGGCGACACCAGCGCGTTGGGTCTGCGCATTCGCGTCTGCGCATTTTGGTAAACTGGGTAACTTAAAAAAAGAAAGAAATAAAAAATTAAAGGGGAAAATGAGAAAACAATAAATTAAAGAGAAAAACGAGGGAACAGCAATTTGATAAAGGTACCTTTAATGATTTTGCTGTTTGTGCCTTAGCAATTGTATAATTGTTTCTGGCTTTAGTGGTTTGTTGTTGTTGTTACTTGTGTCTTGGGGGATTTTATAGTCCAGTACTTAGGGTCCACCAATTGTCTCTTATTGTGATTGTGAAGTAGGTAGTGGACAATCGGCAGGAGGATTCGTGAGAAATCCCCCCCAGGCTGTGTTTTCTGACATTGGAAAAGGATCGTTTGCTGTTCAACAGGGCGTCAACCAGGGAGAATCTGATTGAGTATTGTAATTAATGGTGGCCACTGTAAATAATATTAATGTGCTTCACAGGTCTAGGTGGGTATACTTTGAGATCTGTAGTATAGTAATGTGCTGCATGTAATATGTAGTAAGATATCTATTTTAAATCATATATTGCCTATTACATAAGGCATATTACACAATACATAATGTTACATATGCATTGTCTTTATTCTCTTCAGATCCATTTGTTTTGAAAAAGGATAATCAGGGAAAGAAATGCAAACCAGTAAAAGGTTTGTTGAAGAACAGCTATTGGTGTAGAATACACAGAGAACATGAGATCAAAATTGTCCCTCGGTCAGTCCAGGGTAGGATCCTGATATCCTTATATCGGGGCACAGGCTGCATTGGTATCGCCAGTGCATTTTATATGGGATTAGACACGCTGCGCCTAAAGCTGTAAATGTGCCAAAACCTTCTGAGATTAAACAGGATTGTGAGGAGTCTCCCACTGAGTTTTTACACCGTCTTAAACCGACAGCTCAGAAATATATTAATATAGATCCTGACTTGGAGAACAGAGAAATAGAATTCTTAGTTGACTGGGAGCTCATTATTCTGTGTTAAACACTATGCAGGGAATATTAAGGAGCGATTCTGTAACAGTTATGGGTGCCACAAAAATTGCAAAACACGGCCCTTTAACCTGCTGCTTAGAATGTTTGTATGTGGAGTCTGTACTTATTGATTGTGTACCATGTGTCTTCTCTTGTGCACAACGAATGGTTGAAAAAAGCTTTAATGGTGCAATGGCTGTGCAGTTACACGCTGCTGTGGCTGGAATTGTTAAACAAAGAAGGGGAGATGTGGCAGGGTTGTGACATCAGGCCCGTGAGAAATTGCAAGAGTCACAGTGTGAGAACAAGCGCTGGTGGAACAACACAAGCAGCAAGGACTGTGTGGGACATGAACCATCAGGGACAGAGGGATTGGTACATCAGGGACAGAGGGATTGATACAGGATCGGTACATCAAGGACAGAGGTCCGCGATGTTTCAAATGCAAACCTGAGTTTGTATTAAATGTCTCTCTGCATCTTAAAGAGAGTCTGTGCCTCATCTGCTACACCCCTTTATCTGTTTCCCAAATTACGATTTAGACTGTATTTACCGTTGTAAAAACAAAGCTTTCCCCCCTTAATTTTTGTCACGTGTTGTAGTTAGAATTAATAGAGATATTGGAGCCCATCGTAGCTAAACTGGAAAAAGACAGCAGCCGTGTGTATTTTTAAATAAAGACTAAATCAAGTGTGCTAGCTCATTATCTTTAAGCGTTTTACTGTGATCACCTCTCTCCCAAGGTTTTGTGTCAGTTGTATCAAGGCCTGACACCCACGGCCACAGTGGATGAATCACCATGGGCACAACACCAGGAACCTGCCTGTTCGTGTCCAGGATATCCACTCCAGCAGACACGTTTTAATTGGTACTTGCATTATGGATTAGATGCAACAAAAATCCATACTTTCTTTTGTCCTTTGCTATAGAGGAGGGGGTTGAACTTTTCTATAGCAGATTCAATCACTTGTTGTAAAGCAATGAAATAAATAACTTAGGCTTTTTCTATGGATAAACAACATTTAATTCAATTCCTTAATTGTATTCCTTAAACACTTGTTCGTTAGACCATAAGCAAAACAGCGCTGGGTGTTAGTTCGTTAGTAGGCCCTTATTATGTGGTTGGTTAACCCTGAAAATGTTAGCTCCCTCTATCAATATAAGCTCATAAACAAGTTTCAAAATTTTTATGTAGAACTTACCCACCTTTTCCTTTTTGCAGGTTCAGAGCCCGAGCCTCATTTGGTTGTATCTGTAAACATCAAACGTCTCAGCACAAATCACAACTGCATTTCTCACAGACAGAAGTGCCTGATCTCCACAGCTTGCCTGGCAGTGCAGAGAGCAGGAAGTGCGGTGAGTCCTGGGCCTTTGGGGACATTTCACCCTGTTTTGTGTCCCAGTCCCTCCCTGCTCCCTCGTCTTTCCTGCTGTGCCCTTCTTCCTCTTCATCTCTTCTCCCTCTGGCCCTCTGCTGCTTCCTCACCTATTCCCCCACCCTTCTGAATCTCTGTGCAGGGTTTCTCGTATCTCCCTCTCCGTCTCCACCCCTCTGTGTTCTCATCATCCGCGGTTTCTCTTTGTCGTCATTCTTGTCTGTTGCTCTGTCCCGCTCCGTGCCCCATTATTTCTCACTGTATCCCTCTGTCCTGCTCCCTGCGCCTATTCCTGCCCCTCTTCTTTTTTACTCCCTCTTCCTCTTGCTGCCCACCCCAGGATTTTTTCCCAATCTCTATCCTGCCCCAACCCTTATTGTTCTTTCTCTCTCCTGCTCCCTCTCTGTCTTTCTGCCTGTCTGCCCTTTCCCTGCTGCTTCTTTCTCCATCTCTGTCCAGATTACTGCCCCTTTTCCTTCTTGATGTCTTTCTGTCCTGTTTGTCTTTCTGTCTTCCTTGCCTGTTCCCAGCCCCATCCCCTCTCGTTGTATCTTCCCTGTCCAGCTGGCTCTGCCTTTTCTTTGTCTTCTCATCCTCTTTCCTGCTCCTCAGCCCTCTTTTCCTCTTCCTCCAGCTCATTGCTGCATGTTTTCCCTTTCCAGTCTCTTCATTTTGATCTAAACTTTGCTTTGTTTCTCAGTCCCTTTGTTCTCTTCCCTTCCTGTTGCCTCTCAGTGGGCAGTGACGACCTGGTTCAGAGACAGCACGGCGACCACATCCCAGGTCGCTCGGTCCATCAGCACACAGACGCCACTGTGGTGGAAAGTAAATGGCGTTTCTTAACAAGGAACACAGCGTTATATACCTTAGGTTTGCAACGTCACGTCCATCTGCTTGCCTCACATACTCCTACCTACCTAGGGAGGGGCTACTATCTTTCTGTACAGCGCGAGATCTTCCGGCGTCCAGACCCTAACTACCTACAGGTATGCGTCACAACCCCCCCTGGACACCGTTTGTGTCACAAACGCCCCTGGACAGGGTGTGTCTCACAAACCCCATTGGACAGCATGTGTCACAACCTCCCCTGGAAACTGTGTGTGTCACAAACACCATTGGACAACGTGTATGTCACAAACGCCCCTAGATAGGGTGTCTGTCACAAACCCCATTGGACAGCGTGTCTGTCACAAACCCCATTGGACAGCGTGTGTGTCACAAGCCCCCCTGGAAACTGTGTGTGTCCAAAATATCCCTGGACAGTGTGTGTGTCACGAACCCCCCTGGACAGTGTGTGTGTCACGAACCTCCCTGGACAGTGTGTGTGTCACAAACACCCTTAGACAGGGTGTGTGTCACAAACCCCATTGGAGACTGTGTCTCTCACAATCCCGATTGGACAGCGTGTGTCACAATCCCCATTAGACAGCGTGTGTGTCACAATCCCCATTGGACAGCGTGTGTGTCACAAACCCCATTGGAAAGGGTGTGTGTCACAAACACCCCTGGACAGTGTGTGTGTCACAAACGCCCCTGGACAGGGTGTTTGTCACATACCTCATTGGACAGTGTGCATGTCACAAACCCCATTGAACAACGTGTGAGTCACAAAGCCCATTGGACATGGCGTGTGTCACAAACCCCAGTGGACAGCGTGTGTGTCACAAACACCATTGGACAGGGTGTGTGTCACAAACACCCCTGAACAGAATGCGTATCACAAACCCCATTGCAAACTGTGTGTGTCACAAACCTCATTGGACAGCATGTATGTCACAAACCCCCTTGGACAGTGTGTGTGTCAAAACCACCCTTGGACAGCGTGTGTGTCACAAACCCCTTTGGACAGTGTGTGTGTAACAAACGTCCCTGGACAAGGTGTGTGTTACAAACCACGGTGGAGTTTGTGTGTGTCACAAACCCCATTGCACACTGTGTGTGTCACAAACCCCATTGGACAGCCTGTGTGTAACAGACCCCATTGGACAGGGTGTGTGTCACAAACACCCCATTGTACAACGTCTGTGTCAGTAACGTCCCTGGACACGGTGTGTGTCACAAGCCCCATTGGACAGTGTGTGTGTCGAAAAACTGGTTGGACATGGTATGTGTCACAAACCCCATTGGACATGGTGTGTGTCACAAACCCCCTTGGACAGCATGTGTGTCACAATCCCCCTTGGACAGTGTTTGTGTCACAAACACCTCTGGACAGCTTTTGTGTCACAAACCCCATTGCACGGTGTGTGTGTCACAAACCCCTTTGGACAGTGTGTGTGTCACAAACCCCATTGGACACTGTGTGTGTCACAAACGCTATTGGACAGCGTGTGTGTAAGAAAACCCATTGGACAGCGTGTGTGTCACAACCTCCCGTGGAAACTATGTGTCTAACAAAGACCCCTGGACAGCGTTTGTGTTACAAACCCCATTGGAGAGTGTGTGTGTCACAAAATCTATTGCATAGCGTGTGTGTCACAAACGCCATTGGACAGCGTGTGTGTCACAAACGCCATTGGACAGCGTATGTGTCACAAACCCCATTGGACAGGATGTGTGTCACAAACACCCCTGGACAGCGTGTGTGTCACAAACGACCCTGTACAGTGTGTGTATCACAAATACCCCTGGATAGAGTGCTTGTCATAAACCCCATTGCACTTTGTGTGTGTCACAAACGCCACTGGACAGCGTGTGTGTCACAAACCCCATTGGACAGGGTGTGTGTCACAAACACCCCTGGATAGAGTGCGTGTCATAAATCCCCTTGCACTTTGTGTGTGTCACAAACTCCATTGGACAGTGTGTGTGTCACAAGCCCCTCTGGACAGTGTGTGTGTCACGAACACCCCTGGACACCTTTTGTTTCACAAACGTTTCTGGACAGGATGTGTGTCACAAACCCCATTGGACAGTGCGTGTTTCACAAACCCCATTGGACAGTGTGTGTGTCACAAACCCGCTGGAAGCTGTGTGTGTACAAAATACCCCGGGACAGCGTGTGTGTGACAAACCCCATTGGACAGCCTGTGTGTCACAATCCCCATTGGACAGGCTGTGTGTCACAAACACCCCTGGACACCATTTGTGTCACAAACGCTCCTGGACAGGGTGTGTGTCACAACCGCCATTGGACAGTGTGTGTGACATAAACCCCATTGGACAGCGTGCATGTCACAAACCCCGTTGGACATTGTGTGTGTCACAAACCCCCTTGGACAGTGTGTGTGTCACAACCCCATTGAACACTGTCTGTGTCACAATTCCCATTAGACAGCGTGTGTGTAAGAAATCCCATTGCACAGCGTGTGTGTCACAAAGCCAATTGGACAGCGTGTGTCACAATCCCCCTGGAAACTGTGCGTTTCACAAACACCCCTGGACAGGGTGTGTGTAAAAATCCCATTGGACTGCATGTGTGTGACAAACCCCTTTGGACAGCGTGTGTCACAATCCACCTGGAAACTGGGTGTGTCACAAACACCCCTGGACAGGGTGTGTGTCACAATCGCCATTGTACAGCCTCTGTGTCACAAACCCCATTGGACAGAGTGTGTCTGACAAACCCCATTGGACACCCTGTGTGTCACAAACCCCATTGCACAGCGTGTTTGTCACAAACCGCATTGGACAGCCTGTGTGTCACAACCCCTCTTGGACAGTGTGTGTGTCACAAACCCCCCTAAACAGTGTGTGTGTCACCAAACCCATTGGACAGCGTGTTTGGTACAAACGCCATTGGACAGCGTGTGTGTCACAAACCCATTGGACAGCCGTTGTTTCACAAACCCCATTGCACAGGGTGTGTGTAATAAACACCCCTGGACGCCGTTTGTTTTAGAAACGCCCCTGGACAGCCTGTGTGTCACAAGCCTCCGTGGAAACTGTGTGTGTCACAAACATCCCTGGACAAGGTGTGTGTCACAAACGCCATTGGACAGCCTGTGTGTCACAAATCCCATTGGACAGCGTGTGTCTCACAATCCCCATTGGACACCCTGTATGGCACAAATCCCATTGCACAGCTTGTTTGTCACAAACCCCATCGGATAGCCTGTGTGTCACAACCCGTCTTGGACAGTGTGTGTGTCACAAACCCCCCTAAACAGTGTGTGTGTCACCAAACCCATTGGACAGCGTGTTTGGTACAAACGCCATTGGACAGCGTGTGTGTCACAAACCCATTGGACAGCCGTTGTTTCACAAACCCCATTGCACAGGGTGTGTGTAACAAACACCCCGGGACGCCGTTTATGTCAGAAACGCCCCTGGACAGCGTGTGTGTTACAAACTCCATTGGAGAGTGTGTGTGTCACAAACCCCATTGGACAGAGTGTGTCACAACCGCCCCTGGAAACTGTGTGTGTCACAAACACCCCTGGACAACGTGTATGTCACAATCACCCCTAGATAGGGTGTGTGTCACAAACCCCATTGGAGAGTGTATGTGTCACAAACCCCTTTGGAGAGTGTATGTGTCACAAACCCCATTGGACAATGTGTGTGTCACAAACCCCATTGGACAGCATGTGTCACAAGTCCTGCTGGAAACTGTGTGTGTCCAAAATATCTCTGGACAGAGTGTGTGTCACAAACCCCATTGGACAGCGTGTGTGTCACGAACCCCATTGGACAGTGTGTGTCACTAACCCCGCTGGACAGTGTGTTTGTCACACACACCCTTGGACTGAATGTGTGTCAGAAACCCCATTGGAGAGCGTGTGTGTCACAAACCCATTGGACAGCCGTTGTTTCACAAACCCCATTGGACAGGGTGTGTGTCATAAACACCCCTGGACGCCGTTTGTGTCACAAATGCCCCTGGACAGCGTGTGTGTCACAAACTCCATTGGAAAGTGTGTGTGTCACAAACCCCATTGGACAGCGTCTGTGTCACAAACTCCATTGGACAGGGTCTGTGTCACAAACACCCCATTGTACAACATTTGTGTCAGTAACGTCCCTGGACAGGGTGTGTGTCACAAACCCCATTGGACATGGTGTGTGTCACAAATCCCAGTGGACAGCGTGTTTCACAACCACCCCTGTACAGTGTGTTTTTCACAAACACCCCTGGACACCGTTTGTGTTACAATCGCCCCTGGACAGAGAGTGTGTCACATACCCCTTTGGAGAGTGTGTGTGTCACAAACCCCATTGGACAGGGTGTGTGTCACAAACGCCATTGGACAGTGTGTGTCACAAACCCCCCTGGAAACTGGGTGTGTGTCACAAACGCCATTGGACAGCCTGTGTGTCACAAACCCCATTGGACAGCGTGTGTCTCACAAACCCCATTGGACACCCTGTGTGTCACAAACCCCATTGCACAGCGTGTTTGTCACAAATCGCATTGGACAGCCTGTGTGTCACAACCCCTCTTGGACAGCATGTGTGTCACAAACCCCCCTAAACAGTGTGTGTGTCACAAAACCCATTGGACACCGTGTTTGGTACAAACGTCATTGGACAGCGTGTGTGTCACAAACCCATTGGACAGTCGTTGTTTCACAAACCCCATTGCACAGGGTGTGTGTAACAAACACCCCTGGACGCCGTTTGTGTCAGACACGCCCCTGGACAGCGTGTGTGTCACAAACTCCATTGGAGAGTGTGTGTGTCACAAACCGCATTGGACAACGTGTATGTCACAATCGCCCCTAGATAGGGTGTGTGTCACAAACGCCATTGGAGAGTGTATGTGTCACAAACCCCATTGGACAACGTGTGTTTCACAAACCCCATTGGACAGCATCTGTCACAAGCCCCCCTGGAAACTGTGTGTGTCCAAAATATCCCTGGACAGAGTGTGTGTCACAAACCCCATTGGACAGCGTGTGTGTCACGAACCCCCCTGGACACTGTGTATGTCACAAACACCCTTAGACAGGGTGTGTGTCACAAACCCCATTGGAGAGCGTGTGTGTCACAAAAACCGATTGGAAAGGGTGTGTGTCACAAACACCCCTGGACACTGTGTGTGTCACAAACCCCATTGAATAATGTGTGAGTCACAAAGCCCATTGGACACTGCGTGTGTCACAAACCCCCTTGGACAGGGTGTGTGTCACAATCCACCTGGAAACTGGGTGTGTCACAAACACCCCTGGACAGGGTGTGTGTCACAAACGCCATTGGACAGTGTGTGTCACGAACCCCATTGGAGAGCGTGTGTGTCACAAAGCCCATTGGAAAGGGTGTGTGTCATAAACACCCCTGGACAGTGGGTGTGTCACAAACCCCATGGAATAACGTGTGAGTCACAAAGCCCATTGGACACTGCGTGTGTCACAAACCCCCTTGGACAGGGTGTGTGTCACAATCCACCTGGAAACTGGGTGTGTCACAAACACCCCTGGACAGGGTGTGTGTCACAAACGCCATTGGACAGCGTGTGTCTCACAAACCCCATTGGACACCCTGTGTGGCACAAACCCCATTGCACAGCGTGTGTGTCACAAACCGCATTGGACAGCCTGTGTGTCACAACCCCTCTTGGACAGTGTGTGTGTCACAAACCCCCCTAAACAGTGTGTGTGTGTCGCAAAACCCATTGGACAGCGTGTTTGGTACAAACGCCATTGGACAGCGTGTGTGTCACAAACCCATTGGACAGCCGTTGTTTCACAAACCCCATTGCACAGGGTGTGTGTAACAATCACCCCTGGACGCCGTTTATGTCAGAAACGCCCCTGGACACCGTTTTGTCACAAATGCCCCTGGACAGCGTGTGTGTAACAAACTCCATTGGAAAGTGTGTGTGTCACACCCCCTCCTGGAAACTGTGTGTGTCACAAACACCCCTGGACAACGTGTACGTCACAAACGCCCCTAGATAGGGTGTGTGTCACAAACCCCATTGGACAGTGTATGTGTCACAAACCCCATTGGACAACGTGTGTCTCACAAACCCCATTGGACAGCCTGTGTCACAAGCCCCCCTGGAAACTGTGTGTGTCCAAAATATCCCTGGACAGCGTGTGTGTCACAAACCCCATTGGACAGCGTGTGTGTCACGAATCCCATTGGACAGTGTGTGTCACAACACCCCCTGGACATTGTGTGTGTCACAAACACCCTTAGACAGGGTGTGTGCCACAAACCCCACTGGACACACAGATGACTACAGTAAAAAACCAACACTGAAGGTATGCAGGTCTTTATTTCTTCTAGTCGAGGGGATCAATAAGAGATTTAGCTGCTTGCACTGTTTTTGTTACTCACACACTGATGATCTAGTATAGAAGCTGCAAACCTCACAAGAAGCAGACCCAGAACCTCATTTAAGTGCCCTAAGGTCAAATTAAGAAGTCATTTAGCTGGTTTTCTCAGTGACCCCCCTCCTCTGAGGTTCCTCCTTGCACAGTGACTATCAACGCCAGAAGGAAAATTTACTTTAATCCCGCACGCAGGTGAATTTTGGATTTTTAAGTTTCTTTCCTGAAATGAATGATGTATTTCTCTCTTATATGGTTAAGTAAAGGTTCACAAAAAAACCACATTTCTTTGCTGGACTTTTGTTTCTTTTCAGTGGCAAAATTTGTCACTGTGCAAATATTGGATCAGATGGCAACTAAAATATCATGAAGTTAGTTGACGTTCCTCCAATACCCATCTATAGAAACACATTGTTATCAGTTACTAAAATGGTTAAAAATCAGTCTTACTGCTCGTCAGTTGTTATTAATGAGAAAACTGTTTTACATAACTGACCTGAAATGCAGATGAATCCAGAAGGAAAAAAAGCCTCGTTGTATGAAGACAAGTTATCTGTTTGGGCATAAACTGCATAAATGGACGTATGAGAAGAAGAGCATTCCACATAGTCTGATGTGTCATCAACCACTTTGCAGAACCCGCTGTCGGACAGCCAGCTGCAAAACAAAATGTTCACAAAGCTGGAAATCGACTTGTCTAATTCACACGGTAAACAGGCTTGAAAATTGTTGTATCTCTGAAAACACCGGGTTTTCTAAACTACTGCATAAGTTTATCTTCATCTATTGCACATCTTTCATGTGCAGTTTTTAGAATAGCATATTTACATGAAATTAAAACAGCTTTTAAAAAATTATATTATTAAAAAAATATAAGTATATAGTCATGAACTTTGTTTTTCTGCTAGAAATTTTTTTTGTGGCCATGTTTTAAAACTTACACACGATTCACAGTCCCATCTGAATTTTTAAATAGTGTGTTGCTTAAACTTGCACAGTGCTTTAGCCCATTCTGAAGAACACTTGCTGTTTTGAAACTAAAATACATGTTCTCCTTCAGTATTGCTGAAAATTTTGGAAAAGGATACTACAGGTGACATCCTAAGCCATTTCTAGTGGAAACCACCTTGTTCTGTGATACAATGTCTAGATAAAAGGAGAGTATGCAGGTAAATTCTGCTGCATCTCCTTCCTGAATAGTTTATATCAGTGACAGACTGATAGAATCCAGACCATCTAATGAAATCATATCTAAACTAACTCGTTGTCTGCAGGATATAGAATGTAACTCTCTCTAATTTCATTTATACTGTGTGAACAGGAAAGAAACAGGCAAATCAAATAATAGGGCATTGAAGGGAATACACAGAAAACTTTAGCACATCGCTTGCAATGGTGTGAGTAGCAATAAGAATGGAAAATGATCAGCAGTTCACCACTTCTGAAAACCAGGATACATCAAGTCAAGCTAGCAGCAGCAATATTAAAAACTACCAGGAGATGGCTTTTCTGTCAAAAAGTAAGAGCCCTACAGAGATCATCGTCAAAAGTTATGCCAAAATTCTGGATATTAGCAAATAAGGAATATTCTGTTTCAGTGACTTGAAGCAATACCAGAGACGCAGGTTTAATTCTTTGTAAGAATGGACTCAAAATGTTGTCTGATAACAACTGTAAAGAGTACAAAAGAGGCTAATATTAATGAAGTGATGCCATTCTGGAATTTATGGCCTCTCAGCATTGCCCAACACATCATTACATAAACTAAACAGTACTGTAATGAAAAAAATCAATAGTAGAAGTCTGAGAAATCTCTAAGTTAGAATAACTACACATTTTATTATACAGAATGTTTTACGTGCTGGTACAAAGGCCAGAAAAGTTAAGGGAAAAAGATGGATAAGAAATAGATCAATTTCGTACTTGCAGGCGATCTGATCGGACTTGATGGGATTTTATACAAATACACATGGTAGAAACTGGAAAACTAAACAGATTAATAAAACAACCTTTCAGCAGCTTGGTTCCAGAGGAGACATAGAGACTTTTGTGGAACAATCCGACTTCCTGTAGCATAAACCCGATAAACAACTTCATTGTTATCTTTCAAAGGGTATGAACTCCGACCCTTCAAACTCATAGAAAAAACCTGAAACAGTACACACAACATAAACACAAACTTCATATTAAAATTAAACAGTCAGTGCTCATTTTAATCACAAACACTAAAACGCTCACATCATTTTAAAGATATTTAAGATGGTTCGAGTAATATATAAATTAATTTATTGAAAAAATAAATTGCATTATCTTCAAACCTTGTTCTTCAAGGCAAGCTCTTTGTCTCCAGTAAGGAACCACTGCTGACTGCTATATTCTGTGAACTGTACAGATTCACAGCTCTCTTCTTGAAGAGGGGATAACACAACAGAGACCTTTAACAAATGTTCAGGTACTTGAATAAAATCTCCATCTTTTCCATCAAATCTGTGTCCGTTGATTTGCTGAGGAAACCAGTTGTGAGCCATTATTGCAATGTACGGGCAGCTGTCAAGGCTATTTTTACCTCTGTTGAAGAGGAAAAGCAACAGGGCTGGTAAGTGGAACTGAACTTTCACTATGCTTCACATAATTACTCTAAAATGTATGCGTAATTAATATTTTATTCCTTCATCATTTTAGGCTTTATTACATTTAATAAAAAGACAGCTTCCGGTTCTGTGAAAAAAGGAGGGGCGGAATTATTATGTATCTTGGCTTCTCCATTTCTCCTCTGGATTTTGCTCACTATGATCTGTAAGAAAAACCATCCCACGGTAAAACAGGTTATCATAATATTCATCTTTATAACTTGATGTAGAGAAGAGTCAATAACAAGGAGAAGCATTAAAATGGATGATCTAGCTCTTATTCCCAAGAGATGACACAAAAAACTTGCAATAACGAATTTGAACTTTCAAGTTCTGGACACTGTTCCAGATAGCACTGTTATTTATGCCATTTACTGTCTTTTGGCTGAGATGGGCATCTTAACCCCTATAACTTATGCAATGTCACAGAAAGTTACATCTCCAAAAGAAACTGAGAAAGAAATCTAAAGCATGCTGATTTTCACCGGACGGGAAAAAAGAAAAAAGGTATTTTTTTATTCTAGATTCAACTACCAGTTTTTTAATAGGTTCACAGTGGGAGAAACCCACTGTTGAAAAGTGTTTGTGTCATAAAACTGTCATTTGTTTCTGCAGTCATCTATTTTCCCTGCCCATTAGCCTGGCCATAGGTTATGATGCACTTGCAGAAAAAACTAGGAATTTGAAACTACATGTAAAAACTATGAGTTGCTTTCAGGCAATTCTAAATAATGTTCAAGTGAGCAAAACCATGTACACAGAAATTAGAGAATGCCAGTAGAAATTTTGGGTTACTTACTGTCACCTACATCTTAAAGCATAGCTCTCCATCATATAATTACGTTATTTTCTTAGCAAGATTAATTAATCCTTTTCTAAGCAATATTTAAGCTAATGGTGACTTAATACATCCCAGATCTCCTGACTTCTACTCTCAGAGCTATCCCGCATTTGTGACACCAGCTCTTAGAGCTTTGTAAGATTCCGACAGAGTGCAACACGTTTTCATACAGGTAACAAGTCCCTTTTCTAAAAAATATCATTTACATTTTTACTGTCTTAGCTTTCTGGTATTTTCAAAACGTATTTTGAATTCAAGGTTACTTACCTTTCTCCCGGTGACCCACACATTACCCCTGTCAACAGGGAAAAGGCAAATTTCCTGGTCACCGCAGCAAGCAGGCTATATCCTCGTGTGTCCTCGCGCTTCGGGCTAGCCAGCGTGCAGAGTATCTCATAGAAAAGGCTTCTACTTTTATCAGTGAGTAACTGTTTCTCACCAACATCTGTCACCTAAAGGGAGGAGAAGAAATCGAACATTTTATGCACACAAGTCTGCTTGTAACATTTCCTCATAAAACGAACATTTATCCCAGTGTTCATTCTGAAAGTTCAGCATATTTTTCATTTCTTGATCACTGCGGCCAAGGCATCAGGTGCAGTCTATGTCAAAACTACACAAAGATATCCTTACTAATGTGGATTTATTAAAGAAACCATGTGGGACTTTTCATTCCTTCGCAAGTCAAAGATCGTTGCGCCCTGAGGAGTCTTGATATGATTTCTGTATCAAAATGGCAACAGTCACAAATTAATTATTCTTCATTAATATTTTTATACTGGTTTGTGTCTAGGTATTTAAACATTTTCCAGCTCCACATTTAAACACTTTCCAGATCCATTTTGCATTGCTCCACAAGTCCAGAAGAGCCAGGAAGCCACAAAACTAGTCCCAGGGTTTTCACAGAACTCAGGGCAATGCTGAAGTGCTCAGGTACTTGCCAGCCCGATTGCCAGAGGTAGTGCAGAGGGAAAAAAAAGGAAAAGAATATGCAGGCCTGGTTAAGACAACAGCAGAAGACTCCAGCTGGTCCTGGTAGGACTTGCTGGTGTGTTGACTGTATTCAAATGTGAAGATAAGAACAACCTATCGGAGAGCAGTGTAGGGGAAAGGGACCTGGGGGTCCTGAGGACAGCAGGATGACCATGAGCCAGCACTGGGCCCTTGTGGCCAGGAAGCCAATGGTACCTGGGGTGGGTTAGAAGGGGGTGGTCAGTAGGTCAGAGAGGTTCTCCTGCCCCTCTGCTCTGCCCTGGGGAGACCACACCTGGAATCTTGTGTCCAGTTGTGGCCCCTCAGTTCCAGCAGGACAGGGAACTGCTGGAGGGAGTCCAGCGCAGCCACCAAGATGCTGAAGGGAGTGGAGCATCTCCCGTGTGAGGAAAGGCTGAGGGAGCTGGGGCTCTGGAGCTGGACAAGAGGACACTGAGGGGGGACTCATTCATGGGGATCAATATGGAAAGCGGGAGCGTCAGGAGGATGGAGCCAGGCTCTTCTCGGTGACAACCAATGGTAGGACAAGGAGTAATGGGTACAAACTGGAACACAGGAGTTTTGGAGGTTCTGCTTAAATTTGAGAAGAACCTTGTTCCCGGTGAGGGTGGCAGAGCCTGGCCCAGGCTGCCCAGGGAGCTTGTGGAGTCTCCTTCTGTGCAGACATTCCAACCCGCCTGGACACCTTCCTGTGTAACCTCATCTGGGTGTTCCTGCTCCATGGGGGGATTGCACTGGATGAGCTTTCCAGGGCCCTCCAACCCCTGACATTCTGTGAATCTGTGATTCTGTGAACCCTGAGCCTCACTGCCTTGTGCCAGGGCTAAAACCAACAAAGATATGCCCTGAGAATCAAGAAATCGTAACAAGCGGGAGCGTCAGGAGGATGGAGCCAGGCTCTTCTCGGTGACAACCAATGGTAGGACAAGGGGTAATGGGTACAAACTGGAACACAGGAGTTCTGGAGGTTCTGCTTAAATTTGAGAAGAACCTTGTTCCCGGTGAGGGTGGCAGAGCCTGGCCCAGGCTGCCCAGGGAGCTTGTGGAGTCTCCTTCTCTGCAGACATTCCTGCGTGACACCAAAGGGAAAATGTGGCACAGCACAAAACATCGTGCTATAGGTACATACACAAAATCAATACCAGTTGTTCTTTTCAACCTATTTGATTGTTGATTGCCGGCCACCATCCTAACTTGTAGCAGGCAAACGTCTTCCATGACTGGGACTTCACAGCTTCTATTTTTACCTTTGTCTGTGTCCCTGGATCCCTGGGTCCCTGCTGTGGATGCTGTCCTTGATCTTATCACAGGCCTGTGTGTTATTTTACTCTTATTAAAGTCATTGGTCATTCAAGAAAGAGCAGGAAAGGTTTACCTTATCTATTATATGCATCACAGCAGTAAGCTGCTCTTCTGTGGTTTCTGTAGCCACTTTGACATTCAGATTCTGGAGGACTCTGTGTAAGATGGTGTCATCAAGAGGCTGATGGAGTTGATCAATGAGCCCCCAAGCTGGCAAGGAGTCCAAATCTGACACAATGGTGACGTTAGCAATGCCATACACGTCACCTGCCCTGGCACCGCCTGTGGGATTAGAAAGTACAACCTGGAAACGCTTTGGAAATGGGTTTAAAGATCCTGTCTTTGGAGTTAGGGTCACATCCAGGAACATATTTCTCTGTCCAGGTTCAAAAGTCAATAAACCCTCAGATCTGGCAAAATCTTGTCCTGCCACAGCTGGAGAGATGAAGGTCCGGCCAATAGGTTCAGGTTTCTGTAGCTCCTTAAAACAAATCAGAAGAGTTTGGGGTAACATTATGATAGATACAATCGTTCAAAAACAGCTGCTGTAGAACTCCTGTTGTAAACGGGTAAAATTTAAGTGTGTAAAAAAAGAAACCCTCTTTCAAAATGCAGTTAAGAATTATATAACAATTACCTTAAATGAAATATCTCCCTGAAGTAGCAATCTGTCACCTGTAATCACTGACTACCCAGGGAAAGAATTATATATATTGTCGATAGTGTACAGGATCCCTCTCGTTCTTTTGCAAAACAAAAATCACAAAGCTTTTTCGGGGTGAACAGATGTTACAGAAACGTTAGCACATCTGTAAGGTGAATTCCAGAGGGCACAATGTAAGTTTAGGTCTGTAGCATGAAATTCCCTCGGTTCAGGGTACAGGCAGGCATTACAGATACATAAAAACTAAACAAAAGGAAAAAAATAAACCACTCTGGAAACCTGTGCCCAAATTAATATCAGTTCATGATATTTTTAGTCCCAGTAAAGATACCTAGGAATGCTATAGGGCCTCATTTCTTCTGTGAAGTAGCACTCTTTTCACCTTCCACGAGGTCTGCAGATTCTTCATATCCTTACTGGTTTTGTCAGTTGCCATAACCCTAGTATTATATCTCGTAATATAACAAACTTTCCTTAAGTGGAAACTAACATTCCGGGCTATTATTCAAATTCAATAGTATTTATTAATTTAGTAAGAACTGATTGTATACTGACTATTAAGCAAAGATGTTTATTTGTGAAATACTAGACCGCTTTTGAAAACATTTTGCTTTAATTAGTAGAGTTTACTTATGGAATAAATCAGAATTTTTTTTGAGTTCAGAGAACTTAGTAAATCAGTGCGGTGTGTATCTCTTTCAAAATTGCTCTAGAACAAAATCACATAATCTGTGCAAATTTCAGTAAGAAGTTTCCTTTTGTTTACCCCTTCCAATCGAGAACTAGGAAATGGAGCAATAAGTGGTAATAAAAGCACCAGTGGCAAGAGCATTGTTTAAGAAACCTTTGTAGAAATGAGATAAGCATCTGTTTCCTGTCTGCCACGGCTTCTTATTTTACAGGTACCAAGAGCACCAATAATTTGGTGTGTGGTCACGCACACTCGTTACCTAAAAATATCCGAAGAAGGGTTGCTATATAAAAATTATAAACAGGTAAAGAAATGCTCCCTATATTTCAGCCTAAATATACACTGGACAGTAGCAATTTCTTCTCCATTTAACATCTAAATTATAATGAACTTTTGGCTGGAAAGAATGTGAAAATTTGTTATCACGCAATTGAACAAAAGCACTGGTCAGCTATAAGAAATGGATGGAAATATCACGTAATCCCATGCAGTTGAAATAAATATGCATCCAATACAGCAATAGAATGCAAAGCATTTTATTGTAAAGGTTGATGGAATTACACCCCTCTTGCAGCCTGTTCCTTGACGTTGAAATCAAGGAAGGAATCATGTTTTTGCAGTTGTGTTACTTCTGCTAAAGGAGAATCTTCATAATCTGTCAGTTAATAATGAGGTAGTCATTTAGAGATAAAAGGGTCCAAAGTTAGAAGTGTCTGATGTTACAGCTGTAAACATAACCAAAAAAATGAAAGGGGATGGTAAAATAGGCTTAAGCACGTGAGATTTTTTAATCAGATAATTTTAGTTTAGAACTTCAAGAAAATGGAATAAAATCTGATTAAATACTGACTGTATTTTAATATTGAACTCTGCTAACCACAGTTTTGAATAGCATTTTACACACAGCCTTAGTGTTTGTGCACTAACATGTTTGCACATATTTTTACAAGCAAAACTAACTAGGTTTGGATGTTTAACTGAATTTATCCAAAATCCCAAAGCCTGCAGATACTACCTGGTAGGCCTTTGTGAGGTTTAGAATATACAGAAATCTTGCGTTGGTCTGGAAATACAGGCTATTGAATTTCAGCGTTCACATGTCAAAGAATTAGTCTAGGAATTTCTACAAACTGAATGCCTGTTTATTGAAAATAAGGTAGCAATATTAAATTACACTATGACGTGTTGCCCTCCCTTTGATTTTCTATCTACACTACAGATATAACATGTTTAGAAATAGATATCCGATTCCTGAGATTCCATAAATAATTGGAAATATGGCATCTGAACCTATTAGATGCACTGAGGAAGCAGCAAACCAGCAAAAAAACACTCCATAGTTCTTTACAAGACAACAGCATTATAAAAAAAAAGTTGGTAATTGAAGACGATTTCAAGTACAGATTTTTGTTCCGGGTCTGAATTTTTGGAAATTCTGCTGTAATTCTAGGAAAGCAGGATCCAGCTCTTAGCAAATGAAGTCAGTGCAACTGACCAAGCAAAAACTTTCTAAAAGCTAGATGTCATACCGTACGCCATAAAAACGTAAAATATTTATTGAATGCATTTATTACTTCATCATTTCATAATGTATTTGTTGCTAATTTATAAGCTATTTTATGGAAGAAGAACTGGAAGAAGAATTAAAGAATATTTGGGGGGGCTAAACAGCATATATTTTTAATCGAGTAGTCATCAAGTAATTATTTACATGGAATGATCTTGACTAATGGATGACAGGCACAAATTCACTGTAGCGCCACAGGGAACTAACCTTCCATTAGCACCTGTTTGAGTGGCACACGCTTGTGCTTCATGTGGTATAAATGCATGTTTCTAACGCTGCCAGTCCGCTGTCATTAAATAATGAAGACACTCCTCTGGAATAAACAGGTTCAAAATCCCAGTTTGCGCAGCGAGGCCACCTGTGATCCACTCATGCATATATTTTATTCCTTGGCTCTGTAATTTAAAAATTACATCCGAAGATGCAGAAGGAAAATAGCCCTCTGAGCTAAGGGAATGCACACAGTTCCCTAGTGGGAAATAATTGTTTCCCACATCCTACATCTTGCGTTGTTTTCTAAAGTGTAGTCAGACAAACTGTAGAAACCTTCTCATATTGTCTTTTTTCCATTCCCCAGACCTCAGCTTTGCCACTAGCCTGACGGTTCAGATAGTTTATCGGAAAATTTCAAACTCTTCACTCTGAAAGAATGACAAACATTAATCTTCCCTTTCTTAAGGGACTGTTCTAAGCACCAGGTGTTCAAACAAAATTATTGTTTCCTTTTGTTTCCAGTAAAAATTGTTGCAATAAAAGCTTTTTGTTTCTTTTTTTTTTGTAGAATGAGGTGTTATTAGTTGCAGGATATGCTTTCTATAAAACACCCTAAGAAGTCCTTTAACTGATTAAAAATTTACTGTGTGGAGGATAAGAATGCAGCAAATGAATACACACCTCACTGAGATAACTCCATTCTTTTTTCTTATGGTTCTATAAAAGATCTGCATTTTACTCTTCAAATTAAATACTCATCTTCCCAAGTTTTTAGCAGTCACCATGGATGCAGCACAAGTCTGTAAATAAACATGTATTTGCAGAGGAGCTGAGTAGATGTCAAGTTACCATCTCCAGACTGTCCCCCACACATCACTTCCTCCAGATCAGAGGGTTTTTTCAGTCTTGATAAGCTGCAATTCAACACCACAGGGCTATACACAAATGAGTAATAATTACTTACATTCTCAGGCTTTAGTTCAATGGAGATGTTGCACAACGTTTGACCTGCCATGCAGGTAGTGGATCCCACCACGGATACAAGTTCATTCTCCAAGTTCACGCCATCCTTCAGAAGGACAACACCTGTTTTATTAAAGGTCACACGCCAAAAGATCTTCACGTCTTCAAAAGCCCTATAAGCAAATCGAGAGTATATATGTACTGAAGGAGATCACTATTGTTTTAGGAAACATAAACCATGGAGGTAACACACGTTTTCTGTTATGATTCAAAGCTTATCACCAGGGAACAAACTGCTGTAGGATGAAAACTTCTCTTTTTTAATTTAAATTCCTTCACCTGACATGTGTTTAGATCACAAAAACATCACACAGGAAGAAAATAAAGCAATTACACGGAGCTAGATTATTCTCAATTTTTATTTCAGAAAACATGACATTAGCTGCATAAGAGACACTGGTTCTTGGAAGGGAGTTGCCCATGTACCTTCCTTAATACTACAGTAACCGTTCGCCTGGAAAACCAGGTAGGATTTGTTTTTCCTCTAAGTTTAAGGAACGTGAAGTACTTGAGCATATTTGATTAAAAGTACACATCAATGTGCAACATATAGATATAGATATATATGTGCTAATTAGAAAAAATACAGTGTGTCTGTGTGACTGAAAACATTATCATAGTGCTGACACTCAGGTGCCTTCTTAATTGCTCATTTTAGTATTCATACCTACATTGTACTACACGGGGAGTTGAGAACTTGAATTACACCTCGAGCAGGGCAAATATTTTAACTCAAGCAAATCTTTCACACTTGTAGCCTTATAGTGTAAGTTGGAAAATACTTGTTTTTCCTGTCTCTGCTTTATCACAGCAGAGTGACAGACCTAATCACATTCACAACTTAAAGCCAGTTCATCAACTTCTGAGAAGTTACTAAAGCAGCTGAAAGGCAGATTTATTTTAAAACTCTTTGATAAACTCTTCCACTAACAGCAGCTCCTGTGGTTAACAACACAGCATGTTACAACATGTGGGAAGCACATTCGAATCGGCACCTGTTTGGTTGCCTTGTGACAATCAGCAGCACCTCTCTGTTCTCCGAGTCTTCATCAAGTACGAGACCGCTTTGTACTTCTCGAACAAATCCCAAAATGCCATTCTGGAGATCATTTCCTATAGAGGAAACAGTCCATGAAAGTAAGCAAGAAAGTTAAGCTGAGACTAAATTATAACCTTCATGTGAATAACCACTAAAAAAAAATTAAAATAGGTATCAAAACAATGCTACAAAGTATCATCTGGGGACACCTTGAGAAAATTTATTATAATATTTCTGGGTTTAATTTACACTACATAGTTATCCAGAACTTTAAATGTTGGCATTTCTAAATTTTATTTTAACCAGTAGAATAAGTACTTTTGAAAGCAGATATAGTAGGGTACGGGATGAAGATGGGCTTCCAAGGACAGCTTTCTTATTCGTCCCACTCATACTCTTGTTGAAGCCATTAATTTTTCCAAATTGTCACATCAGCTTTTCTTCTGCATCTTTAATTCCGTGTGTGCAAGTATGGAGCTGCACAATACTTCACTGTTCTCATGGGAATGTAAACATCTTTGGCAAAACAGCAGTGTATGGAAAAAAAATCCAGGTTTAATGAGGGGAAGCTAATGTCTTCACAGTGCCCCATTAAATCTTGTTACTAAAGGATTTCTCCTTTACAGGTAGCAATGGCTTTACTTACCAGTGCATGCTGAATGTCAATATAGAGACTGATACTTTGCACAAACCCCATTGTATGTAAAAGTGACAAAATGGCAAAAGTAAAAATCTAAAATGCCTGCAATGCTACTGGATCTACATAAAAACTACTCAAGATTAGTCTTTTCCCTTAAAGAGTAAAACAGGGCAAGAACAGAGAGAAGCATAATCTCTAAATGTATTTTGAGCTACGTTGCTAAGGGACGCGTAGTAGCTTTGTACATTAGATGCTTCCTCTGCTCTGGAAAACTCAAGATTTCACAATAGAATACCCTGCTTATAGTCAAATAGATTGCCAATCTTTACATGAAAATTGCTATGAAAACATAGTCATTTACTGTTATTAATTTTCCCAGGGAAATAATATTACCTGCAATAATTACTGTTGCAAAAGCAGCAAATCCATATTCATCCTTTCCTTCTACAATCTGAGCTCCATATTCAGGATTTGAGAGGAAAACATAAAACAATTCCTGTCCTTCAGGCTCATCATCGTCAAAAATCTTTATGGACACCCTGCTTTCTCTTTGTCCATCCAGCAAAGTCAAAGAGACTGACTGTTCCTCAAAATCTTCCCCTTCCATTGCCCAAGTGAAGTTGGATCTTCCATAAACGTTTCCAAAAGGATATGAATCTGCTCCACTTTGTGCACTCACTCCCCCAAAGGTTTTAATGGTTACTTCAACATCGCCAGTAAAACCCTCGGTCCTTCTGATATGAAGTATCGCTGTGTTGGGGGTACTGTTGTTGGCATCTTCTTCAACATAAATAAACTCTGGCCCCAAACTTAGTATTCCACGAAGAATATCATTAGCGAGGATATTAACTGTTGCAACACTGAAAGCTGGATTCAGACGTGGACTCCAGGCATGTTCACAGGTTGAACATCCAAAATTTCCACACAAGTCAAATTTACAAAAAAAAATTCCTCAATTTCAGAGACAGAGTCATCAATTATTGATATTTCTATCACAGCGTTTGTCTGAAAATGTAGAAACATAAGCTCTCCATTGTAGATGGCTACAAAGTCCTCTAGTGGTTTGGCACTTCCTGGAATGGTCTGATATGTCAATTTAGTGAGATTACTTTGAAAACCAAACAATCTTTGGACATGTAGTGTGACTGCCCAAACATCATCTTCAACTGAAACAGACCTTGAGTTAAGAGCAAACTGGAAGATCCCCATTGGCTCAATTTCAGCTGTTGTAAAACCCGATCTGAAACAGAAAAGACACCAAAGTTGACAGAGGAAATATGAAGCGTGAAGAAAAGTAAAACATTAAAGCAGAATAATTTCCAGTGAACAATCAATGATGGCTGTAAGAAAGCGGATCAAACAAATGTCTAATAGCAGGGGGAAGAAATAGCAACCATACCAAAGCAAGATGTAACATGATTGCCTGAAAAATGATTTGGTAATAATAGGATCGAACAGCCCTCCTCAGATGCAATGCACCCAAATCAGCACAGGATACAGAGTAAAGTTTAAATAAAATAAAGTCTTCCTGAGAAAATGGAGAAGCAAAGTAAAGTATGATGTTTTCCCGTTGTGGACACAATGAAAGAAGATACATTACAATACAGCCACCCCGAGTAATACCAGTTTTATCTATAGAACAAACTTCCCATTTCAAAGGAAAACTGAGGGATAGACAGGTCTTAACAGATCTACAGTTAGAGCCAGGAAGCTAGAGAATGAGAGGAAGTTATTTTAAAACTTACAGTGAGGCTTTGAAATACTAACTGCCCCCTCACAGGAATTTTTTTTCCAGATCTGAGCCCTGTGATCAATGTAAACTTAAGCTCTACTTCATTCATATTAAATAGATCCCTTTCTTATTAGAAAATAAGCATAGAGGCAAAACTCTTCGTTAAATCTTGTGTCTTATACCTGTCTGCAAAACTGACCTATTATTCAGTGCTAGAGGCTATCAAATGGCACTAAAATTACAGTGATTTTGGTCAAAAAACTAGACCATTTCCACCACTAAGGGAGAATAGATAACTTATCTGAGATGGAAAACTACATTAAACGTAATGGTTTTGTTTTTTTAAAAAATAAAAAGGAGGTTTATATAAATTAGGTATTTTCAGAACATTTCTTGTTTTATTTTTCTTATTATAAATAATTTGTTATGTAAGACCTTCTAAATATGGATTTTTAGGGACACGAATGAAAACTGTTAAGAGTTGCTTTCAGTCTTCGGCTTCCCGGCTAAAACTGTTGATCTTCATTTTCTTGACTGTCTCCGTTATTCTAGGCACCTATGAAATAGACTGGAGTTGGATAAAAGCCTCAGTTCTGAACAGGTCAGATCTAGATCACTTTGTTCTCACCTGAGACAAGCTATACAAATTTATCAAAGAATGGACTACAAGTTACTAGCTGCCTAGAATAATAACAACAGGGATTTGTATAAGTTTTGTATCTGTACACAGGTCATAATTCTTATGGCATTGGTGCGACTCAAAAATACAAGTAGCATCCTTACCTCAGGCGAGCCCCACCAGACACATTGCTGTGCGCTGCTGTTAAAGTGATGGCAAATGACTCACATTTATTTCGGCTTGGAGTGGCCTGAAATGAAATCACTTTACTTTGCTCACCAGAGGAAAATGCAACAGTACCTGAAGGAAAGAGAGAGTGAGAGAGAGCAAAAGTCAAAATAATCCAATAGGAATCCTCTTTTTATCTGGGAATGCGCTAAAGTACAGACTTTAATCACAATTCCACTCCATTTAGGAAGAAGAAAACTGGATAAGGGTCTTTCCTATATGAAGCTGTCCTTCATGGCCACAGCATCGTGCCTGCCTCCCAGACATGTATCTATGAAGTTGAAGGGTTTTTTTGCTTATAAAATGAACATATCCCTTATAGCTAAAAATTAGACCATACCATTTCAATCTAATGACTCTTTATTAATAGAGAAAGCATACAGAGGTATATATAACTAAAAGGTGGTATCATCACTTATGCAACTTTCGTAGCTGTTTCCTCAGACTGTTACTCACCAAAGAGAGGAGTAATATTGCCTGACTGAGCAAAGTCAGTGATCAGGTCTGCTGGGTATCCTGAGATCCAGCTCACGATGACAGAGCCATAAACTCCTTTTCTGGTGATGACAGCCTGGCCTGTCCCTGCTATAATGTCTGTAAGTCGTAAAATCACAGATTCAAAGCCAACCTGTGGAAACATAGTGGATTTTGTTATAGAAAATGGAATAAAAGTGGACAACAACATATATGAAAGAGTACTATATTTTGTAAGGTAGGCATCTTAACAGTAGTTACACATGCATATAAATATATGTATGTACATGTCTATATATGTTTGTGTATATCTATATCTATATATATATATATAAATGCTTTCTTCACAGCTCTTCAACATTTCTAAATCTTAGACTTCTGAGAATTAGATATCAGGGAAAAAAAGGAACCAGTATGAATGACATTTTGGTACTGAAAACACTGAATATAGCATTTTGTGTCTGTCTTTCAAAAGGAAAACAAACCAACCTGCCCTTAATGCTCACATGCAATGGCTGTGGTACCATACAGATACACACAGGTCTAAAACAAAGTATTATTTGTCTATCCAGTGAAAGTAAGTTGTTGTCACATTACATTGTTCACAAAAACATTCTTGATAGTATGATGTACTTTTCTTTCTTTGACCAAAAAATGGGAATGAAAAGATAATTCACACATTCTAAAATGATAAGTGGATGTATGGTAGTAAACAATGTTTACAGAAATACCATTGGAATTAAGTTCAATTACAAATTGAAAGACAAAACAGTGTGTCAAGAGAATTAAAATCATTACATAAAGACTTGAATAAAATTTAAGAGACAAAAACTCAGCATGCTGTTGTCTTTGCTTGCCACATAAAAAGGGAACTGTAGCACATATGCCATATTGGAACAGGTATAGTATATTTTTTCTGTCTCATACAAAGCAGACAAATGGAAAATTCCCCACTCAGTGATTAGTCAAAGGTACTGTCAACTGCACTAAAACGCAGCATGACCTCCACTTTTTTTGCACATGATACTGCATGCATGCTCTTATCTACTTTGGGGCTGCTGTACTTAAAGGAATAACATCGTCCAGAACTAGCTATTTTCCTCTAAGTCTCAGAACTTCCACTTCATGTAAACAAAAGTATAAGTAAATCATCATATTTATGCTATTTACGTTTTATAGATGAAGAGACTTTTTCAAACTGCATTTACACATCTCTGTATGAATTTGTATCAGAGAAAAGACAATATACAGTACAAGTAATAACTGGAACAGTCTTGTCGGTCATTAAATTGGTTGCAATGATGAAAACTTTAAGGAGTAAACTGAATTCTTATAGCGGCTGCCTTTTGTAATGAAGCGTACCTTCCTTCTGCGGTAGAAAATTACACTGCAGTCAGTCTACTGACCTGTGAATTGGCAGCTTCCTCAGGAACAAGCAGAATGGCTGACTTCGCTTTTCCTAACATTTTGGCACATCCTTGGCACTTGTCCCAACCAGGCTTACGTTAGTCAGTTCCAGGGTAAAATTCAAGCCCAGTACAATAAACGCCTTTGAGAGGAAGAATGCAATTAAAATGGTGGCAATGTAACTCCACTGAAAACACGATAACCACCAGTTCAAAGAGTTAAGTGGCAGAAAAATCAGCAGATTTTGTTGTTTGCATGAAAAAGCAGTGTTTTCAAGTCAAGCGTTTTGTTGATTATCTTTCTATAAAGAAACACAGTTAAAACAGCAATATTGTGATTGTAATTTACCAGCAGTTAATTGAAAGATGAGTTTATAGAGCAAGTATTGCCATTTTACTGAATTGTATCTAACATAGTGGGTCTCAGCTTGATCTTAACTCTTAGGGTTAATAAGAATATTTGAATACATAAAATAACAAAATATTGAACTGATAGTAACACAAAGCAATGATGGAAGGAAACACTGGATATTTGAACGCATGCATAGAGTGATTTTGCAGTTATTACCTGAAAATGTGATATTTGAACCCACTTCTAGTCCATAAATAGGAAATTCATTATACCAAAACTCTCTTTTCTGCTTCTTGACAGTGGACAGTATTGAGAGTTTAGTATCTTATTCCAGCACATTTGTATTGTGATGAACACAAATGGAAACAATAGATACCACATGACTTAAAAGGATAATACAGACCTGGTTGCTTATTGGCACTCTTTGCACTCCAAAGCTGGCACCGTCTTTTATTGTGAGGTATCCCACCTCATTCTCAGGCTCAATTAGTGCTTCTTCACAATGAGATGTGATATGGTACTCAACAACTGCTTCTCCAAATGCCCCAGCATGCCGAGTTACATTGATCTGAACATACCGACGATCCAGGTTCCTCTCTACGAGTACTGACTGCTGGTCAGAGTACAGGGCGAACACTCCATAGGGGTCATCATTTGCAAACACATTGATTTCCAAAATTCTTTTCTCTTGGTCTAAATCTGCTCCACCTTCTACTGAAATCAGCTGCACCACATAGTTCTCATCCAGTCCTGGAACATCGTCAGGTAACAGGTAGATGATTATCTCAGCTGTGCTCTCTTGGTCAGCAATGACAACAGATCCCTCTGTCCTAAGAAAGTCACCCGTGATGTCAGATTCACTACGTATTTCCCAGTAAACCTGAGATTTATTTAGAAAATGCACAAAATGAAGGCAATATCACCCACAGAGTCGGAAACTTTCACATTCATGGTTCAGTATAGATTGCATACGGAATAGGTTGGGTTTAAATGGGTAAAATAAAAATTTGTTTAAGTATGCATAGAAAGAAGCACATAGACTATCTTACAAAGTGGTGTGTTGTTCTTCCAGCAGTACTGTGAATGCAAAGATTACCTTTGTATATCTTCTGGACACCTACGTAAAACTATACGGAATCTCTGAACAATTGCTTGACATTATTTCTATTTTTACACCAAGATATCCTTGCTGTTTTTCCAGTTTCCAGAATTCCTCACAACAGAAAGGTGTGAAGAGTTCTCATTAAACACATTAGATGCTTTTTATTAATTTTTTTTTTTTTTTAATAAATGAGTACTTGTGAAAATGCTGACTTGTAAACAACTTTAGGTAAAGACAATGTAAGTGATGATTCTAAAATGTCTGATTCTTACCTTTACATATGGCTGAAAAAGAGTAAATTGTGAGGATCTCAAAGAAAGTTCACTATGAAAGTCTGGTCTCTCCTGTTCTCCCATCAAAAGCACAGCAGCAGAGGGAGAGAGAAAGCAAGACAAGCACTCCAGTGCTGGTTTTCTGTTTTTTTCACTGACCAGGGGAGACTGAATCTGACTCTACAAACCACAACTACTAGAGCTGAGCCCTTGCTAAACTCAGTCTAAAAGGCGACATTTCAAAATTTGAGAAATACGCAATTGAAAGGCACAGAATAAGATCTCCCTCCATGCACTGATACAGAGGATTATTTCAGATTATAATGTTGATTAGGAAGAGAGTGAGAATACCGTTATGTTTCCCATGGTGCCCTGGATTCGTCTGACAAACAGTGTAATACCTTGTGGCCTTTCCACTGCAGAGGGTTCTGTGAAGTTGTTCTCAGTTAACGATTCAGGAGCAAACTGTACCATTCCGTTGGGATCACCAAACTTCTGTATCTTTAAGGAAGTAATTGAATAAAAAAAAATTAAACAATCAGAAATGTAAAGTGAATAGTATTCTTGTTTGAAACATTGAGATTTTCATTGCTAGATGCTATAGGGAATGTATCAATTAGTTCTTCCTCTTGAGTTTTCTCCTCTTAAGAAGACTCAAGAGTACATCAGTATTTAGAAGAGAGTCTGAGAGAGTCTGCTCTCTAATAGGTCATTTCCCAACTTATACTGGAACCTGGGGTTGTTCCTGCCCAGACACAAGACTCTACACTTGTCCTTGTTCTATTTCATTAAATTTCTCCCTGCCCAACTCTCCAGCCTGTCCAGGTCTCCCAATGGCAGCACAGCTTCCAGTGTCAGCCACTCCTCTCAGCTTGGTGTCATCAGCAAACTTGCTGACAGTCACTCTGTTCCCTCATCCAAGTCATTGATGAATATATTGAATAATACAGGCCCCAGTACCGACCCTTGAGGGACTGCACTAGATACAGGCCTCAACTGGACTCTGACCCATTGACCACGACCATCAAACCCATGTAGTAGGGGAGGCAAAAGAAAAAGAGGCAAATGACAAGCTATTCAATCATTATGATTACCCTTCAAAGCTTTGCAGGATAAATACCAATAACAGAGATCTCAAGAGAAAGAAAAGCAATAATGACTTACTATTAGTGTAATGCTGTTTGCCTTAGGATCTAGTTCTGCTTCACCTTTCATAAGGCTCAGCCTAATAATGAAGATCTCCTGAACTTCGACTTCTTCACGAGGATGGATTTGTAGATTAATAGTTCTCAGCCCTCCTTCCCCTTCTCCAAAATAGAATGATCCGTTCACAGGGTCACCCATGTCACTATTCAGGGGAGATAAAAGCTCTTCTGAATTGGGTCCCAAGATGTCCCAATTAATCTGTGGAAGATACCAGTTTCAGATTTACAGTAGTGACATATTATAACTGCCTCCCGGGTCGAGGGAAGTGACAGAGTAACACAAGCGACATAAAAATTCTTGCATCTGCTAACAAGCTACATTTAAATATGTGCTCTTTTTACAGAACACAACATATTAATAATTGATTACATGTGGGAAAATATATAATCCTTTGGAGAAAAATAAACATTAAAAATAGAAATTCTGAAGTGCTAGTTAGCCACAATGCCATTTTATTAAATTCTAGATATTAGTTACAGAAAAGAAAATCAACTGAGGTTTCTGTAGCACGTAACAGGAAATGCACAGGCCAGTTTACTTTTCTCTTCCTTTCACAATTTGTTTTGAAAAGCTCACCAAATAAGTATCCTGACCAGAAACATTCCCTGGCAAGTGTGATATCAAGACTGAAAACGACAAATATTTTCTGCAATCGAAGTTTTTAATGCCTCAAATCACGATTCACACTTCCTCAGGCTGATTAAAAGCCAGAATATTTTCAAAATTTCCCACAAATTAGATTGGTTTTGAAGGGGTCCTATTCAGCATCTTAAAATTATTATTTTGACACTTAATTGTTTTTCAGTTTTCTTCAATGACTTCTAGGAAAAGCCAAAGAAGACCACGGCAGTTTTCACATGAGGAGAGCAGTAGCTCATGGCCTTTAATGCCAATTTTCCAATCATTTGCCCAGACTGTGGAAGCCTTATCTTGGTTCATATTTATACTTTCACTTTGGCAGTGATACGTACAGACTAAAAAAAAGTCTAGAGGCCTCATAGTAAACAATTTACTGAAAATAAATTGACCAGCTTCAGGAAGTAATTCAACTGAGTTCAATTAAATTAGCGGTGGTGCATGAAATTAACTATATTTTCAATGGGACTGGGAGATAGTTCAAAATAAAGTACACCAGACCATAATAAAAGCAGAAAAGCAGGAGGACAAAGAGAAGATCAAAAAAGTAACAATATTTTCTGTTCTTCTGCAACTATGCAGAATTCACACTTAATGAAAAGCTGCAACTATCCCATTAGAAATCAGTCACAAGGAAGCCCCTGACGGCAAAAAAAGAAGATTTTTGGCCTTGTCACTGGAAAACATTCCGTTTTTGAGAACCAGGGCCCACCTGTGTCTCCCCAAACAATTTTCCTGTCCTTTCCAGCACCAGCGACACTCTTGTCGGTGTATCGGGGCTGGGAAGAGTAATTCGACTTTGGCTGAGAAATCAGATGATGCCCTGGGGGGAGTCGCTTTTGGCAATGGTGACCTGGCTCAGTAGATGGAGCCCAAGGGCTGCTCCACCAGTGGCCCCCATCAGCTGGATTTCAAATTGCTCTGCAAATTCGCTGCATGGAAAAAAAAAAAAAACAACAGAAAAAAGACCTTCTGAGACACACAAGAACAAAAAATTAAAATTATGATTTGTCATTCAACCATGCGTCCAGCTGGATCTGTTTAAAGATATACAGAAGTCATCTCTGTAAGCATACAGCAGAAGATTCCCCCCATTTGCAGAGAATGGTGATATCTGAAATAAAAATATTGTTTTATTTTCCACATGTGCTAAATTTAAAAAAAAAAAAAAACAATCAGCAAAATATTTTATTATTCACAGCAGTACTATTAACACCCAAACTTTCTGATAATCTAGGTAAAAAGAATGTAGTTGTTTGCATAAAATTTAACAGGCACTATGAAACTCCAATAATAGCTTCTTTTCCCTCCCTTTAAATATTTCAGGGCTGCAGAAATTTGCTTTTCAATTCAAATTCTGCTGATAGGCATACTGCACGCGCTAAAAAACGGTTTCTCAGAAGTAGATTAGTGAATAAATATCTGAAAAAAATAATTACCTTTCTTCATCATCTATGATAGAGATATAGATAAAAGTCTGGTTCTGGCCACGATAAAAAATGACAGAATCATTATGGATGATGTAGTCAGCGTTCGGAAGTGCAGAAATACTTCGAGAAAGGAAATCGGCTGTTACATCGCCATATATTCCACGCTTTCTCACAACAGGAATCGTGATTAATCCAGCATCCTCTTGCACTTCAAGAAAAATTGGGAAAAAAAGTTATTTTATTTCAAAATTTGTGAGAGAGCCACAGGCTTATCCTCTAAACCATAGTAAAAACCTCTGGTAAACTTACCCTGTAGAAGGATATACTGTGGATCAAATTCTATGATGCCTTCTGCATTATCACTTTTTGCTATAGTGACTCGTACTGTGGAGATATTTCCTATTACTGGGGGTTGATCTATCTGTAGATCATTTTCCTTTACGGTGAAATCAAATCCACTTGCAAGAACATAAAAAGGAATATTACATTAAAAAAAAATCTTGCAAAAGTATTGTAATGCAAGTATGACAATTTTCAATTACCACAAATACTTTTATTTTCTGACAGTTACCACTGAAGATTTTTGGTCACACTTTTTCAAACTATATCTGCAAAACTGGCAGTTTTTTTCACAGAAATGTGGATCTTTCGCTTTTTCTTTCACATTTTATCTTCTTCTTTGAGTTTCATGTGATTTGACAACTTCTATGTAATGGATGGACTTTCAGCTTTAATAAATCTGAATCAGCAAAATCTTAAAATTAATGTTGAAAGAATGTGGATTGCCATACATCCAATTTGTATGATTATTACTATTACAGCTGCCATATGAAATTTTACAGTAAAACACCTGAAATCCAGCGGTGCCTTTATGCAGGTGGATCAGATTCCAAATACAGTTTGATCTCCTGCTTTTAATTAATTTTATCTTATAATTAATTTTATCTTTACCTTCCTTAGAGTTCCACTTTGGTAATCATCACTGAAAAGTCTTCAGGACCTTCAGGAAAGTCGTCATCATGAATTTCAACCGAAATCATTCTACTCTTCTCATGTGGTTCAAATAACAGTTCCCTTACTGTGGGGGTGAAATCAGCTCCCTCCTCTGCAGTCCCATTTATTCTCTGGAAGCAAAGACGCACTTTGCCATAGGATCCCCTTGAACGCAAAACAGTGATGTTAACCTGAGGGAGAGAGGACATTTGCTTTAAAAAATGGCTTGGCTTTTCTGTTACCATTCTGCGACTGTTCTATAGGCACCTTCTCAACGGTTCTGCCAGGTAACGATTTGCTGCAGTAAGCGCAGAATACACATAATTTAACAGACGGGCATCTTTCTCAGAGTATTAAAAACACCAAAAGCCTCAGATGGACTATGCTATGATAAATGCAGAATAAATCTCTGCCTTTTTTCTTTTCCTAAAGTTAAGTATAAATCTACCGACAATATTGATATCTATCGATATTTTACGTAAGAAGTAATTTTAACCATATACCCATTTTTCTTCTTCTGTTGTCAGCAATACTTCTCGTGAAAATGTAAACTCTCTGTATGGAAAATCACTGGCGGCCATGGTAATATTTGCTGTGCTGCTAGATTCGTTTATGAGTCCTCCATCACTGATCCCAGTTAATTCAAATGTGTAGTAATGCTTCTCCTCAGGACGGTTATCATCGACAGCCTAGGGAGAAGAACCAATTAACCATTTCCAGGTAGAGAGGTATAACTAATTTCTAATCAAGATGCTGGCTAGATAAAAGGAAGAACCTGAAATAGCTACTGGTGTAAAATCTCTTGTACCTGTATTAGAACCACTGCTGCACACTGCCTGTCTCGCATTGTCAAGGTCCCCGACGTCTCAATAAATTCTGTGTGATGACGGGGTGTTATATTCCAATATATTACGATTTCACCAAAAATCCCTGGGCCACGTGTCAGGCTGCAGAATGCAAACACAGATTTAATCTTCTACCTTTAATATTTGATACCAAATCCAGAGATATAAAGCATAGATATTGTTGTGCATGGAAGAAATGTTACCAGCACTGTGAAGCTTGAATTTTAATCTATTAAGTCACTATTAAGATCTTTACCATAACCTCTTCAGAGCAATAACGTGTCTGCAGTTCTGATTTACTTCCCCATGTTGGGAGGCATCTTGAGCTGTTTTTTTTGAGCTGAAAACAGAAGGGAAATGGGACTTACGGGTAGCACCCAGAGGTAATTTGGTTTTGAAGGCAGAAAGATACGAGAATAGTACTATGAGATCACTTGAGAAATGTTCTGTGTGCTGCTTGTCTAAAAACCTAGAGGCTAATCCTACTCATGACATTCTCGGTGAACTGAAGCATGGCAAGAAATTGTCTATACCATGATCTAGTACATGTTCTAAACTGGTGCTGCACAAAGCATCCCTTTGTCTGTTGGGATTCTCAGGGCAGCATGAGAATCCGTTTTCTTGCTTATATTTGCTGTTTCACTAAGGGAAAGTGTTGTAATACTTTTTCTCCAATTCTGTTAGAAGGTATGGTAACATTGTGATTTCTTCATCTTGTTTTCAGCTGACTGAATGCAGTGAAAGAATTGCATCTTGTTTCAACTAAGACCCAGTGCTGCTTTGGTTATGCTGATCATCGCAACAATGTACCGAATTTCAGCTCAAGCACCAACCCTGAACTGAATCCTGAAAAGCACAAAGCATCTTCAAATATAATTGACTGCCTTCCCCTATTCCTTTGATTAGAATCCTCTTTCCTTTAATGAATCTATGTTGTAAATAATTGGAAGACATATCTAAAGCTCCTCAGCAATACTGAAAAGACACCTACGTAGTATGTTCTGCCCTTCTTAAAAAACAAGCATCTAATTTTAAAAATACTTATGATTTTAGAAGTGATAATGAAATGCAGCATTCAATTAATTCTTGCCAAATGTGGAGCCTCATAGCTTTTGAAACAGAGCTGTTTTGGATAAATGAGTGATGTACTCACCTAATAAGAGCAGTCCCATTATAATTTCCTGAAGGTTCTCCAGTCAGAACATGCTGGGATGAATGTGCTATCCCAGCCACTCCAGAAGCTCCTTCATCACCCACAATAATGATGGTTGCAACACCTATGAAGAGAACAAAAGCTTCTCATGGTAAAACAAAGCTAACTAGTGAGGTATTTTTTTAGCATGTTTGGTGACACAAATGCTTAAGCACCAGCTTCCCGGGGAGCCCATGGAATCCCCAACCTTGGAGATATTCAGAATTTCAGTAGACAAGGCATTCAGTGACCTGATCTCATTGTGAAGGCAATTCAACAAGATGACCCCCCTAGATGGTCTCTTACAAACGAAATTATTCTATGTTTCTTACAGGTCCGAACCTGGTTTTGGTTTCTGCTTGTTTTTGTTAAACAATTCTTTACAGACAATGTTGATTATCTGAACACAAAAGTCTACGCCAACACTTGATTTAGACGGAAAAAGTACGATCTAAAATTCTCTTTGATTTCTTCAGATAAGGAAAAAACTGAGGGAAAAATACTGACCTCCTTTTGTCACAGGAGCTCTGCTAGCTCGTTTCTTCTATGTTGTTTCTGGGGGGAGTTGGGTTTTATTTACGGGGGGGACGTTTGAGTCGATTCATGTGAAGATACACAATTCTGCACTAGCTTTTAAGAAATGTGTCTTTTTTTCAGACCACTTCACTTCTTCACAGAATATCAGTTCTAACTATAACATTCAGCACATATTCGGCTCCTCTCTTTGACTTGTAGAACGAATCCTAAAAGATACATCTTCTTAGGACTCAGGGCGTCTAGCACACAGACAGCCGCGGCGCGAAAGCCGCGCCCACAGGACACAGAACCCGCCGCGCCTCGCCCCGAGCTCCCGCCGAAGCGGCGCCCCACTCGCCACGCCACCAGCTCTGCTTTTCAACGTCCCCCCGACTAACGGGGGCTGCGCCGCTCCCGGAGGGACCGCCGGAGCGGGCACGGGCGCTGCGCCGGAGGGAGACACGGCTCCAGACCGCCAGCCTTCAGCGCACCTGCCCGCAGGGTCACACGCCTCCCGCCAGCTTCGCCAGCTCGGCGGGGGGGAACCGGAGACGAACGCCTCCGTGCCGCGCCGCGCCGGCAAATCCCGCCCCCCCCCCGTTCCACCGGCACGGTCACCCCCGCCGCGGCCGCACTCACCTGCCGCCTCTTTCGCCGCTCCGCTCCCGTCAGGCGCTCGTGCTTTGGGCATGCGCGGTAGCGAGACCGCAGCACCCGCCCCTTGCCGCGTCCCGGTTGGCTGCCTAGGACACGTCAATCACCTCTCTCGCCGCCTAGCAGCGCTCGCGAGTCGGGCATGCGCAGTACGGAGACCTCAACGCCCGCCCCTCTGGCAATCTGATAGGCGGACAGAGTGGCGACTGACGTGCCTAGGCAGCCAACCAGCGCTCCGTCCCTCCAGCCCCCCAGCCCTCCCGCGCCAGCAGCCGCGTTGCAAAGGGAACAATAAACCGCGCTCCCCTGCTTTCCGCTGAAAAGGGGGGCGGCTGGGTCCCCGCAGCAGAAAAAACCCTTCCGTCCTGCATTGCCCTTCGCCAGTACAACTGCACAGCTGGGAACTCGGCAACGTCAAGCGGCCGTCTGACAGACGCACACTCGGAACTTGACTAGGCTGGCGATTTTGACTGGCTTACACACACGGACTTGCACTTCTCTGAGGAAACAAATTCTTTTTTAAGCACAGCCTCTCCTTGGGGAAGAAAAAACGCCCCCTCCGCGCTCCCAAACACTAGGCAGCCGTGGGGAAACCACCGAAAGCCAAGACCGACAGCAGCAACGTCGAGTGCAATCTGGCTTCAATTCTGATCACGCACTTAATGGCCTCTCCCAGGCCTACCAATGACTGCTCCTTTTCTGGAAGGACAAACTGAACGTCCTAAACTGAAGACTGCACGGAACACAGCTCCACTGGCAGCCCATTTGCCTCTTCTCCGGCTTCCACGGGGAATATCTTGTAGCGTCCTCCAAATCGCAAACATTCTTCCTCAGTCCACGGCCCCAGACGCGGAATCTCCTGAGCAGCGAGCGGAAACAAATGCGCGGGATTTTCTTCACGGCACCGAGAAGGCGGCGCTGGCAAAAAAGCAGGCCAAAGCACCTAAACCCGTCTGCCAGCCCCAGCCTGCGGCCAAGAGACCGGGACCACCCTGCCCGAGGGGCCGCGCACCCCGCAGCTGTACTTGGACGACCGTGTGCGTGAAAGCAGGTGTGTCTACAAACGATTGTCTGTCCACATGCGTGTGCCTTGATGCAGGCTCCGTTCGTGCTTAAGCTGGAGTGAGTGCACAGCTGCGCCGTTTGTTGGCAAAGCTCCGCGTGTTGCACGACGTTGCCCAGTCCTGCATTTCTCATGCAGACAGATACACGGGAGCTCTGCTAGTAAAGGAGCAAAGACAGTCGTAGGCAGAACTGAATGCTGCTCCGAGCTACTTCTCACCTATGGCAAATGCTTCACAGGGGCCCGAGGAGAGGCGCTCAGCAGCCGATCTACAAAAGAAACGAAACAGATCATGCCTTAACGCGAAAGAGCAACAGGGCATCACTGCGCAAGCGTGTCCCTGATCTACAGCTGAGAGCGAACACTTGTGTGCTTGTTGGAGAGATTGTGTCTTGCCTGTAAGTGTCTGGGAGTTTGGGGCAGGTCAGTGTGGCTGGTTCGATAATCAACGTCTAGAATACCTGCAGAGCGGTCCCTGTTGGTGTGGGGACAGTGTGCCTGTAGGTCAGTCTGTGTTCCTAGCACCTGCTGTATCGATTCCTCGCTCCACACGCGTGTGAGTCCATGTCTTTCTCTCCACAAGCAGGTGTGCTGATTTCGTCGCACATGTGCATCTGTGCTAGTGTTGAGCTCAGTGGAGTGTGTCTCTGGACACTTGGTGTGCGTTGGCTCTGCCAGTTTGTAACACAGAACAGCCACGACTGCTCCGGTGAAGAAGGACCAGGGAAATCATCTAGGCAGAGTCAACAAAAGAAAACCGAAGAGCGATTAACGTGTGCTCGACAGAGACGGATTCCCTGCGCTGACATTTCTCAGTAACGCCAGAAGAAAGCTGAGCGGTAGATCGACCGGAGAAATGCTTCACTAGACGACATTTAGCAAATGAACTGCAGTGTGCGCGGCTTTCGGGATTGTGCCTGAAAAGTGCGAAAACCAGCAGAGCCTGTGCTCAAAAGCTGGTGGCTGTGTGACTGCATTGATGCACGTTTCCGTGTCTGCGAGTGTATAGACGGCTGTTTCACGTTCACACAAATGCATCTAGTCGGGTTTTTCTTCTGTGCGTGCACACGCGTTTCCGTTGTCTCTTCGGAACAGACGTAGCTCTCTGCATGCTGAACGACGTGGTAAAACGCGTCTGCCTATATTTTGGTTAACAATCGAGGATGCGTGTTCCGTCAGCGGCATTTCTGTAGACGACTCTGCAGAGCCAGTTCTGAAAGCTCCGCACACCAGGACTGAATGTAGAACCAAGCAATTGCACAGGTGCGCTCGTAATATATTCTGACGGACGTCTTTTGTGCCATAGCATTACGAACGTATTTGCGTTCAAGCAAGTATCACAAACAACGTGTGAAGCGAGGATCTGTGGGTATTTTCTCCGTACGGCATGCTTCGTGGTAGCTTACTTGCCGATCGCAGTCTTAACGGTTTCTATACACGACTCGGTACAGGGAGAGAAAGAGAGTGCATCGGAAAACTTGCGTTTTCTGAGCTGGAACCTAGTTGCTACGCCTTCTGGTTGTCCACGTGAACACACACGATTCCTCACTGAAAACCAAGCAGAAACCTTTCCACAAACTCCCAGGTAGGCGCACCCACCACTTCATGCACGCGAACGCAGCTAGAGAAAAGCACCTAATTTTCCACACTGATGCTTAAGCAAACGCCAGGCCACACACAAGCACACATCTGCAAGCGCGCCCACTCCCATCTATGCACAGAAAGACGTACGCGAAACGTACTGACATGCTTGAGGGTAAATAGGTGTGCGTTGATGGTTGGCGTACTGCATCACGCCTACGTGGCTGCACGAGACTATTCTTTTGGAGAGTACGTGCAGATACGTCCCTGTACTTGGACGACCGTGTGCATGGAAGCATGTGTGTCTACAAACGATTGTCTGTCCACATGCGTGTGCTTTTTTGCAGACTCATTTCGTGCTCAAGCTAGAGTGAGTGCACAGCTGCTCCGTTTGTTGGCAAGGTTTCGCGTGTCGCACGACGTTGCCCAGTCCTGCATTTCTCACGCGGACAGATGCAAGTGAGTTCTCCTAGTAAAGGAGCAAAGACAGTCGCAGGCAGATCTGAATGCTGCTCCGAGCTACTTCTCACCCTTGGCAAATGCTTCACAGTGGCGCAAGGAATAGTGTTCCGCAGCCGATGGACAAGAGAAACGAAACAGATCATGCCTTAACGCGAAAGAGTAACAGGGCGTCACTGCGCAAACTTGTCCCTGATCTACAGCTGAGAGCGAACACTTGTGTGCTTGTCGGAGAGATTGTGTCTTGCCTGTAAGTGTCTGGGAGTTTGGGGCAGGTCAGTGTGGCTGGTTCGATAATCAACGTCTAGGATAGCTGCAGAGAGGTCCCTGTTGGTGTGGGGACAGTGTGCCTGTAGGTCAGTCTGTGTTCCTAGCACCTGCTGTATCGATTCCTCGCTCCACACGCGTGTGAGTCCATGTCTTTCTCTCCACAAGCAGGTGTGCTGATTTCGTCGCACATGTGCATCTGTGCTAGTGTTGAGCTCAGTGGAGTGTGTCTCTGGACACTTGGTGTGCGTTGGCTCTGCCAGTTTGTAACACAGAACAGCCACGACTGCTCCGGTGAAGAAGGACCAGGGAAATCATCTAGGCAGAGTCAACAAAAGAAAACCGAAGAGCGATTAACGTGTGCTCGACAGAGACGGATTCCCTGCGCTGACATTTCTCAGTAACGCCAGAAGAAAGCTGAGCGGTAGATCGACCGGAGAAATGCTTCACTAGACGACATTTAGCGAATGAACTGCAGTGTGCGCGGCTTTCGGGATTGTGCCTGAAAAGTGCGAAAACCAGCAGAGCCTGTGCTCAAAAGCTGGTGGCTGTGTGACTGCATTGATGCACGTTTCCGTGTCTGCGAGTGTATAGACGGCTCTTTCACGTTCACACAAATGCATCTAGTCGGGTTTTTCTTCTGTGCGTGCACACGCGTTTCCGTTGTCTCTTCGGAACAGACGTAGCTCTCTGCATGCTGAACGACGTGGAAAAACGCGTCTGCCTATATTTTGGTTAACAATCGAGGATGCGTGTTCCGTCAGCGGCATTTCTGTAGACGACTCTGCAGAGCCAGTTCTGAAAGCTCCGCACACCAGGACTGAATGTAGAACCAAGCAATTGCACAGGTGCGCTCGTAATATATTCTGACGGACGTCTTTTGTGCCATAGCATTACGAACGTATTTGCGTTCAAGCAAGTATCACAAACAACGTGTGAAGCGAGGATCTGTGGGTATTTTCTCCGTACGGCATGCTTCGTGGTAGCTTACTTGCCGATCGCAGTCTTAACGGTTTCTATACACGACTCGGTACAGGGAGAGAAAGAGAGTGCATCGGAAAACTTGCGTTTTCTGAGCTGGAACCTAGTTGCTACGCCTTCTGGTTGTCCACGTGAACACACACGATTCCTCACTGAAAACCAAGCAGAAACCTTTCCACAAACTCCCAGGTAGGCGCACCCACCACTTCATGCACGCGAACGCAGCTAGAGAAAAGCACCTAATTTTCCACACTGATGCTTAAGCAAACGCCAGGCCACACACACGCACACATCTGCAAGCGCGCCCACTCCCATCTATGCACAGAAAGACGTACGCGAAACGTACTGACATGCTTGAGGGTAAATAGGTGTGCGTTGATGGTTGGCGTACTGCATCACGCCTACGTGGCTGCACGAGACTATTCTTTTGGAGAGTACGTGCAGATACGTCCCTGTACTTGGACGACCGTGTGCATGGAAGCATGTGTGTCTACAAACGATTGTCTGTCCACATGCGTGTGCTTTTTTGCAGACTCATTTCGTGCTCAAGCTAGAGTGAGTGCACAGCTGCTCCGTTTGTTGGCAAGGTTTCGCGTGTCGCACGACGTTGCCCAGTCCTGCATTTCTCACGCGGACAGATGCAAGTGAGTTCTCCTAGTAAAGGAGCAAAGACAGTCGCAGGCAGATCTGAATGCTTCTCCGAGCTACTTCTCACCCTTGGCAAATGCTTCACAGTGGCGCAAGGAATAGTGTTCCGCAGCCGATGGACAAGAGAAACGAAACAGATCATGCCTTAACGCGAAAGAGTAACAGGGCGTCACTGCGCAAACTTGTCCCTGATCTACAGCTGAGAGCGAACACTTGTGTGCTTGTCGGAGAGATTGTGTCTTGCCTGTAAGTGTCTGGGAGTCTGGCTCAGGTCACTGTGGCTGGTTCGATAAACAACGTCTAGGATAGCTGCAGAGAGGTCCCTGTTGGTGTGGGGACAGTGTGCCTGTAGGTCAGTCTGTGTTCCTAGCACCTGCTGTATCGATCTGTCGCTCCACACGCGTGTGAGTCCATGTCTTTCTCTCCACAAGCAGGTGTGCTGATTTCATCGAACATGTGCATCTGTGCTACTGTTGAGCTCAGCGGAGTGTGTCTCTGGACATTGATGTGCGTCGATTGTGCCTGTGTGTAACGCAGCACAGCCATGACTGTTCTGGCGAAGAGAAACCAGGGAAATCATCTAGGCAGAGTCAACAAAGGAAAACCGAACACGGATTGACGTGTGCTCGACAGAGACGGATTCCCTGCGCTGACATTTCTCAGTAACGCCAGAAGAAAGCTGAGCGGTAGATCGACCGGAGAAATGCTTCACTAGACGACATTTAGCAAATGAACTGCAGTGTGCGCGGCTTTCGGGATTGTGCCTGAAAAGTGCGAAAACCAGCAGAGCCTGTGCTCAAAAGCTGGTGGCTGTGTGACTGCATTGATGCACGTTCCCGTGTCTGCGAGTGTACAGACGGCTGTTTCACGTTCACACAAAGGCACCTGGTCTGGTTTTACTTCTGTGCGTGCACACGCGTTTCCGTTGTCTCTTCGGAACAGACGTAGCTCTCTGCATGCTGAACGACGTGGTAAAACGCGTCTGCCTATATTTTGGTTAACAATCGAGGGTGCGTGTTCCGTCAGCGACATTTCCGCAGACGACTCCCCAGAGCCAGTTCTGAAAGCTCCGCACACCAGGTCTGAATGTATAACCAAGCAATTGCACAGGTGCGCGCAATCACATATTCTGAGGGACGTCATTTACGCCAGAGCAGCACGAAGGTATTTAAGTTCAAGCACGTATCAGAAACAATGTGTGGACCGAGGATGTGTTGGTATTTTCTCCGTACGGCACGTTTCGTGGTAGCTTACTTGCCGATCGCAGGCTTAGCGGTTTCTATACACGACTCGGTATAGGGAGAGAAAGAGAGCGCATCGGAAAACTTGCGTTTTCTGCGCTGGAACCTGCTTGCTATGCCTTCTGTTTGTCCACGTCAATACACACGATTCCCCACTGAAAACCAAGCAGAAACCTTTCCACAAGCTCCCAGGTAGGTGCACCCACCACCTTGCGCGTACGAACGCAGCTAGAGAAAAGCACCTGCCTTTTCACACACTGAGGCTTAGGTAAATGCCTGTCCACACACATGCACACATCCGCAAGCGCGCCCACTCCCATCTTTGGACAGAAAGACTTACGCGAAACGTGCTGAGGGTAAACATGTTGAGGGTAAACAGGTGTGCGTTGATGGTTGGCGTACTGCATCACGCATACGTGGCTGCACGAGAATATTCTTTTGAAGGGTACGTGCAGATACGTCCCTGTACTTGGACGATCGTGTGCGTGAAAGCGTGTCTACAAACGATTGTCTGTCCGCATGCGTGTGCCTTGATGCAGGCTCCATTCGTGCTTAAGCGAGAGTGAGGGCACAGCTGCGCCGTTTGTTGGCAAGGTTCTGCGTGTTGCACGACGTTGCCCAGTCCTGCATTTCTCATGCGTACAAATGCACGGGAGCTCTGCTAGTAAAGGAGCAAAGACAGTCGTAGGCAGAACTGAATGCTGCTCCGAGCTACTTCTCACCTATGGCAAATGCTTCACAGTGGCGCAAGAAAAGGCGCTCAGCAACCGATCTACAAGAGTAACGAAACAGATCATGCCTTAACGCGAAAGAGCAACAGGGTGTCACTGCGCAAGCTTCTCCCTGATCTACAGCTGAGAGCGAACACTTGTGTGCTTGTCGGAGAGATTGTGTCTTGCCTGTAAGTGTCTGGGAGTCTGGCTCAGGTCACTGTGGCTGGTTCGATAATCAACGTCTAGGATACCTGCAGAGCGGTCCCTGTTGGTGTGGGGACAGTGTGCCTGGAAGTCAGTCTGTGTTCCTGGCGCCTGCTGTATCGATCCGTCGTTCCATACGCGTGTGAGTCCATGTCTTTCTCTCCACAAGCATGTGTGCTGATTTCATCGAACATGTGCATCTGTGCTAGTGTTGAGCTCAGCGGAGTGTGTCTCTGGACACTTGGTGTGCGTTGGCTCTGCCAGTTTGTAACACAGAACAGCCACGACTGCTCCGGTGAAGAAGGACCAGGGAAATCATCTAGGCAGAGTCAACAAAGGAAAACCCTAGAGGGATTGACGTGTACTCGACAGAGACGGATTCCCTGCGCTGACATTTCTCAGTAACACGAGGAGAAAGCTGAGTGGTAGATCGACCGGAGAAATGCTTCCCTAGACGACATTTAGCGAATGAACTGCAGTGTGCGCGGCTTTCGGGATTGTGCCTGAAAAGAGCGAAAACCAGCAGAGCCTGTGCTCAAAAGCTGGTGGCTGTGTGACTGCATTGATGCACGTTCCCGTGTCTGCGAGTGTATAGACGGCTGTTTCACGTTCACACAAATGCATCTAGTCGGGTTTTTCTTCTGTGCGTGCACACGCGTTTCCGTTGTCTCTTCGGAACAGACGTAGCTCTCTGCATGCTGAACGACGTGGTAAAACGCGTCTGCCTATATTTTGGTTAACAATCGAGGGTGCGTGTTCCGTCAGCGGCATTTCTGTAGACGACTCCGCAGAGCCAGTTCTGAAAGCTCCGCACACCAGGACTGAATGTAGAACCAAGCAATTGCACAGGTGCGCTCGTAATATATTCTGACCGACGTCTTTTGTGCCATAGCATTACGAACGTATTTGCGTTCAAGCAAGTATCACAAACAACGTGTGAAGCGAGGATCTGTGGGTATTTTCTCCGTACGGCATGCTTCGTGGTAGCTTACTTGCCGATCGCAGTCTTAACGGTTTCTATACACGACTCGGTACAGGGAGAGAAAGAGAGTGCATCGGAAAACTTGCGTTTTCTGAGCTGGAACCTAGTTCCTACGCCTTCTGGTTGTCCACGTGAACACACACGATTCCTCACTGAAAACCAAGCAGAAACCTTTCCACAAACTCCCAGGTAGGCGCACCCACCACCTCGTGCACGCGAACGCAGCTAGAGAAAAGCACCTAATTTTCCACACTGATGCTTAAGCAAACGCCAGGCCACACACCAGCACACATCTGCAAGCGCGCCCACTCCCATCTATGCACAGAAAGACGTACGCGAAACGTACTGACATGCTTGAGGGTAAATAGGTGTGCGTTGATGGTTGGCGTACTGCATCACGCATACGTGGCTGCACGAGACTATTCTTTTGGAGAGTACGTGCAGATACGTCCCTGTACTTGGACGACCGTGTGCATGGAAGCATGTGTGTCTACAAACGATTGTCTGTCCACATGCGTGTGCCTTTTTGCAGACTCATTTCGTGCTCAAGCTAGAGTGAGTGCACAGCTGCTCCGTTTGTTGGCAAGGTTTCGTGTGTCGCACGACGTTGCCCAGTCCTGCATTTCTCACGCGGACAGATGCAAGTGAGTTCTCCTAGTAAAGGAGCAAAGACAGTCGCAGGCAGAACTGAATGCTGCTCCGAGCTACTTCTCACCCTTGGCAAATGCTTCACAGTGGCGCAAGGAATAGTGTTCCGCAGCCGATGGACAAGAGAAACGAAACAGATCATGCCTTAACGCGAAAGAGTAACAGGGCGTCACTGCGCAAACTTGTCCCTGATCTACAGCTGAGAGCGAACACTTGTGTGCTTGTCGGAGAGATTGTGTCTTGCCTGTAAGTGTCTGGGAGTCTGGCTCAGGTCACTGTGGCTGGTTCGATAAACAACGTCTAGGATAGCTGCAGAGAGGTCCCTGTTGGTGTGGGGACAGTGTGCCTGTAGGTCAGTCTGTGTTCCTAGCACCTGCTGTATCGATCTGTCGCTCCACACGCGTGTGAGTCCATGTCTTTCTCTCCACAAGCAGGTGTGCTGATTTCATCGAACATGTGCATCTGTGCTACTGTTGAGCTCAGCGGAGTGTGTCTCTGGACATTGATGTGCGTCGATTGTGCCTGTGTGTAACGCAGCACAGCCATGACTGTTCCGGCGAAGAGAAACCAGGGAAATCATCTAGGCAGAGTCAACAAAGGAAAACCGAACACGGATTGACGTGTGCTCGACAGAGACGGATTCCCTGCGCTGACATTTCTCAGTAACGCCAGAAGAAAGCTGAGCGGTAGATCGACCGGAGAAATGCTTCACTAGACGACATTTAGCAAATGAACTGCAGTGTGCGCGGCTTTCGGGATTGTGCCTGAAAAGTGCGAAAACCAGCAGAGCCTGTGCTCAAAAGCTGGTGGCTGTGTGACTGCATTGATGCACGTTCCCGTGTCTGCGAGTGTACAGACGGCTGTTTCACGTTCACACAAAGGCACCTGGTCCGGTTTTTCTTCTGTGCGTGCACACGCGTTTCCGTTGTCTCTTCGGAACAGACGTAGCTCTCTGCATGCTGAACGACGTGGTAAAACGCGTCTGCCTATATTTTGGTTAACAATCGAGGGTGCGTGTTCCGTCAGCGACATTTCCGCAGACGACTCCCCAGAGCCAGTTCTGAAAGCTCCGCACACCAGGTCTGAATGTAGAACCAAGCAATTGCACAGGTGCGCGCAATCACATATTCTGAGGGACGTCATTTACGCCAGAGCAGCACGAAGGTATTTAAGTTCAAGCACGTATCAGAAACAATGTGTGGACCGAGGATGTGTTGGTATTTTCTCCGTACGGCACGTTTCGTGGTAGCTTACTTGCCGATCGCAGGCTTAGCGGTTTCTATACACGACTCGGTATAGGGAGAGAAAGAGAGCGCATCGGAAAACTTGCGTTTTCTGCGCTGGAACCTGCTTGCTATGCCTTCTGTTTGTCCACGTCAATACACACGATTCCCCACTGAAAACCAAGCAGAAACCTTTCCACAAGCTCCCAGGTAGGTGCACCCACCACCTTGCGCGTACGAACGCAGCTAGAGAAAAGCACCTGCCTTTTCACACACTGAGGCTTAGGTAAATGCCTGTCCACACACATGCACACATCCGCAAGCGCGCCCACTCCCATCTTTGGACAGAAAGACTTACGCGAAACGTGCTGAGGGTAAACATGTTGAGGGTAAACAGGTGTGCGTTGATGGTTGGCGTACTGCATCACGCATACGTGGCTGCACGAGAATATTCTTTTGAAGGGTACGTGCAGATACGTCCCTGTACTTGGACGATCGTGTGCGTGAAAGCGTGTCTACAAACGATTGTCTGTCCGCATGCGTGTGCCTTGATGCAGGCTCCATTCGTGCTTAAGCGAGAGTGAGGGCACAGCTGCGCCGTTTGTTGGCAAGGTTCCGCGTGTTGCACGACGTTGCCCACTCCTGCATTTCTCATGCGTACAAATGCACGGGAGCTCTGCTAGTAAAGGAGCAAAGACAGTCGTAGGCAGAACTGAATGCTGCTCCGAGCTACTTCTCACCTATGGCAAATGCTTCACAGTGGCGCAAGAAAAGGCGCTCAGCAACCGATCTACAAGAGTAACGAAACAGATCATGCCTTAATGCGAAAGAGCAACAGGGTGTCACTGCGCAAGCTTCTCCCTGATCTACAGCTGAGAGCGAACACTTGTGTGCTTGTCGGAGAGATTGTGTCTTGCCTGTAAGTGTCTGGGAGTCTGGCTCAGGTCACTGTGGCTGGTTCGATAATCAACGTCTAGGATACCTGCAGAGCGGTCCCTGTTGGTGTGGGGACAGTGTGCCTGGAAGTCAGTCTGTGTTCCTGGCGCCTGCTGTATCGATCCGTCGTTCCATACGCGTGTGAGTCCATGTCTTTCTCTCCACAAGCATGTGTGCTGATTTCATCGAACATGTGCATCTGTGCTAGTGTTGAGCTCAGCGGAGTGTGTCTCTGGACACTTGGTGTGCGTTGGCTCTGCCAGTTTGTAACACAGAACAGCCACGACTGCTCCAGTGAAGAAGGACCAGGGAAATCATCTAGGCAGAGTCAACAAAGGAAAACCCTAGAGGGATTGACGTGTGCTCGACAGAGACGGATTCCCTGCGCTGACATTTCTCAGTAACATGAGGAGAAAGCTGAGTGGTAGATCGACCGGAGAAATGCTTCCCTAGACGACATTTAGCGAATGAACTGCAGTGTGCGCGGCTTTCGGGATTGTGCCTGAAAAGAGCGAAAACCAGCAGAGCCTGTGCTCAAAAGCTGGTGGCTGTGTGACTGCATTGATGCACGTTCCCGTGTCTGCGAGTGTATAGACGGCTGTTTCACGTTCACACAAATGCATCTAGTCGGGTTTTTCTTCTGTGCGTGCACACGCGTTTCCGTTGTCTCTTCGGAACAGACGTAGCTCTCTGCATGCTGAACGACGTGGTAAAACGCGTCTGCCTATATTTTGGTTAACAATCGAGGATGCGTGTTCCGTCAGCGGCATTTCTGTAGACGACTCCGCAGAGCCAGTTCTGAAAGCTCCGCACACCAGGACTGAATGTAGAACCAAGCAATTGCACAGGTGCGCTCGTAATATATTCTGACCGACGTCTTTTGTGCCATAGCATTACGAACGTATTTGCGTTCAAGCAAGTATCACAAACAACGTGTGAAGCGAGGATCTGTGGGTGTTTTCTCCGTACGGCATGCTTCGTGGTAGCTTACTTGCCGATCCCAGGCTTAGCGGTTTCTATACACGACTCGGTATAGGGAGAGAAAGAGAGTGCATCGGAAAACTTGCGTTTTCTGTGCTGGAACCTAGTTCCTACGCCTTCTGTTTGTCCACGTGAACACACACGATTCCCCACTGAAAACCAAGCAGAAACCATTCCACAAGCTCCCAGCTAGGTGCACCCACCACCTCGTGCACGCGAACGCAGCTAGAGAAAAGCACCTACCTTTTCACACACTGATGCCTAAGCAAACGCTTGGCCACACACATGCACACATCCGCAAGCGCGCCCACTCCCATCTATGGACTGAAAGACGTACGCGAAACGTGCTGACATGCTTGAGAGTAAACAGGTGTGCGTTGATGGTTGGCGTACTGCATCACGCATACGTGGCTGCACGAGACTATTCTTTTGGAGGGTACGTGCAGATACGTCCCTGTACTTGGACGACCGTGTGCGTGAAAGCGTGTGTGTCTACAGACGATTGTCTGTCCACATGCGTGTGCCTTTTTGCAGGCTCCATTCGTGCTTAAGCTGGAGTGAGTGCACAGCTGCGCCGTTTGTTGGCCAGGTTCCACGTGTTGCACGACGTTGCCCAGTCCTGCATTTCTCACGCGGACAGATTCAAGGGAGCTCTGTATAGACGGCTGTTTCATGTTCACACAAAGGCACCTGGTCGGGTGCATCCCAGATACAGCATCCCAGATTCAGCATCCCCGATACAGCTTCCCGGATACAGCATCCCAAATACAGCATCCTAGATACAGTATCCTAGATACGGCATCCTAGATACAGCATTCTAGATACAGTATCCCGGATACAACATCCCAGATACGCCACCCCAGATACAGCATCCCAGGTACAGCATCCCAGATACAGCATCCCAGATATAGCATCCCGTATACAGCATCCCAGATACAGCATCCTAGGTACAGCGTAATAGATACAGCATCCCAGATACAACATGTCGAGCTGTGCTCCTCTCCCACACCAAGTGCTGATCGTGGGGCTCAGAGTGAGGGGGGGCAGCGAGGGGGTCCGTGGACTGGAATAAGTTTTGTCTGGGGTTTTTCAAACGCCTCTGCTGACACGTCGTATAAAAACCGATTGCTGCAGTGCTAAGGAATGAACAGGAGGATGAGCAACAGACTGCAGAAACTGCTTGCGTTTTGGTTTATTGAAAAATTCGTATTGAACTCAAAAAGCAATACGATCTTGCAGTGGTCTTCTAATACCTAGTGACAGCTTTTAATGTACTGGTTTGGAACTTTAAGATGAGATTTGAGATGAAGGGCTGTTCCATTGTGGAATATTGCAGGAGTAAATTTCAGGCATTTCAGCATGCCTGGCAGATCTGCAGCTTGATAAGGCTGTTTGGTTTAATCAGACTTTTGTAGATCCCACCTTCACTGGTCAAAGCACCGGCTGCCAATGTGTTTTCTGGTGTTGTCACTTCTTTCTGACCAAAGACGGCAGAGGCAGCAGCTCTACTGGTGGTGTCTGTTTTATTGAGACATGGGGATCTACAGGAACTTTAACCCGAAAGCTCAGGAAGCTGTGGTCCGTGGTCTATCTTTGTAATGTTTGTAGATTGTTCTGCAACGTTTGTGAGTGTGAACTGCTGTGCAGGTAGAAGGAAGAAAGATGTGTGAGCTAAAGCAGCAGGAAGGCTGCAGCCGTGTAAGCCAGGGGTGCAAGCGGCACGAAACGGGCTGCAGCGGCGGAGCCCTCGGTCTCGGGCCGTCCCGGGCAGGCGGCGGAGCCCTCGGTCCCGGGCCGTCCCGGGCAGGCGCAGCCCGAGCGCTCCCGGCCCCGCTGCCGCTGCCCCGCCGGGGCCGGGGCCGCGCTGCGGGCGGACAGCGCCGCTCTGCGGCCGCCGGCGGCTCCGGGCCGGGAGGGGGGGCGGGGCCCGGTGGCGGGCGCGGACGGGATTGGCTCCTGCGCCGGATGGGCGGGGCCACGCTGCGTAAGTGCGGGGGCGGAGGAGCGCGTGCCGCCGGTGCGGCGGCGGGAGGAGCGCGCTAGGAGCAGCGGGGCCAGCGGTGAGCGAGGGGCGGGCGGACACCGGGGAGACCGGCCGGGGCCGCCCCGGTCCCGGCTGAGGGGGGAGGCTGGAGGGGGAGGGACGGGCTGGTTTGGGCAGGAGGAAGGCGAGGGGCAGGCAACCGCAACAGCGCGGCCCCGGGCCGGGCCGAGCAAGGGGCGAGGGGGAAACACGCGGGCGGCTGGGAGGGAAGGGAGCCCCGGGCTGAGCGCTGCGCGGGGCTCGGGCGGGGCCGTGGGGCGGAGGGGGGAGCCCGTGGTGCCACAGGGCAGAGGGAGGAAGGCGAGCGGGAGGGGGCGGCGCCGGGGCGGTGCCAGGGGGCGCCAGGGGGCGCGAGGGGCGGGGGCGGCGCTGCCGCGGGGAGGGGCCGGGAACGGGGGGAGCGGCGGAGGAGCCTGAGGGCGGGACGGCGCGGAAGGAGCTTGGGCGGGAAAGGCTGAGGGACCTCAGGGAGGGGGTGACATCGGGGAGGCTTTGGTGGGAAAGGCTGAGGGACCTCAGGGAGGGGGTGACATCGGGGGGGCTTTGGCGGGAAAGGCTGAGGGACCTCAGGGAGGGGGTGACATCGGGGGGGCTTTGGCGGAAAAGGCTGAGGGACCTCAGGGAGGGGGTGACATCGGGGGGGCTTTGGCGGGAAAGGCTGAGGGACCTCGGGGAGGAGATGGCGTCGGGGAGGCTGCAGGGGGCAATGCTGAGGTAGCTCAGGACGGGATGGCACTCAGGTCTGGTTTCAAAGGGAAATGCTGAGGTACCTTGAGGAATGGACGCTGGGCTGGGAGCTATGAACACATCAGACTGGTTAAGAGAGTGTTCATGACAGAAATTTGTGCAGTGAAGTATTCCAGCGAAGAGCGGGAGAAGAGCCAAACTTAGATCAGGCCTCCTAGGACGCCTGCAGGTTTGGGGACAGGGATGACGAGGTTGTTAATCCGGTCCTAACTGTTTCTTTCTCTGTCCCTCTCTTGCAGCACCTGACTGAATGGAGGAGCAAGTGGACGGGAAGTTCCTGCGCCACACACGGATCACATTTATCGCTCTCGCCCTCAGAGACCCGGAGATCCAAACCGTTCGCATCGTGCCTTGAAGCAGCCTGTGCTCATGCGCTTCTCCCAGGGAGAAGGCGGAATGGCAGTGACTGGCCACGTTAAGCCGCAGGGTGCACACTGTGCAGCTGTCAAGCCCAGCTCTGCGTTAGCTCACACCTGCGGTTTTGCGCCGCACACGCACATTTGAGTTGTCACTGGTTGTTGCAGCGTTTGGCTTTGGTGAGGACAGCGTGTGTTTGTCAGCAGTTGGTGTAGGTGGGATCTGGAGGAGAAAGCGATATTTCCGTGCCAGAACTGGTTGGTGTTTGCATGGTATTGTGGCGGTTGTTCCTGCAGGCGATGAGTGCTGGAGCATTATTGGAGGATGAGGGGATTTTGGAGGCTTGTCTGTGAGATGCACTAGAGGCAGCAGCTGAAAGCGAAAGGCTGAGATTTGGAGGGTTTGTCGGTGGGTTTTGGGCAGTTGTCAGCTGAAGAGTTGGCTGTTTGCAGGTGAGGTGTAGGGCAAAGGGTGAAGCTGACTTTGCCTGGGCGGCGCAACTGGCTGGGTGTGCAGAGCTGAGGAGAGCGGGCTGCTGCGGGTGACCCTAAAGCTGGAGAACCAGCCGGCAGCTCCAGACGCTCCCGCTGCCGGGCAGGGCCGTGCAGGCCAGTGCCCTGGGGCACAGCGACGTGACCCTCCGCAAGTACCAAAGAGCAGGTGAGGACCGTGGGCATTTGTACTGAGCTGTGACATCTCTAACCCGTGACATTGGGGTCCAGCCTGAGCAGGGCACGTGCGGAAGCTGTGCTGCAGGGAGGGCAGAGCTGAGTGGAAGGGCTGTGCCAGGGGCTGGTGCCAAGGCAAGGTGGGCGCGCTGTGGGGTGTGGGGAGGTGTCAGCCCCGGACTCAGCCCCTGTCTGACTGTAGTGCCCTTGGGCTGGTGTAGCTCAGTCCTCTGTGTGTTTCTCTTCAGGGGGAGCAGCATGCAAAGGAAAAGCAAGGAAGGAGGTGAACCCATGAGGAAGAGTGATGGATAAAGAGGGTTGGAGCGCACCTGCCAGTCAAGAGGGATCAAGAAAGAAGACACCGGTGGTGGAACCGCAGGTCAGGAGAGCTCAAGGAGGGAGAAAGGTGACTGTGGCTGTATGGGTTTTTCTAGCTCACACACCAATGAGAACAGTTTGGATAATAAAAGAAATGTATGCAAAACCAATAATTAAAGGCAGAGAATGTTTATATGCTATGTATGGGGTAGACCTGAAGGTATATTTCTTCCTACAACGAAGGAGAATTCGCAATACATGCTGCTGTCAGCAACGACCAGTAAGCGACAAGACTCTATTTACTGATGCCTCTGGTCGCTCACATAAAGTTGTAATTACATGGCTAAACTCAGATACCCAGTGCTGCAAACACAAGGTAGAAAAAGAGACCAAGAGTCAAACAAGTTCTTGAGCTGACAACTGTTAGGATCGCTTTGAGGTGTTCTGTAACAAGCCTGTGAATGTTGTAACTGGCTCATATTATGTGGCTGGCATACTTAACCGCCTGGAAGCTTCTTTTCTTAAGGAAGAGGATAATCCTCTTTTGATGGCTGAATTGAGAATGCTATGGTTTCTAATAAATCATAGACATCATAGGTATTATGCAATGCACACCCGCTCTCGCAGTGGCCCTTCCAGGACCACTTGCGGAAGGCAGTAGGAGGGCCGATGCACGAGCTGTGCCGCTCACTATGCCTAAAGCCTTGGAGCAAGCTAAATGATCACATAAATTCTTTCACCAGAGTGCAAAGGCGTTAAAACGACAACTTCAAATGACAGTGGATCAGGCCAGGAGCGTTCTTATGTCCTGCCCCGATTGCCAACAGTTGGCACCCGCGCCATCCACAGAGGGTGTTAATCCAGGAGGGGTTACTGCCAATTAAGTGTGGCCAGCGGATGTAACGCATTGTTCTGAATTGGGTAAATATGTACGTGTTTCCGTAGACGCTCATTCCAGATTTCTCGTTGCTGCTGCACGCGCTGGTGAAAGAGCACGAGACGTCTGTAACATTGGTTGGCATGTTTTGCTGTTTGAGGAGTTCCACGATCTGTAAAACCAGAGGAAAGCGGAACGCACACTCGATTAGAGGAGCGATCCCCCAGCGCGCTGTAATAGAAGTGTCTGCTTTTTAACACTTTCAAACCAGTGTTAAAGAGTCTGTTTGACGACTTTTCGGTATCATTTTTGGCGACGAGGATGGGATAATCTGCCTGACCTGCCGTGGATCCCAGGATCTCTGGGACCTTGTGCCGGCACCGGGGAATTCCTGGAAGGGACCACAGCTCCTCGGACCAGCTCAAGACGCGGGTAAAACCCCATCAATGAGATAAGGCACTTTCATTGTCTGGTTGCGTTGGCACGCTGCCTGCGCGAGACGTGGGCGACACCAGCGCGTTGGGTCTGCGCATTCGCGTCTGCGCATTTTGGTAAACTGGGTAACTTAAAAAAAGAAAGAAATAAAAAATTAAAGGGGAAAATGAGAAAACAATAAATTAAAGAGAAAAACGAGGGAACAGCAATTTGATAAAGGTACCTTTAATGATTTTGCTGTTTGTGCCTTATCAATTGTATAATTGTTTCTGGCTTTAGTGGTTTGTTGTTGTTGTTACTTGTGTCTTGGGGGATTTTATAGCCCAGTACTTAGGGTCCACCAATTGTCTGTCATTGTGATTGTGAAGTAGGTAGTGGACAATCGGCAGGAGGATTCGTGAGAAATTCCCCCCAGGCTGTGTTTTCTGACATTGGAAAAGGATCGTTTGCTGTTCAACAGGGCGTCAACCAGGGAGAATCTGATTGAATATTGTAATTAATGGTGGCCACTGTAAATAATATTAATATGCTTCACAGGTCTAGGTGGGTATACTTTGAGATCTGTAGTATAGTAATGTGCTGCATGTAATATGTAGTAAGATATCTATTTTAAATCATATATTGCCTATTACATAAGGCATATTACACAATACATAATGTTACATATGCATTGTCTTTATCCTCTTCAGATCCATTTGTTTTGAAAAAGGATAATCAGGGAAAGAAATGCAAACCAGTAAAAGGTTCGTTCAAGAACAGCTATTGGTGTAGAATACACAGAGAACATGAGATCAAAATTGTCCCTCGGTCAGTCCAGGGTGGGATCCTGATATCCTTATATCGGGGCACAGGCTGCATTGGTATCGCCAGTGCATTTTATATGGGATTAGACACGCTGCGCCTAAAGCTGTAAATATGCCAAAACCTTCTGAGATTAAACAGGATTGTGAGGAGTCTCCCACTGAGTTTTTACACCGTCTTAAACCGACAGCTCAGAAATATATTAATATAGATCCTGACTTGGAGAACAGAGAAATAGAATTCTTAGTTGACTGGGAGCTCATTATTCTGTGTTAAACACTATGCAGGGAATATTAAGGAGCGATTCTGTAACAGTTATGGGTGCCACAAAAATTGCAAAACACGGCCCTTTAACCTGCTGCTTAGAATGTTTGTATGTGGAGTCTGTACTTATTGATTGTGTACCATGTGTCTTCTCTTGTGCACAACGAATGGTTGAAAAAAGCTTTAATGGTGCAATGGCTGTGCAGTTACACGCTGCTGTGGCTGCAATTGTTAAACAAAGAAGGGGAGATGTGGCAGGGTTGTGACATCAGGCCCGTGAGAAATTGCAAGAGTCACAGTGTGAGAACAAGCGCTGGTGGAACAACACAAGCAGCAAGGACTGTGTGGGACATAACCCATCAGGGACAGAGGGATTGGTACATCAGGGACAGAGGGATTGATACGGGGTTGGTACATGAGGGACAGAGGGATTGATACGTGGTGGGTACATCAGGGACAGAGGGATTGATACAGGATCGGTACATCAAGGACAGAGGTCCGCGATGTTTCAAATGCAAACCTGAGTTTGTATTAAATGTCTCTCTGCATCTTAAAGAGAGTCTGTGCCTCATCTGCTACACCCCTTTATCTGTTTCCCAAATTACGATTTAGACTGTATTTACTGTTGTAAAAACAAAGCTTTCCCCCCTTAATTTTTGTCACGTGTTGTAGTTAGAATTAGTAGAGATATTGGAGCCCATCGTAGCTAAACTGGAAAAAGACAGCAGCCGTGTGTATTTTTAAATAAAGACTAAATCAAGTGTGCTAGCTCATTATCTTTAAGCGTTTTACTGTGATCACCTCTCTCCCAAGGTTTTGTGTCAGTTGTATCAAGGCCTGACACCCACGGCCACAGTGGATGAATCACCATGGGCACAACACCAGGAACCTGCCTGTTCGTGTCCAGGATATCCACTCCAGCAGACACGTTTTAATTGGTACTTGCATTATGGATTAGATGCAACAAAAATTCATACTTTCTTTTGTCCTTTGCTATAGAGGAGGGGGTTGAACTTTTCTATAGCAGATTCAATCACTTGTTGTAAAGCAATGAAATAAATAACTTAGGCTTTTTCTATGGATAAACAATGTTTAATTCAATTCCTTAATTGTATTCCTTAAACACTTGTTCGTTAGACCATAAGCAAAACAGTGCTGGGTGTTAGTTCATTAGTAGGCCCTTATTATGTGGTTGGTTAACCCTGAAAATGTTAGCTCCCTCTATCAATATAAGCTCATAAACAAGTTTCAAAATTTTTATGTAGAACTTACCCACCTTTTCCTTTTTGCAGGTTCAGAGCCCGAGCCTCATTTGGTTGTATCTGTAAACATCAAACGTCTCAGCACAAATCACAACTGCATTTCTCACAGACAGAAGTGCCTGATCTCCACAGCTTGCCTGGCAGTGCAGAGAGGAGGAAGTGTGGTGAGTCCTGGGCCTTTGGGGACATTTCACCCTGTTTTGTGTCCCAGTCCCTCCCTGCTCCCTCGTCTTTCCTGCTGTGCCCTTCTTCCTCTTCATCTCTTCTCCCTCTGGCCCTCTGCTGCTTCCTCACCTATTCCCCCACCCTTCTGAATCTCTGTGCAGGGTTTCTCGTATCTCCCTCTCCGTCTCCACCCCTCTGTGTTCTCATCATCCGCGGTTTCTCTTTGTCGTCATTCTTGTCTGTTGCTCTGTCCCGCTCCGTGCCCCATCATTTCTCACTGTATCCCTCTGTCCTGCTCCCTGCGCCTATTCCTGCCCCTCTTCTTTTTTACTCCCTCTTCCTCTTGCTGCCCACCCCAGGATTTTTTCCCAATCTCTATCCTGCCCCAACCCTTATTGTTCTTTCTCTCTCCTGCTCCCTCTCTGTCTTTCTGCCTGTCTGCCCTTTCCCTGCTGCTTCTTTCTCCATCTCTGTCCAGATTACTGCCCCTTTTCCTTCTTGATGTCTTTCTGTCCTGTTTGTCTTTCTGTCTTCCTTGCCTGTTCCCAGCCCCATCCCCTCTCGCTGTATCTTCCCTGTCCAGCTGGCTCTGCCTTTTCTTTGTCTTCTCATCCTCTTTCCTGCTCCTCAGCCCTCTTTTCCTCTTCCTCCAGCTCATTGCTGCATGTTTTCCCTTTCCAGTCTCTTCATTTTGATCTAAACTTTGCTTTGTTTCTCAGTCCCTTTGTTCTCTTCCCTTCCTGTTGCCTCTCAGTGGGCAGTGACGACCTGGTTCAGAGACAGCACGGCGACCACATCCCAGGTCGCTCGGTCCATCAGCACACAGACGCCACTGTGGTGGAAAGCAAATGGCGTTTATTAACAAGTAACACAGCGTTATATACCTTAGGTTTGCAACGTCACGTCCATCTGCTTGCCTCACATACTCCTACCTACCTAGGGAGGGACTACTATCTTTCTGTACAGTGCGAGATCTTCCGGCCTCCAGACCCTAACTGCCTACAGGTATGCGTCACAACCCCCCCTGGACACCGTTTGTGTCACAAACGCCCCTGGACAGGGTGTGTCTCACAAACCCCATTGGACAGCATGTGTCACAACCCCCCCTGGAAACTGTGTGTGTCACAAACACCATTGGACAACGTGTATGTCACAAACGCCCCTAGATAGGGTGTGTGTCACAAACCCCATTGGACAGCGTGTGTGTCACAAACCCCATTGGACAGCGTGTGTGTCACAAGCCCCCCTGGAAACTCTGTGTGTCCAAAATATCCCTGGACAGTGTGTGTGTCACGAACCCCCCTGGACAGTGTGTGTGTCATGAACCCCGCTGGACAGTGTGTGTGTCACAAACACCCTTAGACAGGGTGTGTGTCACAAACCCCATTGGAGACTGTGTCTCTCACAATCCCCATTGGACAGCGTCTGTCACAACCCCCCCTGGACAGCGTGTGTGTCACAAACCCCATTGGAAAGGGTGTGTGTCACAAACACCCCTGGACAGTGTGTGTGTCACAAACGCCCCTGGACAGGGTGTTTGTCACATACCCCATTGGACAGTGTGCATGGCACAAACCCCATTGAACAACGTGTGAGTAACAAAGCCCATTGGACATGGCGTGTGTCACAAACCCCAGTGGACAGTGTGTGTGTCAAAACCACCCTTAGACAGAGTGTGTGTCACAAAGCCCTTTGGACAGGGTGTGTGTAACAAACGTCCCTGGACAAGGTGTGTGTTACAAACCTCATTGGACAGGCTGTGTGTCACAAACCTCATTGCGAAGCGTGTGTGTCACAAATTCCATTAGACAGCATGTGTGTCAGAAACCCCATTGGACACCGTGTGTGTCACAAACACTCCTGGACAGGGTGTGTGTCATAAACCTCATTGGACAGCGTGTGAGTCACAAACCCCATTGGACACCGTGTGAGTCACAAACCCCATTGGGCAGCGTGTGTGTCACAAACCCCATTAAACAGGCTGTGTGTCACAAACTCCATTGGAAATAGTCTGTGTCACAAACCGCATTGGACAGCCTGTGTGTCACAAACCCCATTGGACAGTGTGTGTGTCACAAACCCCATTGGACACCATGTGTGTCACAAACACCCCTGGACAGGGTGTGTGTCATAAACCTCATTGGACAGCGTGTGTGTCACAAACCCCATTGGACACCGTGTGAGTCACAAACCCCATTGGGCAGCGTGTGTGTCACAAACCCCATTAAACAGGCTGTGTGTCACAAACTCCATTGGAAATAGTCTGTGTCACAAACCGCATTGGACAGCCTGTGTGTCACAAACCCCATTGGACAGTGTGTGTGTCACAAACCCCATTGGACACCATGTGTGTCACAAACACCCTTGGAAAGGGTGTGTGTCACAATCCTCATTGGACAGGCTGTTGGTCACAAACCCCATTGGTAAGTGTGTGTGTCACAAATCCCAGTGGACAGGGTGTGTGTCACAAACCCCATTGGACAGCGTCTGTCACAAGCACCCATGGACAGCGTGTGTGTCACAAACCCCATTGGATAGCGGGTGTGTCACAAACCCCATTAAACAGGGTGAGTGTCACAAAGTCCATTGGACAACGTGTGTGTCACAAACCCCATTGGACAGGTTGTTTGTCAGAAACACGCCTGGACACCGTTTGTGTCACAACTCCCATTGGACAGAGTGTGTCACAAACTCCATTGGACAGCGTGTGTGTCACAAACCCCATTGGACAGTGTGTGAATCAGGAACGTCATTGGACAGAGTGTTTGTCACAAACACTCCTGGACACCGTTCGTGTCACAAACGGCCCTGGACAGCGTGTCTGTCACAAACCTTATTGGACAGCCCGTGTGTCACAAACCCCATTGGACAGCGTGTGTTAAAAACCCACCTGGACAGCATTTTTGTCACAAACCCCATTGGACAGTGTGTGTGTCACAAACCTCATTGGACAGCGTTAGTGTCACAAACGCCCCTGGACACTGTGTGTGTTACAAACACTCCTGGACACCGTGTGTGTCTACAAATGCCCCTGGACAGCTTGTGTGTCACAAACCCATTGGACAGCGTGTGTGTCACAAACCCCCATGGACAGTGTGTGTGTCACAAAAGCCATTGAACAGAGTGTGTGTCACAAACCGCATTGGACTGTGCGTGTCGCAAACACCCCTGGACAGTTTACTTGTCACAAACATCCCTGGACACCGTTTATGTCATGAACGCCCCTGGACAGTTCCTCTGTCACAAATCCCATTGGACACCGTTTGTGTCACAAACAACCCTGGAAACTGTGTGTGTCACAAACACACCTGGACAGGGTATGTGTAACAAACTCCTTTGGATAGTGTGTGTGTCACACTGTCAATTGCACAGTCTGTGTGTCCCAAACCCCATTGGACAGCCTGTGTGTCACAAACACCTCTGGACATGGTGTGTGTCACAAACCTCATTGGACAGGCTGTGTGTCACAAACCCCATTGGGAAGCGTGTGTGTCACAAATCCCATTAGACAGCATGTGTGTCAGAAACCCCATTGGACACCGTGTGTGTCACAAACACCCCTGGACAGGGTGTGTGTCACAAAACCCATTGGACAACGTGAGAGTCACAAACCCCATTGGGCAGCGTGTGTATCAGAAACCCCATTAAACAGGGTGTGTGTCACAAACTCCATTGGAAATAGTCTGTGTCACAAACCGCATTGGACAGCCTGTGTGTCACAAACCCCATTGGACAGTGTGTGTGTCACAAACCCCATTGGACACCATGTGTGTAACAAACACCCCTGGACAGGGTGTATGTCACAATCCTCATTGGACAGGCTGTTGGTCACAAACCCCATTGGGAAGTGTGTGTGTCACAAATCCCAGTGGACAGGGTGTGTGTCACAAACCCCATTGGATAGCGGTTGTGTCACAAACCCCATTAAACAAGGTGAGTGTCACAAAGCCCATTGGACAACGTGTGTGTCACAAACTCCATTGGACAGGTTGTTTGTCAGAAACACGCCTGGACACCGTTTGTGTCACAACTCCCATTGGACAGGGTGTGTCACAAACTCCATTGGACAGCGTGTGTGTCACAAACCCCATTGGACACCATGTGTGTCACAAACACCCCTGGACAGGGTGTGTGTCACAAACCCCATTGGACAGCGTGTGTGTCACAAACCCCATTGGACACCGTGTGAGTCACAAACCCCATTGGGCAGCGTGTGTGTCACAAACCCCATTAAACAGGCTGTGTGTCACAAACTCCATTGGAAATAGTCTGTGTCACAAACCGCATTGGACATACTGTGTGTCACAAACCCCATTGGACAGTGTGTGTGTCACAAACCCCATTGGACATCATGTGTGTCACAAACACCCCTAGACAGGGTGTGTGTCACAATCCTCATTGGACAGGCTGTTGGTCACAAACCCCATTGGGAAGCGTGTGTGTCACAAATCCCAGTGGACAGGGTGTGTGTCACAAACCCCATTGGACAGCGTGTGTCACAAGGACCCATGGACAGGGTGTGTGTCACAAACCCCATCGGACCGCGTGTGTGTTACAAACCCCATTGAACAGCGGGTGTGTCACAAACCCCATTGGACAGCGGGTTTGTCACAAACCCCATTAAACAGGGTGTGTTTCACAAACCCCATTCAACATGGTGTGTGTCACAAACCCCATTGGACAGGTTGTGCGTCAGAAACACCCCTGGACACCGTTTGTGTCACAACTCCTCGTGGACAGGGTGTGTCACAAACTCCATTGGACAGCGTGTGTGTCACAAACCCCATTGGACAGTGTGTGAGTCAGAAACCTCATTGGACATAGTGTTTGTTACAAATACCCCTGGACACCGTTTGTGTCACAAACGGCCCTGGACAGCGTGTCTGTCACAAACCTTATTGGACAGCCCGTGTGTCACAAACCCCACTGTACAGCGTGTGTTAAAAACCCACCTGGACAGCATTTTTGTCACAAACCCCATTGGACAGTGTGTGTGTCACAAACCTCATTGGTCAGCGTTAGTGTCACAAACGCCCCTGGACACTGTGTGTGTTACAAAGACCCCTGGACACCGTGTGTGTCTACAAATGCCCCTGGACAGCTTGTGTGTCACAAACCCATTGGACAGCGTGTGTGTCACAAACCCCCATGGACAGTGTGTGTGTCACAAACGCCATTGAACAGAGTGTGAGTCACAAACACCCCTGGAAACTGTGTGTGTCCCAAACACACTTGGACAGGGTATGTGTAACAAACCCCTTTGGATAGTGCGTGTGTCACACTGTCAATTGGACAGCCTGTGTGTCCCGAACCCCATTGGACAGCCTGTGTGTCACAAACACCTCTGGACATGGTGTGTGTCACAAACGCCCCTGGACAGGGTGTGTGTCACAAACCCCATTGGACAGCGTGTGTGTCATAAACCCCATTGGGCAGCGTGTGTGTAACAAACCCCATTGGTCATCGTCTATGACAAATGCTCCTGGACAACGTGTGTTTCACCAACTTCATTGGACAGGGTGTGTGTCACGAAAACCCCTGGACAGCGTGTGTGTCAAAAACCCCATTGGACAGCGTGTGTGTCACAAACCCCCATGGACAGTGTGTGTGTCACAAACGCCATTGGACAGAATGTGAGTCACAAACCCAATTGGAAAGCGTGTGTGTCACAAACCCCGTTGGACAGTCTGTGTGTCACAAACCCCATTGGACATTCTGTGTGTCACAAACCCCATTGGACACCGTGTGTGTCACAAACACCCCTAGATAGTGTGTGTGTCACAATCCTCATTGGACAGGCTGTGTTTCACAAACCCCATTAAACAGGGTGTGTGTCACAAACGCCATTCAACATGGTGTGTGTCACAAACCCCATTGGAAAGCGTGTGTGTCACAAACACCATTGGACAGCGTGTATGTCACAAACACCTCTGGACATGGTGTGTGTCACAAACCACATTGGACAGGGTGTGTATCACAAATTCCATTGGACAGCGTGTGTTAAAAACCCACCTGGACAGCGTTTTTATCACAAACCCCCTTGTACAGTGTGTGTATCACAAACCTCATTGGACAGCGTTAGTGTCACAAACGCCCCTGGACACTGTGTGTGTTACAAAGACCCCTGGACACCGTGTGTGTCTACAAATGCCCCTGGACAGCTTGTGTGTCACAAACCCATTGGACAGCGTGTGTGTCACAAACCCCCATGGACAGTGTGTGTGTCACAAACGCCATTGAACAGAGTGTGTGTCACAAACCGCATTGGACAGTGCGTGTTACAAACACCCCTGGACAGTTTCCTTGTCACAAACACCCCTGGACACCGTTTATGTCACAAACGCCCATGGACAGTTCCTCTGTCACAAACCCCATTGGACAGTGTGTGTGTCACTAAGCCCATTGGACAGCCTGTGTGTCACAAACCCCATTGGCCAGCATGTGTGTCACGAACCCCATTGGACAGGGTGTATGTCACAAACCCCATTGGGCAGCGTGTGTGTCACAAACCCCATTGTACAGGGTGTGTGTCACAAACCCCTGGACAACGTGTGTGTCACAACTCCCCGTGGACAGTTTGTGAGTCACAAACCTGATTTGACAGCTTGTGTGTCACAAACCCCACTGGACAGCGTGTTTGTCACAAACCTCATTGGGCAGCGTGTGGGTCACAAACGCCATTGAAAAGCGTGTGTGTAACAAACCCCATTGCACATCGAGTGTGTCGAATGCCCCTGGATAGCGTATATGTCACAAACCCCATTGGACAGTGTGTGTGTCAGAAATCCCATTAAAAAGCGTGTGTGTCACAAACCCCATTGGACAGAGTGTGTCTCACAAATCCCATTGAACACCGTTTGTGTCACAAATACCCCTGGAAACTGTGTGTGTCACAAACACACCTGGATAGGGTATGTGTAACAAACCCCTTTGGATAGTGTGTGTGTCACACTGTCAATTGGACAGCCTGTGTGTCCCGAACCCCATTGGACAGCCTGTGTGTCACAAACACCTCTGGACATGGTGTGTGTCACAAACCTCATTGAACAGGCTGTTGGTCACAAACCCCATTGGGAAGCGTGTGTGTCACAAATCCCATTAGACAGCGTGTGTGTCACAAACCTCATTGGACAGGCTGTGTGTCACAAAAACCCCTGGACAGGGTGTGTGTCACAAACCCCATTGGACAGCGTGTGTGTTAAAACCCCCTTGGACAGTGTGTGTGTCACAAACGCCCCTAGACAGGATGTGTGTCACAGACCCCATTGGACAGCGTGTGTGTCATAAACCCCATTGGGCAGCGTGTGTGTAACAAACCCCATTGGTCATCGTCTATGACAAATGCTCCTGGACAACGTGTGTTTCACCAACTTCATTGGACAGGGTGTGTGTCACAAAAACCCCTGGGCAGCGTGTGTGTCAAAAACTCCATTGGACAGCGTGTGTGTCACAAACCCCCATGGACAGTGTGTGTGTCACAAACGCCATTGGACAGAGTGTGAGTCACAAACCCCATTGGAAAGAGTGTGTGTCACAAACCCCGCTGGACAGTTTGTGTGTCACAAACCCCATTGGACATTCTGTGTGTCACAAACCCCATTGGACACCGTGTGTGTCACAAACACCCCTAGACAGGGTGTGTGTCACAATCCTCATTGGACAGGCTGTGTGTCACAAACCCCGTTGGGAAGCGTGTGTGTCACAAATCCCATTGGACAGGGCGTGTGTCACAAACCCCATTGGACAGCGTGTGTCACAAGGACCCATGGAAAGGGTGTGTGTCACAAACCCCATCGGACCGCGTGTGTCTCACAAACCCCATTATAACAGCGCGCGTGTCACAAACCCCATTGGAAAGCGTGTGTGTCACAAACCCCATTCTACATGGTGTGTGTCACAAACCCCATTGGAAAGCGTGTGTGTCACAAACACCATTGGACAGCGTGTATGTCACGAACACCCCTGAACAGGGTGTGTGTCACAAACCCCATTGGACAGGGTGTGTATCACAAATCCCATTGGACAGCGTTTGTGTCACAAACAGCCCTGGAAACTGTGTGTGTCACAAACACACCTGGACAGGGTCTGTGTAACAAACCCCTTTGGATAGTGTGTGTGTCACACTGTCAATTGGACAGCCTGTGTGTCCCAAACCCCATTGGACAGCCTGTGTGTCACAAACACCTCTGGACATGGTGTGTGTCACAAACCTCATTGGACAGGCTGTGTGTCACAAACCCCATTGGGAAACGTGTGTGTCACAAATCCCATTAGACAGCATGTGTGTCAGAAACCCCATTGGACACCGTGTGTGTCACAAACACCCCTGGACAGGGTGTGTGTCACAAACGCCATTGGACAACGTGTGTGTCACAAACCCCATTGGACACTGTGTGAGTCACAAACCCCATTGGGCAGCGTGTGTGTCACAAACCCCTTTAAACAGGGTGTGTGTCACAAACTCCATTGGAAATAGTCTGTGTCACAAACCGCATTGGACATACTGTGTGTCACAAACCCCATTGGACAGTGTGTGTGTCACAAACCCCATTGGACACCATGTGTGTCACAAACACCCCTGGACAGGGTGTGTGTCACAATCCTCATTGGACAGGCTGTTGGTCACAAACCCCATTGGGAAGTGTGTGTGTCACAAATCCCAGTGGACAGGGTGTGTGTCACAAACCCCATTGGACAGCGTCTGTCACAAACACCCATGGACAGGGTGTGTGTCACAAACGCAATTGGACAGGGTGTGTGTCACAAACCCCATTGGCTAGCGGGTGTGTCACAAACCCCATTAAACAGGGTGAGTGTCACAAAGCCCATTGGACAACATGTGTGTCACAAACCCCATTGGACAGGTTGTTTGTCAGAAACATGCCTGGACACCGTTTGTGTCACAACTCCCATTGGACAGGGTGAGTCACAAACTCCATTGGACAGCGTGTGTGTCACAAGCCCCATTGGACAGTGTGTGAGTCAGGAACGTCATTGGACAGAGTGTTTGTCACAAACACCTCTGGACACCGTTCGTGTCACAAACGGCCCTGGACAACGTGTCTGTCACAAACCTTATTGGACAGCCCGTGTGTCACAAACCCCATTGGCCAGCATGTGTGTCACGAACCCCATTCGACAGGGTGTATGTCACAAACCCCATTGGACAGCCTGTGTTTCACAAACCCCATTGGGCAGCGTGTGTGTCACAAACCCCATTGTACAGGGTGTGTGTCACAAACCCCTGGACAGCGTGGGTGTCACAACTTCCCGTGGACAGTTTGTGAGTCACAAACCTGATTTGACAGCTTGTGTGTCACAAACCCCACTGGACAGCGTGTTTGTCACAGACCTCATTGGACAGCGTGTGGGTCACAAACCCCATTGAAAAGCATGTGTGTCACAAACCCCATTGCACATCGAGTGTGTCGAATGCCCCTGGACAGCGCATGTGTCACAAACCCCATTGGACAGGGTGTGTATCACAAATCCCATTGGACAGCGTTTGTGTCACAAACACCCCTGGAAACTGTGTGTGTCACAAACACACCTGGACATGATGTGTGTCACAAACCTCATTGGACAGGCTGTGTGTCACAAACCCCTTTGGGAAGCGTGTGTGTCACAAATCTCATTAGACAACGTGTGTGTCACAAACCCCATTGGACACCGTGTGTGTCACAATAACCCCTGGACAGGATGTGTGTCACAAATCTCATTTGACAGCGTGTGTGTCATAAACCCCATTGGGCAGCGTGTGTGTAACAAACCCCATTGCTTATCGTGTATGACATATGCTCCTGGACAACGTGTGTTTCACAAACTTCATGAGACAGGGTGTGTGTCACAAAAACCCCTGGACAGCGTGTGTTTCAAAAACCCCATTGGACAGCGTGTGTGTCACAAACCCCATTCGACGATGTGTGTGTCACAAACCCCATTGGACACCATGTGTGTCACAAACACCCCGTTGGGACAGAGTGTGTGTCACAATCCTCATTGGACAGGCTGTGTGTCAAAACCCCGTTGGGAAGCGTATGTGTCACAAATCCCATTGGACAGGGCATGTGTCACAAACCCCATTGGACAGGGTGTGTCACAAGCACCCACGGACAGGGTGTGTGTCACAAACCCCATTGGACAGCGGGTGTGTCACAAACCCCATTAAACAGGGTGTGTGTCACAAACCCCATTGGAAAGCGTGTGTGTCACAAACACCATTGGACAGCGTGTATGTCACGAACACCATTGGACAGCGTGTATGTCACGAACACCCCTGAACAGGGTGTGTGTCACAAACCCCATTGGACAGGGTGTGTCTCACAAATCCCATTGGACAGCGTTTGTGTCACAAACAGCCCTGGAAACTGTGTGTGTCACAAACACACCTGGACAGGGTCTGTGTAACAAACCCCTTTGGATAGTGTGTGTGTCACACTGTCAATTGGACAGCCTGTGTGTCCCAAACCCCATTGGACAGCCTGTGTGTCACAAACACCTCTGGACATGGTGTGTGTCACAGACCTCATTGGACAGGCTGTGTGTCACAAACCCCTTTGGGAAGCGTGTGTGTCACAAATCCCATTAGACAGCGTGTGTGTCACAAAACCCATTGGACAGCGTGTGTGTCACAAACACCCCTGGACAGGGTGTGTGTCACAAACCCCATTGGACAGTGTGTGTGTCACAAACCCCATTGGACAGCGTGTGTGTCACAAACTCCATTGGAAATAGTCTGTGTCACAAACCGCATTGGACAGCCTGTGTGTAACAAACCCCATTGGACATCATGTGTGTCACAAACACCCCTAGACAGGGTGTGTGTCACAATCCTCATTGGACAGGCTGTTGATCACAAATCCCATTTGGAAGCGTGTGTGTCACAAAACCCAGTGGACAGGGTGTGTGTCACAAACCCCATTGGACACCGTGTGTGTCACAAACACCCCTAGACAGGCTGTGTGTCACAATGCTCATTGGACAGGCTGTGGGTCAGAAACCACATTGGGAAGCGTGTATGTCACAAATTCCATTGGACAGGGCGTGTGTCACAAACCCCATTGGACAGCGTGTGTCACAAGGACCCATGGACAGGGTGTGTGTCACAAACCCCATCGGACCGCGTGTGTGTTACAAACCCCATTGAACAGCGGGTGTGTCACAAACCCCATTGGACAGCGGGTTTGTAACAAACCCCATTAAACAGGGTGTGTTTCACAAACCCCATTCAACATGGTGTGTGTCACAAACCCCATTGGAAAGCGTGTGTGTCACAAACCCCATTGGACAGCGTGTGTGTCACAAACACGCCTAGACAGCCTGTGTGTCACAATCCTCATTGGACAGACTGTGGGTCAGAAACCCCATTGGGAAGCGTGTGTGTCACAAATCCCAGTGGACAGGGCATGTGTCACAAACCCCATTGGACAGCGTGTGTCACAAGGACCCATGGACAGGGTGTGTGTCACAAACCCCATCGGACCGCGTGTGTGTAACAAACCCCACTGAACAACGGATGTGTCAGAAACACCATTGGACAGCGTGTATGTCACGAACACCCCTGAACAGGGTGTGTATCACAAATCCCATTGGACAGCGTTTGTGTCACAAACAGCCCTGAAAACTGTGTGTGTCACAAACACACCTGGACAGGGTCTGTGTAACAAACCCCTTTGGATAGTGTGTGTGTCACACTGTCATTGGACAGCGTGTGTGGCCCGAACCCCATTGGACAGCCTGTGTGTCACAAACACCTCTGGACATGGTGTGTGTCACAAATCTCATTGGACAGGCTGTGTGTCACAAACCCCATTGGGAAGCGTGTGTGTCACAAATCCCATTAGACAGCGTGTGTGTCACAAACCCCATTGGACACCGTGTGTGTCACAAACACCCCTGGACAGGGTGTGTGTCACAAACCCGATTAGACAGTGTGTGTGTCACAAACCCCATTGGACGGCGTCTGTGTCACAAACCACATTGGACACCGTGTGAGTCACAAACCCCATTGGGCAGCGTGTGTGTTACAAACCCAATTAAGCAGGGTGTGTGTCACAAACTCCATTGGAAATAGTCTGTGTCACAAACCGCTTTGGAATACCTGTGTGTCACAAACCCCATTGGACAGTGTGTGTGTCACAAACCCCATTGGACATCATGTGTGTCACAAACACCCCTAGACAGGGTGTGTGTCACAATCCTCATTGGACAGGCTGTTGGTCATAAACCCCATTGGGAAGCGTGTGTGTCACAAATCCCAGTGGACAGGGTGTGTGTAACAAACCCCATTGGACAGCGGGTGTGTCACAAACCCCATTAAACAGGATGAGTGTCACAAAGCCCATTGGTCAACGTGTGTGTCACAAACCCCATTGGACAGGTTGTGTGTCAGAAACACCCCTGGTCACCGTTTGTGTCACAACTCCCCGTGGACAGAGTGTGTCACAAACTCCATTGGACAGCGTGTGTGTCACAAACCCCATTGAACAGCGGGTGTGTCAGAAACCCCATTGGACAGCGGGTGTGTCACAAACCCCATTAAACAGGATGTGTTTCACAAACCCCATTCAACATGGTGTGTGTCACAAACCCCATTGGAAAGCGTGTGTGTCACAAACACCATTGGACAGTGTGTATGTCACGAACACCCCTGAACAGGGTGTGTGTCACAAACCCCATTGGACAGGGTGTGTATCCCAAATCCCATTGGACAGCGTTTGTGTCACAAACACCCCTGGAAACTGTGTGTGTCCCAAACACACCTGGACAGGGTCTGTGTAACAAATCCCTTTGGATAGTGTGTGTGTCACTCTGTCATTGGACAGCCTGTGTGGCCCGAATCCCATTGGACAGCCTGTGTGTCACAAACACCTCTGGACATGGTGTGTGTCACAGACCTCATTGGACAGTCTGTGTGTCACAAACCCCATTGGGAAGCGTGTGTGTCACAAATCCCATTAGACAGCGTGTGTGTCACAAACCCCAGTGGACACCGTGTGTGTCACAAACATCTCTGGACAGGGTGTGTGTCACAAACCCGATTCGACAGTGTGTGTGTCACAAACCCCATTGGACAGCGTGTGTGTCACAAACCACATTGGACACCGTGTGAGTCACAAACCCCATTGGGCAGCGTGTGTGTCACAAACCCCATTAAACAGGGTGTGTGTTACAAAATCCATTGGAAATAGTCTGTGTCACAAATCGCATTGGACAGCCTGTGTTTCACAAACCCCATTGGACAGTGTGTGTGTCACAAACCCCATTGGACACCATGTGTGTCACAAACACCCCTAGACAGGGTGTGTGTCACAATCCTCATTGGACAGGCTCTTGGTCATAAACCCTATTGGGAAGCGTGTTTCAGAAACCCCATTGGACAGTGTGTGAGTCAGAAACCTCATTGGACAGAGTGTTTGTCACAAACACCCCTGGACACCGTTTGTGTCACAAACGGCCCTGAACAGCGTGTCTGTCACAAACCTTATTGGACAGCTTGTGTGTCACAAACCTCATTGGACAGCGTGTGTTAAATACCCACCTGGACAGCATTTTTGTCACAAACCCCATTGGACAGTGTGTGTGTCACAAACCTCATTGGACAGCGTTAGTGTCACAAACGCCCCTGGACACTGTGTGTGTTACAAAGACCCCTGGACACCGTGTGTGTCTACAAATTCCCCTGGACAGCTTGTGTGTCACAAACCCATTGGACAGCGTGTGTGTCACAAACCCCCATGGACAGTGTGTGTGTCACAAACGCCATTGAACAGAGTGTGTGTCACAAACCGCATTGGACAGTGCGTGTCACAAACACCCCTGGACAGTTTCCTTGTCACAAACAGCCTGGACACCGTTTATGTCACAAACGCCCCTGGACAGTTCCTCTGTCACAAACCTCATTGGACAGTCTGTATGTCACACTCCCCATTGGCCAGCATGTGTGTCACGAACCCCATTGGACAGGGTGTATGTCACAAACCCCATTGGACAGCCTGTGTTTCACAAACTCCATTGGGCAGCGTGTGTGTCACAAACCCCATTGTACAGGGTGTGTGTCACAAACCCCTGGACAGCGTGTGTGTCACAACTCCCCGTGGACAGTTTGTGAGTCACAAACCTGATTTGACAGCTTTTGTGTCACAAACCCCACTGGACAGCGTGTTTGTCACAAACCTCATTGAGCAGCGTGTGGGTCACAAACCCCATTGAAAAGCGTGTGTGTCACAAATCCCATTGCACATCGAGTGTGTCGAAGGCCCCTGGACAGCATATGTGTCACAAACCTCATTGGACAGGGTGTGTATCACAAATCCCATTGGACAGCGTTTGTGTCACAAACACCCCTGGAAACTGTGTGTGTCACAAACACACCTGGACAGGGTATGTGTAACAAACCCCTTTGGATAGTGTGTGTGTCACACTGTCAATTGGACAGCCTGTGTGTCCCGAACGCCATTGGACAGCCTGTGTGTCACAAACACCTCTGGACATGGTGTGTGTCACAAACCTCATTGGAAAAGCTTTTTGTCACAAACCCCATTGGGAAGCGTGTGTGTCACAAATCTCATTAGACAGCGTGTGTGTCACAAACCCCATTGGACACCGTGTGTGTCACAAAAACCCCTGGACAGCGTATGTGTCACAAACCCCATTGGACAGGGTGTGTATCACAAATCCCATTGGACAGCGTTTGTGTCACAAACACCCCTGGAAACTGTGTGTGTCACAAACACACCTGGACAGGGTATATGTAACAAACCCCTTTGGATATTGTGTGTGTCACACTGTCAATTGGACAGCCTGTGTGTCCCGAACGCCATTGGACAGCCTGTGTGTCACAAACACCTCTGGACATGGTGTGTGTCACAAACCTCATTGGACAAGCTGTGTGTCACAAACCCCATTGGACAGCATGTGTGTCACAAATCCCATTCGACGGTGTGTGTGTCACAAACGCCATTGGACAGAGTGTGAGTCACAAACCCCATTGGAAAGCGTGTGTGTCACAAACCCCATTGGATAGTCTGTGTGTCACAAACGCCATTGGACATTCTGTGTGTCACAAACCCCAATGGACACCGTGTGTGTCACAAACACCCCTAGACAGGGTGTGTGTCATAATCCTCATTGGACAGGCTGTGGGTCACAAACCCCATTGGGAAGCGTGTGTGTCACAAATCCCATTGGACAGGGCATGTGTCACAAACCCCATTGGAGAGCGTGTGTCACAAGGACCCATGGACAGGGTGTGTGTCACAAACCCCATTGGACTGTGTGTGTGTCATAAACCCCATTGAACAACGGGTGTGTCACAAACCCCATTAAACAGGGTGAGTGTCACAAAGCCCATTGGACAACGTGTGTGTCACAAACCCCATTGTGCAGGTTGTGTGTCAGAAACACCCCTGGACACCGTTTGTGTCACAACTCCCATTGGACAGGGTGTGTCACAAACTCCATTGGACAGCGTGTGTGTCACAAACCCCATTGGACAGTGTGTGAGTCAGAAACCTCATTGGACAGAGTGTTTGTCACAAACACCCCTGGACACCGTTTGTGTCACAAACGGCCCTGGACAGCGTGTCTGTCACAATCCTTATTGGACAGCCCGTGTGTCACAAACCCCATTGGACAGCGTGTGTTAAAAACCCACCTGGACAGCATTTTTGTCACAAACCCCATTGGACAGTGTGTGTGTCACAAACCTCATTGGACAGCGTTAGTGTCACAAACGCCCCTGGACACTGTGTGTGTTACAAACAGCCCTGGACACCGTGTGTGTCTACAAATGCCCCTGGACAGCTTGTGTGTCACAAACCCATTGGACAGAGTGTGTGTCACAAACCTCCATGGACAGCGTGTGTGTCACAAACGCCCCTGGACAGGGTGTGTGTCACAAACCCCATTGGACAGCGTGTGTGTCATAAACCCCATTGGGCAGTGTGTGTGTAGCAAACCCCATTGGTCATCGTGTATGACAAATGCTCCTGGACAACGTGTGTTTCACCAACTTCATTGGACAGGGTGTGTGTCACAAAACCCCCTGGACAGCGTGTGTGTCAAAAACCCCATTGGACAGCGTGTGTGTCACAAACCCCGTTGGACAGTCTGTGTGTCACAAACCCCATTGGACATTCTGTGTGTCACAAACCCCATTGGACACCGTGTGTGTCACAAACACCCCTAGACAGGGTGTGTGTCACAATCCTGATTGGACAGGCTGTGGGTCACAAACCCCATTGGGAAGCGTGTGTGTCACAAATCCCATTGGACAGGGCGTGTGTCACAAACCCCATTGGATAGAGTGTGTCACAACGACTCATGGACAGGGTGTGTGTCACAAACCCCATCGGACTGCGTGTGTGTCACGAACCCCATTGAACAGCGGGTGTGTCACAAACCCCATTGGACAGCGGGTGTGTCGCAAACCCCATTAAACAGAGTGTGTGTCACAAACCCCATTGGAAAGCGTGTGTGTCACAAACTCCATTGGACAACGTGTATGTCACGAACACCATTGGACAGCGTGTATGTCACGAACACCCCTGAACAGCGTGTGTGTCACAAACCCCATTGGAGAGGGTGTGTATCACAAATCCCATTGGACAGCGTTTGTGTCACAAACACCTCTGGAAACTGTGTGTGTCACAAACACACCTGGACAGGATCTGTGTAACAAACCCCTTTGGATAGTGTGTGTGTCACACTGTCAATTGGACAGCCTGTGTGTCCCGAACCCCATTGGACAGCCTGTGTGTCACAAACACCTCTGGACATGGTGTGTGTCACAAACCTCATTGGACAGGCTGTGTGTCACAAACCCCTTTGGGAAGCGTGTGTGTCACAAATCCCATTAGACAGCGTGTGTGTCACAAACCCCATTGGACACCGTGTGTGTCACAAACACCCCTGGACAGGGTGTGTGTCACAAACCCCTTTGGGCAGCGTGTGTGTCTCAAACCCCATTAAACAGGTTGTGTGTTACAAACTCCATTGGAAATAGTCTGTGTCACAAACCGTATTGGACAGCCTGTGTGTCACAAACACCATTGAACAATGTGTGTGTCACAAACCCCATTGGACATCATGTGTGTCACAAACACCCCTAGACAGAATGTGTGTCACAATCCTCATTGGACAGGCTGTTGGCCACAAACCCCATTTGGAAGCGTGTGTGTCACAAATCCCAGTGGACAGGGTGTGTGTCTCAAACCCCATTAGACAGCGTGTGTCACAAGCACCCATGGACAGGGTGTGTGTCACAAACCCAATTGGACAGCGTGTGTGTCACAAACCCCATTGAACAGCGGGTGTGTCATAAACCCCATTGGACAGCGTGTGTGTCACAAACCCCCTTGGACAGCGTGTATGTCACAAACCCCATTGGACAGGGTGTGTCAAAAGCACCCGTGGACAGGATGTGTGTCACAAACCCAATTGGACAGCGTGTGTGTCACAAACCCCATTGAACAGCGGTTGTGTCACAAACCCCATTGGACAGCGTGTGTGTCAAAAACCCCATTGGACAGCGTGTGTGTCACAAACCCCATTGAACAGCAGTTGTGTCACAAACCCTATTAAACAGGGTGTGTGTCACAAACCCCATTCAACATGGTGTGTGTCACAAACCCCATTGGACAATGTGTGTGTCAGAATACCCTTTGGACTGTGTGTGTGTCACAGACCCCTTTTGACAGTGTCTGTGTCACAAACCCATCTGGACTGTGTGTGTTTCACAAACCTCATTGGACATCGTGTGTGTCACGAACACCCCTGGACAGCGTGTTTGTCAAAACCCCAATGGACAGAGTGTGTGTCACGAACCATATTGAACAGTGTGATGTCACAAACCCCATTGGACAGCTTGCGTATCACAAACCCCATTGGACAGCGTGTGTGTCCTAAACCCCCCTGGTCAGTGTGTGTGTCAGAAACCGCACTGGACAGCGTGTGTCTCACAAACACCGTTGGAGTGTTTGTGTGTCACAAACACTATTTGGCCATGTGTGTGTCACAGACCCCATTGGGCAGCGTATGTGTAACAAATCCCATGGGACAGTGTGTGTCTCACACATCCTCTTGGACAGTGTGTGTTTCACAAACCGCATTGGGCAGCGTGTGTGTCACAAACCCCATTGAAAAGCGTGTGTGTCTCAAAACCCCCTTATACAGTGTGTGTCCTACAAAGCACCTGGACAGCGTGTGTGTCACAAACTACTTTGGACTTCGTGTGTTTCATAAACCCCATTGGACAGTGTGTGTGTGTCAAACCCTCTTGGACAGTGTGTGCGTTACAAACCCCATTAGATAGCGTGTCTGTCACAAATCCCATTAGACAGCATGTGTGTGACACAAAACCTATTGGACAGCGTGAGGGGCACAAACACCCCTGGACAGCGTGTGTGTTCACAAACCCCATGGGACAGCATGTGTGTTCACAAAACCATTGGAGAGAGTGTCTGTCACAAACCTCCCTGTAAAGCGTGTGTCAAAAACCCTATTGAATAGCGTATGTGTCGCAAACCCCACAGGACAATGTGTGTTTCACAAACCCCATTGGACAGTGTGTGTGTCACAAACCCCATTGGACAAAGTGTGTGTCACAAACCCCTTAAGACAGTGTGTGTGACACAAACACCAGTGGACATTTTGTGTGTCACATACACTCTGTGTGTGTCACAAACCTTCCTGGACAGTATGTGTTATAAACCCCATTGGACAGTGTGTGTTTCAGTAACCCCATTGGACAGTGTGTGTGTCACAAAGCCCTCTGGACAACGCATGTGTCACAAACCTATTGGACAGCGTGTGGGTCAGAAACATCCCTGGACAGCGTGTGTGTTCACATACCCCATTGGACAGCATGTGTAGCACAAAACCAGTGGACAGCGGGTCTGTCACAAACCTCCCTGTAAAGCATGTGTCAAAAACACTATTGAACAGCGTGTGTGTCACAAACCGCATGGGACAGTGTGTGTTTCACAAACCCCATTGGGAAGCGTGTGTGTCACAAATCCCATTGGATAGTATATGTTTAAAAAAACCCCCATGGACAGTGTGTGTGTCACAAAACCAATTGGAGAGGATGTCTGTCCCAAACCCCATTGGACTGTGTGTGTGTCAAAAACCCCATTTGGCAGTGTGTGTGTTACAAACACCATTGGACAGTGTGTGTGTCACGAACCCCATTGGACTGTGTGAGTGTCACAAACCGTCCTGGACAGCGTGTGTGTCACAAAGTCCATTGGACAGCGTGTGTGTCACAACCCCCCCTTGACTGTGTGTGTGTCAAAAACACCCCTGGACAGTGTGTGTGACGCAAACTCCTTTGGACAGCATGTGTGTCACAAACCCCTTTGGACAGTGTGTGTGTCACAAAACCCCTTGGACAGTGTGTGTGTCGCAAACCGCATTGGACACCATGTGTATTCACAAACCACATTGGACAGCATGTGTGTCACAAATCCCATTGAAGAGCATGTGTGTCACCAACCCCACAGGACAGTGTGTGTGTCACAAACCAATTGGACAGTGTGTGTGTCACAAAGCCCTTTGGAAAGCGTGTGTATCACAAACCCATTGAACAGCGTGTGTGCCACAAACCGCATGGGACAGCGTATGTCACAACCCGCCGTGGAAACTGTGTGTGTCACAAACACTCCTGGACAACGTGTGTGTCACAAACCCCATTGGACAGTGTATGTGTCACCAACCTCATTGGACAGCGTGTGTGTCACAAACCCCTTTGGACAGTGTTTGTGTCACAAACCCACCTGGACAGTATTTTTGTCACAAAGCTCATTGGACAGTGTGTGTGTCACAAACCTCATTGGACAGCGTTAGTGTCACAAACGCCCCTCGACACTGTGTGTGTTACAAACACCCCTGGACACCGTGTGTGTCTACAAATGCCCCTGGACAGCTTGTATGTCCCAAACGCCATTGGGAAGCGTGTGTGTCACAAACCCCATTGGACAGCGTGTGTCACAAGCACCCATGGACAGGGTGTGTGTCACAAACGGCCCTGGACAGCGTGTCTGTCACAAACCTTATTGGACAGCCCATGTGTCACAAACCCCATTGGACAGCGTGTGTTAAAAACCCACCTGGACAGCATTTTTGTCCTAAACCCCATTGGACAGTGTGTGTGTCACAAACCTCATTGGACAGCGTTAGTGTTACAAACGCCCCTGGACACTGTGTGTGTTAGAAACACTCCTGGACACCGTGTGTGTCTACAAATGCCTCTGGACAGCTTGTGTGTCACAAACCCATTGGACAGCGTGTGTGTCACAAACCCCCATGGACAGTGTGTGTGTCACAAACGCCATTGAACAGAGTGTGTGTCACAAACCGCATTGGACAGTGCGTGTCACAAACACCCCTGGACAGTTTCCTTGTCACAAACACCCCTGGACACCGTTTATGTCACAAACGCCCCTGGACAGTTCCTCTGTCACAAACCTCATTGGACAGTGTGTGTGTCACTAACCCCATTGGATAGCCTGTGTGTCACAAACCCCATTGGCCAGCATGTGTGTCACGAACCCCATTGGACAGGGTGTATGTCACAAACCCCATTGGACAGCCTGTGTTTCACAAACCCCATTGGGCAGCGTGTGTGTCACAAACCCCATTGTACAGGGTGTGTGTCACAAACACCTGGACAGCGTCTGTGTCACAACTCCCCGTGGACAGTTTGTGAGTCACAAACCTGATTTGACAGCTTGTGTGTCACAAACCTCACTGGAGAACGTGTTTGTCACAAACCTCATTGGGCAGCGTGTGGGTCACAAACCCCATTGAAAAGCGTGTGTGTCACAAAACCCATTGCACATCGAGTGTGTTGAATGTCCCTGGACAGCATATGTGTCACAAACCCCATTGGACAGGGTGTGTATCACAAATCCCATTGGACAGCGTTTGTGTCACAAACACCCCTGGAAACTGTGTGTGTCACAAACACACCTGAACAGGGTACGTGTAACAAACGTCTTTGGATAGTGTGTGTGTGTCACACTGTCAATTGGACAGCCTGTGTGTCCCGAACGCCATTGGACAGCCTGTGTGTCACAAACACCTCTGGACATGGTGTGTGTCACAAACCTCATTGGACAGGCTGTGTGTCACAAACCTCATTGGGAAGCGTGTCTGTCACAAATCCCATTAGACAGCGTGTGTGTCACAAACCCCATTGGACATCGTGTGTGTCACAAAAACCCCTGGACAGGGTGTGTGTCACAAACCCCATTGAACAGCGGGTGTGTCACAAACCCCATTAAACAGGGTGTGTGTCACAAACCCCATTCAACATGGTGTGTGTCACAAACCCCATTGGAAAGCGTGTGTGTCACAACATCATTGGACAGCGTGTATGTCACGAACACCCCTGAATAGGGTGTGTGTCACAAACTCCATTGGACAGGGTGTGTATCATAAATCCCATTGGACAGCGTTTGTGTCACAAACAGCCGTGGAAACTGTGTGTGTCACAAACACACCTGGACAGGGTGTGTGTAACAAACCCCTTTGGATAGTGTGTGTGTGTCACACTGTCAATTGGACAGCCTGTGTGTCCCGAACGCCATTGGACAGCCTGTGTGTCACAAACACCTCTGGACATGGTGTTTGTCACAAACCTCATTGGACAGGCTGTGTGTCACAAACCCCATTGGGAAGCGTGTGTGTCACAAATCCCATTAGACAGTGTGTGTGTCACAAACCCCATTGGACACCGTGTGTGTCACAAAAACCCCTGGACAGGGTGTGTGTCACAAACCCCATTGGACAGCGTGTGTGTCACAAACGCCCCATTGGACAGGGTGTGTGTCACAAACCCCATTGGACAGCGTGTGTGTCATAAACCCCATTGGGCAGTGTGTGTGTAACAAACCCCATTGGTGATCGTGTATGACAAATGCTCCTGGACAACGTGTGTTTCACCAACTTCATTGGACAGGGTGTGTGTCACAAAAACCCCTGGACAGCGTGTGTGTCAAAAACCCCATTGGACAGCGTGTGTGTCACAAACCCCATTCGACGGTGTGTGTGTCACAAACTCCATTGGACAGAGTGTGTGTCACAAACCCCATTGGAAAGCGTGTGTGTCACAAACACCATTGGACAGCGTGTATGTCACGAACACCCCTGATCAGGGTGTGTGTCACAAACTCCATTGGACAGGGTGTGTATCACAAATCCCATTGGACAGAGTTTGTGTCACAAACACCCCTGGAAACTGTGTGTGTCACAAACACACCTGGACAGGGTCTGTGTAACAAACCCCTTTGGATAGTGTGTGTGTCACACTGTCAATTGGACAGCCTGTGTGTCCCGAACCCCATTGGACAGCCTGTGTGTCACAAACACCTCTGGACATGGTGTGTGTCACAAACCTCATTGGACAGGCTGTGTGTCACAAACCCCATTGGGAAGCGTGTGTGTCACAAACCCCATTAGACAGCGTGTGTGTCACAAACCCCATTGGACACCGTGTGTGTCACAAACACCCTTGGACAGGATGTGTGTCACAAACTCGATTCGACAGTGTGTGTGTCACAAACCCCATTGGACAGCGTGTGTGTCATAAACCCCATTGGACATCGTATGAGTCACAAACCCCATTGGGCAGCGTGTGTATCACAAACCCCATTAAACAGAGTGTTTGTCACAAACTCCATTGGACAGTGTGTGTGTCACAAACCCCATTGGACACCATGTGTGTCACAAACACCCCTAGACAGGGTGTGTGTCACAATCCTCATTGAACAGGTTGTTGTTCACAAACCCCATTGGGAAGCGTGTGTGTCACAAATCCCAGTGGACAGGGTGTGTGTCACTAAGCCCATTGGACAGCCTGTGTGTCACAAACCCCATTGGCCAGCATGTGTGTCACGAACCCCATTGGACAGGGTGTATGTCACAAACCCCATTGCACATCGAGTGTGTCGAATGCCCCTGGACAGCGTATGTGTCACAAACCCCACTGGACAGGGTGTGTATCACAAATCCCATTGGACAGCGTTTGTGTCACAAACACCCCTGGAAACTGTGTGTGTCACAAACACACCTGGACAGGGTATGTGTAACAAACCCCTTTGGATAGTGTGTGTGTGTCACACTGTCAATTGGACAGCCTGTGTGTCCCGAACCCCATTGGACAGTCTGTGTGTCACAAACACCTCTGGACATCGTGTGTGTCACAAACCTCATTGGACAGGCTGTGTGTCACAAACCCCATTGGGAAGCGTGTGTGTCACAAATCCCATTGTACAGCGTGTGTGTAACAAACTCCATTGGACACCGTGTGTGTCACAAAAACCCCTGGACAGGGTGTGTGTCACAAGGACCCATGGACAGGGTGTGTGTCACAAACCCCATCGGACCGCGTGTGTGTCACAAACCCCATTAAACAGGGTGTGTGTCACAAACCCCATTCAACATGGTGTGTGTCACAAACCCCATTGGAAAGCGTTTGTGTCACAAACACCATTGGACAGCGTGTGTGTCACAAACCCCATTGGACACCATGTGTGTCACAAACACCCCTGAACAGGATGTGTGTCACAATCCTCATTGGACAGGCTGTTGGTCACAAACCCCATTGGGAAGCGTGTGTGTCACAAATCCCATTAGACAGCGTATGTGTCACAAACCCCATTGGACAGCGTGTGTGTTACAAACCCCCTTGGAAAGCGTGTGTGTCACAAACGCCCCTGGACCGGGTGTGTGTCACAAACGCCCCTGGACAGCGTGTGTGTCATAAACCCCATTGGGCAGCGTGTGTGTAACAAACCCCATTGGTCATCGTGTATGACAAATGCTCCTGGACAACGTGAGTTTCACCAACTTCATTGGATAGGGTGTGTGTCACAAAAAACCCTGGACAGCATGTGTGTCAAAAACCCCATTGGACAGCGTGTGTGTCACAAACCCCCATGGACAGTGTGTGTGTCACAAACGCCATTGGACAGAGTGTGAGTCACAAACCCCATTGGAAAGCGTGTGTGTCACAAACTCCGTTGGACAGTCTGTGTGTCACAAACCCCATTGGACATTCTGTGTGTCACAAACCCGATTGGACACCGTGTGTGTCACAAACACCCCTAGACAGGGTGTGTGTCACAATCTTCATTGGACAGGCTGTGGGTCACAAACCCCATTGGGAAGCGTGTGTGTCACAAATCCCATTGGACAGGGTGTGTGTCACAAACCCCATTGGACAGCGTGTGTCACAAGGACCCATGGACAGGGTGTGTGTCACAAACCCCATCAAACCGCGTGTGTGTCACAAACCCCATTAAACAGGGTGTGTGTCACAAACCCCATTCAACTGGTGTGTGTCACAAACCCCATTGGAAAGAGTTTGTGTCACAAACACCATTGGACAGCGTGTATGTCACGAACACCCCTGAACAGGGTGTGTGTCACAAACCCCATTGGACAGGGTGTGTATCACAAATCCCATTGGAGAGCGTTTGTGTCACAAACACCCCTGGAAACTGTGTGTGTAACAAACACACCTGGACAGGGTCTGTGTAACAAACCCCTTTGGATAGTGTGTGTGTCACACTGTCAATTGGACAGCCTGTGTGTCCCGAACCCCATTGGACAGCCTGTGTGTCACAAACACCTCTGGACATGGTGTGTGTCACAAACCCCATTGGGAAGCGTGTGTGTCACAAATCCCATTAGACAGCGTGTGTGTCACAAACCCCATTCGACACTGTGTGTGTCACAAACACCCCTGGACAGGGTGTGTGTCACAAACTCGATTAGACAGTGTGTGTGTCACAAACCCCATTGGACGGCGTGTGTGTCACAAACCCCATTGGACACTGTGTGTGTCACAAACATCCCTGGACAGGGTGTGTGTCACAAACCCGATTAGACAGTGTGTGTGTGACAAACCCCATTGGACTGCGTGTGTGTCACAAACCCCATTGGACATCGTGTGAGTCACAAACCCCATTGGGCAGCTTGTGTGTCACAAACCCCATTAAACAGGGTGTGTGTCACAATTTCCATTGGAAATAGTCTGTGTCACAAACCGCATTGGACAGCCTGTGTGTCACAAACCCCATTGGACAGTGTGTGTGTCACAAAACCCATTGGACACCATGTGTGTCACAAACACTCCTAGACAGGGTGTGTGTCACAATCCTCATTGGACAGGCTGTTGGTCACAAACCCCATTGGGAAGCGTATGTGTCACAAATCCCAGTGGACAGGGTGTGTGTCACAAACCCCATTGAACAGCGTGTGTCACAAGCACCCATGGACAGCGTGTGTGTCACAAACCCCATTGGACAGCGGGTGTGTCACAAACCCCATTAAACAGGGTGGGTTTCACAAAGCCCATTGGACAACGTGTGTGTCACAAACCCCATTGGACAGATTGTGTGTTAGAAACACCACTGGACACCGTTTGTTTCACAACTCCCCGTGAACAGGGTGTGTCACAGACTCCATTGCAGAGTGTGTGTGTCACAAACCCCCATGGACAGTGTGTGTGTCAGAAACACCGTTGAACAGAGTGTTTGTCACAAACCGCATTGGACAGTGCGTGTCACAAACACCCCTGGACAGTTTCCTTGTCACAAACACCCCTGGACACCGTTTATGTCACAAACGCCCCTGGACAGTTTCTCTGTCACAAACCCCATTGGACAGTGTGTGTGTTACTAAGACCATTGGACAGCCTGTGTGTCACAAACCCCATTGGCCAGCATGTGTGTCACGAACCCCATTGGACAGGGTGTATGTCACAAACCCCATTTGACAGCCTGTGTTTCACAGATCCCATTGGGCAGCGTGTGTGTCACAAACCCCATTGTACAGGGTGTGTGTCACAAACCCCATTGGACAGCGTGTGTGTCACAACTCCCCGTGGACAGTTTGTGAGTCACAAACCTGATTTGACAGCTTGTGTGTCACAAACCCCCTGCACAGCGTGTTTGTCACAAACCTCATTGGGCAGCGTGTGGGTCACAAACCCCATTGAAAAGCGTGTGTGTCACAAACCCCATTGCACATCGTGTGTATCGAATGCCCCTGGACAGCGTATGTGTCACAAACCCCACTGGACAGGGTGTGTATCACAAATCCCATTGGACAGCGTTTGTGTCACAAACACCCCTGGAAACTGTGTGTGTCACAAACACACCTGGACAGGGTATGTGTAACAAACCCCTTTGAATAGTGTGTGTGTGTCACACTGTCAATTGGACAGTCTGTGTGTCCCGAACCCCATTGGACAGCCTGTGTGTCACAAACACCTCTGGACATGGTGTGTGTGACAAACCTCATTGGACAGGCTGTGTGTCACCAACCCCATTGGGAAGCGTGTCTGTCACAAATCCCATTAGACAGCGTGTGTGTCACAAACCCCATTGGACACCGTGTGTGTCACAAAAACCCCTGGACAGGGTGTGTGTCACAAACCCCATTGGTCAGCGTGTGTGTTACAAACCCCCTTGGAAAGCGTGTGTGTCACAAACGCCCCTGGACAGAGTGTGTGTCACAAACCCCATTGGACAGCGTGTGTGTCATAAACCCCATTGGGCAGCGTGTGTGTAACAAACCCCATTGGTCATCGTGTATGACAAATGCTCCTGGACAACGTGTGTTTCACCAACTTCATTGGACAGGGTGTGTGTCACAAAAAACCCTGGACATCATGTGTATCAAAAACCCCATTGGACAGCGTGTGTGTCACAAACCCCCATGGACAGTGTGTGTGTCACAAACGCCATTGGACAGAGTTTGAGTCACAAACCCCATTGGAAAGCGTGTGTGTCACAAACCCCGTTGGACAGTCTGTGTGTCACAAACCCCATTGGACATTCTGTGTGTCACAAACCCCATTGGACACCGTGTGTGTCACAAACACCCCTAGACAGGGTGTGTGTCACAATCCTCATTGGACAGGCTGTGGGTCACAAACCCCATTGGGAAGCGTGTGTGTCACAAATCCCATTGGACAGGGCGTGTGTCACAAACCCCATTGGACTGCGTGTGTCACAAGGACCCATGGACAGGATGTGTGTCACAAACCCCATCGGACCGCGTGTGTGTAACAAACCCCATTAAACAGGGTGTGTGTCACAAACCCCATTCAACTGGTGTGTGTCACAAACTCCATTGGAAAGCGTGTGTGTCACAAACACCATTGGGCAGCGTGTATGTCACGAACACCCCTGAACAGGATGTGTGTCACAAACCCCATTGGACAGGGTGTGTATCACCAATCCCATTGGACAGCGTTTGTGTCACAAACACCCCTGGAAACTGTGTGTGTAACAAACACACCTGGACAGGGTCTGTGTAACAAACCCCTTTGGATAGTGTGTGTGTCACACTGTCAATTGGACAACCTGTGTGTCCCAAACCCCATTGGACAGCCTGTGTGTCACAAACACCTCTGGACATGGTGTGTGTCACAATCGTCATTGGACAGACTGTGTGTCACAAACCACATTGGGAAGCGTGTGTGTCACAAATCCCATTAGACAGCGTGTGTGTCACAAACCCTATTGGACACCGTGTGTGTCACAGACACCCCTGGACAGGGTGTGTGTCACAAAGTCGATTTGACAGTGTGTGTCACAAACCCCATTGGACAGCGTGTGTGTCACAAACCCCATTGGACACCGTGTGAGTCACAAACCCCATTGGGCAGGTTGTGTGTCAGAAACACCCTTGGACACCGTTTGTGTCACAACTCCCCGTGGACAGGGTGTGTCACAAACTCCATTGGACAGTGTGTGTGCCACAAACCTCATTGGACAGCATTAGTGTCACAAATGCCCCTGGACACTGTGTGTGTTACAAACACCCCTGGACACCGTGTGTGTCTACAAATGCCCCTGGACAGCTTGTGTGTCACAAACCCATTGGACAGGGTGTGTGTTACAAACCCCCATGGACAGTGTGTGTGTCACAAACGCCATTGAACAGAGTGTGTGTCACAAACCGCATTGGACAGTGTGTGTCACAAACACCCCTGGACACCGTTTATGTCACAAACGCCCCTGGACAGTTCCTCTGTCACAAACCCCATTGGACAGTGTCTGTGTCACTAACCCCATTGGACAGCCTGTGTGTCACAAACCCCATTGGACAGGTTGTGTGTCACGAACCCCATTGGACAGGGTGTATGTCACAAACCCCATTGGATTGCCTGTGTTTCACAAACCCCATTGGGCAGCGTGTGTGTCACAAACCCCATTGTACAGGGAGTGTGTAACAAACCCCTGGACAGCTTGGGTGTCACAACTCCCCGTGGACAGTTTGTGATTCACAAACCTGATTTGACAGCTTGTATGTCACAAACCCCACTGGACAGCGTGTTTGTCACAAACCTCATTGGACAGCGTGTGGATCACAAATCCCATTGAAAAGCGTGTGTGTCACAAACCCCATTGCACATCGAGTGTGTCGAATGCCCCTGGACAGCGTATGTGTCACAAACCCCATTGGACAGGGTGTGTATCACAAATCCCAGTGGACAACATTTGTGTCACAAACACCCCTGGAAACTGTGTGTGTCACAAACACACCTGGACAGGGTATGTGTAACAAACCCCTTTGGATAGTGTGTGTGTGTCACACTGTCAATTGGACAGCCTGTGTGTCCCGAACCCCATTGTACAGCCTGTGTGTCACAAACACCTCTGGACATGGTGTGTGTCACAAATCTCATTGGACAGGCTGTGTGTCACAAACCCCATTGCGAAGCGTGTGTGTCACAAATCCCATTAGACAGCGTGTGTGTAACAAACCCCATTGGAAACCGTGTGTGTCACAAAAACCCCTGGACAGGGTGTGTGTCACAAACCCCATTGGTCAGCGTGTGTGTCACAAACCCCCTTGGAAAGCGTGTGTGTCACAAACGCCCCTGGAAGGGTGTGTGTCACAAACCCCATTGGACAGCGTGTGTGTCATAAACCCCATTGGGCAGCGTGTGTGTAACAAATCCCATTGGTCATCGTGTATGACAAATGCTCCTGCACAACGTGTGTTTCACCAACTTCATTGGACAAGGTGTGTGTCACAAAAACCCCTGGACAGCATATGTGTCAAAAACCCAATTGGACAGCGTGTGTGTCACGAACCCCCATGGACAGTGTGTGTGTCACAAACTCCATTGGACAGAGTTTGAGTCACAAACCCCATTGGAAAGCGTGCGTGTCACAAACCCCGTTGGACAGTCTGTGTGTCACAAACCCCATTGGACATTCTGTGTGTCACAAACTCCATTGGACACCGTGTGTGTCACAAACACCCCTAGACAGGGTGTGTGTCACAAATCCCATTGGACAGGGCGTGTGTCACAAACCCCATTGGACAGCGTGTGTCACAAGGACCCATGGACAGGGTGTGTGTCACAAACCCCATCGGACCGCGTGTGTGTCACAAACCCCATTGAACAGCGGGTGTGTCACAAACCCCATTGGACAGCGGGTGCGTCACAAACCCCATTGGAAAGCGTGTGTGTCACAAACGCCATTCAACATGGTGTGTGTCACAAACCACATTGGAAAGCGTGTATGTCACAAACACCATTGGACAGCGTGTATGTCACGAACACCCCTGAACAGGGTGTGTGTCACAAACCACATTGGACAGGGTGTGTATCACAAATCCCATTGGAGAGCGTTTGTGTCACAAACAGCCCTTGAAACTGTGTGTGTCACAAACACACCTGGACAGGGTCTGTGTAACAAACCCCTTTGGATAGTGTGTGTGTCACACTGTCAATTGGACAGCCTGTGTGTCCCAAACCCCATTGGACAGCCTGTGTGTCACAAACACCTCTGGACATGGTGTGTGTCACAAACCTCATTGGACAGGCTGTGTGTCACAAACCCCATTGGGAGACGTGTGTGTCACAAATCCCATTAGACAGCGTGTGTGTCACAAACCCCATTGGACACCGTGTGTGTCACAAACACCCCTGGACAGGGTGTGTGTCACAAACTCGATTAGACAGTGTGTGTGTCACAAACTCCATTGGACAGCGTGTGTGTCACAAACTCCATTGGACACCGTGTGTGTCACAAACACCCCTGGACAGGGTGTGTGTCACAAAGCCCATTGGACAGCGGGTGTGTCACAAACCCCATTGGACAGATTGTGTGTCAGAAACACCACTGGACACCGTTTGTGTCACAACTCCCCGCGGACAGGGTGTGTCACAAACTCCATTGCAGAGTGTGTGTGTGACAAACCTTCATGGACAGTGTGTGTGTCAGAAACACCATTGAACAGAGTATTTATCACAAACCGCATTGGACAGTGTGTGTCACAAACACCCCTGGACAGTTTCCTTGTCACATACACCCCTGGACACCGTTTATGTCACAAACGCCCCTGGACAGTTTCTCTGTCACAAACTCTATTGGACAGTGTGTGTGTCACTAAGCCCATTGGACAGCCTGTGTGTCACAAACCCCATTGGCCAGCATGTGTGTCACGAACCCCATTGGACAGGGTGTATGTCACAAACCCCATTTGACAGCCTGTGTTTCACAGATCCCTTTGGGCTGCGTGTGTGTCACAAACCCCATTGTACAGGGTGTGTGCCACAAACCCCATTGGACAGCGTCTGTCACAAGGACCTATGGACAGAGTGTGTGTCACAAACCCCATCGGACCGCGTGTGTCTCACAAACCCCATTAAACAGCAGGTGTGTGTCACAAACCCCATTCAACATGGTGTGTGTCACAAACCCCATTGGAAAGCGTGTGTGTCACAGACACCATTGGACAGCGTGTATGTCACGAACACCCCTGGACAGGATGTGTGTTACAAACCCCATTGGACAGATTGTGTGTCACAAATCTCATTGGACAGCGTTTGTGTCACAAACAGCCCTTGAAACTGTGTGTGTCAGAAATACACCTGGACAGGGTCTGTGTAACAAACCCCTTTGGATAGTGTGTGTGTCACACTGTCAATTGGACAACCTGTGTGTCCCGAACCCCATTGGACAGCCTGTGTGTCACAAACACCTCTGGACATGGTGTGTGTCACAATCGTCATTGGACAGGCTGTGTGTCACAAACCCCATTGTGAAGCGTGTGTGTCACAAATCCCATTAGACAGCGTGTGTGTCACAAACCTCATTGGATACCATGTGTGTCACAAACACCCCTGGACAGGGTGTGTGTCACAAACCCGATTAGACAGTGTGTGTGTCACAAACCCCATTGGACAGTGTGTGTGTCACAAATCCCATTGGACACCGTGTGAGTCACAAACCCCATTGGGCAGCATGTGTGTCACAAACCTTATTAAACAGGGTGTGTGTCACAAACTCCATTGGAAATAGTCTGTGTCACAAACCGCATTGGACAGCCTGTGTGTCACAAACCCCATTGGACAGTGTGTGTGTCACAAACCCCATTGGACACCGTGTGTGTCACAAACACCCCTAGACAGGGTGTGTGTCACAATCCTCATTGGACAGACTGTTGGTCACAAACCCCATTGGGAAGCGTGTGTTTGTCTCAAATCCAATTGGACAGCATGTGTTAAAAACCCACCTGGACAGCATTTTTGTCACAAACCCCATTGGACAGTGTGTGTGTCACAAACCTCTTTGGACAGCGTTAGTGTCACAAACGCCCCTGGACACTGTGTGTGTTACAAACACCTCTGGACACCGTGTGTGTCTACAAATGCCCCTGGACAGCTTGTGTGTCACAAACCCATTGGACAGGGTGTGTGTCACAAACCCCCATGGACAGTTTTTGTGTCACAAACGCCATTGAACAGAGTGTGTGTCACAAACCACATTGGACAGTGCGTGTCACAAACACCCCTGGACAGTTTCCTTGTCACAAACACCCCTGGACACCGTTTATGTCACAAACGCCCCTGGACAGTTCCTCTGTCACAAACCCCATTGGACAGTGTGTGTGTCACTAAGCCCATTGGACAGCCTGTGTGTCACAAACCCCATTGGCCAGCATGTGTGTCACGAACCCCATTGGACAGGATGTGTATCACAAATCCCATTGGACATCGTTTGTGTCACAAACAGTCCTGGAAACTGTGTGTGTCCCAAACACACCTGGACAGGGTATGTGTAACAAACCCCTTTGGATAGTGTGTGTGTCACACTGTCAATTGGACAACCTGTGTGTCCCGAACCCCATTGGACAGCCTGTGTGTCACAACCACCCCTAGACAGGGTGTGTGTCACAAACCTCATTGGACAGGCTGTGTGTCACAAGCCCCATTGGGAAGCGTGTGTGTAACAAACCCCATTGGTCATCGTGTATGACAAATGCTCCTGGACAACGTGTTTTTCACAAACTTCATTGGACAGGGTGTGTGTCACAAAAACCCCTGGACAGCGTGTGTTTCAAAAACCCCATTGGACAGCGTGTGTGTCACAAACCCCGTTGGACAGTGTGTGTGTCACAAACCCCATTGGACATTCTGTGTGTCACAAACCCCATTGGACACCGTGTGTGTCACAAACACCCCTGGACAGGGTGTGTGTCACAATCCTCATTGGACAGGCTGTGGGTCACAAACACCCCTGGAAACTGTGTGTGTCACAAATCCCATTGGACAGGGCGTGTGTCACAAACCCCATTGGACTGCGTGTGTCACAAGGACCCATGGACAGGGTGTGTGTCACAAACCCCATCGGACCGCGTGTGTGTAACAAACCCCATTGGACAGCGGGTGTGTCACAAACCCCATTAAACAAGGTGTGTGTCACAAACCCGATTCAACATGGTGTGTGTCACAAACCCCATTGGACACCATGTGTGTCACAAACAGCCCTGGACAGGGTGTGTGTCACAAACTCGATTAGACAGTGTGTGTGTCACAAACCACATTGGACAGTGTGTGTTTCACAAACCCCATTGGACACTGTGTGAGTCATTAACCCCATTGGGCAGCGTGTGTGTCACAAACCCCATTAAACAGGGTGTGTGTCACAAACTCCATTGGAAATAGTCTGTGTCACAAACCGCATTGGACAACCTGTGTGTCACAAACCCCATTGGACAGTGTGTGTGTCACAAATCCCACTGGACACCATGTGTGTCACAAACACCCCTAGACAGGGTGTGTGTCACAATCCTCATTGGACAGGCTGTGGGTCAGAAACCTCATTGGGAAGCGTGTGTGTCACAAATCCCATTGGACAGGGTGTGTGTCACAAACCCCATTGGACAGTGTGTGTGTCACAAACCCCATTGAACAGCGTCTGTGTCACAAATCCCATTGGACAGCGTGTGTGTCACAAACCCCATTGGACAGCGTGTGTGTCACAAATGCCCCTGGACAGGCTGTGTGTCACAAACCCCATTAAACAGCGTGTGTGTCATAAACCCCATTGGGAAGCGTGTATGTCACAAACCCCATTGGTCGTCGTGCATGACAAATGCCCCTGGACAGCGTGTGTGTCACAAACCCCATTGGACAGCGTGTGTGTCACGAACACCCCTGGACAGGGTGTGTATCACAAACCCCATTGGACAGCGTGTTTGTCACAAACCTCATTGGGCAGCGTGTGGGTCACAAACCCCATTGGACAGCGTGTGTGTCACAAACGCCCCTGGACAGGCTGTGTGTCACAAACCCCATTAAACAGCGTGTGTGTCATAAACCCCATTGGGAAGCGTGTATGTCAGAAACCCCATTGGTCATCGTGTATGACAAATGCCCCTGGACAGCGTGTGTGTCACAAACCCCATTGGACAGCGTGTGTGTCACGAACACCCCTGGACAGGGTGTTTGTCACAAACCCCATTGGACAGCGTGTTTGTCACAAACCTCATTGAGCAGCGTGTGGGTCACAAACCCCATTGGATAGCGTGTGTGTCACAAACGCCCCTGGACAGGCTGTGTGTCACAAACGCCATTGAAAAGCATGTGTGTCACAAACTCCATTGCACATCGAGTGTGACGAATGCCGCTGGACAGCGTATGTGTCACAAACCCCATTGGACAGCGTTTGTGTCACAAACACCCCTGGAAACTGTGTGTGCCACAAACACACCTGGACAGGGTATGTGTAACAAACCCCTTTGGATAGTGTGTGTGTCACACTGTCATTTGGACAGCCTGTGTGTCCCGAACCCCATTGGACACCGTGTGTGTCACAAAAACCCCTGGACAGGGTGTGTGTCACAAACCCCATTGAACAGCGGGTGTGTCACAAACCCCATTGGAAAGCGGGTGTGTCACAAACCCCATTAAACAGGGTGTGTGTCACAAACCCCATTCAACATGGTGTGTGTCACAAACCCCATTGGAAAGCGTGTGTGTCACAAACACCATTGGACAGCGTGTATGTCACGAACACCCCTGAATAGGATGTGTGTCACAAACCCCATTGGACAGGGTGTGTATCACAAATCCCATTGGACAGCGTTTGTGTCACAAACACCCCTGGAAACTGTGTGTGTCACAAACACACCTGGACAGGGTCTGTGTAACAAACCCCTTTGGATAGTGTGTGTGTCACACTGTCAATTGGACAACCTGTGTGTCCCGAACCCCATTGGACAGCCTGTGTGTCACAAACACCTCTGGACATGGTGTGTGTTACAATCGTCATTGGACAGGCTGTGTGTCACAAATCCCATTGGGAAGCGTGTGTGTCACAAATCCCATTAGACAGCGTGTGTGTCACAAACCCCATTGGACACCGTGTGTGTCAAAAACACCCCTGGACAGGGTGTGTGTCACAAACCCGATTAGACAGTGTGTGTGTCACAAACCCCATTGGACAGTGTGTGTGTCACAAACCCCATTAAACAGGGTGTGTGTCACAAACTCCATTGGAAATAGTCTGTGTCACAAAACACATTGGACAGTGTGTGTGTCACAAACTCCATTGGACAGTGTGTGTGTCCCAAACCCCATTGGACACCATGTCTGTCACAAACACCCCTGGACAGGGTGTGTGTCACAATCCTCATTGGACAGGCTGTGGGTCACAAACCCCATTGGAAGCGTGTGTGTCACAAATCCCATTGGACAGTGTGTGTGTCACAAATCCCATTAGACAGCGTGTGTCACAAGCACTCATGGACAGGGTGTGTGTCACAAACCCAATTGGACAGCGTGTGTGTAACAAACCCCATTGAACAGCGGGTGTGTCACAAACCCCATTGGACAGCGGGTATGTCACAAACCCCATTAAACAGCGTGTGTGTCACAAACTCCATTGGACAGCGTGTGTATCACAAACCCCATTGGACAGCGTGTGTGTCACAAACCCCATTTGGCAGCCTGTGTTTCACAAACCCCATTGGGCAGCGTGTATGTCACAAATCCCATTGTACAGGGTGTGTGTCACAACTCCCCGTGGACAGTTTGTGAGTCACAAACCTGATTTGACAGCTTGTGTGTCAGAAACCCCACTGGACAGCGTGTTTGTCACAAACCTCATTGGACAGCGTTTGGGTCACAAACCCCATTGAAAAGCGTGTGTGTCACAAGCCCCATTGCACATCGAGTGTGTCGAATGCCCCTGGATAGCGTATGTGTCACAAACCCCATTGGACAGAGTGTGTATCACAAATCCCATTGGACAGCGTTTGTGTCACAAACACCCCTGGAAACTGTGTGTGTCACAAACACACCTGGACAGGGTACGTGTAACAAACCCCTTTGGATAGTGTGTGTGTGTCACACTGTCAATTGGACAGCCTGTGTGTCCCGAACCCCATTGGACAGCCTGTGTGTTACAAACACCTCTGGACATGGTGTGTGTCACAAACCTCATTGGACAGACTGTGTGTCACAAACCCCATTGGACAGTGTGTGTGTCACAAACACCCCTGGACAGGCTGTGTGTAACAAACCCCATTGGACAGTGTGTGTGTCACGAACACCCCTGGACAGGGTGTGTGTCACAAACCCCATTGGACAGCCTGTTTGTCACAAACCTCATTGGGCAGCGTGTGTGTCACAAACCCCATTGCACATCGAGTGTGACGAATGCCGCTGGACAGCGTATGTGTCACAAATCCCATTGGACAGTGTGTGTGTCAGAAATCCCATTGAAAAGCGTGTGTGTCACAAACCCCATTGGACAGGGTGTGTGTCATAAACCCCAGTAGACAGTGTGTGTGTCAAAACCCCAGTAGACAGCATGTGTGTCACGAACCCTATTGGACAGCGTGTGTGTCACAAACACTCCTGGACTGGGTGTGTTTCATAACCCCACTGGACAGCGTGTGTGTCACAAACACCATGGGACAGTGTGTGTATAACAAATCCCATTGGACAACATGTGTGTCACGAACCCCTTTGGACAGTGTGTGTGTCTCAAACCCTCTTGGATAGTGTGTGTGTGTTACAAACCATCCTGGACAGCGTGCGTGTCACAGACCCCATAGGACAGCGTGTGTCACAACCTCCCCTGGACAGTGTGTAAGTCACAAACCCCCCTGGACAGTGTGTGTGTCACAAAGCCCATTTGACAGCGTGTGTGTCAGGAACACCTCCTGGATAGTGTGTGTGTCACAAACACCCCTGGACAGCATGTGTGTCACAAACCCCATTGGAGAGCGTGTGTGTTACAAACCAATTTGGACTGCGTGCAACCCCACTGGACAACGTGTGTGTCACAAACTCCATAGGACAGTGTGTGTGACACAAACACCATTGGACATTTTGTGTGTCACCAACGCCATTGGACTCTGTGTCACAAACCGCATTGAACAGCATGTGTGTGTCACAAACCCCATAGGACAGTGTGTGTGACACAAACACCAGTGGACATTGTGTGTGTCACAAACCCGATTAGACAGTGTGTGTGTCACAAACCCCATTGGACTGCGTGTGTCACAACCCCACTTGGACAGCGTGTTTGTCACAAACCCCTTTGGACCGTGTGTGTGTCACAAACCCACCTGGACAGCATATGTGTCACAAACCCCAAAGGACAGTGTCTGTGTCAAACCCCCATGGACAGTGTGTGTGTCAGAACTACCCTTGGACAGTGTCTGTGTCACAAACCCCGCTGGACAGTGTGTGTGTCATAAACCCCATTGGACTGTGGGAGTGTCACAAACCCTCCTGGACAGCGTGTGTGTCACAAAGCCCATTGGACAGTGTGTGTGTCACCAACCCCATTGGACAGGGTGTGTGTCACCAACTCCATTGTGTCACAACCCCCCCTGGACATTGTGTGTATCACAAACACCCCTGGACAGTGTGTGTGTCACAAACCGCATTGGACAGCATGTGTGTTCACAAACCCCATTGGACACACAGATGACTACAGTAAAAAACCAACACTGAAGATATGCAGGTCTTTATTTCTTCTAGTTCAGCAAAACGTTTCGCTTAGCTTCAGTTTCTGCAGCACACTGGTTTACTTTGTATTTTTTTTATTCATTTTCTATAAAATTTCGCATTCCGTGGCATATTTGTCTCATCAATTAAATTTTATCTGTATACCAGTAATTACATTTGTTTATTGTATATTGTTTATTATAGTTTGTCTTTTTTTTTGTATAAGCTCTCTATTTATTTTTATTGTATATTGTTTATTATAGTTTGTCTTTTTATTTTTACTTTCAATTACACAACATGAGTTCGAAGCTTAACTGTATTTTAAAATCTGCTCTTTTTTTGTCTGCTAAAAAATTATTATTTCATAATTGTTAAATAAATCAACCAGTTTTTATGAAGTAGGTGGAAACCAGAGGGTTTTCTTCTCTCTCCTTGTCTTCTTTTTTTTTATGGCTGAGCTTCTAAAACAATTAAGGAGCTTACCTTCAGCCTTTTAGGGCAGTTTGCTGAGAGGGGATCAATAAGAGATTTAGCTGCTTGTGCTGTTTTTGTTACTCACACACTGATGATCTAGTATAGAAGCTACAAACCTCACAAGAAGCAGACCTAGAACCTCATTTAAGGTCAAATTAAGAAGTCATTTAGCTGGTTTTCTCAGTGACCCCCCTGCTCTGAGGTTCCTCCTTGCACAGTGACTATCAACGCCAGAAGGAAAATTTACTTTAATCCCGCACGCAGGTGAATTTTGGATTTTTAAGTTTCTTTCCTGAAATGAATGATGTATTTCTCTCTTATATGGTTAAGTAAAGGTTCACAAAAAAACCACATTTCTTTGCTGGACTTTTGTTTCTTTTCAGTGGCAAAATTTGTCACTGTACAAATATTGGATCAGATGGCAACTAAAATATCATGAAGTTAGTTGACGTTCCTCCAATACCCATCTATAGAAACACATTGTTATCAGTTACTAAAATGGTTAAAAATCAGTCTTACTGCTCGTCAGTTGTTATTAATGAGAAAACTGTTTTACATAACTGACCTGAAATGCAGATGAATCCAGAAGAAAAAAAAGCCTCGTTGTATGAAGACAAGTTATCTGTTTGGGCATAAACTGCAGAAATGAACGTATGAGAAGAAGAGCATTCCACATAGTCTGATGTGTCATCAACCACTTTGCAGAACCTGCTATCGGACAGCCAGCTGCAAAACAAAATGTTCACAAAGTTGGAAATCGACTTGTCTAATTCACACGGTAAACAGGCTTGAAAATTGTTGTATCTCTGAAAACACCGGGTTTTCTAAACTACTGCATAAGTTTATCTTCATCTATTGCACATCTTTCATGTGCAGTTTTTAGAATAGCATATTTACATGAAATTAAAACAGCTTGTAAAAAATTATATTATTAAAAAAAATAAGTATATAGTCATGAACTTTGTTTTTCTGCTAGAAATTTTTTTTGTGGCCATGTTTTAAAACTTACACAAGATTCACAGTCCCATCTGAATTTTTAAATAGTGTATTGCTTATACTTGCACAGTGCTTTAGCCCATTCTGAAGAACACTTGCTGTTTGCTGTTTTGAAACTAAAATACATGTTCTCCTTCAGTATTGCTGAAAATTTTGGAAAAGGATACTAGAGGTGACATCCTAAGCCATTTCTAGTGGAAACCACCTTGTTCTGTGATACAATGTCTAGATAAAAGGAGAGTATGCAGGTAAATTCTGCTGCATCTCCTTCCTGAATAGTTTATATCAGTGACAGACTGATATAATCCAGACCATCTAATGAAATCATATCTAAACTAACTAGTTGTCCGCAGGACATAGAACGTAACTCTCTCTAATTTCATTTATACTGTGTGAACAGGAAAGAAATAGGCAAATCAAATAACAGGGCGTTGAAGGGAATACACAGAAAACTTTAGCACATCGTTTGCAATGGTGTGAGTAGCAATAAGAATGGAAACCAGGATACATCAAGTCAAGCTAGCAGCAGCAATATTAAAAACTACCAGGAGATGGCTTTTCTGTCAAAAAGTAAGAGCCCTACAGAGATCATCGTCAAAAGTTATGCCAAAATTCTGGATATTAGCAAATAAGGAATATTCTGTTTCAGTGACTTGAAGCAATACCAGAGACGCAGGTTTAATTCTTTGTAAGAATGGACTCGAAATGTTGTCTGATCACAACTGTAAAGAGTGCAAAAGACGCTAATATTAATGAAGCGATGTAATTCTGGAATTTATGGCCTCTCAGCATTGCCCAACACATCATTACATAAACTAAACAGTACTGTAATGAAAAAAAATCAATAGTAGAAGTCTGAGAAATCTCTAAGTTAGAATAACTACACATTTTATTATACAGAATGTTTTACGTGCTGGTACAAAGGCCAGAAAAGTTAAGGGAAAAAGATGGATAAGAAATAGATCAATTTCATACTTGCAGACAATCTGATTGGACTTAATGGGATTTTATACAAATACACATGGTAGAAACTGGAAAACTAAACAGATTAATAAAACAACCTTTCAGCAGCTTGGTTCCAGAGGAGACATAGAGACTTTTGTGGAACAATCCGACTTCCTGTAGCATAAATCCGATAAACAACTACATTGTTATCTTTCAAAGGGTATGAACTCCGACCCTTCAAACTCATAGAAAAAACCTGAAACAATACACACAACATAAACACAAACTTAATATTAAAATTCAACAGTCAGTGCTCATTTTAATCACAAACACACTAAAACGCTCACATCATTTTAAAGACATTTAAGATGGTTCGAGTAATATATAAATTAATTTATTGAAAAAATAAATTGCATTATCTTCAAACCCTGTTCTTCAAGGCAAGCTCTTTGTTTCCAGTAAGGAACCACTGCTGACTGCTATATTCTGTGAACTGTACAGATTCACAGCTCTCTTCTTGAAGAGGGGATAACACAACAGAGACCTTTAACAAATATTCAGGTACTTGAATAAAATCTCCATCTTTTCCATCAAATCTGTGTCCGTTGATTTGCTGAGGAAACCAGTTGTGAGCCATTATTGCAATGTACGGGCAGCTGTCAAGGCTATTTTTACCTCTGTTGAAGAGGAAAAGCAACAGGGCTGGTAAGTGGAACCGAACTTTCACTATTCTTCACATAATTACTCTAAAATGTATGCGTAATTAATATTTTATTCCTTCATCATTTTAGGCTTTATTACATTTAATAAAAAGACAGCTTCCGGTTCTGTGAAAAAAGGAGGGGCGGAATTATTATGTATCTTGGCTTCTCCATTTCTCCTCTGGATTTTGCTCACTATGATCTGTAAGAAAAACCACCCCATGGTAAAACAGGTTATCATAATATTCATCTTTATAACTTGATGTAGAGAAGAGTCAATAACAAGGAGAAGCATTAAAATGGATGATCTAGCTCTTATTCCCAAGAGATGACACAAAAAACTTGCAATAAGGAATTTGAACTTTCAAGTTCTGGACACTGTTCCAGAGAGCACTGTTATTTATGCCATTTACTGTCTTTTGGCTGAGATGGGCATCTTAACCCCTATAACTTATGCAATGTCACAGAAAGTTACATCTCCAAAAGAAACTGAGAAAGAAATCTAAAGCATGCTGATTTTCACCTGACGGGAAAAAAGAAAAAAGGTATTTTTTTATTCTAGATTCAACTACCAGTTTTTTAATAGGTTCACAGTGGGAGAAACCCACTGTTGAAAAGTGTTTGTGTCATAAAACTGTCATTTGTTTCTGCAGTCATCTATTTTCCCTGCCCATTAGCCTGGCCATAGGTTATGATGCACTTGCAGAAAAAAACTAGGAATTTGAAACTACATGTAAAAACTATGAGTTGCTTTCAAGTAATTCTAAATAATGTTCAAGTGAGCAAAAGCATGTACACAGAAATTAGAGAATGCCAGTAGAAATTTTGGGTTACTTACTGTCACCTACATCTTAAAGCATAGCTCTCCATCATATAATTACGTTATTTTCTTAGCAAGATTAATTAATCCTTTTCTAAGCAATATTTAAGCTAATGGTGACTTAATACATCCCAGATCTCCTGACTTCTACTCTCAGAGCTATCCCGCATTTGTGACACCAGCTCTTAGAGCTCTGTAAGATTCCGACAGAGTGCAACACGTTTTCATACAGGTAACAAGTCCCTTTTCTAAAAAATATCATTTACATTTTTACTGTATTAGCTTTCTGGTATTTTCAAAACGTATTTTGAATTCAAGGTTACTTACCTTTCTCCCGGTGACCCACACATTACCCCTGTCAACAGGGAAAAGGCAAATTTCTCGGTCACCGCAGCAAGCAGGCTATATCCTCTTGTGTCCTCGCGCTTCGGGCTAGCCAGGGTGCAGAGTATCTCATAGAAAAGGCTTCTACTTTTATCAGTGAGTAACTGTTTCTCACCAACATCTGTCACCTAAAGGGAGGAGAAGAAATCGAACATTTTATGCACACAAGTCTGCTTGTAACATTTCCTCATAAAACGAACATTTATCCCAGTGTTCATTCTGAAAGTTCAGCGTATTTTTCATTTCTTGATCACCGCGGCCAAGGCATCAGGTGCAATCTATGTCAAAACTACACAAAGATATCCTTACTAATATGGATTTATTAAAGAAACCATGTGGGACTTTTCATTCCTTCACAAGTCAAAGATCGTTGCGCCCTGAGGATTCTTGATATGATTTCTGTGTCAAAATGGCAACAGTCACAAATGAATTATTCTTCATTAATATTTTTATACTGGTTTGTGTCTAGGTATTTAAACATTTTCCAGCTCCACATTTAAACACTTTCCAGATCCATTTTGCATTGCTCCACAAGTCCAGAAGAGCCAGGAAGCCACAAAACTAGTCCCAGGGTTTTCACAGAACTCAGGGCAATGCTGAAGTGCTCAGGTACTTGCCAGCCCGATTGCCAGAGGTAGTGCAGAGGGAAAAAAAAGGAAAAGAATATGCAGGCCTGGTTAAGACAACAGCAGAAGACTCCAGCTGGTCCTGGTAGGACTTGCTGGTGTGTTGACTGTATTCAAATGTGAAGATAAGAACAACCTATCAGAGAGCAGTGTAGGGGAAAGGGACCTGGGGGTCCTGGGGACAGCAGGATGACCATGAGCCAGCACTGGGCCCTTGTGGCCAGGAAGCCAATGGTACCTGGGATGGGTTAGAAGGGGGTGGTCAGTAGGTCAGAGAGGTTCTCCTGCCCCTCTACTCTGCCCTGGGGAGACCACACCTGGAATCTTATGTCCAGCTGTGGCCCCTCAGTTCCAGCAGGACAGGGAACTGCTGGAGGGAGTCCAGCGCAGCCACCAAGATGCTGAAGGGAGTGGAGCATCTCCCGTGTGAGGAAAGGCTGAGGGAGCTGGGGCTCTGGAGCTGGGCAAGAGGACACTGAGGGGTGACTCATTCATGGGGATCAATATGGAAAGGGGGAGCGTCAGGAGGATGGAGCCAGGCTCTTCTCGGTGACAACCAATGGTAGGACAAGGAGTAATGGGTACAAACTGGAACACAGGAGTTTTGGAGGTTCTGCTTAAATTTGAGAAGAAACTTGTTCCCGGTGAGGGTGGCAGAGCCTGGCCCAGGCTGCCCAGGGAGCTTGTGGAGTCTCCTTCTCTGCAGACATTCCAAACCGCCTGGACACCTTCCTGTGTAACCTCATCTGGGTGTTCCTGCTCCATGGGGGGATTGCACTGGATGAGCTTTCCAGGGCCCTCCAACCCCTGACATTCTGTGAATCTGTGATTCTGTGAACCCTGAGCCTCACTGTCTTGTGCCAAGGCTAAAACCAACAAAGATATGCCCTGAGAATCAAGAAATCGTAACAAGCTCTGTGAAAGCGTGGCACCAAAGGGAAAATGTGGCACAGCACAAAACATCGTGCTATAGGTACATACACAAAATCAATACCAGTTGTTCTTTTCAACCTATTTGATTGTTGATTGCCGGCCACCATCCTAACTTGTAGCAGGCAAACGTCTTCCATGACTGGGACTTCACAGCTTCTATTTTTACCTTTGTCTGTGTCCCTGGATCCCTGGGTCCCTGCTGTGGATGCTGTCCTTGATCTTATCACAGGCCTGTGTGTCATTTTACTCTTATTAAAGTCATTGGTCATTCAAGAAAGAGCAGGAAAGGTTTACCTTATCTATTATATGCATCACAGCAGTAAGCTGCTCTTCTGTGGTTTCTGTAGCCACTTTGACATTCAGATTCTGGAGGACTCTGTGTAAGATGGTGTCATCAAGAGGCTGATGGAGTTGATCAATGAGCCCCCAAGCTGGCAAGGAGTCCAAATCTGACACAATGGTGACGTTAGCAATGCCATACACGTCACCTGCCCTGGCACCGCCTGTGGGATTAGAAAGTACAACCTGGAAACGCTTTGGAAATGGGTTTAAAGATCCTGTCTTTGGAGTCAGGGTCACATCCAGGAACATATTTCTCTGTCCAGGTTCAAAAGTCAATAAACCCTCAGATCTGGCAAAATCTTGTCCTGCCACAGCTGGAGAGATGAAGGTCCGGCCAATAGGTTCAGGTTTCTGTAGCTCCTTAAAACAAATCAGAAGAGTTTGGGGTAACATTATGATAGATACAATCGTTCAAAAACAGCTGCTGTAGAACTCCTGTTGTAAACGGGTAAAATTTAAGTGTGTAAAAAAAGAAACCCTCTTTCAAAATGCAGTCAAGAATTATATAACAATTACCTTAAATGAAATATCTCCCTGAAGTAGCAATCTGTCACCTGTAATCACTGACTACCCAGGGAAAGAATTATATATATTGTCGGTAGTGTACAGGATCCCTCTCGTTCTTTTGCAAAACAAAAATCACAAAGCTTTTTCTGGGTGAACAGATGTTACAGAAATGTTAGCACATCTGTAAGGTGAATTCCAGAGGGCACAATGTAAGTTTAGGTCTGTAGCATGAAATTCCCTCGGTTCAGGGTACAGACAGGCATTACAGATACATAAAAACTAAACAAAAGGAAAAAAATAAACCACTCTGGAAACCTGTGCCCAAATTAATATCAGTTCATGATATTTTTAGTCCCAGTAAAGATACCTAGGAATGCTATAGGGCCTCATTTCTTCTGTGAAGTAGCACTCTTTTCACCTTCCACGAGGTCTGCAGATTCTTCATATCCTTACTGGTTTTGTCAGTTGCCATAACCCTGGTATTATATCTCGTAATATAACAAACTTTCCTTAAGTGGAAACTGACTATTAAGCAAAGATGTTTATTTGTGAAATACTAGACCGCTTTTGAAAACATTTGGCTTTAATTAGTAGAGTTTACTTATGGAATAAATCAGAGGTTTTTTTGAGTTGAGAGAACTTAGTAAATCGATGCAGTGTGTATCTCTTTCAAAATTGCTCTAGAACAAAATCACATAATCTGTGCAAATTTCAGTAAGAAGTTTCCTTTTGTTTACCCCTTCCAATCGAGAACTAGGAAATGGAGCAATAAGTGGTAATAAAAGCACCAGTGGCAAGAGCATTGTTTAAGAAACCTTTGTAGAAATGAGATAAACATCTGTTTCCTGTCTGCCACGGCTTCTTATTTTTACAGGTACCAAGAGCACCAATAATTTGGTGTGTGCTCATGCACACTCATAACCTAAAAATATCCGGTTGCTATATAAAAATTATAAACAGGTAAAGAAATGCTCCCTATATTTCAGCCTAAATATACACTGGACAGTAGCAATTTCTTCTCCATTTAACATCTAAATTATAATGAACTTTTGGCTGGAAAGAATGTGAAAATTTGTTATCACGCAATTGAACAAAAGCACTGGTCAGCTATAAGAAATGGATGGAAATATCACGCAATCCCATGCAGTTGAAATAAATATGCATCCAATACAGCAATAGAATGCAAAGCATTTTATTGTAAAGGTTGATGGAATTACACCCCTCTTGCAGCCTGTTCCTTGACGTTGAAATCAAGGAAGGAATCATGTTTTTGCAGTTGTGTTACTTCTGCTAAAGGAGAATCTTCATAATCTGTCAGTTAATAATGAGGTAGTCATTTAGAGATAAAAGGGTCCAAAGTTAGAAGTGTCTGATGTTACAGCTGTAAACATAACCAAAAAAATGATAGGGGATGGTAAAATAGACTTTAGCACGTGAGATTTTTTAATCAGATATTTTTAGTTTAGAACTTCAAGAAAATGGAATAAAATCTGATGAAAGTGCTCCTTCTCTTTTCCTAAGTGTACTCTACGTATTAATACATTTTTCACCTAAAACAGCAAGTGTGTTGGCATCTGAATCTTGACAGGCATACACATAATAAAAACTTAATTTGAGAGAAAAAAGCCTCAAAAATTTGAGTATTTCAAGAACTTAAGGACAAAGGAAGAAATGTATTTAATGCCTGCCTGCCCGTTGTCTTTGAGGTAACTGAAAGGTACTATGAAACAAATCACTGTTGATAATACAAGAGTGAACAAGGCCTTTTTGCTGGTGGAAAACAAACAAAATTATAATATATGGGCCCAGCAAATGCTTGACCGCTTCCTGAAAAAAATGCTAATTACAGCCAGATTCACTTGACAGAATGAGCGATTTACTAGCAAAAAAATAAGTTAAATTATAAAAACAGCAATAGAAGCTTTACCTTCATGCTGGAGCTGACCACTGTGGTTACCGATGTACTAGAATCTCTATGCACTTGCAGGCTGATTAAAGTTGTCTTCTTGTGAGCCACAGCAAAACGAGATCCCACAGCAAAATACACTAAACCACGAGGAGCGTCGCTTTCAAGGACGGTTATAAAAGCAAATCTGGCACTGCTGTTCAATGCAGCTCCTGTGCTTACAGCATAAAGCACAACAGAAAAATACGTCTCAAATTCAGGTACCTGTAAAGGAGGGATGATTTTCATGTCATTATAAGACCCATTAATTATTTGTTTTTAAAAAGTTTGCGTTATTTTGTATGCACAATGGATACTAACACCATAAGCATGCCTCTTGAAATGTGCAGTAAGTGCAAGGAAGTATTAATATATCCTAAAAATAATAATGTTGCAGCAATGTCACGTGCAATAATGACATTGTGAATTTTTGCTTGGGACTCTACCGCAATAAAACAGCTACTTGTATACTACACGTATTGTTACTGTAAATTTGCCATAAGACAAGATGGTAAATGCTTTAAGAGCTCAATTTTCCAGATTATGGAGTTACACAGCTGTACATTTTGTAAGGAATTTGCTCTTTCACTTAATTTTTGCCTTATGAAAAGGCATGTACCCACCTTCTTACCTGTGTAAAAAATTCCATAGAAGAGTGAGTATGCAGTTTTGAATCTTCAGTTAATATTGACTGTATTTTAAGATTGAACTCTGCTAACCACAGTTTTGAATAGTCTGGAAATACAGGCTATTGAATTTCAGCGTTCACATGCCAAAGGATTAGTCTAGGAATTTCTACAAACTGAATGCCTGTTTGTTGAAAATAAGGTAGCAATATTAAATTACACTATGACGTGTTGCCCTACCTTTGACTTTCTATCTACACTACAGATATAACATGTTTAGAAATAGATATCTGATTCCTGAGATTCCATAAATAATTGGAAATATGGCATCTGAACCTATTAGATGCACTGAGGAAGCAGCAAACCAGCAAAAAAAACCTCCATAGTTCTTTACAAGACAACAGCATTATAAAAAAAAGTTGGTAATTGAAGACGATTTCAAGTATAGATTTTTGTTCTGGGTCTGGATTTTTGGAAATTCTACTGTAATTCTAGGAAAGCAGGATCCAGCTCTTAGCAAATGAAGTCAGTGCAACTGACCAAGCAAAAACTTTCTAAAAGCTAGATGTCACACCGTACGCCATAAAAACGTAAAATATTTATTGAATGCATTTATTACTTCATCATTTCATAATGTATTGGTTGCTAATTTATAAGCTATTTTATGGAAGAAGAACTGGAAGAAGAATTAAAGAATATTTGGGGGGGCTAAACAGCATATATTTTTAATCGAGTAGTCATCAAGTAATTATTTACATGGAATGATCTTGACTAATGGATGACAGGCACAAATTCACTGTAGCGCCACAGGGAACTAACCTTCCATTAGCACCTATTTGAGTGGCACACGCTTGTGCTTCATGTGGTATAAATGCATGTTTCTAACGCTGCCAGTCCGCTGTCATTAAATAATGAAGACACTCCTCTGGAATAAACAGGTTCAAAATCCCAGTTTGCTCAGCGAGGCCACCTGTGATCCACTCATGCATATATTTTATTCCTTGGCTCTGTAATTTAAAAATTACATCTGAAGATGCAGAAGGAAAATAGTCCTCTGAGCTAAGAGAATGCACACAGTTCCCTAGTGGGAAATAATTGTTTCCCACATCCTACATCTTGCGTTGTTTTCTAAAGTGTAGTCAGAAAAACTGTAGAAACCTTCTCATATTGTCTTTTTTTCCATTCCCCAGACCTCAGCTTTGCCACTAGCCTGACGGTTCAGATAGTTTATCGGAAAATTTCAAACTCTTCACTCTGAAAGAATGACAAACATTAATCTTTCCTTTCTTAAGGGACTGTTCTAAGCACCAGGTGTTCAAACAAAATTATTTTTTCCTTTTGTTTCCAGTAAAAATTGTTGCAATAAAAGCGTTTTGTTTCTTTTTTTGTAGAATGAGGTGTTATTAGTTGCAGGATATGCTTTCTATAAAACACCCTAAGAAGTCCTTTAGCTGATTAAAAATTTACTGTGTGGAGGATAAGAATGCAGCAAATGAATACACATCTCACTGGGATAACTGCATTCTTTTTTCTTATGGTTCTATAAAAGATCTGCATTTTACTCTTCAAATTAAATACTCATCTTCCCAAGTTTTTAGCAGTCACCATGGACGCAGCACAAGCCTGTAAATAAACATGTATTTGCAGAGGAGCTGAGCAGATGTCAAGTTACCATCTCCAGACTGCGTCCCACACATCACTTCCTCCAGATCAGAGGGTTTTTTCAGTCTTGATAAGCTGCAATTCAACACCACAGGGCTATACACAAATGAGTAATAATTACTTACGTTATCAGGCTTTAGTTCAATGGAGATGTTGCACAACGTTTGACCTGCCATGCAGGTAGTGGATCCCACCACGGATACAAGTTCATTCTCCAAGTTCACGCCATCCTTCAGAAGGACAACAGCTGTTTTATTAAAGGTCACACGCCAAAAGATCTTCACGTCTTCAAAAGCCCTATAAGCAAATCGAGAGTATATATGTACTGAAGGAGATCACTATTGTTTTAGGAAACATAAACCACGGAGGTAACACACGTTTTCTGTTATGATTCAAAGCTTATCACCAGGGAACAAACTGCTGTAGGATGAAAACTTCTCTTTTTTAATCTAAATTCCTTCACCTGACATGTGTTTAGATCACAAAAACATCACACAGGAAGAAAATAAAGCAATTACACGGAGCTAGATTATTCTCAATTTTTATTTCAGAAAACATGACATTAGCTGCATAAGAGACACTGGTTCTTGGAAGGGAGTTGCCCGTGTACCTTCCTTAATACTACAGTAATCGTTCGCCTGGAAAACCAGGTAGGATTTGTCTTTCCTCTAAGTTTAAGGAACGTGAAGTACTTGAGCATATTTGATTAAAAGTACACATAAATGTGCAACATATACATATATATATATATGTGCTAATTAGTAAAATATAGTGTCTGTGTGACTGAAAACATTATCATAGTGCTGACACTCAGGTGCCTTCTTAATTGCTCATTTTAGTATTCATACCTACATTGTACTACACGGGGAGTTGAGAACTTGAATTACACCTCGAGCAGGGCAAATATTTTAACTCAAGCAAATCTTTCACACTTGTAGCCTTATAGTGTAAGTTGGAAAATACTTGTTTTTCCTGTGTCTGCTTTATCACAGTAGAGTGACAGACCTAATCACATTCACAACTTAAAGCCAGTTCATCAACTTCTGAGAAGTTACTAAAGCAGCTGAAAGGCAGATTTATTTTAAAACTCTTTGATAAACTCTTCCACTAACAGCAGCTCCTGTGGTTAACAACACAGCATGTTACAACATGTGGGAAGCACATTCGAATCGGCTGTTGCCTGCACCTGTTTGGTTGCCTTGTGACAATCAGCAGCACCTCTCTGTTCTCCGAGTCTTCATCAAGTACGAGACCGCTTTGTACTTCTCGAACAAATCCCCAAATGCCATTCTGGAGATCACTTCCTATATAGGAAACAGTCCATGAAAGTAAGCAAGAAAGTTAAGCTGAGACTAAATTATAACCTTCATGTGAATAACCACTAAAAAAAGTTTAAAATAGGTATCAAAACAATGCTACAAAGTATCATCTGGGGACACCTTGAGAAAATTTATTATAATATTTCTGGGTTTAATTTACACTACATAGTTATCCAGAACTTTAAATGTTGGCATTTCTAAATTTTATTTTAACCAGTAGAATAAGTATTTTTGAAAGCAGATATAGTAGGGTACGGGATGAAGATGGGCTTCCAAGGACAGCTTTCTTATTCGTCCCACTCATACTCTTGTTGAACCCATTAATTTTTCCAAATCGTCACATCAGCTTTTCTTCTGCATCTTTAATTCAGTGTGTGCAAGTATGGAGCTGCACAATACTTCACTGTTCTCATGGGAATGTAAACATCTTTGGCAAAACAGCAGTGTATGGAAAAAAAATCCAGGTTTAATGAGGGGAAGCTAATGTCTTCACAGTGTCCCATTAAATCTTGTTACTAAAGGATTTCTCCTTTACAGGTAGCAATGGCTTTACTTACCAGTGCATGCTGAATGTCAATATAGAGACTGATACTTTGCACAAACCCCATTGTATGTAAAAGTGACAAAATGGCAAAAGTAAAAATCTAAAATGCCTGCAATGCTACTGGATCTACATAAAAACTACTCAAGATTAGTCTTTTCCCTTAACGAGTAAAACAGGGCAAGAACAGAGAGAAGCATAATCTCTAAATGTATTTTGAGCTACGTTGCTAAGGGACGCGTAGTAGCTTTGTACATTAGATGCTTCTTCTGCTCTGGAAAACTCAAGATTTCACAATAGAATACCCTGCTTATCGTCAAATAGATTGCCAATCTTTACATGAAAATTGCTATGAAAACATAGTTATTTACTGTTATTAATTTTCCCGGGGAAATAATATTACCTGCAATAATTACTGTTGCAAAAGCAGCAAATCCATATTCATCCTTTCCTTCTACAATCTGAGCTCCATATTCAGGATTTGAGAGGAAAACATAAAACAATTCCTGTCCTTCAGGCTCATCATCGTCAAAAATCTTTATGGACACCCTGCTTTCTCTTTGTCCATCCAGCAAAGTCAAAGAGACTGACTGTTCCTCAAAATCTTCCCCTTCCATTGCCCAAGTGAAGTTGGATCTTCCATAAACGCTTCCAAAAGGATATGAATCTGCTCCACTTTGTGCACTCACTCCCCCAAAGGTTTTAATGGTTACTTCAACATCACCAGTAAAACCCTTGGTCCTTCTGATACGAAGTATCACTGTGTTGGGGGTACTGTTGTTCACATCTTCTTCAACATAAATAAACTCTGGCCCCAAACTTAGTATTCCATGAAGAATATCATTAGCGAGGATATTAACTGTTGCAACACTGAAAGCTGGATTCAGACGTGGACTCCAGGCAAGATTCACAGGTTGAACATCCAAAATTTCCACACAAGTCAAATTTACAAAAAAAAATTCCTCAATTTCAGAGACAGAGTCATCAATTATTGATATTTCTATCACAGCGTTTGTCTGAAAATGTAAAAACATAAGCTCTCCATTGTAGATGGGTACAAAGTCCTCTAGTGGTTTGGCACTTCCTGGAATGGTCTGATATGTCAATTTAGTGAGATTACTTTGAAAACCAAACAATCTTTGGACATGTAGTGTGACTGCCCAAACATCTTCTTCAACTGAAACAGACCTTGAGTTAAGAGCAAACTGGAAGATCCCCATTGGCTCAATTTCAGCTGTTGTAAAACCCGATCTGAAACAGAAAGGACACCAAAGTTGGCAGAGGAAATACGAAGCGTGAAGAAAAGTAAAACATTAAAGCAGAATAATTGCCAGTGAACAATCAATGATGGCTCTAGGAAAGCGGATTAAACAAATGTCTAATAGCAGAGGGAAGAAATAGCAACCATACCAAAGCAAGATGTAACATGATTGCCTGAAAAATGATTTGGTAATAATAGGATCGAACAGCCCTCCTCAGATGCAATGCACCCAAATCAGCACAGGATACAGAGTAAAGTTTAAATAAAATAAAGTCTTCCTGAGAAAATGGAGAAGCAAAGGAAAGTATGATGTTTTTCTGTTGTGGACACAATGAAAGACGATATATTACAATACAGCCACCCCGAGTAATACCAGTTGTATCTATAGAACAAACTTCCCATTTCAAAGGAAAACTGAGGGATAGACAGATCCTAACAGATCTACAGTTAGAGCCAGGAAGCTAGAGAATGAGAGGAAGTTATTTTAAAACTTACAGTGGGGCTTTGAAATACTAACTGCCCCCTCACAGGAATTTTTTTTCCAAATCTGAGCCCTATGATCAATATAAACTTAAGCTCTACTTCATTCATATTAAATAGATCCCTTTCTTATTAGAAAATAAGCATAGAGGCAAAACTCTTCGTTAAATCTTGTGTCTTATACCTGTCTACAGAACTGATCTATTATTCAGTGCTAGAGGCTATCAAATGGCACTAAAATTACAGTGATTTTGGTCAAAAAACTAGACCATTTCCACCACTAAGGGAGCCCAAAGCTCCTCAAAGTCACCTTTACCCTCCATGGGATGTCATCTTCAGTTTTCTAGGAAAGGTCATTCTCACATACTTAATGTATTTGATTCACAGGGTAAATAGGGGCTCTGAGGACACCAGTCCACAGGACAGACAAGCCCAGGAGAAGGGCTCAATCTCAGGATTTATCCATCCATTTCACTCCTGACTTCCTTCAGATTTGCCACTGTAATTGTAACATGGCGAAGCCAAAACCTTTCTCCATACGTGGTGTTACTCCATGTCCATTCTTTTTATACCACTTCTAGCTATCAATGGCTAAGGATGAATGAAAATAAAATAGCTTGAAGAATAGATAACTTATCTGAGATGGAAAACGACATTAAACGTAATGGTTTTGTTTTTTTAAAAAAATAAAAAGGAGGTTTTATATAAATTAGGTATTTTCAGAACATTTCTTGTTTTATTTTTCTTATTATAAATAATTTGTTATGTAAGACCTTCTAAATATGGATTTTTAGGGACAAGAATGAAAACTGTTAAGAGTTGCTTTCAGTCTTCAGCTTCCCGGCTAAAACTGTTGATCTTCATTTTCTTGACTGTCTCCGTTATTCTAGGCACCTATGAAATAGACTGGAGTTGGATAAAAGCCTCAGTTCTGAACAGGTCAGATCTAGATCACTTTGTTCTCACCTGAGACAAGCTATATAAATTTATCAAAGAATGGACTACAAGTTACTAGCTGCCTATAATGATAACAACAGGGATTTGTATAAGTTTTGTATCTTTACACAGGTCACAATTCTTATGGCATTGGTGTGACTCAAAAATACAAGTAGCATCCTTACCTCAGGCGAGCCCCACCAGACACATTGCTGTGCGCTGCTGTTAAAGTGATGGCAAATGACTCACATTTATTTAGGCTTGGAGTGGCCTGAAATGAAATCACTTTACTTTGCTCACCAGAGGAAAATGCAACAGTACCTGAAGGAAAGAGAGAGTGAGAGAGAGCAAAAGTCAAAATAATCCAATAGGAATCCTCTTTTTATCTGGGAATGCGCTAAAGTACAGACTTTAATCACAATTCCACTCCATTTAAGAAGAAGAAAACTGGATAAGGGTCTTTCCTATATGAAGCTGTCCTTCATGGCCACAGCATCGTGCCTGCCTCCCAGCCATGTATCTATGAAGTTGAAGGGCTTTTTTGCTTATAAAATGAACACATCCCTTATAGCTAAAAATTAGACCATACCATTTCAATCTAATGACTCCTTATTAATAGAGAAAGCATACAGAGGTATATATAACTAAAAGGTGGTATCATCACTTATGCAACTTTCGTAGCTGTTTCCTCAGACTGTTACTCACCAAACAGAGGAGTAATATTGCCTGACTAGGCAAAGTCGGTGATCAGGTCTGCTGGGTATTCTGAGATCCAGCTCAAGATGACAGAGCCATAAGCTCCTTTTCTGGTGATGACAGCCTGGCCTGTCCCTGCTATAATGTCTGTAAGTCGTAAAATCACAGATTCAAAGCCAACCTGTGGAAACACAGTGGCTTTTGTTATAGAAAATGGAATAAAAGTGGACAATAACATATATGAAAGAGTACTATATTTTGTAAGGTAGGCATCTTAACAGTAGTTACATGTGCATATAAATATATGTATGTACATGTCTATATATTTTTGTGTGTATATATATATATATATATAAATGCTTTCTTCACAATTCTTCAACATTTCTAAATCTTAAGACTTCTGAGAATTAGATATCAGGGAAAAAAAGGAACCAGTATGAATGACATTTTGGTACTGAGAACACTGAATATAGCATTTTGTGTCTGTCTTTCAAAAGGAAAACAAACCAACCTGCCCTTAATGCTCACATGCAATGGCTGTGGTACCATACAGATACACACAGGTCTAAAATAAAGTATTATTTGTCTATCCAGTGAAAGTAAGTTGTTGTCACATTACATTGTTCACAAAAACATTCTTGATAGTATGATGTACTTTTCTTTCTTTGACCAAAAAATGGGAATGAAAAGATAATTCACACATTCTAAAATGATAAGTGGATGTATGGTAGTAAACAATGTTTACAGAAATACCATTGGAATTAAGTTCAATTACAAACTGAAAGACAAAACAGTGTGTCAAGAGAATTAAAATCATTACATAAAAACTTCAATAAAATTTAAGAGACAAAAAGTCAGCATGCTGTTGTCTTTGCTTGCCACATAAAAAGGGAACTGTAGCACATATACCATATTGGAACAGGTATATTATATTTTTTCTGTCTCATACAAAGCAGACAAATGGAAAATTCCCCACGCAGTGATTAGTCAAAGGTACTGTCAACTGCACTAAAACGCAGCATGACCTCCACTTTTTTTGCACATGATACTGCATGCATGCTCTTATCTACTTTGGGGCTGCTGTACTTAAAGGAATAACATCGTCCAGAACTAGCTATTTTCCTCTAAGTCTCAGAACTTCCACTTCATGTAAACAAAAGTATAAGTAAATCATCATATTTATGCTATTTACATTTTATAGATGAAGAGACCTTTTCAAACTGCATTTACACATCTCTATATGAATTTGTATCAGAGAAAAGACAATATACAGTACAAGTAGTAACTGGAACAGTCTTGTCGGTCATTAAATTGGTTGCAATGATGAAAACTTTAAGGAGCAAACTGAATTCTTATAGCGGCTGCCTTTTGTAATGAAGCGTACCTTCCTTCTGCGGTAGAAAATTACACTGCAGTCAGTCTACTGACCTGTGAATTGGCAGCTTCCTCAGGAACAAGCAGAATGGCTGACTTCGCTTTTCCTAATATTTTAGGCACATCCTTGGCACTTGTCCCAACCAGGTTTACGTTAGTCAGTTCCAGGGTAAAATTCAAGCCCAGTACAATAAACGCCTTTGAGAGGAAGAATGCAATTAAAATGGTGGCAATGTAATTCCACTGAAAACACGATAACCACCAGTTCAAAGAGTTAAGTGGCAGAAAAATCAGCAGATTTTGTTGTTTGCATGAAAAAACAGTGTTTTCAAGTCAAGCGTTTTGTTGATTATCTTTCTATAAAAAAACACAGTTAAAACAGCAATATTGTGATTGTAATTTACCAGCAGTTAATTGAAAGATGAGTTTATAGAGCATGTATTGCCATTTTAATGAATTGTAACTAACATAGTGGGTCTCAGCCTGATTTTAACTCTTAGGGTTAATAAGATGCAAGACAAATGTAAAAGGATGTAAGCGTGGATGGAAGACTGTAATAATAATAATAGTAAACAACCAGGGAACACTGGGAAATGCAGGTAAATTTATCTGCTGCTTCACGAGTCAGCACTAACACATCACTATTTACAATGCAAAAGAGAAATTGAAAGAATATTGGAATACATAAAATAACAATATTGAACTGATAGTAACACAAAGCAATGATGGAAGGAAACACTGGATATTTGAACACATGCATAGAGTGATTTTGCAGTTATTACCTGAAAATGTGATATTTGAACCCACTTCTAATCCATAAATAGGAAATTCATTATACCAAAACTCTCTTTTCTGCTTCTTGACAGTGGACAGTATTGAGAGTTTAGTACCTTATTCCAGCACATTTGTATTGTGATGAACACAAATGGAAACAATAGATACCACATGACTTAAAAGGATAATACAGACCTGGTTGCTTATTGGCACTCTTTGCACTCCAAAGCTGGCACCGTCTTTTATTGTGAGGTATCCCACCTCATTCTCAGGCTCAATTAGTGCTTCTTCACAATGAGATGTGATATGGTACTCAACAATTGCTTCTCCAAATGCCCCAGCATGCCGAGTTACATTGATCTGAACATACCGATCCAGGTTCCTCTCTACGAGTACTGACTGCTGGTCAGAGTACAGGGCGAACACTCCATAGGGGTCATCATTTGCAAACACATTGATTTCCAAAATTCTTTTCTCTTGGTCTAAATCTGCTCCACCTTCTACTGAAATCAGCTGCACCACATAGTTCTCATCCAGTGCTGGAACATCGTCAGGTAACAGGTAGATGATTATCTCAGCTGTGCTCTCTTGGTCAGCAATGACAACAGATCCCTCTGTCCTAAGAAAGTCACCTGTGATGTCAGATTCAAGACGTATTTCCCAGTAAACCTGAAATTTATTTAGAAAATGCACAAAATGAAGGCAATATCACCCACAGAGTCGGAAACTTTCACATTCATGGTTCAGTATAGATTGCATACGGAATAGGTTGGGTTTAAATGGGTAAAATAAAAATTTGTTTAAGTATGCATAGAAAGAAGCACATAGACTATCTTACAAAGTGGTGTGTTGTTCTTCCAGCAGTACTGTGAATGCAAAGATTACCTTTGTATATCTTCTGGACACCTACGTAAAACTATACGGAATCTCTGAACAATTGCTTGACATTATTTCTATTTTTACATCAAGATATCCTTGCTGTTTTTCCAGTTTCCAGAATTCCTCACAACAGAAAGGTGTGAAGAGTTCTCATTAAACACATTAGATGCTTTTATTATTTTTTTTTTTTTTAAATAAATGAGTACTTGTGAAAATGCTGACTTGTAAACAACTTTAGGTAAAGACAATGTAAGTGATGATTCTAAAATGTCTGATTCTTACCTTTACATATGGCTGAAAAAGAGTAAATTGTGAGGATCCCAAAGAAAGCTCACTATGAAAGTCTGGTCTCTCCTGTTCTCCCATCAAAAGCACAGCAGCAGAGGGAGAGAGAAAGCAAGACAAGCACTCCAGTGCTGTTTTTCTGTTTTTTTCACTGACCAGGGGAGACTGAATCTGACTCTACAAACCACAACTACTAGAGCTGAGCCCTTGCTAAACTCAGTCTAAAAGGTGACATTTCAAAATTTGAGAAATACGCAATTGAAAGGCACAGAATAAGATCTCCCTCCATGCATTGATACAGAGGATTATTTCAGATTATAATGTTGATTAGGAAGAGAGTGAGAATACCATTATGTTTCCCATGGTGCCCTGGATTCGTCTGACAAACAGTGTAATACCTTGTGGCCCTTCCAGTGCAGAGGGTTCTGTGAAGTTTTTCTCAGTTAACGATTCAGGAGCAAACTGTACCATTCCGTTGGGATCACCAAACTTCTGTATCTTTAAGGAAGTAATTGAATAAAAAAAAATTAAAAAATCAGAAATGTAAAGTGAATAGTATTCTTGTTTGAAACACTGAGATTTTCATTGCTAGATGCTATAGGGAATGTATCAATTAGTTCTTCCTCTTGAGTTTTCTCCTCTTAAGAAGACTCAAGAGTACATCAGTATTTAGAAGAGAGTCTGAGAGAGTCTGCTCTCTAATAGGTCATTTCCCAACTTATACTGGAACCTGGGGTTGTTCCTGCCCAGACACAAGACTCTACACTTGCCCTTGTTCTATTTCATTAAATTTCTCCCTGCCCAACTCTCCAGCCTGTCCAGGTCTCCCAATGGCAGCACAGCTTCCAGTGTCAGCCACTCCTCTCAGCTTGGTGTCATCAGCAAACTTGCTGACAGTCACTCTGTTCCCTCATCCAAGTCATTGATGAATATATTGAATAATACAGGCCCCAGTACTGACCCTTGAGGGACTGCACTAGATACAGGCCTCAACTGGACTCTGACCCATTGACCACGACCATCAAACCCATGTAGTAGGGGAGGCAAAAAAAAAAGAGGCAAATGACAAGCTATTCAGTCATTATGATTACCCTTCAAAGCTTTGCAGGATAAATACCAATAACAGAGATCTCAAGAGAAAGAAAAGCAATAGTGACTTGCTATTAGTGTAATGCTGTTTGCCTTAGGATCTAGTTCTGCTTCACCTTTCATAAGGCTCAGCCTAATAATGAAGATCTCCTGAACTTCAACTTCTTCACGAGGATGGATTTGTAGATTAATAGTTCTCAGCCCTCCTTCCCCTTCTCCAAAATAGAATGATCCGTTCACAGGGTCACCCATGTCACTATTCAGGGGAGATAAAAGCTCTTCTGAATTGGGTCCCAAGATGTCCCAATTAATCTGTGGAAGATACCAGTTTCAGATTTACAGTAGTGACATATTATAACTGCCTCCCGGGTCGGGGGAAGTGACAGAGTAACACAGGCGACATAAAAATTCTTGCATCTGCTAACAAGCTACATTTAAATATGTGCTCTTTTTACAGAACACAACATATTAATAATTGATTACATGTGGGAAAATATATAATCCTTTGGAGAAAAATAAACATTAAAAATAGAAATTCTGAAGTGCTAGTTAGCCACAATGCCATTTTATTAAATTCTAGATATTAGTTACAGAAAAGAAAATCAACTGAGGTTTCTGTAGCACGTAACAGGAAATGCACAGGCCAGTTTACTTTTCTCTTCCTTTCACAATTTGTTTTGAAAAGCTCACCAAATAAGTATCCTGACCAGAAACATTCCCTGGCAAGTGTGGTATCAAGACTGAAAACGACAAATATTTTCTGCAATAGAAGTTTTTAATGCCTCAAATCACGATTCACACTTCCTCAGGCTGATTAAAAGCTAGAATATTTTCAAAATTTCCCACAAATTAGATCGTTTTTGAAGGGGTCCTATTCAGCATCTTAAAATTATTATTTTGACACTTAATTGTTTTTCAGTTTTCTTCAATGACTTCTAGGAAAAGTCAAAGAAGACCGCGGCAGTTTTCACATGAGGAGAGCAGTAGCTCATGGCCTTTAATGTCAATTTTCCAATCATTTGCCCAGACTGTGGAAGCCTTATCTTGGTTCATATTTAAACTTTCACTTTGGCAGTGATACGTACAGACTAAAAAAAAGTCTAGAGGCCTCATAGTAAACAATTTACTGAAAATAAAAATAAATTGACCAGCTTCAGGAAGTAATTCAACTGAGTTAAATTAAATTAGCGGTGGTGCATGAAATTAACTATATTTTCAATGGAATTGGGAGATAGTTCAAAATAAAGTACACCAGACCATAATAAAAGCAGAAAAGCAGGAGGACAAAGAGAAGATCCAAAAAGTAACAATATTTTCTGTTCTTCTGCAACTATACAGAATTTACGCTTAATGAAAAGCTGCAACTATCCCATCAGAAATCAGTCACGAGGAAGCCCCTGACGGCAAAAAAAGAAGATTTTTGGCCTTGTCACTGGAAAACATTCCGTTTTTGAGAACCAGGGCCCACCTGTGTCTCCCCAAACAATTTTCCTGTCCTTTCCAGCACCAGCGACACTGTTGTCGGTGTATCGGGGCTGGGAAGAGTAATTCGACTTTGGCTGAGAAATCAGATGATGCCCTGGGGGGAGTCGCTTTTGGCAATGGTGACCTGGCTCAGTAGATGGAGCCCAAGGGCTGCTCCACCAGTGGCCCCCATCAGCTGGATTTCAAATTGCTCTGCAAATTCGCTGCATGGAAAAAAAACCAGAAAAAAAGACCTTCTGAGACACACAAGAACAAAAAATTAAAATTATGATTTGCCATTCAACCATGCGTCCAGCTGGATCTGTTTAAAGATATACAGAAGTCATGTCTGTAAGCATACAGCAGAAGATTCCCCCCATTTGCAGAGAATGGTGATATCTGAAATAAAAATATTGTTTTATTTTCCACACATGCTAAATTAAAAAAAAACCAAAACAATCAGCAAAATATTTTATTATTCACAGCAGTACTATTAACACCCAAACTTTCTGATAATCTAGGTAAAAAGAATGTAGTTGTTTGCATAAAATTTAACAGACACTATGAAACTCCAATCATAGCTTCTTTTCCCTCCCTTTAAATATTTCAGGGCTGCAGAAATTTGCTTTTCAATTCAAACTCTGCTGATAGGCATACGGCACGTGCTAAAAAACGGTTTCTCAGAAGTAGATTAGTGAATAAATATCTGAAAAAAATAATTACCTTTCTTCATCATCTATGATAGAGATATAGATAAAAGTCTGGTTCTGGCCATGATAAAAAAATGACAGAATCATTATGGATGATGTAGTCAACGTTCCGAAGTGTAGAAATACTTCGAGAAAGGAAATCGGCTGTTACATCGCCATATATTCCACGCTTTCTCACAACAGGAATCACGATTAATCCAGCATCCTCTTGCACTTCAGGAAAAATTGGGAAAAAAAGTTATTTTATTTCAAAATTTGTGAGAGAGCCACAGGCTTACCCTCTAAACCACAGTGAAAACCTCTGGTAAACTTACCCTGTAGAAGAATATACTGTGGATCAAATTCTATGATGCCTTCTGCATCATCACTTTTTGCTATAGTGACTTGTACTGTGGAGATATTTCCTATTACTGGGGGTTGATCTATCTGTAGATCATTTTCCTTTATGGTGAAATCAAATCCACTTGCAAGAACATAAAAAGGAATATTACATTAAAAAAAAATCTTGCAAAAGTATTGTAGTGCAAGTATGACAATTTTCAATTACCACAAATACTTTTATTTTCTGACAGTTACCACTGAAGATTTTTGGTCACACTTTTTCAAACTATATATGCAAAACTGGTAGTTTTTTCACAGAAATGTGGATCTTTCGCTTTTTCTTTCACATTTTATCTTCTTCTTTGAGTTTCATGTGATTTGACAACTTCTATGTAATGGATGGACTTTCAGCTTTAATAAATCTTAATCAGTAAAATCTTAAAATTAACGTTGAAAGAATTTGGATCGCCATACATCCAATTTGTATTATTATTACTATTATAGCTGCCATAGGAAATTTTACAGTAAAACACCTGAAATCCAGCGGTGCCTTTATGCAGGTAGATCAGATTCCAAATACAGTTTGATCTCCTGCTTTTAATTAATTTTATCTTATAATTAATTTTATCTTTACCTTCCTTGGAGTTCCACTTTGGTAATCATCACTGAAAAGTCTTCAGGACCTTCAGGAAAGTCATCATCATGAATTTCAACCGAAATCATTCTACTCTCCTCATGTGGTTCAAATAACAGTTCCCTTACTGTGGGGGTGAAATCAACTCCCTCCTCTGCAGTCCCATTTATTCTCTGGAAGGAAAGACGCACTTTGCCATAGGATCCCCTTGAACGCAAAACAGTGATGTTAACCTGAGGGAGAGAGGACATTTGCTTTAAAAAATGGCTTTACTTTTCTGTTACCATTCTGAGACTGTTCTATAGGCACCTTCTCAACGGTTCTGCCAGGTAACAATTTGCTGCAGTAAGTGCAGAATACACATAATTTAACAGACAGGCATCTTTCTCAGAGTATTAAAAACACCAAAAGCCTCAGATGGACTATGCTATGATAAATGCAGAATAAATCTCTGCCTTTTTTTTTTTTCCTAAAGTTAAGTATAAATCTACCGACAATATTGATATCTATCGATATTTTACATAAGAAGGAATTTTAACCATATACTCATTTTTCCTCTTCTGTTGTCAGCAATATTTCTCGTGAAAATGTAAACTCTCCATAGGGAAAATCACTGGCGGCCATGGTAATATTTGCTGTGCTGCTAGATTCATTTATGAGTCCTCCATCACTGATTCCAGTTAATTCAAATGTGTAGCAATGCTTCTCCTCAGGACGGTTATCATCGACAGCCCAGGGAGAAGAACCAATTAACCATTTCCAGGTAGATAGGTATAACTAATTTCTAATCAAGATGCTGGCTAGATAAAAGGAAGAACCTGAAATAGCTACTGGTGTAAAATCTCTTGTACCTGTATTAGAACCACTGCTGCACACTGCCTGTCTCGCATTGTCAAGGTCCCCGAGGTCTCAATAAATTCTGTGTGATGAGGGGGTGTTATATTCCAATATACTATGATTTCACCAAAAATCCCTGGGCCACATGTCAGGCTGCAGAATGCAAACGCAGATTTAATCTTCTACCTTTAATATTTGATACCAAATACAGAGATATAAAGCATAGATATTGTTGTGCATGGAAGAAATGTTACCAGCACTGTGAAGCTTGAATTTTAATCTATTAAGTCACTATTAAGATCTTTACCATAACCTCTGCAGAGCAATAACGTGTCTGCAGTTCTGATTTACTTCCTCGTGTTGGGAGGTATCTTGAGCTTTATTTTTACCCAGAGCACTTTACAGTTTCTTTGTGCATACAGCCCAAAGTTGGCAGCTGAAAACTGAGCTGTCTTTCTGCTTTTCAGGAAATAGACATGCAAAACAGAAGGGAAATGGGACTTACGGGTAGCACCCAGAGGTAATTTGGTTTTGAAGGCAGAAAGATACGAAAATAGTACTATGAGATCACTTGAGAAATGTTCTGTGTGCTGCTTGTCTAGAAACCTAGAGGCTAATCCTACTCATGACATTCTCGGTGAACTGAAGCATGGCAAGAAATTGTCTATACCATGATCTAGTACATGTTCTAAACTGGTGCTACACAAAGCATCCCTTTGTCTGTTGGGATTCTCAGGGCAGCATGAGAATCTGTTTTCTTGCTTATATTTGCTGTTTCACTAAGGGAAAGTGTTGTAATACTTTTTCTCCAATTCTGTTAGAAGGTATGGTAACGTTGTGATTTCTTCATCTTGTTTTCAGCTGACTGAATGCAGTGAAAGAATTGCATCTTGTTTCAACTAAGACCCAGTGCTGCTTTGGTTATGCTGATCATCATAACAATGTACCGAATTTCAGTTCAAGCACCAATCCTGAACTGAATCCTGAAAAGCACAAAGCATCTTCAAATATAATTGACTGCCTTCCCCTATTCCTTTGATTAGAATCCTCTTTCCTTTAATGAATCTATGTTGTAAATATTTGGAAGACATATTTAAAGCTCCTCAGCAATACTGAAAAGACACCTACGTAGTATGTTCTGCCCTTCTTAAAAAACAAGCATCTAATTTTAAAAATACTTATGATTTTAGAAGTGATAGTGAAATGCAGCATTCAATTAATTCTTGCCAAATGTGGAGCCTCATAGCTTTTGAAACAGAGCTGTTTTGGATAAATGAGTGATGTACTCACCTAATAAGAGCAGTCCCATTATAATTTCCTGAAGGTTCTCCAATCAGAACATGCTGGGATGAATGTGCTATCCCAACCACCCCAGAAGCTCCTTCATCACCCACAATAATGATGGTTGCAACACCTATGAAGAGAACAAAAGCTTCTCATGGTAAAACAAAGCTAACTAGTGAGGTATTTTTTTAGCATGTTTGGTGACACAAATGGTTAAGCACCAGCTTCCCGGGGAGCCCATGGCCGGGAGGTCCCCGGCTGTCGCCTCCTTCCCGCTTACCCCCCCAACCCCGCGAGGCGTTCGTGCTTTTGGCATGCGCAGTAGGGAGACCGCAGCACCCGCCCCTTGCCGCGTCCCGGTTGGCTGCCTAGGACACGTCAATCACCTCTCTCGCCGCGTAGCAGCGCTTGCGATTGGGGCATGCGCAGGAGGGAGACCGCAACGCCCGCCTCTTCGGCAGCATCATTGGCTGCTGGCGGCACGCCAATCATCATTTTCTCCGCCTAGCAGCGCTCGCTCTTTGGGGCATGGGCAGTACGGAGACCTCAACGCCCACCCCTCTGGCAACCTGATAGGGGGACAGAGTGGCGACTGACGTGCCTAGGCAGCCAACCAGCGCTCCGCCCCTCCAGCCCTCCAGCCCTCCCGCGCCAGCAGCCGCGTTGCAAAGGGAACAATAAACCGCGCTCCCCTGCTTTCCGCTGAAAAGGGGGGCGGCTGGGTCCCCGCAGCAGAAAAAACCCTTCCGTCCTGCATTGCCCTTCGCCAGTACAACTGCACAGCTGGGAACTCGGCAACGTCAAGCGGCTGTCTGACAGATGCACACTCGGAACTTGACTAGGCTGGCAATTTTGGCTGGCTTACACACACGGACTTGCACTTCTCTGAGGAAACAAATTCTTTTTTAAGCACAGCCTCTCCTTGGGGAAGAAAAAACGCCCCCTCCGCGCTCCCAAACACTAGGCAGCCGTGGGGAAACCACCGAAAGCCAAGACCGACAGCAGCAACGTCGAGTGCAATCTGGCTTCAATTCTGATCACGCACTTAATGGCCTCTCCCAGGCCTACCAATGACTGCTCCTTTTCTGGAAGGACAAACTGAGCATCCTAAACTGAAGACTGCACGGAACGCAGCTCCACTGGCAGCCAATTTGCCTCTTCTCCGGCTTCCACGGGGAATATCTTGTAGCGTCCTCCAACTCGCAAACGTTCTTCCTCCGTCCACGGCCCCAGACGCGGAATCTCCTGAGCAGTGAGCGGAATCAACCGCGCGGGATTTTCTTCACGGCACCGAGAAGGCGACGCTGGCAAAAAAGCAGGCCAAAGCACCTGAACCCGTCTGCCAGCCCCAGCCTGCGGTCAAGAGACCGGGAGCACCCTGCCAGAGGGGCCGCACACCCCACAGCTCCAACCGGCAGGTCTCTCTCCCCTCTGCCCCCCGGCACCGAGGAGGCGCTGCCGCCTCACCCATGCCCCCTCGCAGCGGGGCCGCCCCGGGAGAGCCGGGGGACCCCGCCTCGCTGCTGCCCCTGGGAAGGGCACGGATGGGCACGGGTTTAAACCCCGAGGGAGAGAGAGGCCCGGCTCCCCGCGCTCAGCTCCCCGGGGACAGCCCGACCAATGGCCGCTCCAGCTCCGAGCGGCTCCCGCTCGTTGCCGTCGCGGGTCACTTCGGCTCCGCCTGACGCAGCCCCCGGGCAGCGCGCCGCGTCCATCTGCCGCAGCTCTGGCTCCTCGAGGCCCCGCCTCCACAGCTCCGACTCCCGACGAGCTCTGTGCAGCAGCCTGGGCTTCCCGCGAGGTCACAGATTCACCGCTGCCAAAAAAAACGAGGATTGGGATTAATGCTTCTAAGGAGCCATCGAGGGAGGGATGTCGTTTTCACACAAATGGGCACGTGACCCCGTCGGGGGGACGAACACTGACACGCAGAGACCTGACTGCGAACCCTGCGGGTTAAACAGCGTCTCTTCCCACCGGCCATGCGCTGCAGTACCTGAGTCTCGCCACAGGGCGGCACGTGCTTAAGCTGGAGTGAGTGCACGGCTGCGCCGTTTGTTGGCAAGGTTCCGCGTGTTGCACGACGTTGCCCAGTCCTGCATTTCTCACGCGGACAGATGCATGGGAGCTCTGCTAGTAAAGGAGCAAAGACAGTCGTAGGCAGAACTGAATGCTGCTCCAAGCTACTTCTCATCTATGGCAAATGCTTCACAGGGGCCCGAGGAAAGGCGCTCAGCAGCCGATCTACAAGAGAAATGAAACAGATCATGCCTTAATGCGAAAGTGCAACAGGGCATCACTGCGCAAGCTTGCCCCTGATCTACAGTTGAGAGCGAACACTTGTGTGCTTGTCCGAGAGATTGTGTCTTGCCTGTAAATGTCTGGGAGTTTGGCGCAGGTCAGTGTGGCTGGTTCGATAACAACGTCTAGGATACCTACAGAGCGGTCCCTGTTGGTGTGGGGACAGTGTGCCTGTAAGTCAGTCTGTGTTCCTGGTGCCTGCTGTATCTATCCGTCACTCCACACGCATGTGAGTCCATGTCTTTCTCTCCACAAGCTTGTGTGCTGATTTCGTCGCACATGTGCATCTGTGCTAGTGTTGAGCTCAGCGGAGTGTGTCTCTTGACACTTGGTGTGCCTTGGCTGTGCCTGTGTGTAACACAGCACAGCCACGACTGTTCCGGTGAAGAGAGACCAGGGAAATCATCTAGGCAGAGTCAACAAAGGAAAACCGAAGAGGGATTGACGTGTGCTCGACAGAGACGGATTCCCTGCGCTGACATTTCTCAGTAACACGAGAAGAAGGGAGAGGAAGGAGAATTTGCAGTGGTAATTAACTGAAGACGTGAATTTCGAGATTGCATTGGCAACACAGGCAGGGAACATATCAGTTTATTACTATCAACATAAACTGTGGGCTGAAATTGGTAATTTACTGTTGTACAGCAAATGCTGCTGTCAGCAACGACCAGTAAGCGACAAGACTGTATTTACTGATGCCTCTGGTCGCTAACGTAAAGTTGTAATTATGTGGCTAAACTCAGATACCCAGTGCTGCAAACACAAGGTAGAAAAAGAGACCAAGGGTCAAACAAGTTCTTGAGCTGACAGCTATTAGGATCGCTTTGAGGTGTTCTGTAATGAGCCTTTGAATGTTGTAACTGGCTCATATTATGCAGCTGGCATACTTAACCGCCTGGAAGCTTCTTTTCTTAAGGAAGAGGATAATCCTCTTTTGATGGCTGAATTGAGAATGCTATGGTTTCTAATAAATCATAGACATCATGGGTATTATGCAATGCACACCTGCTCTCGCACGGCCCTTCCAGGACCACTTGCGGAAGGCAGTAGGAGGGCCGATGCACAAGCTGCACCGCTCACTGTGCCTAAAGCCTTGGAGCAAGCTAAATGATCACATAAATTCTTTCACCAGAGTGCAAAGGCGTTAAAATGACAATTTCAAATGACAGTGGATCAGGCCAGGAGCGTTCTTATGTCCTGCCCTGATTGCCAACAGTTGGCACCCGTGCCATCCACAGAGGGTGTTAATCCAGGAGGGGTCACGGCCAATGAAGTACGGCCAGCGGATGTAACGCATTGTTCTGAATTGGGTAAATATGTACGTGTTTCTGTAGACGCCCATTCCAGATTTCTCGTTGCTGCTGCACGCGCTGGTGAAAGAGCATGAGACGTCTGTAACATTGGTTGGCATGTTTTGCTGTTTGAGGAGTTCCACGATCTGTAAAACCAGAGGAAAGTGGAACGCACACTCGATTAGATCCCCCAGCGCGCTGTAATAAAAGTGCCTGCTTTTTAACACTTTCAAAACAGTGTTAAAGAGTCTGTTTGATGACTTTTCGGTATCATTTCTGGTGACGAGGATGGGATAATCTGCCTGACCTCCCGTGGATCCCAAGATCTCTGGGACCTTGTGCCGTCACCGGGGAGTTCCTGGAAGGGACCACAGCTCCTCGGACCAGCTCGGGACACGGGTAAAACCCCATCGATGAGATAAGGCACTTTCATTGTCTGGTTGGGTTGGCACGCTGCCTGCGTGAGAAGTGGGCGACACCAGCGCGTTGGGTCTGCGCATTCGCGTCTGCGCATTTTGGTAAACTGGGAAACTTAAAAAAAGAAAGAAATAAAAAATTAAAGAGAAAAACGAGAAAACAATAAATAAAAGAGAAAAACGAGGGAACAGCAATTTGATAAAGGTACCTTTAGTGATTTTGCTGTTTGTGCCTTAGCAACTGTATAATTGTTTGTGTCTTTAGTGGTTTGTTGTTGTTGTTACTTGTGTCTTGGGGGATTTTATAGTCCAGTACTTAGGGTTCACCAATTGTCTGTCATTGTGATTGTGAAGTAGGTAGTGGACAATCGGCAGGAGGATTCGGGAGAAATCCCCCCCAGGGCTGTGTTTTCTGACATTGGAAAAGGATCGTTTGCTGTTCAACAGGGCGTCAACCAGGGAGAATCTGATTGAATATTGTAATTAATGGCAGCCACTGTAAATAATATTAATATGCTTCACAGGTCTAGGTGGGTATACTTTGAGATCTGTAGTATAGTAATGTGCTACATGTAATATATAGTAAGATAGATATTTTAAATCATATGTTGCCTATTACATAAGGCATATTACACAATACATAATGTTACATATGCATTGTCTTTATCCCCTTCAGATCCATTTGTTTTGAAAAAGGATAATCAGGGAAAGAAATGGAAACCAGTAAAAGGTTTGTTGAAGAACAGCTATTGGTGTAGAACACATAGAGAACATGAGATCAAAATTGTCCCTCAGTTAGTCCAGGGTGGTATCCTGATATCCTTATATCGGGGGACAGGCTGCATTGGTATGGACTGTGCATTTTATACAGGATTAGACACGCTGCACCTAAAGCTGTAAATATGCCAAAACCTTCTGAGATTAAACAGGATCGTGAGGAGTCTCCCACAGAGTTTTTACATCATCTTAAACCAACAGCTCAGAAATATATTAATATAGATCCTGACTTGGAGAACAGAGAAATAGAATTCTTAGTTGACTGGGAGCTCATTATTCTGTGTTAAACACTATGCAGGGAATATTAAGTAGTGATTCTGTAACAGTTATGGGAGCCACAAAAATTGCGAAACACGGCCCTTTAACCTGCTGCTTAGGATGTTTGTATGTGGAGTCTGTACTTATTGATTGTGTACCATGTGTCTTCTCTTGTGCACAACGAATGGTTGAAAAAAGCTTTAATGGTGCAATGGCTGTGCAGTTACACGCTGCTATGGCTGCAATTGTTAAACAAAGAAGGGGAGATGTGGCAGGGTTGTGACATCAGGCCCGTGAGAAACTGCAAGAGTCACAGTGTGAGAACAAGCGCGGGTGGAACAGCACAAGCAGCAAAGACTGTGTGGGACATGAACCATCAGGGACAGAGGTACATCAAGGACAGAGGGCTTGATACAGGATTGGTACATCAGGGACAGAGGGATTGATACGGGATCGGTACATCAAGGACAGAGGGATTGATACGGGATTGGTACATCAGGGACAGAGGGATTGATACGGGATCGGTACATCAGGGACAGAGGTACGTGATGTTTCAAATACAAACCTGAGTTTGTATTAAATGTCTCTCTGAATCTTAAAGAGAGTCTGTGCCTCATCTGCTACACCCCTTTATCTGTTTCCCAAATTACGATTTAGACTGTATTTACCGTTGTAAAAACAAAGCTTTCCCTCCTTAATTTTTGTCACGTGTTGTAGTCAGAATTAATAGAGATATTGGAGCCCGTCGTAGCTAAGCTGGAAAAAGACAGCAGCCATGTGTATTTTTAAATAAAGACTAAATCAAGTGTGCTAGCTCATTATCTTTAAGCGTTTTACTGTGATCACCTCCCTCCCAAGGTTTTGTGTCTGTTGTATCAAGACCTGACACCTACGGCCACAGTGGATGAATCACCATGGGCACAGCACCAGGAACCCGCCTGTTCATGTCCAGGATATCCACTCCAGCAGACACTTTTTAGTAAAAGAGCACATCATGGAACTGAAAAACCATCTAATTGTGTCATTATGCACATTCACTGCTCTTTTTTCTTCCTTATACCCATTGTAGCTTTTAAAAATTAACCAGTTTGAAAAGGGTTTCTGTTTTGGCTTTGCACACGGAGCCTGATTTTCCTTCTCTAGGGCCTTTCACCCGGTTCACCGCACTCGTGTGATCATTACGCTGCACGTGGGCAAAATCAGCCGTGCCCTGTGTTTCTCCTCCAAAATAGTAAGAACGCTGATATAATCATGCCAGGAACTGCCTTCACAGTGAATATTTGAAGGAACCCACTGCTAATGTATTTTTATTTGGTACTTGCGTAATGGATTAGGTGCAACAAAAATCCATACTTTCTTTTATCCTTTACTGTACAGGAGGGGGTTGAACTTTTCTATAGCAGATTCAATCACTTGTTGTAAAGCAATGAAATAAATAACTTAGGCTTTTTCTATGGATAAACAACGTTTAATCCAATTCCTTAATTGTATTCCTTAAACACGTGTTCATTAGAGCATAAGCAAAACAGCGCTGGGTGCGCGGGGGATTCGCTCCGCCCAAGACACACACCTTTAAACAACAAGAGGTGTGCTTAAATACAGTAAGGTGTTACATATTCATAATGACCCCAGGAACGCCTGTACATATCCATAACCTTTCCTGCTTCTCATTCAAATGAGTCTCAGAGAACCATTTCCATAGTCTCCTCCTTGACCCGCCCTTGTTGCGCCTGCGCAGTGTCACTTGGTGGCTTTGAGGAGGGGTCTCTATGGGACTATGGTCTCTGTGGTCTTTATGGGTCTCTATGGGACTCTATGGTTTCTGTAGTCTCTATGGGTCTCTGTGGTCTCTATGGGTCTCTATTGGTCTCTATGGGACTGTATGGTCTCTGTGGTCTCTATGGGTCTCTATGGGTCACTATGGGCTCTATGGTCTCTGTGGTCTCTGTGGTCTCTATAGGTCACTATGCGCTCTATGGTCTCTATGGTCTCTATGGGTCTCCCAAGCTGCCAAGTCGACTGAAACCAGACTGGCCCCCCTTTTGCTGTAACTCTTGGCTGTCTTGTCTCCTCAAGGTTACAGTTAGTGCTGTAAAACTTCTGATCTCGGCACTCGATGAGGTTCTGGTTTTTCTTAACACAACTGGTTACATACAGCTCTAAACTAGATACTCATGATGTGGCTTCAAGTGTTAGTTCGTTAGTAGGTCCTTATTATGTGGTTGGTTAACCCTGAAAATGTTAGCTCCCTCTATCAATATAACCTCATAAACAAGTTTCAGAACTTTTACATAGAACTTACCCACCTTTTCCTTTTTGCAGGTTCAGAGCCTGAGCCTCATTTGGTTGTATCTGTAAACAGGAAACATCTCAGCACGAATCACAACTGCATTTCTCACAGACAGAAGTGCCTGAACTCCACAGCTTACCTGGCAGTGCAGAGAGCAGGAAGTGCGGTGAGTCCTGGGCCCTTGGGGACATTTCACCCTGTTTTGTGTCCCAGTCCCTCCCCGCTCCCTCGTCTTTCCTGCTGTGCCCTTCTTCCTCTTCATCTCTTCTCCCTCTGGCCAGTGTGTCCCAAACCCCATTGGACAGCGTGTGTGTCACAAAATCCATTGGATAGTGTGTGTAACAACACCCCCTGGACAGTGTGTGTGTCACAAACTCCCCTGGACAGTGTGTGTGTGTTAGAAAGCCCATTGGACAGTGTGTGTGTCACAAACCCCATTGAACAGCATGGTGTATCACAAACCCCATTGGGCAGTATGTGTGTCACAAACCCCAGTGAACACGGTGTGTGTCACAAAGACGCCTGGACAGCGTGTGTGTCACAAACCCCATTGCACAGGCTGTGTGTCACAAATCCCATTGAACAGCGTGTGTGTCACAAACCCAATTGGACAGCGTGTGTGTCACAAACCCCATTGGACAGGCTGTGTATCATAAACCCCATAAAACAGTGTGTGTGTCATAAATTCCATTGGACACTGTTTGTGTTACAAACGCCCCTGGACAGGGTGTATGTCACAAACCCGGTTGGACAGCGTGTGTCCAAACCCCATTGGACAGTGTGTGTGTCACAAACCCCATTGGACAGCGTGTGTGTCACAAAACCCATTGGACAGTGTTTGTGTCACAAACCCCATTGGACAGCGTGTGTCACAACCCCCCCTTGGAAACTGTGTGTGTCACAAACCCCATTGGACAGGGTGTGTATTACAAATTGCATTGAATAGCGTATGTCACAACCCCCCCTGGAAACTGTGTTTGTCAAAAACACCCCTGGACACCGTTTGTGTCACAAACGCCCCTGGACAGGTTGTGTGTCAAAAAGCCCCCTGGACACTGTTTGTGTTACAAACCCCATTGGACAGCGTGTGTGTGTCACAAACCCCATTGGACAGCGTGTGTGTAACAAAGACCCCTGGACAGCGTGTGTGTCACAAACCCCAGTGGACGGGGTGTGCATCACAAAGATCCCTGGACAGCGTGTGTGTCACAAACCCCATTGGACAGTTTGTGTGTAACAAAGACCCCTGGACAGCGTGTGTGTCACAAACCCCATTCAGCTGGGTGTGTGTCACAAACTCCATTGGACAGCGTGTGTGTCACAAACACCCCTGGACAGGATGTATGTCACAAAAACCCCTGGACAGAGTTTGTGTCACAAACCCCATTGGACAGCGTGTGTGTCACAAACCCCATTCGACAGTGTGTGTGTCACAAACTCCATTGGACAGAGTGTAAGTCACAAACCCCATTGGAAAGCGTGTGTGTCACAAACCCCATTGGACAGTGTGTGTGTCACAAAACCCATTGGATACAGTATGTGTAACAAACACCCCTAGACAGGGTGTGTGTCACAATCCTCATTGGACAGGCTGTGTGTCACAACTCCCCCTGGAAACTGTGTGTGTCACAAATCCCATTGGACAGGGTCTGTATCAGATATTCCATTGGACAGCGTGTTTCATAACCCCCCCTGGAAACTGTGTGTGTCAGAAAAACCCCTTGACACCGTTTGTGTCACAAACGCCCCCTGACAGGTTGTGTGCCAAAAAGCCACCTGGACACCGTTTGTGTTACAAACCCCATTGGACAGCGTGTGTGTGTCACAAACCCCATTGGACAGTGTGTGTGTCAGAAACACCACTGGGCAGCATGTGTCAAATCCCCCCTGGATACTGTATGTGTCACAAAGCCCCCTAAACAATGTGTGTGTCACAAACCCCAGTGGATAGCGTGTGTGTCACAAACCCCATTAGACAGCCTGTGTGTCACTAACCCCATTGGACAGCGTGTTTGTCACATCCCCCATTCGACAGTGTGTGTGTCACAAACCGCACTGGAGAGTTTGGAGAGTGTGTGGACACCTTTTTTGTCACAAACGCTCCTGGACAGGGTTTGTGTCACAAACTGCATTTGACAGCGTGTGTGTGACAAACACCCCTCGACACCGTTTGTGTCACAAACGACCCTGGACAGGGTGCATGACACAAACAGCATTGGAGAGTGTGTGTGTCACAAACCCCATTGGACAGTGTGTTTGTCACATCCCCCATTCGACAGTGTGTGTGTCACAAACCGCACTGCAGAGTGTGGAGAGTGTGTGTGTCACAAAACTCATTGGACAGCGTTGTTTCACAAATCCCATTGGACAGTGTGTGTGAAACAAACTTCATTGGACTGTGTGTGTGTCACAAACCCCATTGGACAGGGTGAGTGTCACAAACAATCCTGGACACCAAGTATTTCAGAAAAGCTCGTGGACTGGGTGTGTGTCAAAAACCCCATTGGACAGCGTGTGTGTCAGAAACCCCATTGGACAGCGTGTGTCACAACTTCCCCTTGAAACAGTGTCTGTTCACAAACACCCCTGGACAGGTAATGTGTCACAAAACCCCATTGGAAAGAGTGTGTGTCACAAACCCCATTTGGACAGCGTGTGTGTCACAAACCCCATTAGACTGCGTGTGTGTCACAAACCCCATTCGACAGCGTGTGCGTCACAAACCCCATTGGACAGTCTGTGTGTCATAAACACCTCTGGATAACGAGTGTGTCACAAGCCCCATTGGGCAGCGTGTGTGTCACAAGCCCCATTGGGCAGCGTGTGTGTCAAAAATCAATTGGACAGCCTGTGTGTCACAAACCCCTTGGACAGGGTTTGTGTCACAAACACCGCTCGGCACCGTTTGTGTCACAAACATCCCTGGACAGGGTGTGTGACACATACACCATTGGAGAGCGTGTGTGTCACAAAACGCATTGGACAGTGTGTGTGTCAACAAACACCCCTCGACACCGTTTGTGTCACAAACGTCCCTGGAGAGGGTTTGTGGCACAAACCCCATTGGAAAGGGTGTGTGTCACAAAGCCCATTGGACAGGGTGTGTCACACCCCCCATTGAACACCGTGTGTGACACAATCTCCATTGGATTGCGTATGTGTCACAAACCCCATTGGACAGCGTGTGTCTCACGAACTCCATTGGACACAGTGAGTGTCATGCCCCGCCCGGGAGACAGTGTCTGTCACAAACACCCCTGGACAGGGTATGTGTCACAAACCCCTTTGGAGAGTGTGTGTGTCACAAACCCCATTGGACAGGGTGTGTCACACCCCCTCCGGAAACAGTGTCTGTCACAAACACCCCTGGACAGGGTATGTGTCACAAACCCCTTTGGAGAGGGTGTGTGTCACAAACACCATTGGCAGTGTGTGTGTCACAAATCCTATTGGACAGCTTCTGTGTCACAAACCCCATTGAACAGCGTGTGTGTCACAAACCTCATTGGACACCGTGTGTGACAAATGCCCCTGGACAGTGTGTGTGTCACAAAACCCATTGGAGAGCGTGTGTGTCAGAAAGACCCCTGGACAGCGAGTGTATCAGAAACCCCATTGGAGAGCGTGTGTGTCACAAACCCCATTGGACAGTTTGTGTGTCACAAACTCCATTGGAAAGAGTGTGTTTCACAAACCCCATTTGGACAGCCTGTGTGTCACAAACCCTATTGGACAACTTGTGTGTCACAAACCCCATTGGACAGTCTGTGTGTCATAAACACCTCTGGACAGCATGTGTGTCATAAACCCCATTGGACAGCGTGTGTGTCACAAGCCCCGTTGGGCAGCGTGTTTGTCAAAAATCAATTGGACAGCCTGTGTGTCACAAACCACTTGGACAGCGTTTGTGTCACAAACACCCCTCGGCACCGTTTGTGTCACAAACGTCCCTGGACAGGGTGCGTGACATATACCCCATTGGAGGGCGTGTGTGTCACAAAACGCATTGGACAGTGTTTGTGTCAACAAACACCTATCGACACCGTTTGTGTCACAAACGTCCCTGGACAGGGTTTGTGACACAAACGCCATTGGAGACTGTGTGTTTCAGAAACCCCATTGGACAGTGTGTTTATCACAACACCCATTGTACAGCGTGTGTGACACAATCTCCATTGGATTGCGTATGTGTCACAAATCCCATTGGACAGTGTGTGTCTCACAAACTCCATTGGACAGGGTGAGTGTCAAACCCCTCCCTGGAAACAGTGTCTGTCACAAACACCCCTGGACAGGGTATGTGTGTCACAAACCCCATTGAACAGTGTGTGCTTCACAAACACCCCTGGACACCTTTTTTGTCACAAACGCTCCTGGACAGGGTTTGTGTCACAAACTGCATTGGACAGCGTGTGTGTGACAATCACGCCTCGACACCGTTTGTGTCACAAACGACCCTGGACATGGTGCGTGACATACACTCCATTGGAGAGTGTGTGTGTCACAAACCCCATTGGACAATGTGTTTGTCACAACCCCCACTCGACAGCGTGTGTGTCACAAACCCCCCTGGACAGCGTGTGTGTTACAAACCCCATCGGAGAGTGTCAAGAGTGTGTGTCTCACGAATCTCATTGGACAGCGTGTGTTTCACAAATCCCATTGGACAGTGTGTGTGACACAAACTTTATTGGACTGTGTGTGTGTCACAAACCCCATTGGACAGGGTGAGTGTCACAAACAATCCTGGACACCGTGTATTTAACAAAAGCCCGTGGCCAGGGTGTGTCAGAAAAACCCCTGGACACCGTTTGTGTCACAAACGCCCCCTGTCAGGTTGTGTGTCAAAAAGCCAACTGGACAACGTTTGTGTTACAAACCCCATTGGACAGCGTGTGTGTCACAAACCCCATTGGACAGCGTGTGTCACAAGCACCCATGGACAGCGTGTGTGTCACAAACCCCATTGACCAGCGGGTGTGTCACAAACCCCATTGGAAACATGTGTGTCACAAACCCCATTAAACAGGGTGTGTGTCACGAACCTCATTGGACAGAGTGTGTGTCAAAAACACCCCTGGACAGGGTGTGTATCACAAACCCCAATGGACAGCGTGTGTGTGACAGACCCCATTGGACAGTGTGTGTGTCACAAACCGCATTGAACAGCGTGTGTGTGTCTCAAACCCCATTGGACAGTGTGTGTGTAACAAAGACCCCTGTACAGCGTGTGTGTCACAAATCCCAGTGGACGGAGTGTGCGTCACAAAGACCCCTGGACAGCGTGTGTGTCACAAACCCCATTGGCCAGTGTGTGTGTCACAAAATCCATGGATAGCGTGTGTAACAACACCGCCTGGACAGTGTTTGTGTCACAAAGCCCCCTAGACAGTGTGTGTGTCACAAAGCCCATTAAACAAGGTGTGTGTTAAAAACTCCATTGGAGAGTGTGTGTGTCACAAACCCCGTTGGACAGCGTGTGTGTCACGAACAGCCCTCGAGAGGGTGTGTGTCACAAACCCCATTGGACAGCGTGTGTGTCACAATCCCCATTGGACAGTGGTTGTGTCACAAACACCCCTGGAAACCGTTTGTGTGACAAACGTCTGTGGAGAGGGTGTGTGTCACAAACACCATTAGGCAGCGTGTGTGTCACAAATCCCATTGGACAGCCTGTGTATCACAAACACCCCTGGACATGGTGTGTGTCACAAACCTCTTTGGACAGGCTGTGTGTCACAAACCCCATTGTGAAGCCTGTGTGTCACAAATCCCATAAGACAGCGTGTGTGTCACAAACACCCCTGGACAGGGTGTGTGTCTGAAAAACCATTGGACTGTGTGTGTGTCACAAACCCCATTGAACAGCATGTGTGTCACAAACCCCATTGGACAGCGTGTGTGTCACAAACTTCATTGGACAGTGTGTCTGTCACAAATCCCACTGGACAACGTGTGTGTCACAAACACCCCTGGACATGGTGTGTGTCACAAACCCCATTGGGCAGGCTGTGTGTCACAAACCCCATTGGACAGCGTGTGTCACAAGCACCCATGGACAGGGTGTGTGTCACAAACCCCATTGGACAGCCTGTGTGTCACAAACCCCATTGAACAGCTAGTGTGACACAAACACCGTTGGACAGCGGATGTGTCACAAACCCCAGTAAAGAGGGTGTGTGTCGCAAACTCCATTGGACAGTGTTTGTGTCACAAACCCCATTGGACAGCGTGTGTGTCACAAACGCCGCTGGAAACTGTGTGTGTGTCACAAACCCCATTGGACAACGTGTGTGTCACAAACCCCATTAGACAGGGTGTGTGTCACAAAGATCCCTGGACAGCGTGTGTGTCACAAACTCCATTGGACAGAGTGTGAGTCACAAACCCGATTGGAAAGCATGTGTGTCACAAACTCCATTAAACAGGGTGTGTGTCACAAACCCCATTGGACAGCAGGTGTGTCACAAACCCCAATGGACAGCGTGTGTGTCACGAACACCTCTGGATAGGGAGTGTGTCACAAACCCCATTGGACAGTGTGTGTGTCACAAACCCCATTAGACAGGGTGTGTGTCACAAAGACCCCTGGACAGCGTTTGTGTCACAAACTCCATTGGACAGAGTGTGAGTCAAAAACTTCATTTGAAAGCATGTGTGTCAGAAACCCCATTAAACAGAGTGTGTGTCACAAACCCCATTGGACAGCGGGTGTGTCACAAACCCCAATGGACAGCGTGTGTGTCACGAACACCCCTGGACATGGTGTGTGTCACAAACCTCATTGGACAGACTTTGTGTCATAAACCCCATTCGGAAGCGTGTGTGTCACAAATCCCATTGGACAGCGTGTGTGTCACAAACCTCATTGGAGAGCGTGTGTCACAAGCATCCATGAACAGGGTGTGTGTCACAAACCCCATTGGACAGCGTGTGTCACAAACCCCGTTGAACAGCGGGTGTGTCACAAACCCCGTAGGACAGCGGGTGTGTCAAAAACCCCATTAAACAGGGTGTGTGTCACAAACTTCATTGGACAGCGTGTGTGTCACAAACCCCATTGGATAGCGATTGTGTCACAAACGCCCCTGGACAGTGTGTGTGTCACAAACCCCATTGGACAGCGTGTGTGTCACAAACCCCATTGGACAGGGTGTGTGTCACAAATACCCCTGGACAGCGTGTGTGTCACAAACTCCATTGGACAGAGTGTGAGTCACAAAGCCCATTGGAAAGAATGTGTATCACAAACCCCATTAAATAGGGTCTGTGTCACAAACGCCATTGGACAGCGTGTGGGTCACGAACACCCCTGGACAGGGTGTATGTCACAAACCCCACGGGAAAGCGTGTATGTCACAAACCCCATTGGACAGTGGGGGTGTCAAAAACACCCCTGGACAGGGTGTTTATCAGAAACCCCATTGGACAGCGTGTGTGTGACAGACCCCATTGGATAGTGTGTGTGTCACAAACCCCATTGAACAGCGTGTGTGTGTCTCAAACCCCATTGGACAGTGTGTGTGTAACAAAGACCTCTGAACAGCGTGTGTCACAAACCCCAGTGGACAGGGTGTGCGTCACCAAGACCCGTGGACAGCGTGTGTGTCACAAACCCCATTGAATAGTATGTGTGTCACAAGTCCCATTGAGAAGCGTGTGTGCCAGAAACCCTATTGGAGAGGGTGTGTATCACAAATCCCATTGGACAGCGTTTGTGTCACAAACACCCCTGGAAACTGTGTGTGTCACAAACACACCTGGACAGGGCATGTGTAACAAACCCCTTTGGATAGTGTGTGTGTCACTCTGTCAATTGGACAGCCTGTGTGTCCCAAACACCATTGGACAGCGTGTGTGTCACAATCCCCATTGGACAGTGGGTGTGTCACAAACACCCCTGGACAGGGTGTGTATCACAAACCCCATTGTAAAGCGTATGTGTCAGAGACACCATTAGACAGTGTGTGTGTCACAAACACCCCTGGAAACCGTTTGTGTCACAAACGTCTGTGGACAGTGTGTGTGTCACAAACCCCATTGGACAGTGTGTGTGTCACAAACCCCATTGGACAGTCTGTGTGTCACAAACACCCCTGGACATGCTGTGTGTCACAAACCTCATTGGACAGGCTGTGTGTCCCAAATGCCATTGGGAAGCGTGTGTGTCACAAACCCCATTGGACAGCGTGTGTAACAAGCACCCATGGACAGGGTGTGTGTCACAAATCCCATTGGACAGCGTGTGTGTCACAAACCCCATTGGATTGGGTGTGTGTCACAAAGACCCCTGGACAGCATGTGTGTCACAAAATCCATTGGAGAGATTGTGAGTCAAAAACCCCATTGGAAAGCATGTGTTTCACAAACCCCATTAAACAGGTTGTGTGTCACAAACTCCATTGGACAGCGGATGTGTCACAAACCCCGTTGGACAGCGTGTGTGTCACAAACCCCATTGGACAGCCTGTGTGTCAAAAACACCCCTGGACATGATGTGTGTCACAGACCTCATTGGACAGGCTGTGTGTCACAAACCCCATTCGGAAGCATGTGTGTCAGAAATCCCATCGACAGCGTGTGTGTCACAAACCCCATTGGACAGCGTGTGTCACAAGCACCCATGGAAAGGGTGTGTGTCAGAAACCCCATTGGACAGCGTGTGTGTCACAAACCCCATTGAAGAGCTAGTGTTTCACAAACACCGTTGGACAGCGGGTGTGTCACAAACCCCATTAAGCAGGGTGTGTGTCACAAATTCCGATGGGCAGCGTGTGTGTCACAAACCCCATTGGACAGCGTGTGTGTCACAAACCCCATTGGACAGAGTGTGTGTCACAAACGCTATTGGAGAGCGTGTGTTTCACAAACCCCATTGGACAGCCTGTGTGTCACAAACACCCCTCGATATGGTGTGTGTCACAAACACCCCTGGACATGGTGTGTGTCACAAACCTCATTGGATAGGCTGTGTGTCACAAACGCCATTGGGAAGCGTGTGTGTCACAAACCCCATTGGACAGCGTGTGTCACAAGCACCCATGGACAGGTTGTGTGTCACAAATTCCATTGGACAGTGTGTGTGTCACAAACCGCATTGAAGAGCTAGTATGTCACAAACACCGTTGGACAGCGGGTGTGTCACAAACCCCAGTAACGAGGGTGTGTGTCACTAACTCCATTGAACAGTGTGTGTGTCACAAACCCCATTGGACAGCATGTGTGTCAGAAACTCTGCTGGAAACTGTGTGTGTGACACAAACCCCATTGGACATCGTGTGTGTCACAAACCTCATTGAACATCGGGTGTGTCACAAACCCCGTTGGACAGCGGGTGTGTCACAAACCCCAGTAAACTGGCTGTGTGTCACAAACCCCATTGGACAACGTGTGTGTCACAAACGCCCCTGGACAGTGTGTGTGTCACAAACGCCCCTAGACAGTGTGTGTGTCACAAAGCCCATTAAACAAGGTGTGTGTCACAAACCCCATTGGACAGCGTGTGTGTCACAAACGCCCCTGGACAGTGTGTGTGTCACAAACCCCATTGGACAGTGTGTGTGTCACAATCCCCATTGGACAGTGGGTGTGTCACAAACACCCCTGGAGAGGGTGTGTGTCACAAACCCCATTAGACAGCGTGTGTGTCACAATCCTCATTGGACAGTGGGTGTGTCACAAACACCTCTGGACATGATGTGTGTCACAAACCTCATTGGACAGAGTGTGTGTCACAAACCCCATTGGGAAGCGTGTGTGTCAGAAATTCCATTGGACAGCGTGTGTGTCACAAACCCCATTGGACAGCGTGTGTCACAAGCACTCATAGACAGGGTGTGTGTCACAAACCCCATTGGACAGCGTGTGTGTCACAAAAGCCATTGAACAGTGGGTGTGTCACAAACCCCGTTGGACAGCGTGTGTGTCACAAACGCCCCTGGACAGTGTCTGTGTCACAAACCCGATTGGACAACGTATGTCACAAGCACCCATGGACAGCGTGTGTGTCACAAACCCCGTTGAACAGCGGGTGTGTCACAAACCCCATTGGAAAACATGTGTGTCACAAACCCCATTAAACAGGGTGTGTGTCACAAAACCCATTGAACAGCGGGTGGGTCACAAACCCCGTAGGATAGCGAGTGTGTCACAAACCCCATTGGACAGAAGGTGTGTCAGAAACACCCCGGGACAGTGTGTGTGTCACAAACCCCATTGGACAGTGTGTGTGTCACAATCCCCATTGGACAGTCGGTGTGTCACAAACACCCCTGGACAGGGTGTGTATCACAAACCCCATTGTAAAGCGTGTGTGTCAGAGACCCCATTGGACAGTGTGTGTGTCACAAACAGCCCTGGAAACCGTTTGTGTCACAAATGTACGTGGACAGAGTGTGTGTCACAAACCCCCTTGGACAGCGTGTGTGTCAGAAACCCCATTGGACAGCCTGTGTGTCACAAACACCCCTGGACATGGTGTGTGTCACAAAGCTCTTTGGACAGGCTGTGTGTCACAAACCCCATTGGGAAGCGTGTGTGTCACAAATCCCATTAGACAGCGTGTGTGTCACAAACACCCCTGGACAGAGTGTGTGTCACAATCCCCATTGGACAGTGGGTGTGTCACAAACACCCCTGGAAACCGTTTGTGTGACAAACGTCTGTGGAGAGGGTGTGTGTCACAAACACCATTGGGCAGCGTGTGTGTCACAAATCCCATTGCACAGCCTGTGTTTCACAAACACCCCTGGACATGGTGTATGTCACAAACCTCTTTGGACAGGCTGTGTGTCACAAACCCCATTGTGAAGCCTGTGTGTCACAAATCCCATAAGACAGCGTGTGTGTCACAAACACCCCTGGACAGGGTGTGTGTCTGAAACACCATTGGACTGTGTGTGTGTCACAAACTCTATTGGACAGCATGTGTGTCACAAATCCCTTTGGACAGCGTGTGTGTCACAAACCTCATTGGACAGCGTGTCTGTCACAAATCCCACTGGACAGCGTGTGTGTCACAAACACCCCTGGACATGGTGTGTGTCATAAACCTCATTGGGCAGGCTGTGTGTCACAAACCCCATTGGACAGCGTGTGTCACAAGCACCCATGGACAGGGTGTGTGTCACAAACCCCATTGGACAGCCTTTGTGTCACAAACCCCATTGAACAGCTAGTGTGTCACAAACACAGTTGGACAGCGGGTGTGTCATAAACCCAAGTAAAGAGGGTGTGTGTCGCAAACTCTATTGGACAGTGTGTGTGTCACAAACCCCATTGGACAGCGTGTGTCACAAGCACCCATGGACAGGATGTGTGTCACAAATCCCATTGGACAGCGTGTGTGTCACAAACCCCATTGGACAGGGTGTGTGTCACAAAGATCCCTGGACAGCGTGTGTGTCACAAAATCCGTTGGAGAGATTGTTAGTCAAAAACCCCATTGGAAAGCATGTGTTTCACAAACCCCATTAAACAGGTTGTGTGTCACAAAGCCCATTGGACAGCGGATGTGTCACAAACCCCATTGGACAGCGTGTGTGTCACGAACACCTCTGGACAGGGAGTGTGTCACAAACCCCATTGGACAACGTGTGTGTCACAAACCCCATTGGACAGCCTGTGTGTCAAAAACACCCCTGGACATGGTGTGTGTCACAGACCTCATTGGACAGACTGTGTGTCACAAACCCCATTCAGAAGCGTGTGTGTCAGAAATCCCATCGGACAGCGTGTGTGTCACAAACCCCATTGGACAGCGTGTGTCACAAACACCCATGGAAAGGGTGTGTGTCACAAACCCCATTGGACAGCGTATGTGTCACAAACCCCATTGAAGAGCTAGTGTTTCACAAACACCGTTGGACAGTGGGTGTGTCACAAACCCCATTAAACAGGGTGTGTGTCACAAACCACATTGGACAGCGTGTGTGTCACAAACCCCATTAAACAGGGTGTGTGTCAAAAACCCCATTGGACAGAGTGTGTGTCACAAACGCTATTGGACAGCATGTGTTTCACAAACCCCATTGGACAGCGTGTATGTCACAAACCCCATTGGACAGCCTGTGTGTCACAAACACCCCTGGACACGGTGTGTGTCACAAACCTCATTGGACAGGCTGTGTGTCACAAACGCCATTGAGAAGCGTGTGTGTCACAAACCTCATTGGACAACGTGTGTCACAAGCACCCATGGACAGGTTGTGTGTCACAAATCCCATTGGACAGTGTGTGTGTCACAAACCCCATTGAAGAGCTAGTATGTCACAAACACCGGTGGACAGCGGGTGTGTCACAAACCCCAGTAACGAGGGTGTGTGTCACTAACTCCATTGAACAGTGTGTGTGTCACAAACCTCATTGGACAGCGTGTGTGTCAGAAACGCCGCTGGAAACTGTGTGTGTGACACAAACCCCATTGGACACCGTGTGTGTCACAAACCCCATTGAACATCGGGTGTGTCACAAACCCCGTTGGACAGTGTTTGTGTCACAAACCCCAGTAAACTGGCTGTGTGTCACAAACCCCATTGGACAACGTGTGTGTCACAAATGCCCCTGGACAATGTGTGTGTCACAGACCCCATTGGACAGCGTGTGTGTCACAAACCCCATTGGACAGGGTGTGTGTCACAAATACCCCTGGACAGCGTGTGTGTCACAAACTACATTGGACAGGGTGTGTGTCACAAAATCCATTGGATGGCGTGTGTAACAACAGCCCCTGGACAGTGTTTGTGTCACAAACGCCCCTAGACAGTGTGTGTGTCACAAAGCCCATTAAACAAGGTGTGCGTCACAAACCCCATTGGACAGCGTGTGTGTCACAAACGCCCCTGGACAGTGTGTGTGTCACAAACCCCATTGTACAGTGTGTGTGTTACAATCCCCATTGGACAGTGGGTGTGTCACAAACACCCGTGGAGAGGGTGTGTGTCACAAACCCCATTAGACAGCGTGTGTGTCACAATCCCCATTGGACAGTGGGTGTGTCACAAACACCTCTGGACATGGTGTGTGTCACAAACCTCATTGGACAGACTGTGTGTCACAAACCCCATTGGGAAGCGTGTGTGTCACAAATCTCATTAGACAACGTGTGTGTCACAAACCCCATTGGACAGCGTGTGTCACAAGCACCCATGAACAGGGTGTGTGTCACAAACCCCATTGGACAGCGTGTGTGTAACAAAAGTCATTGAACAGCGGGTGTGTCACAAACCCCGTTGGACAGCGGGTGTGTCACAAAACCCATTGGACAGCGTGTGTGTCACAAACGCCCCTGGACAGTGTGTGTGTCACAAACCCAATTGGACATCGTATGTCACAAGCACCCATGGACAGCGTGTGTGTCACAAACCCCATTGAACAACGGGTGTGTCACAAACCCCATTGGAAAACATGTGTGTCACAAACCCCATTAAACAGGGTGTGTGTCACAAAACCCATTGAACAGCGGGTGTGTCACAAACCCCGTAGGATAGCGGGTGTGTCACAAACCCCATTGGACAGAGGGTGTGTCAGAAACACCCCTGGACAGGGTGTGTGTCACAAACCCCATTTGACAGCGTGTATGTCACAATCCCCATTGGACAGTCGGTGTGTCACAAACACCCCTGGACAGGGTGTGTATCACAAACCCCATTGTAAAGCGTGTGTGTCAGAGACCCCATTGGACAGTGTGTGTGTCACAAACAGCCCTGGAAACCGTTTGTGTCACAAATGTCCGTGGACAGAGTGTGTGTCACAAACCCCCTTGGACAGCGTGTGTGTCAGAAACCCCATTGGACAGCCTGTGTGTCACAAACACCCCTGGACATGGTGTGTGTCACAAAGCTCTTTGGACAGGCTGTGTGTCACAAACCCCATTGGGAAGCGTGTGTGTCACAAATCCCATTAGACAGCGTGTGTGTCACAAACACCCCTGGACAGAGTGTGTGTCTCTAACACCATTGGACTGCGTGTGTGCCTTAAACCCCATTGGACAGCGTGTGTGTCACAAATCCCACTGGACAGCCTGTGTGTCACAAACACACCTGGACATGGTGTGTGTCACAAACCTCATTGGGACGCGTGTTTCACAAGCACCCAAGAACAGGGTGTGTGTCACAAATCCCATTGGACAGCGTGTGTGTCACAGACTCCATTGGACAGAGTCTGAGTCACAAACCCCGTTGGAAAGCATGTGTGTCACAAACACCCCTGGACATGGTGAGTGTCACAAACCTCATTGAATCTGCTGTGTGTCACAAACCCCTTTCGGAAGCGTGTGTGTCACAAATCCCATTGGACAGCGTGTGTGTCACAAACCCCTTTGGACAGTGTGTGTCACAGGCACCCATGGACAGGATGTGTGTCACAAACCACATTGGACAGCGTGTGTGTCACAAACTCTATTGAACATCGGGTGTGTCACAAACCCCATTGGACAGAGTGTGTGTCAAAACGACCCCTGTACAGCATGTGAGTCACAAACCCCATTTGAAAGGGTGTGTGTCACAAATCCCATTAAACAGGGTGTGTGAGAAACACCATTGGACAGCGGGTGTGTCACAAACCCCATTGGATAGTGTGTGTGTCACAAACCCCATTGGACAGTGGGTGTGTCAAAAATGCCCCTGGACAGTGTGTGTATCACAAACCCCATTGGACAGGGTGTGTGTCACAAACCCCATTGAACAGCGTGTGTGTCACAAACGCCGCTGGGCAGTGTGTGTGTCACAAAGCCCATTAAACAAGGTGTGTGTCACGAAACCCATTGGACAGTGTGTGTGTCACAAAGACCCCTGGACAGCGTGTGTGTCACAAATTCCATTAAACAGGGTGTGTGTCACAAACTCCATTGGACAGCGTGTTTGTCACAAACCCCATTGGACAGCGTGTGGGTCACGAACACCCCTGGACAGGGTGTGTGTCTCAAACACCATTGGACTGCATGTCTGCCTTAAACCCCATTGGACAGCGTGTGTGTCACAAATCCCACTGGACAGCCTGTGTGTCACAAACACACCTGGACATGGTGTGTGTCACAAACCTCATTGGGCAGGCTGTGAGTCACAAACGCCATTGGGAAGCGTGTGTGTCACAAACCCCATTGGACAGCGTGTTTCACAAGCACCCAAGAACAGGGTGTGTGTCACAAATCCCATTGGATAGTGGCTGTGTCACAAACCCCATTGAACAGCTAGTGTGTCACAATCATTGTTGGAGAGCGGGTGTGTCACAAACCCCAGTAAAGAGGGTGTGTGTCAGAAACTCCATTTCACAGCGTGTGTGTCACAAAATCCATTGGATAGCGTGTGTAACAACAGCCCCTGGATAGTATTTGTGTCACAAACCCCCTAGACAGTGTGTTTGTCACAAAGCCCATTAAACAAGATGTGTGTCACAATCTCCATTGGACAGTGGGTGTGTCACAAACACCCCTGGACAGGGTGTGTATCACAAACCCCATTGTAAAGCGTGTGTGTCAGAGACCCCATTGGACAGTGTGTGTGTCACAAACCCCATTTAACAGCGGGTGTGTCACAAACCCGATTGGAAAACATGTGTGTCACAAACCCCATTAAACAGGGTGTGTGTCACAAAACCCATTGAACAGCGGATGTGTAACAAACCCCGTAGGATAGCGGGTGTGTCACAAACCCCATTGGACAGAGGGTGTGTCAGAAACACCCCGGGACAGTGTGTGTGTCACAAACCCCATTTGACAGCGTGTGTGTCACAATCCCCATTGGACAGTCGGTGTGTCACAAACACCCCTGGACAGGGTGTGTATCACAAACCCCATTGTAAAGTGTGTGTGTCAGAGACCCCATTGGACAGTGTGTGTGTCACAAACACCCCTGGAAACCGTTTGTGTCACAAATGTCCGTGGACAGAGTGTGTGTCACAAACCCCCTTGGACAGTGTGTGTGTCCCGAACCCCATTGGACAGCCTGTGTGTCACAAACACCCCTGGACATGGTGTGTGTCACAAAGCTCTTTGGACAGGCTGTGTGTCACAAACCCCATTGGGAAGCGTGTGTGTCACAAATCCCATTAGACAGCGTGTGTGTCACAAACACCCCTGGACAGAGTGTGTGTCTCTAACACCATTGGACTGCGTGTGTGCCTTAAACCCCATTGGACAGCGTGTGTGTCACAAATCCCACTGGACAGCCTGTGTGTCACAAACACACCTGGACATGGTGTGTGTCACAAACCTCATTGGGACGCGTGTTTCACAAGCACCCAAGAACAGGGTGTGTGTCACAAATCCCATTGGACAGCGTGTGTGTCACAAACTCCATTGGACAGAGTCTGAGTCACAAACCCCATTGGAAAGCATGTGTGTCACAAACACCCCTGGACATGGTGAGTGTCACAAACCTCATTGAATCTGCTGTGTGTCACAAACCCCTTTCGGAAGCGTGTGTGTCACAAATCCCATTGGACAGCGTGTGTGTCACAAACCCCTTTGGACAGTGTGTGTCACAGGCACCCATGGACAGGATGTGTGTCACAAACCACATTGGACAGCGTGTGTGTCACAAACCCTATTGAACATCGGGTGTGTCACAAACCCTATTGGACAGAGTGTGTGTCAAAACGACCCCTGGACAGCATGTGAGTCACAAACCCCATTTGAAAGGGTGTGTGTCACAAATCCCATTAAACAGGGTGTGTGTCAGAAACACCATTGGACAGCGGGTGTGTCACAAACCCCATTGGATAGCGTGTGTGTCACAAAACCCATTGGACAGTGGGTGTGTCAAAAATGCCCCTGGACAGTGTGTGTATCACAAACCCCATTGGACAGGGTGTGTGTCACAAACCCCATTGAACAGCGTGTGTGTCACAAACGCCGCTGGGCAGTGTGTGTGTCACAAAGCCCATTAAACAAGGTGTGTGTCACGAAACCCATTGGACAGTGTGTGTGTCACAAAGACCCCTGGACAGCGTGTGTGTCACAAATTCCATTAAACAAGGTGTGTGTCACAAACTCCATTGGACAGCGTGTTTGTCACAAACCCCATTGGACAGCGTGTGGGTCACGAACACCCCTGGACAGGGTGTGTGTCTCAAACACCATTGGACTGCGTGTCTGCCTTAAACCCCATTGGACAGCGTGTGTGTCACAAATCCCACTGGACAGCCTGTGTGTCACAAACACACCTGGACATGGTGTGTGTCACAAACCTCATTGGGCAGGCTGTGTGTCACAAACGCCATTGGGAAGCGTGTGTGTCACAAACCCCATTGGACAGTGTGTTTCACAAGCACCCAAGAACAGGGTGTGTGTCACAAATCCCATTGGATAGTGGCTGTGTCACAAACCCCATTGAACAGCTAGTGTGTCACAATCATTGTTGGAGAGCGGGTGTGTCACAAACCCCAGTAAAGAGGGTGTGTGTCAGAAACTCCATTTCACAGCGTGTGTGTCACAAAATCCATTGGATAGCGTGTGTAACAACAGCCCCTGGATAGTATTTGTGTCACAAACCCCCTAGACAGTGTGTGTGTCACAAAGCCCATTAAACAAGATGTGTGTCACAATCCCCATTGGACAGAGGGTGTGTCACAAACACCCCTGGACAGGGTGTGTATCACAAACCCCATTGTAAAGCGTGTGTGTCAGAGACCCCATTGGACAGTGTGTGTGTCACAAACACCCCCTGTAAACCGTTTGTGTCACAAACACCCCTGGACATGGTGAGTGTCACAAACCTGATTGGACAGGCTGTGTGTCACAAACGCCATTGTGAAGCGTGTGTGTCACAAATCCCATTGGACAGCATGTGTCACAAGCACCCCTGGACATGGTGTGTGTCACAAACCCCATTGAAGAGCTAGTGTGTCACAAACACCGTTGGACAGCGGGTGTGTCACAAACCCCAGTAACGAGGGTGTGTGTCACAAATTCCATTGGACAGTGTGTGTGTCACAAACCCCATTGGACAGCGTGTGTGTCACGAACCCCATTCGACAGGATGTGTGTCACAAAGACCCCTGGACAGCGTGTGTGTCACAAACTGCTTTGGACAGACTGTGAGTCACAAACCCGATTCGAAAGCATGTGTGTCACAAACCCCATTAACAGGGTGTGTATCACAAACCCCATTGGACAGTGTGTGTGTCACAAACCCCATGGGACAGCGTGTATGTCACGAACACCTCTGGGCAGGGAGTGTGTCACAAACCCCATTGGACAGCGTGTGTGTCACAAACTCCATTGGACAGAGTCTGAGTCACAAACCCCATTGGAAAGCATGTGTGTCACAAACACCCCTGGACGCGGTGTGTGTCACAAACCTCATTGGATCTGCTGTGTGTCACAAACCCCTTTCGGAAGCGTGTGTGTCACAAATATCATTGGACAGCGTGTGTGTCACAAACCCCATTGGACAGTGTGTGTCACAGGCACCCATGGACAGGGTGTGTGTCACAAACCCCATTGGACAGCGTGTGTGTCACAAATCCTATTGAACATCAGGTGTGTCACAAACCCCATTGGACAGGGTGTGTGTCACAACGACCCCTGGACAGCATGTGAGTCACAAACCCCATTAGAAAGGGTGTGTGTCACAAACCCCATTAAACACGGTGTGTGTCAGAAACCCCATTGGACAGCGGGTGTGTCACAAAACCCATTTGATAGCGTGTGTGTCACAAATCCTATTGGACAGTGGGTGTGTCAAAAATGCCCCTGGACAGTGTGTGTATCACAAACCTCATTGGACAGGGTGTGTGTCACAAACCCCATTGAACAGCGTGTGTGTCACAAACGCCGCTGGACAGTGTGTGTGTCACAAAGCCCATTAAACAAGGTGTGTGTCACGAAACCTATTGGACAGAGTGTGTGTCTCAAACCCCATTGGACAGTGTGTGTCAGAAAAACCATTGAACAGCGTGTGTGCCACATAGCCCATTAAACAGGGTTTGCGTCACAAACCCCATTCGGAAGCGTGTGTGTCAGAAACCCCATTGGAGAGCGTGTGTGTCACAAAAGCCCCTGAACAGGGTGTGTGTCACAAACTCGATTGGACAGAGTGTGAGTCACAAACCCCATTGGAAAGCGTGTGTGTCAGAAACCCCATTAGACACCGTGTGTGTCACACATACCCCTAGACAGGGTCTGTGTCACAATCCTCATTCAACAGGCTGTGTATGACCAACCCCATTGGGACGCGTGTGTGTCAGAAACCCCATTGGACAGCGTGTGTGTCATAAAGACCCCTGGAGAGCGTGTGTGTCACAAACTCCATTGGACAGAGTGTGAGTCACAAATCCCATTGGAAAGCATGTGTGTCACAAACCCCATTAGACAGGGTGTGTGTCACAAACCCCATTGGACAGCAGGTGTGTCACAAACACCATTGGACAGCGTGTGTGTCACGAACACTCCTGGACAGGGAGTGTTTCACAAACCCCATTCGACAGCGTGTTTGTCACAAACCCCATTGGACAGCCTGTGTGTCACAAACACCCCTGGACATGGTGTGTGTCAGAAACCTCTTTGGACAGGCTGTGTGTCACAAACCCCATTGGACAGGGTGTGTATCACAAATCCCATTGGACAGCGTGTGTGTCACAAACCTCATTAAATAGGGTTTGTGTCACAAACCCCATTGGACAGCGGGTGTGTCACAAACCCTATTGAACATCAGGTGTGTCACAAACCCCATTGGACAGAGTGTGTGTCACAACGACCCCTGGACAGCATGTGAGTCACAAACCCCATTAGAAAGGGTGTGTGTCACAAACCCCATTAAACACGGTGTGTGTCAGAAACCCCATTGGACATCGGGTGTGTCACAAAACCCATTTGATAGCGTGTGTGTCACAAATCCTATTGGACAGTGGGTGTGTCAAAAATGCCCCTGGACAGTGTGTATATCACAAACCCCATTGGACAGGGTGTGTGTCACAAACCCCATTGAACAGCGTGTGTGTCACAAACGCCGCTGGACAGTGTGTGTGTCACAAAGTCCATTAAACAAGGTGTGTGTCACGAAACCTATTGGACAGAGTGTGTGTCACAAAACCCATTGGACAGCCTGTGTCAGAAGCACCCCTGGACAGCGTGTGTTTCAGAAATTCCATTGGACAGCGTGTGTGTCACAAACTCCATTGAACAGCGGGTGTGTCCGAAACCCCATTGGACAGCGGGTGTGTCACAAACCCCATTAAACAGGGTGTGCGTCTCAAACTCCATTGGACAGCGTGTGTGTCACAAACCCCATTGGACAACGTGTGTGTCACACACGCCCCTGGACAGTGTGTGTGTCACAAACCCCATTGGATAGCGTGTGTGTCACAAACCCCATTGGACAGGGTGTGTGTCACAAAGACCCCTGGAGAGCGTGTGTGTCACAAACTCCATTGGACAGAGTGTGAGTCACAATTCCCATTGGAAAGCATGTGTGTCACAAACCCCATTAGACAGGGTGTGTGTCACAAACCCCATTGGACAGCAGGTGTGTCACAAACCCCAATGGACAGCGTGTGTGTCACGAACACCCCTGGACAGGGAGTGTTTCACAAAACCCATTGGACAGCGTGTTTGTCACAAACCCGATTTGACAGTCTGTGTGTCACAAACACCCCTGGACATGGTGTGTGTCAGAAATCTCATTGGAAAGGCTATGTGTCACAAACCCCATTGGGAAGCGTGTGTGTCACAAATCCCATTGGACAGCGTGTGTGTCACAAACCCCATTAAACAGGGTGTGTGTCACAAACTCCATTGGAGAGTGTGTGTCATAAACCCCATTGGACAGTGGGTGTGTCACGAACACCCCTGGACAGCGTGTGTGTCACAAACCCTATTGAACATCGGGTGTGTCACAAACCCCATTGGACAGAGTGTGTGTCAAAACGACCCCTGGACAGCATGTGAGTCACAAACCCCATTAGAAAGGGTGTGTGTCACAAATCCCATTAAACAGGGTGTGTGTCAGAAACACCATTGGACAGCGGGTGTGTCACAAACCCCATTGGATAGTGTGTGTGTCACAAACCCCATTGGACAGTGGGTGTGTCAAAAATGCCCCTGGACAGTGTGTGTATCACAAACCCCATTGGACAGGGTGTGTGTCACAAACCCCGTTGAACAGCGTGTGTGTCACAAACGCCGCTGGGCAGTGTGTGTGTCACAAAGCCCATTAAACAAGGTGTGTGTCACGAAACCCATTGGACAGTGTGTGTGTCACAAAGACCCCTGGACAGCGTGTGTGTCACAAATTCCATTAAACAAGGTGTGTGTCACAAACTCCATTGGACAGCGTGTTTGTCACAAACCCCATTGGACAGCGTGTGGGTCACGAACACCCCTGGACAGGGTGTGTGTCTCAAACACCATTGGACTGCGTGTCTGCCTTAAACCCCATTGGACAGCTTGTGTGTCACAAATCCCACTGGACAGCGTGTTTCACAAGCACCCAAGAACAGGGTGTGTGTCACAAATCCCATTGGATAGTGGCTGTGTCACAAACTCCATTGAACAGCTAGTGTGTCACAATCATTGTTGGAGAGCGGGTGTGTCACAAACCCCAGTAAAGAGGGTGTGTGTCAGAAACTCCATTTCACAGCGTGTGTGTCACAAAATCCATTGGATAGCGTGTGTATCAACAGCCCCTGGATAGTATTTGTGTCACAAACCCCCTAGACAGTGTGTTTGTCACAAAGCCCATTAAACAAGATGTGTGTCACAATCCCCATTGGACAGTGGGTGTGTCACAAACACCCCTGGACAGGGTGTGTATCACAAACCCCATTGTAAAGCGTGTGTGTCAGAGACCTCATTGGACAGTGTGTGTGTCACAAACACCCCTGGAAACCGTTTGTGTCACAAACACCCCTGGACATGGTGAGTGTCACAAACCTGATTGGACAGGCTGTGTGTCACAAACGCCATTGTGAAGCGTGTGTGTCACAAATCCCATTGGACAGCGTGTGTCACAAGCACCCCTGGACATGGTGTGTGTCACAAACCCCATTGAAGAGCTAGTGTGTCACAAACACCGTTGGACAGCGTGTGTGTCACAAACCCCATGGGATAGCGTGTATGTCACGAACACCTCTGGACAGGGAGTGTGTCACAAACCCCATTGGACAGCGTGTGTGTCACAAACTCCATTGGACAGAGTCTGAGCCACAAAGCCCATTGGAAAACATGTGTGTCACAAACACCCCTGGACGCGGTGTGTGTCATAAACCTCATTGGACCTGCTGTGTGTCACAAACCCCTTTCGGAAGCGTGTGTGTCACAAATATCATTGGACAGCGTGTGTGTCACAAACCCCATTGGACAGTGTGTGTCACAGGCACCCATGGACAGGGTGTGTGTCACAAACCCCATTGGACAGCGTGTGTGTCACAAATCCTATTGAACATCAGGTGTGTCACAAACCCCATTGGACAGGGTGTGTGTCACAACGACCCCTGGACAGCATGTGAGTCACAAACCCCATTAGAAAGGGTGTGTGTCACAAACCCCATTAAACACGGTGTGTGTCAGAAACCCCATTGGACAGCGGGTGTGTCACAAAATCCATTTGATAGCGTGTGTGTCACAAATCCTATTGGACAGTGGGTGTGTCAAAAATGCCCCTGGACAGTGTGTGTATCACAAACCCCATTGGACAGGGTGTGTGTCACAAACCCCATTGAACAGCGTGTGTGTCACAAACGCCGCTGGACAGTGTGTGTGTCACAAAGTCCATTAAACAAGGTGTGTGTCACGAAACCTATTGGACAGCGTGTGTGTCACAAACACCCGTGGACAGGGTGTGTGTCTCAAACCCCATTGGACAGTGTGTGTTTCAGAAAAACCATTGAACAGCGTGTGTGCCACATAGCCCATTAAACAGGGTTTGCGTCACAAACCCCATTCGGAAGCGTGTGTGTCAGAAACCCCATTGGAGAGTGTGTGTGTCACAAAAGCCCCTGAACAGGGTGTGTGTCACAAACTCGATTGGACAGAGTGTGAGTCACAAACCCCATTGGAAAGCGTGTGTGTCAGAAACCCCATTAGACACCGTGTGTGTCACAAATATCCCTATACAGGGTCTGTGTCACAATCCTCATTCAACAGGCTGTGTATGACCAACCCCATTGGGACGCGTGTGTGTCACAAACCCCATTGGACAGCGTGTGTGTCACAAACCCGATTGAACAGCGGGTGTGTCACAAACCCCATTGGACAGCGGGTGTGTCACAAACCCCATTAAACAGGGTGTGCGTCACAATCTCCATTGGACAACGTGTGTGTCACAAACCCCATTGGACAGCGTGTGTGTCACACACTCCCCTGGACAGTGTGTGTGTCACAAACCCCATTGGACAGCGTGTGTGTCACAAACCCCATTGGGCAGGGTGTGTGTCACAAAGACCCCTGGAGAGCGTGTGTGTCACAAACTCCATTGGACAGAGTGTGAGTCACAAACCCCATTGGAAAGCATGTGTGTCACAAACCCCATTAGACAGGGTGTGTGTCACAAACCCCATTGGACAGCAGGTGTGTCACAAACACCATTGGACAGCGTGTGTGTCACGAACACCCCTGGACAGGGAGTGTTTCACAAAACCCATTCGACAGCGTGTTTGTCACAAACCCCATTGGACAGCCTGTGTGTCACAAACACCCCTGGACATGGTGTGTGTCAGAAACCTCTTTGGACAGGCTGTGTGTCACAAACCCCATTGGACAGGGTGTGTATCACAAATCCCATTGGACAGCGTGTGTGTCACAAATCTCATTAAACAGGGTGTGTGTCACAAATCCCATTGGACAGCGGGTGTGTCACAAATCCTATTGAACATCAGGTGTGTCACAAACCCCATTGGACAGGGTGTGTGTCACAACGACCCCTGGACAGCATGTGAGTCACAAACCCCATTAGAAAGGGTGTGTGTCACAAACCCCATTAAACACGGTGTGTGTCAGAAACCCCATTGGACAGCGGGTGTGTCACAAAACCCATTTGATAGCGTGTGTGTCACAAATCCTATTGGACAGTGGGTGTGTCAAAAATACCCCTGGACAGTGTGTGTATCACAAACCCCATTGGACAGGGTGTGTGTCACAAACCCCATTGAACAGCGTGTGTGTCACAAACGCCGCTGGACAGTGTGTGTGTCACAAAGCCCATTAAACAAGGTGTGTGTCACGAAACCTATTGGACAGCGTGTGTGTCACAAACACCCGTGGACAGGGTGTGTGTCTCAAACCCCATTGGACAGTGTGTGTGTCAGAAAAACCATTGAACAGCGTGTGTGCCACATAGCCCATTAAACAGGGTTTGCGTCACAAACTCCATTCGGAAGCGTGTGTGTCAGAAACCCCATTGGAGAGCGTGTGTGTCACAAAAGCCCCTGAACAGGGTGTGTGTCACAAACTCGATTGGACAGAGTGTGAGTCACAAACCCCATTGGAAAGAGTGTGTGTCAGAAACCCCATTAGACACCGTGTGTGTCACACATACCCCTAGACAGGGTCTGTGTCACAATCCTCATTCAACAGGCTGTATATGACCAACCCCATTGGGACGCGTGTGTGTCAGAAACCCCATTGGACAGCGTGTGTGTCACAAACCCCATTGAACAGCGGGTGTGTCCGAAACCCCATTGGACAGCGGGTGTGTCACAAAACCCATTAAACAGGGTGTGCGTCACAAACTCCATTGGACAACGTGTGTGTCACAAACCCCATTGGACAGCGTGTGTGTCACACACGCCCCTGGACAGTGTGTGTGTCACAAACCCCATTGGACAGCGTGTGTGTCACAAACGCCGCTGGACAGTGTGTGTGTCACAAAGCCCATTAAACAAGGTGTGTGTCACGAAACCTATTGGACAGAGTGTGTGTCTCAATCTCCATTGGACAGTGTGTGTGTCAGAAAAACCATTGAACAGCGTGTGTGCCACATAGCCCATTAAACAGGGTTTGCGTCACAAACCCCATTCGGAAGTGTGTGTGTCAGAAACCACATTGGAGAGCGTGTGTGTCACAAAAGCCCCTGAACAGGGTGTGTGTCACAAACTCGATTGGACAGAGTGTGAGTCACAAACCCCATTGGAAAGCGTGTGTGTCAGAAAACCCATTAGACACCGTGTGTGTCACAAATACCCCTAGACAGGGTGTGTGTCACAATGCTCATTCAACAGACTGTGTATGACCAACCCCATTGGGACGCGTTTGTGTCAGAAATCCCATTGGACAGCGTGTGTGTCACAAAACCCATTGGACAGCCTGTGTCAGAAGCACCCCTGGACAGCGTGTGTGTCAGAAATCCCATTGGACAGCGTGTGTGTCACAAACCCCATTGAACAGCGGGTGTGTCCGAAACCCCATTGGACAGTGGGTGTGTCACAAACCCCATTAAACAGGGTGTGCGTCACAAACTCCATTGGACAGCGTGTGTGTCACAAACCCCATTGGACAGCGTGTGTGTCACACACGCCCCTGGACAGTGTGTGTGTCACAAACCCCATTGGATAGCGTGTGTGTCACAAACCCCATTGGACAGGGTGTGTGTCACAAAGACCCCTGGAGAGCCTGTGTGTCACAAACTCCATTGGACAGAGTGTGAGTCACAAATCCCATTGGAAAGCATGAGTGTCACAAACCCCATTAGACAGGGTGTGTGTCACAAACCCCATTGGACAGCAGGTGTGTCACAAACCCCATTGGACAGCGTGTGTGTCACGAACACCCCTGGAGAGGTTGTGTGTCACAAACCCCATTCGACAGCGTGTGTGTCACAATCCCCATTGGACAGTGGGTGTGTCACAAACACCTCTGGACAGGGTGTGTATCACAAACCCCATTGGACAACGTGCGTGTCTCAAACCCCATTGGACAGCCTGTGTGTCACAAATACCCCTGGAAACCGTTTGTGTCACAAACGTCCGTGGACAGGATGTGTTTCACAAACCCCATTGGACAGTGTGTGTGTCACAAACACCATTGAACAGCCTGTGTGTCACAAACACCCCTGGACACGGTGTGTGTCACAAACCTCATTGGACAGGCTGTGTGTCACAAACGCCATTTGAAGCGTGTGTGACACAGACCTCATTGAACAGTGTGTGTCACAAGCACCCATGGACAGGGTGTGTGTCACAAACCCCATTGGACAGAGTGTGTGTCACAAACCCCATTGGACAGGGTCTGTGTCACAAAGATCCCTAGACAGCGTGTGTGTCACAAACCCCATTTGACAGCCTGTGTGTCACAAACACCCCTGGACACGGTGTGTGTCACAAACCTCATTGGACAGGCTGTGTGTCACAAACCCCATTCGGAAGCGTGTGTGTTTCACATATCCCATTGGACAGCGGGTGTGTCACAAAACCCATGAAACAGGGTGTGTGTCTCAAACCCCATTGGACAGTGGGTGTGTCAAAAATACCCCTGGACAGTGTGTGTGTCACAAATTCCATTAAACAGGGTGTGTGTCACAAACTCCATTGGACAGCGTGTGTGTCACAAACCCCGTTGGACAGTGTGTGTGTCACGAATACCCCTAGACAGGGTGTGTGTCACAAACCCCATTGGACAGCGTGGGTGTCACAAACCCCATTCGACGGTGTGTGTGTCACAAACTCCATTGGACAGAGTGTGAGTCACAAACCCCATTGGAAAGTGTGTGTGTCAGAAACCTCATTAAACAGGGCGTGTGTCATAAACTCCATTGGAAATAGTGTGTGTCACAAACCCCATTGGACAGGGTGTGTATCACAAATCCCGTTGGACAGCGTTTGTGTCACAAACACCCCTCGAAACTGTGTGTGTTCTCAAACACACCTGGACAGGGCAGGTGTAACAAACCCCTTTGGATAGTGTGTGTGTCACACTGTCAATTGGACAGCCTGTGTGTCCCAAACCCCATTGGACGGCATGTGTGTCACAAACACCCCTGGACAGGGTGTGGGTCTCAAACCCCATTGGACAGTGTGTGTGTCACAAACCCCATTGAAAAGCGTGTGTGTCACAAACGCCATTGGACAGCGTGTGTGTCACAAACCCCATTGGACAGCATGTGTGTCACAAAGACCCCTGGACAGCGTGTGTGTCACAAAAGCCCCTGAACAGGGTGTGTGTCACATACCCCATTGGGAAGCGTGTGTGTCACAAAAACCCCTGTACAGTGTGTGTGTCACAAACCTCTTTGGACGGGCTGTGTGTCACTAACCCCATTGGGAAGCGTGTGTGTCACAAATCCCATTAGACAGCATGTGTGTCACAAACACTATTGGACACCGTGTGTGTCACAAAAGCCCCTGAATAGCGTGTGTGTGACAAACGCCATTGGACAGTGGGTGTGTCACAAAAACCCCTGAACAGCGTGTGTGTCACAAACCTCTTTGGACAGGCTGTGTGTCAGTAACCCCATTGGGAAGCGTGTGTGTCACAAATCCCATTAGACAGCATGTGTGGCACAAACACCCCTTCAGAGGGTGTGTGTCTCAAACCCCATTGGACAGTGTGTGTGTCACAAACCACAATGAACAGCGTGTGTGTCACAAAGCCCATTAAACAGGGTATGTGTCACAAACCGCATTGGACAGCGTGTGTGTCAACAAACCCCATTGGACAGCGTGTGTTTAACAAAAGCCCCTGAAGAGTGTGTGTGTCACAAACTCCATTGGACAGCCTGTGTGTCACTAAAACCCCTGGACATGGTGTGTGTCATAAACATCATTGGACAGCCTGTGTGTCAGAAACCCCATTCGGAAGCGTGTGTGTCACAAACCCCATTGGACAGCGTGTGTGTTCCAAACCCGATTGGACACTGTGTGTCAGAAGCACCCATGGACAGGGTGTGTGTCACAAACACCATTGGACAGGGTGTGTGTCACAAAGACTCCTGGACAACATGTGAGTCACAAACCCCATTGGAAAGTGAGTGTGTCACAAACCCCATTAAACAGGGTGTGTGTCAGAAACCCCATTGGACAGCGGGTGTGTCACAAAACCCATTGTATAGCGTGTGTGTCACAAACCCCATTGGACAGTGGGTGTGTCAAAAATACCCCTGGACAGTGTGTGTATCACAAACCTCATTGGACAGGGTGTGTTACAAATGCCATTGAACACCATGTGTGTCACAAACGCCCCTGGACTGTGTGTGTGTCACAAAGCCCATTAAACAAGGTATGTGGCACAAACTCCATTGGACAGCGTGTGTGTCACAAAGACCCCTGGACAGCGTGTGTTTCAAAAATTCCATTAAACAGGGAGTGTGTAACAAACTCGATTTGACAGCATGTGTGTCACAAACCCCATTGGACAGCGTGTGTGTCACGAACACCCCTGGACAGGGCGTGTGTCACAAACCCCTTTTGAAAGCATGTGTGTCACAAATCACATTAAACAGGGTGTGTGTCACAATCCCCATTGGACAGCAGGTGTGTCACAAACCCCATTGGACAGCGGGTGTGTCACGAACACCTCTGGACAGGGAGTGTTTCACAAACCCCATTGGACAGCGTGTGTCTCACTAGCCCCATTGGACAGCCTGTGTGTCACAAACCCCATTCGGAAGCGTGTGTGTCACAAATCCCATTGGACAGGATGTGTGTCACTAATACACCTGGACAGCGTGTGTGTCACAAACTCCATTGGACAGCGTTTGTGTCACAAAATCCATTGGATAGCGTGTGTAACAACAGCCCCTAGACAGTGTTTGTGTCACAAACCCCCCTAGACAGTGTGTGTGTCACAAAGCCCATTAAACAAGGTGTGTGTCACAAACCCCATTGGACAGCGTGTGTGTCACGAACAGCCCTGGAGAGGGTGTATGTCACAAACCCCATTGGACAGCGTGTGTGTCACAATCCCCATTGGACAGTGGGTGTGTCACAAACACCCCTAGACAGGGTGTGTATCACAAACCCCATTGTAAAGCGTGTGTGTCAGAGACCCCATTGGACAGTGTGTGTGTCACAAACACCCCTGGAAACCGTTTGTGTCACAAACGTCCGTGGACAGGGTGTGTGTCACGAACCCCATTGGACAGCGTGTGTGACACAAACACCGTTGGACAGCCTGTGTGTCACAAACACCCCTGGACATGGTGTGTGTCACAAAGCTCTTTGGACAGGCTGTGTGTCACAAACGCCATTGGGAAGCGTGTGTGACACAAACCCCATTGGACAGCGTGTGTCACAAGCACCCATGGACAGGGTGTCTGTCACAAACTCCATTGGACAGTGTGTGTGTCACAAACCCCATTGGACAGCGTGTGTGTCACAAACCCCATTGGACAGGGTGTGTGTCACAAAGACCCCTGGACAGTGTGTGTCACAAACTCCATTGGACAGAGTGTGAGTCACAAACCCCTTTGGAAAGCATGTGTGTCACAAACCCCATTAAACATGGTATGTGTCACAAACCCCATTTGACAGCAGGTGTGTCACAAACCCCATTGGACAGCAGGGTTGTCACGAACACCTCTGGACAAGGAGTGTGTCACAAACCCCATTCGGAAGCGTGTGTGTCACAAATCCCATTGGAAAGCGTGTGTGTCACAAAGCCCATTGGACACTCTGTGTCAGAAGCACCCATGGACAGGGTGTGTGTCACAAACCCCATTGGACAGCGTGTGTGTCACAAACCCTGTTGAACATCGGGTGTGTCACAAACCCCATTGGACAGTGTGTGTGTCACAAAGACCCCTGGATAGCATGTGAGTCACAAACCCCCTTGGAAAGCGTGTGTGTCATAAACCCCATTAAACAGGGTGTGTGTCAGAAACCCCATTGGACAACGGGTGTGTAACAAAACCCATTGGATAGCGTGTGTGTCACAAACCCCATGGACAGTGGGTGTGTCAAAAATACCCCTGGACAGTGTGTGTATCACAAATCCCATTGGACAGGGTGTGTTACAAACGCCATTGAACAGCATGTGTGTCACAAACGCCCCTGGACAGTGTGTGTGTCACAAAGCCCATTAAACAAGGTATGTGTCACAAACTCCATTGGACAGCGTGTGTGTCACAAAGACCCCTGGACAGCGTGTGTTTCACAAATTCCATTAAACAGGGTGTGTATCACAAACTCGATTGGACAGCGTGTGTGTCACAAACCCCATTGGACAGCTTGTGTGTCACGAACACCCCTGGACAGGGTGTTTGTCACATACCCTATTAGACCGCGTGCGTGTCACAAACCCCATTCGACGGTGTGTGTTTCACAAACTCCATTGGACAGAGTGTGAGTCACAAACCCCATTGGAAAGTGTGTGTGTCACAAACCCCATTAAACAGGGTGTGTGTTATAAACTCCTTTGGAAAGAGTGTGTGTCACAAACCGCATTGGACAGCCTGTGTGTCACAAACCCCATTGGACAGCGTGTGTGTCTCAAACCCCATTGGACAGCGTGTGTGTCACAAATCCAACTGAACAGCCTGTGTGTCACAAACACCCCTAGACATGGTGTGTGTCACAAACCTCATTGAACACGCTGTGTGTCACAAACGCCATTGGGAAGCGTGTGTGACACAAACCCCATTGCACAGCGTGTGTCACAAGCACCCATGGACAGGGTGTGTGTCACAAACCCCATTGGACAACGTGTGTGTCACAAACCCCATTGGGCAGCGTGTGTGTCACAAAACCCATTGAACAGCGTGTGTGTCAGAAACCCCATTGAACTTCGTGTGTGACAAATGCCCCTGGACAGCGTATGTGTCACAAACTCCATTGGGCAGTGTGTGTATAACAAATCTCATTGAACAGCGTGTGTGTCAGAAACCCCATTCAACAGTTTGTGTGTCACAGTCTCCATTGGACAGAGTGTGAGCCATAAACCCCATTGGAAAGCATGCTTGTCATAAAGCTCATTAAACAGGGTGTGTGTCACAAACCCCATTGGACAGCGTGTGTGTCACAAACCCCATTGGACAGCGTGTGTGTCACGAACACCCCTGGACAGGGTGTGTGTCACAAAACACCTTTGGACAGCATGTGTGTTACAATCCCCTTTGGACAGTCTGTGTGTCACAAACACCGCTGGACATGGTGTGTGTCACAAACCCCATTGGGAAGCGTGTGTGTCACAAACCCCCTGGACAGGGTGTGTGTCGCAAACACCCCTGTACAAGCTGTGTGTCACAAACTCCATTAGACACTGTGTGTGTCTCAAACCCCATTGAACAGCGTGTGTGTCACAAAGCCCATTAAACAGGGTCTGTGTCACAAACCCCATTGGACATCGTGTGTGTCACAAACCCAATTGGACAGCGTGTGTGTCACAAAAGCCCCTTGAATGGGTGTGTTTCACAAACCCCGTTGGACAGCGTGTGTGTCATAAACCCCATTGGGCAGTATGTGTGTCACAAACCCCATTGGTCATCGTGTTTGACAAATGCCCCTGGAGAGCGTGTGTGTCACAAACCCCATTGGACAGTGTGTGTGTCACAAAAACCCCTGGATAGGGTGTGTGTCACAAACCCCATTGGACAGGGTGTGTGTCACAAACCCCATTGGACAGCGTGTGTGTCACAAACGCCCCTGGACAGCGTGTGTGTCACAAGCCCCATTGGACAACGTGTGTGACAAATGCCCCTGGACAACGTGTGTGTCACAAACCCCATTAGACAGTGTGTGTGTCACAAAAACCCCTGGACAGGTTGTGTGTCAGAAACCCCATTGGACAGGGTGTGTATCACAAATCCCATTGGACAGCGTTTGTGTCACAAAGACTCCTGGATACTGTGTTTGTCACAAACACACCTGGACAGGGCATGTGTAACAAACCCCTTTGGATAGTGTGTGTGTCACACTGTCAATTGCACAGCCTGTGTGTCACAAACCCCATTGGGAAGCGTGTTTGTCACAAATCCCATTAGATAGTGTGTCTGTCACAAACCCCATTGGACACCGTGTGTGTCACAAACCCTATTGAACAGCTTGTGTGTCACAAAGCCCATTAAACAGGATCTGTGTCACAAACCCCATTGGACAACGTGTATATCACAAACCCTATTGGACTGCGTGTGTCTCACAAACGCCCCTGGACAGGTTGTGTGTCACAAACCCCATTGGACAGCTTGTGCGTCACAAACCCCATTGGACAGCGTGTGTGTCACAAACCCCATTGAACAGTGGGTGTGTCACAAACCCCATTGGACAGCAGATGTGTCACAAACCCCTTTAAATAGGGTGTGTGTCACAAACTCCATTGGACAGCGTGTGTCACAAACCCCATTGCACAGCGTGTGTGCCACAAACGCCCCTGGACAGTGTGTGTATCACAAACCTCATTGGACAGCGTGTGTGTCACAAACCCCATTGGACAGGGTGTGTATCATGAACTGCATTGGACACCGTTTGTGTTACAAACGCTCCTGGACAGGGTGTATGTCACAAACCCTGTTGGACAGCGTGTGTCCAAACCCCATTGGACAGTGTGTGTGTCACAAACCCCATTGGACAGCGTGTGTGTCACAAAACCCATTGGACACTGTGTGTGTCACAAACCCCATTGGACAGTGTTTGTGTCACAAATCCCATTGGACATGGTGTGTATTACAAATTGTATTGGACAGCGTGTGTCACAACCCCTCCTGGAAACTGTGTTTGTAAAAAAAACCCCTGGACACCGTTTGTGTCACAAACGCCCCTGGACAGTGTGTGTGTGACAAACCCCATTGGACAGGGTGTGTATCACAAACCCCATTGGACAGCATTTGTGTCACAAACACCCCAGAAACTGTGTGTGTTACAAACACATCTGGACAGGGTATGTGTCACAAACCCCTTTGGAAAGTGTGTGTGTCACACTGTCCACTGGAAAGCCAGTGTGTCCCAAACCCCAATTGGACAGCGTGTTTGTCACAAAATCCATTGGATAGTGTGTGTAACAACACCCCCTGGACAGTGTGTGTGTCACAAACCCCCCTGGAAAGTGTGTGTGTGTTAGAAAGCCCATTGGACAGTGTGTGTGTCACAAACCCCATTGAACAGCGTGGTGTATCACAAACCCCATTGGGCAGTGTGTGTGTCACAAACCCCATTGGAAAGTGTATGTGTCAGAAACACCCCTGGATAGCGTGTGTGCCACAAACCCCTTTGGACAGCGTGTGTCACAACCCCCCCTGGACAGTGTGGGTGTCACAAACCCAATTGAACAGGGTGTGTATCACAAACCGCATTGGACAGCGTTTGTGTCACAAACACTCCTGGACACCGTTGGTGTCACAAAAGCCCCTGGAAAGCGTGTGTGTTACAAACCCCATTGGACAGGGTGTATGTCACAAACCCCCCTAAACAGTGTGTGTATCAGAAAGCCCATTGGAGAGTTTGTGTGTCACAAACCCCATTGGACAGCGTGTGTGTCACAAAGACCCCATTAAACAGGGTATGTGCCACAATCTTCATTGGACATCGTGTGTGTCACAAACCCCAATCGGACATTGTGTGTGCCACAACACCCCTGGACTGGGTGTGTGTCACAAACCCCATTGGACAGCGTTTGTGTCACAAACACCCCTGGAAACTGTGTGTGTAACAAACACACCTGGACAGGGTATGTGTCACAAACCCCTTTGGACAGTCTGTGTGTCACACTGTCCTTTGGAAAGCCTGTGTGTCCCAAACCATATTGGACAGCGTGTGTGTCACAAAATCCATTGGAAAGTGTGTGTAACAACGCCCCCTGGACAGTGTGTGTGTCACAAACCCCCCCTAAAAAGTGTGTGTGTCAGAAAGCCCATTGGAAAGTGTGTGTGTCACAAACCCCATTGGACAGCGTGTGTGTCACAGACTCCATTGGACAGTGTCTGTTTCACAAACACCTCTGGAAACCGTTTGTGTCACAAACGTCCGTGAACAGGGTGTGTGTCACAAACGCCATTGGACAACGTGTGTGTCACAAACCCCATTCGACAGCGTGTGTTTCACAAACCCCATTGGAGAGCATGTGTGTCACAAACACCCCTGGACAGGGTGTGTGCCACAAACTCCATTGGACAGCGTGTGTGTCACAAACCCCATTGGTCAGCGTTTGTGTAACAAACACCCCTGGACAGAGTAAGTGTCACAAACCCCATTGGACAGCGTGTGTGTCACAAACGACCCTGGACAGTGTGTGTGTCACAAACCTCATTGGACAACATGTGTCTAACAAACCCCATTGGACAGGGTGTGTGTCACAAAGACCCCTGGACAGCGTGTGTGTCACAAACTCCATTGGACAGAGTGTGAGTTACAAACCCCATTGGAAAAGCGTGTGTCACAAACCCCATTAAACAGGGTGTGTGTCACAAACCCCATTGGACAGCGGCTGTGTCACAAACTCCATTGAACGGCTTGTGTGTGTAACAAACCCCATTGGACAGTGTGTGTATCACAAACCCCATTGGACAATGTGCGTGTCACAAACCCCATTGGACAGCAGGTGTGTCACAAACCCCATTGGACAGCAGGTGTGTCACGAACACCTCTGGACAAGGAGTGTGTCACAAACCCCATTCGGAAGCGTGTGTGTCACAAATCCCATTGGAAAGCGTGTGTGTCACAAAGCCCATTGGACACTCTGTGTCAGAAGCACCCATGGACAGGGTGTGTGTTACAAATCCCATTGGACAGCGTGTGTGTCACAAACCCTGTTGAACATCGGGTGTGTCACAAACCCCATTGGACTGGGTATGTGTCACAAAGACCCCTGGATAGCATGTGAGTCACAAACCCCCTTGGAAAGCGTGTGTGTCACAAACCCCATTAAACAGGGTGTGTGTCAGAAACCCCATTGGACAGCGGGTGTGTCACAAAACCCATTGGATAGCGTGTGTGTCACAAATCCCATGGACAGTGAGTGTGTCAAAAATACCCCTGGACAGTGTGTGTATCACAAATCCCATTGGACAGGGTGTGTTACAAACGCCATTGAACAGCATGTGTGTCACAAACGGCCCTGGACAGTGTGTGTGTCACAAAGCCCATTAAACAAGGTATGTGTCACAAACTCCATTGGACAGCGTGTGTGTCACACAGACCCCTGGACAGCGTGTGTTTCACAAATTCCATTAAACAGGGTGTGTATCACAAACTCGATTGGACAGCGTGTGTGTCACAAACCCCATTGGACAGCTTGTGTGTCACGAACACCCCTGGACAGGCTGTTTGTCACATACCCTATTAGACCGCGTGCGTGTCACAAACCCCATTCGACGGTGTGTGTTTCACAAACTCCATTGGACAGAGTGTGAGTCACAAACCCCATTGGAAAGTGTGTGTGTCACAAACCCCATTAAACAGGGTGTGTGTTATAAACTCCATTGGAAAGAGTGTGTGTCACAAACCGCATTGGACAGCCTGTGTGTCACAAACCCCATTGGACAGCGTGTGTGTCTCAAACCCCATTGGACAGCGTGTGTGTAACAAATCCAACTGGACAGCCTGTGTGTCACAAACACCCCTAGACATGGTGTGTGTCACAAACCTCATTGAACACGCTGTGTGTCACAAACGCCATTGGGAAGCGTGTGTGACAAAAACCCCATTGCACAGCGTGTGTCACAAGCACCCATGGACAGGGTGTGTGTCACAAACTCCATTGGAGAGTGTGTATCACAAACCCCATTGGACAACGTGTGTGTCACAAACTCCGCTGGAAACTGTGTGTGTGTCACAAACCTCATTAGACAGCATGTGTGTCACAAACCCCATTGGACAGGGTGTGTGTCACAAATACCCCTGGACAGCGTCTGTGTCACAAACTCCATTGGACAGCGTGTGTGTCATAAAATCCATTGGATAGCGTGTGTAAAAACCGCCCCTGGACAGTGTTTGTGTCACAAACCCCCCTAGACAGTGTGTGTGTCACAAAGCCCATTAAACAAGGTTTGTGTCAGAAACCCCATTGGACAACGTGTATGTCACAAACACCCCTGGAGAGGGTGTATGTCACAAACCCCATTGGACAGTGTGTGTGTCACAATCCCCATTGGACAGTGTGTGTGTCACACACACCTCTGGACAGGGTGTGTATCACAAACCCCATTGTAAAGCGTGTGTGTCAGAGACCCCATTGGACAGTGTGTGTCTCACAAACACCCCTGGAAACCGTTTGTGTCACAAACGTCCGTGGACAGGGTGTGTGTCATAAACCCCATTGGACCGTGTGTGTGTCACAAACTCCCCTGGTCAATGTGTTTCTCACAAACCCCATTGGACAGCGTATGTGTCATAAACCCCATTGGGCAGCGTGTGTGTAAAAAACCCCATTGGTCATCGTTTGTGACAAATGCCCCTGGACATAGTGTGAGTTACACACCCCAGTGGACAGCGTGTGTTTCACAAAGACCCCTGGACAGTGTGTGTGTCTCAATCCTCATTGGACACTGTGGGTGTCAAAAATCCCATTGAAAAGCGTGCGTGTCACAAACCCCATTGGACAGGGTGTGTATCACAAATCCCATTGGACAGCGTTTGTGTCACAAACACCTCTGGATACTGTGTGTGTCACGAACACACCTGGACAGGGCATGTGTAACAAACCCCTTTGTATAGTGTGTGTGTCACACTGTCAATTGCACAGCCTGTGTGTCACAAATCCCATTGGGAAGAGTGTGTGTCACAAATCTCATTAGACAGTGTGTCTGTCACAAACCCCATTGGACACCGTGTGTGTCACAAACCCTATTGAACAGCTTGTGTGTCACAAAGCCCATTAAACAGGATCTGTGTCACAAACCCCATTGGACACCGTGTATATCACAAACCCTATGGACAGCGTGTGTGTCACAAACGCCCCTGGAAAGATTGTGTGTCAGAAACCCCATTGGACAGCGTGTGTGTCATAAACTGTATTGGGCAGCGTGTGTGTCACAAACCCCATTGGTCATGGTGTATGACAAAAGCTCCTGGACATAGTGTGAGTCACAAATGCCCCTGGACAGCGTGTGTGTCACAAACTCCATTGGACAGCGGGTGTGTCATGAACACCCCTGGATAGGGTGTGTGTCACAAATCCCATTGGACAGCCTGTGTGTCACAAACGCCATTGGACAGCGGGTGTGTCACGAACACCCCTGGATAGGGTGTATGTCACAAACCCCATTGGACAGCGTGTGTGTCACAAACCCCATTGGGCAGCGTGTGGGTCACAAACCCCATTGAACAGCGTGTGTGTCAGAAACCCCATTGAACTTCGTGTGTCACAAATGCCCCTGGACAGCGACTGTGTCACAAACTCCATTGGGCAGTGTGTGTATAACAAATCTCATTGAATAGCGTGTGTGTCAGAAACCTCATTCAACAGTTTGTGTGTCACAATCTCCATTGGACAGAGTGTGAGCCACAAACCCCATTGAAAAGCATGCTTGTCATAAAGCTCATTAAACAGGGTGTGTGTCACAAACCCCATTGGACAGCGTGTGTGTCACAAACTCCATTGGACAGCGTGTGTGTCACAAACCCCATTGGACAGCGTGTGTGTCACGAACACCCCTGGACAGGGTGTGTGTCACAAAACACCTTTGGACAGCGTGTGTGTTACAATCCCCTTTGGACAGCCTGTGTGTCACAAACACCGCTGGACATGGTGTGTGTCACAAACCCCATTGGGAAGCGTGTGTGTCACAAACCCCCTGGACAGAGTGTGTGTCGCAAACACCCCTGTACAAGTTGTGTGTCACAAACTCCATTAGACACTGTGTGTGTCTCAAACCCCATTGAACAGCGTGGGTGTCACAAAGCCCATTAAACAGGGTCTGTGTCACAAACCCCATTGGACATCGTGTGTGTCACAAACCCAATTGGACAGCGTGTGTGTCACAAAAGCCCCTTGACTGGGTGTGTTTCACAAACCCCGTTGGACAGCGTGTGTGTCATAAACCCCATTGGGCAGCGTGTGTGTCACAAACCCCATTGGTCATCGTGTTTGACAAATGCCCCTGGAGAGCGTGTGTGTGACAAACCCCATTGGACAGTGTGTGTGTCACAAAAACCCCTGGATAGGGTGTGTGTCACAAACCCCATTGGACAGCGTGTTTATCACAAACCCCATTGGACAGCGTGTGTGTCACAAACGCCCCTGGACAGCGTGTGTGTCACAAGCCCCATTGGACAACGTGTGTGACAAATGCCCCTGGACAACGTGTGTGTCACAAACCCCATTAGACAGTGTGTGTGTCACAAAAACCTCTGGACAGGTTGTGTGTCAGAAACCCCATTGGACAGGGTGTGTATCACAAATCCCATTGGACAGCGTTTGTGTAACAAAGACCCCTGGATACTGTGTGTGTCACAAACACACCTGGACAGGGCATGTGTAACAAACCCCTTTGAATAGTGTGTGTGTCACACTGTCAATTGCACAGCCTATGTGTCACAAATCCCATTGGGAAGCGTGTGTGTCCCAAATCCCATTAGATACCGTGTGTATCACAAACCCTATTGAACAGCTTGTGCGTCACAAAGCCCATTAAACAGGATCTGTGTCACAAACCCCATTGGACAACGTGTATATCACAAACCCTATTGGACAGCGTGTGTCTCACAAACGCCCCTGGACAGGTTGTGTGTCACAAACCCCATTGGACAGCTTGTGTGTCACAAACCCCATTGGACAGCGTATGTGTCACAAACCCCATTGAACAGCGGGTGTGTCACAAACCCCATTGGACAGCAGATGTGTCACAAACCCCTTTAAATAGGGTGTGTGTCACAAACTCCATTGGACAGCGTGTGTCACAAACCCCATTGCACAGCGTGTGTGCCACAAACGCCCCTGGACAGTGTGTGTATCACAAACCTCATTGGACAACGTGTGTGTCACAAACCCCATTGGACAGGGTGTGTATCATGAACTGCATTGGACACCGTTTGTGTTACAAACGCCCCTGGACAGGGTGAATGTCACAAACCCCGTTGGACAGCGTGTGTCCAAACCCCATTGGACAGTGTGTGTGTCACAAACCCCATTGGACAGCGTGTGTGTCACAAAACCCATTGGACTGTGTGTGTGTCACAAACCCCATTGGACAGTGTTTGTGTCACAAACCCCATTGGACATGGTGTGTATTACTAATTGCATTGGACAGCGTGTGTCACAACCCCTCCTGGAAACTGTGTTTGTAAAAAAAACCCCTGGACACTGTTTGTGTCACAAACGCCCCTGGACAGGTTGTGTGTCAAAAAGCCCCCTGGACACTGTTTGTGTTACAAACTCCATTGGACAGCGTGTGTGTGTCACAAACCCCATTGGAAAGTGTATGTGTCAGAAACACCCCTGGATAGCGTGTGTGCCACAAACCCCTTTGGACAGTGTGTGTCACAACCCGCCCTGGACAGTGTGGGTGTCAGAAATCCAATTGAACAGGGTGTGTATCACAAACCGCATTGGACAACGTTTGTGTCACAAACACCCCTGGACACCGTTGGTGTCACAAAAGCCCCTGGAAAGCGTGTGTGTTACAAACCCCATTGGACAGCGTGTGTGTCACAAACCCCATTGTACAGTATGTGTGTCACAGCCCCCCCTAGAAACTGTGTGTGTTACAAACCCGATTGGACAGCGTGTGTGTCACAAACGCCCCTGGACAGTGTGTGTGTCACAAACCCCATTGGACAGGGTGTGTATCACAAACCCCATTGGACAGCATTTGTGTCACAAACACCCCAGAAACTGTGTGTGTTACAAACACGTCTGGACAGGGTATATGTCACAAACCCCTTTGGAAGGTGTGTGTGTCACACTGTCCACTGGAAAGCCAGTGTTTCCCAAACCCCAATTGGACAGCGTGTGTGTCACAAAATCCATTGTATAGTGTGTGTAACAACACCCCCTGGACAGTGTGTGTGTCACAAACCCCCCTGGACAGTGTGTGTGTGTTAGAAAGCCCATTGGACAGTGTGTGTGTCACAAACCCCATTGAACAGCGTGGTGTATCACAAACCCCATTGGGCAGCGTGTGTGTCACAAACCCCATTGAACAGCGTGTATGTGTCACAAACCCCATTGGACAGTGTGTGTGTAACAAAGACCTCTGGACAGCGTGTGTGTAACAAACCCCATTAGACAGGCTGTGTGTCACAAATCCCATTGAACAGCGTGTGTGTCACAAACCCCATTGGACAGTGTGTGTGTCAGAAACCTCATTAGACAGGCTGTGTGTCATAAACCCCATAAAACAGTGTGTGTGTCACAAACTCCATTGGACACCGTTTGTGTTACAAACGCCCCTGTACAGGGTGTATGTCACAAACCCCGTTGGACAGCGTGTGTCCAAACCCCATTGGACAGTGTGTGTGTCACAAACCCCATTGGACAGCATGTGTGTCACAAAACCCATTGGACAGTGTGTGTGTCACAAACCCCATTGGACAGTGTTTGTGTCACAAACCCCATTGGACAGGGTGTGTATTACAAATTGCATTGGACAGCGTGTGTCACAACCCCCCCTGGAAACTGTGTTTGTAAAAAAAACCCCTGGACACCGTTTGTGTCACAAACGCCCCTGGACAGGTTGCGTGTCAAAAAGCCCCCTGGACACTGTTTGTGTTACAAACTCCATTGGACAGCGTGTGTGTGTCACAAACCCCATTGGAAAGTGTATGTGTCAGAAACAGCCCTGGATAGCGTCTGTGCCACAAACCCCTTTGGACAGCATGTGTCACAACCCGCCCTGGACAGTGTGGGTGTCACAAACCCAATTGGACAGGATGTGTATCACAAACCGCATTGGACAGCGTTTGTGTCACAAACACCCCTGGACACCGTTGGTGTCACAAAAGCCCCTGGAAAGCGTGTGTGTTACAAACCCCATTGGACAGCGTGTGTGTCACAAACCCCATTGTACAGTATGTGTGTCACAGTCCCCCCTAGAAACTGTATGTGTTACAAACCCGATTGGACAGTGTGTGTGTCACAAACGCCCCTGGACAGTGTGTGTGTCACAAACCCCATTGGACAGCATTTGTGTCACAAACACCCCAGAAACTGTGTGTGTTACAAACACATCTGGACAGGGTATGTGTCACAAACCCCTTTGGAAAGTGTGTGTGTCACACTGTCCACTGGAAAGCCAGTGTGTCCCAAACCCCAATTGGACAGCGTGTTTGTCACAAAATCCATTGGATAGTGTGTGTAACAACACCCCCTGGACAGTGTGTGTGTCACAAACCCCCCTGGAAAGTGTGTGTGTGTTAGAAAGCCCATTGGACAGTGTGTGTGTCACAAACCCCATTGAACAGCGTGGTGTATCACAAACCCCATTGGGCAGCGTGTGTGTCACAAACCCCATTGGAAAGTGTATGTGTCAGAAACACCCCTGGATAGCGTGTGTGCCACAAACCCCTTTGGACAGCGTGTGTCACAACCCCCCCTGGACAGTGTGGGTGTCACAAACCCAAGTGAACAGGGTGTGTATCACAAATCGCATTGGACAGCGTTTGTGTCACAAACACTCCTGGACACCGTTGGTGTCACAAAAGCCCCTGGAAAGCGTGTGTGTTACAAACCTCAGTGGACAGGGTGTATGTCACAAACCCCCCTAAACAGTGTGTGTGTCAGAAAGCCCATTGGAGAGTTTGTGTGTCACAAACCCCATTGGACAGCGTGTGTGTCACAAACCCCATTGGACAGAGGGTGTGTCACAAACACCCCTGGACAGGGTGTGTTTCACAAAGCCAATTGAACAGCTTGTATGTCACAAAGCTTATTGGACAGCGTGTCTGTCACAAAGACCCCATTAAACAGGGTATGTTCCACAAACTCCATTGGACATCGTGTGTGTCACAAACCCCAATCGGACATTGTATGTGCCACAACATCCCTGGACTGGGTGTGTGTCACAAACCCCATTGGACAGTGTTTGTGTCACAAACACCCCTGGAAAGTGTGTGTGTCACAAACACACCTGGACAGGGTATGTGTCACAAACCCCTTTGGACAGTGTGTGTGTCACAAAATCCATTGGACAGGGTGTGTGTCACAACACCCCCTGGACAGTGTGTGTGTCACAACACCCCCACAACAGTGTGTGTCTCAGAAAGCCCATTGGACACTGTGTGTGTCACAAACCCCATTGGACAGCGTGTGTGTCACAGATCCCATTGGACAGTGTGTGTGTCACAAACCCAGTGGACAGGGTGTGTGTCACAAAACCCCCTAAACAGTGTATGTGTCAGAAAGCCCATTGGAGAGTGTGTGTGTCACAAACCCCATTGAACAGCGTGTGTGTGTCACAAACCCCATTGGACAGTGTGTGTGTAAGAAAGACCCCTGGACAGCGTCTCTGTCACAAACCCAGTGGACAGGGTGTATGTCACAAACCCCCCTAAACAGTGTGTGTGTCAGAAAGCCCATTGGAGAGTTTGTGTGTCACAAACCCCATTGGACAGCGTGTGTGTCACAAACTCCATTGGACGGCGGGTGTGTCACAAACACCCCTGGACAGGGTGTGTGTCACAAAGCCCATTGAACAGCTTGTGTGTCACAAAGCTTATTGGACAGCGTGTCTGTCACAAAGACCCCATTAAACAGGGTATGTGCCACAAACTCCATTGGACATCGTGTGTGTCACAAACCCCAATCGGACATTGTGTGTGCCACAACACCCCTGGACTGGGTGTGTGTCACAAACCCCATTGGACAGCGTTTGTGTCACAAACACCCCTGGAAACTGTGTGAGTAACAAACACACCTGGACAGGGTATGTGTCACAAACCCCTTTGGACAGTCTGTGTGTCACACTGTCCTTTGGAAAGCCTGTGTGTCCCAAACCATATTGGACAGCGTGTGTGTCACAAAATCCATTGGAAAGTGTGTGTAACAACGCCCCCTGAACAGTGCGTGTGTCACAAACCCCCCCTAAAAAGTGTGTGTGTCAGAAAGCCCATTGGAAAGTGTGTGTGTCACAAATCCCATTGGACAGCGTGTGTGTCACAGACCCCATTGGACAGTGTCTGTTTCACAAACACCTCTGGAAACCGTTTGTGTCACAAACGTCCGTGAACAGGGTGTGTGTCACAAACGCCATTGGACAACGTGTGTGTCACAAACCCCATTCGACAGCGTGTGTTTCACAAACCCCATTGGAGAGCATGTGTGTCACAAACACCCCTGGACAGGGTGTGTGCCACAAACTCCATTGGACAGCGTGTGTGTCACAGACCCCATTGGTCAGCGTTTGTGTAACAAACACCCCTGGACAGGGTAAGTGTCACAAATCCCATTGGACAGCGTGCGTGTCACAAACCCCTTTGGACAGCGTGTGTGTCACAAACGCCCCTGGACAGTGTGTGTGTCACAAACCCCATTGGACAGCATGTGTCTAACAAACCCCATTGGACAGGGTGTGTGTCACAAAGACTCCTGGACAGCGTGTGTGTCACAAACTCCATTGGACAGAGTGTCAGTTACAAACCCCATTGGAAAAGCGTGTGTCACAAACCCCATTAAACAGGGTGTGTGTCACAAACCCCATTGGACAGCGACTGTGTCACAAACTCCATTGAACGGCTTGTGTGTGTAACAAACCCCATTGGACAGCGTGTGTATCACAAACCCCATTGGACAGTGTGTGTGTCACAAACCCCATTGGAGAACGTATTTGTCGCAAATCCCATTGGACAATGTGTGTGTCACAAATCCCATTGAACAACGTGTGTTTCACAAACTCATTGGACAACATGTGTTTCACAAACTCTATTGGAGGGAGTGTGTGCCACAAACCCCGTTGGACAGCGTGTATGTCACAAAGACCCCTGGACAGCGTGTGTCTCACAAACTCCATTGGACAGTGTGTGTGTAACAAATCTCATTGGAAAGCGTGTGTGTCAGAAACCCCATTGGACAAGGTATGTGTCACAAAACCCATTGGACAGCGTGTGTGTCACAAACTCCATTGGACGGCGGGTGTGTCACAAATACCCCTGGACAAGGTGTGTGTCACAAAGCCCATTGAACAGCTTGTGTGTCACAAAGCTTATTGGACAGCGTGTCTGTCACAAAGACCCCATTAAACAGGGTATGTGCCACAAACTCCATTGGACATCGTGTGTGTCACAAACCCCAATCGGACATTGTGTGTGCCACAACACCCCTGGACTGGGTGTGTGTCACAAACCCCATTGGACAGCGTTTGTGTCACAAACACCCCTGGAAACTATGTGTGTAACAAACACACCTGGACAGGGTATGTGTCACAAACCCCTTTGGACAGTCTGTGTGTCACACTGTCCTTTGGAAAGCCTGTGAGTCCCAAACCATATTGGACAACGTGTGTGTCACAAAATCCATTGGAAAGTGTGTGTAACAACGCCCCCTGGACAGTGTGTGTGTCACAAATCCCCCCTAAAAAATGTGTGTATCTGAAAGCCCATTGGAAAGTGTGTGTGTCAGAAAGCCCATTGGACAGCGTGTGTGTCACAGACCCCATTGGACAGTGTCTGTTTCACAAACACCTCTGGAAACCGTTTGTGTCACAAACGTCCGTGAACAGGGTGTGTGTCACAAACGCCATTGGACAACGTGTGTGTCACAAACCCCATTCGACAGCGTGTGTTTCACAAACCCCATTGGAGAGCATGTGTGTCACAAACACCCCTGGACAGGGTGTGTGCCACAAACTCCATTGGACAGCGTGTGTGTCACAAACCCCATTGGTCAACGTTTGTGTAACAAACACCCCTGGACAGGGTATGTGTCACAAACCCCATTGGACAGCGTGCATGTCACAAACCCCTTTGGACAGCGTGTGTGTCACAAACGCCCCTGGACAGTGTGTGTGTCACAAACCCCATTGGACAGCATGTGTCTAACAAACCCCATTGGACAGGGTGTGTGTCACAAAGACCTCTGGACAGCGTGTGTGTCACAAACTCCATTGGACAGAGTGTGAGTTACAAACCCCATTGGAAAAGTGTGTGTCACAAACCCCATTAAACAGGGTGTGTGTCACAAACCCCATTGGACAGCGGCTGTGTCACAAACTCCATTGGAGAATGTATTTGTCGCAAATCCCATTGGACAATGTGTGTGTCACAAATCCCATTGAACAGCGTGTGTTTCACAAACCCATTGGACAGCATGTGTTTCACAAACTCTATTGGAGAGAGTGTGTGTCACAAACCCCGTTGGACAGCGTGTATGTCACAAAGACCCCTGGACAGCGTGTGTCTCACAAACTCCATTGGACAGTGTGTGTGTAACAAATCTCATTGGAAAGCGTGTGTGTCAGAAACCCCATTGGACAAGGTATGTGTTACAAAACCCATTGCACAGTGTGTGTGTCACAAACCCCTCTAGACAGTGTGTGTGTCAGAAAGCCCATTTGACAGTGTGTGTGTCAAAAACCCCATTGGACAGCGTGTGTGTCACAAACACCCCTGGACAGGGTGTGTGTCTCAAACCCCATTGGGAAGCGTTTGTGTCACAAACACCCCTGGAAAGTGTGTGTGTCACAAACACACCTGGACAAGGTATGTGTCACAAACCCCTTTGGACAACGTGTGTGTCACAAAATCCATTGGACAGGGTGTGTGTCACAACACCCCCTGGACAGTGTGTGTGTCACAAAACCCCATTGGACAGTGTGTGTGTCACAGATCCCAGTGGACAGTGTGTGTGTCACAAACCCAGTGGACAGGGTGTGTGTCACAAACCCCCCTAAACAGTGTGTGTGTCAGAAAGCCCATTGGAGAGTGTGTGTGTCACAAACCCCATTGAACAGCGTGTGTGTGTCACAAACTCCATTGGACAGTGTGTGTTTAAGAAAGACCCCTGGACAGCGTCTCTGTCACAAACCTAGTGGACAGGGTGTATGTCACAAACCCCCCTAAACAGTGTGTGTGTCAGAAAGCCCATTGGAGAGTTTGTGTGTCACAAACCCCATTGGACAGCGTGTGTGTCACAAACCCCATTGGACAGCGGGTGTGTCACAAACACCCCTGGACAGGGTGTGTGTCACAAAGCCCATTGAACAGCTTGTGTGTCACAAAGCTTATTGGACAGCGTGTCTGTCACAAAGACCCTATTAAACAGGGTATGTTCCACAAACTCCATTGGACATCGTGTGTGTCACAAACCCCAATCGGACATTGTGTGTGCCACAACACCCCTGGACTGGGTGTGTGTCACAAACCCCATTGGACAGCGTTTGTGTCACAAACACCCCTGGAAACTGTGTGAGTAACAAACACACCTGGACAGGGTATGTGTCACAAACCCCTTTGGACAGTCTGTGTGTCACACTGTCCTTTGGAAAGCCTGTGTGTCCCAAACCATATTGGACAGCGTGTGTGTCACAAAATCCATTGGAAAATGTGTGTAACAACACCCCCTTGACAGTGTGTGTGTCACAACCCCCCCCTAAAAAGTGTGTGTGTCAGAAAGCCCATTGGACAGCGTGTGTGTCACAGACCCCATTGGACAGTGTCTGTTTCACAAACACCTCTGGAAACCGTTTGTGTCACAAACGTCCGTGAACAGGGTGTGTGTCACAAACGCTATTGGACAACGTGTGTGTCACAAACCCCATTCGACAGCGTGTGTTTCACAAACCCCATTGGAGAGCATGTGTGTCACAAACACCCCTGGACAGGGTGTGTGCCACAAACTCCATTGGACAGCGTGTGTCACAAATGCCCCTGGACAGTGTGTGTGTCACAAACCCCATTGGACAGAGTGTGTGTCACAAAGACTTTCTAGTCATCGTGTGTGTCACAAACCCCATTGAATAGAGTGTGTGTCACAAACCCCATTGAACAGAGTGTGTGTCACAAACCCCATTCGACAGCGTGTGTGACAAATGCCCCTGAATAGTGTGTGTGTCACAATCCCCATTGGACAGGGTGTGTGTCACAAAGACTTCCTGGTCATCGTGTGTCTCACAAACCCCATTCGACAGCGTGTGTTTCACAAACCCCATTGGAGAGTATGTGTGTCACAAATACCCCTGGACACCGTTTGTGTCACAAACCCCCCTGGACAGGATGTCTGTCAAAAAGCTCCCTGGACAGTGTTTGTGTTACAAACCCCATTGGACAGCGAGTGTGTGTGTCAAACCCCATTGGAAGGTGTATGTGTCAGAAACACACCTGGACAAGTTGTGTGTCACAAACCCCTTTGGACAGCGTGTGTGTCACAAACCCCATTGGGCAGCGTGTGTCACAAACCCCATTGAACAGCGTGTCTGTCACAAACCCCATTAAACAGGGTATGTGCCACAAACTCCATTGGACATCGTGTGTGTCACAAACCCCATCGGACATCGTGTGTGCCACAAACACCCCTGGATTGGGTGTGTGTCACAAACCCCATTGGACAGCATGTGTGTCACAGAAACCATTGGACAGTGTGTGTGTCACAAATACCCCTAGACAGTGTGTGTGTCAGAAAGCCCATTGGACAGTGTGTGTGTCAAAAACCCCATTGGACAGCGTGTGTGTCACAAACACCCCTGGAAACCGTTTGTGTCACAAACGTCTGTGGAAAAACCCCACAAACCCCATTGGACATAGTGTGTGACAAATGCCATTGGACAGCGTATGTGTCACAAACCCCATTGGAGAGTGTGTGTGAAACAAATCCCATTGAACAGCGTGTGTGTCACAAACCCCATTCAACAGTGTGTGTGTCACAAACTCCATTGGACAGAGTGTGAGCCATAAACCCCATTGGAAAGCGTGTGTGTCAGAAACCTCATTAAATAGGGTGTGTGTCACAACCTCCATTGGAAAGAGTGTGTGCCACAAGCCCCACTGGACAACGTGTGTGTCACGAACACCTCTGGACAGGGTGAGTGTCACAAACCCCATTGGGCAGTGTGTGTGTCACAGACCCCATTAGACATCATGTGTGACAAATTCCCCTGGACAGCGTCTCTGTCACAAATCTCATTGGACAGTGTGTGTGTCACAAATCCCATTGAAGAGCGTGTGTGTCACAAACCGCATTGGACAGAGTCTGAGCCACAAATCCCATTGGAAAACGTGTGTTATATAAACCTCATTAAACAGGGTGTGTGTCAGAAACTCCATTGGAAAGAGTGTGTGTCACAAACCCCATTGAACAGCGTGTGTGTCACAAACCCCATTGGACAGGGTGTGTGTAACAAAGACCCCTGGACAGCGTGTCTGTAACAAACCCTATTGGACAGTGTGTGAGTCACAAATCCCATTGAAAAGCGTGTGTGTCACAAACCGCATTGGACAGGGTGTGTATCACAAAAACCATTGGACAGCGTTTGTGTCACAAACACCCCTGGAAACTGTGTGTGTCACAAACGCACCTGGACAGGGTATGTGTAACAAACCTCTTTGGATAGTGTGTGTGTCACACTATCAATTGGACAGCCTGTGCGTCCCAAACACCATTCGACAGCGTGTGTGCCACAAAATCCATTGGATAGCATGTGTAACAACACCCCCTGGACAGCGTGTGTGTCACAAACCCCATTGGACAGCGGGTGTGTCACAAGTCCCATTGAAGAGCGTGCGTGTCATAAACCCCATTGGACAGAGTCTGAGCCACAAACCCCATTGGAAAACGTGTGTTTCAGAAACCTCATTAAACAGGGTCTGTGTCACAAACTCGATTGGAAAGATAGTCTGTCACAAACCCCATTGGACAGTGTTTGTGTCACAAACCCCACTGAACAGCGTGTGTGTCACAAAGCCCATGAAACAGGGTCTGTGTCACAAACCCCATTGGACAGCGTGTGTGTCACAAAGGCCCCTGGACTGGGTGTGTGTCAAAAACCCCATTGGGCAGCCTGTGTGTCACAAACCCCATTGGACATCGTGTGTGACAAATGCCCCTGGACAGCGTGTGTGTAACAAATCCATTGGACTGGGTGTGTGTCACAAAAACCACTGGACAGCGTGTGTGTCACAAAACCCATTGGACAGCGTTTGTGTCACAAACACCCCTGGAAACTGTGTGTGTCAGAAACACACCTGGACAGGGTATGTGTCACAAACCGCTTTGGACAGTGTGTGTGTCACACTGTCCATTGGAAATCCTGTGTTTCCCAATCCCCATTGGACAGCCTGTATGTCACAAAATCCATTGGATATTGTGTGTAACAACACCCCCTGGACAGTGTGTGTGTCACAAACCCCCCTAAACAGTGTGTCTATCAGAAAGCCCATTGGACAGTTTGTGTGTCACAAACCCCATTGCACAGCGTGTGTGTCACAGACCCCATTGGACAGTGTGTGTGTCACAAACACCCCTGGAAACCGTTTGTGTCACAAACGTCCGTGGACTGGGTGTGTGTCACACACGCCATTGGACAGCGTGTGTGTCACAAACCCAACTGGACAGTGGTTGTGTCACAAACAGCCCTGGACAGGGTGTGTGTCACAAACCCCATTGAACAGCTTGTGTGTCACAAAGCCCATTGGACAGCGTGTCTGTCTCAAAGACCCCATTAAACAGGGTATGTGCCACAAACTCCATTGGACATCGTGTGTGTCACAAACCCCATCGGACAACGTGTGTGCCACAAACATCCCTGAACTGGGTGTGTGTCACAAAACCCATTGGACAGCGTTTGTGTCACAAACACCCCTTGAAACTGTGTGTGTCACAAAAACACCTAGACAGGGTATGTGTCACAAACCCCTTTGGACAGTCTGTGTGTCACACTGTCCTTTGGAAAGCCTGTGTGTCTCAAACCATATTGGACAGCGTGCGTGTCACAAACCCCTTTGGACAGCGTGTGTGTCACAAACGCCCCTGGACAGTGTGTGTGTCACAAACCCCATTGGACAGCATGTGTCTAACCAACCCCATTGGACAGAGTGTGTGTCACAAAGACCCCTGGACAGCGTGTGTGTCACAAACTCCATTGGACAGAGTGTGAGTTACAAACCCCATTGGAAAAGCGTGTGTCACAAACCCCGTTAAACAGGGTGTGTGTCACAAACCCCATTGGACAGCGGCTGTGTCACAAACTCCATTGAACGGCTTGTGTGTGTAACAAACCCCATTGGACAGCGTGTGTATCACAAACCCCATTGGACAGTGTGTGTGTCACAAACCCCATTGGAGAACGTATTTGTCGCAAATCCCATTGGACAATGTGTGTGTCACAAATCCCATTGAACAGCGTGTGTTTCACAAACCCATTGGACAGCATGTGTTTCACAAACTCTATTGGAGGGAGTGTGTGTCACAAACCCCGTTGGACAGCGTGTATGTCACAAAGACCCCTGGACAGCGTGTGTCTCACAAACTCCATTGGACAGTGTGTGTGTAACAAATCTCATTGGAAAGCGTGTGTGTCAGAAACCCCATTGGACAAGGTATGTGTTACAAAACCCATTGCACAGTGTGTGTGTCACAAACCCCTCTAGACAGTGTGTGTGTCAGAAAGCCCATTTGACAGTGTGTGTGTCAAAAACCCCATTGGACAGCGTGTGTGTCACAAACACCCCTGGACAGGGTGTGTGTCTCAAACCCCATTGGGAAGCGTTTGTGTCACAAACACCTCTGGAAAGTGTGTGTGTCACAAACACATCTGGACCAGGTATGTGTCACAAACCCCTTTGGACAATGTGTGTGTCACAAAATCCATTGGACAGGGTGTGTGTCACAACACCCCCTGGACAGTGTGTGTGTCACAAAACCCCATTGGACAGCGTGTGTGTCACAGATCCCAGTGGACAGTGTGTGTGTCACAAACCCAGTGGACAGGGTGTGTGTCACAAACCCCCCTAAACAGTGTGTGTGTCAGAAAGCCCATTGGAGAGTGTGTGTGTCACAAACCCCATTGAACAGCGTGTGTGTGTCACAAACCCCATTGGACAGTGTGTGTGTAAGAAAGACCCCTGGACAGCGTCTCTGTCACAAACCTAGTGGACAGGGTGTATGTCACAAACCCCCCTAAGCAGTGTGTGTGTCAGAAAGCCCATTGGAGAGTTTGTGTGTCACAAACCCCATTGGACAGCGTGTGTGTCACAAACCCCATTGGACAGCGGGTGTGTCACAAACACCCCTGGACAGGGTGTGTGTCACAAAGCCCATTGAACAGCTTGTGTGTCACAAAGCTTATTGGACAGCGTGTCTGTCACAAAGACCCCATTAAACAGAGTATGTTCCACAAACTCCATTGGACATCGTGTGTGTCACAAACCCCAATCGGACATTGTGTGTGCCACAACACCCCTGGACTGGGTGTGGTTCACAAACCCCATTGGACAGCGTTTGTGTCACAAACACTCCTGGAAACTGTGTGAGTAACAAACACACCTGGACAGGGTATGTGTCACAAACCCCTTTGGACAGTCTGTGTGTCACACTGTCCTTTGGAAAGCCTGTGTGTCCCAAACCATATTGGACAGCGTGTGTGTCACAAAATCCATTGGAAAGTGTGTGTAACAACACCCCCTGGACAGTGTGTGTGTCACAACCCCCCCCTAAAAAGTGTGTGTGTCAGAAAGCCCATTGGACAGCGTGTGTGTCACAGACCCCATTGGACAGTGTCTGTTTCACAAACACCTCTGGAAACCGTTTGTGTCACAAACGTCCGTGAACAGGGTATGTGTCACAAACGCTATTGGACAACGTGTGTGTCACAAACCCCATTCGACAGCGTGTGTTTCACAAACCCCATTGGAGAGCATGTGTGTCACAAACACCCCTGGACAGGGTGTGTGCCACAAACTCCATTGGACAGCGTGTGTGACAAATGCCCCTGGACAGTGTGTGTGTCACAATCCCCATTGGACAGGGTGTGTGTCACAAAGACTTCCTGGTCATCGTGTGTCTCACAAACCCCATTCGACAACGTGTGTTTCACAAACCCCATTGGAGAGCATGTGTGTCACAAATACCCCTGGACACCGTTTGTGTCACAAACCCCCTGGACAGGATGTCTGTCAAAAAGCTCCCTGGACAGTGTTTGTGTTACAAACCCCATTGGACAGCGAGTGTGTGTGTCAAACCCCATTGGAAGGTGTATGTGTCAGAAACACACCTGGACAAGTTGTGTGTCACAAACCCCTTTGGACAGCGTGTGTGTCACAAACCCCATTGGGCAGCGTGTGTGTCACAAACCCCATTGAACAGCGTGTCTGTCACAAACCCCATTAAACAGGGTATGTGCCACAAACTCCATTGGACATCGTGTGTGTCACAAACCCCATCGGACATCGTGTGTGCCACAAACACCCCTGGATTGGGTGTGTGTCACAAACCCCATTGGACAGCATGTGTGTCACAGAAACCATTGGACAGTGTGTGTGTCACAAATACCCCTAGACAGTGTGTGTGTCAGAAAGCCCATTGGACAGTGTGTGTGTCAAAAACCCCATTGGACAGCGTGTGTGTCACAAACACCCCTGGAAACCGTTTGTGTCACAAACGTCTGTGGAAAAACCCCACAAACCCCATTGGACATAGTGTGTGACAAATGCCGTTGGACAGCGTATGTGTCACAAACCCCATTGGAGAGTGTGTGTGAAACAAATCCCATTGAACAGCGTGTGTGTCACAAACCCCATTCTACAGTGTGTGTGTCACAAACTCCATTGGACAGAGTGTGAGCCATAAACCCCATTGGAAAGCGTGTGTGTCAGAAACCTCATTAAATAGGGTGTGTGTCACAAACTCCATTGGAAAGAGTGTGTGCCACAAGCCCCACTGGACAACGTGTGTGTCACGAACACCTCTGGACAGGGTGTGTGTCACAAACCCCATTGGGCAGTGTGTGTGTCACAGACCCCATTGGACATCATGTGTGACAAATTCCCCTGGACAGCGTCTGTGTCACAAACCCCATTGGACAGAGTCTGAGCCACAAATCCCATTGGAAAACGTGTGTTGTATAAACCTCATTAAACAGGGTGTGTGTCAGAAACTCCATTGGAAAGAGTGTGTGTCACAAACCCCATTGGACAGGGTGTGTGTAACAAAAACCCCTGGACAGCGTGTGTGTAACAAACCCTATTGGACAGTGTGTGAGTCACAAATCCCATTGAAAAGCGTGTGTGTCACAAACCGCATTGGACAGGGTGTGTATCACAAAAACCATTGGACAGCGTTTGTGTCACAAACACCCCTGGAAACTGTGTGTGTCACAAACGCACCTGGACAGGGTATGTGTAACAAACCTCTTTGGATAGTGTGTGTGTCACACTATCAATTGGACAGCCTGTGCGTCCCAAACACCATTCGACAGCGTGTGTGCCACAAAATCCATTGGATAGCATGTGTAACAACACCCCCTGGACAGTGTGTGTGTCACAAATCCCATTGGACAGTGTCTGTGTCACAAGTCCCATTGAAGAGCGTGCGTGTCATAAACCCCATTGGACAGAGTCTGAGCCACAAACCCCATTGGAAAACGTGTGTTTCAGAAACCTCATTAAACAGGGTCTGTGTCACAAACTCGATTGGAAAGATAGTCTGTCACAAACCCCATTGGACAGTGTTTGTGTCACAAACCCCACTGAACAGCGTGTGTGTCACAAAGCCCATGAAACAGGGTCTGTGTCACAAACCCCATTGGACAGCGTGTGTGTCACAAAGGCCCCTGGACTGGGTGTGTGTCACAAACCCCATTGGACATCGTGTGTGACAAATGCCCCTGGACAGCGTGTGTGTAACAAATCCATTGGACTGGGTGTGTGTCACAAAAACCACTGGACCGCGTGTGTGTCACAAATCCCATTGGACAGCGTTTGTGTCACAAACAACCCTGGAAACTGTGTGTGTCAGAAACACACCTGGACAGGGTATGTGTCACAAACCGCTTTGGACAGTGTGTGTGTCACACTGTCCATTGGAAATCCTGTGTTTCCCAGTCCCCATTGGACAGCCTGTATGTCACAAAATCCATTGAATATTGTGTGTAACAACACCCCCTGGACAGTGTGTGTGTCACAAACCCCCCTAAACAGTGTGTCTATCAGAAAGCCCATTGGACAGTTTGTGTGTCACAAACCCCATTGGACAGCGTGTGTGTCACAGACCCCATTGGACAGTGTGTGTGTCACAAACACCCCTGGAAACCGTTTGTGTCACAAACGTCCGTGGACTGGGTGTGTGTCACACATGCCATTGAACAGCGTGTGTGTCACAAACCCAACTGGACAGTGGTTGTGTCAGAAACAGCCCTGGACAGGGTGTGTGTCACAAACCCCATTGAACTGTTTGTGTGTCACAAAGCCCATTGGACAGCGTGTCTGTCTCAAAGACCCCATTAAACAGAGTATGTGCCACAAACTCCATTGGACATCGTGTGTGTCACAAACCCCATCGGACAACGTGTGTGCCACAAACACCTCTGAACTGGGTGTGTGTCACAAAACCCATTGGACAGCGTTTGTGTCACAAACACCCCTGGAAACTGTGTGTGTCACAAAAACACCTAGACAGGGTATGTGTCACAAACCCCTTTGGACAGTCTGTGTGTCACACTGTCCTTTGGAAAGTCTGTGTGTCCCAAACCATATTGGACAGCGTGTGTGTCACAAAATCCATTGGATAGTGTGTGTAACAACACCCCCTGGACAGTGTGTGTGTCACAAAGCCCCTAAACTGTTTGTGTCAGAAAGCCCATTGGAAAGTCTGTGTGTCACAAACCCCATTGGACAGCGTGTGTGTCACAGACCCCACTGGACAGTGTCTGTTTCACAAACACCTCTGGAAACCGTTTGTGTCACAAACGTCCGTGAACAGGGTGTGTGTCACAAATGTCATTGGACAACGTGTGTGTCACAAACCCCATTCGACAGCGTGTATGTCACAAACTCCATTGGACAGCGTGCGTGTAACAAACACCCCTGGACAGGGTAAGTGTCACAAATCCCATTGGACAGCGTGTGTGTCACAAACCCCATTGGGAAGCGTGTGTATCACAAACCCCATTAAACAGGGTGTGTGTCAGAAATTCCATTGGAAAGAGTGTGTGTCACAAACCCCATTGGACAGCGTGTGTGTAACAAAGACCCCTGGACAGTGTGTGTGTCACAAATCCCTCTAGACAGTGTGTGTGTCAGAAAGCCCATTGGACAGTGTGTGTGTCAAAAACCCCATTGGACAGCGTTTGTGTCACAAACACCCCTGGACATGATGTGTGTCACAAACCTCATTGGACAGGCTGTGTGTCACAAACCCCATTGGGAAGCCTGAGTGTCACAAGTCCCATTGAACAGCGTGTGTGACAAATGCTCCTGGACAGCGTGTGTGTCAGAAATACCATTGGACAGCGTGTGTGTCACAAACACCCCTGGACAGAGTGTGTGTCACAAACACCATTGGACAGCATTTGTAGTCACAAACACCCCTGGAAACTCTGTGTGTCACAAACCCCATTGGGAAGCCTGAGTGTCACAAACCCCATTGGACAGCGTGTGTGTCACAAACTCCATTGAATAGCGTGTGTGTCACAAACTCCCCTGGACAAGGTGTGTGTCACAAACCCCATTGGACAGTGTGTGTGTCACAAACCGCAATGAACCGCGTGTGTTTCAGAAACCCCCTTAAACAATGTCTGTGTCACAAACTCCATTGGACAGCGTGTGTGTCACAGACCCCATTGGACAACGTGTGTGTCACGAATACACCTGGACAGGGTGTGTGTCACAGACCACATTGGGCAGCGTGTGTGTTACAAACCCCATTGGACATCTTATGTCCCATAGACCCCATTGGACAGTGTGTGTGACAGAAACACCCCTGGAAACCATTTGTGTCACAAACGTCCGTTGACAGAGTCTGTGTCACAAACCCCATTCGACAGCGTGTGTGTCACAAACCCCATTGGACAGTGTTTGTGTCACAACCACCCCTGGACATGGTGTGTGTCACAAACCTGATTGGACAGGCTGTGTGTCACAAACCCCATTGGGAAGCCTGAGTGTCACAAGTCCCATTGGACAGTGTGTGTGTCACAAACCCCATTGAACAGCGTGTGTGTCACAAACACCCCTGGACAAGGTGGGTGTCACAAACCCCATTGGACAGTGTGTGTGTCACAAACCCCAATGAACCGCGTGTGTTTCAGAAATCTCATTGGACAGCGTGTGTTTCACAAGTCCCATTGGACAATGTGTGTGACACAAACTTTATTGGACTGTGTGTGTGTCACAAACCCATTGGACAGGGTGTATGTCACAAAAACCCCTGGACAGCGTGTCTGTCAGGAATCCCATTGGACAGCTTTTGTGTCACAAACACCCCTGGAAAATGTTTGTGTCACAAAGACACCTGGACATGGTATGTGTCACAAACCCCTTTGGACAGTGTGTGTGTCACACTGTCCATTGGAAAGCCTGTGTTTCCCAAACCCCATTGGACAGCATGTGTGTCACAAAATCCATTGGATAGTGTGTGTAACAACACCCCTTGGACAATGTGTGTGTCACAAACCCTCCTAAACAGAGTGTGTGTCAGAAAGCCCATTGGAGAATGTGTGTGTCACAAACCCCATTGGACAGCGTGTGTGTCACAAACCCCATTTCACAGCGTGTGTGTGTCACAAACCCCATTGGGCAGTGTGTGTTTAACAAAGACCCCTGGACAGCGTGTGTGTCACAAACCCAGTGAACAGGGTGTGTGTCAGAAAGACCCTTGCACAGGGTGTGTATCACAAACCCCATTGGAAAGTGTGTGTGTCACAAATCCCATTGAAAAGCGTGTGTGTCACAAACCCCATTGGACAGGGTGTGTATCACAAACCCCATTGAACAGCGTGTGTATCACAAACCCCATTGGACAGAGTGTGGTTCACAAACCCCATTGGACATCATGTGTATCAAATGCCCCTGGACAGCGTGTGTGTCACAAACCCCATTGGACAACGTGTGTGTCACAAACACCCCTGGACAACGTGGGTGTCACAAACCCCATTGGACAGTGTGTGTGTCACAAACCCCAATGAACCGCGTGTGTTTCAGAAACCCCCTTAAACAAGGTCTGTGTCACAAACTCCATTGGACAGCGTGTGTGTCACAGACCCCATTGGACAGCGTGTGTGTCACAAACCCCATTGGACATCGTGTGCGTCAAATGCCCCTGGACAGAGTCTGTGTCACAAACCCCATTGGACAGTGTGTGTGTAACAAACACCCATGGAAACCGCTTGTGTCACAAACGTCCGTGGACAGTGTGTGTGTCACAAACGCCATTGGATAATGTGTGTGTAACAGACCCCATTGGACAGCGTGTGTGTCACGAACACCGCTGGACAGCGTGTGTGTCACAAACCCCATTGGGCAGCGTGTGTGCCACAAACCCCATTGGACATCGTGTGTGACAATTGCCCCTGGACAGCGTCTGTGTCACAAACCCCATTGGAAAGTGTGTGTGTCACAAACACCCCTGGAAACCGTTTGTGTCACAAACGTCCGTGGACAGGGTGTGTGTCACAAACGCCATTGGACAGCGTGTGTGTCACAAACCCCATTGGACAGCCTGTGTGTCACAAACACCCCTGGACATGGTGTGTGTCACAAACCGCTTTGGACAGGCTGTGTGTGACAAACCCCACTGGGAAGTGTGTGTGTCATAAATCCCATTAGGCAGCGTGTGTGTCACAAACGCCATTGGACAGCGTGTGTGTCACAAAGGCCCCTGGACAGAGTGTGTGTCAACAAATCCCATTAGACAGTGTGTGTGTCACAAACCCCATTGAAGAGTGTGTGTGTCACAAAGCCCATTAAACAGGGTCTGTGTCACAAACCCTATTGGACAGCGTGTGTGTCACAAAGGCCCCTGGACTGGGTGTGTGTCACAAACCCCATTGGATAGTGTATGTGTCAGAAACCATATTGGGCAGCGTGTGTGTCACAAACCCCTTTGGACAGCGTGTGTCACAACGACCCCTGGATACTGTGTGTGTAACAAAGCCCCCTATACAGTGTGTGTGTCACAAACCCCAGTGAATAGCGTGTGTGTCACAAAGCCCATTAGACAGCCTGTGTGTCACAAACCCCATTGAACAGCATGTACTTCACAAACACCCCTGGACACCTTTTTTGTCACAAACGTTCCTGGACAGGGTTTGTGTCACAAACTGCATTGGACAGCGTGTGTGTGACAAACACCCCTCGACACCGTTTGTGTCACAAACGACCCTGGACAGGGTGCGTGACATAAACCCCATTGGAGAGTGTGTGTGTCACAAACCCCATTGGACAATGTGTTTGTCACAACCCCCATTCGACAGCGTGTGTGTCACAAACGCCCCTAGACAGCATGTGTGTTACAAACCCCATCGGAGAGTGTCAAGAGTGTGTGTCTCACAAATCTCATTGGACAGCGTGTGTTTCACAAATCCCATTGGACAGTGTGTGTGACACAAACTTTATTGGACTGCGTGTGTGTCACAAACCCATTGGACAGGGTGTATGTCACAAAAACCCCTGGACAGCGTGTCTGTCAGAAATCCCATTGGACAGCTTTTGTGTCACAAACACCCCTGGAAAATGTTTGTGTCACAAAGACACCTGGACATGGTATGTGTCACAAACCCCTTTGGACAGTGTGTGTGTCACACTGTCCATTGGAAAGCCTGTGTTTCCCAAACCCCATTGGACAGCATGTGTGTCACAAAATCCATTGGATAGTGTGTGTAACAACACCCTTTGGACAATGTGTGTGTCACAAACCCTCCTAAACAGAGTGTGTGTCAGAAAGCCCATTGGACAGTGTGTGTGTCACAAACCCCATTGGACAGCGTGTGTGTCATAAACCCCATTTCACAGCGTGTGTGTGTCACAAACCCCATTGGGAAGTGTGTGTTTAACAAAGACCCCTGGACAGCGTGTGTGTCACAAACCCAGTGAACAGGGTGTGTGTCAGAAAGACCCTTGCACAGGGTGTGTATCACAAACCCCATTGGAAAGTGTGTGTGTCACAAATCCCATTGAAAAGCGTGTGTGTCACAAACCCCATTGGACAGGGTGTGTATCACAAACCCCATTGAACAGCGTGTGTATCACAAACCCCATTGGACAGCGTGTGGTTCACAAACCCCATTGGACATCATGTGTATCAAATGCCCCTGGACAGCGTGTGTGTCACAAACCCCATTGGACAGTGTGTATGTCACAAATCCCATTGAACAGTGTGTGTGTAACAAATCGCATTCGACAGTGTGTGTGTCACAAACTCCATTGGACAGAGTGTGAGTCAAAAACCCCATTGGAAAGCGTGTGTGTCAGAAACCCCATTAAACAGGGTGTGTGTCAGAAATTCCATTGGAAAGAGTGTGTGTCACAAACCCCAATGGACAGCGTGTGTGTCACAAACGCCATTGGACAGTGTGTGTGTCAGAAAGCCCATTGAACAGTGTGTGTGTCCAAAACCCCATTGGACAGCGTGTGTGTCACAAAGAACCCTGGACAGCATGTGTGTCACAAACTCCATTGGACAGGGTGTGTATCACAAATCCCATTGGATAGCGTTTGTGTCACAAACACCCCTGGAAACTGTGTGTGTCACAAACACACCTGGACAGGGTGTGTGTAACAAACCCCTTTGGATAGTGTGTGTATCACACTGTAAATTGGACAGCCTGTGTGTCCCATACCCCATTGGACAGCGTGTGTGTCACAAAATCCATTGGATAGCGTGTGTAAAAACACCCCCTGGACAGTGTTTGTGTCACAAACCCCCCTAGACAGTGTATGTGTCACAAAGCCCATTAAACAGGGTGTGTGTCACAAACTCCATTGGACAGCGTGTGTGTCACAAACCCCATTGGACAACGTGTGTATAACAAACAGCCCTGGACATGGTGTGTGTCACAAACCTCATTGGACAGGCTGTGTGTCACAAACCCCATTGGACACAGTGCGTGTCACAAAGGTCCTTGGACAGGGTGTGTGTCACAAACCCCATTGGACAGTGTGTGTGTCACTAACCCCATTGGGCAGCGTGTGTGTCACAAATCCCATTGGACATCGTGTGTGACAAATGCCCCTGGACAGCGTGTGTGTCATAAACCCCATTGGACAGTGTGTGTGTAACAAAGACCCCTGGACAGCGTGTATGTCACAAACCCCAGTGGACAGGGTGTGTGTCACTAAGACCCCTGGACAACGTGTGTGTCACAAACCCCATTGGACAGTGTGTGTGTCACAAATCCCATTGAAAAGCGTGTGTGTAACAAACTCCATTGGACAGGGTGTGTATCACAAATCCCTTTGGATAGCGTTTGTGTCACAAACACCCCTGGAAACTCTGTGTGTCACAAACACACCTGGACAGGGTATGTGTAACAAACCCCTTTGGATAATGTGTGTATCACACTGTCAGTTGGACAGCCTGTGTGTCCCAAATCCCATTGGACAGCGTGTGTGTCAATAAATCCATTGGATAGCGTATGTAACAACACCCCCTGGTCAGTGTTTGTGTCACAAACCCCCCTAGACAGTGTGTGTGTCACAAAGCCCATTAAAAAGGGTGTGTGTCACAAACTCCATTGGACAGTGTGTGTGTCACAAACCCCACTGGACAGCGTGTATACCACGAACAACCCTGGACAGTGTGTGTGTCACAAACCCCATTGCACAGCGTGTGTGTCAAAAACCCCATTGGACAGTGAGTGTGTCAGAAACACCCCTGGACAGGGTGTGTATCACAAACTCCATTGGACAACGTGTGTCACAGACCCCATTGAACAGTGTGTGTGTCACAAACACCCCTGGAAACCGTTTGTGTCACAAACGTCCGTGGACAGGGTCTGTGTCAAAAACCCCATTGGACATCATGTGTGTCACAAACACCTCTGGACATGGTGTGTGTCACAAACCTCATTGGATAAACTGTGTGTGACAAACCCCATTCGGAAGCGTCTGTGTCACAAACCCTATTGGACAGCGTGTGTGTCACAAAGGCCCCTGGACAGGATGTGTGTCAAAAACCCCATGGAACAGCGTGTGTCTCACAAACCTCATTAAACAGAGTCTCTGTCACAAACCCCATTGGACACCGTCTGTGTCACAAACCCCATTGAACAGCGTGTGTGTCACAAAGGCCCTTGGGCAGGGTGTTTGTCACAAACCCCACTGGACAGTGTGTGTGTCACAAACCCCATTGGGCAGCGTGTGCGTCACAAACCCCACTGGACATCGTGTGTGACAAATACTCCTGAACAACGTGTGTGTCACAAACCCCATTGGACAGCGTGTGTGTCACAAACGCCTCTGGACAGGGTGTATGTCACAAACCCCATTGAATAGCGTGTGTGTCACAAACCCCATTCGACAGTGTGTGTTTCACAAACTCCATTGGACAGAGTGTAAGTCACAAACGCCATTGGAAAGCGTGTGTGTCACAAACCCCATTGAACAGGGTGTGTCTCATGAACACTCCTGGCAAGGGTGTGTGTCACAAACCCCATTGTACAGTGTGTGTGTCACAAACCCCATTGGACAGGGTGTGTATCACAAATCCCATTGCACTGCTTTTCTGTCACAAACACCCCTGGAAACTGTGTGTGTCACAAACACACCTGGACAGGGTATGTGTAACAAACCCCTTTGGATATTGTGTGTGTCACACTGTCAATTGGACAGCCTATGTGCCCCAAACCCCATTGGACAGCGTGAGTGTCACAAAATCCATTGGATAGCGTGTGTAAAAACACCCCCTGGACAGTATTTGTGTCACAAAACCCCCTAGACAGTGTATGTGTCACAAAGCCCATTAAACAGGGTGTGTGTCACAAACTCCATTGGACAGCGTGTGTGTCACAAACCCCATTGGACAGGGTGTGTCTCATGAACACCCCTGGCAAGGGTGTGTGTCACAAACCCCATTGGACAGTGTGTGTGTCACAAACCCCATTGGACAGTGAGTGTGTCACAAACACCCCTGGACAGGATGTGTATCCCAAACCCCATTGGACAGCGTGTGTCTCACAGACCCCATTGGACAGTGTGTGTGTCACAAACCCCATTGGACAGCGTATGTGGCACAAACGCCATTGAACAGCGTGTGTGTCACAAACCCCATTGGACAGCGGATGTGTCACAAACCTTATTAAATTGAGTGTGTGTCACAAACTCCATTGGACAGCGTGTGTGTCACAAACCCCATTAGACACGGTGTGTGTCACAAACGCCCCTGGACAGTGTGTGTATCACAAACCCCATTGGACAGGGTGGTTGTCACAAAGACCCCTGGACAGCGTTTGTGTCACAAACTCCATTGGACAGAGTGTGATTCACAAACCCCATTGGGAAGCGTGTGTGTCACAAATCCCATTGCACAGCGTGTGTGTCAGAAACTCCATTGGACAGCGTGTGTCACAAGCACACATGGACAGGTTGTGTGTCACAAACCCCATTGGACAACGTGTGTGTCACAAAACCCATTGAACAGCTGGTGTGTCACAAACCTTATGTGACAGAGGGTGTGTCAAGAACACTCCTGGACAGGGTGTGTGTCACAAAGCACTTTGGACAGGGTGTGTGTCATACTGTCCATTGGACAGCCTGTGTGTCTCACATCCCATTGGACAGCGTGTGTGTCACAAACCCCATTAAACAGGGTGTGTGTCAAAAACTCCTTTGGACAGCGTGCGTGTCACAAACCCCATTGGACAGCGTGTGTGTCACGAACACCCCTGGACAGTGTGTGTGTCACAAACCCCGGTGAACAGCGTGTGTGTCACAAATCCCATTGAACAGCGTGTGTGTCACAAACCCCTTTCAACAGTGTGTGTTTCACAAACTCCATAGGACAGAGTGTGAGCCACAAACCCCATTGGAAAGCGTGTGTGTCAGAAACCTCATTAAACAGGGTGTGTGTCACAAACTCCATTGGAACGAGTGTGTGTCACAAACCTCATTAGACAGGTTGTGTGTCAGAAACTCCATTGCACAGCGTGTGTTTCACAAACCCCATTAAACAGCGTGTGTGTGTCTCAAACCCCACTGGATAGTGTGTGTGTAACAAAGACCCCTGGACAGCGTGTGTGTCACAAACCCCTTTGGACACAATGCGTGTCACAAAGACCCTTGGACAGGGTGTGTGTCACAAACCCCAGTGGACAGAGTGTGTGTCACTATCTCCATTGGGCAGCGTGTGTATAACAAACCCCATTGGACAGCGTGTGTGTCACAAAATCCATTGGATAGCGTGTGTAAAAACACCCCCTGGACAGTGTTTGTGTCACAAACCCCCCTAGACAGTGTGTGTGTCACAAACCCCATTGGGCAGCGTGTGTGTCACAAACCCCATCGGACATCGTGTGTAACAGATGCCCCTGGACAGCGTGTATGTCACAAACCCCATTGGACAGTGTGTGTGTAACAAAGACCCCTGGACAGCGTGTCTGTCACAAACCCCATTGGACAGGGTGTGTGTCACTAAGACCCCTGGACAGCGTGTGTGTCACAAACCCCATTGGACAGTGTGTGTGTCACAAATCCCATTGAAAAGCGTGTGTGTGACAAACTCCATTGGACAGGGTGTGTATCACAAATCCCATTGGATAACGTTTGTGTTACAAACATCCCTGGAAACTGTGTGTGTCACAAACACACCTGGACAGGGTATGTGTAACAAACCCCTTTGGATAATGTGTGTATCGCACTGTCAATTGGACAGCCTGTGTGTCCCAAATCCCATTGGACAGCGTGTGTGTCAATAAATCCATTGGATAGCGTATGTAACAACACCCCCTGGTCAGTGTTTGTGTCACAAACCCCCCTAGACAGTGTGTGTGTGTCACAAAGCCCATTAAAAACGGTGTGTGTCACAAACTTCATTGGACAGTGTGTGTGTCACAAACCCCACTGGACAGCGTGTGTACCACGAACAACCCTGGACAGTGTGTGTGTCACAAACCCCATTGCACAGCGTGTGTGTCAAAAACCCCATTGGACAGTGGGTGTGTCAAAAACACCCCTGGACAGGGTGTGTATCACAAACTCCATTGGACAGCGTGTGTGTCACAGACCCCATTGAACACTGTGTGTGTCACAAACACCCCTGGAAACCGTTTGTGTCACAAACGTCCGTGGACAGGGTCTGTGTCAAAAACCCCATTGGACAGTATGTGTGTCACAAACACCCCTGGACATGGTGTGTGTCACAAACCTCATTGGATAGGCTGTGTGTGACAAACCCCATTCGGAAGCGTCTGTGTCACAAACCCCATTGGACAGCGTGTGTGTCACAAAGGCCCCTGGACAGGGTGTGTGTCAAAAACCCCATGGAACAGCGTGTGTCTCACAAACCCCATTAAACAGGGTCTCTGTCACAAATCCCATTGAACAGCGTGTGTGTCACAAAGGCCCTTGGGCAGGGTGTTTGTCACAAACCCCACTGGACAGTGTGTGTGTCACAAACCCCATTGGACAGCGTGTGTGTCACAAACGCCTCTGGACAGGGTGTATGTCACAAACCCCATTGAACAGCATGTGTGTCACAAACCCCATTCGACAGTGTGTGTTTCACAAACTCCATTGGACAGAGTGTAAGTCACAAACGCCATTGGAAAGCGTGTGTGTCACAAACCCCATTGAACAGGGTGTGTCTCATGAACACCCCTGGCAAGGGTGTGTGTCACAAACCCCATTGGACAGTGTGTGTGTCACAAACCCCATTGGACAGTGAGTGTGTCACAAACACCCCTGGACCGGGTGTGTATCACAAACCCCATTGGTCAGCGTGTGTCTCACAGACCCCATTGGACAGTGTGTGTGTCACAAATCCCATTGGACAGCGTATGTGGCACAAACGCCATTGAACAGCGTGTGTGTCACAAACCCCATTGGACAGCGGATGTGTCACAAACCTTACTAAATATAGTATGTGTCACAAACTCCATTGGACAGCGTGTGTGTCACAAACCCCATTGGACACGGTGTGTGTCACAAACGCCCCTGGACAGTGTGTGTGTCACAATCCCCATTGGACAGGGTGGTTGTCACAAAGACCCCTGGACAGCGTGTGTGTCACAAACTCCATTGGACAGAGTGTGATTCACAAACCCCATTGGGAAGCGTGTGTGTCACAAATCCCATTGCACAGCGTGTGTGTCAGAAACTCGATTGGACAGCGTGTGTCACAAACACACATGGACAGGTTGTGTGTCACAAACCCCATTGGACAGCGTGTGTGTCACAAACCCCATTGAACAGCGGGTGTGTCACAAACCTTATGTGACAGAGGGTGTGTCAAGAACACCCCTGGACAGGGTGTGTGTCACAAAGCACTTTGGACAGGGTGTGTGTCATACTGTCCATTGGACAGCCTGTATGTCTCACATTCCATTGGACATCGTGTGTGTCACAAACCCCATTAAACAGGGTGTGTGTCAAAAACTCCTTTGGACAGCGTGCGTGTCACCAACCCCATTGGACAGCGTGTGTGTCACGAACACCCCTGGACAGTGTGTGTGTCACAAACCCCAGTGAACAGCGTGTGTGTCACAAATCCCATTGAACAGCGTGTGTGTCACAAACCCCTTTCAACAGTGTGTGTTTCACAAACTCCATTGGACAGATTGTGAGCCAAAACCCCATTGGAAAGCGTGTGTGTCAGAAACCTCATTAAACAGGGTGTGTGTCACAAACTCCATTGGAACGAGTGTGTGTCACAAATCTCATTAGACAGGGTGTGTGTCAGAAACCCCATTGCACAGCGTGTGTTTCACAAACCCCATTGAACAGCGTGTGTGTGTCTCAAACCCCACTGGACAGTGTGTGTGTAACAAAGACCCGTGGACAGCGTGTGTGTCACAAACCCTAGTGGACAGAATCTGTGTCACAAATCCCATCGGACAGCGTGTGTGTCATGAACAACCCTGGACAGGGTGTGTGTCACAAACTCCATTGGACAGCATGTGTGTCACAAACCCCATTGGACAGTGGGTGTGTCACAAATACCCCTTTATAGGGTGTGTATCACAAACCCCATTGGACAGCGTGTGTGTCACAGACCCCATTGGACAGTGTGTGTGTCACAAACACCCCTGGAAACCGTTTGTGTCACAAACGTCCATGGACAGGGTCTGTGTCACAAACCCCATTCGACAGAGTGTGTGTCACAAACCCCATTGGACAGTCTGTGTGTCACAAACAGCCCTGGACATGGTGTGTGTCACAAACCTCATTGAATAGGCTGTGTGTCACAAACCACATTGGGAAGCGTCTATGTCACAAACCCCATTGGAGAGCGTGTGTGTCAGAACGTCGCCTGGACAGGGTGTGTGTCACAAACCACATTGAACAGCGTGTCTCTCACAAGGCCCATTAAACAGAGTCTCTGTCACAAACCCCGTTGGACAGCGTCTGTGTCACAAACCCCATTGAACAGCGTCTGTGTCACAAAGGCCCTTGGACAGGGTGTGTGTCACAAACCCAATGGACAGCGTGTGTGTCACAAACCCCATTGGGCAGCGTGTGTGTCACAAATCCCATTGCACAGCGTGTGTGTCACAAACTCCATCGGGCAGCGTGTGTCACAAGCACCCATGGACAGGGTGTGTGTCACTAACCCCATTGGACAGCGTGTGTGTTACAAAGCCCATTGGACAGCGTGTCTGTCACAAACCCCATTAAACAGGATGTGTACCACAAACTCCATTGGACAGCGTGTGTGACACAAACCCCATTGGACAGCGTGTGTGTAACAAACACCGCTGGACAGGGTATGTGTCACAAACCCCATTGGACAGCGTATGTGGCACAAAGCCCATTGGGCAGCGTGTGTGTCACAAACCCCATTGAATAGAGTGTGTTACAAACCCCATTGGACAGCGTGTGTCACAAAATCCATTGGATAGCGTGTGTAAAAACACCCCCTGGACAGTGTTTGTGTCACAAACCCCCCTAGACAGTGTGTGTGTCACAAAGCCCATTAAACAGGGTGTGTGTCACAAACTCCATTGGACAGCGTGTGTGTCACAAACCCCATTGGACAGTGTGTGTATAACAAACAGCCCTGGACATGGTGTGTGTCACAAACCTCATTGGACAGGCTGTGTGTCACAAACCCCATTGGACACTGTGTGTGTCACAAAGGCCCTTGGACAGGGTGTGTGTCACAAACCCCATTGGACAGTGTGTGTGTCACAAATCCCATTGAAAAGCGTGTGTGTCACAAACTCCATTGGACAGGGTGTGTATCACAAATCCCATTGGACAGCGTTTGTGTCACAAACACCCCTGGAAACTGTGTGTGCAACTAACACACCTGGACAGGGTATATGTAACAAACCCCTTTGGATAGTGCGTCTGTCTCACTGTCAATTGGACAGCCTGTGTGTCCCAAATCCCATTGGACAGCGTGTGTGTCCAAAAATCCATAGGATAGTGTGTGTAACAACACCCCCTGAACAGTATTTGTGTCACAAACCCCCATAGACAGTGTGTGTGTGTCACAAAGCCCATTAAACAGGGTGTGTGTCACAAACTCCATTGGACAGAGTGCGAGTCACAAACCCCGTTGGAAAGCGTGTGTGTCACAAACCCCATTAATCAGGGTGTGTGTCGCAAACCCCATTGGACAGTGGGTGTGTCACGAACACCCCTGGACAGGGTGTGTGTCACAAACCCCATTGGACAGCGTGCGTTTCACAAACCCCATTGGACAGCGTGTGTGTCATGAAGACCCCTGGACACGGTGTCTGTCACAAACCTCATTGGATCGACTGTGTGTCATAAACCCCATTGGGAAGTGTTTGTGTCACAAATCCCATTAGACAGCGTGTGTGTCACAAACCCCATTGGACAGCGTGTGTTTCACTAACCCCATTGCTCAGCGTGTGTGTCACACACCTCACTGGACATCGTGTGTGACAAATGCTCCTGAACAGCGTGTGTGTCACAAACCCCATTGGACAGAGTGTGTGTCACAAAAACCCCTGGACAGCGTGTGTGTCGCAGACCCCATTGAACAGCATGTGTGTCAGAAACCCCATTCGACAGTGTGTGTGTCACAAACTCCATTGGACAGAGTGTAAGTCACAAACCCCATTGGAAAGCGTGTGTGTCACAAACCCCATTAAACAAGGTTTGTGTCACAAACTCCATTGTAAAAGGGCGTGTCACAAACACCCCTGGACAGGGTGTGTGTCACAAAGCCCACTGGACAGCGTGTGTATCAAAAATACCATCGAACAGCATGTGTGTCAAAAAACCCCTTCAACAGTGTGTGTTTCACAAACTCCATTGGACATAGTGTGAGCCACAAACCCCTTTGGAAAGCGTGGGTGTCAGAAACCTCATTAAACAGGGTGTGTGTCACAAACTCGATTGGGCAACGTGTGTGTCACAAACCCCATTGGACCGCGTGTGTGTCACAAACGCCCCTGGACAGTGTGTGTGCACAAACCCCACTGGACAGGTTGTATGTTACAAAGAACCCTGGAAAGCGTTTGTGTTCCAAACCCCATTGAACAGAGTGTGAGTCACTAACCATATTGGAAAGTGTGTGTGTCACATACCCCATTGGACAGGGTGTGTATCACAAATTCCATTGGATAGCGTTTGCGTCACAAACACCCCTGGAAACTGTGTGTGTCACAAACACACCTGGACAGGGTATGTGTAACAAACCCCGTTGGATATTGTGTGTGTCACACTGTCAATTGGACAGACTGTGTGTCCCAAACCCCATTGGACAGCGTGTGTGTCAAAAAATCCATTGGATAGCGTGTGTAACAACACCCCCTGGACACTGTTTGTGTCACAAACGCCCTTGACAGTGTGTGTGTGTCAAAAAACCCATTAAACAGGGTGTGTGTCACAAACTCCATTGGACAGCGTGTGTGTCACAAACCCCACTGGACAGCGTGTGTGTCACGAACAACCCTGGACATGGTGTGTGTCACAAACCCCATTGCACAGCGTGTGTGTCACAAACTCCATTGGACAGTGGGTGTGTCACAAACACCCCTGGACAGGGTGTGTACCACAAACCCCATTCGACAGCGTGTGTGTCACAAACCCCATTGGACAGCCTGTGTGTCACAAACCCCACTGGGAAGCGTGTGTGTCACAAACCCCATCGGACATTGTGTGTGACAAATGCCTCGGGACCGCGTGTGTGTCACAAACCCCATTGGGCAATGTGTGTGTAACAAAGACCTCTGGACAGCGTGTGTGTCACAAACCCCAGTGGACAGGATGTGTGTCACTAAGACCCCTGGACAGCGTGTGTGTCACAAACCCCATTGGACAGTGTGTGTGTCACAAATCCCATTGAAAAGTGTGTGTTTCACAAACTCCATTGGACAGAGTGTGTATCACAAATCCCATTGGATAGCGTTTGTGTCACAAACACCCCTGGAAACTGTGTGTGTCACAAACACACCTGGACAGGGTATGTGTAACAAACCCCTTTGGATACTGTGTGTATCACACTGTCAATTGGACAGCCTGTGTGTCCCAAACCCCATTGGACAGCGTGTGTGTCAAAAACTCCATTGGATAGGGTGTGTAACAACACCCCCTGGACAGTGTTTGTGTCACAACCTCCCCTAGACAGTGTGTGTGTGTCAAAAAGCCCATTAAACAGGGTGTGTGTCACAAACTCCATTGGACATCGTGTGTGTCACAAACTCCATTGGACAGTGTGTGTGTAACAAAGATCCCTTGACAGCGTGTGTGTCACAAACCCTAGTGAACAGGGTGTGTGTCGCAAATCCCATTGAAAAGCGTGCGTATCACAAACTCCATTGGACAGGGTGTGTATCACAAATCCCATTGGATAGCGTTTGTGTCACAAACACCCCTGGAAACTGTGTGTGTAACAAACACACCTGGATCGGGTATGTGTAACAAACCCCTTTGGATTGTGTGTGTTTCACACTGTCAATTGGACAGCGTGTGTGTCCCAAACCCCATTGGACAGCGTTTGTGTCAAAAAAAACATTGGATAGGGTGTGTAACAACACCCCCTGGACAGTGTTTGTGTCACAACCCCCCCTAGACAGTGTGTGTGTGTCAAAAAGCCCATTAAACAGGGTGTGTGTCCCAAACTCCATTGTACAGCGTGTGTGTCAGAAATCCCACTGGACAGCGTGTGTGTCACGAACAACCCTGGGCAGTCTGTGTGTCACAAACCCCAATGCACAGCGTGTGTGTCACAAACCCCACTGGACAGCGTGTGTGTCACGAACAATCCTGGACAGTCTGTGTTTCACAAACCCCATTGCACAGCGTGTGTGTCACAGACCCCATTGGACAGTGTGTGTGTCACAAACACCCCTGGAAACCGTTTGTATCACAAACGTCCCTGGACAGGGTCTGTGTCACAAACCCCATTCGACACCGTGTCTGTCACAAACGTCATTGGACAGCCTGTGTGTTACAAACCCCACTGGGCAGCGTGTGTGTCACAAACACCCCTAGACAGGGTGTGTGGAACAATCCTCATTGGACAGTGTGTGTGTCACAAAGACCCCTGGACAGTGTGTGTGTCACAAATCCCATTGGACAGTGTGGGTCACAAGCACCCATAGACAGGGTGTCTGTCACAAACCCCATTGGACAACATGTGTGTCACAAAGACCCCTGGACAGTGTGTGTGTCACAAATCCCATTGGACAGTGTGTGTCACAAGAACCTATAGACAGGGTGTCTGTCAGAAACCCCATTAGACAGCATGTGTGTCACAAACCCCATTGAACAGCGTGTGTGTCACAAACCCCAGTGGACAGGGTGTGTGTCACAAAGGCCCCTGGACAGTGTGTGTGTCACAAACCCCATTCGACAGTGTGTGTCTAAAGCACCCATGGACAGGGTGTGTGTCACAAATTCCATTGGACAGCGTGTGTTTCACAAACCACAATTGAACAGCGTGTGTGTCACAAACCCCATTCGACAGCGTTTGTGTCACAAACTTTATTAAACAGGGTGTGTGTCACAAACTCGATTGGACAGCGTGTGTGTCACAAACTCCATTGGACAGAGTGTAAGTCACAGACTCCATTGGAAAGCGTGTGTGTCACAAACCCCATTAAAAAGGATTTGTGTCACAAACTCCATTGGAAAGAGTGTGTGTCACAAACACCACTGGACAGGGTGTGTGTCACAAACCCCATTGGACAGCGTATGTGTCACAAAGCCCATTGGACAGCGTGTGTGTCACAAATACCATTGGATAGCGTTTCTGTCACAAACACCCCTGGAAACTGTGTGTGTCACAAACACACCTAGACAGGGTATGTGTAACAAACCTCTTTGGATATTGTGTGTGTCACACTGTCAATTGGACAGCCTGTGTGTCACAAACCCCATTATGAAGTGTGGTTGTCACAAATCCCATTAGACAGCGTCTGTGTCACAAACCCCATTGGGCACCGTGTGTGTCACAAACACGCCTGGACAGGGTGTGTGTCACAAACCCCACTGGACAGTGTGTGTGTCACAAACCCCACTGGGCAGCGTGTGTGTCACAAACCCCATTGGACAGTGTGTTTGTAACAAAGACCCCTGGACAGCTTGTGTGTCACAAACCCCATTGAACAGAGTGTGAGTCACTAACCCCATTGGAAAGCGTGTGAGTCACAAACCCCATTGGACAGGGCGTGTATCACAAATCCCATTGCACTGCGTTTCTGTCACAAACACCCCTGGAAACTGTGTGTGTCTCAAACACACCTGGACAGGGTATGTGGAACAAACCCCTTTGGATATTGTGTGTGTCACACTGTCAATTGGACAGCCTGTGTGTCCCAAACCCCATTGGACAGCGTGAGTGTCACAAAATCCATTGGATAGCATGTGTAAAAACACCCCCTAGACAGTGTTTGTGTCACAACCCCCCCTAGACAGTGTATGTGTCACAAAGTCCACTAAACATGGTGTGTGTCACAAACTCCATTGGGCAGCGTGAGTGTCACAAACCCCATTGGACAGCGTGTGTGTAACAAACAGCCCTGGACATGGTGTGTGTCACAAACTCCATTGGACAGGGTGTGTATCACAAATCCCATTGGATAGCGTTTGCGTCACAAACACCCCTGGAAACTGTGTGTGTCACAAACACACCTGGACAGGGTATGTGTAACAAACCCCTTTGGATAGTGTGTGTTTCACACTGTGAATTGCACAGCCTGTGTGTCCCAAACCATATTGGACAGCGTGTGTGTCAAAAAATCCATTGGATAGTGTGTGTAACAACACCCCCTGGACACTGTTTGTGTCACAAATCCCCCTAGACAGTGTGTGTGTGTCAAAAAGCCCATTAAACAGGGTGTGTGTCACAAAGTCCATTGGACAGCGTGTGTGTCACAAACCCCACTGGACAGCGTGTGTGTCACGAACAACCCTGGACAGTGTGTGTGTCACAAACCCCATAGCACAGCGTGTGTGTCACAAACCCCATTGGACAGTGGGTGTGTCACAAACACCCCTGGACAGGGTGTGTACCACAAACCCCATTGGACAGCGTGTGTGTCACAGACCCCATTGGACAGTGTGTGTGTCACAAACACCCCTGGAAACCGTTTGTGTCACAAACGTCCGTCGACAGGGTCTTTGTCACAAACCCCATTCGACAGCGTGTGTGTCACAAACCCCATTGGACAGCCTGTGTGTCATAAACCCCACTGGGCAGCGTGTGTGTCACAAACCCCATCGGACAGTGTGTGTGTCACAAATCCCATCGGACATCGTGTGTGACAAATGCCCCGGGACAGCGTGTGTGTCACAAACTCCATTGGACAGTGTGTGTGTAACAAAGACCCCTGGACAGCGTGTGTGTCACAAACCCCAGTGGACAGGATGTGTGTCACTAAGACCTCTGGAAAGCGTGTGTGTCACAAACCCCATTGGACAGTGTGTGTGTCACAAATCCCATTGAAAAGCGTGTGTGTCACAAACTCCATTGGACAGGGGTGTGTATCACAAATCCCATTGGATAGCGTTTGCGTCACAAACACCCCTGGAAACTGTGTGTGTCACAAACACACCTGGACAGGGTATGTGTAACAAACCCCTTTGGATAGTGTGTGTATCACACTGTCAATTGGACAGCCTGTGTGTCCCCAACCCCATTGGACAGCGTGTGTGTCAAAAAATTCATTGGATAGCATGTGTAACAACACCCCCTGGACAGTGTTTGTGTCACAACCCCCCCCTAGACAGTGTTTGTGTGTCAAAAAGCCCATTAAACAGGGTGTGTGTCAAAAACTCCATTGGACACCGTGTGTGTCACAAACCCCATTGGACAGTGTGTGTGTAACAAAGACCCCTTGACAGCGTGTGTGTCACAAACCCCTGTGGACAGGGTGTGTGTCGCAAATCCCATTGAAAAACGAGTGTGTCACAAACTCCATTGGACAGGGTGTGTATCACAAATCCCATTGGATAGCGTTTGTGTCACAAACACCTCTGGAAACTGTGTGTGTCACAAATACACCTGGACAGGGTATGTGTAACAAACCCCTTTGGATAGTGTGTGTTTCATACTGTCAATTGGACATCGTGTGTGTCCCAAACCCCATTGGACAGCGTGTGTGTCAAAAAAACCATTGGATAGGGTGTGTAACAACACCCCCTGGAGAGTGTTTGTGTCACAACCCCCTCTAGAGAGTGTGTGTGTGTCAAAAAGCCCATTAAACAGGGTGTGTGTCACAAACTCCATTGGAAAGCGTGTGAGTCACAAACTCCACTGGACAGCGTGTGTGTCACGAACAACCCTGGACAGTGTGTGTGTCACAAACCCCATTGCACAGCGTGTGTGTCACAAACCCCATTGGACAGTGGGTTTGTCACAAACACCCCTGGACAAGGTGTGTACCACAAACTCCATTGGACAGCGTGTGTGTCACAGACCCCGTTGGACAGTGTGTGTGTCACAAACACCCCTGGAAACCGTTTGTGTCACAAACGTCCCTGAACAGGGTCTGTATCACAAACGCCATTGGACACCGTATGTGTCACAAACCCCATTGGACAGCCTGTGTGTTACAAACGCCACTGGGCAGTGTGTGTGTCACAAACCCCATCAGACATCGTGTGTGACAAATGTCCCGGGACAGCGTGTGTGTCACAAACCCCATTAGACAGTGTGTGTGCAACAAAGACCCCTGGACAGCGTATGTGTCACAAACCTCAGTGGACACGGTGTGTGTCACTAAGACCCCTGGACAGCGTGTGTGTCACAAACCCCATTGGACAGTGTGTGTGTCACAAATCCCATTGAAAAGCGTGTGTGTCACAAACCCCATTCGACAGCGTGTGTGTCACAAACCTTATTAAACAGGTTGTGTGTCACACACTCGATTGGACAGCGTGTGTTTCACAAACCCCATTGGACAGCGTGTGTGTCACAAACGCCCCTGGACAGTGTGTGTGCACAAACCCCACTGGACAGGTTGTATGTCACAAAGACCCCTGGACAGCGTGTGTGTCACAAACCCCATTGAACAGAGTGTGAGTCACTAACCCCATGGGAAAACGTGTGTGTCACAAACCCCATTGGACACGGTGTGTCTCACAAATCTCATTGGATAGCGTTTCTGTCACAAACACCCCTGGAAACTGTGTGTGTCACAAACACACCTAGACAGGGTATGTGTAACAAAACCCTTTGGATATTGTGTGTGTCACACTGTCAATTGGACAGCCTGTGTGTCCCAAACCCCATTGGACAGCGTGAGTGTCACAAAATCCATTGGATAGCGTGTGTAAAAACACTCCCTGGACACTGTTTGTGTCACAAACCCCCCTAGACAGTGTATGTGTCACAAAGCCCATTAAACAGGGTGTGTGTCACAAACTCCATTGGACAGAGTGTGTGTCACAAACCCCATTGGACAGCGTGTGTGTAACAAACAGCCCTGGACATGGTGTGTGTCACAAACCTCATTGGACAGGCTGTGTGTCACAAACCCCATTATGAAGTGTGGCTGTCACAAATCCCATTAGACAGTGTCTGTGTCACAAACTTCATTGGGCACCGTGTGTGTCACAAACACGCCTGGACAGGGTGTGTGTCACAAACCCCACTGGACAGTGTCTATGTCACAAACCCCACTGGGCAGCGTGTGTGTCACAAACCCCATTGGACAGTGTGTTTGTAACAAAGACCCCTGGACAGTGTGTGTGTCACAAACCCCATTGAACAGAGTGTGAGTCACTAACCCCATTGGAAAGCGTGTGAGTCACAAACCCCATTGGACAGGGTGTGTATCACAAATCCCATTGCACTGCGTTTCTGTCACAAACACCCCTGGAAACTGTGTGTGTCTCAAACACAACTGGACAGGGTATGTGGAACAAACCCCTTTGGATATTGTGTGTGTCACACTGTCAATTGGACAGCCTGTGTGTCCCAAACCCCATTGGACAGCGTGAGTGTCACAAAATCCATTGGATAGCATGTGTAACAACACCCCCTGGACAGTGTTTGTGTCACAACCCCCCCTAGACAGTGTATGTGTCACAAAGCCCACTAAACAGGGTGTGTGTCACAAACTCCATTGGGCAGCTTGAGTGTCACAAACCCCATTGGACAGTGTGTGTGTAACAAACAGCCCTGGACATGGTGTGTGTCACATACTCCATTGGACAGGGTGTGTATCACAAATCCCATTGGATAGCGTTTGCGTCACAAACACCCCTGGAAACTGTGTGTGTCACAAACACACCTGGACTGGGTATGTGTAACAAACCCCTTTGGATAGTGTGTGTTTCACACTGTGAATTGCACAGCCTGTGTGTCCCAAACCATACTGGACAGTGTGTGTGTCAAAAAATCCATTGGATAGCGTGTGTAACAACACCCCCTGGACACTGTTTGTGTAACAAACCCCCCTAGACAGTGTGTGTGTGTCAAAAAGCCCATTAAACAGGGTGTGTGTCACAAAGTCCATTGGACAGCGTGTGTGTCACAAACCCCACTGGACAGCGTGTGTGTCACGAACAACCCTGGACAGTGTGTGTGTCACAAACCCCATTGCACAGCGTGTGTGTCACAAACCCCATTGGACAGTGGGTTTGTCACAAACACCCCTCGACAGGGTGTGTACCACAAACACCATTGGACAGCGAGTTTGTCACAGACCACATTGGACAGTGTGTGTGTCACAAACACCCCTGGAAACCGTTTGTGTCACAAACGTCCCTGGACAGGGTCTGTATCACAAACCCCATTGGACACCGTATGTGTCACAAACCCCATTGGACAGTCTGTGTGTTACAAACTCCACTGGGCAGTGTGTGTGTCACAATCCCCATCAGACATCGTGTGTGACAAATGCCCCGGGACAGCGTGTGTGTCACAAACCCCATTGGACAGTGTGTGTGTAACAAAGACCCCTGGACAGTGTATATGTCACAAACCTCAGTGGACACGGTGTGTGTCACTAAGACCCCTGGACAGCGTGTGTGTCACAAACCCCATTGGACAGTGTGTGTGTCACAAACCTTATTAAACAGGTTGTGTGTCACACACTCGATTGGACAGCGTGTGTGTCACAAACCCCATTGGACAACGTGTGTGTCACAAACGCCCCTGGACAGTGTGTGTGCACAAACCCCACTGGACAGGTTGTATGTCACAAAGACCCCTGGACAGCGTGTGTGTCACAAACCCCATTGAACAGAGTGTGAGTCACTAACCCCATGGGAAAGCGTGTGTGTCACAAACCCCATTGGACACAGTGTGTCTCACAAATCCCATTGGATAGCGTTTCTGTCACAAACACCCCTGGAAACTGTGTGTGTCACAAACACACCTAGACAGGGTATGTGTAACAAAACCCTTTGGATATTGTGTGTGTCACACTGTCAATTGGACAGCCTGTGTGTCCCAAACCCCATTGGACAGCGTGAGTGTCACAAAATCCATTGGATAGCGTGTGTAAAAACACCCCCTGGACAGTGTTTGTGTCACAAACCCCCCTAGACAGTGTATGTGTCACAAAGCCCACTAAACAGGGTGTGTGTCACAAACTCCATTGGGCAGCGTGTGTGTCACAAACCCCATTGGACAGCGTGTGTGTAACAAACAGCCCTGGACATGGTGTGTGTCACAAACCTCATTGGACAGGCTGTGTGTCACAAACCCCATTATGAAGTGTGGCTGTCACAAATCCCATTAGACAGCGTCTGTGTCACAAACCCCATTGGGCACCGTGTGTGTCACAAACACGCCTGGACAGGGTGTGTGTCACAAATCCCACTGGACAGTGTGTGTGTCACAAACCCCACTGGGCAGCGTGTGTGTCACAAACCCCATTGGACAGTGTGTTTGTAACAAAGACCCCTGGACAGCGTGTGTGTCACAAACCCCATTGAACAGAGTGTGAGTCACTAACCCCATTGGAAAGCGTGTGTGTCACAAACCCCATTGGACAGGGTGTGTATCACAAATCCCATTGCACTGCGTTTCTGTCACAAACACCCCTGGAAACTGTGTGTGTCTCAAACACACCTGGTCAGGGTATGTGGAACAAGCCCCTTTGGATATTGTGTGTGTCACACTGTCAATTGGACAGCCTGTGTGTCACAAACCCCATTGGACAGCGTGAGTGTCACAAAATCCATTGGATAGCATGTGTAAAAACACCCCCTGGACAGTGTTTGTGTCACAACCCCCCCTAGACAGTGTATGTGTCACAAAGCCCACTAAACAGGGTGTGTGTCACAAACTTCATTGGGCAGCTTGAGTGTCACAAACCCCATTGGACAGCGTGTGTGTAACAAACAGCCCTGGACATGGTGTGTGTCACAAACTCCATTGGACAGGGTGTGTATCACAAATCCCATTGGATAGCGTTTGCGTCACAAACACCCCTGGAAACTGTGTATGTCACAAACACACCTGGACAGGGTATGTGTAACAAACCCCTTTGGATAGTGTGTGTTTCACACTGTCAATTGCACAGCCTGTGTGTCCCAAACCATATTGGACAGCGTATGTTTAAAAAAATCCATTGGATAGTGTGTGTAACAACACCCCCTGGACACTGTTTGTGTCACAAACCACCCTAGACAGTGTGTGTGTGTCAAAAAGCCCATTAAACAGGGTGTGTGTCACAAAGTCCATTGGACAGCGTGTGTGTCACAAACCCCACTGGACAACGTGTGTGTGACGAACAACCCTGGACAGTGTGTGTGTCACAAACCCCATTGCACAGCGTGTGTGTCACAAACCCCATTGGACAGTGGGTGTGTCACAAACACCCCTGGACAGGGTGTGTACCACAAACCCCATTGGACAGCGTGTGTGTCACAGACCTCATTGGACAGTGTGTGTGTCACAAACACCCCTGGAAACCGTTTGTGTCACAAACGTCCGTCGACAGGGTCTGTGTCACAAACCCCATTCGACAGCGTGTGTGTCACAAACCCCATTGGACAGCCTGTGTGTCATAAACCCCACTGGGCAGCGTGTGTGTCACAAACCCCATCGGACAGTGTGTGTGTCACAAATCCCATCGGACATCGTGTGTGACAAATGCTCGGGGACAGCGTGTGTGTCACAAACCCCATTGGACAGTGTGTGTGTAACAAAGACCCCTGGACAGCGTGTGTGTCACAAACCCCAGTGGACAGGGTGTGTGTCACTAAGACCCCTGGAAAGCGTGTGTGTCACAAACCCCATTGGACAGTGTGTGTGTCACAAATCCCATTGAAAAGCGTGTGTGTCACAAACTCCATTGGACAGGGGTGTGTATCACAAATCCCATTGGATAGCGTTTGCGTCACAAACACCCCTGGAAACTGTGTGTGTCACAAACACACCTGGAGAGGGTATGTGTAACAAACCCCTTTGGATAGTGTGTGTATCACACTGTCAATTGGACAGCCTGTGTGTCCCAAACCCCATTGGACAGCGTGTGTGTCAAAAAATCCATTGGATAGGGTGTGTAACAACACCCCCTGGACAGTGTTTGTGTCACAACCCCCCCTAGACAGTGTTTGTGTGTCAAAAAGCCCATTAAACAGGGTGTGTGTCAAAAACTCCATTGGACACCGTGTGTGTCACAAACCCCATTGGACAGTGTGTGTGTAACAAAGACCCCTTGACAGCGTGTGTGTCACAAAACCCACTGGACAACGTGTGTGTCACGAACAACTCTGGACAGTCTGTGTGTCACAAACCCCATTGCACAGCGTGTGTGTCACAAACCCCATTGGACAGTGGGTTTGTCACAAACACCCCTGGACAGGGTGTGTACCACAAACCCCATTGGACAGCGTGTGTGTCACAGACCCCATTGGACAGTGTGTGTGTCACAAACACCCCTGGAAACCGTTTGTGTCACAAACGTCCCTGGACAGGGTCTGTATCACAAATCCCATTGGACACCGTATGTGTCACAAACCCCATTGGACAGCCTGTGTGTTACAAACCCCACTGGGCAGTGTGTGTGTCACAATCCCCATCAGACATCGTGTGTGACAAATGCCCCGGGACAGCGTGTGTGTCACAAACCCCATTGGACAGTGTGTGTGTAACAAAGACCCCTGGACAGCGTATGTGTCACAAACCTCAGTGGACACGGTGTGTGTCACTAAGACCCCTGGACAGCGTGTGTGTCACAAACCCCATTGGACAGTGTGTGTGTCACAAATCCCATTGAAAAGCGTGTGTGTCACAAACCCCATTCGACAGCGTGTGTGTCACAAACCTTATTAAACAGGTTGTGTGTCACACACTCGATTGGACAGCGTGTGTGTCACAAACCCCATTGGACAGCGTGTGTGTCACAAACGCCCCTGGACAGTGTGTGTGCACAAACCCCACTGGACAGGTTGTATGTCACAAAGACCCCTGGACAGCGTGTGTGTCTCAAACCCCATTGAACAGAGTGTGAGTCACTAACCCCATGGGAAAGCGTGTGTGTCACAAACCCCATTGGACACGGTGTGTCTCGCAAATCCCATTGGATAGCGTTTCTGTCACAAACACTCCTGAAAACTGTGTGTGTCACAAATACACCTAGACAGGGTATGTGTAACAAACCCCTTTGGATATTGTGTGTGTCACACCATCAATTGGACAGCCTGTGTGTCCCAAACCCCATTGGACAGCGTGAGTGTCACAAAATCCATTGGATAGCATGTGTAAAAACACCTCCTGGACAGTGTTTGTGTCACAAACCGCACTAGACAGTGTATGTGTCACAAAGCCCACTAAACAGGGTGTGTGTCACAAACTCCATTGGGCAGCGTGAGTGTCACAAACCCCATTGGACAGCGTGTGTGTAACAAATAGCCCTGGACATGGTGTGTGTCACAAACTCCATTGGACAGGGTGTGTATCACAAATCCCATTGGATAGCGTTTGCGTCACAAACACCCCTGGAAACTGTGTGTGTCACAAACACACCTGGACAGGGTATGTGTAACAAACCCCTTTGGATAGTGTGTGTTTCACACTGTGAATTGCACAGCCTGTGTGTCCCAAACCATACTGGACAGCGTGTGTGTCAAAAAATCCATTGGATAGCGTGTGTAACAACACCCCCTGGACACTGTTTGTGTAACAAACCCCCCTAGACAGTGTGTGTGTGTCAAAAAGCCCATTAAACAGGGTGTGTGTCACAAAGTCCATTGGACAGCGTGTGAGTCACAAACCCCACTGGACAGCGTGTGTGTCACGAACAACCCTGGACAGTGTGTGTGTCACAAACCCCATTGCACAGCGTGTGTGTCACAAACCCCATTGGACAGTGGGTGTGTCACAAACACCCCTGGACAGGGTGTGTACCACAAACCCCATTGGACAGCGTGTGTGTCACAGACCCCATTGGACAGTGTGTGTGTCACAAACACCCCTGGAAACCGTTTGTGTCACAAACGTCCCTGAACAGGGTCTGTATCACAAACCCCATTGGACACCGTATGTGTCACAAACCCCATTGGACAACCTGTGTGTTACAAACTCCACTGGGCATTGTGTGTGTCACAAACCCCATCAGACATCGTGTGTGACAAATGCCCCGAGACAGCGTGTGTGTCACAAACCCCATTGGACAGTGTGTGTGTAACAAAGTCCCCTGGACAGCGTATGTGTCACAAACCTCAGTGGACACGGTGTGTGTCACTAAGACCCCTCGACAGCGTGTGTGTCACAAATCCCATTGGACAGTGTGTGTGTCACAAATCCCATTGAAAAGCGTGTTTGTCACAAACCCCATTGGACAGCGTGTATGTCACAAACGCCCCTGGACAGTGTGTGTGCACAAACCCCACTGGACAGGTTGTATGTCACAAAGACCCCTGGACAGCGTGTGTGTCACAAACCCCATTGAACAGAGTGTGAGTCACTAACCCCATGGGAAAGCGTGTGTGTCACAAACCCCATTGGACACGGTGTGTCTCACAAATCCCATTGGATAGCGTTTCTGTCACAAACACCCCTGGAAACTGTGTGTGTCACAAACACACCTAGACAGGGTATGTGTAACAAAACCCTTTGGATATTGTGTGTGTCACACTGTCAATTGGACAGCCTGTGTGTCCCAAACCCCATTGGACAGCGTGAGTGTCACAAAATCCATTGGATAGCGTGTGTAAAAACACCCCCTGGACAGTGTTTGTGTCACAAACCCCCCTAGACAGTGTATGTGTCACAAAGCCCACTAAACAGGGTGTGTGTCACAAACTCCATTGGGCAGCGTGTGTGTCACAAACCCCATTGGACAGCGTGTGTGTAACAAACAGCCCTGGACATGGTGTGTGTCACAAACCTCATTGGACAGGCTGTGTGTCACAAACCCCATTATGAAGTGTGGCTGTCACAAATCCCATTAGACAGCGTCTGTGTCACAAACCCCATTGGGCACCGTGTGTGTCACAAACACGCCTGGACAGGGTGTGTGTCACAAATCCCACTGGACAGTGTGTGTGTCACAAACCCCACTGGGCAGCGTGTGTGTCACAAACCCCATTGGACAGTGTGTTTGTAACAAAGACCCCTGGACAGCGTGTGTGTCACAAACCCCATTGAACAGAGTGTGAGTCACTAACCCCATTGGAAAGCGTGTGTGTCACAAACCCCATTGGACAGGGTGTGTATCACAAATCCCATTGCACTGCGTTTCTGTCACAAACACCCCTGGAAACTGTGTGTGTCTCAAACACACCTGGACAGGGTATGTGGAACAAACCCCTTTGGATATTGTGTGTGTCACACTGTCAATTGGACAGCCTGTGTGTCACAAACCCCATTGGACAGCGTGAGTGTCACAAAATCCATTGGATAGCATGTGTAAAAACACCCCCTGGACAGTGTTTGTGTCACAACCCCCCCTAGACAGTGTATGTGTCACAAAGCCCACTAAACAGGGTGTGTGTCACAAACTTCATTGGGCAGCTTGAGTGTCACAAACCCCATTGGACAGCGTGTGTGTAACAAACAGCCCTGGACATGGTGTGTGTCACAAACTCCATTGGACAGGGTGTGTATCACAAATCCCATTGGATAGCGTTTGCGTCACAAACACCCCTGGAAACTGTGTATGTCACAAACACACCTGGACAGGGTATGTGTAACAAACCCCTTTGGATAGTGTGTGTTTCACACTGTCAATTGCACAGCCTGTGTGTCCCAAACCATATTGGACAGCGTATGTTTAAAAAAATCCATTGGATAGTGTGTGTAACAACACCCCCTGGACACTGTTTGTGTCACAAACCACCCTAGACAGTGTGTGTGTGTCAAAAAGCCCATTAAACAGGGTGTGTGTCACAAAGTCCATTGGACAGCGTGTGTGTCACAAACCCCACTGGACAACGTGTGTGTGACGAACAACCCTGGACAGTGTGTGTGTCACAAACCCCATTGCACAGCGTGTGTGTCACAAACCCCATTGGACAGTGGGTGTGTCACAAACACCCCTGGACAGGGTGTGTACCACAAACCCCATTGGACAGCGTGTGTGTCACAGACCCCATTGGACAGTGTGTGTGTCACAAACACCCCTGGAAACCGTTTGTGTCACAAACGTCCGTCGACAGGGTCTGTGTCACAAACCCCATTCGACAGCGTGTGTGTCACAAACCCCATTGGACAGCCTGTGTGTCATAAACCCCACTGGGCAGCGTGTGTGTCACAAACCCCATCGGACAGTGTGTGTGTCACAAATCCCATCGGACATCGTGTGTGACAAATGCTCGGGGACAGCGTGTGTGTCACAAACCCCATTGGACAGTGTGTGTGTAACAAAGACCCCTGGACAGCGTGTGTGTCACAAACCCCAGTGGACAGGGTGTGTGTCACTAAGACCCCTGGAAAGCGTGTGTGTCACAAACCCCATTGGACAGTGTGTGTGTCACAAATCCCATTGAAAAGCGTGTGTGTCACAAACTCCATTGGACAGGGGTGTGTATCACAAATCCCATTGGATAGCGTTTGCGTCACAAACACCCCTGGAAACTGTGTGTGTCACAAACACACCTGGAGAGGGTATGTGTAACAAACCCCTTTGGATAGTGTGTGTATCACACTGTCAATTGGACAGCCTGTGTGTCCCAAACCCCATTGGACAGCGTGTGTGTCAAAAAATCCATTGGATAGCGTGTGTAACAACACCCCCTGGACAGTGTTTGTGTCACAACCCCCCCTAGACAGTGTTTGTGTGTCAAAAAGCCCATTAAACAGGGTGTGTGTCAAAAACTCCATTGGACACCGTGTGTGTCACAAACCCCATTGGACAGTGTGTGTGTAACAAAGACCCCTTGACAGCGTGTGTGTCACAAAACCCACTGGACAACGTGTGTGTCACGAACAACTCTGGACAGTCTGTGTGTCACAAACCCCATTGCACAGCGTGTGTGTCACAAACCCCATTGGACAGTGGGTTTGTCACAAACACCCCTGGACAGGGTGTGTACCACAAACCCCATTGGACAGCGTGTGTGTCACAGACCCCATTGGACAGCGTGAGTGTCACAAAATCCATTGGATAGCATGTGTAAAAACACCTCCTGGACAGTGTTTGTGTCACAAACCGCACTAGACAGTGTATGTGTCACAAAGCCCACTAAACAGGGTGTGTGTCACAAACTCCATTGGGCAGCGTGAGTGTCACAAACCCCATTTGACAGCGTGTGTGTAACAAATAGCCCTGGACATGGTGTGTGTCACAAACTCCATTGGACAGGGTGTGTATCACAAATCCCATTGGATAGCGTTTGCGTCACAAACACCCCTGGAAACTGTGTGTGTCACAAACACACCTGGACAGGGTATGTGTAACAAACCCCTTTGGATAGTGTGTGTTTCACACTGTGAATTGCACAGCCTGTGTGTCCCAAACCTTACTGGACAGCGTGTGTGTCAAAAAATCCATTGGATAGCGTGTGTAACAACACCCCCTGGACACTGTTTGTGTAACAAACCCCCCTAGATAGTGTGTGTGTGTCAAAAAGCCTATTAAACAGGGTGTGTGTCACAAAGTCCATTGGACAGCGTGTGAGTCACAAACCCCACTGGACAGCGTGTGTGTCACGAACAACCCTGGACAGTGTGTGTGTCACAAACCCCATTGCACAGCGTGTGTGTCACAAACCCCATTGGACAGTGGGTGTGTCACAAACACCCCTGGACAGGGTGTGTACCACAAACCCCATTGGACAGCGTGTGTGTCACAGACCCCATTGGACAGTGTGTGTGTCACAAACACCCCTGGAAACCGTTTGTGTCACAAACGTCCCTGAACAGGGTCTGTATCACAAACCCCATTGGACACCGTATGTGTCACAAACCCCATTGGACAACCTGTGTGTTACAAACTCCACTGGGCATTGTGTGTGTCACAAACCCCATCAGACATCGTGTGTGACAAATGCCCCGAGACAGCGTGTGTGTCACAAACCCCATTGGACAGTGTGTGTGTAACAAAGTCCCCTGGACAGCGTATGTGTCACAAACCTCAGTGGACACGGTGTGTGTCACTAAGACCCCTGGACAGCGTGTGTGTCACAAACCCCATTGGACAGTGTGTGTGTCACAAATCCCATTGAAAAGCGTGTTTGTCACAAACCCCATTGGACAGCGTGTATGTCACAAACGCCCCTGGACAGTGTGTGTGCACAAACCCCACTGGACAGGTTGTATGTCACAAAGACCCCTGGACAGCGTGTGTGTCACAAACCCCATTGAACAGAGTGTGAGTCACTAACCCCATGGGAAAGCGTGTGTGTCACAAACCACATTGGACACGGTGTGTCTCACAAATCCCATTGGATAGCGTTTCTGTCACAAACACCCCTGGAAACTGTGTGTGTCACAAACACACCTAGACAGGGTATGTGTAACAAACCCCTTTGGATATTGTGTGTGTCACACTGTCAATTGGACAGCCTGTGTGTCCCAAACCCCATTGGACAGCGTGAGTGTCACAAAATCCATTGGATAGCGTGTGTAAAAACACCCCCTGGACAGTGTTTGTGTCACAAACCCCCCTAGACAGTGTATGTGTCACAAAGCCCATTAAACAGGGTGTGTGTCACAAACTCCATTGGACAGAGTGTGTGTCACAAACCCCATTGGACAGCGTGTGTGAAACAAACAGCCCTGGACATGGTGTGTGTCATAAACCTCATTGGACAGGCTGTGTGTCACAAACCCCATTATGAAGTGTGGCTGTCACAAATCCCATTAGACAGCGTCTGTGTCACAAACCCCATTGGGCACCGTGTGTGTCACAAACCCCACTGGGCAGCGTGTGTGTCACAAACCCCACTGGACAGTGTGTGTGTCACAAACCCCACTGGGCAGCGTGTGTGTCACAAACCCCATTGGACAGTGTGTTTGTAACAAAGACCCCTGGACAGCTTGTGTGTCACAAACCCCATTGAACAGAGTGTGAGTCACTAACCCCATTGGAAAGCGTGTGCGTCACAAACCCCATTGGACAGGGTGTGTATCACAAATCCCATTGCACTGCGTTTCTGTCACAAACACCCCTGGAAACTGTGTGTGTCACAAACACACCTGGACAGGGTATGTGGAACAAACCCCTTTGGATATTGTGTGTGTCACACTGTCAATTGGACAGCCTGTGTGTCCCAAACCCCATTGGACAGCGTGAGTGTCACAAAATCCATTGGATAGCATGTGTAAAAACACCCCCTGGACAGTGTTTGTGTCACAACCCCCCCTAGACAGTGTATGTGTCACAAAGCACACTAAACAGGGTGTGTGTCACAAACTCCATTGGGCAACGTGAGTGTCACAAACCCCATTGGACAGCGTGTGTGTAACAAACAGCCCTGGACATGGTGTGTGTCACAAACTCCATTGGACAGGGTGTGTATCACAAATCCCATTGGATAGCGTTTGCGTCACAAACACCCCTGGAAACTGTGTGTGTCACAAACACACCTGGACAGGGTATGTGTAACAAACTCCTTTGGATAGTGTGTGTTTCACACTGTCAATTGCACAGCCTGTGTGTCCCAAACCATATTGGACAGCGTGTGTGTCAAAAAATCCATTGGATAGTGTGTGTAACAACACCCCCTGGACACTGTTTGTGTAACAAACCCCCCTAGACAGTGTGTGTGTGTCAAAAAGCCCATTAAACAGGGTGTGTGTCACAAACCCCATTGGACAGCGTGTGTGTCACAAACCCCACTGGACAGCGTGTGTGTCAAGAACAACCCTGGACAGTGTGTGTGTCACAAACCCCATTGCACAGCGTGTGTGTCACAAACCCCATTGGACAGTGGGTGTGTCACAAACACCCCTGGACAGGGTGTGTACCACAAACCCCATTGGACAGCGTGTGTGTCACAGACCCCATTGGACAGTGTGTGTGTCACAAACACCCCTGGAAACCGTTTGTGTCACAAACGTCCGTCGACAGGGTCTGTGTCACAAACCCCATTCGACAGCGTGTGTGTCACAAACCCCATTGGACAGCCTGTGTGTCATAAACCCCACTGGGCAGCGTGTGTGTCACAAACCCCATCGGACAGTGTGTGTGTCACAAATCCCATCGGACATCGTGTGTGACAAATGTCCCGGGACAGCGTGTGTGTCACAAACCCCATTGGACAGTGTGTGTGTAACAAAGACCCCTGGACAGCGTGTGTGTCACAAACCCCAGTGGACAGGGTGTGTGTCACTAAGACCCCTGGAAAGCGTGTGTGTCACAAACCTCATTGGACAGTGTGTGTGTCACAAATCCCATTGAAAAGCGTGTGTGTCACAAACTCCATTGGACAGGAGTGTGTATCACAAATCCCATTGGATAGCGTTTGCGTCACAAACACCCCTGGAAACTGTGTGTGTCACAAACACACCTGGAGAGGGTATGTGTAACAAACCCCTTTGGATAGTGTGTGTATCACACTGTCAATTGGACAGCCTGTGTGTCCCAAACCCCATTGGACAGTGTGTGTGTCAAAAAATCCATTGGATAGGGTGTGTAACAACACCCCCTGGACACTGTTTGTGTCACAACCCCCCCTAGACAATGTTTGTGTGTCAAAAAGCCCATTAAACAAGGTGTGTGTCAAAAACTCCATTGGACACCGTGTGTGTCACAAACCCCATTGGACAGTGTGTGTGTAACAAAGACCCCTTGACAGCGTGTGTGTCACAAACCCCAGTGGACAGGGTGTGTGTCGCAAATCCCATTGAAAAGCGAGTGTGTCACAAACTCCATTGGACAGGGTGTGTATCACAAATCCCATTGGATAGCGTTTGTGTCACAAACACCCCTGGAAACTGTGTGTGTCACAAATACACCTGAACAGGGTATGTGTAACAAACCCCTTTGGATAGTGTGTGTTTCATACTGTCAATTGGACAGCGTGTGTGTCCCAAATCCCATTGGACAGCGTGTGTGTCAAAAAAACCATTGGATAGGGTGTGTAACAACACCCCCTGGAGAGTGTTTGTGTCACAACCCTCTCTAGATAGTGTGTGTGTGTCAAAAAGCCCGTTAAACAGGGTGTGCGTCAAAAACTCCATTGGACAGCGTGTTAGTAACAAACCCCACTGGACAGCGTGTGTGTCACTAACAACCATGGACAGTCTGTGTGTCACAAACCCCATTGCACAGCGTGTGTGTCACAAACCCCATTGGACAGTGGGTTTGTCACAAACACCCCTGGACAGGATCTGTATCACAAACCCCATTGGACACCGTATGTGTCACAAACCCCATTGGACAGCCTGTGTGTTACAAATCCCACTGGGCAGTGTGTGTGTCACAAACCCCATCAGACATCGTGTGTGACAAATGCCCCGGGACAGCGTGTGTGTCACAAACCCCATTGGACAGTGTGTGTGTAACAAAGACCCCTGGACAGCGTATGTGTCACAAACCTCAGTGGACAGGGTGTGTGTCACTAAGACCCCTGGACAGCGTGTGTGTCACAAACCCCATTGGACAGTGTGTGTGTCACCAATCCCATTGAAAAGCGTGTGTGTCACAAACTCCATTGGACAGGGTGTGTATCACAAATCCCATTGCACAGCGTTTCTGTAACAAACACCCCTGGAAGCTTTGTGTGTCACAAACACACCTGGACAGGGTGTGTGTAACAAATCCCTTTCGATAGTGTGTGTATCACACTGTCAATTGGACAGCCTGTGTGTCCCAAATCCCATTGGACAGCGTGTGTGTCAAAAAATCCATTGAATAGTGTGTGTAACAACACCCCCTGGACAGTGTTTGTGTCACAACCCCCCCTAGACAGTTTGTGTGTGTCAAAAAACCCATTAAACAGGGTGTGTGTCACAAACTCCATTGGACAGCGTGTGTGTCGCAAACCCCATTGAACAGCATGTGTGTCAGAAACCCCATTCGACAGTGTGTGTGTCACAAACTCCATTGGACAGAGTGTAAGTCACAGACCCCATTGGAAATAGTGTGTGTCACAAACACCCCTGGACAGGGTGTGTGTCACAAACCCCATTGGACAGCGTGTGTGTCACAAAGCCCATTGGACAGCGTGTGTGTCACAAATACCATTGAACAGCATGTGTGTCAAAAACCCCATTCAGCAGTGTGTGTTTCACAAACTTCATTGGACATAGAATCAGCCACAAACTCCTTTGGAAAGCGTGGTTGTCAGAAATCTCATTAAACAGGGTGTGTGTCACAAACTCCATTGGAAAGAGTGTGTGTCACAAACCCCATTGGACAGCGTGTGTGTCACAAACCCCAATGGACAGTGGGTGTGTCAAAAACTACCCCTGGACATGGTGTGTGTCACAAACCCCATTGGACATCGTGTGTTTCACAAACCTCTTTGAACTGCCTGTGTATCACAGACCCCATTGGACAGCGTGTATGTCACAAACCCCATTGGACACCGTGTGTTTCACAAACACCCCTAGACAGAGTGTGTGTCACAATCCTCATTGGACAGGCTGTGTGTCACAAACCCCATTGGGAAGCATGTGTGTCACAAACCCCATTGGGCAGCATGTGGGTCACAAACCCCATTGAACAGCATTTGTGTCACAAACCCCATTGGACATCATGTGTGACAAATGCCCCTGGGCAGCGTATGTATCACAAACCCCATTGGACAGTGTATGTGTCACAAATCCCATTGAACAGCGTGTGTGTCACAAACCCCATTAAACAGTGTGTGTCACAAACTCCATTGGACAGAGTGTGAGCCACACACCCTATTGGAAAGCGTGTGTGTCAGAAACCTCATTAAACAGGGTGTGTGTCACAAACTCCATTGGAAAGAGTGTGTGTCACAAACCCCATTGGACAGTGGGTGTGTCACAAACATCCCTGGATAGGGTGTGTGTAACAAACCCCATTGCACAGCGTGTGTGTCACAAACCCCATTGAACAGCATGATTGTGTCACAAACCCCATTGGACAGTATGTGTGTCACAAACCCCATTGGACAGGGTGTATGTCACAAAGACCCCTGGACAGTGTGTGTGTCACAGACCCCATTGAACAGCATGTGTGCCACAAACCTCAGTGGACAGGGTGTGTGTCACAAAGGTCCCTGGACAGTTTGTGTGTCACAAACCCCATTCGACAGTGTGTGTCAAAAGCACCCATGGACAGGGTGTGTGTCACAAACCCCATTGGACAGCGTGTATTTCACAAACCACAATTGAACAACGTGTGTGTCACAAACCCCATTCGACAGCGTGTGTGTCACAAACCTTATTAAACAGGGTGTGTGTCACACACTCGATTGGACAGCGTGTGTGTCACAAACCCCATTGGACAGCGTGTGTGTCACAAACGCCCCTGGACAGTGTGTGTGCACAAACCCCACTGGACAGGTTGTATGTCACAAAGACCCCTGGACAGCGTGTGTGTCACAAACCCCATTGAACAGAGTGTGAGTCACTAACCCCATTGGAAAGCGTGTGTGTCACAAACCCCATTGGACACGGTGTGTATCACAAATCCCATTGCACAGCGTTTCTGTCACAAACACCCCTGGAAACTGTGTGTGTCACAAACACACCTAGACAGGGTATGTGTAACAAACCCCTTTGGATATTGTGTGTGTCACACTGTCAATTGGACAGTCTGTGTGTCCCAAACCCCATTGGACAGCGTGAGTGTCACAAAATCCATTTGATAGCATGTGTAAAAACACCCCCTGGACAGTGTTTGTGTCACAAACCGCACTAGATAGTGTATGTGTCACAAAGCCCATTAAACAGGGTGTGTGTCACAAACTCCATTGGACAGAGTGTGTGTCACAAACCCCATTGGACAGCGTGTGTGTAACGAACAGCCCTGGACATGGTGTGTGTCACAAACCTCATTGGACAGACTGTGTGTCACAAACCCCATTATGAAGTGTGGTTGTCACAAATCCCATTAGACAGCGTCTGTGTCACAAACCCCATTGGGCACCGTGTGTGTCACAAACACGCATGGACAGGCTGTGTGTAACAAACCCCACTGGACAGTGTGTGTGTCACAAACCCCACTGGGCAGCGTGTGTGTCGCAAACCCCATTGGACATCGTGTGTGACAAATGCCCCTGGACAGCATGTGTGTCACAAACCCCATTGGACAGTGTGTTTGTAACAAAGACCCCTGGACAGCGTGTGTGTCATAAACCCCATTGAACAGAGTGTGAGTCACTAACCGCATTGGAAAGTGTGTGTGTCACAAACCCCATTGGACAGGATGTGTATCACAAATCCCATTGCACAGCGTTTCTGTCACAAACACCCCTGGAAACTGTGTGTGTCACAAACACACCTGGACAAGGTATGTGTAACAAACCCCTTTGGATATTGTGTGTGTCACACTGTCAATTGGACAGCCTGTGTGTCCCAAACCCCATTGGACAGCGTGAGTGTCACAAAATCCATTGGATAGCGTGTGTAAAAACACCCCCTGGACAGTGTTTGTGTCACAAACCCCCCTAGACAGTGTATGTGTCACAAAGCCCATTAAACAGGGTGTGTGTCACAAACTCCATTGGGCAGCGTGTGTGTCACAAACCCCATTGGACAGCGTGTGTGTAACAAACAGCCCTGGACATGGTGTGTGTCACAAACCTCATTGGACAGGCTGTGTGTCACAAACCCCATTATGAAGTATGGGTGTCACAATTCCCATTAGACAGCGTCTGTGTCACAATACCCATTGGGCACCATGTGTGTCACAAACACGCCTGGACAGGGTGTGTGTCACAAACTCCACTGGATAGCGTGTGTGTCACAAACCCCTTTGGAGTGTGTGTGTGTCACAAACCCGATTGGACAGCATGAGTCACAAAACCCCCTGGACAGTCTGTGTGTCACGAACACCCCTGGACACCGTGTGTGTCACAAACACCGCTCGACAGCGTGTGTGTCACAAACCCCATTGGCCAGCCTATGTGTCACAAACCCATTGGACAGCGGGTTTGTCACAAACACCATTGCACAGCGTGTGTCATAACCCGCCCTGGACAGTGTGTGTGTCACAAACCCCATTGAACAGCGTGTGTGTTACAAACCCCATTGGAGAGCGTGTGTGTCATAAACTCCATTGGAAAGCATGTGTCACAAGCCCCCTGGACACCATGTGTGTCACAAAATCCCTTGGACAGTGTGTGTGTCACAAACCCGATTGGACAGCATGTGTTAAAACCCCCCTAGGGAAACTGTGTGTATCCAAAATACACCTGGTCAGGGTGTGTGTCACAAACCTCATTGGATATCCTGTGTGTTACAAAGCCCATTGGACAGGGTGTGTGTCACAAACTCTCCTGGACACCGTTTGTGTCACAAACGCCCCTGGACAGGTTGTGTATCAAAAGTCCCATTTGACAGCGTGTGTGTCACAAACCTCATTGTCAGCGTGTGTGTCACAAACCTCTCTGGACATTGTGTGTGTCTAAACCCCATTGGACAGCGTGTTTGTTTCAAATCCCATTATACAGTGTGTGTGTCACAAATCCCATTGTACAGCGTGTGTGTCACAAACCCCTCTGGACATCTTGTGTGTCACAAACCCCATTGGACAGTGTGTGTGTCTCAAACCCCATTGGACAGTATGTGTGTCTCAAACCTCATTGGACAATGTTTGTGTCACAAACCCCTCTGGACAGTGTGCCTGTCACTAACCCCTCTGCGGAGCGTGTGTGTCACTAACCCCGTTGGACAGCGTGTCTGTGTTACAAACCCCACTGGACAGTGAGAGTGTTACAAAGCTCATTGGACAGTGTGTCTCACAAACCCCCATGAACAGTGTGTGTTTGAGAAACCCCATTGGACAGCGTTTGTGTCTCAAAACTCGTTGGACAGTGTGTGTATCACAAACCCCATTGGACAGGGTGTGTGTCACAAACCTCATTGGATAGCCTGTGTGTCACAAAGCCCATTGGACAGCGTGTGTCAGAAACCCCCTGGAAACTCTGTGTGTCAAAAATATCCCTGGACAGTGTGTCTGTCACAAAACCAATTGAAGAGTGTGTGTTTCACAAACACCATTAGACAGCGTGTGTGTCACAAACCCCATTGGACAGCGTGTATCACAAACCCCATTGGACAGTGTGTGTGTCAAAGACCCCATTGGACAGGGTGTGTGTCACAAACACCCCTGGAAAACATGTGTTTCACAAACGCCCCTGGACAGGTTATGTGTCACAAATCCCATTGGACAGTGTGTGGACAGAAACCCCATTGGATAGCATGGGTATGACAAACCCCATTGGACATTATGTGTGTCACAAACCCCATTGGACAGCGTGTGTGTCAAAAACCCCTTTGGACGGCCTGTGTCACAACCCTCCCTGGAGACTCTGTGTGTCAAAAATATCCCTGGACAGCGTGTGTGACGCAAAACCAATTGAACTGTGTGTGTGTCACAAACCCATTGGACAGCGTGTGTCACAACCCACCTGGACAGCGTGTGTGTCACAAACCCCATTGGAGAGTGTGTGTGTAAAAAAACCCCATTGGACAGCATGTGTGTGTCAAAAACCCCATTGGACAGATAGTGTGTCACAAACGCCCTTGGACAGGGTGTGTGACACAAAGCCCATTAGACAGCCTGTGTATCACAAACTCCATTGGACAGCGTGTGTGTAACAAATCCCATTGGACAGGATGTGTGTCACAAACACCCCTGGACACCGTGTGTGTCACAAACTCTCTTGGATAGGGTGTGTGTTTTAAACCCCATTGGACAGTGTGTTTTTCAAAAAACCCACGGGACAGCGTATGTCACAACACCCACTGGAAACTGTGTGTGTCACAAACACCCCTGGAGAGAGTCTGTGTCACAGAGCTCATTGGAGAGAGTGTGTGTCACAAAACCCATTTGACAGTGTGTGTGTCAAAAACTCCATTGGACAGCGTGTGTCACAACCCCCCCTGTAAACTCCGTGTGTCAAAATATCCCTTGACCGTGTGTGTGTCACAAAACCAATTGAAGAGTGAGTGTGTCACAAACCCCATTGAACAGCGTTTGTGTCAGAAACCTAATTGGTGAGCGTGTGTGTCACAAACCCCATTGGAAAGCGTGTGTCACAACCACCCTGGACAGTGTGTGTGTCAAAAACCCCATTGGAGAGTCTGTGCGTCACAAACCGCATTGGACAGCGTGTGTCACAACCCCCCCTGGAAACTGTGTGTGTCCAAAATACCCCTGGACAGTGTGTGTGTCGCAAAACCCTTGCACAGGGTGTGTGTCAGAAACCTCATTGGATAGCCTGTGTGTCACAAACCCTGTTGGACAGGGTGTGTGTAACAAACACCCCTGGACAGGTTGTGTGTCACAAGTCCCATTGGACAATGTGTGTATCACAAACTCCATTGGACAGCCTGTGTGTCACAAACCCCATTGGACAGTGTTTGTGTCTCAAACCCCATTGGACAGTGTGTGTGTCACTAAGCCCTTTGGAAAGAGTATGTATCTCAAACTCCATTGTACAGTGTGTGTGACAAACGCACCTGGACAGCGTGTGTGTCCCAAACCACATTGGACAGTGTTTGTGTCACAAACCCCATTGTACAGTGTGTGTGTCACAAACCCCATTGGTTAGCGTGTTTGTCACAAACCCCATTGGACAGCGTTTGTGTTACAAACCCCATTGGACAGTGTGCATGTCACAAAGCCCTCTGGACAGTGTGTGTGTCACAAATCCCATTGGACAGCGTGTTTGTCACAAACCCTCTTGGACAGTGTGTGCGTCAGAAACCCCATTGTACAGCCTTTGTGTGGCACAAAACCTATTGGACAGTGTGTGTGTCACAAACACCATTGGACAGTGTGTGTGTCACAAACCCCCATTGGACAGCTTCTGTGTCCCAACCCCCATTGGACAGTGTGTGTGTTACAATCCCCTCTGGACAGTGTTTGTGTCACAATCCCCACTGGACTGTGTGTGTTTTCACAAACCCCATTGGACAGCATGTTTTTCTCAAACTCCATTGGACAGTGTGTGTTTCACAAACCGCATTGGCGTGTGTGCAGTCCCAGCTTTGTGGTAGTCTGGGCTTTGCAAGGCTGGACACATGGCCTGCCTCCTTACCGCCAATGAGGGGTTTTTGGCCAGCACTGAGCTGAGCTTCTGAATCCTCCCCACAACCCTTCTCTGCACGTACACCTTCTTGGAGGTGGTGTAACCAAAGTGCATCTGGGGAGACAAAGAATCTGCTGGTGAGCCCTGGGAATAGCAGCACCGCTCAATGCTTTAGGCCAAAATCAGCCGATGCACTAAACTTTCCCCTGATTTTAAGCGATGGCTGCGGTTGTGTTTTAACCCTTGCAAACCTCCTCCGGATGCACACCAGACCTGGAAGGTGTCCCGCAGCAGCGCATTGACTCTGGAAACGTGACAGTTGAGCACCAAGGCCTCCAGCATGGTGTCCATGGCATCAAAGACCTGTGAGGAAGATGTGGCCATGAAGGGTGGGAAAGTAAAACCAAGACCTTCTTGGATCTCTGTTCGTATCGCAGCACCAGTAGCCACAGAGCGGCCTAGGGGGACCGGGGCTCCCGTAACCCGGCACTTACCTTCTTGTAGAGATAAGTGTCCAGCCCCTTCAGTTCCTCATATGGAGGAATCAAGAAGACACAGGAGAAGCAGATCTGGAGGAGATCCCGCTCTTTGTCCTCCAGCAGTTTCCTCACGGAGCTGCAAAGGGACAGAGGGGCCGGTCGGATGCTGGCACAGTTGGACTTGGCTCCGCTCGAGGGGAGGGATGGGCCAGTACCTCAGGGTGGTGATGGTGCTCAAGCATTTATGCCGCATCAACAGGCTCAGCTGGTCCCCAGGCTCCTGTTCCAGCAGTGCCTGCAGAGAATAACGCAGGTGGCACCTCGTCCTTATGGTTAGACTCGGTGATCCTGAGGTCTCTTCCAACTGAAATGGATCTGTGGTGGCTGCTGGCACCCATTGCCACCAGCCCCTGGCCCTGCCCAATCCATCATTTTGGGTGGAAAAGCCCCTCAGGATCAGAATCCAACTATAACCCACTCCCGGTACTAAAATGTCCCCAAGAAGCTCGTCTGTTCACCCACCAGGGCTGGCGACTCCAGCACTGCCCTGGGCAGCCTGTTCCAACACCTCACAGCCCTTTGGGGAAGAAATTACCCCAAATTTCCAACCTCAACCTCCTTCTCCAGCCCCTTCCCCAGCTCTGTTCCCTCCTCTGAACTCGCTTCAGCTCCTCAGGGTTTTCTTGGCGTGAGGTGATCCTAACACCCCTGGGGCAACCATTTGAGCCCTGAGGTGATTCTGGTGCCATTTTGAGCCCTGAGGTGATTTTGTGCCCCTGGGGCCACCATTTTGTGTTTTGAGGTGATTTTATGCCCCATGGCCACCATTTTGAGCCCTAAGATGATCTTTGTGCCACCATTTTGAGTCCTGAGGGGATCTTGATGCCCCTTGGGCAGATTCTTTGTGTTTTGAGGCAATTTTATGCTCCTGGCACTGCTGTTTTTTGTGCTGAGGTGATTTTGGGTGCCTGGGGCCACTTTTTTGGAGTCCTGAGGTGATTTTGGTGCCATTTGGATCCCTCAGGTAATTATGGTGCCATGTTGAGGCCTGAGGTGATTCTGGTGCCCCTGGGGATGCCATTTTGTGTTTGTTTTGAAGTTATTTTAGTGCCATATTGTGCTTTGAGGTACCGGTACTGGGGGGGCCTGAGTCCCTTCCCTTAACACACCAGGTGTCCCCTCACCCTGACGTTTTCCAGCAGCTCATAGGAGCAGCAGAAGGTCTCCAGGCCCTTTGGCGTGGTGTTGTTGTTGCTGCAGTTGCACAGTTCACAGACATTGTCAAGGAATCTCAGCTTCTCCTTCACACTGTTTTCTGGGCTCTCAATGAACTTCATAATGAAGTCCAAGTTGGGTCTCCGGAACTCGTACACCGGTAACCAGCTGGTGTCTGCTAATGGACAGCAGGGAGGGCTGTGGAGAAGCCGTGTCCTACTGGCCCCGTGGCCTCTGGGCAGGAGCCGTGTCCCCTCTGTCCCCTCTGTCCTCTCACTCATGCGGCAGCAGCTGGAACCTGGTCACCTCGTCGGGCTGCCGTCGAGGTCTGATGGCCTGGGGAACATTCACCTCCTCCCATGCCACCCAGAGGTGGCAGGGGGGGTCTCTGCTCCATCTCGTGGGGAAACTTTGGTGAAAAGGAAAAGCTTCAGCAAAAAGGAAAGTCTTCGGAGATTTGAGATGCTCTTGGGAGCTCCTCACAAGGGAAAGATGTGAGATGGTCTTAGGAGATCCTCGCCACAAAGAGACGTGAATTGACCTCAGGAGCTTCTCGCCACGAAAATATGTGAAATGAGCTCGGGAGCTCCTCACATGAATCTGCCACTGGCAGCTTGAGTTGGGTTGCAGTTGGACTCGATCCAAAGGTCTCGTCCAACCCAAACAAGTCTGTGACTCTAAAAAGAGGTGGGCTGCGCTTGGGACTCGCACTGGTCCCGTCGCCGTCCTGCTACAAAGTGCAGCTGGGCCCAGCGCCATGGTGACCACAGGCGGTGTCACCAGTGAGGTGTCAAAGGGCCCCACTGTGACCCCACAGGGGACCGCTGGGGATCTCCAGCCAAGTGGAGAATGGAGCAAGTGACACACGGGGGGTCCAGGAGGGTTGGAGGCTCCAAACTGCTCTGGGCTCAAAGGAAAGAATCGAAGAACTGTAGAGTCATGGAATGAAAGAATCATAGAACCTTGGAGTCATGGAATCTTGGAATTGAAGAATCAGGGAATCAAAGAATCGTAATATCCCAGAATCAAAGAATCATGGAATAAAGGAATCATAGAACCTTACAGTTGTAGAATCTTAGAATCGAAGAACCAGGGAATCAAGGAATCATAATATCCCAGAATCAAAGAATCATAGAATCACATAATCATAGAATCAGGGAATAGCAGAATCATGGAATTACAGAATCACAGAATTGTAGAATTGTAGAATCATGGAATCACAGAAGCAAAAAAAAAATAATCACAGAGTCACAGAATGAATATAATTGTAGAATCAAAAAATCAAATAATTAAAAAATAAAAAAAAAAATCAAAGAACTGTAGAATCAAAGAATCGTAGAATAAAAACATCAAAGAATAAAAAATATCAATCACAGAATAATCAAATCCTAGAAACACAGAATCATAGAAACACAGAATTATAGAATCAAAGACTCAAAGAATCAAAGAATTATGGAATTGCAGAACCATAGAATCATGTAATCACAGAATCAGAGAACCGTAGAATCATAGAATCAAAGAGTCACAGAATAATCAAATTGATCAAGAATCACAGAACCACGAAAACTTGTGCCCCTCGTCTGCCCTCATACCCCCCACTTCATTCCTCTCCTTGTGGCCCCCCCATAGCCCTCCCAGTCTCCTTGTGTCTCCCCTTGTGTCCCCCAGTCCCTTTGTGACCCCCACTCTTATAAGCCCCTCCTTGTGCCCCCCAAACCCATGTGCCCCACCAGTCTCCTTGTGCCCCCTGTTATAGACGATCACGATAAATAGCACGCACTCGTCAGAATAAATTGCTTAGAAGTTATTGCAGCAAGAGGTAAGCGGGCAACACAGCGCTGGGCAGCCGGGGAGTCTGCGCTCCACCACAGCACGCCTTTCCAGTAGCAGCAAGCTTGGTTAAATGTGGTAAAGGATTACATACTCATGGTTATTCCAGGAATGCCTATACATATTCATAACTTCTTCCTCAAAAAGGCCATTCTTATTAAAATGAGTTCCAAGGAATTATATCTATAGTCCTCACCTTTGGCTCTTTCCTGTTGCGCCTGCACAGTGTCTCCAGGTGGTCACGGGCAGGGGTCTTTTGGATGAAGGCTGCAGTCTATCTTGTCGTGCACTTCTCATCTTTGGCCTAGCACGCTGGATTTGGCCAAGGCTCCAATGGCTTGAGCTGGTTTTCCTCCCACTTTGTGCTGAAGACCCCCATTATCTCATTCACACACGGATGCAACTGGGCCCTTATCTCTGTCAGTCTCTTACTGAATGTTCTGCAGGATACACTAAATTAGGCTTTTACACATATCTGTGGAACAAGTTTTTTAAAAAGACTACATACAGGTTGCATTGTTTAATGGCAGCATGTACTAATATCATGTTATATGCTCAGGTTTCACAGCCACTGATAACATATCCATTTAGACCAGTTTGATTAACAAATATATCCTTAAGTCTATTACACCCCCGACTCTTGTGCTCCCCCCTCTTGTGCCCCCGGGGTCTCCTTGCTCCCCCCACTTCATTCCCTCCCTTGTAGCCCCCTCTTTAGCCACCCAGTCGCCGTGTTTGTCCCCTATCTTGTGTTCCCCCTTCCGTCCCTCAGGTCCCCTTGCTCCACCCCACTTCGTTCCCCCCCCTCCATTTCCCCCACTGACCCCCCCCTCCTCACAGAGTCTCCCCCGAGCAGCCTCGTGACCCCCCAGAGCCGCCTCCCCTCAACAGCAACTTCAACAACAGCTGCAGGGTGCAGAGGGGCCCGAGGGGCCAGGGGGGCCGAGCCCGACAGGCAGATGCAGCTGGTGACCAGCCTGTGACCCCCGCTCGCAGGAGGGTTTGCACGAAGGACCCGCTCTGGGAGGGGAGCGGCCTCAGAAGGGGGTCCAGGCCTGCAGGGGATGGCGGTCTTGCTCGAGGACCCGGCCTCGCACGAGGAGCTGGAGTAAAGCAAAGACCTGGACTTGCACGAGGACCCAGACTTGCACGTGGACCTGGCCTTGCACGAGGATCGAGCCTGAGGCAAAGACCCGGTCTTGCACGAGGACGCAGCCTCGCACAAGGGCTCCTCCGTGCCCCCCAAGCTGGACATGGGCCCCTTGTGAACCCCCACCCCATGTCAGCATGAGGATCCTCGTGCCCCCATCAAAAGCACTGGACTTGGCAGGGGTGGGGGTTCCTCGTGCCCCCCACCCTGGACATGTGGGGGTGGGGGGGGATATGGCCTCATTTTGAGGGGAGACCCCACCAAAAGCCATCGGGAGGGCCCCTGTGTCCTTGGCAGCACTGAGCCGGGGCGAGGAAGGGGGGGTGGGGCTGAACCCCCCAAAACTGAGGGGACCCCCCCCCAGCTGACACTTTTGTTGCCAAAATCTCCCACATTCCCCCCAAAAAGAGACACATTTTCCTTGTACTATAGATGTAAATGGACCAGCCCTGCCCACCCAGGGAAACTGAGGCATGAGGGGGCCCCGTCCCTTGTTCCTTTGCCCCCCCTCCCAAAAAAAAAACACCCCCAAACATGGAGAGGGGGCAAAGGGACAAGGACACCCCCCTTTGCCCCCCCCAGGGCTTGAGGACCACCCTGGGATCTGGGGAACTCTCCCCAAGTTTTGGGGACCCCTCCAGAGTCTGCAGACCCCTGTTCAATTTGGGAACCACCCCGTATTTAGGGATGCCCCCAGGGCTTCAGGATCCCCCCCTGGAATCTGGAGTTTTGGGGACCCCTCCTGGGCTCTGCAACCCTCTCCGCCAAATTTGGGGACCCCTGCAGGGTTTGAGGAGACCCCCCAGGGCTTTGGGATCTTCCCTTGGGATCTGGGGAACCCCTCAAGTTTTGGGGATACCTCCCTCAGACTTCGGGGGGCCCCTCCAGTATTTACACTTCCCCCCATATATTGGGGACCCCCTCAAGCTCCCGGTCAAGGGAGGACACAGGGTCCAGCCCCTCCCAGGTTTTGGGGTGTCCCTCCCTTATCCTACAACCCACCGGCCACTTGGGGACCCCCACATTTGGGTGGGAGGGGAATTTTCCCCCTTCCCCCCTGGATCTTGGGGTCTTTCCCCCCCCGCCAAATTCTGCCAAACCAAATTTGGGTCGAGTGCATCAAACCAACAAAACTGGAGGAACCACAGGGGACAATGAGGCCACCAAGGGCCACCATGGGCCACCAGAGGGAGAGCCTCCATGCCTGGAAAGCTCCATCAGGCCCCAGCATGGCAAGGAGGGCATTTGGAGCTCTCCCGCACTGCCTGACCCCCAGCCAAGGCCCAGCCACCGCCTCACCCAATGCCTCAGCCCAGCTGCCAACATGGCTCCCTTGACACCGCCCTGCTCAGCATGTCAGGTCTTTCTGACCCACTGATGAGGCTTTCGAGGAACAGGGAGTCTGCTGAGGAACTCTCCCCCCCACCATTTTATTTGTTTTTTAGGGCAGCTACTTTGGCTCAGACAACCTGAAGGTTTTGGTGCTGCGGTTCTTACAGCGGTGAGTGCCAGGGGGGTCTCACCCCCACTCTTTTCACCCCTCCCCCCTCAACTTCATCCCCTCCCCCTTTTCTGTGTCCCCCCCCCCCAGGTGTTACTCCATTTACGACTCCAGCGGCCAGCAAGGGCTGCTGGACACGTATCAGGATGGTGCCTGCTGCTCCCTCAGCATCCCCTTCACCCCCAGGCCCCCTCCAGGTGCGCTGGGGAGGCTGTGGAGGGGGTGGGAAACGAGACCCCCCCCCCAACACAGCCCTGACAGCGTGTGCCCCCCCCTCCAGGAACAGCCTGAAAGAGTATTTCAAGGACCGCAGGAATGTGAAGAAGCTGATGGATCCCAGTGAGTGTCAACCCAAAACTGGGGGGGACACATTAATTGGGGGGCACATTAATGAAGGAGGGTATATTAATGGAGGGGCAGGCTAATGGGGTGGCATGTTAATGGGGGAGCACATTTAGTGGGGGCACGTTAATAAGGAGGTATGTTAATGGAGGGGGCTATGTTGATGGGGGGTATGTTAATGGAGGGGGCTATGTTGATGGGGGGTATGCTAATGATGGGGCTTGTTAATGGGTGGGCTCGTTAATGCAGGGGACTCATTGGGGGGCTATGTTAATGCAGGGGGCTCATTAATGGGGGACTCGTTAATGGGGTGACATGTTAATGAAGGGGGCACGTTAATGGGGGGGCACGTTAATGGGGGGCAGGTTAATGTAGGGGGTCATTAATGGGGTAATCGTTAATGGGGGACTTGTTAATGGGAGGGCACGTTAATGGGGGACATGTTAATGAGGGGATATGTTAATGGGGGGATATGTTAATGGGGGGCAAAATAATGGGAGATTCTCAGCCTTCCCCCCCCAGCCATGCGCTTCAAGCTCCTCAGACCCTCCCGCGGGTTTTTGGCGGCTATAAGAAAAATGGGGACGGGGTTTTTAGCCGGGGCGAGGGGTAAATGGGTTTAAATGGCAAGATTTAGACTAGAACTAAAGAAAAGGTTCTTGGAACTAATGAAGAAATTTTTCAATGTGTTTTGAGAGAGATTTAGACCTAAAGTTCTTAGATCTAAGAAAGAAATTTTTCCCCTCATTTCTCCCCTGTTTTCCCTCCGGTTTCCCCACATTCCTCTGTTTTCACAGTATCACAGTATGTTTGGGATTGGAAGGGACCTCAAAAGGTCACCTAGTCCAATCTCCCTGCTTGAGCAGGAACACCCAGGTGAGGTCGCACAGGAACATGTCCAGGTGGGTTTTGAATGTCTGCAGAGAAGGAGACTCCACAACCCCCCTGGGCAGCCTGTTCCAGGCTCTGACACCCTCACTGAGAAGAAGTTTTTTCTCAAATTTAAGTGGAACCTCTTGTGTTCCAGTTTGATCCCATTACCCCTTGTCCTATCATTGTTTGTCACCGAGAAGAGCCTGGCTCCATCCTCATGGCACTCACCCTTTGTATATTTATAAACATTAATAAGGTCACCCCTCAGTCTCCTCTTCTCCAAACTAAAGAGCCCCAGCTCCCTCAGCCTTTCCTCATAAGTGAGGTGCTCCACTCCCTTCATCATCTTTGTTGCCCTATGCTGGACCCTCTCCAGCAGTTCCCTGTCCTTCTTGAACTGAGGGGCCCAGAACTGGACACAATATTCCAGATGTGGTCTCACCAGGGCAGAGTAGAGGGGAAGGAGAACCTCTCTCGATCTACTAACCACCCTCCTTGTAATACACCCCAGGATGCCATTGGCCTTCCTGGCCACAAGGGCCCAGTGCTGGCTCATGGTCACCCTGTTGTCCCCAGGACCCCCAGGTTCCTTTCCCCTACACTGCTCTCTAATATGTAATTTCCCAACCTATACTGAAACCTGGGGTTGTTCCTGCCCAGATGCAGGACTCTACACTTTCCCTTGTTAAATTTCATTAGGTTATTCCCCGCCCAACTCTCCAGCCTGTCCAGGTCCACTGGATGGCAGCACAGCCACCCCCACTGTTTCCCCCTGTTCCCCTGTTTTCCCCCCTTTTTCCCCCCCATATTCCCCCCCGTTTCCCCCTCGTTTCCAGGCTGTGCATCGTGAACGACGAGCTGTTTGTCCGCCCCGCCACCAGCGAGGAGATGCGCAAGGCGTTCCCGGCGCCCACGCTCAACCCCTTGTCCAGCCCCGTGCCCACGCAGGCTGCCTTCTCCATGCAGTCCGGCATGAACCTCGAGTGGTCCCAGAAGTCAGTCCTGGGGGAACACGGGGACCCCCAAATCCATCCCTCCTTTTCCCAAATTGGGACCCCCCAAACTCACCTTCTTACCCTCCCAGGTGCCTGCTGGACAACAACGGGCAGGTCTTCACACAGCTCAAGGTGGGTTGGGGGGGGTCCCATCATTTTGGGTGGACATGGGGACACCAGTGGGGGTGGGGACATGAGGACACTGATGGGGACATGGGGACACTGGTGGGGACATGGGGGCACCAGGGGGGTTGGGGACATGGGTGGGGACATGGGGACACTGGGCTGAGCCGCCCCCCCACTTCTCTTGCAGATGGAAGGCAAGATCCCAGAGGTGGCGTTTCTCAAGTGAGCGACGCCTGCTCCTTCTCCTTCCCCCGGCGTTTTATTCCCCAGCGTTTTGTAAATAAATCGAGATATCAATAAAGTGATGCGTTTCAGTTTGGGGTGTGTTTCAGTTTGGGGTGCGCTGCGCCTTGAAGGGGGGGGTAAGGGCAGCTTGGCTTCACGCCCGACATAAAGATGGCGGCCGGAAGTACGGCGGTTGTCCCGGAAGAGATGGCGGCCATGGTGGCGCCGCGGGTCCGTGCGGCGGCGGCAGCGCTGGACGCGGCGGTTCCGCGGGACGTCGTTCTGTTTCGCCACGACCGCGACCGCTTCTTCCGCCTGGCCGGGCTGTTCTGCGCCGGGCAGGGGCTGTTCTGGACCTACCTGGCTCATTTTGCCTTCACGGCGCTCGGCCCCGCCGCCGGTCCCGGGCCCGCCGACCCGCTGCGGCCCCGCGATCACAAATGACGCTTGGGGTTCAGTGCTTCCTGCCTCACCCTCGGTACTGGCGCTGTGGGGAGCGGGGGCCGCGCCGTGCTGACCCCTCGCTCTATTCTCCCTCGTTCCCATTCCCCCCGCAGGGTCCGTGGTCGTGGCGGCCGGGTGTTTGTTCCCGCTGCGCTCCGTTCGCCGGGTGACGCTGCTCCGCGGCGGCGCGGCCGTGACGATCAGCACCCACGGGCCGCTGGGGCTGGGCCGCGGCGCCACGTTCACCGTCCCGCTCCGCCACGTCTCCTGCCACGCTCACCGCTCCGAGGCCGCGGCCGCCGTCCCCATCAAGGTGCAGGGGCGCCCGTTCTTCTTCCTGCTGGACAAGCGCGGGGGGCGGCTCTGCCACCCCCGGCTCTTCGACATCACCGTGGGCGCTTATCGCAACCTCTAGGGCGGTTTAATTGCAGGAGGGACCGGGATTGCTTGTTGTTCACCCCTTATCACCCCCAAATAAACCCTGAGCCGCTCACGCGTCCGTCTGTCCCGTGGGGAGAACATGGGGAGGCCCACTGCAATTGCACCTTGTTGGGGCCACCATGGAGCTGCAGATGGTGCTGATGGGTTTGGGGGTCCTGTGGCCCCTTCCCCAGCCTCATTAGTAGCCCCACCTGATGAAGGTGCAGGGATGCAGGCATCCGGGTCCTCTGCTCAATCTTGACCAACAAGTCTCAGCACCCCAAAAAACCTTAGACACAGAGATAGGAAACAGTGAGATTTATTGGGGCAACCACAATCTGCTCATGGGCAACCACATCTTGACGTCATGGGACGGACGTGGTGATGAACCCACGGTGCCATTGGCAGACTGGATTTATTGACCAGTGGATCCGCTACAGCGGTCGGTGGGATCTCAGCGAGGGATGCTGATGATCTGGTGATGCTGGCGATCAGAGCGGCAGCAGCAGCAAGTACTCGGCCCTTGGCCACCGCCGCGTGGCCGATCACCAGCAGCTTCTGCGTGTAGCGGCGGCCACAGCCCAGCCTGTGGTGCCATTGGCAGACTGGATTTATTGACCAGTGGATCCGCTACAGCGGTCGGTGGGATCTCAGCGAGGGATGCTGATGATCTGGTGATGCTGGCGATCAGAGCGGCAGCAGCAGCAAGTACTCGGCCCTTGGCCACCGCCGCGTGGCCGATCACCAGCAGCTTCTGCGTGTAGCGGCGGCCACAGCCCAGCCTGTGGTGCTGCAGGAAGCTGGTCTGGAAGCGCCAGCCCTGGCAGCGCCACCCGGCCTGCTGCCCCACCATCACGAAGCTGAAGCACGGCAACCGGTACCTGGGGAACACGTCCAGCATGTTTCCGGTGGGGTCTGTGCAGTAGGTGTGCGGTCACAGCGTCATCATTGTGCGGGCTCCCTGTGGAACTGACCATCAGCTGCGGCATCTTGTGCGCGGCCCTGGTGGGCGGTGCAGCGGGTGCAATTGGGGGGTGGTGCGGCAGGGGTGCCGGTGCCGGAGCGCGTGGCCAAGCTCTTGCCAAAAAAGTCGAGCTCGGCATACATGCGGTGCAGGGACAGTGTGGGACCCTCGGGCTGTGCGTCGGTGTTGGTGCCATCGCGGTGGACGCCGAGTTGCGCCTTCATCTTCAGCAGCCACTCTACCGCCACCTACAAGGCGAATGGTGGTGGGACTGGGGGGCACGCAGCCAAAAGGGGTTTCCCCCCAACAGCCCAATTGGGGATCCCCAAACAGCCAAACTGGGGTCCCCCCGGCGCGGCGGCGCTCACCAGGATGGTGCATCTTGTGCCCGTCAGCCTTGACCTGCGCATTGGACACTGAGCAGCCGTCCAGCATGGCCTGTAGGTTGGCCCAGTAGGCAGGGAAGTGCGGGTAGGGCACGCGCCCAACTGCCTGCGGAGAGATGGACAGACAGATGGACAAATTGTGGGGATTGCTGTTAGGTCTTTAAGGGTTAGGTCTTTAAGTGTTCTCTTTAAGGGTTAGCTCTTTAAGGGTTAGCTAATTAGTTCCCTGTATCAACGGGACCCAAAAACCAGTGCCGGGGGAGGTGGGGGAACTCCGGGCGGAACAGTTGTGTCGGGTCTCACTTCCGCTGGGAGCCGGATGTGAGTGAACTGCTGGCGGAAGTACTGAGGGAAGGAAGGCGCAACGGACCACTTCCGCCCGCAGTTGGGCCGGTAATGCGGCCGCGAGAGGACGCGGGAGGACCTAACCCTTAAAGAGCTAACCCTCAATGAACGAACTAACCCTTAAAGAGCTAACCCTCGGTGAGATAATAACCCCCGTGGGGACACGTTGGGTGTTTGGCGCTCACCTTCCAGCCCAGCATGTGCAGCCCGGCACCGGCGCCGCAGTGTGAGCAGAGTGGGTGCACGGGGTCAGCCAGCGCCTTCTGCAGCGCCAGCAGGATGTGCTGGCACAGGCCGCTCACCGCCTCGCCGTGTGTCCTGCGCGGGGTGGAAAAAACGCTGAAATCCTGCGGGTTTGGGTGGGTTTCGCCAAAAAAAGGAGAGATGTGCACCAGAAGATACGGCCGAGCAGCATGGCGGCATAGTTGCGCAGTGGCCAGTGGTCGTTGAGCAGGTTGATGGAGGCAGCCAGTGGCTCCAGCACGCAGTAAAGGACACTGGAGCTCAGGCTGCGCACGTAGGGGCCCAGGAACAGGAAGGGGTTGTGGAGGAGGCTGTGGGCCACATGGAGGACGTGGTGAAGCTGAGGGAGGTCATGGCTGATGGATTTGACCTGTGAGTGGGGGACCCAGGAGTTCGGGGGGACCTCATCACTTGACCTGCGCTCGCCCTGCTTGACCACATAGACAAAATACGGCAGGAAGGCAGCGATCTTGGCATTGCTCTGCAGGTCCTGCAGGGCCACCTGGGGATGGGGACACCCAGTGGAGGCGCTGGGAATTGTGGGGGGTTTGGAGGTGTCCATATTGCACCCACCTTCATGAGCTGCGCGTTGTCGCCCAGCATGGCGCAAGTGAGGTGGTCGTAGTACTTGAGGAGGTTGTCGCTCAGCGTGGACACGGCACTGGGGACTGCAGGGATTGGGGGTGTCACCCCAAAATGGGGCATAAAATCAGAGATAATGTCAGGGGTTGCGTCGGTCAAATGGGTAAAATGGCGCCAAAATCACCTCAGGGCCAAAATGGTGGAAAATGGGCTCAAAATGGCAGGAAATGAGCTCAAAATGGTGGCGACAAATGTGCTCAAAATGGGGGTGCCAAGTTGGCTCAAAATGGCAGAAAATGGGATCAAAATGGTGCCAGAATCACCTCAGGGTCAAAATGCCACTAAAATCACCTTCAATGTTAAAATGTCACTAAAATCACCTCTGGGTCAAAATGTCACTAAAATATGGGGACAAGGGGGAACGATATGGGGATGATATGAGGACGATGGGGAACAATGGGGCAATAGGGACAGTGGGGGATGATGGGAGGACGATGGGGGACACCCCCTCAAAGCCACCGACCACTCCCTAGGATGACACCCATGTCCCCATCCTCACCAGTGTCCCCATGTCCCCACCAGCGTCCCCATGTCCCCAGCCCCACTGGTGTCCCCATGTCCCCACCAGTGTCCCCATGTCCCCACCGGTGTCCCCACCAGTGTCTCCATGTCCCCAACCCTACCAATCCAGGCCGCTCACCTCCACGTTGCTCCAGCGCAGCGCCTGGTTAAAATCCTCCACCGTGAGTCTCCGCCGCCGTATGTGTTTCATGAACTGGGAGCTGTTCTGGGGGGCGACGGACTCACAGAACCGGCTCCGTCAGCGGCGCTGTGAGCGGGCCCGAGCCCGCCCCGCCCCGCCCCGCCGGCCGCACCTACGTGGCCTCCCGCAGCCAGTAGCAAACGTCCTCGGCCAACAACGCCGCCACTTCGTCGCTGAGCTCCAGCCCGGTGCTTTCCGCCACCAGCCGCACGGATTCCCGCGGCAGCTGCATGGAGCGCCGCTCCTCCCGCTCCGCCATGGCTACCAGAGGCCCCGCCCGCCCCGCCCCCGGCCACGCCCACCCTCCCCCTCCCCGCCACGCCCACCTCGCCGCTCCGCCATGGCTACCAGAGGCCCCGCCCGCCCCGCCCCCGGCCACGCCCACCCTCCCCCACCCCGCCACGCCCACCTCGCCGCTCCGCCATGGCTACCAGAGGCCCCGCCCACCCCGCCCCCGGGCACGCCCACACCCCCGTCACGCCCACCTCACCGCTCCTCCCGCTCCGCCGTGGCTGCCACAGGCCCCGCCCACTCCTCCTGGCCCCGCCCACCTCGAGTGTCAGTACAGCACCCTATCGAAACAGAGAAAGGAAGACGGAAAGGAAAACGGAAAGGAAGACATGGTTGTGGCAACACTCAGATTTTAATTACATTTTTGATTTGCGAGTCTAAGCACAGGCTGTCTGAGCCTTGGGGTTCCCGCTCCCCAGCTTTTGAGATCCAGCGCTCGGCTGAGCCCCTGCATGAGGACAAAAAACATCCCCATCCCTGCAGGAAACAGCTGAGAGCTCGCCTGCATCACGTTAGCACCCCAAACCCCCCAGGCTGCCCCATAGACACACTATAGATCCCTCCGCCAGGGAATTGGCCATGGACTTGGGGACAACTAAGTGAGGACGGAAGGAGCCGAAGGCGCAGGGCGCAGAGAGACGAAGGGGGACGGAAAGAACCGAAGGCTCAAGGTGGAGAGAACCGAAGACGGTGAGGCCGGAAAGAACCGAAGCGGGGACAGAAGGACCCGAAGGCGCAGGGCGAAGAGAGACGAAGCGGGGACGGAAATAGCCGAAGAAGTTACGAGCGGAGGCGGCAACAACCGAGCGTTGCCGGGGCGAGCCGAAGAGGACGAGTGGAGAGCCGAGCACTTCCGAACGACGCCGAAGCGCGGGCGGGGACACCCGAGCGCTTCCGAACGACGCCGAAGTGCGGGTGGGGACACCCGAGCGCTTCCGAACGGCGCCGAAGCCCAGGCGGGGACACCCGAGCACTTCCGAACGGCGCCGAAGCCGCCGCGGAAACACCCGAAGCAGCGGGAAGCCGGGAAGATGGAGACGCCGGGTCTGGATCCCCCGTGCGGCCTCTGCGGAGCCACTGCCGCCCCGTACACCTGCCCGTGCTGCAACTGCCGCCTCTGCTCCCTCCGCTGCTACCGCGCCCATGGTGGCTGCTCCGAAGCTTTTTACCGCGAGCAGGTGCTGCAAACCCTCCGTTCCGACCGGGGTCCCCCGCCGGCTCTCCCCGGCCTGGGGGCCGCCTTGAGGCGGCCGCGCCAGCTACGCGAGGCCGAGGCTTCAGCGGGGTGCGCAGGCCGCGGGCTGTGGGGATCGCTTAGCGCGGCGGAACGAGCTGCTTTCCAGCGGTTGATCTGCACGAGGGAGGCGGCAAAATTGATTCCGGCGTGGAGACCGTGGTGGTGGCGCCGAAATAAAGGTAAAAACGAGGATAAATATGAACATAAAGATGAGGATGAAGATGAGGATGAGCCGCAAATTGCTCCACCACCCGCCATCCCCTCATCCATCCCCACACTGAGCTCCTTCCCGGCACCTCCGCCATCCCCATTGCTGCGTTTCCAGCTGCCCAACGTCCTCTTTGGCTACGTCTTCGCATTGAGCCTCCACGGAGGGGATGAGTCGCTGATGCCGGAGCTGCCGGGCGCCGCCATCGATGTGGCAGCCGCACTCAGGATGCGCCGGGCGTTCAGATCCACTGCCGAGGCCCTTCGAGCCGCCCGGGATGATGCGAAGGGCGCCGGGTACCCAACGGGTCCACTGGGAGATGCTGGGACCGTCCTGGCTGTGGTGGAGCTGCTGGAGGGGCCTGGGGACAATAGCGATAATTACACCCAAAATAATGCCGCTAATTAGAACAACAATTACGTAATCGTGGCTCTGGCACACCTGGAGCAGTTGTTAAGCCGGGGACGACTTAATTTGGATGCTAACGAGCGCCAAACGTTCGTTAACGCGCAGAGGAAGTGCCGCTTCCTAATGAGCTGGAGCCAGGAGGCACCAATGGGGACGATGGTGGAGCTGGCGAGGGAGACGAGGGAGGTTGTTAATGAGCTAATTAGTGCTAATGAGGGGATGGGGCAGGGGGAGATCTTTAGTGCTAATGAAGGGAGGGGGAGGCGACTAATTGAGGAGCTTGATTGAGTTAATGAGGTCGTCAAGGAAACCATTTAATGAACATCCAGAGAAGCTGCTCATTAAGGAACCAAACTAATTAACATCCAGAAAAGCAGCTCGTTCAGGAACCCGCTAATGAACATCCAGAAGATCAATATCCAGAGAAGAAGTTCATTAAGGAATCTGGCTAACAAACATCCAGAGAAAAGCTGCTTATTAAGGGCTGAGTTATGAGTAGGGGAGTCTGGTCATTAAGGACTCCGCCAAACTGGGGGTGGCTTGTTAAGGGCCAACATTTAATTAACGTAATAACGAATAAATGTAATTACTATAGAGTGGGAGCTGCTAATTGGTGAGGGGGCTAATTAACCTATTGACCCCCAGAGGGGACTCAGGCGTCTGGGGCATGGTCCAAGATGTCACGCTCACTGGCCACTGATGGGGTGAGTGGTTCTGTGTGTGTGGCTCTGCCTCCCTGCGGCTTCACCGCCTCCTGCTGATTGGCTGAGCAGTTTTGCGTGTGGCTCTGTCTTCTCCCCGCAGCTCCGCCCCTTCCTGCTGATTGTCTGAGCCGTTCTGTGTGTGGGTCTGCCCCTCCTGCTGATTGGCTGAGTTCTTCCACGTGTGGCTCTGCCTCCCCGCGGCTCCGCCCCCTTCCCTGCGGCTCCGCCCCCTTGCATTAATTGTTTGAGCTGTTCCGTGTGAGGCTCTGCCCCCTCCACGAGGCTCCGCCCCCTCCCGGCTCTTAAAGCGACAGTGACCCCGAGATTGGGGGAGGCGCCAATAATTTATTTGATTATTTGGGGTGTCTCAGTGACATTGGGGTGGGACACGGCGGTTGTCCAGGGGTTTGAGGGGATCCCAGGAGTTTGAGAAAAAGGGGACCCAGGAGTTTGGGAAAGGGACCTAGGAGTTTGGGAGGGACCCAGGAATTCAGGAAAGGAACCCAGGAGTTCGAGAAAAAGGGGACCCAGGAGTCTGGGAAAGGGACCTTGGAGTTTGGGAGGGTCCCAGAAGTTCAGGGATTATGGGGCAACTTCTAACAATATGAGGTGTGTTTAAATACAGTAAGGTATTACATATTCATAATAACCCCAGGAATGCCTATACATATTCATAACTTTTCCCTGCTTCTTATTAAAATGAGTCCCAGGTAGTTGTTTCCATAGTCTCCTCCTTGACCCCTCCCTGTTACATCTGTACAGTGCCATGTGGTGGTCTTGAGGAGAGTCTTTGAGGGTCTGTGTATGAAGGCTCCTTCAGCTTCGTCACAGTGAACTCTTTCCCTTTGGCTCATTATGTTGAATTGACTGGAAACCAAGCTGCCAAGTTGATTGAAACCAGATTGGTTCCCCCCTTTTGCTGTAAATCTTCGTTATCTCGTCTTCTCAAGTTTACAGTTGGTGCCTCAAGTTTACATCTAGGTGCTGTAAAACTTATTATCTTGGCATTTGATGAGGTTCTGTTTTTACTTAGCATAATTGGTTACATAAAGCTCTAAACTAGGCACCCTTAAAGTGTTAGTTAGTTCCCTCTATCACAAAGCTTGTGTGGTATGGAGGGCGATGACTGAAGTGTAAATATGGAGAGGCCTGGCAAATTGAATATATCACAGTGCCACAAACCCGCCACGGCAAGAGCTCTGTGGAAGCCACCACCAGATGACTGGAAACATGCACTGTGCCCCACAGCACTGCCCGCAACACTGTCCTGGGCCTTGAAAAGCAAGTGCTGTGGCGACATGGGACACCATGGGGAGTAATTTAGGATTCTGCTCACTGCAAAACAGCGTTTAGATTTCTTAAAGACAAGTGCAACTTCAAGAATTCAGTGGCAGGTTCACTCTATTATTTACTGCATGGGGGAAATATGGCAAGCTGAATGCTGCTGGCCTTCTCTCCAGGTGCCTGTACCAGTTCACGAAGCAAACTGTCAGGATTCTTGCCTCCCTGATAACTATTTGCTCTGGAGTCTGTGTCCTGGAGCTCCGAGGACAAACTCTCAGGTGAGGCCATATCCGTCACGGTTCACACTGTCAGGATTCTTCTCTCCTTGATAACTGTTCACTCCAGAGTCTGTATTTTCAAGCTTTGAAGACAAACTTTCAGGGGAGGCCTGTATCCGTTTGCAACAGCAAACTTTCAGGCATTCCCTTCCTGATAACCATTTGCTCTGGAGTCCATGTTTAAAGCTCCAGTGGCAAACTTCTCTGATTCCACGTGGACTTTGTTGTGTTCAGCTGTAGAAATTGTTTATTGTCCATAACCTTGCAGGTACTGTTTTGCCTGAACGCAAATTCCTTTCTTCTCAGCAATGTGCAATATAGGCCTTATCTTCTAAGTGTTCAGTGTAGTTTGTAGTTGCTTTTGGTAGATATGAGCAGAACTTGACAGCTTAAAATTTTAGCAGATACAGTTTACCAAGTAACATGAAGCAAAGAGTATATTAAAAATCATACAACCTTATTTAAAGAATTGATTATATTTAGTGTGCCTCTACTTAAGATAAATGATTAATATTAAACTTAAATTGATCTCATCCACTGACCTGTGAGTAGTAAAACCATTGCCATACAGCTCACTTATTTAGCAGGGAGAACTCACAGTGGGCTCATCCACGCTGTCATATTTATAGAATGAAGTGATTGACTTGTAGTCAAATTGCATACAGTAGGAAAAGTGTGTCTGAGACTTGTGCACTCACAAGTTAACGGCATTCAGTTGCTCTTCTGCTTCCCTGTTGGTCTCCTGGAAGGAGTTCTTGGCCTGGTTACGGCTCAGGCCCTGCCCTCCTCTGGAGCCTGGACCAAACTGCTGTGGGTTTGGCTGGGGGTGACTGGGGGATCGAGTGCATCTGCCACACATGGCAGCCCAGAGAGAAATGAGCCAGACAACGGGACTCCTTTCCACAACATCCTCATAGATGGATGCTCCTGGAGCAAGGGGCGTGGCACTGAGTAGGTCTGTGACATCCCCACCATGCACCAGCTGCTGGGAAAATGGAGCGGTGCAGCAGACTGTTAAAGACTATGCTCAGAGCAATGGGTGCTGGAACTTTTAGAAACTGAGATTGAAATTTGAAAGAGACAGGTGCCCAGGGCTGAGCTGGCCTGTGCCTCCCAAGGGGACATCCTGACCCTCCTTGCCCAGGCGCAGGGTCACAGTGGGGCCCTTTGTGACCTCACTTGGTGACACCCCTGCCCTGCACGTGCTCAGCGCAGCTGCAGGCCCAGCCCACACTGTCCGACAGGACGGTGACGGGACAGGGTGTGAGCACGGAGCTGGCGAGAGCCCCCGAGCGTAGCCCACGTCTTTCAGAGAATCGGAGAATCTTTTTGGTTGGAAGAGACACTTAAGATCATCGAGTCCAACCACAACCTAGTTCAAGCTGCCCCCGGCAGACTGTCTGCTGCCCCTGGCAGACTTGGAGCAAGGAGTTCCTGAGCGCAGCTCATGTCTTTCCCCAAAAAGGAGCACACGAGCACAGCCCTCACCTTTCATCGCTGCCTCTGGCAGAGCTGCAGCACCAAGGCATTTTGCCGAAGCATCCGCCTTCCCCATCCTTAGTCCTAGCCTTTGTCTGCAAAATGGCGGAGAGACTCCCCATCCGACCTAGACTGGCCTGGCAGAAGAGACCCCCCAGCCGCCCCAGGGTGGCCTGGCAGGAGGAGGTTGGGGCTCCCCAGGAGGTCAGATCTCCACTGGACCCCAACCAGGTTGATGTGGTCCAGCCACTGCAGATCGGTGAGTGAGGAGCCCTGATTGTCTGGCCAGGGTGGGGCCCAGCTATCGCTCTCTGCTCCACACCAGGATCACCTTTCCCCTCATGCTGGCAGGGGTTTCCCATGGGTGGTGATTACGCTGCCTGAAGTGCAGGGCTGCTCTGAGCTGGGAGCTGGCACCAGCACAGCTTCTGCAGGCAGAGGGGACCCAGCTCCTGCTCCAGGGCACTGGCAGCGAGAGGCAGCTGGGCGGGCAGGAGGCAGCCATGCTGTGGAATGGGGACCTTTCCTGCCCGTCTGAAGCAAGTTCCTCACCCGCTGCACTGGGGGCTTTCCCCGTCCTGCCTGGCGCCAGCATCTCAGCCCGTCTGCTGGGCTCCCTCCAGCTCTGACACGCGTGGGAAGACCGTGCCAGGGCAGCGGGCACTGGGATGGACATGGGGCAGAGCTCCTTCCTCTGCTCTGTCCTGCCTGCAAACCCTCTCTGCAGCCCTCCCTGCTCTCCTCCTTTATTAGATGCTGGCTGGTTACCTGTCTACCAATTCGAAAGGAGACACGTGGACTCCATCGTGTCCTTTGTCAGCAGCCCAGAAAAGGTAACCATGGCCATTTGGAAGGCGACTGAGCCAGTGTGTGCTGACAGGGGCTCTGTTGCGGGGCTGCTGGAGGGTGCTGGCTGGGCAGAGCTGCTTCTCCCAGGTCACTAATTGGCACTGCACCCCCATGCTGAAGTGCCGCTGGCTGTGTGTCCCCATCTCACACTCCTTGTTTGTCTCTCTGTCCCCTGGCTGCCAGGAGGAGAGCCAGAAGATTCCATTTCTTCAGAACATTTGTGACCTGTGCTACAACAGCAAGCGCCACGGCCCTCCACAGGGCCTAGATCTCTTCTGCCAGAGATACGGTCTGGCAGAGAATATCAAAGTGAGGGGATACGTGGCGTCTCTGGGGAAGCGGGCAATGCCCGTGGCACCCTGTGAGGACCGCGTTGGGCAGGGCCGGGGCTGGTGGCACTGGGTGCTGGCAGCTGCCAGGTCCCATCCCAGATGTGCTCTGCAGGTGCTGCTGGAAGAGGAGCCCAGAAACAGACTGCGCACGGAAGTGCGGTGGAACGCCATGCTTGCCATTGCCAAATTGAGGTACCTGCCCATCCCTCCTGGGGACCCCTGCACAAGATCTCGAGGCACTGCTCCAAATACCAAAGTGTGACTGGCTCCTCTCTCTTTGCAGCGCAGTGGAGAGGGCGCTGGAGGGCAAGGAGGCAAGCCTCCTCCAAGCTTGCTTCTCTAGTGTCTTCTTGCTTCCTCCAGAAGAGAAAATGCAGGATATGGGCCGTTACCTCTTCTTAAAAGTAAGTGCTTGGTGAACTACAGGACCCAACAGTCCCTCTGGCTGCTCCCTGTTCACCCCATGCTGATACATAACCAGAAAGACAAGGCAGGGTTGGTCTCAGCTCTGCTTTCACACCCTCATGCCTTCATCTGCTGACAGTTGGCCTGGCCACATCCAGTGCCAATTGCTGCTCTGCCTGTAGCGGATTATCTGCCCCTGAGTCTCTCCCAGGCACAGCAAATCAGCACAGGAGTTGCCTCTTGGCACTGAGAGTTCATATCAGTCCCCTGTGTGTGAAACAGATGGCAGGAAACACGGCCAAAACTCGTTGTCTTCTTGCAGACCATGGAAGCCATGGACAACATGCTGCAGGCATTGGTGCTCGGCTCTTCAGCCTCCAGAGTCAGCGAGCTGCTCCAGAATATCTTTCAGGTCTGGCGTGTGCAAAGAGTGGACTTCACAAGGACTGTTCCTCACCCTGGGGGACAGGGTGTCCGCTCTGGAGTGGACAGTCCCACCCGGTGCTGTGCACAGAGAGTGCTGCCAGGAGGGTGCCCACCTCCCCGGGGAACCAGGGGCTGCCCACCAGGCTCTTCTGCAGCACAGTGGCTGCAGAGGGTGACATCTGCCTTCCTGCCTGGCCACAGGGTGGGCCCAGGGCATTTGTTCCAAGCCTGCCAGGGGCCCAAGGGCCAGAACCCCACTGCAGGCTTTGCTTGAGAACAGAGTCCAGCCCAGGAGTTGAGCAGTGCTACTTCTGCTGGAGTGGTGGCTGCTCCCAAGGCTCACCAGCAGCTTCTATCTTCCCAGATGCTCTTGACCTTCACCACCTCTGAGAGAGAACATGTGCAGGAGAGGGCTTTGGGGAGGATTGAGAAGATGAGCTCTACGCTATTCAGACATCCCACACTGGCGGTAAGGAGCCAGGCACCCTCCAGCCAGGCCGTCTCCCCATCCCTGCACCCCAGAGCAGCCTGCAGCTGCCCCATGCGGGGCTGCTGCCCAGGCAGCTGCTTTGGGAGCTGTGGCTGGCACGGGCCTGCAAAGCCCTGACTGCCCACAGAGCTAGGCCTGGACACACACTTGGGTTCAGGGCTTTGGCACCAGTGTCCCAGCAGCAGCCTCAGTCCTCCTGGCCACCAGCAAGCCCTGGTTCACGGCAGGGCCAGCACCCTGTGCCCATGAGTCCAACCCTCCTCCCTCACTCCAGGGCCTCTGTTCTCATCCTCCTCATGCAGTCACTGCAGCCTCTGCTGCCAGCTTTGCTGTGGGCTCTGCCACCAGCACTGTCGGGTGTCTCTGCAGGGCTGCTGGCACTGCCTGGCTAAGCAGCAGCATCAGGGCACTTGGTGTGATTTGGCTTCACTTCCTTCTTTTCTTTCCTTCCTCCCATAGACTTGTGCGAGATACCTCAGAACTTCTGAAAGGACAGACATCGTCCTTGTGTTCATCGAGGCGATGAGAGACACCAGCATCTTTGACAAGAAGCGGGCAACAGACTTGCTGGACATGGTCATGGAATTCCCTGACTTCTGGCTGACGGATGTAAGTGGCTTGTGGCTGGATTGCCCTACCAGGCTTCAGCCCTGTCAGGCCTTGTTCGTTCTTCCATCCCTCCCCCGCAACCCCTGGTGTCTCAGGAATCTGAAGCCACATGAAGGTGGCAGAGAGGGATGGGAAGGACAGCTGAGGAAGTGGCTGCACTCCAGTGGCAGCGCCATCCTCACCTGTGTCTCCTCCAGCTGCCAAAGATCATGAGATGCATCCACAAAACCCTGGACAGCATCAACACAGCACCAGCTCGGCAGAGCGTGGAGTCCCTGCTTCTCCTCATGGCTGACAGGAGACCTGGGAAGGTGCTCACAATGCTGCTGAGGATTGCTCCACCAGGAGACAGGTACTGGCCCCAAAAGCCATGAGGGCTTGTTCATTGTGGGGAGAGGGGCACAGAGCCAAGGAATCCTGCAGGACACCCCCGAGGAGCAGGACCCTCCATCCCACCACATTTGCCAGCGCTGGCGGTCAGCCAGGCCCGCAGCAGCCACAGCTGAGCAAGCCAGCCCAGAGCCCCCCACTCTCTGCCAGCCCCACAGGAGCAGCAGCTCAGCCCTCTGCTGCTGCCCAGGGCATCCCAAGCGTCCTGCGGTGCTGAGCCTGGACACGCTGTGTGATATCACTCAGGATGTTCTGCTCCAAGACCTTCCCTGGCACCGAGACCAGACTGACAGGTCTGTAGTTCCCTGGATCCTCCTTCAAACTCTTCTTGTGGATGGGCGTCACATTAGCCAACTCCCGGTGAACTGGGACCTTCCCAGTTAACCAGGATTACTGATAGATAGTGCAAAGTGGCTTAGTAATCACCTTGGCCAGCTCCCTCAGCACCCTTGGGTGTATCCCATCTGGCCCCATAGACTTGTGGGTGTGCAAGTGGTGTAGCAGGTCGCTAACCATTTCCCCTTGGATTATTGTGGCTTCATTCTGCACCCTGAGCCTGTCTCCTGTCTCAGGGTGCTGGGTACCTGGAGCACCAACACTCTGACTCTTAAAGACTGAGGCAAAGAAGGCATTTAGTACTTCAGCCTTTCCCTCGTCTTCTGTCGCCGTGTTTCCGCCCATACCCCTCAGGGGATGGAGATTCCCCTTAGCCCTCCTTTTGTTGCTCATATATTTATAGAAACGTTTCTTGTTACCTTTCACAGTGGTGCCCAGGCTCAGCTCTAGTTGGTCTTTGGCCTTTCTAATTTTCTCCCTGCCTAACTTTGCGGCATTCTTGTATTCCTCTTGAGCAGCCTGCCCCTCCTTGCAAAGTTCATACATTCTCCCTTTATTCCCAAGTTCCAGCCGCAGCTCTCTATTCAGCCAGGCTGGAACTTCTTCCCTGCCGTCTCATCTTTAGACAGACGGGGACAGCCTGCTCCTGCACCTCTAAGATTTCCTTCTTGAAGAGAGACCAGTTTTCCTGGGCTGCTTTGTCTTTCAGGACTGCTTCCCAAGGGACTCTGCCAACCAGCCTCCTGAACAGGTCCAAGTCTGCCCTTGGGAAGTGCAAGGTGGAAGTTCTGCTGAGCATCCTACTAACTTCTCCAAGAACAGAAAACTCCATCATTTCATGGTCACTATGCCCAAGGCGACCTCCCCATTGCCCACGAGTCCTTCTGTATTTCTTCTGATGATATCAATGCAGGTCTTGGTCATGTAAGAGCTCACCTGTTGCTGGTGGCAGCTTTGCTGTTGGGGACACCACTTTCCAGCAGCCCATGAACCAACTCCACTGGTGCCCAGTGCCATGAGCTCTGCAAGTGGGAACCTTCTGTGCACAGGGACCCCCTGTCCCCAGGGCGGCCATGCCAGCACCCCCAGCCACCTCCAGCCCCAGGAACCCAGAGCAAGCGGAAACCACAACTTGGCCAAAACCAGAAAAAGACAAAGAGCACAGGTCTGAAGAAACATGAATAAATATCTTTACAGAAAAACATAGAAAAGTAAACCTATTTACAGAAAGAAAGGCGAACTACAACAAATGAAATACAATCAACATATTACTTGATACATACAATATAAATATACACTACACTATCAATAAATACACACTACAAATCAATACATTATGTAAATACACATAACAAACTACTAACTCCCTCTTCTGTCTCTCCCACCCCACCAAACCCATCATCAACATATAATCTACCCATTCACTTCCACTTCCTCTAACATGTCACTATCCACTTCCATTTCTTCCTCCGCATCCTCATCCACTTCCATGTCTTCATCCATCTGCACTTGATCCACCTCCAGGTCGTCTTCAATGTTTTCATCCACCTGCATCTCCTCTACCTGCTCATTCCCCATGCAGCAACTCCAGCCCCCAGCACAGTGTGGTGTAACCTAAGGCAAAAGCCAAGCAGAAAAGTGCATTGGTCCTGCCCTGGGCAGCTCAGCAGAGCTGTGGGATGGGAGTCTCAGCACCCCTGTCCACTTTTGCTGCCCAGGGAGAGCTGTGGGGTGATGGGTCCCCTGGGCACTTCGCCAGCAAGAGCTGCCTGGAGTTTGGGCAGCTCCTGGGCCACCAGCACCCACGGGCCAGCACCTACATCCAGAGTATCCCATGCTTTGTGCGCTTCAGCATCTTGTGGAGCAGCTCTGTGAGAGTGGAGAGGGCAGGGGTGAGCAGCCATGTCCCTGTCCCTCAGAGCGTCACAAGCACAGACTCCGGCCCCACGCCTCCTTTGGTACCCAGAAGCTCCTTACCTTGCGTAGGTGTTTTTTTGGCTCTGCGCTGCTCCACACGCAGGGCAGGGCTGCCTTGGCTCCAGCCTGGAAAGGGGCAGAGAAGGCACGGGCTCAGGCTCCGGGCAGCACCGGCTGCTCCCACTGAACATCCCTCTGACACGAGCCCGGGGTGCCCTGGATTTCCACGGGGACGTGTCCCCCCAGGAAGGGATGCTCAATTTCAGCAGGGGATGAGCAGCCCAGAAGGGCTTCTCCCAGCCCATGGCCTTGCAGGGGTAGGTGGAGCGGACGAGCTGAGCTCCTGGTCCCCAAGCTCCCCAGAGTGGGGTCCCCACCTCACGCCATCCCCACAGTGCCTGCTCCAGCCTGCCCAGGCAGTGGAGGTGCCCAAAGCTGTGGAGCGGGACTGTACCTCCAGCAACACAAGTCTCCTCTTCCTCTGGAGCTTCACAACAAAAGACGGGTGAGCCGAAAAAAGAGACTGAGGCATTGGGTGTAGGTGATTGGTTGGGTTATGCGGTTGAGGCACTGGGAACGGGAGAGAAGGGCTGGACTGGGACCAGGGTAAGTGGGAAGAAAGCAAGAGGAGCAGACAAGGGCAGTGCTGAGAGCTGGAGAGGGTCGCTGTGTTGTGGTTGTTGCTGGGCACCGGCGCTGCAGATGGAACATGGGCTGTGACATCACACCTGGGTTGCATGGGCACTCTGCTGTCCGCTGCGCAGCAGGGATGGGGATGACCCCCTCTCAATGCTGGTTATGGATGTACTAACCTGCCTTTTCACCAATTTCATCATCCCAAACAGTTATGCTTCCATGCTGCCTTGAGTGGTTCTTCCCAACCATCCCGTCATGCCCGGCAGCCATCCTCACCCGTCAGAAATGTTGTTCTCCAATTGGTTCCTGCAGTAGCTGAAGTTTATCTCACTGTTCATGGACATCCCTTTGCAGGCTCTGATCTCGCTCTGCCTCTGTACAGCACAGCCACTCTTCCATGTGGGCATGAATGGCAGCGCAAGGCGGAACCTGGGTAGAATCCAGGAAGACTCTAAAGCCCTGGGGGTGCCAGTGAATTAAAGTGGTGCCCAAGTCATCTTCTCCTCCCTTCTACCATTGTTATGGTTTAAGGCAAGGCAGCAATAAACCGTGGCAGATGTTCTCTGTTATCCCCTTTACCTCCTGCCACCCCTTCCTTTAGATCGGAAAGATGATAAGAAAGATAAGGGGAAAGGAAGAGAGACTTAGCCTTCAAGTTGGAGAGTTTTAAAGGGTTTTACTAATGCTACTAATAAATAGAGAATATATACAAAATATACAAAACCAATGTCAAGTGCTTGATGTGGAGTTGGTATCACTCAGTAGCAGAGCTGGGTGTGCGGGGCTGGCGGCTCCAGCAGCTGCAGCTCAGGCACCTGGAAGTCACAGGCAGGACTCCACAGTAAACTGGAACCGTTGCAGGATGCAGGGCCTGAGGCCTGTAGATCACAGGCAGACAGACATTGTTCTCTCCAGATGCCGGCCATGGGCGAAGAGAGCGTGATCCTCATGATCATCCTCTTATATAGGGGATATGACAATTATGGGGTGGAATACTTCCATTGGTCAGTTCTAGTAACCTGTTCCATCCACCCCTCCCCAAACACGCCCCTCTCACAACGGAATGTAGGAAAACTTACCAGTCTTTCTTGGCTACCATAGTAATAAATCTAAACATGACCTTCTTCAGCATTCTGTTGGTCTCTTACCAGCACCGAGTACAGCATCCTAGGAAAAATATGCAGGCTAAAACTCAGAAAAGTACAGACACTGAGAAGAACTGAGCTGAAAGAAAAATCACTAAGAGAGAACCGGTCTGGTTTTTAACAAAACCAGGACACTCATGTTCAACTTGCCGTCGATCAGAACCCTGCGCTTTCCATCTGCAGAGCTGCTCTCCAGCATCTTGTCCCCCAGTCCGTCTGTACAGCCAGGGTTGCCATGGTGTAAATCTGGCACTTGGTCTTGTTGAACTTCATGTGGTTGGTGATTGCCCAGTTTTCCAGTTTGTCCAGACCCCTCTGCAGGGCCTCTCTGCCCTCCAGAGTGTGAACAGCTCACCCCAATTTTTTGTCATCAGCAAACTTACTAAGAAATCCCGCAAATCCTGTGTCCAAGTCATTTATTAAGACATTGAAGAGCACTGGCCCTAAGATGGAACCCTGCGGAACCCGCTAGTGACTGGTCGCCAGCTCAATATGTCCCCATTTACTAGAATGCTTTGAGCCCAGCCCGTCAGTCAGTTGCTCACCCACTGTAGTGAGTGTTTGCCCAGCTGCGTGCTGGACATCTTGTCCAGGAGGATCTTGTGAGAGACACTAACAAAGCTTTACTGTAATCCAAAAAGATCACATTGATTTGCTTCCCTTGGTCACCTTGGTGGGTAACCTTGTCATACAATGAAATAAAGTTAGTCAGGCAAGAGTTTCCCCTCATGGACCTGTGCTGGCTGGGACCAATGACTGTGTTGTCATTCAGATGTTTTTCATCTGAATGAGTTACCCAGAGTTAGCCCCGTGGCTGTGTCTTTCTGGCAAGGAGTCTTGCAGGAGAGGAACGGAGGTTACACAAGAAGGCCTCCAGGCGGGTTTGAGTGTCTTCAGAGGAGACTTCACAGCCTCTCTGGGCAGCCTGTTCCAGGCTCTGGCACCATCACTGTGAAGAATTTCCTTCTTATATTTAAGTGGAACTGTTGGAGCGTTAAAGGACTCAGCAAACAATTCGATTCAATGTGAATCACGCTAAAGCCATTTATTACAGAAACAAGCCTCCTTATATATGCAACTATATTCTAATCACGCGTCCACGCTCCAAGCATGGATTTGCTAAATGATTATCATGGGCTTTCCATGCACTGGAGTCTTACTGATGATACGTCCGATGATTCACGCCACGCCAGGACCCCGCTGATTGAGGAACACCCCTCTTTCTCACAGCAGATTCTGTTCTCAGCTTCTCGAAGAGACCTTGAGATTCCTTTGAGCCTGACTAATTCAGCAACAGATCTTTATCTATCAAAACCCCTCCACACTTCCCCCTTTCTGTTCTTGAATTAGTCAGGCCCCTTTAACCGCACGGTGAATCATTTTTGAAATATACTGCAACATAGAACACGTGATTAACAACATAATTACATTTACATATAATGCAGTTAAACCTTGCTTAATAAGATCAAACAACTACCTGCCTATTCTTAAAACCTTAATTCTACTATGACAACCTTATTAACACAATATTTTAATAGATTCAAAATAACCAGAGAAGTTAATACAATATATTCTCTTAAATTCCTAAAAGATTTATAACTGTGCAGTTTATAGGGTAACATACTTAATACCATCAGTTTATACTAATAATTGAATTAATATCTTAAAAGTTACCTTAACCTATTTAAAAGATCAATAGCTTAACCTTAATATCCCTTCTAAAACTTTATCAGTTGCTAAACTTAGATTACTATGGTAGAAATATCTCATAATTTTACCTTATCTATGCATTGACTATCTAATCATAATATCACCCTTTTGGATCTCCTGCTGATAGTTCAAATTGCCATTCTCCACAGAAGGCACACCACCTGCTTGCTAATAGGCTTCTAGACCACCAGGTCTGCGAGCATCTGTAACACTGCATTGGGATCCATGGTTTACATCTGAAACAGTCCTCACAACTTATCTCCCTCCTGTCCATCTGCATCCACTGAATCTTTGTTGAATCTACTTCAATTGTTGGCCTGTAATGACACAAACATAACCTTTTCCCCAGGTTATCAATTGATGTGGCCTTTTTAATTGACTAGTGATTTGACCATAACTAATGTAGGTTCCTTCTGATTTAGCATGGTTTTGGGTCATACTTGCAAAGTATTTCATCACATACAATGCTTTTGATAATTGGTTTTGTGGTGTTTCCCCTACTTCCTCCCCTTTTTTAAAAAACAAACAAACAAACAAACAAACAAGTTCAGAACCAGGTATGTGCATTGGATCTTGACTACGTACTCAAAATCACAAATCAAATTTAGAGGTTCCTCCTTAGAAAGCTCTAAGTAATTTAATGCTGTGCCAAGTTCTGCTAATTGGGTTGAACCTTCAATAATTTTTACAGAATGATGCCAATTGTTATCTTCACACCAAACCACTACAGCTTTATGAGACTTCCCAGAACCATCAACAAAAACTTTGCAAGTATGTAGGATCAGACCAAATACAAGTATGGCCTATGACCTGATGTTAAAGACTTGCAGGTTCTGCAGCAATTTACATTTAGGCATGCCAAAAGCTGTGCTGCTAAGAAAACCAGCTAGTGCAATTTATAAAGACATAGATTACAAATGAAAAAAAAAAAATCAGAATTAAATTTTACAAATGGTACATATATGACAAAAGGATCATGGCCTATTAAGACTTAAATTCATTCCCTGCATTTTCTTGATCAGAGTGACAATTGGTATATAACAGACGGTATATCAGTTTGCTAGCAATCTCATCATACTGTCCCACAATAGCCACAGGTTGTTTCTATGTTGTAGATATAGACAAATCTGCAAGTCCAATTGAATGCAGTCAGCCTGTAAGGTTGTCATAAATTCATTCCTCAAAGTTTCCAACTCCATTTTGGCTGTCATATTTATTGGATATTGTTTTCCCTTACCGGATCAAAGTCCTGTTTCAGATCTACCAGTGTAGTATTTGCTTTATCGAAACATTGGCTGTTAATACTAGTGGAAATACAGCATTTGAAATTTCCTTGGAGATTTCTCACTTGCAGCAAGCAGATCTGCGCCATCCAAGCAGCTTCTTGTAGGCCATGCAACTAAACAGAATTCTCAGAAAACGTTATTTGAGCTTACAATTTACTTAAGAAATCTTAACCTAAGAGAGGTATAGGACTTTCTGGCAACCATAAGAGTTCATGTATTAAAACTTTGTTCCAAATTTGGCATTCCATTGGTCTCAAAAAATGACCTTTCTTTTGTTCTCTCTCATGACCTCAAAAACTAGCATGGTGAATTTACTAAGAAGTCTCTTACAACTAATTACCACAGAATAAGTCTATCAACAAATTTTTGGTTTAATTTTCCAGTTTCATTAGAACTATGGGTCTGCTAAGGATGCCTTTAAACTTCACCCTCGGACGACTCCATTCAGTATTACAGCGCTGCAGTGGGGGGTAGAGAGAACTCCCCTTTCACTGCTTTAAAAGCGGGCAGCCAGGTTTTTCCATTTTTTTTTTCTTTCTCTTCTTACTGCAGTTCAGATATAACCAAGGTCACGCAGCTGGCATAATGGCTGGTACGAAGTAGGAGGCTCTGGCAAACTTCTCAGTTACAATGAGCTGCACACAGTCCTGGGATATTTTGCTCTTTTGTTTTCCCATTTCATTCCAACCATAATACACTTTATATGCAATTTCAAGTAGCTCAGCAATAGTTACATTCCTTAGCTCCATTTACCTTTTACAATTTAGAGATGTCAAAAAACAGTATAAACCAGTATAATAAACATAAATCCATTATTCTATTTTCCTAGATCCAAATTAGTTAATATTCTAGCAACTTTTAAATACAACCTCTTCCAAATTCACATCTATCATAGCATTTTAACAATTTAAATGCTTTTCTAACAATATAAGCAATTACTCTAATGTGTAAGGATGCATCCTAAGGGGGGGCAAGGTGGAATTTTAGCAGTGGAACCGGTTCCCATTTTGTAATTATCTCCCCAAACAAGATTCTTTTGGTACCAGATATGAATATGCAAACTATAATACTGAGCTCAGATATGAAAACCAAATACCCAGTTCAAATATGCAGATGGATCACAGTCACACTAATTTAAGACAATATCTCAATTTTTGCATTGCACCTTTGGGCCGCTCACTGCTCAGCCAGGTGGAGGTACCTCTGGGTCTCCCTGACAAAAAAGGTCAGTGCGCGCTGGAGCCCCATTGGCACCCGCCCCCCCTGCCACAGCGAGCCGGACTGGGCAAGGCCTTTTTGTTTTGTTTTGGTTTTTTTTTAGTGTCTCACCTGGTGCGCTACAGCTGTTATTCCAAAAACAGGATTCTTTACATGATGTGCATATGGAAAAGCCAAATTCAGCACACCGAGATGAGACACAGCCTGTCACAGAGTTGCGCAAGTCTGAATGCTGGAATAAAGGTAGCATGTTGGAGAGAAAAATAACAGCCACTACACGCAAAATTTTACGATCACATTCACGCAGTAAAGAACTAAATTACTCATGATCTTCTGTATTATCACAAAACGCACATTTTGAGTCAACGGATTCTCATGATTTAACAGACTGTGAACTTATCGTACCATATAGCACAGACCTACCAAAATTGCAACATGCTTAAACAGATACCCACAAAGAAAACAGGTTAATAAGGAAAGCATCTTGCAGACTTTAACAAGTTTTCTGACTTGTGTGTTAGCAGTTAATTCTCTCAGCTTGTTGAAGTTCAAATCGCCCCGCCTGTAAAACTGTCTGTAATGATCTAATGATCTCTTGTAGAGATTTATTTTGTCCTGCTCTTCTGGCCTCAAAAACATTAATCACAACAAGATTCTATTCTCTGGACACTTTTCCCAATCATTTAACTTATACAGCAGCCAATACTGATTTCAATATTTTACAAGATCTTCCTTCCTTATAATTCTGAGTGCTTTCTAAGTTTTAAAACACCTCCCAATACTGATTTTTTAGGAACACAACTGAAAACAATTATTCCTGACCCCATCTTGCAAGTAAAAACCTTGAGAAGAGGGAGGGAGGGAGGGGGCGGAGGGGCTGCTTGCAGTGTGAATGGGAAAAGCGGGGAGAAGGTTTTATGGTGCACTTAAAAACAACTAGTAAAACAATTAGCTCACATTCTTGACAAGCTGCTTGATTTTCAGAGAGGCAATAAACAGGAGCACATAATATGTACTGTAAAACTCACAAATAACATGTTGATAGTAAACATTAGCATTCTCTACTGCTAATCTCAACACTAGTGATTCCCTAGCTTCTAAGTTTTCGACCTGCTTACTGATGGCCTCTTGAAGATGGTCAATAAATTGTATGTAATTCTCATTGGGACCCTGATTAATAGTTGCAAATGATTTGGCTGCTTTATTGGTTTCAGGCACCTCTCTCATAGTTTGATATGCAAGATCTGTTGACTGCCTCAGGATTTCAGAAACTTATCATGTCTGTAGTTGTGGTGTGTCAATTAGTGTCTCTTCCAGGAGTTGTGGGATACCTGCCCCTTTCAACGAATCCCCATTGTTCTGTCCTAAATGATCTATTGCTGTTACATTGGATAGGTCTAATTTTGCTTGAATTTTTCATGTTTCTTATCTGATCTTGGGGCAACTTGTACACATACTTAACTTTTCAAGAAAAATGCTTCAAACCCTCATCCTCTTCCGAGTCATCAGCTAACACGGACTTGAACGGTGCTGGAGAATCAATAGTAACAGGGGGGTTCGGAACAGTGCACATTCTCGCCAATACTTTCTAGCATCATAATTATTCGTATAACCTGAGTCCCCAAGTGCATCCCCTTTCCCGTCATGATCAGCATGACCGCATTGCTGACTGTTGGATTCACTCGCTAAAAGCTGATCTGATCTTTCACACAGTTCTTTTGCCCAGTTCTTATCCGGCGACTCCTTCTGCTCTCTTGTAGGAGTTAGAGGGGTAGAAGGCGGTAAAGGCGGACACGAATCAGTAAAAGGACTGATATTACACTTATTTACGACTTTAGCATTCTCAGCTTTCAACAGTTCTTTTGAAAAATTATCTGAATCCAGTTCCTTGGGCTGCTTGATCTCTTTAGGGTCATGTGATGGTATAGGAGGCCATCTACTGAGTGATTTTCCTCCCCCCGCCCCAGACTGCTGTATCATCAGGGGGTGCCGACAGCACAATAGGAGTTGGGGCAGGAAGGGAATCAAAGACACGAACTGGGTAAGCGTCACAGTTATTTTTAGAATTCTTATCAGGCTGCAACGCTGTAAAAACTCCAGTAACCACAGCCCGTTCAGCCTTAAGTTCTTTTAAGGTAGTAATTATAAGCTTCCATGTAGTCGCTAGGGATTTAGCTTCTTTATCTCCGTCGCTAATCTTATCCCATAATTTCTGCCCTATATTGTCCCAAAGTTCAATTTTTAAAGCTTTTCCAGCTTCTGTCGGGTAGCTGTTAGTTCTACACCAAACCAACACCTCTACGGATGTTACTTTCTTCATATTTAAGTCCTCTCATAGAGAGAATATGCAGGAGGAGTTTAACTATAGCTTCTTCCTCAGAGGATATATTTTGCCCCATAACTTCACTTTTCCCTCCTCCTGCTCCCAGCCGCTCACCTTTTCCAGTGATTTCTTCAACAAAATTAATGCGGAACGTCCGTACGCCTCCGCCTGGTCTCAATCCAGCTGATCCGCCTCCAGCTGGGCCGCTCCAGGCTTTTCCCCGACCTCAGTGGTACGTCGTTCAGAGTATCACGTCGGGGTCACCATTTGTTGGAGCGATAAAGGACTCAGCAAACAATTCGATTCAATGTGAATCACGCTAAAGCCATTTATTACAGAAACAAGCCTCCTTATATATGCAACTATATTCTAATCACGCGTCCACGCTCCAAGCATGGATTCGCTAAATGAGTATCATGGGCTTTCCATGCACTGGAGTCTCACTGATGATACGTCCGATGATTCACGCCACGCCAGGACCCCGCTGATTGAGGAACGCCCCTCTTTCTCACAGCAGATTCTGTTCTCAGCTTCTCGAAGAGGCCTTGAGATTCCTTTGAGCCTGACTAATTCAGCAACAAATCTTTATCTATCAAAACCTCTCCACATGGAACCTCCCGTGTTACAATTTGTACCCATTGCCCCTTGTCCTATCATTGGTTGTCACCGAGAAGAGCCTGGCTCCATCCTCGTGACACTCACCCTTTACGTATTTATAGATATTAATATGGTCACCCCTCAGTCTCCTCTTCTCCAAGCTAAAGAGCCCCAGCTCCCTCAGCCTTTCCTCCAATCCCTTCATCATCCTCGTGGCTCTGCGCTGGACACTCTCAAGCTGTTCCCTGTCCTATAATATAAATAATAATATTTAAATATAAATAAATATAATAGAAATATATTTATTATATAATAAATATGATCTAATATAAAATATTATATAATGCCGCAGCAAAAGGTTCTGTGAGCTGCACAAACCCCACAACTCACCTCACACACACAAGGCACAAGTTATTTTCCTTCCAGCCCTTGCAGGAAAAGAATGGACTCCAACAACTCTATGAGAGTTATAAACGGAAGCCGTTTAATGCAAAGTTTGATCAGGCTATATACTCTTAAACTGCTGATTTTGTAGTTACGTTATTTATACTTGAATTATTATAGTTAGATTACATGCTGCTTACATTTGTCTAGCTAATACATGATTGGTTGCTATCGTAGACACTCATCACCTCCCATGTCTTGCCACAAACTACTTTGATTCCTCATTCTTCTCTTGCTTCATCAACTTTCTTCCCCATTCTGTGTGGTCAAGGACTTTTCAATGACCCTTCCCTTGTGGCCTAAATCAGCTTGATGCAGTCTTGCTCGGTGCACAGATGCCCATTTGTTTCCATAAATGATCCCACAGAGTCTGTCCTGAGAAGGGGATCCAGCCTCTGCCACTCTCTGGAGAGACAAACTGTGTCCATGGCACCAAGGGACACAAAGGGTGACTTGTGCAAGACCACCTGTCATCTGAACCACTTAGGTATGTACTTGTGGATGGGGTATCAAGGCTTATAATGTAAATGTCCATATAATTGACACTGCCCAGAATGGCTACTGCAGACGCAGACTGCTGTGTTGCAGAGCTTTATATTTAGGCAGATTAACCTTTTGTTTCCTTTTGATTTTTATTTTAAAAATTATATTAATAATATTAGAGAAATTACACAAACACTTGGAGGATTATTGATGCATTTTACCATTATTCTCCACAGAAGGCCCACCAGCTTTGCATCTCAAGAAACCGGAGGCCAAAGCCCAAGGGAAGGATGGGTTGGGCACTGTCCTGGCATGTGGGAAACTGAAGTGTGCGCCCACCTCCCAACACCTACCCTGCTCAGTGAAGGGTGTGAGAAACTCTGCCAACCAGCCTGCAGCCAATGTTGTCCTGCCAGCTCAGGACTGGAGCTTCCATCCCTGGAGGTGTTTAAAACATGTGCAGATGCAGTGCTTTGGTATATGGTTTAGTGTTGGGCTTGACAGTGTTAGATTTACAGTTGGATTAAATGATCTTCAGGGTCTTTTCCAACTTAAATTATTCTCAAATTCTATTATTTCGGTCAAAAACATTTCAATTCCCATCACTTACACCTTCCCTCAAGGGTGGCTGTTGTGTGGCACAACGGTCTTGGCTTTCCAGGCAGATTGGGCACTGATTTGGTGCCTGCATTGGGAGTTTTCCCCTTCCTGGGGTAAAAGACCTGCAATGATAGACGGTTGTAGAGATTTGGGTGGCAGAGGTTTGAAGTCTACCTTCCAAAATCTGAGCAGGCTGAGCTTCGGAGCTGAGGGACAACAGAGGCGGTCTCAAGGATGTTTTTCAATAGTGGCACTATCACTAATAACAGTCACAGGGAACTCCTTATTCTCAATGATGATGGTGAACTAAAGCTTTTGAATTTCTTTCCCAACAGTTATTCTTTCTTCTCCAAAGAGCTGCTATGTTTCAGCAGCTGATCTCTTGCATTAAGTTCTTAGATCAGTGCTTTTTCTCTTTCTACTACATATTTTATCATTGAAAAAGTACAACTCTTAGACAGAATTGCCCCCAAGTCCTCCTTATTCCATACCTGTTCTCCTTTTTTTCTGGTGAGAGGGGGAGGTAGCCTAAGGGAGTTGTTTCTTTTTGGCCAAAGAATGCTAAGAAACAGATGCTGGGTGGGTACAAAGGCACAAAGGAAGCCAGAATGTTAATGTGGTGTCCACTGACATGCACCATCACCTACATTTCCAGTCTCTCAAGTCCCAGCTGTGCAGCAGACACTGGAGTTCAGAGCTGCCTTAATCTACCCTGTGTGACACATGTAAAATGAAACTGCTGCAGTCTAAAAGTTGGTTTTGATTATCTTCAGAGCCTGAAGCACCACATGGGTCAGGAGACAAGCCAGGATACCCAAGGAGGACTCACATGCTTTTCAATTCAAGTTCAGGTGTTCTCGGGAATCTCAGGAGACAAGGCGTGCTGATTGCTGGGTGCAAGGAGCCGGTCAAGAGCCTCATCTCCATTTCTGTAACGGTGGCTTTGCTGCCTGGCTGATGTGCAGACTCTGTACATGGATGCTGACACCTGTTGAGCAACCTGCTCTGAAAGAATTAAAAAGGCAGGCATGAGGACAGAACCTGGGTGTGGTCAAATGAAAAGGGATGCACAAGATGTGCTCAGGGCTGTTTGGGGGCAATTGTAAAGCAACCCTGCACCTCAGGTGGATTATTCCTGTGGTCAGGGAGAACCTGAGAGTTCTTCCTAAATTTAAAACATGAAGGAGATGAAGGGACAGCATCATTCAGGCTGAATGGAACCTCAGAAGGAGTCTTGACCAACCTCCTTCTCAAAGCAGGGTCAGACCAGATTACTCAAGGCTTTATCCAAACATATTTTGGATGTATTCTGGGGTAGAGTGAATGTGCACTCCTGGGAAACAGCTTCCAGTGCTTGACTGTCCTCATGATGGGAAAGTTTCTCCCTTTCTATAGAACCTTTCCAAGCCCAACCATCCAAACTGGTGTTTACCCATCTACTGACAAAGACTGTGATATCTTTCCTTGGATACAAGAATATTGTGGGGGATGATGCTGAATGCCTTGCTGACTTCCAGGTAACAGACCACCACTGCTCTGCCCATGTCCAGCAACCCTGTCCTTTCCTCGCAGAAAGCAAAGAGGATGGACAGGTACAACATACCCTGGGTAAACCCCGTCACTCTCTCTTCCAGACACCCAGAAATGGGGTTCCAGTGGACATGTTCTGGGGCACAGCCCTTAGTTCCCCTGCTCACCCATTGGCCATTTTTGAAAAGTGCACACACTGTGTGAGAGCTGCCAGTAGGTCAGGGAGTCCCCCCAGTCTCCATGAGCTTTCCAAGATGGTGGAGAGTGGCCTCACTGTGACATGGTCCTGCTGTGTCAGCTCCTGGGGTGCTGCCCCTGCTGTCCCATAGACTGGAAAGGATTGTGTTAGTTCCAGTGACCCCTGACTTGATCCCCATCCACTGCTGGTTGTTCTCCTCCAGATTCCCATCTCATGTCACAGAGGCCTGGGAGAACTTGCTGGTGAAGATGGAGGAAAAGAGGGCAAAGAAATTCTCACTACTTTCCCTTACTAAATTCAGCAGTGGCCATGTGGTGTCTTTGTTTCTCCTTCAACTGTTCCTGAAGTAGTAACAGCTCATTATGGGGACCTTCAATTGCCTTACAGGTCTAGACTGAGTTCTGATCTGGACTGTTGCTGTGCTTGGAGGCTGCTGTCATTGAGCACCAGATGAACTAACTTCTGCCAGCCTGCCTGGCAGTTCATTCCATCCGTGTCACAGCTCTGTCTTCAGCACTGACAGCTCCAGCCCACCCCGTCAGGTCCCTGGCTGAGGACATTGCCTCACATCTGGGCTGAACCACCCCAGTTGTGGCACCAGCCCAGCTCTGACCTGCCACAAGAAACCTGGTACCAAGTGTCCAAGACCTCATGTGTGCAAAGGCTTTGCCTCAGAGCACAGACATGACATGGCCAAAAGATTGATGAATGTCTCTCTACACCTAGGAGTATAAAATGAGAATAAAATGCCTAAATTCATTAATCTGAAGATACTCCTCCCCCAGCTTGGAGGAATTAGATCCTTTACTGTAACCTTCCTGGTTTCCTGTCTAATGATGGGACAAGAAAATATGATTGTCATATCAATTCATTTTTTTTTAATACAAAGAACACAATGCTGGCAAGAAGTGTCTGTACAGAGGAGAGAGAATCAACATCACTGATTACTTCAGGTTGTTTCAAAGGATGTGCCCATGGAGGCCCAGGGCCACCTGGAGTGAGCCCAGAGAGGACAGAGAAAGGGACCTCATGGGCTGCTGCTGTGCTGCTGAGCTGGGCTGGGCTCCTGGGACACAGGGAGCTCATGGCAGCGGCAGCGCTGCAGAGAGACAGCTCTGCCCAGGAGCAGCTCCTCTGCAAAGTGCAGCAGGGCTGAGGGCTCTACCTGCAGCACCGAGGGCACAGGAGACAGGCAGAGGGAGGGAAACACAGCCTGGGGTTGAGGATTCTGAGAGATCACTGTGAGAAAAGACTTCACAGATATTAAGCCTATGGCTGTAGGGCATTGCATCTGCAAATCATGGCAGAATCTCAGAAAGCTGTCACTTTTCAGAGCCTACAAGAGACGTAAGTACAACTGTCAGAGATTCTCTGATGCAGAGGAGAGGATGTGCTGCAGAGCAGGGGTTGCCTTCTGCGCTGTCAGAGTGACAAGACATGAATGCTGCATTCTCCCCAGGATGGCTGTGGGGCGTAAATGTAAATGTGCAGGCAGGGGTGCCCAGGGCTGTCCTGCAGAGCAGGGTCCCTGCACCCCAGGGCTGTGCCAGGGCAGGGACTCTGCTGCCTGCCAGGGTCAGTGCTCAGCCTGCTCGGGGAGATCCCAGCAACACTGAGGGGAGAAGATGTGGGTGGGTGAAGCAATCTCCAGCAGGTCAGGCTCCTTCTGCTGCTGGGTTCTCCATGGGTCAGGGCTGCTCACAGCTTCAGCTCACTGCAGACTACTTCCAATAGGAGCTTTCAAGGAGAAGATCTATACAGGTATTACTTCAAAGATAAGGAACTTTCCCGAGTCTGTCTTTTCAGTTTCGTACTCCAAGACTGAAGGGGCGGGAGGGGCGTGCGGGAAAGGCTAAATGTAAAAAAGAGCTCTTAAGTTTTAACAAGTCACTGACACTCCTGAACTGCAACTCTGGGTGATCAGTACATCTGCCAGAACCCTCGGAACATCCCTTCAGTCACTCTTTTGCCTATGGACAGCAGCAGCATCACATCTGCTGAACCCATCAGCCTTACTCTGACCTGTCCTGTTTTCCAACCTGCAAACAGGAAGATGCCTCCAGGCAGTGCCCTGTGAACAGGCAGGATCTGTAGGGCCAGGGGGAGGGCACAGAGGGTGGGATGGTCTGTGTGTGCTGACAGGGAACAGACATGGACAGGGAAACACCTTCCACGAGGAGAACTGCCAGGCAGCTGGTAAATTATCAGAAATGAGAGGAAACTAAACCCGGAATTGTTATGGGAGGGAGAAGAGAGAAAAGTCCCTATGATCCTCTGCAGGTCAGATCCCTCCTGTGAGCAGCCCCCTGGCCTCCTCTCCCACCCAGCAAAGCCTCTGCCCTCAGGGCTGGGGGCTCCAAGGCATGAGGCAGCTCCTGTGCAGCCAGAGCTGCAGTTCCTCTGCAGAGCACAGGGGCTGAGAGCAGCTGCCCGACAGTGTTGGTGTCTGGGAGGTGGCTGCACAGCTGGGGAAGGGGGACGCTGTCTGAGTGCCTGGCTGCCTCTGCCCTGGCCTTTCTCACACCCACCCTCACCACATTTTCCTTCTTGCTCCCCTGCTCTGGGTCACTGCTGTTGGGATCTTGTTCTTGCTGTCAGGCTCTCTGGGGATGGCAGTTTCAGCTGCAGAGTCACAGCCTGATCTTGTGGGTCCTTTCCTGCAGGTGTATCCATGGGCACACGTGTCCCAGCTTTGCTCTGACCTGTGGGGCTGTGAGCAATGCAGTCTGTGGGGCTGGGGAATGAGCTGAGTCTCCTTTAATCAAATGCCATCATTAGAACACTTCACTATGTCCTTGAGGTTTCCTTCCAAGCTGTGAGCTTCCCTCCAGGATGCAAAACTATTCTATAGCACTTTAGCATTATCTGAATTCCCCATGGAGACGTGCTGAGATGCTATCATGGAGGAAATGCTGTTGGGTTTGTGAAATGAGCCGTGTGTGTCGTGGTCCAAACACAGGGTACTGAGACCTTAGGAAAGGGTGAGACATGTCATGGTTTCATCTGACAAAACTGAACCCCAGGTCTGTCCCCTGCCCCCCGTTCCCATGACCCCATGCTGCAGAGCAGGGCTGACTCCTCGGCAGCCAGCGGGCACAGGCCCTGCTCCTCACTGCACCTCCAGCCAGCACCACCCAGGGCTCAACCACGGAGCTGAAGGAAGGTCTGGAAAAGGACAGTGGGGGTGGACTAGGGGAGGGTGTATGAGAAATGGCTTTGATTTTGCTCAGATAAATGTCCCGTAACTTGTCACTGTCTTTTCTTCGTCTGGCAGTGCCCCAGGCTCATTGGCAACAAATGTCCAACAGCAGCTCCATCATCCAGTTCCTCCTCCTGCCATTCACAGACACTCGGGAGCTGCAGCTCTTGCACTTCTGGCTCTCCCTGGGCATCTACCTGGCTGCCCTCCTGGGCAACGGCCTCATCATCACCACCATAGCCTGGGACCAGCACCTCCACACCCCCATGTACTTCTTCCTGCTCAACCTCTCCCTCCTCAGCCTGGGCTCAATCTCCACCATTCTCCCCAAGTCCTTGGATAATTCCCTCTGGGACACAAGGGCTATCTCATATTTGGCATGTGCTGTACAAGTCTTTATCTTTCTCTTGTTTATTGCAGCAGAGTATTTTCTTCTCACCATCATGTCCTACGACCGCTACGTTGCCATCTGCAAACCCCTGCACTACGAGACCCTCCTGGGCAGCAGAGCTTGTGTCCACATGGCAGCAGCTGCCTGGGCCACTGGGTTTCTCATTGCTCTGCTGCACACGGTCAGTACATTTTCACTGCCACTGTGCAAGGGCAACGCCCTGGGCCAGTTCTTCTGTGAAATCCCCCAGATCCTCAAGCTCTCTTGCTCACACTCCTACTTCAGGGAAGCTGGGCTTATTGTGGTTAGTGTCTGTTTAGGATTTGGGTGTTTTGTGTTCATTGTGCTGTCCTATGTGCAAATCTTCAGGGCCGTACTGAGGATCCCCTCTGAGCAGGGACAGCACAAAGCCTTTTCCACCTGCCTCCCTCACCTGGCTGTGGTCTCCCTGTTTATTTGCACTGGCATGTTTGCCCATCTGAAGCCCCGCTCCATCTCCTCCACATCCCTGGACCTGCTGATGGCCGTTCTGTACTCGGTGGTGCCTCCAGTTGTGAACCCTCTCATCTACAGCATGAGAAACCAGAAGCTCAAGGATGTCCTGAGGAAACTGATGACTGGATTATTTTCTAAAGCAATAATCTGACCATCATCTTCTGCATTACAGTTATAGTGTAAATTGTTGCAGGCCCAGCCTGTCTTCTGTATTTTTTGTTGCTACTTGTGGTTTTTCACATGTGATAATATTGTCATCCCCTTTCAAATTCACTGTCATCTCTGCTTTCTGAGGGGCTGTGTAAATGAGGAGCTGTTCTCTATGTGTATTTAAACAAATTAAAAGGCCTTGCAGCATCTATTTTTTCCTGAGATCCCTTCATCAAGGCCTGTTTGGAGCTGCAGGGACAGTTCCTGTGTGCATGGGAGGAGGGGAAAAGAGTCCAGCATGGCAGCACTGCCAGGGAGAAGCAGAGCTTCATCTTCCAGAGCTGTTCTCATTCCACTCCCACACTCTCCTTCTGATCCCTCACCTACATCCCTGGGAAAGTGATGGAACAACTTATCCTTGGTGCCATCTCAAGGCATATCAAGGATAAGAGGGTCATTAGGGGCAGTCAACACGGTTTCACCAAAGGGAAGTTGTGCTTGACCAACCTCATCACCATTTATGAGGACATAACAAGGTGGATAGATGATGGCAGAGCAGTGGATGTGGTCTACCTTGACTTCAGTAAAGCATTTGACACAGTCTCCCACAGCATCCTCATGGCTAAGCTGAGGGTGGGTGGTCTGGATGACTGAGTAGTGAGGTGGACTGTGAACTGGCTGAAGGGAAGAAGCCAGAGAGTCGTGGTCAATGGAGTGGAGTCCAGTTGAAGGCCTTTATCTAGTGGAGTGCCTCAGGGGTCAGTACTGGGGCCGGTATTATTCAATATATTAATCAATGATTTGGATGAGGGAATAGAGTGACTGTCAGCAAGTCTGCTGATGACACCAATCTGGGAGGAGTGGCTGACATTGGAAGCTGTGCTGCCATCCAGAGACCTGGACAGGCTGGAGAGCTGGGCAGGGAAAAAATTAAAGAAATATAACAAGGGCAAATGTAGAGTCTTGCATCTGAGTAGGTACAACGCCATTTTCCAGTATAAGTTGGGGAATGACCTATTAGAGAGCAGTGTAGGGGAAAGGGACCTGGGGGTCCTGGGGACAGCAGAATGACCATGAGCCAGCACTGAGCCCTTGTGGCCAGGAAGCCAATGGTACCTGGGGTGGGTTAGAAGGGGGTGGTCATTAGGTCAGAGAGGTTCTCCTGCCCCTCTGCTCTGCCCTGGGGAGACCACACCTGGAATATTGTGTCCAGTTGTGGCCTCTCAGTTCCAGCAGGACAGGGAACTGCTGGACAGAGTCCAGCGCAGCCACGAAGATGATGAAGGGAGTGGAGCATCTCCCGTGTGAGGAAAGGCTGAGGGAGCTGGGGCTCTTTAGTTTGGAGAAGAGGAGACTGAGGGGTGACCTTATTGATGTTGACAAATATATAAAGGGTGAGTGTCTTCTCGGTGACAACCAGTGATAGGACAAGGGGTAATGGGTTCAAACTGGAACACAGGAGGTTCCACTTAAATTTGAGAAGAAACTTCTTCTCAGTGAGGGTAACAGCACACTGGAACAGGCTGCCCCGGGAGGTTGTGGAGTCTCCTTCTCTGCAGACATTCCAACCCGCCTGGACACCTTCCTGTGTAACCTCATCTGGGTGTTCCTGCTCCAGCGGGGGGATTGCACTGGATGAGCTTTCCAGGGCCCTTCCAATCCCTAATATTCTGTGATTCTGTGATCTCAGATGAGTGCAGAGCAGAGTGACACACCACAGAGCTGAGGTGTCTCCTGTCCTTTGGGAGTGGCAACAGGAGGCCAGAGGGACACTGTGACTCCTGCCTCTGTGAGTAACAGGGACTTACTGTTTCTGAACAGCCCTGAGTGCATAAGGAGTCCATGAGGACAGCTCAGATGTGGACACCTAACGGAACCCTGATATTTCTGTGTGTGACACCAGGAATAAACCTCACTGGATCAGTGAGATTCATCTCAGCTGCCTTGGGACAGGCTCATTGTAAGTGCTCCAGTCTGCTACATCACCCTTGTCCGTGATTCCAGATTGTGCTCTCAAAAGTGCCATAGAAACCAGAATGGTTCTGCAGTCCTTAGGAAACAGAGACCTCAAACCCATCTTCAAGAAGAGGACAGACAGGAACTGGGAGAATTACAGGCTTGCCACTTTCAGCACCTTTGAGGATGATGCAAACCTGGGAGGAGGCCTTGAGCAACCTCCCCTGGTTCACCCTGCCCTGAGCAGGAGAGTGAGATGAGTGAGACAAGGGCACTCTGTAAACCTGAGGTATTCTGTGATTTGCCTTGTAGAGGTTTCTGGAGAGAGAATAGGTAGAAGAATAGTGAACAAAAAAAAAGGCAGAAGAGGAGATATAGAAGCTGTTAACATTAATACAGCAGTTCTAGTGAGGAGTGCTTTGCACTCTCATTGTTAGTAGGAAGTATATTTGAGATATTTGAACAAGGCAAGGAAGTGAGATGGATGTCTACAGCCTCCAAGAAAGAGGGGCAGGTGTAGGATGATGTAGAACATGTTTCAGTGTTGATCAGGTCCTGGGTGCTAAGGAGGAGGATGGATGGGTGTGGTGTTATGAGGTCAGTTGTGTCTCAGACACTGATAATCCAGTCAGAAGCGTGTGGCTGTGAAGGGGACAGTGAGGTCAGTTCTGTCTCTGGAGGTGATGGGACAGCAGCAGGGACATGGCTGGGAAAGAATCTCTGCCAACGTGTCCACAGGCCATATACAGGAAAAGGCCTTGGAGACGGGTTGTCATGTCCATTCCACCTGAGTACATGACAGGACAGCAGCAGGGACATGGTCGTGTCTGTCAGAGAAGCTGAAAGGCCAGCAGCAGTCATGGGATTTAGAAGATCATGGTGAGGTGACCTCTTTCCAGTCAGGTAAAAAAACACAAGAAGCCTGACAGTGGGATTCCCTACATGAAGAGAAGTTTCTGAGGTGGCTGAGCTTCCCTTGGTAGAAGGAAGAAGCAGGAAAAACAAAAAAATGTCAGAAAGGACAGTTTGGAGGGTGAGGACTGGATATCAGGAGGAAGAAATGTCACTGGAAGGGCAGTGCTATGGGGCAAGAGGTCACCCAGGGGGAGCCGGATCAGCCCATGGTTTGTGTTCCAAAGAACAGCCAGTGAGGGTACAGATACAGCAGTGAAGGTGCAGAAATGGTGGTGTGAGAGCAGGTGGGGAAGCGAGATGGGTGTCTGCAGCCTGCAGGGAAAGAGGGGCAGGGGTAGGACCGTGTAGAACAGCCTGTGATGGAGATGGCAAAGGGCGCTATAAGGTTGGAAGGGACAAACAGAGCACAGGTGTCTGTCCCCTTGGCCATGACAGTTGTCTCTGCCACTGAGGCCTATAGGAAGACATGTTGTCCTCATGGCACTGGGGCCTCATTGCCTCCTTGCAGCCCCACACAGGGAAGTTGGAAGTTGTTGTCCCAGTGTTGTCCTTCCCTGGGCCTTGCACACCCACTTCCCACAGTCCCAGGAAGAGCCCTGAGCTGTGTGTGAGGGACAGGATCCCCCTTCCCATTGCCTGGAGGCCATGGCTTCTCCTTTCTGCTTCAGAAAGCAAACCAAGCAAACTCCCCCTGGGAGTTACATCACTTTTCTTTACATCATATTCCCCACTGAAGTTTACGCCTGGTTCTTACAGCTTTTCTGCAGTTGGCAAATGTGATGCCCATCTACAGGAATGGCCAGAAGGAGGATCTGGGGAACTACGGTCAGTCTAACTTCTGTGCTGGGCAACGTCATGGAGCAGATGATCTTGAGTAACATCACATTGCACTGACAAGAGAACTATGTGATTGGGCCCAGTCAACATGGGTTTATGAAAGACAGGTGCCGTCTGACCAACCTGATCTTCTTCTATGGCAAGGTGACGCCCCTAGTAGATGAGGGAACGGCTGTGGATGTTGTGTACTTAAGACTTCGGTAAAGCCTTTGACACCGTATCCCACAGCATCTCCTGGAGAAGCTGCAGCTCATGGCATGGATGGTGTATCTGCGATGGATAGAGAATTGGCTGAAGGGCTGGGCCCAAAGAGTTGTGGTGAACGGAGCCAAATCCAGTTGGCAGCCGGTCACGAGTGGTGTCCCCAGGGCTCAGTATTGGGGCCAGTTCTGTTAAATCTCTTTATCAATGATCTGATGAGGCGATCGAGTGCACTCTTAGTAAGTTTGCAGATGACACCAAGTTGGGTGAGAGTGTTGATCTGCTGGAGGGTGTGAAGGCCATGCAGAGGGATCTGGACCAGCTGGATCATTGGGCTGAGGCCAGTTGTCTGACTTTTAATCAGAACAAGTGCCAGGTCCTGCACTTGTGTCATAGCAACCCCAGGCAGCACTACAGGCTCAGGAAAGAGTGGCTGGAAAATTTTCTGGTGGAGAAGGATATGGGGCTGTTGATCGACAGCAGCTGAACAGGAGCCAGTGTGTGCCCAGGTGGTCAAAAAGGCCACCAATAGTATTCTGGCTTGTATCAGGAATAATGTGGCCAGTGGGACTAGAGAAGTGATTGTGTCACTGTACTTGGAACTGGTGTGGCTGCACCTTGAATCTGGTGTTCAATTTCAGATCCCTCATCATAAGAAGGACATTGAGATGCTAGAGAGAGTGCAGAGGAGGGAACGGAGCTGGTGAGGGGCTGGATCAGAAGTGTGACGAGGAGTGGTTGAAGGAGCTGGGGCTGTTCAGCCTGGAGAACAGAAGGCTGAGGGAAGACCTTATTGCTGTCTACAACTGCCTGAAAGGAGGCTGGAACATGGAGGGTGTTGGTCTCTTCTCCCAAGTAGGAAGTGATAGGACAAGAGGAAAAGGCCTCAAGTTGCACCAGGGCAGGTTAAGATTGGATATTAGGAAAAAAATTCTTCCTGGAAAGGGTTGTCAGGCATAGGGACAGGTTGCCCAGGGAAATGGTGGAGTCGCCATCCCTGCAGGAGTTTAAAAGGAGTTTAGATGAGGTTTTTAAGGGACATGGTTTAGTGCTCGAGTCAGGTTATGGTTCGACTCGATGATCCCGAGGGTCTCTTTCACCTGAAACGATTCTATGATTCTGTGACACACACTGCGTAAGTCTTCTGTCGCTTCTTCTAAGTGCTCTTTACATACCTCCCTCTTTACCTACAGTCCTGAAACTTTTCTAATTAAGCACAAAAGTCTTGAACACTAGATATAAATGATGAAAGTGACATGTCTTTATCAGTCTTGTCTGATACCTGCCAGTTCCAGGCAAACACCTTAGGTACCCAGGGACCTCTCGAGGTTTGCACTAGGTGCTTATAGTGAGACCATGGAGCTCCGCCCGAAAACCTGAGAATTCGCCTCAAAACTGAAAACCAAACCAAATGAAACCAAACCAAAGCAACAACAACAAGAAGAACAAAAAAAACCCACACTTTTTTAATCAGATGAAATAATTCAGTATTTCCAATAAAATGTCTGTGGAATTTCTATTCTGCCAAAATAAATTTTTGGAATGTGTGTGTACTGTGGGAGAAGAAACATTGACCTTTCCTTGTGCTTGCATTGCCAGAATTCTGTCTATCACGATGTGTATTTAAATCCCCTGAACATCCAGGTGTTTCCACCTGTCCTTATTCAGCTCACCATGTCTGAACTCATCTCTCCAGAAGCCTGTCTGGACATTTGCACTTTCCATTGCTCATTCAGTGCCTCTCAGCTCTCTCCCTGCTTTGAGCTTCAAGCAGGTAAAGTCTTTCAGCAGTTGCTCTCATACTCCCTATAGGCAACTCTTCAATTATGGCAATGGACCTTGCTGGAAACTACTTAATTTAACCATAGAATGGATAAACATCATTAAGTTCTTTTGTGTTTTTTTTTTTTCTCCTTTTTTTGTTTCCTCTAATTAAAAATTCCCCCAGTGCCTGTTTACATCCAGTTCTCTAAGGAAACATGAAGCAATTCCTTCAAAGAAGCTGTAACAATCAGGTGCAAACTTCAGTGCAGAATCTGATATAAAGAAATGGGATGTAAATCCCAGGGGGCCAGTGAGTGAAACAAGGAGTTTGGGGAGCTGATTATAGATTTCCTGCTAACAATTTGAGTAGAGAAACATTCTTCACAGGAACTGCTCTGTTTATGTTGGCACCTTTTAGGTCTCCTTGTCTGCCTGTATTTTTTTTTTTTCTTTTCTTGTTCCTCCACCTATTCCTTCTTCCAAAACCTTTCCAGGGGAAAGATTCCTTGAATCACAGAGTAACTCAGGTTTGAACATCATCTTGTCTCACTGTCCTGCTCAGGGCAGGGTGAACCAGGTGAGGTTGACCAAGACCTCTGCCCAGCTTTGCACCATCCACAAAGGAGCTGAAGGTTCACTCTGTCACATCATTCAGGGGGAGAATAAAGACATTCAACAGTGTCGGTCCAAGTGCTGGTCGGTGAGGGATTCCACTGGTAACTGGCTCTATGGGGCACTTTGTACCACTGGTGACATTTGGGCTTCATCATCCAGCCAACTTCCCACCCAGCGTCCACTTCTTTAGCCCAGAGAGAACCGATCACATTATAAGGACATCACAGGAAACCATGTCTGACACCTTGCAAAATTCCATGTGCACAACATGCTTTTCTTTCCCTGCCCATTTGGGTTCAGTAATCCCTTTCTTGTTTTCCCAGTGCCTAGACATGGCTTCATGAAGACTTGTCCCATCCCCTTCCCATGGAAGAACACAGGCTGACCTGCTCGGAATTCTCACAGTTCTTGTTCATGTCCATCTTGAAGACAGGTTTGACAACTGCCCTTTCCAAGGACCTCAGAACCTCTCTGATTGCTCTGGCACAATTCAGAATCACAGTGTAAGAGTCGGTCCGAAGAACAGTATTTGTGTGAACATCAACATCAGGGACTTCAAGAACAGATGCCCTGACAGAGAGAATTGTACAAGGACTTGGAGAGAGGCCTGAGGAAAATAATTGTGTTAAACAGGTCTCTCCAACCTGGGGCAATAGCTGCTGTCCAGAAGGTGGATTTCACCTGCTGCATCAGCCAATCTTGCCCCCAGCTCCTCCCTGTTACAAAGGCCAATGAAGAAGAGCATGCGCAGAGACATGTAGAAGGTCTTGAGGCCACCCAGTGGACCAGTAAGAGACCCCTGAATGCAGGGTGACGCAGGCACAGATGGGTTCTGACAAGCAAAGCGGGGACTCTTCAGGCCTGCACAGTTAAGCCTGGATTACAAAACAAAGGCAGAGATTGGCCTCAATCCATGACAGTGAGGGGGGGTGAAGAAGCATAAAAGATGATTCCTGACTGGACATCACTGAGATTCCCCCCACCAAAGGATCCCAGATCTCAACAGAGGACTGGCAGGACTCTTCTTACAGGACCTGGGACCAGAGGGAGACTTGTTTGATGGTAGCCAATTCTTTTTCCCCCTTTTTCTTTTTCCTGCCTTTTTCTCCACTTGCTCTATCACGTGCTGCTTTACAAGCAAAATAATAAAGTAACACTGTTTGATTGAATTATAACCCCTTGGCATTTTGGTTGCCTTAATTTTGCACTTCAAGATCAAGGTAAACGAACCATCATGAGTCCATCACCAACTGGACTGTGACACCTCCCCAGGACACCAGCCTTGCCAGTTGCAGACACCAGGACACACGAGCGCCCCATTGGGGCTGCAGCTCCATTCCAGATACTGGTACAGACAACCCCAGTCACACACGTGCACACACACCCTTATGTCCAGTGACTCTGGTCTCTCAGTTGCTGGCACCAATGTCATACAGGCTGCCTGACCCTCTGGTCTCGCTCTGGTTGCTACACTCACACGTTCACGCAGAGAAGAAATCTGCTCACATAGCAAAGACTTAGAAATTAAGTTTAATGAGAAGACAGGACAGACGGCACTGGTTGGGGTCCTTCCCCAAACTTCCTATGGTAAGTCCTGTGTAATCCAAAAGTGCTCTTCCCCTGCACCCCTAATGTGACCTGCAGCCCTGGGCAACAATCTCGTTAATCTAAGTGGTGATCCAGAGAGCTGCTCTCAGTGACTCCTCTTGATGGGCTTCACACCTGGACAATGAGGCTGATGGCTCTCCCAGGGTAGCCTTGAGACAAGATGTTCATTCTTCAGAGCCTGTAATTAGGGTTCCCACTTGCCAATGAGCCTCTGTGCTCTTCTTGGTTTTGGAGATGGGCTCGCGATGAGCTGGTGGCTCCCCAGTGATGGTGCTGGGAGCAGTCGGGTCAGAATATTAACTGACTTACTCCTCCTGCCACTGTTAGTGCCTTCTTTGTGTGTGCAGAGGAGCTTTTTATCACTTAACACAATCCAACGAGAAAGGACAAGAGGAAAAGACTTCAAGTTGCACCAGGGGAAGTTCTGATTGAATATTAGGAAAAAATTCTTCCTGGGAAGGGTTGTCAGGCATTGGAACAGGCTGCCTATGGCAGTGGGAGAGTCACCATCCCTGAAGATGTTTAAAAGGTGTTTAGGCGAGGTTCTTAGGGACATGGTTTAGCACTAGAGTTGGGTTATAGTTGGACTTGATGATCCCGAGGGTCTCTTCCAACTGAAAGGATTCTATGATTCTATAAATCTCCTGAGGTATCTCTGTCTGGAGGTTACATACATATGCATTGGTATTATTTAACATATGATAGCAGATCACTGGAATTGCTGTCCAGAAATGTCTCATGAAAAGCTGTGTTGTTGTACAGGCAACGGCTGCATTCAGGGCCAGTATCATAGTCTTGTTTCTAAGACTGTAGATGAATGGATTTAAGAATGGGTGCAAGATGGTGTTCAGTAACGCTACAATTCTGCTGTTCTACAAGGAAACATCTACTGAAGGACCCAGGTAGAAAGCAATGCAGCTCCCTTATTCAATTGTCAAGGTGGTGAGGTGGGAAGAACATGTAGAATAAGCTTTTTGCTTACCAGAGGCAACTGGAAGATGTAGAATACAGAAAAGGATGCACATGTAAAATGCCAGAGTTAAACACAAGGAACCCAGAATGACAAATGATAAGAAAACAGAGTCTGCTTTCCAAAGCAGGCTGGTGTCAGAGCAGGACAGTTTGAATAAGGGGGAGAAAAAGCAATGGATCTCATTAGAGTCACAGAAAGTCAGCTGGGAGAGGATGACCAGGTGGTAAGGCAAGAGTGTGAAGCGTGTGACCCAAGGAGCAACAACCAGGTGGATGCAGAGCTGAGGCTTCATGATGGCAGCACAACACAAAGGTTGGCAGATGGCAACATAGCGGTCAAAGGTCACAACAAAAAGTAGAACAACTCTGTACAGCCCAGGGCAAAGCAGAAATAGGATTGGGCAAAGCAGCTGCTCAGTGAGACTGTTCTCCTACCAGAACCCAGGATCACAACCAACTTGATGCTTGTGGAGGATGTAAACCAGATTTCCAGGAAGGCCAGATTGCCAATGCAAAAGTAGATGGGGGTTTGAAGGCAGTGATCTGCATACATGAGGAAAATGATGGTAGAGTTCCACTGTTGTCAGATATATGAGTAGAAAGACCAGGGAGAGTACAAGCTGTAGTCTTTGATCAAGTCTCTAGGATGAACCCAGTAACTGCAGTTTCATTTTCTGGTCCCAGGTTGAATTTCGGTTCGTTATGCTGAGACAGGAACATGGCAAAAAGCAAGTGTGATAATTTCACAGTCTGGGTGAAAGGCTCTACAAAACCTTCTCTGCTTCTTTCCTTTCTTGCAGTCTTCCTATAGTACATGGGTAGAGTACTTCAAGCATTTCTCATACCCCGATTTTTCTGTATCATATTTCAGTTGGAGTTCTCAGGAAATTTGTTGTCTTCTTTCTACCTTTTTCAAACATGCATAAAGAATTCTTCCTTCATGACAGAGGATTTTAAAGTCTGTTAGCTATTTTACCCCATTCCTGGCAAATTCCAGTTTCACGCAGACTGGAAGAGATTTGTAACTTCTCTTTTGCATGCCAGCTATACGTTGGGAGGACCCAGCCTTGAGAGTTTTCTCCCATCTCCATTGATTATGCAGGGAGCCTTGAGAAAACAAATTCTCACAGGCATCTGTTGTGAAGTAGGTGAAACTCACTATTCAAGTCTCAAATCTGCCATTTCTTGAGTTATTATGTTTTTTAAATCAAACTACACATCTAGGAGAAAGAAGCACAAAAAAAGTCCACATATACAATAAAGACTGGTGTTTATCCCTTCATCTTTACATTTGTTTTCAGACGTGGAAAGGAGTAGAGCAGACAGCTCCAAAACCAGGATGATTCAAAATGCAAGGGGAGAAGGGGGAGAGGAGGAGATGGTGGATTTGAGGTCGTGAAATGAAATTGTGTGGATATGCAACCAGAACTCTTCAGTCATTAGTCACCTGGGTGGTCCAAGGACTTGTCCATCTCATCATCAGAGACAACAGGAGAAACTGGTCTGAGACAATGGATCAACTTGAAACCAAGTGACTGAGTTCAGTCAACCTCCTTCAACATCATCCACCTCCAAAATAAGCAAAAATTAGTCACCTTCAAATCAAATGTTGATTTGACTTGTGTGGGATTTCTCCAGGTGGGGTTCCAGACAGTGCTGGAGACAGATAGATCCTGCTGTGCCTGTGCCTATTTCCTGTGCATAAAGGTAGTTATTAACATCCTGGGTGAAGAATCTGACTGTTTCAGAGATCCCTGTAGCAGTTTCTGCTGCAAAACTGAATAAAATTGAGTAAACAGTAATTACTTCAGTTGCTTGCACATGCCAGAGAGGATGTGCAGGACAACAGGCTGGCTGCATTATAAGAACTCAGCAGAACAGTTGTAAGGGGAGACTCATTGATCCAGTTGAAGACACTGTCGCAAATATCCTTGCAAAGGAGTCTCTCCAAAGAATAGGCAAGGATGTAAGGAGACAGAGGGAAAGAAGCAGAGATACAAAATGTGCCAATACAAATTGAGAAGAACCTCTGAAAAGTGTTTCTCAACTTGAATCATTGGTAGGCAATGTATTTTGGGAAATGATGGCATAAAAACATTCACATAGAGATACAGTGTTTAATTAGCTTGCTGAAACTTGTCCATGGTGGACAACAAACAAACAAACTAACTAGCTAACTAACTAACTATGAAAAGTTTCGTGAGAATTAGTTTAAAAATACTAGCAGTATGGAGATGCACCTGGCAGGCAGAGGAAGACCACCAGCAGGCCCATGTGAGGTGCGGAAATGACCTTACAACCCTTGAGATTGTAAAGAAGGTATGTATTTGCGGCACTGGACACATGGGGAATAATTTCACCTAATACCTGTCTATTTCCAGTAGCTGTGAGCTTGGTTAAATGCAGTAAAGTGTTACATATTCATGAAGGTTTTAGGAATGCCTATACATATTCATAACCTGTCCCCAAGAAGGCGGTTCTTATTACAATGAGTTCCGGGAGACCATTTCCATAGTCTCCAGCTCCTCATGGTTGCAGCTCCACAGTGATCGTGAGCCCGGGTCCTCTTCTCTGTACACGGTCACCATTGGTCCAGTGTGACGAGTTGGCTGGGACTCAGACTGCTGAGTTGGTTTGAACTGGCGTATCTCCTGTCTTGTGCTCAAGTTTCTGTTATCTAGTTCACCCAAGGATGCACCCAAGATTTTTTATCTTTGCAATATGTGAGCGAACTCCTGTTTCTCATACAATAATTTACACAAAGCTAAGCAAGGTTAGGCAATAGTGATGTGGGTTAAGGGTTAGCTCTCTGTTAGCTCTTTAAGTGTTAATTAGTTAATTGTTAATTCCCTGTATCAAGCTGGTGGAGGTGAAGTCACCCTGCCTGGGTAGGGGAGGATGTGACTGTCAGCGCCTTGGTACCACCCTGGTGTGTACATGGGGACAGGCACAGTGAGGCACAAAAGGTGCTAAGGAGCCATCGACTGCCCTATTGAAGGCTCTGGATCTCAGGGAAATGTGCAACTGCCCAAGTGGGGCATTGTGATGTCACTGGTGATGTCACAAAGGGCCCCGTCCAGGCATCCCTTTAAAAAAGGGACAGGGGTTGCAGAGCTGCATCCTCTGGCAGGATAGGGAGGCAGCCACCCCACCATGGTGTGGTCCCAGTGAAAGAGGAGATGTGGTCACATCCAGACACACTGCTGCGGCCAGCGTCGCTACTGAAGCTGCTCTTGCCACTGCAGTGTCCCAGTCCTGGAAACTATGAGGCCACTACAAGTCAATATTTCCCATCCCTGGACACCTTGGGCCACTCAAGGTAAAATTTTCTGTCCCTGGACCAATTAGGGTACCAAGACATAAAATGTGATATCTCTGTCCTGCTGCCCAGCCCAGGCTTTTTTACCTCTACCTGTGCCCCACTGCCTGTCTCTCACTTTTGCCTGTCTTTGCCTTTGTGCTGCCTCACTCACCATTTTTCTGTCTGTGTCACCCTGTCCTGCTCCCTGTCTTTGTGTTTCTCTGACAATTCATGTCCTCCTCCCTTCTCTCTTTGTCTCTCCCATGTCCTTCATCCTATCAGTTTTCTTTCTATCTTTCTTTCTTTCTCTGAAGTCAGAGAGTCACAGGGTCACACTCACAGAGTCACAGAGTCACAGGCACACTCAGAGGGTCCCAGACACAGAGTCACAGTCACAGAGTTACAGTCACAGAATCACAGTCAGAGTGTCACATTGTCACAGAGTCACAGTCACATAGTCATAATCACAGAGTAACACATGTCACAGAATAAAAGTCATAGTCACAGAGAGTCACAGTTGCAGCCACAGAGTCAAGGTCACAGAGTCACAGATGTCACAGAGTCACATATGTCACAGAGTCACATAAGTCACAGGGTCAAAATCACAGAGTCACAGTCTCAGAGTCACAGAATCATAGTCACAGAGTCACAGAGTCACAGAGTCACAGAGTCACAGAGTCACAGAGTCACCGAGTCACTGAGTCAGAGGCAGAGTCATTGTCACAGAGTCAGAAAGTCACAGAGTCACAGACACACAGTCACATACTCAGAGTCACAGAATCACAGAGTCACAGAGTCAGAGTCACAGTCACAGAGTAACAGTCACAGAGTCACAGAGTGACAATCACAGTCACACAATCACAGAGTCAAAGACTCACAGAGTCATGGTCACACAGTCACAGAGTCACAGAGTCATAGTCACATAGTCAGAGATGTCATAGAGTCAGCGTCATAGTCATAGAATCACAGACACAGAGTCACAGTCACATCCACAGAGTCACGAAATCTCAGTCACACAGTCACAGTGACAGTCACAGAGTCACAGAGTTACGGAGTCACAGAGTCACAGATGTCAGAGAGTCACAGTCATAGTCACAGAGTCACAGACACTGATTCACAGTCACAACCACACAGTCACAGACTCAGAGTCCCAGAGTCACATAGTCCCAGAGTCACATTCAAACAGTAACAGAGTCCTAGAGTTGCAAATACTGAGCCACAGTCACAGTCACAGAGACACAGCCACAGAGTCACAGTCACAGAGTCACAGATTCACAGGGTAACCCTCACAGAGTAGCAGTCACATAGTCATAGAGTCACAGTCACAGAGTCACATAATCACAGAGTCATATTCACAGAGTCACTGAGTCACAGAGTCAGGGTCACAGTCACAGATAAACAGTGTCACAGTCACAGATAAACAGATAAACAGAGTTACAGGGTCATAGTCACAGAGTCACAGTCACAGAGTCACAAATGTCAGAGAGTCACAGTCACAGAGTCACAGAGTCACAGAGTCACAGAGTCACAGAGTAAGGGTCACAGTCACAGATAAACAGTGTCACAGTCATAGAGTCACAGAGTGACAGAGTTACAGGGTCATAGTCACAGAGTCAGAGTCACAGTCACAGAGTCACACAGTCAGAGTCATAGAGCCACAGTCACACTCACAGAGTCACAGAGTCACAGTCACAGAGTCACAGAGTCACAGAGTCAAAGTCACAGGGTCACAAATGTCAGAGAGTAACAGTCACAGAGTCACAGACACAGTCACAGCTGTCAGAGTCACAGTCACAGTCACAGTAACAGAGTAACAGTCACAGAGTCACAGTACAGAGTCACAGAGTCAGAGTCATAGAATCGCAGTCTCAGAGTCACACAGTAACAGAGTCACAGAATCACATTCACAGAGTTACAGAATAAGAGCTGCAGGGTCACAGAGTCACATAGTCACAGAGTCACACAGTCACAGAGTCATGGTCACAGAGTAACAGATGTCACAGAGTTACAGAGTCACAAACACAGAGTCACCAAGTCACAGAGTCACAGAGTCACAGAGTCACAGAGTCATAGAGTCACAGAGTCACAGAGTCACAGAGTCACAGAGTCACAGTCACGGAGTCACAGATGTCACAGAGTCAGAGATGTCACAGAGTCACAGTCACATTCACAGAGTAACATACACAGAGTGACAGAGTGACATTCACAGAGTCTCCAAGTCATCGAGTTACCAAGTCACAGAGTCAGGGTCATAGTCACAGATAAACAGTGTCACAGTCATAGAGTCACAGAGTGACAGAGTTACAGGGTCACAGTCACAGAGTCAGAGTCATAGTGTCACAGTCACACTCACAGAATCACAGAGTCATAGTCACAAATGTCAGAAAGTCATAGTCACAGATTAACAGTCACAGAATCACAGACGCAGAGTCACAGTGTCACAGATGTCAGAGAGTCACAGTCACAGATTCACAGATGTCACAGAGTCATAGTTACAGAGTAACCGTCGCATAGTCACAGAGTCACAGTCTCAGTCACAGATTAACAGTCACAGATGCACAGAGTCACAGTTACGGAGTCATAGAGTGACAGACTTACAGGGTCACAGTTATAGAGTCACAGTCACACTCACAGAGTCACAGAGTCAGAGAGTCACAGTCTCAGAGTCACAGGGTTACAGAATCACAGTCACAGACTCACAAATATCAGAGAGTCAGAGTCACAGAGTCACAAATACCAGAGAGTCACAGTCACAGAGTCACAATCACAGGCACGGTCACAGACTCAGAGTCACAGATGTCAGAGAGTCACAGTCACAGAGTTACAGAGTCACATAATCACAGAGTCACATTCACAGAGTCACAAACGTCACACAGTCACAGGTTAGGAGTCACAGTCGTAGAGTCACAGTCACAGGTACACAGAGTCACCATCATGGAGTCGCAGAGTGACTGAGTTACAGGATCACAGTCACAGAGTCAGAGAGTTACAGGGTCACAGTCATAGATTCAGAGTTACAGAGTCACATAGGCACAGAGTCACAGTCACAATCACAGAGTGACAGAGTCACAGTCACATTGTTTGGTGACAAGATTTTCTCAGGCTGCTTCCTAAAGACTCTCAGGATTATTTTGGAATCCTCTTGATTTCTCCTTAGGTTTTGCAGTACTCAGAATATTTGGACCTTGGCACATACACATCTCAAGCAGCTGGAGCACCACTCCTTTATTCCTTGTATGTTGTTCTGGTCCATGGTGGTTACAGCTGTCAGGCAGGACACTATTACTGCTTCTTAAAGGTAAAAGTCAACTGTGTGATTTGTGTTGGTCTATTGTGTCCTTCAGTGACGTCCTGCCTGTGTTTTTGTTTTAAAAACCCTGTTGTGCATCTGAAGATAGAATTGCCTTTATTTGCAGGCCAGCGATGGACAGTGGTACAAGATGAATGATGACTCTGTGGTTCTGTGTGACATCAAGATGGTTCTCTGCCAGAGTGCTTATTTACTCTTCTATGTCAGGTAAGAACAAGTGTGAAAGCGTGTTCAGAATACACTCCCTCTCCTGTTACTTGTCTTGTCCTTGCTGTTCTTCTCTGGTGGGTTCTGCTTTCTGTCCTAAGAGAGAATGACCATCCAGCTGAGTTCTGTCTGCTCTGCAGATGGCCCCGTACTTTCTTCTTCCTCCTTCTTTGGCACTAAACACTTGCACTGGTGTAAATTGCCAGCTGTCTGCTCTCTGGGGCTGGCTATCTGTGAAAAGAGGTGAAATGGGGGTCTGAAAGGGTATAAAGATGCGTTCCTGCTCTGAAAGGGGCGGACATGGCTGGCAGACCATGATCTAATTTCCAGCTTCCAGTCCTGGTTCAGTCTTCTGCATGTCATATCAAGCGCTGCCAGAAGATGCCAGGATGAGACTGAAGTCACACAGAGGCTGCAAGAACAATCCTAAACTAAGATCCCTATTGTTTCTCCAAGAACCATGATTTGACCCCTGGAGCGGGCGCTGAACACCAAGTGACACAGAGCACTTGGTTGGCAAAGAAATACCCGCTTGAACAACAATGTATGCTCCCCACAGTACCCATTCACCCAGAGGCTGAAAATGGAAAACCACCATGCAGAAAGAGAAAACACTCCTGTGCAGAAGAGGATGAAAGTGCACCTGAAAGAAAGTGGCGAAGGATGGAAGTGAGCCTTCTGGTGATCCAAACTTGAAAAGCAAATGCTAGAAAGGGAAGAAGATAAAGAAATCCAAAGAGAACACTGGAGAGGAGGACTATAAAGGAGGCAGCGTTTGCAGCCTCCCCTGGAAATGTTGCCGACTCCTCTGCCAGGTGTTCCAGGTGCACGGCTTATGGACAGAAGCCTTCAGTACTTGTGACTGAAATTACCATCACAACCAGCAATGGGCCAACGAAGGCCACAGACAAACATGCTCAAGAGAATGCTGACCACTGAACTTGACATTTATGACAGAAACAATAAAAATACCATCATAACCAAACCCAGTCCTCAGTGGTGCATCTGATTTCTGTAGAGACTGACCATGCAGGAAAGAACAGAACAGCTTTGGGTTTGGCTTGTGTTTGGGGTTGGTTGGTTTGTTTCTTTCTTTAATTTATTTTTAACTTCAGACTTCCTCTATGAAAGCACCCTTGTGATCTATAAGGTGGAAGCTTTCTACAGGTACTGAGCGTCTTAAATTAGCATGTAGAGATCTCAAAGCAAAAATGCCCAGGAACAGAGCATCTCCAGAGTTGCTCGATTAGAGGCTCGGGTTGCATATGTGGGATTCATCATGTCTTCTCCCATATGCGACATTTGATACTAGAGAGACAATGAAAACACAGCATTACAAACATTGCCACTGACCATCCCCATCAACAGGGTCACATTGTTAACACAATGGGTTTCCATTCTTCTTCCTCGTAGCGGTGAAGAAGGTGGTTCTCCTGGCAAACATGGACAGTGGTTTAGAGAAAAAAAGACAATGGCAATGAGTCTTGGGGATGATATTGCAGTGTCGTACAGGTTCAAGCACCTTCTGGACCTCTTGTGAATACTGCAATTTGTTGTTCTTTTTGTTGTTTTTTTCCCTTTTCTTAAATATTTCATCACAGAGGTGCCACCACCATTGCTGATTGGCTCAGCCTTGACCAGGTCTGTCTTGGAGCCGGCTGGACTTGAATCTATGGGACACAGTGGAAGTTTCTTGCAGCTTCTCATGGCAGGTGCCCCTGTAACCCTTTTGTACCTTTTTCCACTGAGGAGGGAGGTGGGTGGGGAGCAATTGTTTTCATCTGCATCACTTGTCTTTCTTGGGTTTTATTTCTCTCTCTATTTGCCTTTTCATTACAATTTGTAATTATGCTCATTATTTAATTTCACTTATTAAACTGCTTTTATCTCAACACATGAGTTTTCTCACATTTATTCTGATTCTCCCCCCCCATTTCCTCAGCCCATGGGCCACCCCTGTAAAACATCTACAAAATGTCACAACAGCCGTTGGGCTCACGGAGTCCGTGGCTCTGGGCTCCGCCTGTTCCGTGGCCACTCCGGGCAGCACAGGTGTCTGTTCCGTGGGGTCACGGGCACCAAACCCAGCTCGGGTGGGAACCAAGAGGGTCCCCTCGTGTTCAGGGCCCAAAGCGCCATCTGCAGCATCTGCCCGTCCTTCTGAGTGCCCAGAGCCTCCTTCTTGGGGCCAAATCCTCATGTTCAGGGTCCCAATGTGTCTTTCATTACCTGTGGCCTTTGTTTAAAGCCCCCAGTTCCATTTTTAAGTGGAGCTCGTTGCCTGGCAACAACCACCCAGAAGTTGGTGGAGGAGTCAGGATGGCCAATCACATTTGAGGAGGCAGGAGAAGGTCCGTGATGGATATGTATCCAACCAATAAAGCCTTCAGGCTGCAGGGAGGGTGGCAAGGGTTGTAAAGGTGGGCGCTGTGAAGGGCGGGCCATGCTGGCTCCACCAATCACGCCTGGAAGGAGAGTGGGGTATGAATGACTGACAGGATTTCTGACCAATCATTTGATGGGAGGAGCAAGGGGGCAATCCCAGGCAGCCAATCAGAGGAAACATCACTTCAGGGAAGGATGGGCACTGCTCCTGGCAGAGTGACACCTTAGGCAGCCAATCAGAGAGAACCCCCAGGGGCGTGTGGGCCCCGAACCAGCGCACTGACATAACAGGAGCTGAATGGAGAAACACCAGCTCTGCAGAGACTGGACACGAGGTGCAGTGGGATGTCCTTGGTTGGCAAGCTGGGAAAGCGGAATGTTCCACCGAATGAAGAAAGAGCTGCGTGACTTTTCTGAGTAGCAGCACAAAACGACACCACGCACGCTCAAGAGATCAGGCTCAGGAGCCGACACTGGGGGCAGCAGCTGCAAAGACACCGGAACACCAGAGACCCTCGATAAAGTCCCTGGAATGCCAAAGATGGACTTCCAGCTAAGGGTGGGGTTATGTAAATCATTTATGATAAGCATGGATGGACATCTCGTGAGAGGGGCGACGAGAAACAAGTGACCAAGAAACTGACCAACTGTGTATAACATTCCATTCACGTGAAAACTTCATATAAAAGTGGGAGATCACGAGGATCTCGTCCCTTTTTCCCTTTTTCCCTATGGCCGACATTAGGAGAGGACCTTGCTAGTCGTCCCTGCGAACTGAGGCCTAGTGAGAGACTGAATCCAGCTCCGGTTGGCTGCAGAGTCCAATCCAGGACTTTGGGTGCCGGCTCTGCAGGTGCTGAGACTTTCAAGATTGGTTTTGTATATTTTGTATTATTTTCTCTATTCTTATTAGTAGCATTAGTAAAACATTTTAATTTTTTTTTCCAACTCTCTTCTCTCTGTCCTTCTTTCCCTCCCGATCGCCTGTCTTGAGTGGAAAGGGGGGAGAGGGAGGGGCAAAAGGGGGAAGTGGGGGGGGAGAGGAGGTTAACAATACATCTGCCAGGGTTTTATTGTCACGCCGCAATCTTAACCCTCGACATATGTGCATTTTATGTATTCTCCTCACACCCATTTGTTTTGACCCTTGAACAGTATAATCAGGGAAAGAACCTGCAATGCTGCTGTATAGGGCAGACCTGTTCTAAACATTTGCCTGAGAATAAATGTGATTTAGATCTAATGATCAGATAGAGAAAATAATACAAAATATGCAAAACCAATCTTGAAAATGCTGGCAAACAACTGCTCCAGCAGCAGCAGGAGACACCCAGAATTCCTGGGCTGGTGCCTGCAGCAAACCAGAACTGGATTCAGTCTGTCACTAAGAAAAGCAAGACAGAGCTGGTCTCCTTGTGCAGACAGCAGAGCTGGGTGTAGGTGTGGCAGAGGTTGTTCTCAGCTGCTGCTCTGTGCAACTTGGTGAAAGAGGGGGCTGGGGGCTTCTTTTGAGGGAGGTTTCTCGTTCTGTGCCTCCTGCTCCTCAGGACCCTGCACAGGAGCCGTGCTGGGGTCTGCAGGGACAGTTGGGACCTGCTGTGATTCCTTGTGAATGTGAACTGAACTTGTGCTGATGTCCTCGAATGAAACCAGACTGACTGCAGATGGTTTTCTTACCAGATCCAGTTCCAACCTACGTGCTCAGTGCTAAAGAACATGAGACTTTGTGCTATTTTCAAGATGTCAGTGGCTGCGAATCTGCTGAGAACATCAGTGCCCTAGGTAACGGGGCAGGTGGTCTGTGATCTGAGATGTGTATTTGCATGGCGGTGCTTTCATGAACGTTTTCTGGTCTTGCCACTTCAAAGCCCTTCCTTTTCCTGGAAATTTTAAGACGGCATTTCTTATTCTGAGGTTCAGACTGGACTTGGACTAGAATGTTAAGTGGCTGATATAATGGGTTCCATAAAATAAGAACAGCTATCTCACTTTTTTTGTGTTTTTATTTTTTTTTTTCTTACATCATCTGAACCTTGATAAGCAAGAGGAAGAGTGGGTGACAGTCTGTTTTGTGATTCTAACATGTTCCTGTACCTTTCCCGTCTTTCTATGGTGAAGGATTTCTTCCCTGGCAGACAGAACTGCAAGACCCGCTCCTGTCAGGTTGGACTTTGCCTGCAAACGTGGCACAGCCTCTTCCATTGTGACATCAGCCACTGCCGTTGATGTCACAAAGCAGCATCAGCGCTGAGGTCGGCACAGCAGGTGTAAGACCAGGGGTCTCCCTGCGCCTTGGTCACTCTCGATCTTGAGGGAACTGAGATCGCAGAGTTTTTGGCTCACTCCTGAGCGAGCAAGATGCTTGTTACCTGCACCTCAGCAGGTAGCAGGAGACACACAGAGATGGTGGAAGGTCTGAATGGGTACGTTTGAAAAATCTTTCTCCCCTTTCCCCAGGTGTGTTTTCCACCTCGTCAGCTGGGGTGGGTGGCGGGCAGACAGGGGAGGAACATGAGGGCAGCCTGAGAGCTGGGTCTGGAGCTGCTGGAAGGCAGCAGCCGCCTTTCAGTCTCTTCATGAACGCAAGGGCTGGGCCCAGAAAGCCTTTGATCTCTGCAGAATGAGGGACAGCTCCATTTTGGATCGGAGAGAGAGTGTCCCAGGGGGTGACCCAGATACAGCCTGCCGCAGTAATTGTGAGAGCTGAGCTCCGTCCTGTATTGTGCTCTGCAGGGTGGGTTCTGTCCTTGAGCCTGCTTGGTTTTCCTCTCTACTGGGACCAGAAGGACACCCCCGTGTCCTCTCTTGGCCGTGGATTTGACTTGTGCTCCTGACAGAGGAGGTTTCCTTGGGAAACCTGGTCAGCTCCTCACCAGGGCTCTGCCTTAGGAAAGGGGCTCAAGATCCTCTAAGGAGTGCAAGGTGTTCTCTAGGAGAACAGAAGGGGATTGTTTATTCCTGATGAGTGTTGCTGTGAGCCTGTTGAGAGCCTCCTGGAACAGGCAGGAGGAATTTCCCCCTTGCAGAGCGGTGTGTGCTGTGTCTCGGCAGATCAGGCTCAGGGCAGCAGGGCCCAGACACCAGAGGGTTTCTTTGGCACTTCCTTGGTTGCCCGTTGCTTGCCAGCACGCGTTGACATTCAGCCGCCCTCCCTCTTTACCCAGTCTGCATCTGTCTGTAGTTATGCCAAGAGAAGGTCCAGAGATAACCTGGCTGCTAAAGAAACGCTGCGAGGGGGGAGAGACACACCCCCCTGGCAGCTGTTGAACTGTAGGGGCACAGGCTGAACCTTCTCTTGAGAGGGTGGAGAACAGGATCAGCACAAGTGCTGATCGGATGGTGGGCAGGAGAAACAGGCGTTCGTTATATCCCTTCCGTTTCCAAAGAATCCCTGTCCAGCCCCACAGACAGGAAGTGTTGCCACAGCTCTTGTTGCACTTCCTGCTCTTAGTCCCTGGTGCTGCTCTCCAGTCTGCTGCTGATCTGCACGGGTACCACCAGCTTCACCAGCCTTTTCCTTTATCTGCTCTGCAGGAAGATGAAGACTCAGAAAGCAACAATGCTGGTGCTGGTTCTTAGTCTGCTCTCCTTCGGTGAGTGTCTGTAGAGCTCCAACCTGAGGACGGTGCTTTAGGAGGTACTCAGGGCTCCATCCTGTCATGTTCCTTTTCCCCTGCTGTGACCAGAGGAGCTCAGCCAAGAGCAGAAAGTCCCCGCAGAGCTGTGCCGGTCCCTGCTCCAGCGGGACGGGTGTGGGTGAGGAAGGGCTGAGTTGCCTTCCCCAGGAGGGCTGAGCCAGTTCTCTTCAGCCCAGGGAGAGGCCGTGGCTGAGCTCTCCTGCCCCAGGGAGCTGAGAATCTTCTGCAGGACAAGGAGCACAGTCCAGGGCAGAGAACGTCCATTGGTTGTGAAGCCCTTATGCCATGATGGCCACTGTCAAAGACAATGAGAGACAACTAGGGCACTTGAGAGAGACACAGAAAGGGGAGCAGGCACCCTGGAGCATAACCCAGCCTTAGACCAAGTTCTAAGCTCTGGTGTGTGTCCCACAGGTATTTACCACTTGGGCCAACTTGGCGAAGAAAGCCTCTGGAGCACCGCCGCACAGTTACAAGACCTGAGCAAAACCCTGTCCCTGCCAGACCAGCTCCATAAGCTCCAGGAACAGCTTTACCATCTGCGCTGGAGCACAAAGGATGTCGCGGAGCAGGCTCTACAGGAAGGACTGAAGCAGGCAAAGCTCCCAGGCTGACCGGACGGGTAAGGGCACAAGGCAGAAGTATCCTCCCTCCGGCACGTATCCTACTCCATTCCCTGTCACAGCCAACAGGCTGGTGCTGCTGGAACAAGTGCTGTCATGGCCACACTTCCTTTTCCTGTTGCTCCACACCTCCTTATGCGGAAGAGAGAGCGTGACGGGAATGACAACTGTCTGGGTTGTACCTTCCTCTGCGTCCAGGTCTTGGGTCCTCCTCAAAGAGGACTGGAGAGAAAGACCTTCCAGGCAATTCGAGTGTTCCTTGCATCTGAGATGGGCATTGTCCCCTTTCACCTTGGCTGGCCTTGCAGGGGAGCTGCTTGCCCCGGTCCTTTTCCTTCTAACAGGCACTGTCCTTTGTGTTCCTTCCCAGGCTGTTCAGGAGATCATCAATCAAGCCCTGGAGAATCTGGTGGAAATCCAGGTCCCGATGCCAGATCACGCCCTGAAATCAGCAGGTGCCGTGACATTGTACATACAAACCGGTTCTAAAGCTCTTCCTGTCCAGATTGACAAGATGGGTATTGTAACTTGCCCTGGGGTGGGAGAGAAGGGACGAGAAGTCAAGGGTCAATTTGTGCCCTAAACGTGCACCCACTGACAGAGTGTGTAACAGGCCAGATCCCATGGGAAGCTCAGAAAGCCTTATTCACGTTCTTGTCTTTTTCCATGGCCCCATACGACACTTTAATGACACCTTGCTGTGTGTTCCAGAGAGGCCGTGCCAGTAAGAAAGAGGGGAAACAACTGTGGGACATAGATGATAACTGAGAAACCTTTTCCAAGTCAAGAGTGCAATATTCCTCCTGACACTGCCTGATGATTCTGCTCATGTTTTAATTTCCAGGGGCTGCTGTCATTCATTCCAGGACTTCTCCATCCCTCCGGAACGCCAAAGCCAAACTCTTCTTCTATTCCCTGCCATTGATGGATTACATGAGGTCCCTTGAGCTTATTCTGGAGGTAGGAGCACCAAGAAGCAGTAAAACATAGGTCGGGATAATGAACCACACATGCTGCTCAGAGTTGCCTTTTCCCCTATCTTTGATCCTCAAAGCTTCTTCTCCTGCCTCCTTGCATGGACCTGCTTTCCTCCTGTGTCTCCCTGCTGAGTATTTCCTCTCCCAAAGTGCCCCAGGTTCTACGTGGGAGCTTCTGCCAGGCCAGGCTGCTCCTGCAGTCTGTGTCTGCCCAGCCGCTGTGCAAACTGTCAGCATGGCACGGAAGCAGAATGGCAGAGGTGCCTGCAGAGCTCTGGGATGTGTTCTTACTGAGCAACAGCGGGTGCTGAGAGCCTGCACTGCTGGAGGGTCCCATGCTGGGCTCTCAAGCTGTCCTGGCCCTGCTCCTGAGCTGCCGGCACAATCTGAACAGCTGGCTGGTGCCAGTGGAAGGAGGTGGGAGTGGATGAGAGGGAGCGAGCGAGTTCTTGCCCTGACAGGAAAGGTTCATCCAGGTGGGCCTGGAGCTGCCACCTGCTCTGGGCAGGGGCCTTTAAGCCACACCAACCCTGGCTTGTTTTTGTTGAGGGCTCTGGACCAGGAGAGGCCACTGAGATTCTACAACTAGCGCACCCAGCTCCCAGCCATCGAAGGGCTTCTCTGCGGAATGGTTTTGTGATACGTGAATTCTCACAGCTGCTGCTCTGTTCGGTACCCACAGAGTGCGACTGAAGGCACTGGCTGTGGTTCAGAGCAGAACTGATTGGCCAAATGATTATTAATCCTCTGATGCTCATGGCAGGAATGAGAGCCAGGGCAACCTTCTCCATGTCAATGTAGTTTCTTCTTCTCCTTTCAGCCAGAAATTCATCCTGGAAACTGCTGGCCCTTTCCAGGAAGTCAGGGTCATGTGTTCATCAAGCTCTCTGTGCCAGTCATTCCAAGAGCAGTCACCATGGACCATGTCTCAGGGACAGCGTTCGACGGAGAAAGTATCTCCGGAGCTCCAAAGGACTTTGCTGTCTACATAAGTGATTTCTCTGGAGTTGGGGGCAGGGGCTTGCACAGCATTGCTAAGCAGGGAATGAAGATGGGTCAAAGAGTCCAGTGGCCTGAAGCTTCCTCCTGTCTCTCAGAAGAAACAGTGTCCTTGTAGTCGCTCCCTTCCCATTTTATTCCTCTTTTATTCAATGTACCACTCAAAAACAAAAAGCTGCTCGGGCAAGATGCTACTCCAGGAGCCACAAGGAAAAGGAGCTGGACAGTACGTGGTCCTAAACCTTCTTGGCTTCCAATCCCAGTGGCATTTGTGATCCTCAGGTTACCTCCCTCTCACTGGAAGTGTCTGCTCCTTTTCCGACTTCCAGCTTGGACTCGTTGAGTAGGCAAGTGTAGCGTGCTGCCCACCTGCAGCTTCAAGTCTTTTCCTTGTGGTCACCGTCCTTGGACTATGTAGCTGAAATAACCCCATAGTTCACCGACTGAAGTTCAGTCTTCCATGATGCACCAGACGCTCTTGTTTTCTCCACTCCTGTTTTTCTCTAGGGCTTCAAGGAAGAACACGACGAGCAGGGAATGTCCCTGGGACAGTTCACTTTCCTGGCGGCGCTGAATCCCAGTCAGACCTTCCAGCTGAAGGTATGGGGACACAGAGGGAGGAGAACTGTAAGAGAGGAGGAGAAATGCAGTTGGATGGGGAGAGGCTTCCCTGCCAAAAGGCTACAGGCAGCCCTGTCCTTGAGTGTGTGCCACCCTGGCCTTTCTTCTGCTTTAACTTCCTGGTGGCAGATGTCTGAACTGCCAGTCTTCTCTTTCATTTTGGGTGCTTAGTGCTTAGAAGCGCCACAGTTGAAGCTGGAATCAGCTTGACGGTCTGGACCTCAAGTGCACACAAGCGGCCACATCTCATAGGATGCAGGACTGCTGTTTTGCCAGTTAAAGACCAGAAATACTGGGCTTCCTGAGGATTCTGTTGGTGCTGGCAGTGAGTAGTGACCGGGAGGCCATTCTGTTTCTGTGACTTTCTAGAGAAGGCAACGAGACGTTATACTGACCCCAGCACTGGGTCTTCTGACTGTGGAAGCCTGTGTCCCAAAGCAGGCGAGAACTTTCCAGTGTATTTGCTGAGGCATCTGGTCGCTGCTCCTTCCTTTGCTGTTCTCATGGCCCAATGAGGGAACATCTTGACCATGACAGGTCAAAGCCCCCGCAGGGCAGCAGGAAGGAAGCTGCTGATCGAGGCCGTCACTGCGGCACTTCTGTCAGCGCTCACGTGCCACAGAGGAAAAGGCGACTCATTTCTTCCTGTCATTTCAGAACGAGCTGCCTGGGGTCGTGAATTACATCAGGCTGCAAGTGCTGAGCAACTGGGGCCACCCGGACTACACCTGCCTGTATCGGTTCAGGGTGCACGGTGATCTGCCCAAAGATGGGGGAGAGGTGTCAGTTTCATCTGTCAATAAATTCCATTAATTTTCATGAAGTCGAGTTCCAGTCTACTTTGCCTGTGATGCTACCTGGTCCTCCCTGAGCTCACTGGAACTCCCCATCCTTTTCTCGACCCACCAGCTTAGGGGAGAAGTCAGGAGTACACAGAACTATTTTCCTGATTAAAAGGAACGAGAAAACTCAGTCACAAATCTCCAGAAAGCCTGACATCCACACACTTTCTGCCTACACAGGAACATCAGCAAGGCCCTGCCTGTAAACCAAAGACTAAATTAATGGACAGGTTTCCTGTGCAGGAAGCAACTAAGGATCAACTGAGTGGAACCATCTGTTGTTACCTGTTTTCACAAGAGGCAGATGCTGCTTCAGCTTCCATCTTTCAGTCTGTTGCCAATGAGAAAATGGAAGTGTGGTTTTTCTTTTGTGAGATAGAAACCTTAATAGGAAAGTTGGTTCATGGACTTGTTTGCCTCTCTGGGCACATATCGTGTTTATGGCCCAGGAACCGTTACAGAGTGATTAGCAAAGCAATCCCAGGACACTTAAAAGATCTCATAACCACACGAGCCTGTCTTTCTTTTTCACCCAAGTTCTCCAAGCCCCAAGGCAAGACCAGGCAGGGCAGTAATGAGCTCGGGCCGCACCAGGCAGGAGAGACCAGGACCAGCGCTTGGCACCCAGGACTGGGAATAGCAATTTGTAGCAATTTGTGCTCTGAGCTGGGGCTTAGTCCATGTGCAAGCCCAGCACGGGTCCAGATACCAAACTGAGGGTGTCAGTTCATCCCCAGTGCCATACACACGGCACTTTCTTCCATCGCCTCCTCCCTATGAGCTGTTTTCCAGCCCCTTCCAGCTCAGCCCAGCTCAGACACCTGCACTCTGGCTCAGGGCTGCCTGGGGCTGGTGACCCTCGGGGCAGCAGCAGGAACCGCTCTGACCCTGGTTGTGGGGCTGTCCCTGGGCTGAGCGCTCGGGCCCAGGGCTGTTGAACTGCGCCCTGGTGGGGGTCGACAGGTCCCCCCGGCCTGTCCATGCTGGGAGACACCTGCTCCTGCAGCACCCCTGGTCCTGATCCCAAACCTAGTCCAGCCTCATCCAGAAGTACACTTGAGTTTGTTTCTTTTTTTTTTTCTTAAAACTGAAGATAATTCAGGTAGAGGCAGAGTCTGTTTACAAGTCTGAGTAGTTTGGGGATAGAGGCCAGTTGCGGGCTGGGACCCTTGGGGCTGGGGGATCTTTCTGCCACATGCCCTTGGCCTGGCGTTCACAGCTGGGAAGGGACTTTCCAAAATGCTGCTGGCAGGAGCCAGATGTGGCCACCCCCGGCACAGCCTCAGGGTCTGCTGCCAACCTGCCCTCAAATCAACTCTGCCCAGCTGGACATGGCCCAGGAGTCACTGCCAGTGTTGCTGTTCTCCTTGGGGCAGCGTGGTGCTCACCAGGCACAGCCAGAGCTGTTGCTGTGCCAGGAGAAGACTTCACATGGAGCCTTGGTTGATGGTGACACTTCTCACCAGCCGTCCAGCTCTGGAAGGTCCAGGTGCCACAGAGGGGACACTGGCTGCTTGTCACTTCTCTTGCAGGAAGAGGATTGAACAGCAGGAGGAAAGCAGGACCAGAGGGTCCATGAGGTCAGAAAGCACATCAGACCTCTGGTACAGTCATGATGACAGCAGATGGGTCAAAGACAACAGAGCTTTCTCAAATACGTTGCAGATAAAGGTAACACCAGAGGCAATGTAGGCCCACTGATGAACGAGCTGGGTGCCCTGGTGACAGAAGATACAGAGAAGGCAGTTACTGAATGCCTTCTTTGTGTCTGTTTACTCTGCCAGAAGCTGTCCTGAGGAGCCCCGTACCACTGAGGCCCCAGAGGAAGGCACGACAATGGAGGAGTTTGCCTCAGTTGATGAGGACTGGGTTAGGGAGCAGTTAGGAAATCTGGACATCCATAAATCCATGGGTCTGGATGGGATGCACCTGCGGGTGCTGAGGGAGCTGGCTGAAGTCTTTGCTGGACCGCTCTCCATCATCTTTGCCAACTCTTGGGAAATAGGAGAGGTGCCTGAGGACTGGAAGAAAACAAATGTCACTCCAGTCTTGAAAAAGGGCAAGAAGGAGGACCCGGGTAACTATAGACCCTTCAGCCTCACCTCCATCCCTGGGAAGCCGATGGAACGACTTATCCTTGGTGCCATCTCAAGGCATGTCAAGTATAACAGGATCATTAAGGGCAGTCAACATGGCTTCACCATCAGAAAGTCATGCTTGACCAACCTCATCACCTTTTATAAAGACATAACAAGGTGGATAGGTGATGGCAGAGCGGTGGATGTGGTCTACCTTGACGTCAGTAAAGCATTTGGCACAGTGCCATGGGCAAGAACAATGTTTTGTTTGCAGAGCCTGTGTACACATACGCAGGCACATCGCAAGAAGAGCCAGAGGCCACAAATGCATTTGCAAAGAGTAAGTTTAATTTTAGTTCCCTCTCTACTGGGGGATCTCCGAAGCCACACCTGAGCTCCCAGGCAGAGGTGACAGCAGCAGGGACGCAGGCGCTGGTCAGTTCATCCCTGCTGGAAGATCACCAGGCCTGCTGACCTCGCCTGTATTTCAAGGCTTCAGGCGGGCGCAGCTTCCCGCTCGTTCTCACAACGAAGCAGGAATCTCAGACATAGTGATGAGGTGCCTGGACTTTCTCACAGGTCTATGTTATCTAACACAGAGGTTCTACTCATCAAGCACACAAGGTCAGTAAAACAACTAGTGTGAGGTATGAGCTTTTTCTACAGACAAGTGCAAGTCACTTGAGCGTATTTACATTTAACTAACCGCCTCCCCAGTCTTCCACTATATCCCCATACAGAGCCTCATGGAGTGGGCTACGACTGTCCCTGTCCAAATGTGTCTCAGGTGCCTTTGGAACATCCAGGGAGAAACTGAAGTGCTTGGAGAGATTCTTAGCAAAACCTCATGTGCTATCAGCTCTTGTGTGTCACCAGAGGAGGAGGCGATGGAAGAAATGCGTGTGGCACGTGTGTGTGGCCCCGGGGATGAACTGACACCCTCAGTTTGGTATCTTGTGGGGGACTCTGGTGAGTCTGTGGATTACCTAAGGGAGGACATGGGAACAGAAATTAGCCTTGAAGATATTAAGGCCTACCTGTGAGAAAGATAGGAGTAAAGGAGTATCCAGAGATATTAAGGTGTACCCATGAGAGAGAAGGGAGTAAAAGAGTAACACTGATGACAGCAAAATTAGCCAATGAGATGCTATTACTGCAACTTGTAACCAATAGCAAAAAGACACTTGAGCTGGTAAAAATATATAAAAAGGTGTTTGTGCCAGTAAATGGAGACTGCTGTTTTTACCTAAGAACACGGTCTATGTCATTTGTCCATCTCAACTGCGATACCTAACAATATCAAAACTAAATACCAATTCTGGATGGTTGCCTATGGACATAACATGATACGTGTCGAAGGCAACTGAACAGGGAGAATAAAGAAATTGCTATAATATGTGTGAAATCTCAACGGCACACAGAAGATACCCTCCCAGTAGAAACTAAAGCTACGCTATTTTTTAAAAACTGCAGTACAATTATTAAAACCATTCAGACAGGGAAAAGTTAGGGTTACCCTTCCCATTAAAAATGTTTTTACTTCATGCGGTTATTTGATGGCGTCAGTGTGGAAAGGTTTTCTTTCCTTTTAGGGACAGACAGAGGCCTTGATGGGTCCGGGAGGAGGCAGGAAAGGTGCCTGGGAAGGAGGAGAGCACGGGGAGATGGGGACAGAGGTGGAGACAGAGGAAAGAGCTGGTGCTGGCAGTGAGGACACTCCTGCTGTGCAGGTGCTGCCGAGGTTACATCCCCAGAGCAGTGACAGACATGAACGGGCCACTGGCTTGTGCTGATCCCTTGTGGAGCAGAAATCCTCCTGCAGCCTCTGGAGATCCATGCAGGAGCAGTGTCGCCACCACAACGGTCCTTTCTCCACCCCTTGTTCCACCCCATGGACGTCGGGCTCAGGTCCCACACGATCCAATACGTCCTCACCAACCACCGCTCCTCTTCCCACTCTTTGGGCACCAAACCCAGCTCGGGTGGGAACCCAGAGGGTCCCCTCGTGTTCAGGGCCCAAAGCACCATCTGCAGCATCTGCCCGTCCTTTTGAGTGCCCAGAGCCTCCTCCTTGGGGACAAATCATCATGTTCAGGGTCCCAAAGTGTCGTTTATCACCCATGGCCTTTGTTCAGACCACACAGCTTCATTTTCAGGTGGAGCTCGTTGCCTGGCAACAACCAAGCAGAAGTCTCTAGAGAGTCAGTGGACCGAGGAGAGCAAATCACATTTGAGGAGGCGGGGTGAGCCATGTGACTGAGAGGTAACCAGCCAATCAAGCTTTGAGACCTGCAGAAAAGGTGACGAGTGTTGAACAAACTGAGCAGCATTCAGGACCGGGCTGTGCTGGCTGCACCAATCACACCTGGTGGGAGTGCAGCACATGGATGATTGACAAGCAGTCTGACCAATCATTTGATGGGAGGAGCCAGAGGGAAATCCCAGTCTGCCAGTCAGAGGACACAGCGCCTCATGGCAGTGTGGAACCCAAACCAGGGCAGAGTGACAGCCCAGGCAGCCAATCAGCTGCAGGATCAGCTCAAGGGAGGAGACTGACAGCCATCCCGACCAATGGTGGTGAAGAGCGATGTAAGTGGAAGGCGGCTCCGTGGGCAGCCAGGCTGATCTCTGGATTGCATTCAGAGATTGCTTCTTCCACGCTCAGGATCAGAGCATCCCCACACGTAGGAAGTCAAGGAAGAGAGCCAGGAGGCCTGCGTGGTTGAATAGGGATCTGTTGGGTATGCTCAAGCAGAAGAGGAGAGTTTACAGGTCATGGAAGCAGGGGCTGGCCACTTGGGAGGAATATAAGGCTGCTGTTAGAGGATGTAGGAAGGCAGCTAGGATAGCCAAGGCCTCCTTAGAATGACAGCTGGAGAGAGGGGTCAAGGACAGCAAAAAGAACTTTTTCAAATACATAGCGGATAAAACTGATACCAGAGGCAATGTAGGCCCACTGAGGAATGGGGTGGGTGCCCTGGTGGCAGAAGATACAGAGAAGGCAGAATTACTGAATGCCTTCTTTGTGTCTGTCTACTCTGCCGGAGGCTGTCCTGGGGAGCCCTGTACCCCTGAGACCCTGGATGAAGCCAGGTCAATGGAGGAGTTTGCTTTAATCAATGAGGACTGGGTTAGGGAGCAATTAAATAGTCTGGAGATCCATAAATCCATGGGTCCAGATGGGATGCATCCACGGGTGCTGAGGGAGCTGGCTGAGGTCATTGCTGGACCGCTCTCCATCATCTTTGCCAAGTCTTGGGAAACGGGAGAGGTGCCCGAGGACTGGAGGAAAGCAAATGTCACTCCAGTCTTGAAAAAGGGCAAGAAGGAGGACCCGGGTAATTATAGACCAGTCAGTCTCACCTCTGTCCCTGGGAAAGTAATGGAACAGCTTATCCTTGGTGCCATCTCAAGGCACATCAAGGATAAGAGGGTTATTAGGGGCAGTCAGCATGGTTTACCAAGGGTAAGTCATGCTTGACCAACCTCCTAGCCTTTTATGAGAATGAAACAAGGTGGATGGATGATGACAGAGCGGTGGATGTGGTCTACCTTGACTTCAGTAAAGCCTTTGACACAGTCTCCCACAGCATCCTAGTTGCTAAGTTGAGGAGGTGGGGTCTAGACAATAGAATAGTGAGGTGGGTTACAAACTGGCTTAAGGAGAGAAGCCAGAGAGTGGTAGTCAATGGTGCGGAGTCTAGTTGGAGGCCAGTATCTAGTGCAGTGCCTCAGGGGTCAGTACTGGGGCCAGTATTATTCAATATATTCATTAACGATTTAGACGAGGGAATAGAGTGACTGTCAGCAAGTTTGCTGATGACACTAAGCTGGGAGGAGCGGCTGACACGCCAGAAGGCTGTGCTGCCATCAGAGACCTGGACAGGCTGGAGAGCTGGGCGGAGAATAACCTAATAAAATTTAACAAGGGAAAGTGTAGAGTCCTGCATCTGGGCAGGAACAACCCCAGGTTTCAGTATAGGTTGGGAAATTACATATTAGAGAGCAGTGTAGGGGAAAGGGACCTAGGGATCCTGGTGGACAACAGGATGACCATGAGCCAGCACTGGGCCCTTGTGGCCAGGAAGGCCAATGGCATCCTGGGGTGTATTAGAAGGGGGGTGGTTAGTAGATCGAGAGAAGTTCTCCTGCCCCTCTACTCTACCCTGGTGAGACCACATCTGAATTATTGTGTCCAGTTCTGGGCCCCTCAGTTCAAGAAGGACAGGGAACTGCTGGAGAGGGTCCAGCGTAGGGCAACAAAGATGATTAAGGGAGTGGAGCGCCTCCCTTATGAGGAAAGGCTGAGGGAGCTGGGTCTCTCTAGCTTGGAGAAGAGGAGACTAAGGGGTGACCTTATTAATGTTTATAAATATATAAAGGGTGATTGCCACGAGGATGGAGCCAGGCTCTTCTCGGTGGCAAATGATAGGACAAAGGGTAATGGGATCAAGCTGGAACACAAGAGGTTCCACTTAAATTTGAGAAAAAACTTCTTCTCAGTAAGAGTGACAGAACACTGGCCCAGGCTGCCCAGGGGGGTTGTGGAGTCTCCTTCTCTGGAGACATTCAAAACCCACCTGGACATGTTCCTGTGCGACCTCACCTGGGTGTTCCTGCTCCAGCAGGAGTATTGGACTAGATGACCTTTTGAGGTCCCTTCCAATCCCAAACATACTGTGATACTGTGATGGTGCACGTCAGGCTGCCCCGAGCTTGAGCAGCCCCGGCCCAGGCCCGGGGCCCCTTCCTCTCTGCCACCCTCCCTGTCCCTCCCGTCCCCCGGCCACCCCCTTGTTCCAGACCCCGCCTGTCCGTGGCAACCCCCAGCTCACGCAGTCGGTGTCCCGGGCCGTGCCGCTGGATTGCAGCCATGGGCCATCTGGCTTCTCGTCGCCACCGCCAACAGCGTCCGACCATTGTGGCCCCTGCTGTACCGTGGGCCACAGCCCATGCTGTGAGGCAGAGGCCCCAGGAGACCCAGCACCCGCCATCCTGACTGGGGCTGAAGAGGCCCCAGCATCTAAGCAGCTTCATCTCTGCTCTCTCATGGATGGTGGGAAATGCCCCGTGGTGCTGGTTCCAGCAATGGAAGTGGAGCCGATGGCAGTGCAGAGCCCAACGCATCTGGGCTGCTGAATCACGGTGAGATACTGCTGCCCGGCTGGAGAACCTGCCTGTGAGAGTTTTCCACGTAGGAGCCCATGTGCCCAAGAGTCGGTCCACTGAAGAATCTGATCCGAACAACCAGCAGGGGGATCGAGCTGCCGAGATGAAAGTGGCTGAGGTAGATTTGGTGAATTATTGATGGCCCATTGGGCCCACGATGCCTCAGGTCATCAAGGAAGGGATGCAACATATGGATGGACTCACAGTCGAGGGGTGGACTTGACCATGCACGCTCTTGCACAGGTTATTCACCGTTGTGAAACATGTGCTACGATCAAACAAGCCTAGCGGTCAAAGCCTGTGTGGTATGGGGGGGCGATGACTAAATTGTAAACATGGGGAGGCCTGGCAAATTGAATATATCACACTGACACAAACCCGCCACGGCAAGAGCTCTGTGCTTACAATGGTGCAGCCACCACCGGATGACTGGAAACATGCACCGTGTCCCACGGCACTGCCTGCAACACGGTCCTGGGCCTTGAAAAGCAAGTCCTGTGGGGACACGGTAGCCCAGAGAGAACTGAGCCAGACAACGGGACTCATTTCCAGAACATCCTCATAGACGTCTGGACCAAGGATCGTGGCATTGAGTGGGTCTGTGACATCCCCATCATGCCCCAGCCACTGGGAAAATGGAGCGGTGCAATGGACTGTTAAAGACTATGCTCAGAGCAATGGGTTTAGAAATTGGCATTGAAATTTAGCCACCCTGAGAGAATCCAGGTGCCCAGGGCTGAGCTGGCCTGTGCCTCCCAAGGGCACACCCTGGCCTCCCTCCCCCGGCGCAGGGTCACAGTGGGGCCCTTTGTGACCTCACTTGGTGACACCCACTGCCCTGCACGTGCTCAGCGCAGCTGCGGGCCCAGCCCACACTGTCCGACAGGACGGTGACGAGACAGGGTGTGAGCACGGAGCTGGCGAGAGCCCCCGAGCGTAGCCCACGTCTTTCAGAGAATCTTTTTGGTTGGAAGAGACACTTAAGATCATCGAGTCCAAACACAACCTAGCTCTAGCTGCCGCCGGCAGACTGTCTGCTGCCCCTGGCAGACTTGGAGCAAGGAGCTCCTGAGCGCAGCTCACGTCTTTCCCCAACGAGGAGCACACGAGCGCAGCCCTCACCTTTCATCGCTGCCTCTGGCAGAGCTGCAGCACCAAGGCATTTTGCCGAAGCATCCGCCTTCCCATCCTTAGTCCTAGCCTTTGTCTGCAAAATGGCGGAGAGACCCCCCAGCCACCCCAGGGTGGCCTGGCAGGAGGAGGTTGGGGCTCCCCAGGAGGTCAGATCTCCACTGGACCCCAACCAGGTTGATGTGGTCCAGCCACTGCAGATCGGTGAGTGAGGGGCCCTGATTGTCTGGCCAGGGTGGGGCCCAGCTATCGCTCTCTGCTCCACACCAGGATCACCTTTCCCCTCATGCTGGCAGGGGTTTCCCATGGGTGGTGATTACGCTGCCTGAAGTGCAGGGCTGCTCTGAGCTGGGAGCTGGCACCAGCACAGCTTCTGCAGGCAGAGGGGACCCAGCTCCTGCTCCAGGGCACTGGCAGCGAGAGGCAGCTGGGCGGGCAGGAGGCAGCCGTGCTGTGGAATGGGGACCTTTCCTGCCCGTCTGAAGCGAGTTCCTCACCCGCTGCACTGGGGGCTTTCCCCGTCCTGCCTGGTGCCAGCATCTCAGCCCGTCTGCCGGGCTCCCTCCAGCTCTGACACGCGTGGGAAGACCGTGCCAGGGCAGCAGGCACTGGGATGGACATGGGGCAGAGCTCCTTCCTCTGCTCTGTCCTGCCTGCAAACCCTCTCTGCAGCCCTCCCTGCTCTCCTCCTTTATTAGACGCTGGCTGGTTGCCCATGTCTGAGGTGGAACTGGAACACATGGACGCCATCGTGTCCTTTGACAGCAGCCCAGAAGAGGTAACTGTGGTCATTTGGAAGGCGGCTGAGCCAGTGTGTGCTGACAGGGGCTCTGTTGCGGGGCTGCTGGAGGGTGCTGGCTGGGCAGAGCTGCTTCTCCCAGGGCGCTAACTGGCACTGCATCCCCATGCTGAAGTGCCGCCAGCTCTGTGTTCCCATCTCATGCTCCCTGTTTGTCTCTCTGTCCCCTGGCTGTCAGGATGAGGAACAGAAGATGGAGTTCTTTCAATGCATCGCCATGATCTTCAAAGGTGCAACATATGACGACTTCTCCCAGGGCCTTGATCTCATCTGCCAGAGACACGAGCTGGCAGAGAATAACAAGGTGAGTGGATACCCGGTGGCTCTGGGAAAGTGGGCAATGCCCCCAGCACCGGCACCCTGTGAGGACAGTGCTGGACACGGCTGGAGGCTGGTGGCACTGGGTGCTGGCAGCTGCCAGGTCCCATCCTGGCTGTGCTCTGCAGGCGCTGCTGAAAGAGGAGCCCAGGGACCAACTGCCCACAGTGGTGCAGCGGATTACTATGTTTGCCATGGCTGAGATGAGGTACCTGTCCACCCTCTTGGTGACTCCTGCCCCAGAGCCCCATGTCCACCTGCACGAGGCCTCCAGGCACTGCTCCCAGCACCAGTGTCTGACTGGGTCCTCTCTCTTTGCAGCTTCGTGGAGGAGGTGCTGGAAGGCAAAGACATGAGCGTCATCAGGGCCTGCTTTTCTAGCGCCTTCTTGCTTCCTCCAAAAGAGGAAATGAGGGACCTGAAACCTTACCTCTACTTCATGGTAAGTGCTGGGAGAGCTACTGGAGGGTCCCTCTGGGCTACTCCCAGGTCACCCCGTGCTGTGCTATGACCAGAGATCCAAGACAGGTTTTACTTTCCCACTGTTGTCCCTTTGCCCAGTTCCTGTGGGCCTGGCCACGTCCAGTGCCACGGGCTGCTCTGTCCACAGCAGACTGCCTTTGGGGCTCTCCCAGGCACAGCGAAGCAGCGCACGAGTCCTCCCTTGGTGCTGGGAGTTCAGATCAGTCTCTTGGGGGCGAGAGGGATGGCGGGAAACATGGCTACAATGCGTTGTCTTCCTTGCAGACCATGAAGGCTGTGGACAGCATGCTTGTGGTGTTGGTGCTCAACTCTCCTGCCTACGAAGTCAGCAAGAAGATGCAGGATATCTTCCAGGTCTGGCGTGTGCAAAGAGTGGGCTTCAAAAAGGCTGATCCTCACCCTGGGGGGACAGGGTGTCCGCTCTGGAGTGGGCAGTCCTACGCAGTGCTGTGCAGAGAGAGCGCTGCCGGGAGGGTGCCCACCTCCCCGGGGAACCAGGGGCTGCCCGCCAGGCTCTTCTGCAGCACAGTGGCCGCAGAGGGTGACATCTGCCTTCCTGCCTGGCCACAGGGCTGGCCCGGGGCATTTGTCCCAAGCCCGCGAGGGGACGGAGGGCAGGAACCCCACTACAGGCTTTGTTCCAGATCAGAAGAAGACTTAATGGAATGGGCCAGTCCAACCCTGGACTTGAGCAGTGCTGCTTCTGCTGGAGCGGTGGCTGCTCCCAAGGCTCACCAGCAGCTTCTCTCTCCTCAGATGCTCTTGACGTTCACCGCCTCTGAGAGAGCGTGTGTGAGGGAGAGGGCCGTGGGCAGGATAAGGCTGCTGAGCTTCTTGCTGGCCAACTACTCCTCACTGAAGGTAAGGACCAGGCACACCCTGCTCTGCCAGGACCCAGCTCTGCCCCAGTCCTGTGTCGGCCAGGACTGTCCGTGGAGCAAGGGGGGAGCCCAGGTCTGGCAGCTCTGCCTGTGTGGGGTTGTTCTGGGAGACGGGACCTACAGGGCCCTGTAAAGCTCTGACCTGCCTTGATCCAGTCCTGGGCACATTCTTGTGTTCAGGGCTTTGGCCCCACATGCCCTCAGCCCTTCTGCTCTTCCTTCTCCTTTGCCCAGGCTGATCCAGATGAGGACAGAAATGGTTCCTATGTCGAGATCCAGATGCCAATACTTGGACAGCTGCTAGGACATCTCCTCCTATTCCTGTCATTCAAGAAAGAAGAGACCAGCTGTTTGGCGTTGGACGCTCTTTGTTTCCTCTTCCAATTCAAGCATCAGCAGCACTGTAAGAGAAGCTGTGGTGGGATGGGTCCCTCTGCACACCCACATCACCCAGTACCTCTGCTCATCTTCCTTGGCATTGTGATGGACCTCTGTGTCACCAGCACTGCCCCTCCTCTGCTCCTGACCCCCACGCTCTCTCCCAGACTGTGACGGTCACGTGTAGCTGAGCTGCTCCTTAGGAGCACAGGACACAGTTGTGCTGCATCTTCCCATCTCTCCCGAGGGTCCTGTATCCCTGCCCCGCAGCACTGCAGCCATGCGAGCCCTCCCCCACATCCCCTACATTACTCCAGCCATGGGGACTGAGCTGTGGGACTGCACACAGAGCTCTAGGGCCTTGCAGTTTCCACGGCCAGGAGCATTCACACACGTACACTGGAGGCAGGTCAGGCTTTCCATGGCACCACACTCCACCACCTCCTGCACTGACATGACCTCTCTCCTCAGCCATTCCAAGTTCAAAGCTCTTTCCGGTACTGGGGAAGCTGCTGTGTCTTACCAACTGTTCTGTGTTTGCCCGCTTTTTAGGCACGACACTGCCAGAGGAGAACGCACATCTCCAGGAGGACTGTGAAGCCAAGACCACCTCTTTGCCTTCTTCGCCGAGTGCTGCTCACATTATCAAGGTAACGAGCTCCCGGCTCTGGCGGGCACTCTTGGCTGTGGCATCAGCAGGGGCCTTGTGTGAGGAAAGGCCTCCACAATCAGCGGGGCTGGCATGGTCCCTGCTGAGAGGGTTCCTGCTCTCCCCAAGCAGGGACGATGCGAGGGTGTGCTCCAGTGTCCCAGCAGCAGCCCCAGTCATCCTGGCCACCCGCAAGCCCTGGTTCACGGCAGGGCCAGCAGCCTGTGCCCATGAGCCCAAACCTTCTCCCTCACCCCAGGGCCTCTCTTCTCATCCTCCCCAGCAGTCACTGCTGCCCCTGCTCCCAGTTTGGCTGCAGGCACTGTTGCAGCACCGACGGGTGTCTCTGCAGGGCTGCTGGCACTGCCCGGCTAAGCAGCAGCACCAGGGCACTGGGTGTGACTTGGCTTCGCTGCCTCTCTTCTTCCCATAGTTCTTTGCAGAATACCTCCAGCGTTCCGAGAAAACAGCCCTGGTCCTGGTGTTCATCGAGGCAATGACAGACTCCAGCACCTTTGACAAGGAGGAGGCCAGAAACATGCTGAACATGGTCAAGAGAAACGGTGATTTCTGGCTGGTGGATGTAAGTGGCCTTTGGCTGGATTGCCCTTTGGCCCTGTCAGGCCTTGTTCCTCCCTCCATCCATCTTTTCCTCTCAAATCCCGGTGTCTCGGAAAAGTGAAGCCACATGAAGGCGGCAGAGAGGGATGGGAAGGACATCTGAGGAAATGGCTGCACTCCAGCGGCAGCGCCATCCTCACCTGTGTCCCCTCCAGGTACCAAAGATCACGAGCTGCATCCACAGAAACCTGGAGAGCATAAACACGACACCAGCCCAGCAGAGTGTGGAGTCCCTGATTGTCGAGATGGCTGACAAATGCCCTGGGGAGGTGGTCTCGACGCTGCTGACAATCGCACCACGCGGAGACAGGTACTGGCCCCAAAAGCCATGAGGGCTTGTTCCCTGTGGGGAGAGGGGCCTGGAGGCGCTCTGGCTGCCAGCGCCAAGGAATCCTGCAGGACACCCCTGAGGAGCAGGACCCTCCATCCCACCACATTTGCCAGCGCTGGCGGTCAGCCAGGCCCGCATCAGCCACAGCTGAGCAAGACAGCCCAGAGCCCCCCACTACACTCCTGCCAGCCCCATGGGAGCAGCAGCTCAGCCCTCTGCTGCTGCCCAGGGCATCCCAAGCGTCCTGCAATGCTGAGCCTGGACACGCTGCTGTGGCCCAGGCTGCCCTGCTGACAGAGCGCTCTCTTGCAGGACTGCCCTGGCACTGTGGGAGGTGATGTTCTCCGTGCCCTAGACCTTGCGGAACGTTTTGAAGGAGCTGCACATCCAGCTCCAGGACCGGCACTGCAGGATGTTATATACACACCAGGAGGACGCCTCCATCCTCCGCTTGGCTGTGAGTTACTGGGAACAGCTCCTGGTGCCCCAGGAGCTGCACGGTGCAAGGAGCCCCACCAGCTCTGCCAGTCGCTCACTGCTGGCTTGCTTTCAGATACTGGCCAGCAGTGACCTGCAAGATGAGAAGTTTGCTTCAATATACCTAGTCAGTAGGTTTCTGAGGCAACGAAGACCAACGGTGCTCTCCCTGTTGCTCAGGGGCATGATGACGCTGTCAGAGAGAGACGAGATGGTGAGTAGGGCGTCATCAAGGGCAGCCATGGTGGCAGCCAAGGGCCAGGGCAGTGGGTTCGGGCTTGGCCTTGGCTGGCAGTCAGGCGCGGGGGTGACTGCTCCAAAGGCCCTCCCTGCCGTGGTGGGGCCTGCTGGCTGCCTGGGGAGCTCTCCAGGCATCGACCTGGTCCCAAGAGGGCAACTCTCTTTTTCATACAGGCAAGAAAAATGATGGTCATGCTGCCAGACCTGATGTGGGTCCTGCAGTACGGCAATAAGACTATCAAGATCAAGGCTCTGGTGGTCTTCAGAAACGTGATGGCTCAGCTGGAGAGGGAGGAGGCCACCCCCATGGCTGTGCTGCTGGCAGAATTTCTCCCGCCCTTTTTTGATGATGTAAGGCTGCTATATAAGATGAGAACTGGACAATGACAGCTGCCCTTCAGCCCAGCCACGCGGAGCAGGGGCTTCTTCTCTGCTTTCTCCCTGAGGCTCTTGGGGGATGGTTTCTGTGTTCTGCAGCCCAGCCCAGCTTCTCCCTGCCAGCTGCTCCCACAGCTCCTCCCCACCATGGCTGCTGAAGCTGGTGGGGGATGCTGGGTGGCTGGGAGAGCACTTTGAGGCACAGGCACTGCCTGAACAAGTCTCTTGAGTGGCCTTTCATGGAGCCAGGGCCGCAGATCTGGCCCACAACTGCAATGTGCAGAATGCTGCCCTGGAGCATCTCCCCTCACATCAGCCATGTAGGAGCTTCTGCTCACTGTGGGCAGAGAGCTGCTGTTGTTCCGGTCCTACTGTGCTTCTCCCTTCCAGGAGCTGAGCCAGCTGAGAGAGATCTCCATCAGCCTCTTCAGAGACCTGATGAAGGTGTTGGTGGCTAACAACAAGAGCAAGATGAAGAACCTGGTGCGACTTGGCCTGCTCCCGCTCTTCTTCCGCATGAGTGACCAAACGCAGAGCGTGGCCAAGGTACAGGTTTCAAAGCTGAGCAGTGACGCAGGGAAGAGACCCCTGGATGATTGGGCCAGGGCATGTCTCAGCTCCCTAAGGGCAGAATCACCCCAGGAACGGAGCCCAGAGGAGGGTGATGCCAGATCTCCTTCCCCAGACCATGCTGCCATCTCCCAGCTTCTGCTGTTCCCTAGGTCGCCAGGGAAGCCCTCCTTGGTGCAGCAGAGCTCCTCAAGTGGAAACAGCTCGAACAGCTGGTGCAGACACAGCAGAAATGGAGGATTGGACAGTGCTTGGTGAGGACAACCCCCAAGGCCCAGGGCCCAGGCTGCACAAAGGCACATATCTGTGCTCTGGGCTCTGCAGATGTGCCTCGCCTGTCCTGCCGCAGCCCCGGGCTGCATCCTTGTTCCCTGTCCTCAAGAACAGAGCCCCCAAGGGCTCTTCTCTCTGTCCTGCTGCCCTCCCTGCAGCCACTGGGAGGGAGGGCTCTCAGCAGCCCTGGCACTCCTCACCCTGTGTCTCTCTCTCAGCCTCAGCCCCACAGGGCTCCTGGCTGGAACATGGGAATGGCCAGAGGGGAAGGGGAACGGGAGGAGAGACTGATCCAGCCAAGTGGGGAGGGACACTGACGTGCTCACACCCTTGTGCTCTCTCCAGCTGGAGCAGGACAGAAGCAGAGCTCAAGAGTTCTTGATTCAGAGCCTGCCATACCTGAGGGATGCTCAGGCCGGCTTGCGAGAGGCGGCCTTGAGGTTCATTGGTGAGTCACAGTCCCCAGGGTCCCCCTCTTGGCAGCCTGGCCCCAGTCCCCACCGCTGCCCTGGCACAAGGAGCAGCCCTGTGCCTGCCAGAGCCCCTGCTGCCCTGTGCAGGGCCTTGGCCTCCGCTCCCAGCCCTGCCCACACAGGTGGCCTTGGTGGCTGCCTTGCTTGGTCCCACCATCTCAGCTCCCGCTCTCCCCTGGGCTCAGCCCTGATGAGGGGAGGGAGCAGGGGCTGATGGAGCTCTGTGCCCAGGGCTGGCTGTGTGGCACCTGCGGGACACAAGCAACGAGAAGCTGGCTGTTATCTGCAGAGGTGAGTAGGGAGCGTGGTTGAGGGGGGATTCCTGGTGGCCAGACATGAGAGGTCACCTGGGCTCTGCTTCTCTCTCTTGCAGCCATTCAGCCCTTGGAGAAGGACAGTGAACCCTCCATCTGCTTCCTGGCAACTCAGACCATTGTCATCGTGCGCTCTTCACAGAAGCGGCCAAGATCACGATGGATCCTGAGAGCCCTGTGCTGCTGTCGCTAAACCAGGTCGAGGAGCAGCTCTTCTGGAGGAAAATGGCTGAGTTTTAATAAAGAGCCCTTCTTGAAGTTGGGTTGGATGTCTGCCTTTTCCAAGGACCCCAGAACCTCTCTGAGTGGGATGTTCAGAGACAGAATCTTTCCCTGTTGCACATAGAGGCCGTAGTCTTGGTTTCCCTCTGGCCTCCTGTTGCCACTCCCAAAGGGTGGGAGGCACCTCAGCCCTGTGGCATGTCACCCTGCTCTGCACTCATCTGAGATGTCCCACGCCGTGAGGAATGGACACAGGGATCACAGTTCAAGGGAGCACAACCCAGTGCTGCATTCAGGTGGTTTCCCATAGGATGTTTCTGCCAGCATGAAGTGACCTCAAGACACTGTCTGTCCCACAGGCCTTCATGGAACTCCCAGGAATAGCTAGGAGGCCTCGGAGGAAGGTTATAGTGAAAAACAAGTTACTACAGGAATGTTTATTTTGTTTAAGAGACAAGGAGAGCACAGCTCTTCATTTACACAGCCAGTGGTTATAAAAGAAAATCAGGCAGAGAATTAGAAAGGGCATGACAACATTATCACTTTAAAAAAACACCGAATAACAACAGAAAATCCAGATGACAGGCTGGTCCTGTAATTAGCTACATTAAAACTCCTATGTAGAAGCAGATGGGAGTGTATTGTTTCAGAAAACAATAAGAAATGAGTTTCCACGGGGCATCCTTGAGCTCCTGGTTCCTCCTGCTGTAGATGAGGGGGTTCACTGCTGGAGGCAACACTGAGTACAGAAACGAAAAAAACAGGTCCAAGGATGGGTAGGAGATGAAGGAGGGTTTCAGGTAGGTAAACGTGCCAATGCTGACAAACAGGGAGACCACAGCCAGGTGAGGGAGGCATGTGGAAAAGGCTTTGTGCCGTCCCTGTTCAGAGGGGATCCTCAGCATGACCCTGAAGATCTGCACATAGGACAGGACAATAAAGAAAAAACACCCAAACAATACCACAAGACACTGACCACAAGAAGCCAGATTTCCCCGAGGTAGGTGTCTGAGCAGGAGAGCTTGAGGATCTGGGGAATTTCACAGAAGAACTGGCCCAGGGCATTGCCCTTGCACAGTGAACATGGAGCAGAGCACTGAGAAACCCAGTGGCCCAGGCAGCTGCTGCCATGTGGACACAAGCTCTGCTGCCCAGGAGGGTCTCGTAGTGCAGGGGTTTGCAGATGGCAACGTAGCGGTCATAGGACATGATGGTGAGGAGAAAATACTCTGCTGAAATGAAAAAGACAAACAGAAAGACTTGAGCAGCACATCCTGTGTAAGAAACGTTCCTGGTGTTCCAGAATGAATTGGCCATGGACTTGGGGACAGTGGTGGAGATGGAGCCCAGGTCGAGGAGGGAGAGGCTGAGCAGGAAGAAGTACATGGGGGTGTGGAGGTGCTGGTCCCAGGCTATGGTGGTGATGATGAGGCCGTTGCCCAGGAGGGCAGCCGGGTAGATGCCCAGGGAGAGCCAGAAGTGCAAGAGCCGCAGCTCCCGTGTGTCTGTGAACGGCAGGAGGAGGAACTGGGTGATGGAGTTGCTGTTGGACATCTGCTGTTTCTTGCCATGGGGGCTCTATTCCAAAAAAGAAAATGACGACTTAAAATAAGGACACACTCCACTGAGCAAAGCCACCGCATTTTTCATATAAATAAGCCCAGTTGAAATGCATTTCCTTCCTCCGCTGTGTGCCGGCTGAGTGTGCTGTGAGGAGTAGGACCTCTGCCCGTCTGGGGCCAAGCAACCAGCTTTGCTCTGCTGCACTGGGGACATGGGAGCTGGTTTGTGACAGCTTTGACGTTCACAAGCAATGTCAGATTTTATGTTCCATTAATGGAAAAGTTCAAGATCAGTACTTGATACACTTAAGAGCGTGGGCTGCAAAGTAGAGGCTAAGCATGTCATTATGATGATTTTGTCTATGTTTTGAATTTTCCATCATCACATCTCATGAGTGGATTTTTGCAGGGGTTGAAATCCTCATTTATATGACTGAAAATATGAAGAGTCTCAAGACAGGCAAAACAGCTCATCTCTCTGTGGCTCAGTGCAGAGTTAGGAAAGCAGCTTTTACCCATTTGCCCTGTGCTTTCACTTGTGCTGCCTTGAAAACCACTTCATGAACAAATCTCTCTTGAAAAGAAAACCCCAAACTGAACTCACACTGGAGCAGGAGAGCCCTGTTAGAAAGGGCAGATCTGCCCTTTCTCTGTCTCAGCCCAGAGGTGGAGATGTGATGGAGAGAGCAGGACACAACCCCTCGCTGAGAGAAGCAAAGGGCTCTGAGAGGAGAGTGCGGACCCCAAGGAAAGGCTCAGCGCTCCTGGGATCCTACGGCAGAGCTGGGCCTTTCTGGGGGCAGCTCGTGAGCCCAGCAGGACAGGCAGAGCAGAGTCAGGGCTGCTGAAGGTGGGATGTGCTCAAAGGACAGTCAGATCATTGCCCAGCAGACAACACCCAGCATCATCTGCAGAGAAGGACCAAAAGAGCTCCTGAACACCCCCTGCTCTGCTGCCTGGAGCTGTCCCTGCCTGCAGCTGTGTCTGTGTCCCCAGGTCTCCTCCTGTCAGTGTCACAGACCCCATCCCACGCGCTATGTGCTCAGCTCTGCCCTGCAGACCCCTCCCAGCAGCCGGCACTGCCCAGGGGCAGCTCTGTGTGTGCTGGCTCTGATGGGAGCATCAAACCAGCGATAATGAGCCTGGAAAAGTCATCGTGATGCTGTCTGTAAGGCACAGCTTTTTAACACATTTCTGATACTCCCAGGTTTATTCGACTCTACGAGAAATGGATCTGAACTTTCAGGGCCGCATCCTGAACCAAGAAATTAGTTTCTATGTCCCAGTGCCCACCCCGTCAACCCAGAGAAAGGGATTTAAATACCAGGATCCCTCCCTGTCAGGTACCAACTGACTTGCTGTACTAGTTTAAAAGTCCCCTGGGAATGTCCTGTAGTGATCTTGAGATGTGAAAAGCTCTGACCCAATGTGAGAGTCGGTCCGAAGATGGAGCAGTATTTGCCTGAACATCGCCATCAAGAACCGCTCCGATGCAGTTCCAAGAACTAGTGTCACCTTTACTGGTTCCTGTCTGCGACCGTTCCCAGAGTGGCCTTGACGCCGTGGTGACTCTGACCCCACAATGGCCTTGAACCCACGGTGGCCCCGACCATCCCTGTGGTGGCCCTGACCCCACGGTGACCCTGCTCATGTTCCCAGGGGTCACGGCCACCCCTGTGGTGATGCTGGTGGCCCTGGCTGTCCCTTCAGAGGCCCTGGTGTCCCCTGGTCCCTGTGGAGTCCCCTGATGGTGACCGTCTGTAAGAGTCGCTCTGAAGATTTGCCTGACAATCGCCATCAGGAACTCAACCGGTGATAAACGCAACCTCATTTCTCGTCTTTACTTTTACTTCTCCCCGTTTCTTTTCCCTTTTCTTTTTCTTCCTCTTTCTCTCTATCGCATGTCCCTTTAAGGGGAAATTAATAAAGTAATGCTGCTTGATTGAATTATAACCCCTTGGCATTTTGGTCGCCTTAATTTCGCACTCTGAGATCAAGGTGAAAAGAACCATCACAAGTCCATCGTCGAATGGGCTGTGACACCCAGACAGCCCCCTCTGTACAGCAGAAGGACCCTGCATTGCTGGGGTTGCTCTTTTCATGCAGAGCTTCTCCCTGCAGTGCAAGGGGATCTCCCCGGGCAGGCTGAGCACTGACTCTGGCAGGCGGCAGAGTTCCTGCCCTGTCACAGCCCTGGGGTGCAGGGACCCTGCTCTGCAGGACAGCCCTGGGCACCCCTGGGTGCTCACCCGGCTTCACAGCTGTTCAAAACTGCTTGAACAAGAGCCCCTTCTGTACAGATCCCACAAGCTGTGCCAGTTTTACGAGATAATTCCAGGAGCTACAGCTGCATTGCCCTGCACATTCTCTGTGTGTCTTGTCCTCCATCTTCACCAGCAAGGTCTCTCAGGCCTCTGTGACTGGAGGCAGAACAAGCAGCAGTGGATGGGGATCAAGTCAGGGATCTCTGGAACTAACACAATCCTTTCCAGTCTATGGGACAGCAGGGGCAGCACCCCAGGAGCTGACACAGCAGGACGATATCACAGTGAGGCCACTCTCCACCATCTTGGAAAGCTCATGGAGACTGGGGGGACTCCCTGACCACCTGCAGCTCTCACACAGTGTGTGCACTTTTCAAAAGTGGCCAATGGGTGAGCAGGGGAACTAAGGGCTGTGCCCCAGAACATGTCCACTGGGACCCTATTTTGGGGTGTCTGAAAGAGAAGGTGATGGGTTTTACCCAGGGCAGGTTGTACCTGTCCATCCTCTTTGTTCTCTGTGAGGAAAGGACAGGGCTGCTGGACGTGGGCAGAGCAGTGGTGGTCTGTTACCTGGAAGTCAGAAACACATTCAGCATCATCCCCCACAATATTCTTGTGTCCAAGATAGGACATTATGGTCTATGTCAGTGTGGAAGTACATGGGTAAAAAGCAATCTGGATGGTTGGGCTTGGAAAGGTTCTATAGAAAGGGAGAAACTTTCCAGTCATGAGGACAGTCAAGCACTGGAAGCTGTTTCCCAGGAGTGCGCATCCACTCTGTCCCAGAAAGTGACCAAGATGTGTTTGGATAAAGCCCTGAGTAATCTGGTCTAACCCTGATTTGAGCAGCAGTTTGGTCAAGACACCTCCCAAGGTCTCATCGAGCCAGAATGACACTGTCTTTTCAAACCCATTTCATATTTTCAATATAGGAACAGCTCTCAGGTTCTCCCTGAGCACAGGCTTAATCCACATGATGTCCAGGGCTGCTTTACAATTGCCCCCAAGCAGCCCTGAGCACATCTTGTGCATCCCTTTTCATTTGACCACATCCAGGTTCTTCTGTTTTGCTATATCCTCATGCACACCTTGTTGATCCTTTCAGAGCAGGTTGCTCAACAGGTGTCAGCATCCATGTACAGAGTCTGCACATCAGCCAGGCAGCAAAGCCACCGTTACAGAAATGGAGATGAGGCTCTTGACCGGCTCCTTGCACCCAGCAATCAGCACGCCTTGTCACCTGAGACTCCCGGGAACACCTGAACTTTAAGTGCAGAGCATGTGAGTCCTGGGTGGGGATCCTGGCTTGTCTCCCGACCCATGTGGTGCTTCAGGCTCTGAAGAGAATCAAACCAACTTTTAAAGTGAGGTAGTTTTATTTTACATGTGTCACGCAGGGCAGATGACGGCAGCTCAGAACTCTGGACTCTGCTGCACATTTGGGACTGCAGAGACTGGAAAAGCAGGTGACGGTGTGTGTCAGGGTACACCACATAAAATTTCTGTCTTCCTTTATGACTTTGCACCAAACTGGCATCTGTTCCTTGGCTTTCCTTGGCCAAAAAGAAACAACTCCCCTTTTGAGAAGCTAGAATGACTGTTGGCAATGAAATTAAAAAGCTTTAGTACACCCTCATCATTGGCACTGTTATTGGTGATAGTATCACTACTCAAAAACATCCTTGAGAGCATCTCTGTTGTCCCTCATCTCCAAAGCTCAGCCTGGGACACAAGGAGTTGGGAAAGAACTGAGTAAAAACACAAAGGAAAAGTTGCAAAAGTGTCGACTTTTTCCATTGTTGGCAACGGTCCTTCCCTGGGACATGGAGAGGGGTTTCACAGTTGGCCATGGCTCTGAGATCAGCCCAGCATGATGCTGGAAGTGGGGACATCTGAGGGACTGTCCCTGGGGACCTTTTCTAGCCGAGGGACCTTTTCCATGGTCACTATAGACAGGAACCTGTTTTCTGGGGCATCAAGGGCCAGTGGGCACTCAGAGAAATGAGGTAAAGATCTGAATGTCCCTGTGGGAGAGAGGATGAGAGTGCAGCTGGGAGACATGAAGGACACCAACGTGCAGGGCAGTGGAGGCCACCTGAGCTTTCAGCCAGGGCTGGGAGGGAGCAGGGAAGCTCTGCTGGGATGGACTTTCTATTCCACTTGGAGAAGAGCCAGGACTCTTGACTAGTCTATTTATCTTCCGCATTAGACAATTTCTATGCCATTTCTAGCTTTGCTTATGCAATCCTCCAGGAAGCTCTGCTGTTTGGTCACCCCATGCGCCACCTACGCTGGCATAAGGTTCGTCTCAAATCCCAGCACTACGGCACTCGTGTCCCATGCTGCTACCCAGCATATCCTTGCTCAAAACCCTTCTGTTCCACCCAGGAACCAAAACTGGCCTTGATGGGAAGCTTCTGCTTAGGGCCCCCTTCAGCATCTGGGCAGAGGAACCATCCTGAGGCCACCCTAAAAATTCCAGCCCTGACCATGAGCAAAGCTTGTTCCTGAGGACGCTGCTGCGAGTGTCGGGGGGGTTACAAAGCTGAATTTCATGTTGCAGGGGTGGACCTTTCTGCAACAATTGCAGGAGATCCCAGGCTGCCAGGCTGGGAACTTCACATCTTGTTAAAATGCTGGGAGTTGCAGTCCTGGGGCTGCCAGGCCACCATGTTTCAGGCCCACGTTCTGCTTCAGCCGATCCTTCCCCCTGCTCAGAGTCATTTTGAATCTTCAGATCGTGCCCAGAAATACTGAAAGTTGTCTCCAGATGGCGAGGGTTTTGCCCCTTTGAAGCCCTGCCAAGATGGTGCCTTTCCAGGAAACCTTTTTCTTTCATTTCATTTTCCCTGTCATTTTCCCTTCCCGTTTCCCTTTCCCTTTCCCTCCCCTCTTCTCATGCCGGCCCTTGTCCCATCCTCACTCACTAATCCCTCGTCTGGCTGGATGTCTCTTCTTCCCTCTCTTCTTTCCTTTTCTCTCTCACTCTGTCCTGCTCCCTGGCTACTTCAATTCCTCCATCGTAGTCCTGCAGCCTGGCACTAGTGTTTCCTCTTCCCTCCCTTTGTCCTGCTCCCTTTGCTTTCTCCCTCTGTCCCATATCATTCTTCCTGTCTCTTCTCTTTGAGTCTTTGGGCCAGTTTAGCCCCAAATACGGGGATGTTTTTCCCATGATTGGCCAGTTTTAAAGGCCTGGGGAGGGACAGGAGGGGCACCAGGCAGTGACAGGCCCAGGGCTGACAGGCTTCCCCTCCCCTAGGGGGCGCTCGGCTGCCACACCCAGCTGACACTGAACCTTTGTCACAATGCCCGCTACCGTGGTGGGGAAACGGTGACTCTGCAGGTGACAGGGACGCTGCAGGACTTGGTGTCAGCTCCGCAATGTCTCAGTTCCCCAGAGAAGATGAATTCTGCAAATTGCTGCTTTTGCTGTTGAAATGATGTCATCAGGTGGGTGTTTTGGTGTAATACACTGAAAACCAGAGCAGAAATGGTGAAATACTCCCATAATATGCATGATCCCTGCACCAAACCACCATGACAGCGCCTAACGAGATCTGCAGCTTTTATGTTTGTACTGCCAGTAGATTGTGAAAGTACAGTATAAAAACCATCATTATTGAGAGATCTTTGCATTTTACGCTTAGTCTAAGTGTCTCAGGTAGTTGTGTTTTTTAATAAGGCCTAGTCTAAAAGGTCTGATAGCTTTCCTCCTTTTCTAAAGTACAGTGTGGTATAAAATATAAATAGAAAAAACATTCTTTTGGAGGGATCTTGGTGTTTTAGGCTCAGTCTCAGTTTCCCAAGCAGTTGAGTTTTTTTTTTTACTCTTATATGAAAAATATTTTACTACTTGTGCATTCTCAAAATGTCTCGTCGGTGTATGGAGACGATAGAAGTGTTACGTATGTTACATATAAAATTTTGCATTTGTATCTGTAAAGGGATTCTCATGTTCATATACACTCATGAATTGACTGATTCATTTTTTCTTTTCTTTATTTCTGTTGTTTTCAGAATACACAGATGACAACGCCCCAGTCCCTATGAACTCAGCAGAAACTGTTAGAAGAATCGCGTCTGGAGCAGTTAAAGCTCCTGGCAAAACACACATTTTGTAAGTATTGGTAGGGCTTTGTATTCTTTGTGAGGCGTTCCAGTGTGGTTTAACCTTTTTGATGGACATTAGTTTACAGAGGCATTCAGATTGTGTCTTGCTTATTAAAGCAGCTGTTAATTTTTCTTGTGATGGGGTGGATTTGAATGGATCTCACCCAAAGTAGATTTTTCATCCTATGTTTTTATGCCTACGTTTTTAGGCCTACATTTTTTGGCATAAACTTTAGGCCTATATTTTTAGGGTAACATTTTATAAGCCTATGTTTTCAGGCCTACTTTTTCAGGCCTACATGTTTAAGAGGTGAGGTTCGATCTCTGACTCTTCAGATGATTTAAATGGTTTTGTTCTTGGGGTTGGTTGTTCTGAGACCCACGTTGCAGATCCCATTTCCTGACACGGAGATACTCCTTGGTTTATGTGTTTGCTTTTATAGTAAAGACATTGTAGCAGAAATGTTGAATTTGTTCCCATCTGGGAAGAGGCTTATTCTCAGTATTTGACTGTTTCTTCCATTTGGCTGAGGGGGGGATATAACAGGTATTCATAGGCCTCAAATCTGAGTGTTTTGCACACTAAAGAAAAAGATCAGAGACATGAAAAAATGAAGTGATGGATCAATGAGTATGTGGAATCTCAGCAAGTTTTCAAGTGTCATAAATATTTCCTAAGATATTGCAGTGCTTTCCATATTGCTTTAAAACACTTAAAGCAGTTTCTGGCAATTAAGATCTTTTTTCCTTTTTTTTTTGTCTGTTGCAGGGCTCTGAAATAACACAAACCCCTTGTAACTGCTTTCAAATGACACATCTACTGCTATTTTTAGTCAATATAGCATATGTTTTATGACTTATTTAGTATTTTGGTGCTTTCGTGGCTAAACATGGCAGACACCTGATCACAGTGCTTGGGCTTACACAAAGAAACACTCTAATTTTCATTTGGTTTGTTTTTCAGTTGCACTGAATGCACCTGGAGAGAAGAGTTTATGCATAAGAATAAATTTCTACATTCCTTAGGCAATCAGAACATAAAGTTTGATGTTCAGGTTTTAGAATCTGGTTTCACTGCTTTTTGTTGGGTCCAGATGCTTTATTGAAGTTCTGATCACCTTTATTTCTCCTTCTAGAAGTCTCAAGGAGCCAGTGAGCGGAACATCAAAAGCAGTATGTAAAAACATAATCTCATCCCTTTTCCTACGCACCATGCTGAATTTTAACCACCGCAGCCTTGTATGAATTTTCCAAGCATTAACATAATGTATTTTCCAGTAAATGTTGTAAATATTGGACTCAGCAATGTAAAAAGTGAGTCACGCCATTGTTGTGAGGACACTTTTGTGCAGCTCCGTGATTCCTCGTCGTGTCCCTCAATACTTGGGGATTTGTTCCTAAAACCGTGTAATTGCAGTGATTTTGTGGGGGCCCCTTGGAATACAAAATGTCTTTAATAGATTGACATGAATTTAAATATCGTTGCTACACAAGTGTGAATTTACATTTGGGAAAGGGGTGATGTTTTTCTTCAGGTCTCATTCTGCTGCAAAAATATTATCTAAATGAGAAACACAAGGAAATACTTGACTGGTAAAAGGCCTGGATCTGAATTTGCCGCTGAGGTCGAATACTATGTGTCTCTTATGGTTTTTTTATATTTTGTCTTTCTTTTAATGTAAATTGCATTTATTGTATTCCAACTAATTCAGACGGGTTTTTATTTCCTCCCTGTTCCTCCCTGTTGGAGAAAGGAGAGGATGAGAGTGCAGCTGGGGAGGCATGAAGGACACCAACGTGTGGGGCAGTGGACGCCATCTGAGCTTTCAGCCAGGGCCGGGAGGGACCAGGGAAGCTCTGCTGGGCTGGTCTTTCTGCTTCCACTTGGGAGAGAGCCAAGGCTCCTAACTATCCTATTTATTTCCAGTTTGGCCCCAAATCTGGGGACGTTTTGCCCCTTTTTGGCCAGTTTTGGAAGCCCTGGTAGGTGACAGAAGGGACACCAGGCAGTGACAGGCCCGGGGTTAACAGGCTCCCACTCCGCTAGGGGGTGCTCGTCTTTCACACCCAGGTGACATAGACCCTTTGTCACAATGCCCGGTACCATGAAAACAGTTATTTTTCCCTTTGTTTACTAGCATGTCTAATAACACAAACTCTGTGGTCACAAATATTGTTCATTTGGCTTTTTTCCATGTTTCTGTATGTATTTCAAAGCAGAACTTAATGTGGTAGGAATAAATCACTGGAAAGGTTGCCCATGATTGTGGAACAGTAAGGCGACAACATTTGAATTCATTACAGCCTTTTTGTGCTGCCGTCCCACTGTTACTACACTCTGTCTGGAATGTACGATTGAATACGTGTTTAATTTTTGTGAACAGATCGATGACATTCCTGCATCTCTTTCTCTGGCACAGCTTATTAAGGTATTACAACATAATATAAGGTATATATTCTTGTCAAATACTTTAAAAAAAAGTGTTTTCTTCCTATTTTTAAATCTCATACGGTGACCTCTAGCTACACAAGTCTTATAATGTGAACAATACTTTAATATTTGGTAATTTAAAGTCTTAATTTTACCTTTAAAATGTGTGTATATTTTGATACTCTCCTGTGATCTCCCAGCCCCAACGTCACTTTGCAGAATCGCTCATCTCCAAGATGCAAAGAAGCAGCACTTCAGAAGCTGGTTTTACTGTTTTTCATATGTTTCATTACTTTTGTGCCGGAAGCTAACACAATTTTCATGGAATAATTCAATTATGGACATTCCAGGGGGCTTTGCAACAGCCAAAACAGAAGCGTTTCTGTAACATGGGCGATTGCACAGTGATATTTGAATTTCTAGGCTGGAGTTCATTTCTGAGAAATCTCTTCCCACTGGGAACTTCTTCCCTCTCTTGCTGCAGAAATTAAACCGTGTACATTCAGGAGAATAATTAGATTGGAAGGTAGCCACCAAAGGAAATCGAAATCTCAATTCTAAACATGTCCTTGATTCTGCAATCTTGTCTGGAATTTTATGCTAAAATGTGAAAAACTGTCCAAGAGTGTGTCGCACATTTCAGCTTTTAAAGAAACTGAAGTGTTTCAGAAAAATGCAGGACAATAATGTAAAGTTGAGTGCAGACTGGCTCAGCAGGGAGGAAACGTGTTGCAAAAAGTTTTCTGCTTTATTATTCTGAATGAATTAAATGCCATATTTGAATTACAGTCTATTCCAAGCCATGTTTTGTGGTGTTTGGATGTGTTGTGTAACTGTTTTTTTTCAAATGAGTCAAGTATCTGTCAAGTTTTCTGTGAATATTACTGGAAATGATTTCATAGTTGTTGATCTGGATTACATCAGTGTTGAGAAAAATAACGTGTTGTCGAGGGTTAAGATTGCGGGGCGACAATAAAACCCTGGCAGATGTATTCTTAACCCCCTCTCCCCCCAACTTCCCCCTTCTTGCCCCTCCCTCTCCCCCCTTCCACTCAGGAGAGGCGATTGGGAGGAAAAAAGAAGGACAGAGAGAAGAGAGTTGGAAAAAATTAAAGATGTTTTACTAATGCTACTAATAAGAATAGAGAAAATAATACAAAATATACAAAACCAATCTTGAAAGTCTCAGCAACTGCAGAGCCGGCACCCAAAGTCCTGGATTAGACTCCACAGCCAACCAGAGCTGGATTCAGTCTCTCACTAGGCCTCAGTTCGCAGGGACGACTAGCAAGGTCCTCTCCTAATGTCGGCCATAGGGAAAAAAGGAAAAAAGGGCCGAGATCCTCGTGATCTCCCATTTTATATGAAATATTCGCGTGAATGGAATGTTATACACCGTTGGTCAGTTGTTTCTCGTCGCCCCTCTCGCGAGATGTCCATCCATGCTTATCAATATGTTTGCATTCCATTGCTAGGTTTTACCAAAACATGTGTCTGGTTCTCCAGGAAAATGCAGTTAATACGAGGGCTGTAGCTGACAGGCAAAATTCACTGAAAGAGAAACTTGTTTTTAACAAAACCAGGACATTCCACCCCTTATAATATGCCATTCACTGAATACTTAAACCTTATCAATACAATCTATCAACACAATATAATTAATCACTACTACTATATATATATACACATATGTACATATATACCCAGGAGTAATTAATTTTAATCAGTGGACTATCCTTTGAAAAGTTCATTAAGTTCATTTTGTCATAACAGTCTCCCAGGGCAGGAAAAATGGTACAAGTGCATTTCATGACCACTGTTTGTGGGTTAAAGACATCAACTTCGAAGAAGTTGTCAGGCGCCACTCGAAGAAGGCTAGCTTTGGTTTCATCATCACTGTCTTGATCTGAAAAACACTTATTAAATACTGTTAGTATGGCAATTCACATCATGCAGTTCAGTATTGAATATTTTCACCTAAGCTCAAATCCCCTTGAGGTACACACCGAACTTCTCCATCCTTAAGCATCACCCACCAGGTGCTGTCAGGTCCCTGGGCAAAAACAATCCCAGTAATGGGCTTGCCTTTGCCTGAGGCAGGAGTAACCCAGAGCACCTTTCCTAACATGTTTTTCATGTGTACTACAGGGACTTTATCTCCTTCCACAGGATGAAGAATCTCTGATTGGGCAGGCCCGGCTCGGTTGGTTGATCCCCTGGTGTTGGTCAACCACGTGGCTTTTGCTAAATGTGAATCCCAGTTTTTAAAGTTTCCACCACCAAGTGCCTTTAGTGTAGTTTTTAGCAAACCATTGTACCTTTCAGATTTCCCAGAGGCTGGTGCATGATATGGAATATGATATACCCACTCAATACCATGTTCTTTGGCCCAATTGTCTATAAGACTGTTTTTGAAATGAGTACCATTGTCTGATTCAATTCTTTCTGGCGTACCGTATCATCAAAGGACTTGCTTTTCAAGGCCCAAGATAGTATTTCGGGCTGTAGCATGAGGTACAGCATATGTTTCCAACCATCCAGTGGTTGCTTCCACCATTGTAAGCACAGAACGCTTACCTTGACGTGTTTGTGGAAGTGTAATATAATCAATCTGCCAAGCTTCTCCATACTTATACTTTAACCATCGCCCCCCATACCATACAGGATTTGACCGTTCATCTTGTTTGATTTTGGCGCAAGTTTCACATTCAGGAATAACGTGTGAAATAGTGTCCATAGTTAAATCCACCTCTCCATCGCGAGCCCATTTATATGTTGCATCTCTACCTTGATGCCCTGAAGCATCATGGGCCCACCGGGCTAGGAAAAGTTCACCTTCATGTTGCCAGTCCAAGTCCACCTCAGCTACTTTAATCTTAGCAGCTTGATCCGCTTGTTGGTTGTTTAGATGTTCCTCGGTGGCTCGACTTTTAGGCACATGAGCATCTACATGCTGAACTTTCACAGGCAGGCTCTCTAGCCAAGCAGCAATGTCTTGCCACAGTGTGGCAGCCCAAATGGGTTTACCTCTGCACTGCCAGTTGCTTTTCTTCCTGGACGGTTGGGACTTCCATTTTGAGCTCGTTGCGTGATCAAAGCAATCCATTTACTCCACGTAACTTCGGTTGCATGATGTGGAGAGGGAACCGTCCCTTTGAACATCCAGCTCAGCACCGGCAGTCGAGGTGCCAGGAGGAGCTGTGCTTCAGTACTGATCACTTCTGAAGCAGCTCGAACTCCTTCATATGCTGCTAGTATCTCTTTTTCAGTTGGAGTACAGTTGGCCTCAGATCCTTTGTATCCTCGACTCCAAAAACCTAAGGGTCGACCTCGGGTTTCTCCTGGTGTTTTCTGCCAGAGGCTCCAGGTAAGTCCATTATCTCCGGCTGCAGTGTAGAGCACATTTTTAACATCTAATGCAGTCTGAACTGGTCCAAGGGCCACCACATGAGTTATCTCACGCTTAATTTGTTCAAAGGCTTGTCGTTGTTCAGGGCCCCACTCAAATTGGTTCTTTTTACGAGTCACTCGATAGAGAGGGCTCACAATCTGGCTGTAGTCAGGAATATGCATTCTCCAAAAACCTACAACGCCCAATAAAGTCTGTGTCTCCTTTTTATTAGTAGGTGGAGACATTGCAGCAATTTTGTTGATCACATCCATTGGGATTTGACAACGACCATCTTGCCATTTTATTCCTAAAAACTGGATCTCTCGTGCAGGTCCCTTGACCTTGCTTCGTTTTATGGCAAAACCAGCATCCAAAAGAATCTGAATTATTCTCTCACCTTTCTCGAAGACTTCTTTCGCTGTGTCGCCCCATACGATGATGTCATCAATATACTGCAAGTGTTCTGGAGCTTTACCTTGCTCCAGCGTGGTCTGGATCAGTCCATGGCAGATGGTAGGACTGTGTTTCCACCCCTGGGGCAAGCGATTCCACGTGTCCTGGACGCCTCTCCAGGTGAAAGCAAACTGCGGCCTGCACTCTGCTGCTACAGGAATAGAGAAAAATGCATTAGCAATGTCCATTGTAGCATGCCACTTAGCTGCCTTTGACTCCAGTTCAAATTGCAGTTCTAGCATGTCAGGCACAGCAGCACTCAGTGGTGGCATAACTTCATTCAGGCCACGATAGCCCACAGTTAGTCTTCACTCGTCACTAGACTTACGCACTGGCCAGATTGGGCGGTTAAAAGGTGAGCGAGTCTTACTGATCACACCCTGGCTTTCCAATTGACGGATCAACTTCTGGATAGGAATCAAAGAGTCTCGATTGGTGCGATATTCCCGACGATGTACTGTCGTGGTAGCAGTTGGCACCTGCTGATCGTCAACCATCAGCAGTCCTACAACAGAAGGATCATCTGAAAGACCAGGCAAATCAGACAGCTCTTCAATTTTCTCAGTGTCCACAGCTGCTATGCCAAATGCCCACCTATACCCTTTTGGGTCCTTAAAATACCCTCTCTTGAGGTAGTCTATGCCAAGGATGCACGGAGCATCTGGGCCAGTCACAATGGGATGCTTTTGCCAGTTTTTTCCAGTTAGGCTCATTTCAGCCTCTACAACAGTCAGTTCCTGGGATCCCCCAGTCACTCCAACAATATTGATGGATTGCGTTCCTTTATAATTAGAAGGAATTATTGTGCACTGAGCAGCAGTGTCCACTAAAGCTTTGTACTCCTGGGGGTGTGTTGTACCAGGCCATCGTATTTGTACAGTCCAATAAACTCTGTTATCCCTTTCCTCCACCTGGTTGGAGGCAGGGCACCTCTAATTTCTGTTTTGCACAGTCTCTGGGTGTGAATTAGAGGTTCCTTCAAGAGCATCAGAATCTCTTCTGCTCCTTTTGTAAACTGGAGCAGCCACCTTCCTAGGAGTTTTTCCTTTGATCTCACGTACTCGTTCTTTGAGTTCTGAGATAGGTCTTCCATGCCACTTATTCATGTTTTCTCCCTGCTCACGTAGGAAGAACCACAGTGAACCTCTTTTTGTGGGCTGCCTCTGTCCTCTCTCTCGAGATTGGAAACGCCTTTTCCTAACAGCTGAAACATAGGTTTGTGCAGGTCGTGAATGGTATGTGTCCTCTCTGAGTTCTTTGATCTCTTGCAATAGCTTTTCAAACCGGTCATCAGATTTTTCACACAGTTTCTCCACAGCAGAGACACAAGCCCGTAGAGAACCAGCAAGGCTGTCCTCAAAGTCACGGAGCTGCTCAATCACTTCAGTAATATCTTGTCCACCTCTAGATGACCAGAGCATTCCTGCCAATGACTTAGCATATGCAGGTGATGCACTTTGTACAAATCTGCGCCACAAAGGTTGTGAACAATTGATTCTATCTGGGTCTGTTCCTTCTTGGCTGTTTGGTCCAAAATAGATGATCTCTCGCACAGCTAATTCTCTCAGGAACTGAATACCTTTCTCCATAGTATTCCATTTCCCTAACTTGGATATACAGTCTTCCTTATAGGGAAATCTTACTTTCATAGCTGCCAGGAGTCGGGTCCAGAGAGTAGTGGCATTAGACTCTCTTGAAATTGCCCTATCAATGGTGGAATCTCTTGACAAAGATCCCAGCTGCCTGGCTTCACCACCTTCCAGTTCAATTGTATCTGCCCCATTGTCCCAGCATCGGAGCAGCCAGGTTAAAATATTCTCGCCTTCACGACGACTAAAGTCTTTTCGCAGATCTCTCAGCTCACCTGGAGAAAAGGACCGAGTGGTGGTCACTTCATCTCCTCCCTGTCCTGATGGTGCCCCTTGGGTTGATGTTGGCCCTGTGCCATCATCTGCTGCACGGGTAGTCTTTCTAGTGACTTTCTTACAACCAGCAACTGATGCTGATATGGGTTTACCATCATTTGATTCATTTCCAGAGTCTGAATGACTGTCACAGTGATCGCTATGGTTACAGCGGCAACAGTGCCCAGTGTGTGAAGAAGGGGGGGCTGCCTTTAAGGCTGCAGAATTATTGTTATCACTAGTGACCTTGGCAGAAGAACTCTACGGAGGAGCTGTAGCTTCAGCCTGCAAAGGCGTTGGGGGGGCAGCTTTCGCTGTTTTGCTCTTCCTCGATCGGCCAGGAGTGCTTTTTGCTAAAGCTTCCGAAGACGCACCGCAAATCTCAGGACTAAAATGGGACGCAAACCTCCTGTTGAACACCATTTCTCTTAACAGAAGCACAAACTGACACACATTCAGCAAACCAGATAACACCATCACAGTTCTATCAAAACTCCAAGGATATTCAAAGCTCTCTAAAACATTTGCGAACTGTCCTAGCGAAAAAACGAAAGTATTGTTAGTTAGCCTTTCTAAAGATTCGCTTGACCAATTAGCAAACACAGAGCCGTACTGCTCTTTAATCTCTCCTGGAGGCTTTTCAAGGTAAAGCAGAAGCGAGTAGAAATTCATTAGTGGCTGCAGTATAATGAAATAAACCAGTGACAAACCACACAGTATCATCATGAGCATTGTCCAGTTCCTTGTTGTTATATAATGAATACTTCGATTTAAAAAGAAAGCCCAACATAGATATGGAATCAGTGAGCACAATGTAGAAAATAACTGATACAACTTATGCCATAACATCATTAAATCAATGTAATTCACTTTGCTTGAATACAACCAAATAATATCCGAAGCAAACAGACGCGCGAGTATCACAACTCTATGAGTTGGCACCGTGCCAAGAAAATTGAAAGGTACGTCAGAGCAGTAGAAAAGCCAAAAATCTCCAGATTTACCCCTTTCTCTTGCCCCACGTTGGGCACCAATTATCTGTCGAGGGTTAAGATTGCGGGGTGACAATAAAACCCTGGCAGATGTATTCTTAACCCCCTCTTCCCCCCCACTTCCCCCTTTTTGCCCCTCCCTCTCCCCCCTTCCACTCAGGACAGGCGATCGGGAGGGAAGAAGAAGGACAGAGAGAAGAGAGTTGGAAAAAATTAAAGATGTTTTACTAATGCTACTAATAAGAATAGAGAAAATAATACAAAATATACAAAACCAATCTTGAAAGTCTCAGCAACTGCAGAGCCGGCACCCAAAGTCCTGGATTAGACTCCACAGCCAACCAGAGCTGGATTCAGTCTCTCACTAGGCCTCAGTTCGCAGGGATGACTAGCAAGGTCCTCTCCTAATGTCGGCCATAGGGAAAAAAGGAAAAAAGGGCCGAGATTCTCATGATCTCCCATTTTATATGAAGTATTCACGTGAATGGAATGTTATACACAGTTGGTCAGCTGTTTCTCATCGCCCCTCTCGCGAGATGTCCATCCATGCTTATCAATATGTTTGCATTCCATTGCTAGGTTTACCAAAACATGTGTCTGGTTCTCCAGGAAAATGCAGTTAATATGAAGGCTGTAGCTGACAGGCAAAATTCACTGAAAGAGAAACTTGTTTTTAACAAAACCAGGACATTGGATCCACGCCCCATCACTCCAGGAGGTTCATGGATCCACCAGGTTCATCAGTGATTCCTGAGGACCATCCAAGTGTGGGCAGTGTAAGAGAGGAGCAGAGCAGGGTCAGCTCATGGGTCATGACTGAGCACAGCCACCCCAGCAGCAGCCGTTCCCCATCTCCCAGGCACAGCCATGCCCACAGCATGCAAATGGCACTGCCATACATGATTAGCCCAAGAGAGGCCTTTCTTCCTTCCATACTCCCAGGAAAATCTCCCTCCTGTTCCTCCTCCACCTGCAGACATCAACTGCTTTCCATTGCTGGGCTCAGACATGGCTGGAAGGGTTCACTGAAGCCATCAGCCATCTCATTGCTTCTCCCTGGCATGCCCTGACCTCTCCCACACCTACAATGGCCAATCACAGCTGCTCAGGCCTCCCGCTCTTCAGAAGAGGCCTCGAGCTTCTTGGTTCTTGATGGTGCTTATTATAAACTTCCTCGCCCTCTCCAGAGTTCACGGTGAGCTTTCTTGTCCATAACAGCCCTTTATGACCATGTCTTAGTAAATGGTTGTGTTTGTATGATCATTTGTGCAGAAAGGGTAGTCACAGGACAGCACCCAATATGTCTAAACTGATGCCAAGTGAAATGCCTTAAAGACCCGATGAGTTCCCCCTGTGTCGGTGTCTCTCCTGGAAGGAGTCTGTCCCGAGAAGGGGATGCAGCTCCTGCCACTCTCTGCAGAGGCACATGAGCAGTGTCCATCACCTGGGGACACAAAGGGTGACGTTTGCCACACCACCCTTCATCTGAACCACTTAGATGTGTGCTTGTGGATGAGGTATGGAGCCTTATAGTGCCAATACCTATTTAACTGTCATTGCCAGAGGGGCGACCACACATGCAGAGTACTATTTTACACGTATTTAAATATAAGCATGTTAAATTTTTATTTTTCTTTTTAAAACCGTCATTCCTAGACAAATTACGCAAACACTTCAAGGATTACTCATGTCTTTTAACATGATTATCCTCAGAAGGCCACCAGCTTTGCTTCTCAGGAAATGGGATCCAGAGTCCAAGGGCAGGATGGTTTGGGCTCTGTGCTGGGATCTGGAAACTGAAACGTGCTCCCATCTCCCAGCCCCCTGCCCTCCTGAGTGAGGATGTGAGACATTCTGCCAGCGAGGGCTGAACTCACAGCCATGACCAGTATCTTATGTCCAACTGCAGCCAATGGTGTCCTGCCAGCTCGGGATTGGAGCTTCCATTGCTGGACGTGTTTAAGAGACATGGAGATGTGGCACTTAGGGATATGGTTTATTGTTGGAGTTCTTATGTCGAGGTCTTATGTTTGAGTTCCATGTTCTTATGTGTCTTTTCCCAACTAAATGATTCTATAATGCTGTCATTCTATGATTGGAGTTTAAATATTTCAGTTCTCACTAACTGTAGCTTCTGTCCAGGCTGGCTCTTGTGTGGCACAACTGTCCTGGCTCTCCAGGCAGATTGGGCACTGGTGTGGTGCCTGCACTGGAAGTTTTTCCCTTCCTTGGGTAAAAGACTTGGGTCACAGATGTTTGAAGCAGTCCTGTCAAATACTGAGCAGGCTGAGCTTTGAAGTCAAGGGATGACAGTGACCTTTTCAAGGATGTTTTTGATAGTGGTACTATCACTAATAACAGCAACAGAAAATTCCCTATTCTTGGTTATGTTGATGAATTAAAGCTCTTTAATTTCCCTCCCAGCAGTCATTCTCACTTCTCACTTCTCAAAATACATCTTGCATCTCAGTAGTTGGCCTCTTCTACGAAGTTCTTGGAACAGTGCTTTCTCCCACTTCCACCTTTTTATTATTGAAAGAATACACTTCTTAGTCAGAACTTTTTCCCAAATCGTCCCTCTTCCATACATTTTCTCCTTTCTTTTTCTGGTGTGAGGGGCAGGTGGCATAGGAGAGTTGTTTCCTTTGTAGCCAATGAAAGCCAAGGAACAGATCCCAGCTAAGTGAAAAGGCACAAAGGAAGCCAGAATCTTTATGTGGTGTGCACTGACAATACATTGTTCCCTACATTTCTAATCTCTGAAGAACTGTGCAGCAGATATTGGATTTATAAGTCCCCTTTATCTGCCCTGTTTGGCACCATGTGAAATGGAACTAGCCCAGTCAAGAAGTTGGTGTGGATTCTCTTCACAGCCTGGAGCACCACATGGGTCAGGAGATGAACCAGGATGCTCAGTGAGGACTAAAACTTCTCAGTTCTTAAAGTTCAGGTGTTCCCTGGAATCTCAGCAGACAAGGCATGCCAATTGCTCGGTGCATGAAGCTGGTCAAGAGCCTCGTCTCTATTTCTATAATGATGGATTTGCTGCCTGGCTGATGAGCAGACTCTGTACATGGATGCTAACACTGGGGCACTTGTAAATCAGCCCTGCACCTCAGGTGAATTATTCCTGTGGTCAGGGAGAACCTCAGAGCTCTCCCTAACTTGAAAATCCCAGAATCACAGAATTAACTGGGTTGGAAAAGACCTCAGAGATCATCCAGTCCAACCCTTGGTCCAACTCCAGTCCATTTACTAGATCATGACACTAAGTGCTATGGCCAATCTCGGTTTAAAAACGTCCAGGGATGGTGAGTCCAGCACCTCCCTGGGCAGCCATTCCAATGCCTGACCACTCTGTCTGGAAAGATGCCTAAATTTCCCCAGGCAGAGTTGAAGCCCATGCCCCCTTGTCCTATTGCTGATGCCTGGGAGAAGAGACCAATCCCCACCTGGCTAGAACTGCCCTTCAGATAGTTCTAGGGAGTGCTGAGCTCACCTCTAAGCCTCCTCTTCTCCAGACTGAACAAGCCCAGCTCCCTCAGCCCCTCCTCATAGGGCTTATGCTCAAGTCCCTTCCCCAGTCTTGAGCTCTTCTCTGGACCCGCTCCAGTACTTCAATCTCTTTCCTGAACTGAGGGGCCTAGAACTGAACACAATACTCCAGGTGTGGCCTCCCCAATGCAGAGCACAGGGGAAGGATCACTGCCCTTGTCCTGCTGATCACGCTGTTTTTGATACAGAGTCTCCTTACTCTCCATGAGCTTTCCAAGATGATGGAAGGTGGCCTCACTGGGACATGGTCCTGCTGTCCCAGCTCCTGGGATGCTGCCCCTCCTGTCCCATAGACTGGAAAGGATCGTGTTAGTTCCAATGACCCCCGACTTGATCCCCATCCACTGCTGGTTGTTCTCCAGATTCTCGTCTCATGTCAGAGAGGCCTGGGACACATTGCTGGTGAAGACAGAGGACAAGAGGACATGGAAATTCTCACCTCTTTCTCTTATTAAAGTCATCAGTCACCGCACAGTATTTTTGTTTCTCCTTTAACTGTTCCTGCAGTAGTAACAGCTCATTATGGGCCCTGGAGTTTCCATACAGGTCTAGACTGAGTTCTGATCTGGACTGTTGCTGTGCTTGGAGGCTGCTGTCCTGGCAGACCAGATGAACTCACTCCTGCCACCCTGTCTGGCAGTTCATTCCATCCGTATCACAGCTCTGTCTGCAGCACTGACAGCTCCAGCTCCCCCAGTCTGGTCCCTGGCTGAGGACATGGCCTCACATCTGGGCTGAACCACCCCAGCTGTGGCACCAGCCCAGCTCTGACCCGCCACAAGAAACCTGGTACCGAATGTCCAAGAGCCCATGTGTGCAAAGGCTTTGCTGCAGAGCACAGACATGACATGGCCAAAGACTGATGAATGTCTCTCTAGACCTGGGAGTATAATCCAGAATAAAATGCCTGAACTCATTCAACTGAGGATATTCCTCCCCCAGCCTGGAGAAATAAAATCCTTTGCTGTAACATTCCTGGTGTCCTGTCTAATGATGGGACAAGAAAAGATGATTCTCATAGCAATTTAATTTTTAATATGAAGAATACAATGCTGGTGAGAAGTGTCTCTTCAGAGGAGAGAGAAACAACATCACTGATTACTTGAAGTTGGATGTGCCCCTGGAGCCCCAGGGACACCTGGAGGAGCCCAGAGGGGACAGAGAAAGGGACATCATGGGCTGCTCCTGTGCTGCTGAGCTGGGCTGGGCTCCTGGGACACAGGGAGCTCATGGCAGCGGCAGCGCTGCAGAGAGACAGCTCTGCCCAGGAGCAGCTCCTCTGCACATGCAGCAGGGCTGAGGGCTCTGCCTGCAGCACCGAGGGCACAGGAGCCAGGCACAGAGAGGGAAAGGCAATGTGGGGAGTTGGTTGCTGAGGGCTCATTGAGAGACCAGTCTTCAAAGTCCTTAGATGGTAAGTCTCTGCATGTAGGACAATGCAGCTGCATTTCCTGGCAGAATCTCCTAAAGCTGGCACATGACACAGTTTGCAGGATCTGTCAGGTCTCTCTCACAATATTTCTCATGTAGAGGACAAGAACGCACTCCAGAGCAGGGCTTCCCTGATGCACTGTCAGAGGGACAGGGCATGAAGGCAGCTTCTGCTGAGGGTGATTGCACGGGGAGCCCCCAGGGGTGCCCAGGGCTGTCCTGCAGAGCAGGGTCCCTGCACCCCAGGGCTGTGCCGGGGCAGGGACTCTGCCGCCTGGCAGGGTCAACGCTCAGCCTGCCCGGGAGATCCCAGCAACACTGAGGGGAGAAACTGGGGGGGAAAGGAGCGACCCCTGGCAGGGAATGGTCCTTCTGCTGCTTGTGTACAGGTATTGCTTTAAAGATAAGGAGGTTACCTGAGTCTGTCCTTTCAGTTTCCTATTCCAAGACTAAAGTTGGGGGGGGGTGGGGCAGGAGGGGCATGTGTGAAATGATAAATGCAAAATGAGCTCTCATGCTTTAAGAAGTCACTGAGACTCCTGAACTGCAACTCTGAGTGATCAGTACATCTGCCAGAAGGCTCATGACATCCCTTCCCCACCCCTCTGCCTGTGCACAGCACCTGCATCACCTTGGCTGGACCCGTCAGACTTAGTCTGACCTGTCCTGTTTTCCATCCTGCAAACAGGAAGATGCCCCCAGGCAGTGCCCTGTGAACAGGCAGGATCTGTAGGGCCAGGGGGAGGGCACAGAGGGTGGGATGGTCTGTGAGCACTGACAGGGAACAGACATGGACAGGGAAACACCTCCCAGTGGAGAATCTCCAGGCAGCAGGGAAATGATCAGAAATGAGAGGAAACCAAACCCAGAATTGTTATGGGAGGGAGAACAGAGAAAAGTCCCTGTGACCCCCTGCAGGTCAGATCCCTCCTGTGAGCAGCCCCCTGGCCTCCTCTCCCACCCAGCAAAGCCTCTGCCCTCAGGGCCGGGGGCTCCAAGGCATGAGGCAGCTCCTGTGCAGCCAGAGCTGCAGTTCCTCTGCAGAGAACAGGGGCTGAGAGCAGCTGCCCGGCACTCTGTTGGCGTCTGGGAGGTGGCTGCAGAGCTGAGGAAGGGTGACGCTGTCTGAGTGCCCGGCTGCCTCTGCCCTGGCCTCTCTCACCCCCACCCTCACCGCATTTTCCTTCTTGCTCCCCTGCTCTGGGTCACTGCTGTTGGGGTCTTGTTCTTGCTGTCAGGCTCTCTGGGGATGGCAGTTTCAGCTGCAGAGTCACAGCCTGATCTTGTGGGTCCTTTCCTGCAGGTGTGTCCATGGGCACATGTGTCCCAGCTTTGCTCTGACCTGTGGGCTGTGGGCAATGCAGTCTGTGGGGCTGGGCAATGAGCTGAGTCTCCCTCAATCAAATGCCATCATTAGGACTCTAGGCTGTTTCTTCGAGGTTTCCTTTCACGCTGTGAGCTTCCCTCCAGGATGCAAACCTGTCCTACACCATTGTTGTGTACCTGAAAGCCCCATGGAGAAGTGCAGAGATTCTGCAACCAAGAAAATGCTTTTTAGGAAAGGCTGAGACATGTTGTGGTTCCATCTGACACAGCTAAACCCCAGTTCTGGCCCCTGCCCCCCGTTCCCATGCCCCCTGCTGCAGAGTAGGGCTGACTCCTCCGCAGACAGTGGGCACAGGCCCTGCTCCTCATGGCACCTCCAGCCAGCACCACCCAGGGCTCAGACACCGAGCTGGAGGAAGGTCTGGAAAAGGACAAGGGGTGTGGAGCAGGGGAGAGTGTGTGAGAAATGGCTTTGATTTTGCTCAGAGAAGTCACTGATAACTTGTCACTGTCTTTTCCTCCTATGACAGGTTTCCCATGACCATCAGCAGCAAATGTCCAACAGCAGCTCCATCACCCAGTTCCTCCTCCTGCCCTTCACAGACACACGGGAGCTGCAGCTCTTGCACTTCTGGCTCTTCCTGGGCATCTACCTGGCTGCCCTCCTGGGCAACGGCCTCATCATCACCACCGTAGCCTGGGACCAGCACCTGCACACCCCCATGTACTTCTTCCTGCTCAACCTGGCCCTCCTCGACCTGGGCTGCATCTCCACCATTGTCCCCAAAACCATGGCCAATTCCCTCTGGAACACCAAGGCCATCTCCTTTTTGTGATGTGCTGCTCAGCTCTTTTTGTTTGTCTTCTTGATAACAGCAGAGTATTTTATGCTCACAGTCATGTCGTACGGCCGCTACGTTGCCATCTGCAAACTCCTGCACTACGGGACCCTCCTGGGCAGCAGAGCTTGTGTCCACATGGCAGCAGCTGCCTGGGCCACTGGGTTTCTCACTGCTCTGCTGCACACGGCCAGTACATTTTCACTGCCTCTGTGCAAGGGCAATGCCCTGGGCCAGTTCTGTGAAATCCCCCAGATCCTCAGGCTCTCCTGCTCACACTCCTACCTCAGGGAACTTGGGCTTATTGTGTTTAGTCTGTTAATCGGGTTTGGCTGGTTTGTGTTCATTGTGGTGTCCTATGTGTAGATCTTGAGGGCCGTGATGAGGATCCCCTCTGAGCAGGGACGGCACAAAGCCTTTTCCACCTGCCTCCCTCACTTGGCCGTGGTCTCCCTGTTCCTCAGCACTGTCATGTTTGCCCACCTGAAGCCCCCTTCCATCTCTTCCACATCTATGGTGCTGGTGGTGTCAGTTCTGTACTCAGTGGTGCCTCCAGCAGTGAACCCCCTCATCTACAGCATGAGGAACAGTTAACTCAAGGATGCCCTGTGGAAACTCCTATCTTAGTGTTTTCTAAAGCAATAAACTGCCCATCTGCTTAGCCGTTTAAATGTAGCTAATTACAGGTCCAGCCTGTCATTCGGATTTTTTCTTGTTCTTAGTTGTTTTCTTATTGTGATAATGTTGTCATCCCCTTTCTAATTCACTGTCAGCTTTTCTTTTATAACTGTTGGCTGTGTAAATGAGGAGCCGTGCTCTCCTTGTCTCTAAACACAATAAAGGGCTCTTTAGTGACTTGTTTTTCACTATATCCTTCCTGCAAGGCCTTTTTAGAGCTGCAGGGACAGTTCCTGTGTTCATGGGAGGAGGGTAAAAGAGTCCATCCTGGCAGCCCTGCCAGGGAGCAGCAGTGCTTGTTCTTCCAGATCTGTTCTGGTTCCACTTCCACACTCTCCTTCTCATTCCTGGTGTTGGTGCAAGGCCTGAGTACTCTGGCAGCTTGGTCATCGTCCTGCTCTGTGTCAGTGCTGTGAGCGCAGGCAGGGACAGGCAATGGGCACTGCTGTGACAGAGTGGGCCCCAGAACAACCTTTCCAGATAGAAAGGTGATCTCCTATGGGCAGGGCCTGAAGGTTTAGGTCTTCTTCCAAACCTTCTCTCAAGAATATACCCAAGAAACTGGCCCACAGATGAAACACCATTGTACAGCTGAACAGTGTGTGTGTGCAGGGCTGGCACACAGCAGTGTCCTCTCACAGCCAGGCTCCTGCCAGAGACCTGCAGGACCAACAGAGCAGGGGCTGGGCTGTGCCCGTGTGCACTGGACACCCCATAGAAGGAGCCTCAATCACCATGGACTGACCCCTCACAACCACCATTTCCAGCACTGGCTTCTCACCCTCAGAGGCTGTTTTCTCTCCATGGATGGACACTCAATGAATAGTTCAGTAATCCACGTTTGCTTTGTACAGATGAGATGTGAGCATGCACATCATGTACGTGAGGTGACATGAACCTGAGTGAGCATAAACACCATCAACTATTCCTTTCCATTCCGTGAAGGCCTGTGAGACAGACGAGGTCCTGAGGTCACTTCATATTGGGAGGAACAACCTATGGGAAATCACCTGCATGCAGTACTGGGATGTGCTTCCTTGAATTGTGATGCCTGTGTCCATTCCTCAGGACGCGGGACATCTCAGATGAGTGCAGAGCAGGTGACACACCACAGGGCTGAGGTGTCTCCCACCCCTTTGGAGTGGCAACAGGAGGCCAGAGGGACACTGTGACTCCTGCCTCTGTGTGTAAAAGGGACAGACTCTGTCTCTGAGCATCCCTGGGTGCATAAGGAGTCCTGAGACCAACTCAGACATGGATGTCTGATGGAACCCTGGCATTTCTGTGTGTGACTCCAGGAACAAACCTCAGTGGCCCAGTGAGATTCATCTCAGCTGCTGGGACAGGCTCATTGCAAGTGCTCCTGTCTGCTCTGTCACCCTGGCCTGTGATTCTGGGTTGTGCTCTCAAAGTAAGACAAAGTGGTAAGAGGGTTTCCGAGGTCTTTGGAAAAGGCAGATATCGAACCCATCTGCATGAAAAGCATGAAGGAGAATTAACAGCTGGTCAACCTGCCGCCATACCTGGAATTTTGCAGGGTCACAGACGTGGTGTTCCTTGATGTCCTAGTAGCCAGATCAATGATCTCTGGGCTGGAGATTTGGAAGCTGGGTGGGAAGTTGGCTGGACAATCAAGTCAAATGTCATCAGCGGTACAAAGCCCTCCGTGCAGCCAGTTACTAGTAGCATCCCTCAGTGACCAGCACTTGGACCAACACTGTTAAACATCTTTATTCTCCCTCTGTATGATGTGACGAGTGCACTTTCAGCTTCTCTGTGGATGATGCATAGTTGTGAGGAACCCTTGGACAACCTCACCTGGTTCACCCTGCCTGGAGCAGGACAGTGAGACAAGTGAGACAAGGGCTCTCTTCAAACTTGAAGTTATTCTGCGATTCAATGAATCTTTCCCTTGGAGAGGATTTTGAAGGCAGAATAGGCAGAGGAAGAATAGAAAGAATAAAAGACAGAAAAGGAGTTTGAAATGTTGTCAACAAAAATACAGCCGTTCCTCTGAAGAGTGTTTTTCAACTCAAATCTCTAGTAGGGAATAAAATTGATGAATTTGATAAAATAAGTGTACTTTTATCTGACTGGGTCCTAGGCCATAAAAAAGGTGATGGATAGTTATGGTATTATGAGTTCAGTTGTGTCTCAGACACTCATAATCCAGTCAGAATCCTGTGGCTGTGAAGGGGACAGTGAGGCCAGTTCTGTGTCTGGAGGTGACAGCCCAGCAGCAGGGACATGGCTGGGAAAGAACCTCTGCCTAAGTATGACAGATCCTACCCAGGAAGAGATCTTGGAGACAGGTTGTCACATCCATCGCACCTGAGAACATGATGGGACAGCAGCAGGGTCATGGTTGTGTGTATCAGAGAAGCTGAAAGGCCAGCAGCACTCATGAGATTTAGGAGATCACAGTGAGGTTACTTCTCTCTGGTCAAGTGCAAGATGACTAGAAGAATAACAGGTTGGGATCTCTGCTTGATGGGCAGTTTCTGAGGTGGTAAAGCTTCCAAAGTAGTGGGAAAAAGCAGCAGAGAAAAAAAAACAAAGCCACCAAGTGCAGATGTGGAAGTAGAGACTGGTTATCAGGAGGAAGAAATGTCACTGGAAGGGCAGTGCTGTAGGGCAAGAGCTCACTCAGAAGGAGCTGGATCAGCCCATGGTTTGTGTGCCAAAGAGCAGCCAGTGAGGATGCAGACACATCAGTGAAGGTGCAGAAATGCTGGGGTGAGAGCAGGTGGGGAAGCGAGATGGGTGTCTGCAGCCTGCAGGGAAAGAGGGGCAGGGGTAGGACCATGTAGAGCAGCCTGTGATGGAGATGGCAAAGGGCGCTGTAAGGCTGGAAGGGACCCACAGAACCCAGGTCTCTGTCCCCTTGGCCATGGCAGTTGTCTCTGTAAAAAAAGTCTAAGAGAAGACATGTTGTCCTCATGGCACTGGGGCCTTGTTGCCTCCTTGCAGCCCCATGGGGAAGCTGAAAGTTGTACCAGTGTTGTCCTTCCCTTGGCCTTGCACACCCACATCCCACGGTCCCAGGAAGAGCTCTGAGCCATGTGTTTACATCTCATCTGTGCATGGACTTTTGATCTAGTGTTTCATAGAATTATAGAATGTCCTGAGTTGGAAGGACCCACAAGGGTCATCAAATCCAACTCCTGTCCCTGCACAGGACACCCCACAGGTCACCCCGTGTGTCCGAGGACGTTGTCCAGTCTCTTCTTGAACACTGTCAGGTTGGGGCCATGACACCTCCCTGGGGAGCCTGTTCAGTGTCCAGCACCTCTGGGTGAAGAACCTTTTCCTCATGTCCAACCTGACCCTCCCCTGGCACATCTTCCTGTCATTGAGTGAAGCAGGAATTTCAAGGATGTTTGAGGAGGTGTCTTTAAGATTTCACAAGTCTATGTTCTATAAAGACAGAGGTTCAACTTGTGAAGCACACAAGGCTAAACCTAAATTAGTGTGATTTGTGTTTTCTAAACTCTGGGTACAGTCACTTAAGCGTATTTACAAATCTCCTTCTTGCCAATCTTCCCTTATCTTCCCACACCTACAATCAGTGTCATGCTCAGTACAAAGCTGGAGCTGACATTTCTGGCTGGTTAATTCAGATTTGCCAGGTACTTTGGTTAGTTTAGTTTGGAAGTTCCGTTCTGTTGGGAGATTTGAGTGAGTTTTTGTCTGTTCTGCCATTTTGCAGTTGGCCCTTGGGCCTTTTTGCTCTGTCTTGCTGGGATTGGTTGTTTGGGACCAAGGTGCTCCTTTCTCCAGGACTGGCTGTTCCGTGTGACTGGAGTTACGTGACAGATTGCACTGAGTATATTTTTTTAAATTTAATTTAGTTTGATTTTTTATATTTAATTTTAATTTTTAAATTTCATTTCATTTAATTATATACATAGTAGTAGTATATTATACTATTTTTATTGTCTTATTAAAATGCTATTTCTGAACCCACGGGTTTCTCCATTCCCTTCGGTTATCTTCCATATCGCACTTAATATATTGGGGGAGTACGTGAGCAGCTATTGTGGTCTTAGTTGCTGGCTGGGGTAGAACATTGAGAGGGAAAGATAGTAGTGGCTCAAGAACTCTTGAAAATCACTTTCCAAGATGATGGCACTTTTTTTTTTTTTTTTTTTTTTTTTTTGGTAGTGGGAAACAGCATGAGAAAATAAAACCATTGAAACTGCAGTTCTGGAGGTCCAGAGTGGAGCTCAGGATAAAGAAATCTCATTCTGAGCGCAGTGCTGTGGTCATTCAGAGGGACTCTGGATCAGCCATGGCTTTGTGTTTCCAGGAACAGCTGGTGAGGATGGAGAGACAGCAGCACAGGTGGGGACACACTGGGGTGAGAACAAGGTGGGGAAGCGCATGGGGTGTCTGCAGCCTGTGAGGAAACAGCCACAGTTCTGGGACAGTGCAGGATGGACTGTGGTGGACACGGCCAAGGGCGCTGGCAAGGCTGGATGTCCCTGCAAGAGCCAAGGTCTTTGTCCCCTTGGCTATGGCTGATGTTCCTGCCAGCGAGGCCTAAGAGGAGACACATGGTTGTCATGGCCATGGCACCCCATTGCCTCCTTGCACCCCCAGGGAGTGTCACAGCATTGTCCTGCACTGGGCATCGCACTCCCCACAGCCCCAGGAAGAGCCCTGAGCCACACGTGAGGGACAGGATCTCCCTTCCCAGGGGCAGGGGCTCAAGGCTTGGCCATTGTCCTTCATCAAACAAACCAAGAGCTTTCTCAGCATCAGAGCTGCTGCACTTTGCCTTTGCCTGATGCAATCACTGCCTCCAATTATCTGCTCTAAGGAGTCCCTGGGGAGGCTTTGTCAGTAACAGGCCTCAGTGGGGCCCATTAATGCTTCAAGGTACTTTGGAGTTTGTTCTGGCTTGGACTTCTTGAGCAGATTCCTCAGTCTGTCCTTGGTATCTGAGGTTCATGGACTCAGCACCAAATACACCATGGGGCTCATTAAAACACAGAAAGCCCTAACGAGCGATGTTTCTTTCCCTAATTTTTTTTCAAATCTTCCAGACTTGCAGAACTAACTGGAGAGGTTTCAATGGGACACTTGCTGATGAAGGTTTCAAAGAAGATTTCATAAAGGAGGGTTTTTCTTTCAATGGTATTTTCTGTCATTTTTCAGTGTATGGAAGAAGTGACAGCAGCATTCCACACTGGACATTGATCCTGAGGGTCTCCTGAAGACATCTGGACAGGCAGGAGAACAGTCCCTTGAGGCTGGACACTGTATGGGCAACCTGGCTCCTCACCCCCACCCCCAGTCTGCCGGTTCCCTCATTGGCCACCAGAGATTGCATCACTTTTCCTCCATCAGACTTCTCCACTGAGCTCTGCAGGAGATGCTGCAGCTCCTGTGCACCAGCTCCACCTGCTCTCCTGTGCAAACACTGCACAGTTCAATCAACAGCAAAACACTTTCCTCAGCTGTGTGTGTAAGTGGATCTGATGAGGTCCAGCATCCACAAGGGACACCCACACAAGAACTGCTTTAGACAGAGAGACAGGAGAGGATAGAAATAAACACAATGAACGTGTTGACTGCCATGTCAATTAGAGCTCTGAAGAATGGGGCAAGTTTGTAACTCCCTGAAGCTCAAAGCAGAAACCAGACAGTTGAGAGGCCACTGAATGACCAAAGAGTAAGTGGAGGAGAAACCTGAGAGCACTGGGAAGGGCAAACGTCCAGACAGTGCTGGAAAGTTGTCCTTGGACAGGGACACTTAATCAGGAGAGGTGGGAACTCCTGAATGACGAGGGAGATGAAATACTAGAGTGTTGGTAATAGAAGTACAGGGGAAGACCAATATTTCTTCTCCTTCCCTTGTTAAACTTCCCCATAATTCCCTTTTTGGCTTTTTTCTTTTAAATTTTAATATTTAAAAAAAAAAAAAAAAAAAAACCAACAACTAAAAAAGAATCTCTAATAAAAGAAAATAACAAACCAAACAAAATAAACAAAACCAGCCACAATACAAAAGCAAACCAAAAACCAAACCAACCAACCAAGAACAACAACCAAAACCAAAACCCAACCCAACCAACGAACCAACCAAACAAAAAGCCCAAAACAAAACAACAACAACAAAATAGTGGAGGTTTCCAGGCAGAGATCAGTCATCAGCTGTCTCAACATAAACAGCCAGGGCCATTTTGGGGCCCAGTGTACCTGAGGTGCAGGCCTGGGATTGACATCTCTCACACAGGACCTGGGGATAGCAGAGCACCTTGCAGTGCAGGTGGAGCCTGGGCAGGGGTTCCCAGGGCATCTACACTGGCACCAGGTGTTTGTGTCCCTGGCGCTGAAGACATTTGTGTCTTAAATCCATGCCCAGGTCTGGAAAACACTTTCCATTTCCAACAAAAGAAACAACACCAAAGAAAAATAAATTATGTCAACACCTTCCTTTGCTTTGGATCTTTGTCTTCATTTCTTCTTATTTTAATATCCATTGACATCAACTGGCATCTGATGGGCCTGCAGGCATGAAGCCAAGATCATGTTGTGTCTTCACAGAATCACAGAATCACAGAATCGACTGGGTTGGACAAGACCTCAGAGACCATCGAGTCCAACCCTCGGTCGAACTCTAGTCTGTTTACTAGATCATGGCACTAAGTGCCATGTCCAACCTCACTTTAAAAACCTCCAGGGACGGCGAGTCCAGCACCTCCCTGGGCAGCCATTCCAATGCCTGACCACTCTCTCTGTAAAGAATTTCTTCCTAATATCCAGTCTAAATTTCCCCTGGCAGAGTTGAAGCCCATGCCCCCTTGTCCTATTGCTGACTGCCTGGGAGAAGAGACCAATCCCCACCTGGCTAGAACTGCCCTTCAGATAGTTATAGAGAGTGATGAGGTCACCTCTGAGCCTCCTCTTCTCCAGACTAAACAAGCCCAGCTCCCTCAGCCTCTCCCCATAGGGCTTGTGCTCAAGTCCCTTCACCAGTCTTGTTGCTCTTCTCTGGACCCGCTCCAGCACTTCAATGTCTTTCCTGAACTGAGGGGCCCAGAACTGAACACAATACTACAGCTGTGGCCTCGCCAGTGCAGAGTACAGGGGAAGGATCACTGCCCTTGTCCTGCTGACCACGCTTGTTTGGATACAGGACAGGACACCATTGGCCTTCTTGGCCACCTGGGCACACTGTTGGCTCATGAGCTTCCTGTCCATTAGTCCCCCCAGGTCCCTTTCTGCCTGACTGCTCTCCAGCCACTCTGCGTCCAGCCTGGAGCGCTGCAGGGGGTTGTTGTGGCCAAAGTGCAGGACCCGGCACTTGGCCTTGTTGAACTTCATCCCATTGGAATCAGCCTATTTTTCCAGTCTCTCCAGATCCCTCTGCAGAGTCCTCCTGCCTTCCAGCAGGTCCACACTCCCTCCCAACTTGGTGTCATCAGCAAATTTGCTGATGATGGTCTCAATCCCCTCATCTAAATCGTCAATAAAGATGTTACACAGGACTGGACCCAACACTGACCCCTGGGGACACCACTAGTGACTGGCTGCCAGCTGGATGCGGCCCCATTCACCAGCACTCTCTGGGCCCGGCCCTCCAGCCAGTTCTTCACCCAGCGTGGAGTGCACTTGTCCCAGCCACGGGCTACCAGCTTTTGCTCGAGTATATTATGGGAGACAGTGTCAAAGGCTTTGCTGAAGTCCAGATAGACCACATCCACGGCTTTCCCCTCATCCACCAGGTGAGTCACCTGATCATAAAAGGAGATCAGGCTGGTCAGACAGGATTTGCCCCTCCTAAGCCCATGCTGGCTGGGTCTGATCCCTTGTCCATCCTGAAGGTGCTGTGTGATTCCATTCAGGATGATCTGCTCCATAACCCTGCCAGGCACGGAGGTCAGACTGACAGGCCTGTAGTTACCAGGGTCAGCTTTGCAGCCCTTTTTGTGGACTGGGGTAACATTGGCCAATTTCCAATCATATGGGACCTCCCCAGTGAGCCAGGACTGTTGGAAGATGATGGAGAGCGGCTTGGCAAGTTCTTCTGCCAGCTCCCTCATCACCCTAGGATGGATCCCATCTGGTCCCATAGACTTGTGAGGATCCAGATGGCTCAGTAAATCACCAACTGTTTCCTCCTGGAATACAAGGGACCTGTTTGGCTTCCTGTCTCTGTCAACCACCTCCAGAGGCCAGTTGTCCTGAGGGCCACCTGTCTTTCTGGTGAAAACTGAGGCAAAGTAGGTATCAAGTACTTCAGCTTTCTCCTCATCTTTGTTAACTATATTTCCCTCAAAGTCCAGCAGAGAATGGAGGTTTTCCTTGCCCCTTCTTTTGTTATTAACATATTTAAAGAAGGACTTTTTATTATCCCTGACAGAATTGGCCAAATTAACCTCAAATTGCGCTTTTGTTTCCCTGATTTTTTTCCTGCATAATCTAGCTATTTCCATAAATTCTTCATAAGTAGCCAGCCCTTTTTTCCACAGTTGGTAAAGTCTCTTTTTATTTCTGATTTCCTTCAGAATCTCCCTGTTTAGCCAAGCCGGTTGTCTTCCCCGACGGCTAGCCTTTCGGCACACTGGTATAGCGTGTACCTGTGCACTCAAAACCTCCTGCTTGAAGCATGTCCACCCCTCCTGGGCCTCCTTGTTTTTAAGCATTGTTTCCCAGGGTATGCTCCGAATTAGGCTTCTGAATAGGCAAAAGTCTGCCCTCCGGAAGTCCAGTGTAGAGGTTTTGTTAATGGTTCTCCCTGCATCTCTGAGTATTGAATATTCTATTATTTCATGGTCGCTATGACCCAGGCGGCCTCCAACCACTACATCTCCCACCAGCCCTTCTCTGTTTGTAAACAGTAGGTCTAGTGGGGCCTTGCCCCTCATAGGCTCATTTACCAGCTGATGAAGGAAATTGTCCTCTACACACTCTAGGAACTTCCTAGACTGCCTCTTCTGTGCAGTATTGAGCTCCCAGCAGATATCCGGCAGGTTAAAGTCACCCACAAGAACAAGGGCTGTCGACTTTGAGACATCTGCCAGCTGCTTGTAGAATAATTCATCTCCTTCATCGTCCTGGTTGGGTGGTCTATAACAGACACCCACGAGAATGTCAGCCTTGTTGAACTTCCCTCTGATTCTGGTCCACAGGCACTCAACCTTGTCGCTGCTGACCTCAAGTTTAACAGAGTCAAGTGATTCTCTAACATATAAAGCCACCCCTCCACCTCTCCTACCCTGCCTATCTTTTCTGAAGAGCTTGTAGCCACACATAGCAGCACTCCAGTCATGAGAGTCATCCCACCATGTTTCTGTGATGGCAACTATGTCATAGCTTTCCTGCTGCACAATGGCTTCCAGCTCCTCTTGTTTGTTGCCCATACTGCGTGCATTAGTTCAGGTGGGCTGCTGATTTCACTCTTAATTTGGGCTTTCCATCCTTAGGCTGAAATTTGGAGAGCCCAGTTTCAATCCCTTCCCACTTCAAACCTAGTTTAAAGCCCTCCTGATCAGCCCTGCCAACTTATGGCCTATAGTCCTCTTGCTCTGCCTAGCACCCCATGCCCTCTGAACCTTCCCTGCCCAGGACTCCTCACACTTTGCCCAGAGCGAGTCACACTGAGGTGTTGGCTGGTTCCCTGGCTGAGATGTTAGTTTAGATGGTCACCTACAGCACAGGTGGGTCCTGCCCCATCATCACCTGCTCTGCTCCAGTCTGAAACAGAGCCCAACATCACAATGGGATCATGAGAGAACGGAGGTTGAAGGGGCCTCAGGAGTCTGCAGTCCAACCTGTCACCAACTGGGTCACACTAAGCTGTTCAAGCCTTGATTCAATCAGAGCTTTAGCAGGACTGGAGAAGTGATCATCCCTTCGTACTGGGCACTGGTGAAGCTGCACCTTGAATCCTGGGGTCAGTTTGAGGCCCCTCATGGCAAGGAAGACATTGAGGTGCTGGAGAGAGTTCAGAGGAGGGTGACAAGGCTGGTGAAGGGTCTGGAGCACCAGTCTCACGAGGAGCGGTTGAGGGAGCTGGGGCTGTTCAGCCTTGAGAACAAGAGGCTGAGGGGAGACCTTGTTGCTGTCTACAGCTACCTGAAAGGAGGTTTTATCATGGAGGTTGGTGGTCTCTTCTCCCAAGTAGCAAGTGATAGGACAAGAGGAAATGACCTCAAGTTGCACACGGGGACGTTTAAATTGGATATGAGGAAAAAATTCTTCAGGGAAAGGGTTTTGAAGCAATGGAACAGACTGCCCAGTGAGGTTGTGGAGTCACCATCACTGAAGGTGTTTAAAAGACATACAGAAGAGGTTCTTAGGGACATGGTTTAGTGCTAGATTTAGGTTATGGTTGGACTCAATGATCTTCTTCGATGATCTTCTACGATAAGTCATTTTTGCTATTTTCTTTCTCAGAGGACCATGCAGCCTCCCTGAGAGCCAGGACTTTTCTGAGGTGTTGGAGAGATGTCTCACGGTCACACCAGCCAGTTCCACCAGCCCCTGTCTGTCCCTTCCCAGACCAAACCTTTTCTCCATAAGGCAACCTTCCAGGCGAGTTTCTGGGACACAGCAAATGCTGTCCAGGTCCTCTGGGCCTGTTCAGAGAGAACAGCTTGCCAACATGGTGATGGCCTCCCTGTGCACCTCAAAGCTTTTCTGACCATTTTTCTCCATGTCCCGCTTGTACCCAACCTTTCTGGTCCTTAAGCTTTACATGAGGAGATTGAGCAGGGATGTGGGGAAGGTGTAGAAAAAATGCTTTGTCAAACTGTCTTGGGAGGGCTGTTCTGGGCATCTCACAGTCCAGGATGAGGGTGCTGGAGAAAACAGTGGCATTGATGAGAGGTCCAGGTGGAGAAGGCCTTGTGCCTGTCTACACTGGGGTAGAGAGCAGTAATGCATTCAATGGGATGCCCATGTGACCAGGAAGGGGACAAATGGCTCTGAAATGCCTTCCATCCAGTTCTTTACCCATCGCAGATACACCATCCAGGCCATGAGCTGCAGCTTCTCCAGGAGATGCTGTGGGACACGGTGTCAAAGGCTTCACTGCATCTAAGGACACAACACCCACAGCCCGTGTGGCGGATTCACTCCCCACAACAGACTTTCCCTCATCTGCTCAGCCGGTCACCTTGTCACAGAAGGAGATCAGGGTGGTCAAGCAGGACCTGCCTTTCATCAAGCCATGCTCATTGGGCCCAATTGCTCGTCTCGTGTGTGTAACCTCACAGTCCTTTCCCAGCCGTGTTCCTGCTGTTGGCCAATCCCCTGCAGAGACAGAAGTGACCTCACAGTGCCCTCCACACCCATTGATTCCTACTGGACTATGAGTTCCTGAGACACAGTGACCACATGACGTCATACCCACCATCATCCTCTTTGTGGTCCAGTGTGTGAGCAGATCAAACTGAGCTGCTTTCATGAAATGTATCTAATAGATTCCTATCAAGGGTTTGAGTGGAGAAACGTTCCTCAGAGGAGCTGCTGTATTTACTCTGAGACATTTTACATCTCTGCTTCTGCCTTTTTTTCTTCTTCCTATTTCTATTCTGACGTGGAAGAGCTCTCCAAGGAAAAGATTCATGGAATCCTACACTAACACAGGTCGGAAGAGACCCCTGAACACCATCTCTGTCCCACTGACCTTTATGGCACCCCAAGGAATAGCTGATAGCATTTGTGCTCCCTTGGGTTCATCTCACCACATGAACACACTGGGCATGCACATCATGTGTATGTTTGCAACTCATCTGCACAATGAAAACATGGACTTTTGACCTAGTGTTTTATAGAACCATAGAATGTCCTGAGTTGGAAGGACTCAAAGGATCATGGAGTCCAACTGCTGTCCCTGCACAGGACACCCCACAGGTCACCCCGTGTGTCTGAGGACGTTGTCCAGTCTCTTCTTGAACACTGTCAGGTTGGGGCCGTGACACCTCCCTGGGGAGCCTGTTCAGTGTCCAGCACCCTGTGGGTGAAGAACCTTTTCTCATGTCTCTCTGACCCTCCCCTGACACACCCTTCTTCCATTCCCTTGGGTATTGTCATTGGTCACCACAGAGAACAGATCATTACCTTCCCTTCCTTCTCCCCTTGTGAGGAAGCTGTAGCCACCATGAGGTCTCCTTTGAGTCTTTTCTTCAGCTCTGATGCTCAGAAACCACTTGCTTTGCTTTCTGAAGCAGAAAGGAGAAGCCATGAGCTCCAGGCAATGGGAAGGGGATCCTGTCCCTCACACACGGCTCAGGGCTCTTCCTGGGACCGTGGGATGTGGGTGTGCAAGGCGCAGGGAAGGACAACAGCTTCCAGCTTCCCCATGGGGCTGCAAGGAGGCACCGAGGCCCCAGTGCCATGAGGACAACCTGTCTTCTCCTGGGCCTCAGTGGCAGAGACAATCGCCATAGCCAAGGGGACAGAGACCTGGGTTTTGTGGGTCCCTTCCAGCCTTACAGTGCCCTTTGCCATCTCCACCACAGGCTGTTCTACACGGTGCTACCCCTGCCCCTCTTTCCCTGCAGGCTGCAGACACACATCTCACTTCCCCACCTGCTCTCACCCCAGCATTTCTGCACCTTCACTGCTGTGTCTGCACCTTCACTGGCTGCTCTTTGGAACACAAACCATGGGCTGATCCAGCTCCCTCTGGGTCACCTCTTGCACCACAGCACTGCCTTTCCAATGATATTTCTTACTTCTCATATCCTGTCCCCTTCACAGCCACATGATTCTGACTGGATTATGAGTGTCTGAGATGCAGCTGACCTCAAAACACCGTACCCCTCCATCATCCGCCGCGTGGCAATGCGCCACGCAGGGATCAGCAGCTGCTGCGGCTCTTGGCTGACGGGGTTTATACCTGAGTCTCCCTCCATTTTTGGGCCCCAGAAACCCAGTGCAGAATAACTCGCATCTGAGACGAAGCTCTGAGCGGGTGGATTTCTTCTCAAGACCAGCACTGCTTGCAGCGCTCCTCCCCGGTGTCTCAGGCCTGAACGTGCTCTCGTGATGCTGGAAGCCTTGTGCAGAGATGGATCATGGCTCAGATTTCCAGCAAGGGAGCGAGCAGCCGGCTCGTCCTGACTTGGAAGACCCTCGGTGGAGGTGAGGGACCACATGTGGGCTTGGACGGTCTCGCCTGTATCAGCTCATGTAGGTGCTCCAAAACACCCCTGCAATGGGGAGGTTCCTTATGAGATGAAAGGGATGCCGTACGGTGCAGGTCAACCAGGCCAAGTCAGCAACAGATCTCAAATGTTCCAAGTCCTGGACTGGAATTGGAGACAGGCGGGTGGGAAGGGAGCCTGAGGGGGATCCAGCCGAACTGCCGGCTTGCGGCAGCACCAGCCCAGGGCTTCCCGCAACCAATGCCGGGACACCCCAAGGACAGAGATTTCCTGCAGACTTCTTTGTCCTGAGGTGGAGCAGAAACAGATGAGCACAGGGGGAAAACTGTCATTTTTTTTAATTGGCTTTATTGATTTCTGAAAACAATCCAAGGCCGAGCAGAGACTGGCAGCACCACGTCCTCAGGGCAGGTGAACGCCGCTGTCACCGTGCATGCACCCATCCCTGATGTGGCACCCTCAGACGCTCCCTCTGGACGCTGCACAGGCTCAGGACCAGCCGCATGTCCAGGCACCCGCGTGGCGCTGGCAGCCGGGCTCTACTCCTCTTGCTGTCCCGCGGTGCAGCTGCAGCGGAAAGACCTGCGCAGAGCCCGCAGCGCCCTCCTGAACCGGGAAGGCCGTCGCCGTGGAGATGGGCCCTGCGCTGGGCAGGCCATGTCTGCGCTGGTCTCTCCTCCATGTCCCGCAGGCATTGGAGAAACCGTGTTCTCTTCTTCCTCCTCTGCAGCTGGGACGAGAGGGGCTGTGCTGGCCTGTCCCTCATCCTCTCCAGCCAAGTGAGCTTCAACGGCTTCAGGTCTTGCGGGTGCTGGTGCTGCCACTGGAACGTCCATGCATTGGGCCCGGTGCTGCTGTTCCACCGGTTGCTGGCCAGGTCCCTGGACCTCAGCCTCAGCCCTGCGCACGGCCTCACTGACGATGTACTCCACAATGTCTGCCAGAGCCACATCGTCCTCTGTGGGGCTGTGCTGGGCAGGTGTCGGGCGCTCTGCCTTTGCTGCCACCTCTGTGCCTGTGCAGCTGGTCAAGCCAGGCCCCTCCTGGGGACCTGCAGGGACGTCCTGGAGGTGCTCCTGGACTGAGGGCTTGATCCAGGTACTGTGGATGGTGTCTCCGCCTTGGCACCCCTCTTTGCTGTTCTTGTCTTGCAAGTCCATGCTCTGGGCCAGGTTCTGCTGTTCCTCCGGTTCCTGGCCAGCTGCCAGGACCTCAGCCACAGCCCTGCGCATGGCCTCACTGACGATGCGCAGGGCTGTGTCCCACAGAGCCGCGTCGTCGGCCTCTCTCTCCTGCCCTGTCCCGACCCTCCCCTGTGGCCTATGGAGCACGGGGGGTGGGAGTGGGCATACGACTCCTCGTCAATGGGCATCTTGGGTCTCGTCTACCACAGAGCTGCGGCGAGCACCCAGGGGAGTTGCTGCCTCCTGAGAAGCTGCTGCTCCTGAGAAGCTGCTGCCTCCTGAGAAGCTGCTCCTTAAATACCCCCACAGTCAGGGCGGGGACCCCCGTGTCACAATGGCTCTGGTTATGACGTCACAGAGCCCGGGCGGTTGCCATGGACACACCCACCTCCGGGCCCGGCTGGGACTGGCTGTGCGCGGCGTGGGGCAGCCCCTGCGTGACGGAGGAGGGAGCAGAGAATGGCGAGGGAAGCTGTGCCCAGCACACAGGACCCTGTCCCCCAGAGCTTTGCTCAGACACGCTGCTGCCTGCTCCGCTACACCTGCAAGAATCCGCATTCAGAGCTTGTTGGCAGGACAAGCCAAGGGCCACTCTACAGCCTCACCGCACTGATTCTCTGTTTTTGTCGTGGTCTGATCGTGGGGAGACAATCAAAACCGTGGGAGAAGGTTTCCCTTCACCCTTTTTCCCCCTTCGCCCTTCAGGCCACAGTAGTCTACAGTTAATCTCCACTCATCGCTGGACTCGCACACTGGCCAAATTGGGCTACTGAAAGGTGAGCGAGTCTTACTGATCACACCCTGGCTTTCCAGTTGACGAATCAATTTCTGAATAGGAATCCAAGAGTCCCGACTGGTGCGATACTGTCGACGATGCACCGTTGTGCTAGCAACTGACACCTGCTGATCGTCAACCATCAGCAGTCCTACAGCAGAAGGGTCATCTGAAAGACCAGGCAAATCAGACAGCTCTTCAGTTCTCTCCGTGTCCATAGCTGCTGTCCCAAATGCCCACCTATACCCTTTTGGGTCCTTAAAATACCCTCTCTTAAGGTAGTCTATGCCAAGAATGCACGGAGCGTCTGGGCCAGTCACAATGGGATGCTTTGGCCATTTTTTTCCAGTTAGGCTCCTTTCAGCCTCTACAACAGTCAGCTCTTGGGATCCCCCAAGTCACTCCAAAAATACTGATGAGTTGTGTCGCCTTACAGTCTGAAGGAATTATTGTGCACTGAGCAGCAGTGTCCACCAAAGCCTTGTACTCCTGGGGGTGTGTTGTAGCAGGCCATCTTATCTGTACCATCCAGTAAACTCTGTTATCCCTTTCCTCCGCCTGGCTGGAACCAGAAACTCATGCAAGAGGATAACTACTGAGATGTAGTTTTGAGAAGTGAGAATGACTGCTGGGAGGGACACTAAAGACCTTTAGTTCAGCAGCATAACCAAGAATGAGGAGTTCCCTGGTGCTGTTATTAGTGATAGATAGTGCCACTGTTCAAAACCATCCTTGAGAATGTCTCTGTCCTCCCTGGGCTCCAAAGCTCATCCTGCTCAGATTTTGACAGGATTGCTGCAAACCCCTGTGACCCAAACCTCTACAACTGTCTCTGCTCAACAGTCTTTTATCCCAGGAAGTGGGAAACTCCTAATGCCAACACCAACCCAGTGCCCAACCTGCCTGGAGAGCCAGGACGGTTGTGCCACACAACAGTTGCCTCTGAGGGAAGCTGGAAATGATGGGAACTGGAATAGTTCCAACCCAAATCATGGAATCATAGCAACATAGAACCATATAATCATAGAAATATTTAGGCTGGAAAAGACCCTTAAGAACATGGAGTCCAACTGTCAATGAAACACTGCCAAGTCCACAACTAAACCATATCCCTCATCGTCACATCTCCACATCTTTTAAACACCTCCAGCAATGGAAGCTCCAATTCCGAGCTGGCAGGACACCGTTGGCTGCAGTTGGACATAAGATACTGGTCATGGCTGTGAGTTCAGCCCTCGCTGGCAGAATGTCTCACATCCTCACTCAGGAGGGCAGGGGGCTGGGAGATGGGAGCACGTTTCAGTTTCCAGATCCCAGCACAGAGCCCAAATCATCCTGCCCTTGGACTCTGGATCCCATTTCCTGAGAAGCAAAACTGGTGGCCTTCTGAGGATAATCATGTTAAAAGACATGAGTAATCCTTCAAGTGTTTGCATAATTTGTCTGGGAATGAGGGTTTTAAAAAGAAAAATAAAAGTTTAACATGCTTATATTTAAATACGTGTAAAATAGTACTCTGCATGTGTGGTCGCCCCTCTGACAATGACAGTTAAATAGGTATTTGCACTATAAGGCTCCATACCTCATCCACAAGCACACATCTAAGTGGTTCAGATGAAGGGTGGTGTGGCAAACGTCACCCTTTGTGTCCCCAGGTGATGGACACTGCTCATGTGCCTCTGCAGAGAGTGGCAGGAGCTGCATCCCCTTCTCGGGACAGACTCCTTCCAGGAGAGACACCGACACAGGGGGAACTCGTCGGGGCTTTACAGCATTTCACTCGGCATCAGTTTTGACATATTGGGTGCTGTCCTGTGACTGCCCTTTCTGCACAAATGATCATACAAACACAACCATTTACTAAGACATGGTCATAAAGGGCTGTTATGGACAAGAAAGCTCACCGTGAACTCTGGAGAGGGCGAGGAAGTTTATAATAAGCACCATCAAGAACCAAGAAGCTCGAGGCGTCTTCTGAAGAGCGGGAGGCCTGAGCAGCCGTGATTGGCCATTGTAGGTGTGGGAGAGGTCAGGGCATGCCAGGGAGAAGCAATGAGATGGCTGATGGCTTCAGTGAACCCTTCCAGCCATGTCTGAGCCCAGCAATGGAAAGCAGTTGATGTCTGCAGGTGGAGGAGGAACAGGAGGGAGATTTTCCTGGGAATATGGAAGGAGGAAAGGCCTCTCTTGGGCTAATCATGTATGGCAGTGCCATTTGCATGCTGTGGGCATGGCTGTGCCTGGGAGATGGGGAACGGCTGCTGCTGGGGTGGCTGTGCTCAGTCATGGCCCATGAGCTGACCCTGCTCTGCTCCTCTCTTACACTGCCCACACTTGGATGGTCCTCAGGAATCATCCATGAACCTGGTGGATCCATGAACCTCCTGGAGTGATGGGGTGTGGATCCAAATAGGGGATTCGAGCAAGTTTTAGAGTGGGACATTGAGGTGATTGGTGACCATTGCCAGGTGTATGAAAGAAGCTGGATGAGCTGTGAGGAACTCACAGGCATTTCCAGCTCCACAGAAAACCAGAGACTTGCAGTTAAAGCAACAGCACTTGACATAAAACCCACCCCCAAAACACAAAACACTCACACTGACCACAGGAAAAGCCTTGAAAAACATTGGAGAAAAATCTACCAGGTCCCAGGGGTCAGGGCTCAGCCATTCTGGTGATGAACAAGCATCAAGGGCTGACATGGCATCAGAGCCAGCTCCACATGGCCCTCACCACCTGGAACCACTGTCTCCATGTCTTTCCTTCAGCAGACTCCAGGGACAGGGACCTGCAGTGGTTGTTTCCTTCACAGCTGTGTCAAGTGATGGCCCTTCATGGGGTCCAAACACCCTCAGAAACTTGGGGTTTGCTTCTGCCTTTCACTTCATTGGAGGTTTGTTCATTCTCTCTGTATCTGCAGTTCAGGCTCATGGCACCAGAGGGCTCATGGACATCTAAAATGCTCTTACAAGCCAAGGCTCTGTGCATCATTTTCCTAAAGGCTTCAAGTCTGGTGTGGATGATTAGGGAGATTTCAGGAATAACCAAACACAGAGCATTTCCATAATAAATAGCAATTAACCCACATTTCTTCTATTTCCTTCCCTGCTCGCCCTTCCCTCCCTTTCCAGAACAGGTGGTCTCAGCAGCCTCCAGTTCATATTGGTGTGGAGCATCTCCTAATAAATACTGAATATGTCACAAAATGGGTTGCCTAAATCACAATGTGAGTGAGGAGAGAGGCCAGGACACCTCGAGAGGAGTCACACTCCTCTGGACCAAGAGGTGGGTGTTCCTGGGAATCTCAGGTGCCACAGCACAGTGATGCTTGTGTTCAGGGAGCTGGTCAAGTGACCCATCTCCTGTTCTGTAATGGTGTCTGAGTTTGCTCAGGTCACCCCTGACTTGAGCCCCATCCACTGCTGGGTGTTCTCCAGACTCCTGCCTTCAGGAGCCAAGTCCCAGGAGACCTTGCTGGTGAAGACGGAGGAAAAGAAGCCATGAAGAACCTCAGTCCCGTCTGATTCTACTCTTCTGAAGTTCAGCAGCAGGCCCACGTTCACCCTGTCTATTCTCTTACTGCAAGTGAAGCTTAGTCAGCTCATCTTCCACGGTGACGGTGACCACAACCCCTCCCCTCCCCTTGCCTTGAAAAATCCTAGTCGCTGCCCTCCAGATGCAGGGAGGAGCAACCAGCTTGTGTAGCGGGTGAGTCCCACCCACACTGTGCTGCAGCAGCGGGTGTGGTAGCTTGTGCAGCAGGGTGCAGAGAGCACTTGTCGCTTGTCAGCCCCTCTAACTTATTGCCAGCATCCCAGACTGCTGACGACCATGGTCGCCTCCAGGAGGAGAGTTTGTCCCAAACAGACTGTGGCTACGCAGACTGAGGTTCTGTCCCGAATGGTGGCTGTTCCAGTCTCCATCTGCAGGGAGTGCCAGAGCCTGCTGCTGCCGGGGCAGGGAGGCCAGCACTCCACCTGTGTGAGGTGTGAGCAGGTGCAAGGTCTGCTCGACATGGTTATGAAACTTAAGGAGGAGGTTGAGACGCTGAGGACCATCAGGGAGTTTGAAAGGGACATGGACTGGTGGAGTAACACCCTGACGTGCCAGTCGGAAAGGTCCCAGGGAGTTACCCCCCAAAAGGAGATGGACCTCCTGCCCTCTCGGACAGAGGCCGAAGTCCTGAGACGGCCCCACCCTTGTTGCTGTCGGGCAGAGGTAAGGGACCTAAAAGACGACGAGCGTTGGAAGCGTATTCCGGGTCAGTGTCACGGGCAGCCGCCCTTCCTGCCTGCTTTGTCTCCCCAGGTGCGCCTCCGTGATAGCTTTGAAGCCCTGGATCTGGAAGAAGAGGTAGGTGAGGAGGCGGTGCCAAGCCTGCCTACAAGATCACATAGGAAGAGGCGCTTGACGTCACAACTTAAGACTGCCTCTGATAAGAAAGAAAGAAGGGTGATTGTCATAGGAAATTCCCTTCTGAAAGGAACAGAGGGTCCAATATGCAGAGTTGACCCTCATCGTAGGGAAGTTTGTAGTCTACCTGGAGCCCGGATCAAGGATATCGCTAGACAGCTCCCCAAACTGGTGCACCCGACAGACTACTACCCGCTGCTGCTCTTCCAGACAGACGGGGAGGAAGCTGCTTCCCCTAGTCTGAGGGGAATGAAGAACGATTTCAAGGTCTTGGGGAGGATGGTGAAAGACTCAGGGGCTCAAGTGATCTTCTCTTCACTCTTTCCATCTTCAAGTGATGATGTGGGATGGAAAAGGAAAATTCAGTCTCTAAAGAGTTGGCTCCAAGACTGGTGCTACAGGCAGGTCTTTGGATTTTTTGATAATGGTTGGTTTTATAAGACACCAGTCCGGACAGTGTCATGCATGCGGGAAAGGTTTATCTCGCAGGGGCCAAAGGGTGCTGGGGCAGGAATTAGCTGGGCTCATTTGGAAAGCTTTAAACTAGGCTCGAAGGGGGATGGGTTTGTAGCTGGGCTTGTCCCAGTCGGGCAGCATTTTAAAACTGATGAGGACCGGGTGTCCTCCTGTGCCCCTAGGGAGAAATGGGTGTGCTCTGCTCGCTCCCTGAAATGCCTGTACACCAATGCGCGCAGCATGGGGAATAAGCAGGAGGAGTCAGAATCCTGTGATCGGTCGGGAGATTATGATCTGGTGGCAATTACAGAAACATGGTGGGACAGTTCACATGACGGGAATGTGGTCGTGGATGGCTATGCCCTTTTCAGGAAAGACAGGCCGGCCAGGCGTGGTGGTGGAGTTGCTCTCTATGTGAGAGAGCAACTACAATGTACTACATTCTGCCCAGGAGTGGATGACGAGCGAGTTGAGAGTGCATGGGTCAGGATCAAGGGGCAGGCTGGCAGGGGTGACACTGTTGTGGGCGTCTGTTACAGGCCACCAGATCAGGCTGAGGAAGTTGATGAGGCCTTCTATGGGCAGCTGAGAGTGGCCTCGCAGTCACAGGCCCTGATTGTTGTGGGTGATTTTAACTTCCCTGATGTTTGCTGGAAGGACCATTCAGCCAGCCAGCCACAGGCCAGGAGGTTCCTCCAGTGCCTTGATGAGAACTTCCTCATGCAGATGGTGGAGGAGCCGACTAGGAGAGGTGCACTGCTGGACCTCATCCTCACTAACAAGGAGGGTCTGGTTGAAGCAGTAAAGGTTGAGGGCTGCCTGGGTTGCAGTGACCACGAGATGGTGGAGTTCAGCATCTTGTGTGGCAGGAACAGAATAGTGAGTAGAATTGCAACCCTGAACTGTAGCAGGGCTAACTTTGGCCTTTTCAAGCAACTGCGGGGGGAAATCCCATGGGCAAGACTGCTTGAAGGAAAAGGGGCCCAAGAGAGCTGGACTGCATTCAGAGATTGCTTCTTCTACGCTCAGGATCAGAGCATCCCCACACGTAGGAAGTCAAGGAAGAGAGCCAGGAGGCCTGCGTGGTTCAATAGGGATCTATTGGGTATGCTCAAGCAGAAGAGGCGAGTTTACAGGTCATGGAAGCAGGCGCTGGCCACTTGGGAGGAATATAAGTCTGCTGTTAGAGGATGTAGGAAGGCAGCTAGGATAGCCAAGGCCTCCTTAGAATGACAGCTGGAGAGAGGGGTCAAGGACAGCAAAAAGAACTTTTTCAAATACATAGCAGATAAAACTAATACCAGAGACAATGTAGGCCCACTGAGGAATGGGGTAGGTGCCCTGGTGGCAGAAGATACAGAGAAGGCAGAATTACTGAATGCCTTCTTTGTGTCTGTCTACTCTGCCGGAGGCTGTCCTGGGGAGCCCTGTACCCCTGAGACTCCGGATGAAGCCAGGTCAATGGAGGAGTTTGCTTTAATCAATGAGGACTGGGTTAGGGAGCAATTAAACAGTCTGGACATCCATAAATCCATGGGTCCAGATGGGATGCATCCGCGGGTGCTGAGGGAGCTGGCTGAAGTCATTGCTGGACTGCTCTCCATCATCTTTGCCAAGTCTTGGGAAACGGGAGAGGTGCCTGAGGGTTGGAGGAAAGCAAATGTCACTGCAGTCTTCAAAAAGGGCAGGAAGGAGGACCCGGGTAATTATAGACCGGTCAGCCTCACCTCTGTCCCTGGGAAAGTAATGGAACAGCTTGTCCTTGGTGCCATCTCAAGGCATATCAAGGATAAGAGGGTTATTAGGGGCAGTCAGCATGGCTTCACCAAGGGTAAGTCATGCTTGACCAACCTCAAAGCCTTTTATCAGAATGTAACAAGGTGGATGAATGATGGCAGAGCAGTGGATGTGGTCTACCTTGACTTCAGTAGAGCCTTTGACACAGTCTCCCACAGCATCCTCACAGCTAAGTTGAGGAGGTGTGGTCTGGACAATAGACTAGTGAGGTGGGTTGCAAGGTTGCAAACTGGCTGAAGGAGAGAAGCCAGAGAGTGGCAGTCAATGGTGCGGAGTCTAGTTGGAGGCCAGTATCTAGTGGAGTGCCTGAGGGGTCAGTACTGGGGCCAGTATTATTCAATATATTCATTAACGATTTGGACGAGGGAACAGAGTGTACTATCAGCAAGTTTGCTGATGACACTAAGCTAGGAGGAGTGGCTGACACGCCAGAAGGCTGTGCTGCCAGCCAGCAGGACCTGGACAGGTTGGAGAGTTGGGCGGGGAATAACCTGATGAAATTCAACAAGGGCAAGTGTAGAGTCCTGCATCTGGGCAGAAACAGCCCCAGGTTCCGGTATAGGTTGGGAACTTACTTATTAGAGAGCAGTGTAGGGGAAAGGGACCTGGGGGTCCTGGTGGACAACAGGATGACCATGAGCCAGCACTGGGCCCTTGTGGCCAGGAAGGCCAATGGCATCCTGGGGTGTATTACAAGGGGGGTGGTTAGTAGGTCAGAGAGGTCCTCCTTCCCCTCTACTCTGCCCTGGTGAGACCCCATCTGGAATATTGTGTCCAGTTCTGGGCCCCTCGGTTCCAGAAGGACAGGGAACTGCTGGAGGAGGTCCAGCATAGGGCAACAAAGGTGATTAAGGGAGTGGAGCACCTCCCTTATGAAGAACGGCTGAGGGAGCTGGGGCTCTTTAGTTTGGAGAAGAGGAGACTGAGGGGTGACCTTATTAATGCTTACAAATGCATAAAGGGAGAGTGCCACAAGGATGAAGCCAGGCTCTTATCGGTGGCAAACAATGATAGGACAAGGGGTAATGGGATCAAGCTGGAACACAAGAGGTTCCACTTAAATTTGAGAAAAAACTTCTTCTCAGTGAGGGTGACAGAGCACTGGAACAGGCTGCCCAGGGGAGTGGTGGAGTCTCCTTCTCTGGAGACATTCCAACCCGCCTGGACGTGTTCCTGTGCGACCTCACCTGGGCGTTCCTGCTCCAGCAGGGGGATTGGACTAGATGATCTTTTGAGGTCCCTTCCAATCCCAAACATACTGTGATACTGTGAAGCCGCTCTGACCTGCACCGCTAACAACTAAAGCACAACCAACCTACAAGTTTCTTGCAAGTATCGTACCAAGACACACAGAGCATCTCCATTTCTTTTTCATCATTTTAAATGGGCAGATGGATTTTCTCCACAAGAAAATCCCCAATCTAAGCAAGACTCACTGTTCAGCACACCAGTCCTGCGCTGACTTGCCGGCAATAGGCATCCTGTAGAAGATGTTCCATACTACGATTCCTGCCACAATTTTATCCCTGAGGTAGAAAATGGCACCATCGCCATGCCCTTCTCTTTGCTTTGGAACTCGAGGCACAGGGGGAAAACTTGGAGGAATGACAATTTCTGAAGCTTCTGCTTCAGCCTCTTGATCGAAGGGACTTTGTCCCTCTAGCAAAGAGATGTCCAAACATCCAGTGCAGAAGAGAAGCAGCAGCTCTTTGCCGGTGATGTTGAGAGCGGACTAAAGAGCAGGGCCCTGGAAGAGGCTGAGGCGTTTTCTTGGAGTTGCATCTGGCAAAAGTTCAGTTTCAATAAAACGAGAATGAAACCGTCCTGACATGAAGCACAGCGCTGGCCGTTCCCGACTTCCATCACCAAAAGCAAAAGGCAGAACAGCTGCTTCTTTAAGGCAGCCTAGACAAAATAAAGACGCTTAGAACCACAGCAGCTCTTCTGTGCACAACCTGATCATTTGATTGCTATGGAGGAAATTCAGCCTCCCTGGGAAAAGAAGTCTGAATTTTGGGAAATGAGTTACCCAAGGCCTTCTTGGAGGAACGTTACGTTTGAATCCCATTTGACTATCAAAACCAGCCTCTAAAGCTTGGTGTAGGAAAGAAAGCAAACGGACTGATGTCTCCTGGAGCTCTGCAGTGTGATCAGACCAACTCTCTGGGCACTACCCAGCGAGACACATAAACCTTCACGCACGGACACAGCTCCCGAGCACGACTCCAGCCCTCCCTGATTGCTCCCTTGCATTTTTCAGCATGGCTTTTGCTGTTAATTTAGCAAGAACTCCTCCTGTTGGCAAATCACTCTTGGTCATTTACTGTCAACAAGTCCAATGGCTTCGTAGCCTACACTGGGACCCAGATTGCTCCTAGGAAGGACGTGTTGACTTCAGAGAGAACATATAATACAGATTAAAGAGAAGTACACATTGCTGTGTCAACACCTTGAACTGGGCACCTGCTGAATTGGAACTGGGAGGCTTAGAGGAGTCAACGCTGCTGTGATTTAGGGCCCAGCAAGTCCCGTGTGTCAAAAGTGTTCCAAATCGTGCCGAGGAAACAGATGCTTCCCACAAGACGATGTGGGTATATCTAGATGTACATCACTACCTTTCTGGCCACGGCCCCAACTGACTTGTTGCGGCACAGCCCCGGCACAGCACCAGAACATGTCGCCGGTCGCGTCCTGCCTGAGGAGCGCAGGTTGGACAGCTGTGGCAAGTTACTCGCTTTGTTCCATGTCAGTTTTACTCCTTTGGCTTTTCATGAAGTGACGCAGTTTCACGTCCACTCCATCACGAAGTTCCAATTTCCCTGAAAGTGCTGGCGTCACCTTATCCCAGAGAAGGACCGCGCTGTGAGCAGGAGGAATACGCCGGTCCAAGGCAGGAAAAGAAGGGCTCTGCTCCGGGGACGTGGCGATGCTGTGCTTTGTCCTGAGCCCCCGGCCGATCGCAATACAACTCTGCCCTTCCCAGGCAGAAATTCCCCGCAGGGCAACTGGGCAGCTGGAGGCTGGGGAGAGAGATGCTGCTGCTGCCCGGTGCTGCCCCAGTCATTGCAATCAGCTCTGGTTCTGTGCAGTGCACGGGGGTGCTGGGGAAGAGGAGGATGCTGCGAAGGCTGCAGCCCGGGGCATGCAGCAGCCATGGCTGGTTTGCAATGCGCCACACAGGGATCAGCAGCTGCTGCGGCTCTTGGTTGACGGGGTTTATACCTGAGCCTCCCTCCATTTTTGGGCCCCAGAAACCCAGTGCAGAATAACTCGCATCTGAGACGAAGCTCTGAGCGGGTGGATTTCTTCTCAAGACCAGCACTGCTTGCAGCGCTCCTCCCCGGTGTCTCAGGCCTGAACGTGCTCTCGTGATGCTGGAAGCCTTGTGCAGAGATGGATCATGGCTCAGATTTCCAGCAAGGGAGCGAGCAGCCGGCTCGTCCTGACTTGGAAGACCCTCGGTGGAGGTGAGGGACCACATGTGGGCTTGGACGGTCTCGCCTGTATCAGCTCATGTAGGTGCTCCAAAACACCCCTGCAATGGGGAGGTTCCTTATGAGATGAAAGGGATGCCGTACGGTGCAGGTTCACCAGGCCAAGTCAGCAACAGATCTCAAATGTTCCAAGTCCTGGACTGGAATTGGAGACAGGCAGGTGGGAAGGGAGCCTGAGGGGGATCCAGCCGAACTGCCGGCTTGCGGCAGCACCAGCCCAGGGCTTCCCGCAACCAATGCCGGGACACTCCGAGGACAGAGATTTCCTGCAGTCTTCTTTGTCCCGAGGTGGAGCAGAAACAGATGAGCACAGGGGGAAAACTGTCATTTTTTTTTTAATTGGCTTTATTGATTTCTGGAAACAATCCAAGGCCGAGCAGAGGCTGGCAGCACCACGTCCTCAGGGCAGGTGAACGCTGCTGTCACCGTGCATGCACCCATCCCTGGCGTGGCACCCTCAGATGCTCCCTCTGGACGCTGTACAGGCTCAGGACCAGCCGCATGTCCAGGCACCCGCGTGGCGCTGGCAGCCGGGCTCTACTCCTCTTGCTGTCCCGCGGTGCAGCTGCAGCGGAAAGCCCTGCGCAGAGCCCGCAGCGCCCTCCTGAACCGGGAAGGCCGTCGCCGTGGAGATGGGCCCTGCGCTGGGCAGGCCATGTCTGCGCTGGTCTCTCCTCCATGTCCCGCAGGCATTGGAGAAACCGTGTTCTCTTCTTCCTCCTCTGCAGCTGGGACGAGAGGGGCTGTGCTGGCCTATACCTCATCCTCTCCAGCCAAGTGAGCTTCAATGGCTTCAGGTCCTGCGGGTGCTGGTGCTGCCACTGGAACGTCCATGCATTGGGCCCGGTGCTGCTGTTCCACCGGTTGCTGGCCAGGTCCCTGGACCTCAGCCTCAGCCCTGCGCACGGCCTCACTGACGATGTACTCCACAATGTCTGCCAGAGCCACATCGTCCTCTGTGGGGCTGTGCTGGGCAGGTGTCGGGCGCTCTGCCTTTGCTGCCACCTCTGTGCCTGTGCAGCTGGTCAAGCCAGGCCCCTCCTGGGGACCTGCAGGGACGTCCTGGAGGTGCTCCTGGACCGAGGGCTTGATCCAGGTACTGTGGATGGTGTCTCCGCCTTGGCACCCCTCTTTGCTGTTTTTGTCTTGCAAGTCCATGCTCTGGGCCAGGTTCTGCTGTTCCTCCGGTTCCTGGCCAGCTGCCAGGACCTCAGCCACAGCCCTGCGCATGGCCTCACTGACGATGCGCAGGGCTGTGCCCCACAGAGCCGCGTCGTCGGCCTCTCCCTCCTGCCCTGTCCCGACCCTCCCCTGTGGCCTATGGAGCACGGGGGGCTGGGAGTGGGCATACGCCTCCTCGTCAATGGGCATCTTGGGTCTCGTCTACCACAGAGCTGCAGCGAGCACCCAGGGGAGCTGCTGCCTCCTGAGAAGCTGCTGCTCCTGAGAAGCTGCTGCTCCTGAGAAGCTGCTGCCTCCTGAGAAGCTGCTCCTTAAAGACCCCCACGGTCAGGGCGGGGACCCCCATGTCACAATGGCTCTGGTTATGACGTCACAGAGCCCGGGCGGTTGCCATGGACACACCCACCTCCGGGCCCGGCTGGGACTGGCTGTGCGCGGCGTGGGGCAGCCCCTGCGTGACGGAGGAGGGAGCAGAGAATGGCGAGGGAAGCTGTGCCCAGCACACAGGACCCTGTCCCCCAGAGCTTTGCTCAGAGACGCTGCTGCCTGCTCTGCTACACCTGCAAGAATCCGCATTCAGAGCTTGTTGGCAGGACAAGCCAAGGGCCACTCTACAGCCTCACCGCACTGATTCTCTGTTTTTGTTGTGGTCTGATCGTGGGGAGACAATCAAAACCGTGGGAGAAGGTTTCCCTTCACCCTTTTTCCCCCTTCGCCCTTCAGGCCACAGTAGTCTACAGTTAATCTCCACTCATCGCTGGACTCGCACACTGGCCAAATTGGGCTACTGAAAGGTGAGCGAGTCTTACTGATCACACCCTGGCTTTCCAGTTGACGAATCAATTTCTGAATAGGAATCCAAGAGTCCCGACTGGTGCGATACTGTCGACGATGCACCGTTGTGCTAGCAACTGACACCTGCTGATCGTCAACCATCAGCAGTCCTACAGCAGAAGGGTCATCTGAAAGACCAGGCAAATCAGACAGCTCTTCAATTCTCTCCGTGTCCATAGCTGCTGTCCCAAATGCCCACCTATACCCTTTTGGGTCCTTAAAATACCCTCTCTTAAGGTAGTCTATGCCAAGAATGCACGGAGCGTCTGGGCCAGTCACAATGGGATGCTTTGGCCATTTTTTTCCAGTTAGGCTCCTTTCAGCCTCTACAACAGTCAGCTCTTGGGATCCTCCAAGTCACTCCAAAAATACTGATGAGTTGTGTCGCCTTACAGTCTGAAGGAATTATTGTGCACTGAGCAGCAGTGTCCACCAAAGCCTTGTACTCCTGGGGGTGTGTTGTAGCAGGCCATCTTATCTGTACCATCCAGTAAACTCTGTTATCCCTTTCCTCCGCCTGGCTGGAACCAGAAACTCATGCAAGAGGATAACTACTGAGATGTAGTTTTGAGAAGTGAGAATGACTGCTGGGAGGGACACTAAAGACCTTTAGTTCAGCAGCATAACCAAGAATGAGGAGTTCCCTGGTGCTGTTATTAGTGATAGATAGTGCCACTGTTCAAAACCATCCTTGAGAATGTCTCTGTCCTCCCTGGGCTCCAAAGCTCATCCTGCTCAGATTTTGACAGGATTGCTGCAAACCTCTGTGACCCAAACCTCTACAACTGTCTCTGCTCAACAGTCTTTTATCCCAGGAAGTGGGAAACTCCTAACGCCAACACCAACCCAGTGCCCAACCTGCCTGGAGAGCCAGGACAGTTGTGCCACACAACAGCTGCCTCTGAGGGAAGCTGGAAATGATGGGAACTGGAATAGTTCCAACCCAAATCATGGAATCATAGCAACATAGAACCATATAATCATAGAAATATTTAGGCTGGAAAAGACCCTTAAGAACATGGAGTCCAACTGTCAATGAAACACTGCCAAGTCCACAACTAAACCATATCCCTCATCGCCACATCTCCATGTCTCTTAAACACCTCCAGCAATGGAAGCTCCAATTCCGAGCTGGCAGGACACCGTTGGCTGCAGTTGGACATAAGATACTGGTCATGGCTGTGAGTTCAGCCCTCGCTGGCAGAATGTCTCACACCCTCACTCAGGAGGGCAGGGGGCTGGGAGATGGGAGCACGTTTCAGTTTCCAGATCCCAGCACAGAGCCCAAACCATCCTGCCCTTGGACTCTGGATCCCATTTCCTGAGAAGCAAAGCTGGTGGCCTTCTGAGGATAATCATGTTAAAAGACATGAGTAATCCTTCAAGTGTTTGCATAATTTGTCTGGGAATGACGGTTTTAAAAAGAAAAATAAAAGTTTAACATACTTATATTTAAATACATGTAAAATAGTACTCTGCATGTGTGGTCGCCCCTCTGGCAATGACAGTTAAATAGGTATTTGCACTATAAGGCTCCATACCTCATCCACAAGCACACATCTAAGTGGTTCAGATGAAGGGTGGTGTGGCAAACGTCACCCTTTGTGTCCCCAGGTGATGGACACTGCTCATGTGCCTCTGCAGAGAGTGGCAGGAGCTGCATCCCCTTCTCGGGACAGACTCCTTCCAGGAGAGACACCGACACAGGGGGAACTCATCGGGGCTTTACGGCATTTCACTCGGCATCAGTTTAGACATATTGGGTGCTGTCCTGTGACTGCCCTTTCTGCACAAATGATCATACAAAAACAACCATTTACTAAGACATGGTCATAAAGGGCTGTTGTGGACAAGAAATCTCACCATGCTGTATCTAGGATGCTGAATCTGGGATATTGTTTCTGGGATGCTGTATCTTGCATGCTGTATCAAGGATGCTGTATCTGGGATTCTGTATCTAGGATGCCGTATCTGGGGTGCTATATCTTAGATGCTGTATCTGGGATGCTCTACATTGGATGCTGTATCTAGGATGCTATATCTGAGATGCTGTATCTGGGGTGCTGTATCGAGGATGCTGTATCTAGGACGCTGTATCTAGTGTGATTCATCTGGGATACTGTAACTGGGATGCTGTATCTAGGATGCTTTTTCTGGGATGCCGTATCTGGAATGTTGCATGTAGGATGCTGTATCTAGGATACTGTATCTAGTATGCTGTATCTGGGATGCTGGATCTGGGATGCTCTATTTGGGATTCTGTATCTAGGTTGTTATATCTGGGGAGGTGTATCTAGGATGCTGTGTCTAGGATACTGTATCTGGGATGCTGTATATAGAATGCTGTATCTAGGATGCTGTATCTGGGATGCTGTATCTGGGGTGCTGTATTCTAGAATGCTGTATCTAGTATGCTGTAAGTAGTGTGATGTGTCTGGGTTGCTGTATCTGGGCGGCTATATCTAGGATGCTGTATCTAGGGTGCTGTATCTGGGATGCTGTATCTGGGATGCCGTATCTGGAGTGTTGTATGTAGGATGCTGTATCTAGGATGCAGTATCTGAGATGCTGTATCAAGGATGCTGTATCTGGGATTCTGTATCTAGGATGCCATATTTGGGATGCCGTATCTGGGATGCTGTATCTTAGATGCTGTATCTCAGATGCTGTATCTTGGATGCTGTATCTGGGGTGCTGTATCTAGTAAGATGTATCTAGGATGTTCTCTCTAGTGTGATGTATCTAGTATGCTGAGTCTTGGAAGCTGTATCTGGAAATCTGTATCTGGGATGATGTATTTGGGATGCCTTATCTGGGATGCAGTATCAAGTATGATGTATCTGGGATGCTGTATCCAGGATGCTGTATGTAGGATACTGTATCTGGGATGCTGTATGTAGGATGCTGTATCTGTGATGTTGTATCTGGGATGCTGTATCTGGGATGCTGTATCTAGCATGCTGTATACAGGATGATGTATCTGGGATGGTTTATCTAAGATGGTGTATCTGGGATGCTGTATCTAGGATGCTCTATCTGGGACGCTGTATCTAGAATGCTGTATCTGGGTTGCAGTATCTACGATGCTGTATCTAGGATTCTGTATCTGGGATGCCGTATCTAGAATGCTGTATTTGGGATGCTGTATTTAGGACACTGTATCTAGAATGCTGTATCTGGGATGTTGTATCTAGGATGCTTTGTCTCAGATGCTGTATCTGGGCTGCTGTATCGGTGATGCTTTATCTGGCATGCTATATCTTTGTGCTGTATCCGGGATACTGTAGCTAGGATGCTGAACCTGGGATGCTGTATCTAAGATGCCGTATTTGGGATGCTGAATCTTGGATGGTATATCTAGGATGCTGTATCTAGGATGCTGAATCTGGGATATTGTATCTGGGATGCTGTATCTGGGATGCTGTATCAAGGATGCTGTATCTCAGATGCTGTATCTCGGATGCTGTATCTGGGGTGCTGTATCTAGTATGATGTATCTAGGATTCTCTGCCTAGTGTGATGTAACTAATATGCTGAGTCTTGGAAGCTGTATCTGGAAATCTGTATCTGGGATGATGTATTTGGGATGCCTAGTGTGATGTAACTAGTATGCGGAATCTTGGAAGGCATCCCAAATACATCATCCCAGATACAGATTTCCAGATACAGCTTCCAAGACTCAGCATACTAGATACATCACACTAGATAGAACATCCTAGATACATCTTACTAGATACAGCACCCAAGATACAGCATCCTAGATACAGCATCACAGATATAACAAGCTAGATAAAGGATCGCAAATACAGCATCCCTGAGCCATCATCTCAGATACAGCATCCCAGATACATCACACTAGTTACAGCATCCTAGATACAGCATCACAGATACCGCACCCCAGATACAGCATTCTAGATACAGCATCCCAGATACAGCATCCTACATACAGCATCCCAGGTACAGCATCCTAGATACACCATCCTAGATACATCATCCTGTATACAGCATCCCAGATACATCACACAAGATACAGCACCCTAGATACAGCATCCTAGATACAGCATCCCAGATACAGCATCCCAGATACATCACACTAGATACAGCTTCTAGATACAGCATCCTAGATACAGCATCCCAGATATAGCATCCCAGATACATCACACTAGATACAGCTTCTAGATACAGCATCCTAGATACAGCACCCCAGATACAGCATCCCAGATACGGCATCCTAGATACAGTATTCTAGATACAACATCCAAGATACAGCTTCCCAGATACAGCATCCTAGATACAGCATCCAGATATGGCATCCCAGATACTGCATCCTAGATACTGCATCCTAGATACGGAATCTCAGATACAGCGTCCTTGATACAGCATCCCAGATACAGCATCCCAGATACAGCATGCCAGATACCGCATCTAAGACATAGCATCCTAGATACAGCATCCCAGATACTGCATCCTAGATACAGAATCCCAGATGCAACATCCTTCATACAGCATCTCAGATACACCATCCCAGATACAGCATCCTAGAATACAGCACCATAGATACAGCATCCCAGATACAGCATCCTTCATACAGCATCCCACATACAGCATCCCAGATACAGTGTCCTAGATACAGCATCCTACATACAGCATTCCAGATACGGCATCCCAGAGATAGCATTCTAGATACAGCATCCTAGATACAGCATCCCAGATACAGCATTTTACATACGGCATCCCAGATAAGGCATCCTAGATACAGCATCGTAGATACCGCAACCCAGATACAGCATTCTAGATACAGCATCCCAGATACAGCATCCTACATACAGAATCCCAGATACAGCATCCTAGATACACCATCCCAGATACATCATCCTGTATACAGCATGCTAGATACATCATCCTACATAGAGCAACCCAGATACAGCAACCGATCTACATCATCCTAAATACAATATCCCAGATACAGCATCCCAGATACAGTATCCCAGATTCAACATCCTAGATACAGCATCCTAGATACAGCATCCAAGATTCAGCATCCCAGATACAGCAACCCAGATACAGCATCTAAGACAGAGCATCCTAGATACAGTATCCTAGATACCAAACCTCAGATACATCATTCTGTATACAGCATCGCAGATACAAGATCCTACATACAGATACAGCATCCCAGATACCGCATCTAACACAGAGCATCCTAGATACAGCATCCCAGATACTGCATCCTAGGTACAGAATCCCAGATGCAGCATCCTTCATACAGCATCCCAGATACACCATCGCAGATATAGCATCCTAGATGCAGCATCCTAGATACAGCATCCCAGATACAGCATCCCAGGTATATCTCACTAATTACAGAATCCTAGATACAGCATCCCAGAATACAGCACCTCAGATACAGCATCCCAGACACATCATCTGGATACAGCAATCTAGATACAGCATTCTAGATACAGCATTCAAGATACAGCATCCCAGATACAGCATCCTACATACAGCATCCTAGATACATCATCCTACATACAGCCTGTATACAGCATCCTAGATACATCATCTTACATACAGCATCCCAGATATAGCATCCGAGGTACATCATCCTAGATACAATATCCCAGATACAGCATCCCATATACGGCATCTTAGATACAGCATCCCAGATTCAGCATCCTAGATACAGAGTCCTAGATACAGCATCCGAGAAACAGCATCCCAGATACAGCATTCTAGATACTGATATATGTTCTTAACTATTAACTAATAAACCATTAAAAAACTGACACTTGACACTTGAAGAACTAACCCTACCCCACATCACTAAAGAGTCTTAGAGAGCCGACCCTTTAACCCACATCACTATTGCCCAGCCTTGCTTAGCTCTGTGTAACTTACTGTACAAAAAACAGGACGTCACTGTCGCCCTGCAAGGACAATAATCCTTGGTGCGTCCTTGGGTGAACTAGATTACAGGAACTCAGGCACAGGACAGGAGATACGCCAGTTTAACCAACTCCGCAGCCTGAGACCCAGCCAACTCATCACCAAAGGTGACCGTGTACAGAGAAGAGGACCTGGGGTCACGATCACTGCGCAGCTGCAACCAGGAGGAGCCAGAGCTGGAAACTGTGGAAATGGTCTCCTGAACTCATTCCAATAAGATCCACCTGCTCGGGGACAGGTTCTGAATATGTACAGGCGTTCCTAGAACTGTCATGAATATGTAACACTTTACTGCATTTAACCAAGCTCACAGCTACTGTAATTTTACACAGGCACTAGGTGAAATGATTCCCCATGTGTCCGGCGTTGTAAATAAATGCATACCTTCCTTATAACTTCAACAACCCAGCTGTCAGGATGAGTTTACCCAGGGCAGTTCCGTATTCTGTATTAGGCCCTCTGATTCCAGTCTGAGATACAAATTCTGTAGAGGCACCACATAGACACAACCAACCTAAAACCACCTCGTGAAATCCCTCCACCAGGTTTGCTGCTGCGTTTGGGTTCTTTGTGCAAGTTCCATATATGCTTGAGAAGGTTTTAGAGAAAAAAAAACTGGAGCAGGACATTTTCAAGCACGGGTGAATTATAGTAGGATGATTTTTTTTCCCTGTTGCTTCTAGAACTGTTGAAAGTTTAATTTTTAAAATGATTCTGAAACAGTATATAGTTTTGCTCTAATAAATCACGCACAAAATGTTATCTATATCTATTTTTCCAGAGGAGCCAAAGAGACTTGGAAGCAAATAACAAAGGAGAACGATATGTAGACATGAGCAAGAGATGAAATGAGTGTGTTAGTTTACAAGAAATTCAACTGGAAAATCTAAAGATGAAAAAGCGGCAAATTCAAAAAATAAGATGCAGGAAGTACAGTGTAACATTTCAGAACTGATAGAAATGGAAATTTAAAAACTGTGCTCTGGATGGTCACATATAAAGGTCTTCAATAAATTTTATCTGTTTTGAAAATTTGATAATTGAAATTATTTTTACAGACTGTATTTAATGCACAGTTACTAAAAGGAATAGATACTATCAGTTTTACTTTGGACTTTCAGAGGACTTTTAATGTCAACAGCAACACTCATGCATTCTAGAAAGTCGTTGTTTCCGTGTGAAAGCCGGATCCTTAGATGGTTCAGCTGTTCGCTGCCTGTTCGAGGGCTCAGTCTGAGTGTGATCTGGAGATTTTGCCACTTGAGCAGGGCAGCAGAACTATGTGATGAACTAAATGAACTGTGCAACAAAACTTTCAGAAATAACTGAAATACGCTTTACACACACTTTAAAGCATAAAATATTTTATTTTTACCCCAATCCACAAAAAGGGCTGCAACTCCAGGCCTGGCAACTTCAGGCCCATCAGCCTGACCTCGGTGTCTGGCAGGGTTATGGAGCAGATCATCCTGAATGCAATCAGCACCTTCAGGATGGACAAGGGATCAGACCCAGTCAGCATGGGTTTAGGAGGGGCAGGTCCTGTCTGAACAACCTGATCTCCTTTTGCGATCAGGTGACCCACCTGGTGGATGAGGGGAAAGCTGTAGATGTGGTCTATCTGGACTTCAGCAAAGCCTTTGACACTGTCTCCCATAATATACTCGAGCAAAAGCTGGTAGCCCGTGGCTTGGACAAGTGCACTCCACGCTGGGTGAAGAAGTGGCTGGAGGGCCGGGCCCAGAGAGTGCTGGTGAATGGGGCCGCATCCAGCTGGCGGCCAGTCACTAGTGGTGTCCCCAGGGGTCAGTGTTGGGTCCAGTCCTGTGTAACATCTTTATTGACGATTTAGATGAGGGGATTGAGACCATCATCAGCAAATTTGCTGATGACACCAAGTTGGGAGGGAGTGTGGACCTGCTGGAAGGCAGGAGGGCTCTGCAGAGGGATCTGGAGAGACTGGAAAAATAGGCTGATTCCAATGGGATGAAGTTCAACAAGGCCAAGTGCCGGGTCCTGCACTTTGGCCACAACAACCCCCTGCAGCACTCCAGGCTGGGCACAGAGTGGCTGGAGAGCAGTCAGGCAGAAAGGGACCTGGGGGTACTAATGGACAGGAAGCCCAGCATGAGACAATAGTGTGCCCAGGTAGCCAAGAAGGCCAATGGTGTCCTGTCCTTTATCCAAACAAGCGTGGTCAGCAGGACAAGGGCAGTGATCCTTCCCCTGTACTCTGCACTGGGGAGGCCATACCTGGAGTTCAGTTCTGGGCCCCTCAGCTCAGGAAAGAGATTGAAGTGCTGGAGCAGGTGCAGAGAAGAGCAACAAGACTGGGAAAGCAACTTGAACACAGGCCCTATGAGGAGAGGCTGAGGGAGCTGGGCTTGTTTAGTCTGGAGAAGAGGAGGCTTAGAGGTGAGCTCAGCACTCCCTAGAACTACCTCAAGGGCAGTTCTAGCCAGGTGGGGATTGGTCTCTTCTCCCAGGCAGTCAGCAATAGGACAAGGGGGCATGGGCTTCAACTCTGACAGGGGAAATTGAGGCTGGATATTAGAAAGCAATTCTGTGCAGAGAGAGTGGTCAGGCATTGGAATGGCTGCCCAGGGAGGTGCTGGACTCACTGTCTCTGGAGGATTTTAAACTGAGATTGGACATGGCACTTAGTGCCGTGATCTAGTCAATGGGCTGGAGTTGGACCAAGGGTTGGACTGGATGATCTCTGAGGTCTTTTCCAAATGAGTTGATTCTGTGATTCTGTGAATTAACTTAAGTTTTAAGAAAAAAAAAAACAAAACAACTAAAGTATACTCCTGGGTGAGGATGGACCAGGTTCGGGATCAGGACCAGGGGTGCTGCAGGAGCAGGTGTCTCCCAGCACGGACACACCGGGGGGACCTGTTGACCTCAGCACCCTGGGCCCCACCATGGCCCAGGGACAGCCCCACAACCAGGGTCAGAGCGGTTCCTGCTGCTGCCCCGAGGGTCACCAGCCCCAGGCAGCCCTGAGCCAGAGTGCAGGTGTCTGAGCTGGGCTGAGCTGGAAGGGGCTGCAAAACAGCTCATCGGAGGAGGCGATGGAAGAAGGTGCCATGTGTGTGGCACCGGGGTGAACCGACACCCTCCGTTTGGTATCTGGACCCGTGCTGGGCTTGCACATGGACTAAGTCCCAGCTCAGAGCACAAATTGCTGTTCCCAGCCCCGGCTGCCAAGCGCTGGTCCTGCTCTCTCCTCCCTGGTGCGGCCTCAGCGCACGACTGCCCTGCCTGCTCCTGCCTTGGGGCTTGGGGAGCTCGGGTCCAAAGGAAAGACAGACTGGGGTGGGTATGGGATCTCTTAAGTGTCCTGGGGTTGCTTTGCTAATCACTCTGTGACGGTTCCTGGGCTACTCACTAGATTATGTGCCCAGAGAGGCAAATGAGGCATAAAGTGACTTTCCAGTTAAGGGTTTCCACCTTACAGAAAAACACAGGTGCATTTTCTCATCAGCAACAGACTGAAAGATGGCAGCTGAAGCAGCATGTGCCTCTTGTGAAAACAGGTAACAACAGATGGTTCCATTCAGTCAATCCTTCATTTATTCCTGCACAAGAAAACTGTCCATTAATTTAATCTCTGGTGTCCAGGCAGGGCCTTGCTGATGTTCCTGTGTCGCAGCAAGTGTGTGCATGTCAGGCTTTCTGCAGGTTTGTGGCTGAGTTTTTCATTTTCCCTAAGACGGACAATCTTGCTGTGGACTCCTGAAGTCTCCCATAAGCTGGTGGTTGAGAGAAGGCCGGGGAGCTCCAGTGAGCTCAGGGAGGACCAGGCAGCATCACAGGCAAAGCAGACGGGAACTCGACTGGGTGAACATTAATGGAATTTATTGATAGAAGAAACAGGAACGTCTCCCCCATCTCTGGGCGGATCACCGTGCACCCTGAACCGATACAGGCAGGTGTAGTCCGGGTGGCCCCAGTTGCTCAGCACTTGCAGCCTGATGTAATTCACGACCCCAGGGAGCTCGTTCTGCAAGGACAAAGAGAAATGAGTCGCCTTTTCCTCTCTGGCCCGTGAGCACTGACAGAAGTGCCGCAGTGACGGCCTCGATCAGCAGCTTCCTCCCTGCTGCCCCGCGGAGGCTTTGACCTGTCGTGGTGCAGATGTTCCCTCATTGGGCCATGAGAACAGCAAAGGAAGAAGCAGCGACCAGGTACCTCAGCAAATACACTGAAAAGTTCTCACCTGCTTTGGGGCACAGGCTTCCACAGTCAGAAGACCCAGTGCTGGGGTCAGTATAACGTCTCGTTGCCTTCTCTAGAAAGCCACGGAAACAGAATGGCCTCCCTGTCACTGCTCACTGCCAGCACCAACAGAACCCTCAGGAAGCCCAGTATTTCTGGTCTCTAACTGGCAGACCAGCAGTCCCGCATCCTACGGGATGTGGCCGCTTGTGTGCACTTGGGGTCCAGACAGTCAAGCTGATTCCAGCTTCAACTGTGGTGCTTCTAAGCACTGAAGTTTAACCCCAAAATGAAAGAGAAGACGGCAGTGCAGCCATCCGCCACCAGGAAGTCAAAGCAGAAGAAAGGCAGCGTGGCACTCGCTCAAGGACAGGGCTGCCTGTACCCTCTGACAGGGAAGCCTCTCCCTATCCAGCCATATTTCTCCTCCTCTCCTACAGTTCTCCTCCCTCTGTGTCCCCATACCTTCAGCTGGAAGGTCTGACTGGGATTCAGCGCTGCCAGGAAAGTGAACTGTCCCAGGAACGTTCCCTGCTCCTCGTGTTCTTCCTTGAAGCCCTACAGAACAACAGCGGTGGAGAAAACAAGAGCGTCTGGTGCACCATGGGAGACTGAACTTCAGCTGGTGAAGTATGGGGTTATTTCAGCTACGGAGTCCAAGGACCATGAGCACAAGGACAAGACGAGAAGCTGCGTGTGGGCAGCACGTCACACTTGCCCACTCAACGAGTCCAGGCTGCTTGTCAGAAAAGGAGCAGACGCTCCCAGTGAGAGGGAAGTGACCTGAGGATCACAAATGCACTAGGACTGGAAGACAAGAAGGTCTAGGACCATGCACTGTCCAGCTCCTTTTCCCTGTGGCTCCTGGAGTAGCATCTTGCCCCAGAAGCTTTGAGTGGTACATTGAATAAAAGAGGAATACAATGGGAAGGAAGCAACTCCAAGGAGCCTGTTTGTTCTGAGAGACAGGAGGAAGCTTCAGGCCACCAGAATCTTTGACCCATCTTCACCCCCTGCTTAGCAATGCTGTGCAACCCCTGCCCCCGACTCCAGAGAAATCACTTACATAGACAGCAAAGTCCTTGGGAGCTCCGGAGATGCTTTCTCCATGGAACGCTGTCCCTGAGACATGGGCCATGGTGACGGCTCTGGGAACAACCGGCATGGACAGCTTGATGAAGACATGTCCCTGACTCCCTGGGAAGGGCCAGCAGTTGCCAGGATGATTTTCCGACTGAAAGGACAAGAAATACTCAGCAGGGAGACACAGGAGGAGAGCAGGTTCATGCGGGAAGGGGGCAGGAGAAGAAGCTTCGAGGAGCAAAGACAGGGGGGAAGGACACTCGGAGCAGTTTGTGTGGTTCATTCTCCCAGCCTTTGTGTTACTGCTTCCTGGTGCTCCTACCTCCAGAATCAGCTCAGGAGACCTCATGTAATCCATTAATGGCAGGGAATACAAGAACACCTTTGCTTTGTCAGTCCGGAGGGATGGAGAAGTCTTGGACCGAATGACGGCTGCCCCTGGAAATTCAAACATGAGCACAATCATCAGACAGTGTCAAAGGAATATTACACTGTTGACTTGGAAAAGGCTTCTCAGTTGTCATCCATGTCCTACAGTGGGTTCCCCTCTGTCTTGCTGGCACAACCCCTCTGGAACACACAGTAGTGAGTCATCAAACTGTCATATTTGGCCGTGGAAATAGGCAAGAATGTGAACCAGCCTTTCTGTTCCTCCCATGGGGTCTGGCCCGTTACAGGCTCTGTCAGTGGGGGCACTTTTAGGACACAAGGTGACCCGTGACTTCTCGCCCCTTCTCTCCTACCCCTGGGCACATTCTAATGCCCATCTTGTCAATCTGGACAGGAGGTGCTTTGAAACTGGTTTGTTTGTACAATGTCACGGCACCTGCTGATTTCAGGGCGTAATCCGGCATCGGGACCTGCATTTCTTCCAGCTTCTCCAGGGCTCGAGTGATGATCTCGTGAACAGCCTGGGAAGGAACACAAAGGAGAGCGCCTGTTGGAAGGAGAAGGACCGGGGCAAGCAGCTCCCCTGCAAGGCCAGCCAAGGTGAGCGGGGACAAGGCCCGTTTCAGATGGAGGGAACGCCCACATTGCCTGGAAGCCTCCCAGGTTTGCTCTGATTGTCGGGATCAGAAAGCGGGGGCTGCTCACTCCAGTGCTCTGAATGCTGGAGCTGCGGGAAGGGGCTGTTCCTGTGGAGAGGCCCCAGGCCAGGCAGCAAGGACAGACAAGCCTTCTGGGCATGAGATAGGCCTGGCTTAACTCTGGACCTCTGAGACCATTCTTTCTTTCCAGCCCTCCCCTGAGGAGGACCCGAGATCTGGGCGCAGAGGAAGGTCCAACTCAGACAGCTGTCATTCCCGTCACGCTCTCTCTTCCCCATAAGGAAGTGTGGAGCAACAGGAAAAGGAAGCATGGCCATGGCAGCACTTGTTCCAGCAGCACCAGCCTGTTGGCTGTGACAGGAATGGAGTAGGATATGTGCGGATGGAGGATAAAACCCCAGAGCAGATCCTTCTGCCTTGTGCCCTTACCCGTCCGGTAACGCCTGTGAGCTTTGCCTGCTTCAGTCCTTCCTGCAGAGCCCGCTCGCTGACATCCTTTGTGCTCCAGCGCAGATGATAAAGCTGTTCCTGGAGCTTACGGAGCTGAATGGGCAGGGACAGGGCTTCGCTGAGGTCTCCCAATTCGGTTGTGGTGCTCCAGGTTAAGGCGCCAAGTCGTCCCACATGGTAAACACCTGTCAGACACACACCAGAGCTTAGAACTCGGTCTAAGGCTGGGCTGTGCCTTGGGCTGCCCGCTCCTCTTTCTGTGTCTCTCCAAAGAGCCATAGTTGTCTCTCCTCTTGTTGTCTTTGACAGTGGCCATCATGGCGTACAGGCTCCACAATAGATGGACGTTCCCTGCCCTGGACTGTGCTCCCTGTCCTGCAGAAGATCCTCAGCCCCTGGGGCAGGAGAGCTGAGCCACGGCCTCTCCCTGGGCTGAAGAGAACTGGCTCAGCCCTCCTGGGGAAGGCAACTCAGCCCTTCCTCACCCACACCCGTCCCGCTGGAGCAGGGACCGGCACAGCTCTGTGGGGACTTTCTGCACTTGGCTGAGCTCCTCTGCTCACAGCGGAACAGGGCAGGATGGAGCCCCGAGTATCTCCTAAAGCACCGTCCTCAGGTCGGAGATCTGCAGAGACTCACCGAAAGAGAACAGACCGAGAAGCAGCACCAGGGTCGTTGCCTTGAGAGCCTTCATCGTCCTGCAGAGCAGATAAAGAAAAGGCTGGTGAAGCTGGCGGTTCCTGTGCAGATCAGCAGCAGACTGGAGAGCAGCAGCAGGGACTGCAGCCCTGGAGCCTGGCCTTCCTGCCGTGTGCATTGGCTTGGTCCTGCACCAGCTCCAGTCACTGCTGGAGGTGTCACCAGCTGCACCAGTGGGGGATTTGTCACGGCAAAGATTGTTTCCTTAGGGACAAAGGGCTCAAGGTTGACTCCGGACTAAGAGCAGGAGTTGCAACAAGAGCTGTGTCCACACTTCATGTCTGTGGGGCTGGAGAGGGCTTCTCTGGAAATGGAAGGACATAACGAATGCCTGTTTCTCCTGCCCAGCATTCAACGGACACTTGTGCTGCTCCTGTTGTCCACCCTCTCAAGAGAAGGTTCAGCCTGTGCCCCTGCAGTTCAACAGCTGCCAGGGGGGTGTGTGTCTCCCCTCTCGCAGCGTTTCTTTAGCAGCCGGGTTATCTCTGGCCCTTCTCTTGGCAGAACTGCAGACAAATGCAGACTGGAAAGAGGGAGGGCGGCTGAATGTCAATGCGTCAACGGGCAACCAAGGAAGCGCCAAAGAAACCCTCTGGTGTCTGGGCCCTGCTGCCCTGAGCCTGATCTGCCAAGACACAGCACACACCGCTCTGCAAGGGGGAAATTCCTCCTGCCTGTTCCAGGAGGCTCTCAACAGGCTCACAGTGACACTCATCAGGAATAAACAACCTCTCTTGTTCTCCTAGAGAACTCCTCGCACCCCTCTGAGGATCTCGAGCCCCTTTCCTGAGGCAGAGCCCTGGTGAGGAGCTGACCAGGTTTCCCAAGGAAACCTCCTCTGTCAGGAACACAAGTCAGAGCCGCGGCCAACAGAGGACACGCTGGTGTCCTGCTGGTCCCCGTGGAGAGGAAAACCAAGCAGGCTCAGGGACAGAACCCACTCTGCAGAGCACAACACAGGACGGGGCTGAGCTCTCACAATCACTGCGGCAGGCTGTGTCTGGGCCACCCCTGGGACTCTCTCTGTCCCATCCAAAATGGAGCTGTCCCTCATTCTGCAGAGATCAAGGGCTTTCTGGGCCCAGCCCTTGTGTTCATGAAGAGACTGAAAGGCGGCTGCTGCCTTCAGCAGCTCCAGACCCAGCTCCCAGGCTGCCCTCGTGTTCCTCTCCTGCCCACCCTCCACCCACTCCAGCTGGCGAGGTGGAAAACACACCTGGGGAAAGGGGAGGAGGAGTTTTCAAACATACCCGTTCAGACGTTCAACCTTCTCTGTGTGTCCCCTGGTACCTGCTGAGGTGCAGGTAACAAGCATCTCGCTCGCTCAGGAATGAGCCGGAAACTCTGCGATCTCAGTTCCCTCAAGATCCAGAGTGACCGAGGCGCAGGGAGAGCCCTGGTCTTACACCTGCTGTGCCGACCTCAGCGCTGACGCTGCTTTGTGACACAACGGCAGTGGCTGATGTCACAATGGACGAGGCTGCGCCGCGTTTGGAGGCAAAGTCCCACCTGGCAGGAGCGGGTCTCGCAGTCCCGTCTGCCAGGGACGTCTCCCCCACGAGGTGACGCTGCCTCACATTGGTCCCCTGGGCCATCACTCTGCCCTGCTTGGGGCCCGCCCTTCCCTGAGAGCGGCCTCTGATTGGCCCCCAGCTGGTCAGGCTGCTCAGATGCAGTTCACCTGAAGTGACGCTCTCTCTGATTGGTCACCCGGGCTGTCACTCTGCCCTGGTTTGGGCCACCCTTTCCCTGAGGTGACGCTGGCTCTGATTGGTCACTGGCTGCTCAGGCTGCTGCACTGCAGTGCCCGCCCCTCAACTCAGATGTGACCTCTGATTGGCCACCTGTGCTGTCACTCTGTCTGGCTGTGTTACCTCTCCATGTGGTGGCCACAGCAGAGGAGATGAGGGTGAGAGACACCAAATTCATCCTCAGGGCCCCAGGAGTTTTTCCTGACCTTGTGCTGACCGTGGATGTCGGGCTGTGCACGATCAGCTTTTGTTACAACACTGCCAGCGACTTCTGCTTCGGTAGAAATGGTTTCAGCAGCTGATGCAGTAACAAGAGTCTCAACCTCGCGGCTGAAGTCGGAACGAGCCTTCCTGGACTAAAGCTGGAGGAGCACTTGGAGCTTTCGAAACGTAACATTCTATACTGGCCGGCAGCCGCCTTTGTTGGCTTGGCCGGCTGCAGGAGGCACCGGCTGCTTCGTGCTGGCGCCTTTCGCTGACATTTGGCGCTGTGAGAATGAGCGCAGCTGGCAATGACTGCCATTGCCAGTGCTCCCCAAACGCACAGGTAAAGGCTGCAGATCTCAGAGTGCTGTGGATCCTTGATTTCCTGACACAGCCGTGTTGACAGGGAGCTCTGTTATGGAAACGTAGAAGCTGATACGTCTCTCTGGGTCATGGCGGGGAAAAGGGGGGAAAAGTGGGGGACGTGTCCCTTGCTGTGACCCTCTTGTGCTCCCCAGGTTCCCCATGTCCCCCCCTTCACACAGAGTTGAGGGCTCCGACACAGTTCCAAGAACTGGTGCCACCTTGTTTGGTTCCCGTCCGCAACCGTCCCCACGGTGGCCTTGACCTCGTGGTGACCCTGACCCCGCGGTGGCCTTGACCCCACAGTGGCCCCGACCGTCCCCGTAGTGGCCCTGACCCCACGGTGACCCTGCTCACGTCCCCAGTGGCCACGGCCACCCCTGCGGTGACCCTGGTGGCCCTGGCTGTCCCCTGTGGTGTCCCCTGATGGTGACCGTGCCCGTGGTGGCCATGGCCATCTGGCTGTCCCAATGGTGGCCTCTGATGGCCCTTGATGGCCCCGTTGTCCCCTGGGATTCCTCCAGTTTCATTAGTTTGACACACTTGACCCAAAGCTAGTTTGGCAAAATTTGGGGGGGGGGACCTGGGGAGAGGGGAAAGGGGCCCCCCCAAACATGGAGGGGAAGGGGAGGGACCCCAGGATCCCAGGGGGAGGGGGGAAATTCTCCTTTCCCCCAAATGTGAGGGGTCCCCAAGTGGCCAGTGGGTTTTGGGGTGTCCCCCTGGCCCTGGGGAGGGGGCCTAGACCCCCCTGACCGGGAGCTTGAGGGGATCCCTAAAATATGGGAGTGTGTGTAAATACTGGGGGGGACACCCAAAGTCTGAGGGGGGAGGGGGATCCCCAAAACTTGGAGGGTTCCCCAGATTCCAAGGGAGGATCCCAAAGCCCTGGGAGGGTCGCATCAAACCATAGAGGGGATCCCCAAATTCGGGGGAGTTGCAGGGCCCAGAGGGGTCCCCAAAACTTGGGAAGGGTTCCCCAGATCCCTGGGGGGGGATCCTGAAGCCCTGTGGGGGTGTCCCCAAAATATGTGGGGGGGGCCTAAATACTGGGGAGTTCCCAAATTGAACAGGGTCCCCAAAACTTGGGGGAGGGTCCCCAGATCCCGCGGGGAACCCCAAGCCCTGAGCGGGGAGTGTCATTGTCCCTTTGTCCCCCTCTCCATTTTTGGGGTTAATTCCTGGGGGTCCCCCCATCCCTCTGTACAGCACAGAGAGGCGCTCCCAAGCTGAGGGGGGGGGGCTTGTGCTTGCAGGGGGGCCCCACCGGGATGGGGGGACCCTCGGTGGGGGGGGCTTTTGGATGGAGGGGCTGGTCCATTTACATCCATATTACAAGGAAAATGTGTCTCTTTTTGGGGGAGATTGTGAGGGGTTTTGGCAACAAAAAGTGTCAGTCGGGGGAGGTCCCCACTTTGGGTGGGACCCCCTCAGTCTTGGGGGGTTCAGCCCCGCCCCCCCCCTCGCCCCAGCTCAGTGCTGCCAATGATACAGGGGCCCCCTCGATGGCTTTTGGTGGGGCCCCCCTTCAAAATAGGGCCGTGTCCTCCCCACCCCCACATGTGCAGGGTGGGGGGCACAAGGAGCCCCCACCCCCCCAAGGTCCAGTGCTTTTGGGGGGGCACACGGACCCTCATGTCGACACGGGGTGGGGGGGCACGAGGGGCCCATGTCCAGCTGGGGGGGCACAGAGGGGCCCTCGTGCGAGGCTGCGTCCTCGTGCAAGGCCGGGTCTTTGCCTCAGGCTGGATCCTCGTGCAAGGCCAGGTCCCCGTGCAAGGCCGGGTCCTCGTGTGCGGGGAGGACGACGTGCGAGGCTGAGGCCCCGTGCAGAGCGAGGTCCCTGTGTGAGAACGGCCCCGGGGGCGAGGCCGAGCCCTCCTGCGAGGCCGCCATCCCCGCAGGCCCGGACCCCCTTCTGAGGCCGCTGCCCCCCGGGGCGGGTCCCTCGTGCAAACCCTCGTGCGAGGGGGGTCACAGCCCGTCGGGCTCGGCCCCCCCGGCCCCTTGTGACCCCCGCCCTCGGCCCTCCCGCAGGCTGCAGCTGTTGAGGTTGCTGTTGAGGGGAAGCGGCTCTGGGGGGTCGCGGAGGCCGCCCCGGGGGGCTCTGCGGGGAGGGGGGGTCAGTTGGGGAAATGGCGGGGGGGGAACGAAGTGGAGGGAGCAAGGGGACCTGGGAGACACGAGAGGGGGGAGCACAAGAGTTGGGGGGGGCACAAAGGGACTAGGGGGACACAAGGGGGGTCACAAGATGGGGGAGAAACACGGTGACTGGGGGGGGCTAAACAGGGGGGTACAAGGGAGGGAATGAAGTGCAGGGTACGAGGGCAGACGGGGGGCACAAGATTTGATGGTTCTGTGATTCTTGATTGATTTGATTCTTCTGTGATTCTTCGATTCCGTGATTCTTCGATTCTTTGATTCTGTGATTTTGCGGTTCTATGAATCTGTGATTCTGCGATTCTATCATTACATGATTCTATGGTTCTGCAATTCCATAATTCTTTGAGTCTTTGATTCTGTAATTCTGTAATTCTATGATTCTGTGTTTCTATGATTTGATTATTATGTGGTTATTTGATTTTTATTATTCTTTGATGTTTTTAGTCTTTGATTTTTTTGATTCTATAATTAATTGATTCTATAATTTATTGATTCCAGGATATTATGATTCTTTGATTCTACGATTCTTTGATTCTATGGTTCTTTGATTTTCTGATTCTACAATTATTTCATTCGATGACTCTGTGGTATGGATTTGGGTTTTTTTTGCTTCTGTGATTCTATGATTCTACAACCCTGTGATTCTGTAATTCCATGATTCTGTTATTCTCTGATTCTCTGATTATATGATTCTACGATTCTTTGATTCTGGGATATTAGGATTCCTTGATTCCCTGGTTCTTTCATTCTAAGATTCTACGACTCTAAGGTTCTATGATTCCTTGATTTCATGATGCCATGATTCCTTGATTCTGGGATATTACGATTCCTTGATTCCCTGATTCTTCAATTCCAAGGTTCTATGACTCCAAGGTTCTACGATTCTTTTATTCCACGATTCTACAACTCTTTGATTCTTTCCTTTGAGCCCAGAGCAGTTTGAAGCCTCCAACCCTCCTGGACCCCCCGTGTGTCACCTGCTCCATCCTCGGCTTGGCTGGAGATCCCCAGCGGTCCCCTGTGGGGTGACAATGGGGCCCTTTGTCACCTCACTGGTGACACCGCCTGTGGTCACCACGGCGCCGGGCCCGGCTGCACTTTGTGGCAGGACGGCGACGGGACCAGTGCGAGCCCCGAGCACAGCCTACGTCTCTTTAGAGTCACAGACTCATTTGGTCCGGACGAGACCTTCAGATCGAGTCCAACCACAACCCGACTTGAGCTGCCGGGGGCAGATCCGTGTGAGGAGCTCCCGAGCTCATCCCGCGTCTTTTTGTGGCGAGGAGCTCCCGAGCTCATTCCACATATTTTCGTGGCAAGGAACTCTTGATCTCAATTCACGCCTCTTCATGGCAAGGATCTCCCAGGACCATCTCACATCTTTCCCTGGTGAGGAGCTCCCGAGTGCATCTCAAATCCTGAAGACTTTCCTTTTTGCTGAAGCTTTTCCTTTTCACCAAAGCTTCCCCGCGAGCTGGAGCAGAGACCCGCCCAGCCACCCCGGGTGGCCTGGGAGGAGGTGAATGTTCCCCAGGCCATCAGACCTCGACGGCAGCCCGATGAGGTGACCAGGTTCCGACTGCTGCCGCATGAGTGAGGGGCCAGATGGGACAGCGGGGCCAGAGGGGACAGCAGGGACAGAGGGGACAGAGGGGACAGCAGGGACAGCGGGGACAGCAGGGACAGAGGGGACAGCAGGGACAGAGGGGACAGCGGGGACAGAGGGGACAGAGGGGACAGCGGGGTCAGCAGGACCAGCGGGGACAGAGGGGCCAGTGGGGACAGCGGGGACAGAGGGGACAGCAGGGACAGCGGGGACAGAGGGGACGCGGCTCCTGCTCAGAGGCATAAAATCACCTCAAAACACAAAATGGTGGCCCCAGGGGCACAAAATCACCTCAGGGCTCAACATGGCAGCGGAATCACCTCAGGGCTCAACTGGCGGCCCCAGGGGTGTTGGGATCACCTCACGCCATTAAAACCCTGAGGAGCGGGTTGAGAGGAGGGAACGGAGCTGGTGAGGGGCTGGAGAAGGAGGGTGAGGGTGGAAACTGGGGGTGATTTCTTCCCCAAAGGGCTGTGGGGCGTTGGAACAGGCTGCCCAGGGCAGTGCTGGAGTCGCCACCCCTGGTGGGTGAACAGACGAGCTTCTTGGGGATGTTTTAGTGCCGGGGCTGGGTTAATGGACTCGATGATCTTGAGGGGCTTTTCCACCCAAAACAGTTGGCTAATTGGCTGATTTTGGGCATTCCCGCGTAGCCGCTCTCTCCTGGCTGGTCGGGCCGGCTCGGGGGGACACGGAGGTGTCTCTGCCGACATGGGGGTTCATCCCGGCTCCATTTCTCTCCCTGCAGCCCTCAGAATCCTGGAGCGGGACCCCGACCCCTCCACCCGTGCCCTGGCAGGTCAGACCATGCTCCTCCTCACCACCAGGACGAATCAGCCAAGACAGCAGCCGACCCTGTGGTCCCTCTGCTGCTGGCACCGCTAAGCCTGGCTTAAGGGCAGCTTTTCTTACCGAAACACCTGCATTTTCTGACAATAACTCTGGAAAAGGAGCCCGATCAATGGCGTCCTTCAGCCCTGGAGTGACGGCGGCGTTTCTGGCCTCTCCGGACGCCGTTTTTCTGGAAATCCCCCAGATCCTCAAGCTCAGGGACGTGAAGTCAGGATTTTTGTGCTTGCATCTCATTTGCTTTTTGCTTTTTTGGGGGTGTTTTGATTGTGCAGATGATGTTGGCGCTCCCCTCTGAGCAGGGGTGGCACACATCCCTTTTCACGTTGTTTAAATAAACTGTGTCAGATCAAGATTCTCCCACTGGAATCAGCAGACACATTGTGGGGAAGATCCCAATTAAGGAAATTCACGCTGATAAAAATGCCAAGTTTATCTTTATTAAGCAGCAGCGAAGTCCAGCCCACAGGGCAGCGAAACCCCCGTTATTTTGTGTTTGAGAAGAGCCCAGGGAGTTCATCTCAGTTTGAGAAACAAAAACAGGGCAAAATGGGGATTTTGCTGCAAACGTGAGAACTTGAGCATTCAAATGTTTCATCCGGGGGTCGCTCAGGGGGAATAAAATGCTCAAGGCCCAAAGGGATCCGTGGTAAATCAGCGACGGGTGTTTTGATTTCGGGTGCAGGGGAACGGTTGGGTCTTTTCGAACACAAATTATTTAGGGATTCTAAAACCGGAGGGAATTGGGGGTAAATTGTGGTGCAGGGAGGGAAAAGTGGGAGACGTGTCCCCCCCGTGATCCTCATGTCCCCTCCAGGTCCCCTGTGTTCCCCCAGCCACTGACTGCAGCCAGTGTAATGGTATTGTTGGGCTTTGTGGGTGGGTTGTGCATTGGAGAGGGACTTTTGTGGGTTGTTGTATTTCATTCTTTTTCTGTAAATAGTTTTGTTTCTTTGTGTGCTTGTTGGTTTTGGTAAATATATTGGTTTATGTTTTTTCAGACCTGTGCTCTCCGTCATTTTCCTGTATCTGCAGAGCTGTGGTTTCTGCTCACTCTGGGTTCCTGGGGCTGGAGGTGGCTGGGGATGCTGGCACGGCCACCCCGGGGACAGGGGGTCCCTGTGCACAGAGGGGTCCCACTTGCAGAGACATGGCACTGGGCACCAGTGGGGTTGGTTCATGAGTTGCTGGAGAGCGGTGTCCCCACCAGCAAAGCTGTCACCAGCAACGAGTGAGCCGTGAGAGCCTTGGGAACGGCTTGTGCCAGGATCAGGGAGAAGGTTTTGCAGCTGTAGGTGCTGCTCTTTAAGGCTCTGAACCTACACATGCGCAGGGCTCTGGAGCTGTTCCCCACCAGGCTGGTGTCAGGACCGCGGTTGCTCCCAGCTTGCAGAAGCGTCCGGGCTGGAGCCAGTGGGAGCTGTTCCTCTCCTCTGGACGCAGGCAAGGGCATTCAAGTCCTTCTCAAATGGTGGGGCCCAGCCCGACACACAGTGCTCCAGGTGAGGCTGCAGCAAGCCTGGACCCAGTGGGACAATCCCTTCTCTTGGCTGGCTGGTCAAGCTGTGTTTGACGTCCCCAAGACGCCGTTTGCCCTCTCCGAGCCCGGACACGCTGCTGGCTCCTGAGCCGCTGCCCCCCAGCACCCCAGATCCCTTTCTGCAGGGCTGCTCTCCAGCTGCTCCTCTCCCCGTTTAGACTTGTGCAGCTGTTACCCCCTTCCAGGGGCAGACACAGCATTTGGGTTTGTTACACATCAACCCATTCGTCATCGCCCAATGCTCCAGTCTGTCCAGATGCCTCTGCAGGGCCTCTCGTCTCCTGAGAAACTCAACAGGGAATCACAGACTGCTTGGGGTTAGGAAGGACCTCTGGAGATCACCTAGTCCAGCCCACCTGCTAGACCGGGTTCACCAGAGCAGGTGGCACAGAATGGCCTCTACATGTGTTCTGAGTGTTTCCAGAGGCGGAGACTCTCCATCCTAGAGAAGGCAGCCTGTTCCAGGGCTCTGGCACCCTCACAGGAGAGAAGTTTCTCCTCCTGTTGAGACAGAACCTCCTGTGTGTCATTCTGTGCCCGTTGCCCCTCACCCTGTCATTGGGCACCACTGAAAAGGGTCAGGACCATCCTCTTCACACCCACCCTGGGGATATTTAGCAGCATAAACACGATCCCCTGTCAGCTTCTCTTCTCCAGGCCAAACAGACCCAGTTCTCTCAGTCTTGCCTCTTCAGAAAGAAGCTCCAGAGCCCTCATCATCTCTGTGTCTCTCCACTGGACTCTGTCCAGCAATTCCTTCTCCTTTGTAAGCTGGGGAGCCCAGAGCTGGACACACAACTCCAGATGCGGCCTCACCAGGGTAGATCAGAGAGGGAAGATAACCCGCCTCGACCTGCTGGTCACGCTCTTCCTAATGCTCCCCAGGAGACCCTTGGCCACAAGGGCACATTGCTGCCTCATGGTCAACCTGTTGTCCACCAACTTGGGAGAAGACTCGTCGGCTTCTCTTTCTGCTCAGGGCCTGTAGGAAACGCCCACAACACGTCAGCCCACATTAGTCTGGCCCTTCATTTTTACCCATAAGCTCTGGACTCATTTTTCATCCCCTCAGGCAGAGTTTGATACATTCGAGTTGCTCTCTCACATAAAGCGCAACTCCCCCACCGCCCTTGCTGGCCTGTCTTTCTAAAAAAGTACAGACCCTCTGTGACAGCGTTCCAGTTTTGTGAGCTGTGCCACCGTGTCTCTGGAATGGCAAAGAGATCATGGCTGTGTGACCATACACGGATCTCTCGTTGTCCCTGTTTGTTCCCCGTGCTGTGTGCGCTGGTGCACAGACATTTCAGAGAAGGAATTGAGTGTGCAGGTTTCCCGTGAGGTCTGCAGAAGGATCCACCACAGCCATACACACCCTGGAGCTGGTTGGCCTTCTGGTCCTCGTCTTGGGAGGCAGCTCAGCAACATTTGTCACTTCTCTGCTTGGCCTGGCTTATGTTCCCCAGTTTGGATGTGTTGGCATGAGTTTTGCCACTTTGGACACTGTCCCCAAGCCCTTCAGTTGGAAGCCCACCTCACCAAGTTGGTCAGCCTGCTGCCAAACATTCCCTCACCTCTTCTAGACAGGTAGATCCCATCCCTCCCTAGCTGCTTATAGTCATCAATGTCCCATTGTCATAGCAGCCAAAACCCTTAGGAGGCCACCAGCCACAAAGCATGGAGCTGATGTGCATTATACATCTATTTCTGGCTGCGCCCTTTCCTTTAACTGGTAGAAGGGAGGAAAAGATGACCTGGGCATCAGATTTATTCATTTGTACCCCCAAGGCTTTCTAGTCTTCCTTGACAGTACCCAGGCTGGGACTTGCGGTGCCATTGGTGCCCACGTGGAAGAGCAGCTGTGCTGTACAGGGGCAGAGCGAGACCAGAGCCTGCAAAGGGATGGCCATGGACAGGGACGTGAACTTCAGCTACGGCAGGAACCAACTGGAGAACAACATTTCTGAGGGGTGAGGATGGCTGCCGGGCATGACGGGATGGTTGGGAAGAACCGCTCAAGGCTGCATGGAAGTAGAACTGGTTGGGATTCAAAATTCGGTGGAGGGGGTAGAGTAGTACCTCCCTAACCACCACTGAGGGGGTGTCATCCCCATCCCTGCTGCGCAGCCAACCCCAGAGTGCCCATGCAACCCAGGTGTGATGTCACGGCCCGTGTTCCACCCACAGCGCTGGTGCCCGGCAACGAGCACAACAAAGAGAATCCCAGCAGCACTGAGCAAAGCCCATCCTGTCTTCCCTTTTTGCTTTCTTACCACTTGCCCTGTTCCCAGTCCAGCCCTTGTATCCCATTCCCCGTGCCTTGGCTGCAAAATCCAACCTTCTCACCTGCTCCCACCAACTCAGTCCCATCTTTCCCTTCCCACTTTTTTTTGGTTATGAAGGTCCTGAAGAAGAGGAAAACCGCGCTGCTGGAGGTACGGCCCCCGCTGCCTGGGGGGATGGCGTGGCATGGGACCCCACTCTGGGGAGCTCAGGGGCCAGGAGCTCAGCTTGTCTTCTCCACCCAGCCCTGCAAGGCCACGGGCTGGGAGAAGCCCTTCTGGGCTGCTCGTCCCCTGCTGAAATCGAGCATCCCTGCCTGTGGGACACGTCCCCATGGGAGCCCAGGGCACCCCGGGCTCGTGTCAGAGGGATGCTCAGCGGGAGCAGCTGGTGCTGCCCGGAGCCTGAGCCCGTGCCTCCTCTGCCCCTTTCCAGGCTGGAGCCAGGGCAGCCCAGCCCTGCCCGGGGAGCAGCGCAGAGGCAAAAAACCCACCTGTGCAAGGTAAGGGGCTTCTGGGTCCCCAGGCAGGTGTGGGGCTGGGCTCTGTGCTTGGGGCACCCCGCAGGCCAGGGACATGGCTGCTCAGCCCTGCCCTCTCTGCTCCCGCACATCTGCAAGACCGCGTCACTCCCAAATCTGCTGAAGGGCACAAAGCGCAGAATCCCCTGGCTGCAGGTGCTGGCCCGTGGGTGCTGGTGGCCCAGGAGCTGCCCAAACTCCAGGCAGCTCCTGCTGGGGACATACCATGGGGTCCTGTCACACCACAGCTCTTCCTGGGCAGTGAGAGGGATCAGGGGTGCTGAGAGCCCCGTTCCACAGATGCGCTGGGCTGGGCAGGGCAGGACCAATGCACTTTTCTGCTTGTATTTTGGCTTAGGATACACCACCTCTTGCTGGGGAGCTGCATGTCCGGCTGCTGGGATCAAGGAAGGAGAGATGGAGGAGAAGACAGACGTAGATGTGATGGTGGAAGAACAGATGGAGGTTGATGTGATGGTGGAGGAAGAGATGATGGATGTGGACGAAGGGACAGAGGAAAAAATGGAGGTAGATGCAGAGATCGAGGAGGCAATGGAGGTGGATGGATAGCTGAAGATCAAAGATGGACGTACCAGCAGCCGGATAGGAACATGCTCCCCAGACACTGCCTGCAGCCGCTGCAATAATATTGGTGGGTGGGTTATACATTAGACAGGAGTTTTAGGGTTTTTTTGTACTTATCTGTAGTTGTTTTTTCTGTACATAGTTTTGTTTCTTTGTATGTTGGTTTGTTTTGGAAAATATATTGATTTATGTTTTTTCAGACCTGTGCTCTCTGTCATTTTCCTGTATCTGCAGAGCTGTGGTTTCTGCTCACTCTGGGTTCCTGGGGCTGGAGGTGGCTGGGGATGCTGGCACAGCCACCCCGGGGACAGGGGGGTCCCTGTGCACAGAGGGGTCCCACTTGCAGAGACATGGCACTGGGCACCAGTGGGGTTGGTTCATGAGTTGCTGGAGAGCGGTGTCCCCACCAGCAAAGCTGTCACCAGCAACGAGTGAGCCGTGAGAGCCTTGGGAACGGCTTGTGCCAGGATCAGGGAGAAGGTTTTGCAGCTGTAGGTGCTGCTCTTTAAGGCTCTGAACCTACACATGCGCAGGGCTCTGGAGCTGTTCCCCACCAGGCTGGTGTCAGGACCGCGGTTGCTCCCAGCTTGCAGAAGCGTCCGGGCTGGAGCCAGTGGGAGCTGTTCCTCTCCTCTGGACGCAGGCAAGGGCATTCAAGTCCTTCTCAAATGGTGGGGCCCAGCCCGACACACAGTGCTCCAGGTGAGGCTGCAGCAAGCCTGGACCCAGTGGGACAATCCCTTCTCTTGGCTGGCTGGTCAAGCTGTGTTTGACGTCCCCAAGACGCCGTTTGCCCTCTCCGAGCCCGGGCACGCTGCTGGCTCCTGAGCCGCTGCCCCCCAGCACCCCAGATCCCTTTCTGCAGGGCTGCTCTCCAGCTGCTCCTCTCCCCGTTTAGACTTGTGCAGCTGTTACCCCCTTCCAGGGGCAGACACAGCATTTGGGTTTGTTACACATCAACCCATTCGTCATCGCCCAATGCTCCAGTCTGTCCAGATGCCTCTGCAGGGCCTCTCGTCTCCTGAGAAACTCAACAGGGAATCACAGACTGCTTGGGGTTAGGAAGGACCTCTGGAGATCACCTAGTCCAGCCCACCTGCTAGACCGGGTTCACCAGAGCAGGTGGCACAGAATGGCCTCTACGTGTTTTCTGAGTGTTTCCAGAGGCGGAGACTCTCCATCCTAGAGAAGGCAGCCTGTTCCAGGGCTCTGGCACCCTCACAGGAGAGAAGTTTCTCCTCCTGTTGAGACAGAACCTCCTGTGTGTCATTCTGTGCCCGTTGCCCCTCACCCTGTCATTGGGCACCACTGAAAAGGGTCAGGACCATCCTCTTCACACCCACCCTGGGGATATTTAGCAGCATAAACACGATCCCCTGTCAGCTTCTCTTCTCCAGGCCAAACAGACCCAGTTCTCTCAGTCTTGTCTCTTCAGAAAGAAGCTCCAGAGTCCTCATCATCTCTGTGTCTCTCCACTGGACTCTCTCCAGCAATTCCTTCTCCTTTGTAAAGTGCTGTCGAGGGTTTAGATTGCGGGGGAGAATAAAACGTTGGCAGATGTATTGTTAATCTCCTCTTCTGCCTCCGCTTCCCCCTTTTGCCCCTCCCTCTCCCCCTTCCCTCTCAGGACAGGTGATCAGGAGGGAAAGAAGGACCGATAGAAGAGAGTTGGTAAAAATTAAAGATGTTTTACTAATGCTACTGATAAGAATAGAGAAAATAATACAAAATATACAAAACCAATCTTGGAAATCCCCGCAATTACAGAGCCGGCACCCAAAGTCCTGGATTGGACTCTGCAGCCAACCGGAGCTGGATTCAGTCTCTCACTAGGCCTCAGTTCGCAGGGATGACTCGCAAGGTCCTCTCCTAATGTCGGCCATAAGTAGAAGGGAAAAAGCAAAGGCAAAAAGGGAAAAAGGGGCGAGATCCTCATGATCTTCCACTTTTATATGAATTATCCAGGTGAATGGAATGTTATACTCAGTTGGTCAGTTTCTTGGTCACCTGTTTCTTGTTGCCCCTCTCACGAGATGTCCATCCATGCTTATCAATGACCTCGCATTGCATTGCTATGTTCACCAAAACATGTATCTGGTTTTCCAGGAAAATGCAGCTGATATGAAGCTTGAGCTGAGAGGCAAATTCACTAAAAGAGGATCTTGTTTTTTAACAAAACCAGGACATTCTACACCTTATAATATGCCATTCACCGAATATTTAAACCTTATCAATAAAATCTATCAATACAATCTAATTAATCACTACTATATACATATATATACATATATATGTATATACACATATGTACATATATATTCAGGAGTAATTAATCTTAATCAGTGGACCATCCTTTGAAAAGTTCATTAAGTTCATTTTGTCACAGCAGCCTTCCAGGGCAGGAAAAATGGTACAAGTGCATCTCATGACCACTGTTTGTGGGTTAAAGACATCACCTTCGAAGAAGTTGTCAGGCACCACTCCAAGAAGCTAGCTTTGGTTTCATCATCACTGTCTTGATCTGGAAGACACTTATGAAACACTGTCAGGTCCTTGGGAAAAACAATCCCAGTAATGGGCTTGCCTTTGCCTGAGGCAGGAGTAACCCAGAGCACCTTTCCTAACATGTTTTTCATGTGTACTACAGGGACTTTATCTCCTTCCACAGGATGAAGAATCTCTGATTGGGCAGGCCCGGCTCGGTTGGTTGATCCCCTGGTGTTGGTCAACCACGTGGCTTTTGCTAAATGTGAATCCCAGTTTTTAAAGTTTCCACCACCAAGTGCCTTTAGTGTAGTTTTTAGCAAACCATTGTACCTTTCAGATTTCCCAGAGGCTTGTGCATGTTATGGAATATGATATACCCACTCAATACCATGTTCTTTGGCCCAATTGTCTATAAGACTGTTTTTGAAATGAGTACCATTGTCGGATTCAATTCTTTCTGGCGTACCGTATCATCAAAGGACTTGCTTTTCAAGGCCCAAGATAGTATTTCGGGCTGTAGCATGAGGTACAGCATATGTTTCCAACCATCCAGTGGTTGCTTCCACCATTGTAAGCACATAACGCTTACCTTGACGTGTTTGTGGAAGTGTAATATAATCAATCTGCCAAGCTTCTCCATACTTATACTTTAACCATCGCCCCCCATACCATACAGGATTTGACCGTTCATCTTGTTTGATTTTGGCGCAAGTTTCACATTCAGGAATAACGTGTGAAATAGTGTCCATAGTTAAATCCACCCCTCCATCGCGAGCCCATTTATATGTTGCATCTCTACCTTGATGCCCTGAAGCATCATGGGCCCACCGGGCTAGGAAAAGTTCACCTTTATGTTGCCAGTTCAAGTCCACCTCAGCTACTTTAATCTTAGCAGCTTGATCCGCTTGTTGGTTGTTTAGATGTTCCTCGGTGGCTCGACTTTTAGGCACATGAGCATCTACATGCTGAACTTTCACAGGCAGGCTCTCTAGCCGAGCAGTAATGTCTTGCCACAGTGTGGCATCCCAAATGGGTTTACCTCTGCGCTGCCAGTTGCTTTTCTTCCACTGCTGTAGCCACCCCCACAAGGCATTTGCTACCATCCATGAGTCAGTATAGAGATAAAGTATTGGCCACTTCTCTCGTTCAGCAATGTCCAAAGCCAGCTGGATGGCTTTCACTTCTGCAAACTGGCTAGATTCACCTTGTCCTTCAGTGGCTTCTGTAACTTGTTGTGTGGGACTCCACATAGCAGCTTTCCACCTTCGATGTTTTCCTACAAGACGACAGGATCCATCTGTGAACAGTGCATACTGCTTATCAGTCTCTGAAAGAGTATTATACAGTGGTGCTTCTTCAGCACGTTTTACTTTCTCCTCATCTGGAGACATCCCAAAGTCTTTGCTTTCTGGCCAGTCTGTAATCACCTCTAAGATCCCTGGACGGTTGGGACTTCCATTTCAAGCTCGTTGCGTGATCAAAGCAATCCATTTACTCCACGTAACTTCGGTTGCATGATGTGGAGAGGGAACCGTCCCTTTGAACATCCAGCTCAGCACCGGCAGTCGAGGTGCCAGGAGGAGCTGTGCTTCAGTACCGATCACTTTTGAAGCAGCTCGAACTCCTTCATATGCTGCTAGTACCTCTTTTTCAGATGGAGTATAGTTGGCCTCAGATCCTTTGTATCCTCGACTCCAAAAACCTAAGGGTCGACCTCGGGTTTCTCCTGGTGCTTTCTGCCAGAGGCTCCAGGTAAGTCCATTATCTCCGGCTGCAGTGTAGAGCACATTTTTAACATCTAGTGCAGTCCGAACTGGTCCAAAGGCCACTGCATGAGTTATCTCACGCTTAATTTGTTCAAAGGCTTGTCGTTGTTCAGGGCCCCACTCAAATTGGTTCTTTTTACGAGTCACTCGATAGAGAGGGCTCACAATCTGGCTGTAGTCAGGAATATGCATTCTCCAAAAACCTACAACGCCCAAGAAAGTCTGTGTCTCCTTTTTATTAGTAGGTGGAGACATTGCAGCAATTTTGTTGATCACATCCATTGGGATCTGACGACGGCCATCTTGCCATTTTATTCCTAAAAACTGGATCTCTCGTGCAGGTCCCTTGACCTTGCTTCGTTTTATGGCAAAACCAGCATCCAAAAGAATCTGAATTATTCTCTCACCTTTCTCGAAGACTTCTTTCGCTGTGTCGCCCCATACGATGATGTCATCAATATACTGCAAGTGTTCTGGAGCTTTACCTTGCTCCAGCGTGGTCTGGATCAGTCCATGGCAGATGGTAGGACTGTGTTTCCACCCCTGGGGCAAGCGATTCCACGTGTCCTGGACGCCTCTCCAGGTGAAAACAAACTGCGGCCTGCACTCTGCTGCTACAGGAATAGAGAAAAATGCATTAGCAATGTCCATTGTAGCATGCCACTTAGCTGCCTTTGACTCCAGTTCAAATTGCAGTTCTAGCATGTCAGGCACAGTAGCACTCAGTGGTGGCATAACTTCATTCAGGCCACGATAGCCCACAGTTAGTCTCCACTCGTCACTAGACTTAGGCACTGGCCAGACTGGGCTGTTAAAAGGTGAGCGAGTCTTACTTCTGGATCAACTGATCAAGTTCTGGATAGGAATCAAGGAGTCTCGATTGGTGCAATATTGCCGGCGATGCACTGTCGTGGTAGCAGTTGGCACCTGCTGATCGTCAACCATCAGCAGTCCTACAACAGAAGGATCATCTGAAAGACCAGGCAAATCAGACAGCTGTTCAATTTTCTCAGTGTCCACAGCTGTTGTTCCAAATGCCCACCTATACCCTTTTGGGTCCTTAAAATACCCTCTCTTGAGGTAGTCTATGCCAAGGATGCATGGAGCATCTGGGCCAGTCACAATGGGATGCTTTTGCCATTTTTTTCCAGTTAGGCTCATTTCAGCCTCTACAACAGTCAGTTCCTGGGATCCCCCAGTCACTCCAACAATATTGATGGATTGCGTTCCTTTATAATTAGAAGGAATTATTGTGCACTGAGCACCAGTGTCCACTAAAGCTTTGTACTCCTGGGGGTGTGTTGTACCAGGCCATCGTATTTGTACAGTCCAATAAACTCTGTTATCCCTTTCCTCCACCTGGTTGGAGGCAGGGCACCTCTAATTTCTGTTTTGCACAGTCTCTGGGTGTGAATTAGAGGTTCCTTCAAGAGCATCAGAATCTCTCCTGCTCCTTTTGTAAACTGGAGCAGCCACCTTCCTAGGAGTTTTTCCTTTGATTTCACGTACTCGTTCTTTGAGTTCTGAGATAGGTCTTCCATGACACTTATTCATGTTTTCTCCCTGCTCACGTAGGAAGAACCACAGTGAACCTCTTTTTGTGGGCTGCCTCTGTCCTCTCTCTCGAGATTGGAAACGCCTTTTCCTAACAGCTGAAACATAGGTTTGTGCAGGTCGTGAATGGTATTTGTCTTCTCTGAGTTCTTTGATCTCTTGCAATAGCTTTTCAAACCGGTCATCAGATTTTTCACACAGTTTCTCCACAGCAGAGACACAAGACCGTAGAGAACCAGCAAGGCTGTCCTCAAAGTCACGGAGTTGCTCAATCACTTCAGTAATATCTTGTCCACCTCTAGATGACCAGAGCATTCCTGCCAATGACTTAGCATATGCAGGTGATGCACTTTGTACAAATCTGCGCCACAGAGGTTGTGAACAATTGATTCTATCTGGGTCTGTTCCCTCTTGGCTGTTTGGTCCAAAATAGATGATCTCTCGCACAGCTAATTCTCTCAGGAACTGAATACCTTTCTCCATAGTATTCCATTTCCCTAACTTGGATATACAGTCTTCCTTGTAGGGAAATCTTACTTTCATAGCTGCCAGGAGTCGAGTCCAGAGAGTAGTGGCATTAGACTCTCTTGAAATTGCCCTATCAATGGTGGAATCTCTTGACAAAGATCCCAGCTGTCTGGCTTCACCACCCTCCAGTTCAATTGTATCTGCCCCATTGTCCCAGCATCGGAGCAGCCAGGTTAAAATATTCTCGCCTTCACAACGACTAAAGTCTTTTCGCAGATCTCTCAGCTCACCTGGAGAAAAGGACCGAGTGGTGGTCACTTCATCTCCTCCCTGTCCTGATGGTGCCCCTTGGGTTGATGTTGGCCCTGTGCCATCATCTGCTGCACGGGTAGTCTTTCTAGTGACTTTCTTACAACCAGCAACTGATGCTGATATGGGTTTACCATCATTTGATTCATTTCCAGAGTCTGAATGACTGTCACAGTGATCGCTATGGTTACAGCGGCAACAGTGCCCAGTGTGTGAAGAAGGGGGGGCTGCCTTTAAGGCTGCAGAATTATTGTTATCACTAGTGACCTTGGCAGAAGAACTCTACGGAGGAGCTGTAGCTTCAGCCTGCAAAGGCGTTGGGGGGGCAGCTTTCGCTGTTTTGCTCTTCCTCGAGCGGCCAGGAGTGCTTTTTGCTAAAGCTTCCGAAGACGCACCGCAAATCTCAGGACTAAAATGGGACGCAAACCTCCTGTTGAACGCCATTTCTCTTAACAGAAGCACAAACTGACACACATTCAGCAAACCAGATAACACCATCACAGTTCTATCAAAACTCCAAGGATATTCAAAGCTCTCTAAAACATTTGCGAACTGTCCTAGCGAAAAAACGAAAGTATTGTTAGTTAGCCTTTCTAAAGATTCGCTTGACCAATTAGCAAACACAGAGTCGTACTGCTCTTTAATCTCTCCTGGAGGATTTTCAAGGTAAAGCAGAAGCGAGTAGAAATTCATTAGTGGCTGCAGTATAATGAAATAAACCAGTGACAAACCACACAGTATCATCATGAGCATTGTCCAGTTCCTTGTTGTTATATAATGAATACTTCGATTTAAAAAGAAAGCCCAACACAGATATGGAATCAGTGAGCACAATGTAGAAAATAACTGATACAACTTATGCCATAACATCATTAAATCAATGTAGTTCACTTTGCTTGAATACAACCAAATAATATCCGAAGCAAACAGACGCGCGAGTATCACAACTCTATGAGTTGGCACCGTGCCAAGAAAATTGAAAGCTACATCAGAGCAGTACAAAAGCCAAAAATCTCCAGATTTACCCCTTTCTCTTGCCCCACGTTGGGCGCCAATTATCTGTCGAGGGTTAAGATTGCGGGGTGACAATAAAACCCTGGCAGATGTATTCTTAACCCCCTCTTCCCCCCCACTTCCCCCTTTTTGCCCCTCCCTCTCCCCCCTTCCACTCAGGACAGGCGATCGGGAGGGAAAAAGAAGGACAGAGAGAAGAGAGTTGGAAAAAATTGAAGATGTTTTACTAATGCTACTAATAAGAATAGAGAAAATAATACAAAACATACAAAACCAATCTTGAAAGTCTCAGCAACTGCAGAGCCGGCACCCAAAGTCCTGGATTAGACTCCACAGCCAACCAGAGCTGGGTTCAGTCTCTCACTAGGCCTCAGTTCACAGGGACGACTAGCAAGGTCCTCTCCTAATGTCGGCCATAGGGAAAAAAGGAAAAAAGGGACGAGATTCTTGTGATCTCCCATTTTATATGAAGTATTCACGTGAATGGAATGTTATACACAGTTGGTCAGCTGTTTCTCATCGCCCCTCTCGCGAGATGTCCATCCATGCTTATCAATATGTTTGCATTCCATTGCTAGGTTTACCAAAACATGTGTCTGGTTCTCCAGGAAAATGCAGTTAATATGAAGGCTGTAGCTGACAGGCAAAATTCACTGAAAGAGAAACTTGTTTTTAACAAAACCAGGACATTGGATCCACGCCCCATCACTCCAGGAGGTTCATGGATCCACCAGGTTCATGAGTGATTCCTGAGGACCATCCAAGTGTGGGCAGTGTAAGAGAGGAGCAGAGCAGGGTCAGCTCATGGGCCATGACTGAGCACAGCCACCCCAGCAGCAGCCGTTCCCCATCTCCCAGGCACAGCCATGCCCACAGCATGCAAATGGCACTGCCATACATCATTAGCCCAAGAGAGGCCTTTCCTCCTTCCATATTCCCAGGAAAATCTCCCTCCTGTTCCTCCTCCACCTGCAGACATCAACTGCTTTCCATTGCTGGGCTCAGACATGGCTGGAAGGGTTCACTGAAGCCATCAGCCATCTCATTGCTTCTCCCTGGCATGCCCTGACCTCTCCCACACCTACAATGGCCAATCACGGCTGCTCAGGCCTCCCGCTCTTCAGAAGACGCCTCGAGCTTCTTGGTTCTTGATGGTGCTTATTATAAACTTCCTCGCCCTCTCCAGAGTTCACGGTGAACTTTCTTGTCCATAACAGCCCTTTATGACGATGTCTTAGTAAACGGTTGTGTTTGTATGATCATTTGTGCAGAAAGGGCAGTCACAGGACAGCACCCAATATGTCAAAACTGATGCACAGTGAAATGCCGTAAAGCCCCGATGAGTTCCCCTTGTGTCGGTGTCTCTCCTGGAAGGAGTCTGTCCCGAGAAGGGGATCCAGCTCCTGCCACTCTCTGCAGAGGCACATGAGCAGTGTCCATCACCTGGGGACACAAAGGGTGACGTTTGCCAGACCACCCTTCATCTGAACCACTTAGATGTGTGCTTGTGGATGAGGTATGGAGCCTTATAGTGCCAATACCTATTTAACTGTCATTGCCAGAGGGGCGACCACACATGCAGAGTACTATTTTACACGTATTTAAATATAAGCATGTTAAACTTTTATTTTTCTTTTTAAAACCGTCATTCCCAGACAAATTACGCAAACACTTGAAGGATTACTCATGTCTTTTAACATGATTATCCTCAGAAGGCCACCAGCTTTGCTTCTCAGGAAATGGGATCCAGAGTCCAAGGGCAGGATGGTTTGGGCTCTGTGCTGGGATCTGGAAACTGAAACGTGCTCCCATCTCCCAGCCCCCTGCCCTCCTGAGTGAGGGTGTGAGACATTCTGCCAGCGAGGGCTGAACTCACAGCCATGACCAGTATCTTATGTCCAACTGCAGCCAACGGTGTCCTGCCAGCTCGGGATTGGAGCTTCCATTGCTGGACGTGTTTAAGAGACATGGAGATGTGGCACTTAGGGATATGGTTTATTGTTGGAGTTCTTATGTCGAGGTCTTATGTTTGAGTTCCATGTTCTTATGTGTCTTTTCCCAACTAAATGATTCTATAATGCTGTCATTCTATGATTGGAGTTTAAATATTTCAGTTCTCACTAACTGTAGCTTCTGTCCAGGCTGGCTCTTGTGTGGCACAACTGTCCTGGCTCTCCAGGCAGATTGGGCACTGGTGTGGTGCCTGCACTGGAAGTTTTTCCTTTCCTTGGGTAAAAGACTTGGGTCACAGATGTTTGAAGCTGTCCTGTCAAATACTGAGCAGGCTGAGCTTTGAAGCCAAGGGATGACAGTGACGTTTTCAAGGATGTTTTTGATAGTGGTACTATCACTAATAACAGCAACAGAAAATTCCCTATTCTTGGTTATGTTGATGAATTAAAGCTCTTTAATTTCCCTCCCAGCAGTCATTCTCACTTCTCACTTCTCAAAATACATCTTGCATCTCAGTAGTTGGCCTCTTCTACGAAGTTCTTGGAACAGTGCTTTCTCCCACTTCCACCTTTTTATTATTGAAAGAATACACTTCTTAGTCAGAACTTTTTCCCAAATCGTCCCTCTTCCATACATTTTCTCCTTTCTTTTTCTGGTGTGAGGGGCAGGTGGCATAGGAGAGTTGTTTCCTTTGTAGCCAATGAAAGCCAAGGAACAGATCCCAGCTAAGTGAAAAGGCACAAAGGAAGCCAGAATCTTTATGTGGTGTGCACTGACAATACATTGTTCCCTACATTTCTAATCTCTGAAGAACTGTGCAGCAGATATTGGATTTATAAGTCCCCTTCATCTGCCCTGTTTGGCACCATGTGAAATGGAACTAGCCCAGTCAAGAAGTTGGTGTGGATTCTCTTCACAGCCTGGAGCACCACATGGGTCAGGAGATGAACCAGGATGCTCAGTGAGGACTAAAACTTCTCAGTTGTTAAAGTTCAGGTGTTCCCTGGAATCTCAGCAGACAAGGCATGCCAATTGCTCGGTGCAAGGAGCTGGTCAAGAGCCTCGTCTCTATTTCTATAATGATGGATTTGCTGCCTGGCTGATGAGCAGACTCTGTACATGGATGCTGACACTGGGGCACTTGTAAATCAGCCCTGCACCTCAGGTGAATTATTCCTGTGGTCAGGGAGAACCTCAGAGCTCTCCCTAACTTGAAAATCACAGAATCACAGAATTAACTGGGTTGGAAAAGACCTCAGAGATCATCCAGTCCAACCCTTGGTCCAACTCCAGTCTGTTTACTAGATCATGGCACTAAGTGCCATGGCCAATCTCGGTTTAAAAACGCCCAGGGATGGTGAGTCCAGCACCTCCCTGGGCAGCCATTCCAATGTCTGACCACTCTCTCTGGAAAGATGCCTAAATTTCCCCAGGCAGAGTTGAAGCCCATGCCCCCTTGTCCTATTGCTGATGCCTGGGAGAACAGACCAATCCCCACCTGGCTATAACTGCCCTTCAGGTAGTTCTAGAGAGTGCTGAGCTCACCTCTAAGCCTCCTCTTTCCAGACTAAACAAGCCCAGCTCCCTCAGCCCCTCCTCATAGGGCTTGTGCTCAAGTCCTTTCCCCAGTCTTGTTGCTCTTCTCTGGACCCGCTCCAGCACTTCAATCTCTTTCCTGAACTGAGGGGCCCAGAACTGAACACAATACTCCAGGTGTGGCCTCCCCAGTGCAGAGCACATGGGAAGGATCACTGCCCTTGTCCTGCTGACCACGCTTGTTTGATACAGACTCTCCTCACTCTCCATGAGCTTTCCAAGATGGTGGAAGGTGGCCTCACTGGGACATGGTCCTGCTCTCCCAGCTCCTGGGATGCTGCCCCTCCTGTCCCATAGACTGGAAAGGATTGTGTTAGTTCCAATGACCCCTGACTTGATCCCCATCCACTGCTGGTTGTTCTCCAGATTCTCGTCTCATGTCAGAGAGGCCTGGGACACATTGCTGGTGAAGACAGAGGACAAGAGGACATGGAAATTCTCACCTCTTTCTCTTATTAAAGTCATCAGTCACCGCACAGTATTTTTGTTTCTCCTTTAACTGTTCCTGCAGTAGTAACAGCTCATTATGGGCCCTTGAGTTTCCATACAGGTCTAGACTGAGTTCTGATCTGGACTGTTGCTGTGCTTGGAGGCTGCTGTCCTTGCAGACCAGATGAACTCACTCCTGCCACCCTGCCTGGCAGTTCATTCCATCCGTATCACAGCTCTGTCTGCAGCACTGACAGCTCCAGCTCCCCCAGTCTGGTCCCTGGCTGAGGACATGGCCTCACATCTGGGCTGAACCACCCCAGCTGTGGCACCAGCCCAGCTCTGACCCGCCACAAGAAACCTGGTACCAAGTGTCCAAGAGCCCATGTGTGCAAAGGCTTTGCTGCAGAGCACAGACATGACATGGCCAAAGACTGATGAATGTCTCTCTAGACCTGGGAGTATAATCCAGAATAAAATGCCTGAACTCATTCAACTGAGGATATTCCTCCCCCAGCCTGGAGAAATAAAATCCTTTGCTGTAACATTCCTGGTGTCCTGTCTAATGATGGGACAAGAAAAGATGATTCTCATAGCAATTTAATTTTTAATATGAAGAATACAATGCTGGTGAGAAGTGTCTCTTCAGAGGAGAGAGAATCAACATCACTGATTACTTGAAGTTGTTTGAAAGGATGTGCCCCTGGAGCCCCAGGGACACCTGGAGGAGCCCAGAGGGGACAGAGAAAGGGACATCATGGGCTGCTCCTGTGCTGCTGAGCTGGGCTGGGCTCCTGGGACACAGGGAGCTCAAGGCAGCGGCAGCGCTGCAGAGAGACAGCTCTGCCCAGGAGCAGCTCCTCTGCACACGCAGCAGGGCTGAGGGCTCTGCCTGCAGCACCGAGGGCACAGGAGCCAGGCACAGAGAGGGAAAGGCAATGTGGGGAGTTGGTTGCTGAGGGCTCATTGAGAGACCAGTCTTCAAAGTCCTTAGATGGTAAGTCTCTGCATGTAGGACAATGCAGCTGCATTTCCTGGCAGAATCTCCTAAAGCTGGCACATGACACAGTTTGCAGGATCTGTCAGGTCTCTCTCACAATATTTCTCATGTAGAGGACAAGAACGCACTCCAGAGCAGGGCTTCCCTGATGCACTGTCAGAGGGACAGGGCATGAAGGCAGCTTCTGCTGAGGGTGATTGCACGGGGAGCCCCCAGGGGTGCCCAGGGCTGTCCTGCAGAGCAGGGTCCCTGCACCCCAGGGCTGTGCCGGGGCAGGGACTCTGCCGCCTGGCAGGGTCAACGCTCAGCCTGCCCGGGAGATCCCAGCAACACTGAGGGGAGAAACTGGGGGGGAAAGGAGCGACCCCTGGCAGGGAATGGTCCTTCTGCTGCTTGTGTACAGGTATTTCTTTGAAGATAAGGAGGTTACCTGAGTCTGTCCTTTCAGTTTCCTATTCCAAGACTAAAGTTGGGGGGGAGGCGGGAGGGGCATGTGTGAAATGATAAATGCAAAATGAGCTCTCATGCTTTAAGAAGTCACTGAGACTCCTGAACTGCAACTCTGAGTGATCAGTACATCTGCCAGAAGGCTCATGACATCCCTTCACCACCCCTCTGCCTGTGCACAGCACCTGCATCACTTTGGCTGGACCCGTCAGCCTTAGTCTGACCTGTCCAGTTTTCCAGCCTGCAAACAGGAAGATGCCCCCAGGCAGTGCCCTGTGAACAGGCAGGATCTGTAGGGCCAGGGGGAGGGCACAGAGGGTGGGATGGTCTGTGAGCACTGACAGGGAACAGACATGGACAGGGAAACACCTCCCAGGGGAGAATCTCCAGGCAGCAGGGAAATGATCAGAAATGAGAGGAAACCAAACACGGAATTGTTATGGGAGGGAGAACAGAGAAAAGTCCCTGTGACCCCCTGCAGGTCAGATCCCTCCTGTGAGCAGCCCCCTGGCCTCCTCTCCCACCCAGCAAAGCCTCTGCCCTCAGGGCCGGGGGCTCCAAGGCATGAGGCAGCTCCTGTGCAGTCAGAGCTGTAGTTCCTCTGCAGAGCACAGGGGCTGAGAGCAGCTGCCCGGCACTGTTGGTGTCTGGGAGGTGGCTGCACAGCTGGGGAAGGGGGACGCTGTCTGAGTGCCCGGCTGCCTCTGCCCTGGCCTCTCTCACACCCACCCTCACCGCATTTTCCTTCTTGCTCCCCTGCTCTGGGTCACTGCTGTTGGGATCTTGTTCTTGCTGTCAGGCTCTCTGGGGATGGCAGTTTCAGCTGCAGAGTCACAGCCTGATCTTGTGGGTCCTTTCCTGCAGGTGTGTCCATGGGCACACGTGTCCCAGCTTTGCTCTGACCTGTGGGCTGTGGGCAATGCAGTCTGTGGGGCTGGGCAATGAGCTGAGTCTCCCTCAATCAAATGCCATCATTAGGACTCTAGGCTGTTTCTTTGAGGTTTCCTTCCACGCTGTGAGCTTCCCTCCAGGATGCAAACCTGTCCTACACCATCGTTGTGTACCTGAAAGCCCCATGGAGAAGTGCAGAGATTCTGCAACCAAGAAAATGCTTTTTAGGAAAGGCTGAGACATGTTGTGGTTCCATCTGACACAGCTAAACCCCAGTTCTGGCCCCTGCCCCCCGTTCCCATGCCCCCTGCTGCAGAGCAGGGCTGACTCCTCCGCAGACAGTGGGCACAGGCCCTGCTCCTCATGGCACCTCCAGCCAGCACCACCCAGGGCTCAGACACCGAGCTGGAGGAAGGTCTGGAAAAGGACAAGGGGTGTGGAGCAGGGGAGAGTGTGTGAGAAATGGCTTTGATTTTGCTCAGAGAAGTCACTGATAACTTGTCACTGTCTTTTCCTCCTATGACAGGTTTCCCATGACCATCAGCAGCAAATGTCCAACAGCAGCTCCATCACCCAGTTCCTCCTCCTGCCCTTCACAGACACACGGGAGCTGCAGCTCTTGCACTTCTGGCTCTTCCTGGGCATCTACCTGGCTGCCCTCCTGGGCAACGGCCTCATCATCACCACCGTAGCCTGGGACCAGCACCTGCACACCCCCATGTACTTTTTCCTGCTCAACCTGGCCCTCCTCGACCTGGGCTGCATCTCCACCATTGTCCCCAAAACCATGGCCAATTCCCTCTGGAACACCAAGGCCATCTCCTTTTTGTGATGTGCTGCTCAGCTCTTTTTGTTTGTCTTCTTGATAACAGCAGAGTATTTTATGCTCACAGTCATGTCGTACGGCCGCTACGTTGCCATCTGCAAACTCCTGCACTACGGGACCCTCCTGGGCAGCAGAGCTTGTGTCCACATGGCAGCAGCTGCCTGGGCCACTGGGTTTCTCACTGCTCTGCTGCACACGGCCAGTACATTTTCACTGCCCCTGTGCAAGGGCAATGCCCTGGGCCAGTTCTGTGAAATCCCCCAGATCCTCAGGCTCTCCTGCTCACACTCCTACCTCAGGGAACTTGGGCTTATTGTGTTTAGTCTGTTAATCGGGTTTGGCTGGTTTGTGTTCATTGTGGTGTCCTATGTGTAGATCTTGAGGGCCGTGATGAGGATCCCCTCTGAGCAGGGACGGCACAAAGCCTTTTCCACCTGCCTCCCTCACTTGGCCGTGGTCTCCCTGTTCCTCAGCACTGTCATGTTTGCCCACCTGAAGCCCCCTTCCATCTCTTCCACATCTATGGTCCTGGTGGTGTCAGTTCTGTACTCAGTGGTGCCTCCAGCAGTGAACCCCCTCATCTACAGCATGAGGAACAGTTAACTCAAGGATGCCCTGTGGAAACTCATATCTTAGTGTTTTCTAAAGCAATAAACTGCCCATCTGCTTAGCCGTTTAAATGTAGCTAATTACAGGTCCAGCCTGTCATTCGGATTTTTTCTTGTTCTTAGTTGTTTTCTTATTGTGATAATGTTGTCATCCCCTTTCTAATTCACTGTCAGCTTTTCTTTTATAACTGTTGGCTGTGTAAATGAGGAGCCGTGCTCTCCTTGTCTCTAAACACAATAAAGGGCTCTTTAGTGACTTGTTTTTCACTATATCCTTCCTGCAAGGCCTTTTTAGAGCTGCAGGGACAGTTCCTGTGTTCATGGGAGGAGGGTAAAAGAGTCCATCCTGGCAGCCCTGCCAGGGAGCAGCAGCGCTTGTTCTTCCAGAGCTGTTCTGGTTCCACTCCCACACTCTCCTTCTCATCCCTGGTGTTGGTGCAAGGCCTGAGTGCTCTGGCAGCTTGGTCACCGTCCTGCTGTGTGTCAGTGCTGTGAGCGCAGGCAGGGACAGGCAATGGGCACTGCTGTGACAGAGCTGGCCCCAGAACAGCCTTTCCAGATAGAAAGGTGATCTCCTATGGGCAGGGCCTGAAGGTTTAGGTCTTCTTCCAAACCTTCTCTCAAGAATATACCCAAGAAACTGGCCCACAGATGAAACACCATTGTACAGCTGAACAGTGTGTGTGTGCAGGGCTGGCACACAGCAGTGTCCTCTCACAGCCAGGCTCCTGCCAGAGACCTGCAGGACCAGCAGAGCAGGGGCTGGGCTGTGCCCCTGTGCACTGGACACCCCATAGAAGGAGCCTCAATCACCATGGACTGACCCCTCACAACCACCATTTCCAGCACTGGCTTCTCACCCACAGAGGCTGTTTTCTCTCCATGGATGGACACTCAATGAATAGTTCAGTAATCCACGTTTGCTTTGTACAGATGAGATGTGAGCATGCACATCATGTACGTGAGGTGACATGAACCTGAGTGAGCATAAACACCATCAACTATTCCTTTCCATTCCGTGAAGGCCTGTGAGACAGACGAGGTCCTGAGGTCACTTCATATTGGGAGGAACAACCTATGGGAAATCACCTGCATGCAGTACTGGAATGTGCTTCCTTGAATTGTGATCCCTGTGTCCATTCCTCAGGACGCGGGACATCTCAGATGAGTGCAGAGCAGGTGACACACCACAGGGCTGAGGTGTCTCCCACCCCTTTGGAGCGGCAACAGGAGGCCAGAGGGACACTGTGACTCCTGCCTCTGTGTGTAAAAGGGACAGACTCTGTCTCTGAGCATCCCTGGATGCATAAGGAGTCCTGAGACCAACTCAGACATGGATGCCTGATGGAACCCTGGCATTTCTGTGTGTGACTCCAGGAACAAACCTCAGTGGCCCAGTGAGATTCATCTCAGCTGCTGGGACAGGCTCATTGCAAGTGCTCCTGTCTGCTCTGTCACCCTTGCCTGTGATTCTGGGTTGTGCTCTCAAAGTAAGACAAAGTGGTAAGAGGGTTTCCGAGGTCTTTGGAAAAGGCAGATATCGAACCCATCTGCATGAAAAGCATGAAGGAGAATTAACAGCTGGTCAACCTGCCACCATACCTGGAATTTTGCAGGGTCACAGACGTGGTGTTCCTTGGTGTCCTAGTAGCCAGATCAGTGATCTCTGGGCTGGAGATTTGGAAGCTGGGTGGGAAGTTGGCTGGACAATCAAGCCAAATGTCATCAGCGGTACAAAGCCCTCCGTGCAGCCAGTTACTAGTAGCATCCCTCAGTGACCAGCACTTGGACCAACACTGTTAAACATCTTTATTCTCCCTCTGTATGATGTGACGAGTGCACTTTCAGCTTCTCTGTGGATGATGCGTAGTTGTGAGGAACCCTTGGACAACCTCACCTGGTTAACCCTGCCTGGAGCAGGACAGTGAGACAAGTGAGACAAGGGCTCTCTTCAACCCTGAAGTTATTCTGCGATTCAATGAATCTTTCCCTTGGAGAGGATTTTGAAGGCAGAATAGGCAGAGGAAGAATAGAAAGAATAAAAGACAGAAAAGGAGTTCGAAATGTTGTCAACAAAAATACAGCAGTTCCTCTGAAGAGTGTTTTTCAACTCAAATCTCTAGTAGGGAATATAATTGATGAATTTGATAAAATAAGTGTACTTTTATCTGACTGGGTCCTAGGCCATAAAAAAGGTGATGGATAGTTATGGTATTATGAGTTCAGTTGTGTCTCAGACACTCATAATCCAGTCAGAATCCTGTGGCTGTGAAGGGGACAGTGAGGCCAGTTCTGTGTCTGGAGGTGACAGCCCAGCAGCAGGGACATGGCTGGGAAAGAACCTCTGCCTAAGTATGACAGATCCTACCCAGGAAGAGATCTTGGAGACAGGTTGTCACATCCATCGCACCTGAGAACATGATGGGACAGCAGCAGGGTCATGGTTGTGTGTATCAGAGAAGCTGAAAGGCCAGCAGCACTCATGAGATTTAGGAGATCACAGTGAGGTTACTTCTCTCTGGTCAAGTGCAAGATGACTAGAAGAATAACAGGTTGGGATCTCTGCTTGATGGGCAGTTTCTGAGGTGGTAAAGCTTCCAAAGGAGTGGGAAAAAGCAGCAGAGAAAAAAAAACAAAGCCACCAAGTGCAGATGTGGAAGTAGAGACTGGTTATCAGGAGGAAGAAATGTCACTGGAAGGGCAGTGCTGTAGGGCAAGAGCTCACTCAGAAGGAGTTGGATCAGCCCATGGTTTGTGTGCCAAAAAGGAGCCAGTGAGGATGCAGACACATCAGTGAAGGTGCAGAAATGCTGGGGTGAGAGCAGGTGGGGAAGCGAGATGGTTGTCTGCAGCCTGCAGGGAAAGAGGGGCAGGGGTAGGACCATGTAGAACAGCCTGTGATGGAGATGGCAAAGGGCGCTGTAAGGCTGGAAGGGACCCACAAAACCCAGGTCTCTGTCCCCTTGGCCATGGCAGTTGTCTCTGTGAAAAAAGTCTAAGAGAAGACATGTTGTCCTCATGGCACTGGGGCCTTGTTGCCTCCTTGCAGCCCCATGGGGAAGCTGGAAGTTGTACCAGTGTTGTCCTTCCCTTGGCCTTGCACACCCACATCCCACGGTCCCAGGAAGAGCTCTGAGTCATGTGTTTACATCTCATCTGTGCATGGACTTTTGACCTAGTGTTTCATAGAATCATAGAATGTCCTGAGTTGGAAGGACCCACAAGGGTCATCAAATCCAACTGCTGTCCCTGCACAGGACACCACACAGGTCACCCCGTGTGTCTGAGGACGTTGTCCAGTCTCTTCTTGAACACTGTCAGGTTGGGGCCATGACACCTCCCTGGGGAGCCTGTTCAGTGTCCAGCACCTCTGGGTGAAGAACCTTTTCCTCATGTCCAACCTGACCCTCCCCTGGCACGTCTTCCTGTCATTGAGTGAAGCAGGAATTTCAAGGATGTTTGAGGAGGTGTCTTTAAGATTTCAAAAGTCTATGTTCTATAAAGACAGAGGTTCAACTTGTGAAGCACACAAGGCTAAACCTAAATTAGTGTGATTTGTGTTTTCTAAACTCTGGGTACAGTCACTTAAGCGTATTTACAAATCTCCTTCTTGCCAATCTTCCCTTATCTTCCCACACCTACAATTAGTGTCATGCTCAGTACAAAGCTGGAGCTGACATTTCTGGCTGGTTAATTCAGATTTGCCAGGTACTTTGGTTAGTTTAGTTTGGAAGTTCCGTTCTGTTGGGAGATTTGAGTGAGTTTTTGTCTGTTCTGCCATTTTGCAGTTGGCCCTTGGGCCTTTTTGCTCTGTCTTGCTGGGATTGGTTGTTTGGGACCAAGGTGCTCCTTTCTCCAGGACTGGCTGTTCCGTGTGACTGGAGTTACGTGACAGATTGCACTGAGTATATTTTTTTAAATTTAATTTAGTTTGATTTTTTATATTTAATTTTAATTTTTAAATTTCATTTCATTTAATTATATACATAGTAGTAGTATATTATACTATTTTTATTGTCTTATTAAAATGCTATTTCTGAACCCACGGGTTTCTCCATTCCCTTTGGTTATCTTCCATATCGCACTTAATATATTGGGGGAGTACGTGAGCAGCTATTGTGGTCTTAGTTGCTGGCTGGGGTAGAACATTGAGAGGGAAAGATAGTAGTGGCTCAAGAACTCTTGAAAATCACTTTCCAAGATGATGGCACTTTTAAACCATCGAAACTGCAGTTCTGGAGGTCCAGAGTGGAGCTCAGGATCAAGAAATGTCATTCTGAGCGCAGTGCTGTGGTCATTCAGAGGGACTCTGGATCAGCCATGGCTTTGTGTTTCCAGGAACAGCTGGTGAGGATGGAGAGACAGCAGCACAGGTGGGGACACACTGGGCTGAGAACAAGGTGGGGAAGCGCATGGGGTGTCTGCAGCCTGTGGGGAAACAGCCACAGTTCTGGGACAGTGCAGGATGGATTGTGGTGGACACGGCCAAGGGCGCTGGCAAGGCTGGATGTCCCTGCAAGAGCCAAGGTCTTTGTCCCCTTGGCTATGGCTGATGTTCCTGCCAGCGAGGCCTAAGAGGAGACACATGGTTGTCATGGCCATGGCACCCATTGCCTCCTTGCACCCCCAGGGAGTGTCACACCATTGTCCTGCACTGGGCATCGCACTCCCCACAGCCCCAGGAAGAGCCCTGAGCCACACGTGAGGGACAGGATCTCCCTTCCCAGGGGCAGGGGCTCAAGGCTTGGCCATTGTCCTTCATCAAACAAACCAAGAGCTTTCTCAGCATCAGAGCTGCTGCACTTTGCCTTTGCCTGATGCAATCACTGCCTCCAATTATCTGCTCTAAGGAGTCCCTGGGGAGGCTTTGTCAGTAACAGCCCTCAGTGGGGCTCATTAATGCCTCATGGTACTTTGGAGTTTGTTCTGGCTTGGACTTCTTGAGCAGATTCCTCAGTCTGTCCTTGGTATCTGAGGTTCATGTACTCAGCACCAAATACACCATGGGGCTCATTAAAACACAGAAAGCCCTAACGAGCGATGTTTCTTTCCCTAATTTTTTTCAAATCTTCCAGACTTGCAGAACTAACTGGAGAGGTTTCAATGGGACACTTGCTGATGAAGGTTTCAAAGAAGATTTCATAAAGGAGGGTTTTTCTTTCAATGGTATTTTCTGTCATTTTTCAGTGTATGGAAGAAGTGACAGCAGCATTCTACACTGGACATTGATCCTGAGGGTCTCCTGAAGAAATCTGGACAGGCAGAAGAACAGTCCCTTGAGGCTGGACACTGTATGGGCAACCTGGCTCCTCACCCCCACCCCCAGTCTGCCGGTTCCCTCATTGGCCACCAGAGATTGCATCACTTTTCCTCCATCAGACTTCTCCACTGAGCTCTGCAGGAGATGCTGCAGCTCCTGTGCACCAGCTCCACCTGCTCTCCTGTGCAAACACTGCACAGTTCAATCAACAGCAAAACACTTTCCTCAGCTGTGTGTGTAAGTGGATCTGATGAGGTCCAGCATCCACAAGGGACACCCACACAAGAACTGCTTTAGACAGAGAGACAGGAGAGGATAGAAGTAAACACAATGAACGTGTTGACTGCCATGTTAATTAGAGCTCTGAAGAATGGGGCAAGTTTGTAACTCCCTGAAGCTCAAAGCAGAAACCAGACAGTTGAGAGGTCACTGAATGACCAAAGAGTAAGTGGAGGAGAAACCTGAGAGCACTGGGAAGGGCAAACATCCAGACAGTGCTGGAAAGTTGTCCTTGGACAGGGACACTTAATCAGGAGAGGTGGGAACTCCTGAATGACGAGGGAGATGAAATACTAGAGTGTTGGTAATAGAAGTACAGGGGAAGACCAATATTTCTTCTCCTTCCCTTGTTAAACTTCCCCATAATTCCCTTTTTGGCTTTTTTCTTTTAAATTTTAATATGTTAAAAAAAAAAAAAAAAAAAAAAGAAAATGACAAACCAAACAAAATAAACAAAAACAGCCACAATACAAAAGCAAAACAAAAACCAAACCAAACCACCAAGAACAACAACCAAAACCAAAACCCAACCCAACCAACGAACCAACCAAACAAAAAGCCCAAAACAAAACAACAACAAAAAAATAGTGGAGGTTTCCAGGCAGAGATCAGTCATCAGCTGTCTCAACATAAACAGCCAGGGCCATTTTGGGGCCCAGTGTACCTGAGGTGCAGGCCTGGGATTGACATCTCTCACACAGGACCTGGGGATAGCAGAGCACCTTGCAGTGCAGGTGGAGCCTGGGCAGGGGTTCCCAGGGCATCTACACTGGCACCAGGTGTTTGTGTCCCTGGCGCTGAAGACATTTGTGTCCTAGATCCATGCCCAGGTCTGGAGAACACTTTCCATTTCCAACAAAAGAAACAACACCAAAGAAAAATAAATTATGTCGACACCTTCCTTTGCTTTGGATCTTTGTCTTCACTTCTTCTTATTTTAATATCCATTGACATCAACTGGCATCTGATGGGCCTGCAGGCATGAAGCCAAGATCATGTTGTGTCTTCACAGAATCACAGAATCACAGAATCACAGAATCGACTGGGTTGGACAAGACCTCAGAGATCATCGAGTCCAACCCTCGATCCAACTCTAGTCTGTTTACTAGATCATGGCACTAAGTGCCATGTCCAACCTCACTTTAAAAACCTCCAGGGACGGCGAATCCACCACCTCCCTGGGCAGCCATTCCAATGCCTGACCACTCTCTCTGTAAAGAATTTCTTCCTAATATCCAGTCTAAATTTCCCCTGGCAGAGTTGAAGCCCATGCCCCCTTGTCCTATTGCTGACTGCCTGGGAGAAGAGACCAATCCCCACCTGGCTAGAACTTCCCTTCAGATAGTTATAGAGAGTGATGAGGTCACCTCTGAGCCTCCTCTTCTCCAGACTAAACAAGCCCAGCTCCCTCAGCCTCTCCCCATAGGGCTTGTGCTCAAGTCCCTTCACCAGTCTTGTTGCTCTTCTCTGGACCCGCTCCAGCACTTCAATGTCTTTCCTGAACTGAGGGGCCTAGAACTGAACACAACACTCCAGGTGTGGCCTCCCCAATGCAGAGTACAGGGGAAGGATCACTGCCCTTGTCCTGCTGACCACGCTTGTTTGGATACAGGACAGGACACCATTGGCCTTCTTGGCCACCTGGGCACACTATTGGCTCATGCTGGACTTCCTGTCCATTAGTACCCCCAGGTCCCTTTCTGCCTGACTGCTCTCCAGCCACTCTGCGTCCAGCCTGGAGCGCTGCAGGGGGTTGTTGTGGCCAAAGTGCAGGACCCAGCACTTGGCCTTGTTGAACTTCATCCCATTGGAATCAGCCTATTTTTCTAGTCTATCCAGATCCCTCTGCAGAGTCCTCCTGCCTTCCAGCAGGTCCACACTCCCTCCCAACTTGGTGTCATCAGCAAATTTGCTGATGATGGTCTCAATCCCCTCATCTAAATCGTCAATAAAGATGTTACACAGGACTGGACCCAACACTGACCCCTGGGGACACCACTAGTGACTGGCCGCCAGCTGGATGCGGCCCCATTCACCAGCACTCTCTGGGCCCGGCCCTCCAGCCACTTCTTCACCCAGCGTGGAGTGCACTTGTCCAAGCCACGGGCTACCAGCTTTTGCTCGAGTATATTATGGGAGACAGTGTCAAAGGCCTTGCTGAAGTCCAGATAGACCACATCCACGGCTTTCCCCTCATCCACCAGGTGAATCACCTGATCATAAAAGGAGATCAGGTTGTTCAGACAGGACCTGCCCCTCCTAAACCCATGCTGGCTGGGTCTGATCCCTTGTCCATCCTGAAGGTGCTGTGTGATTCCATTCAGGATGATCTGCTCCATAACCCTGCCAGGCACCGAGGTCAGGCTGACAGGCCTGTAGTTACCAGGGTCAGCTTTGCAGCCCTTTTTGTGGACTGGGGTAACATTGGCCAATTTCCAATCATATGGGACCTCCCCAGTGAGCCAGGACTGTTGGAAGATGATGGAGAGCGGCTTGGCAAGTTCTTCTGCCAGCTCCCTCATCACCCTAGGATGGATCCCATCTGGTCCCATAGACTTGTGAGGATCCAGATGGCTCAGTAAATCACCAACTGTTTCCTCCTGGAATACAAGGGACCTGTTTGGCTTCCTGTCTCTGTCAACCACCTCCAGAGGCCAGTTGTCCTGAGGGCCACCTGTCTTTCTGGTGAAAACCGAGGCAAAGTAGGTATTAAGTACCTCAGCTTTCTCCTCATCTTTGTTAACTATATTTCCCTCAAAGTCCAGCAGAGAATGGAGGTTTTCCTTGCCCCTTCTTTTGTTATTAACATATTTAAAGAAGGACTTTTTATTATCCCTGACAGAATTGGCCAAATTAACCTCAAATTGCGCTTTTGTTTCCCTGATTTTTTTCCTGCATGATCTAGCTATTTCCATAAATTCTTCATAAGTAGCCAGCCCTTTTTTCCACAGTTGGTAAAGTCTCTTTTTATTTCCGATTTCCTTCAGAATCTCCCTGTTTAGCCAAGCCGGTTGTCTTCCCCGACGGCTAGCCTTTCGGCACACTGGTATAGCCTGTACCTGTGCACTCAAAACCTCCTGCTTGAAGCATGTCCACCCCTCCTGGGCCCCCTTGTTTTTAAGCATTGTTTCCCAGGGTATGCTCTGAACTAGGCTTCTGCATAGGCAAAAGTCTGCCCTCCGGAAGTCCAGTGTAGAGGTTTTGTTAATGGTTCTCCCTGCATCTCTGAGTATTGAAAATTCTATTATTTCATGGTCGCTATGACCCAGGCAGCCTCCAACCACTACATCTCCCACCAGCCCTTCTCTGTTTGTAAACAGTAGGTCTAGTGGGGCCTTGCCCCTCGTAGGCTCATTTACCAGCTGATGAAGGAAATTGTCCTCTACACTCTCTAGGAACTTCCTAGACTGCCTCTTCTGTGCAGTATTGAGCTCCCAGCAGATATCTGGCAGGTTAAAGTCACCCACAAGAACAAGGGCTGTCAACTTTGAGACATCTGCCAGCTGCTTGTAGAATAATTCATCTCCTTCATCGTCCTGGTTGGGCGGTCTATAACAGACACCCACGAGGATGTCAGCCTTGTTGAACTTCCCTCTGATTCTGGTCCACAGGCACTCAACCTTGTCGCTGCTGACCTCAAGTTTAACAGAGTCGAGTGACTCTCTAACATATAAAGCCACCCCTCCACCTCTCCTACCCTGCCTATCTTTTCTGAAGAGCTTGTAGCCACACATAGCAGCACTCCAGTCATGAGAGTCATCCCACCATGTTTCTGTGATGGCAACTATGTCATAGCTTTCCTGCTGCACAATGGCTTCCAGCTCCTCTTGTTTGTTGCCCATACTGCGTGCATTAGTGTACATGCACTTCAGGTGGGCTGCTGATTTCACTCTTAATTTGGGCTTTCCATCCTTAGGCTGATCCTTGGAGAGCCCGGTTTCAATCCCTTCCCACTTCAAACCTAGTTTAAAGCCCTCCTGACCAGCCCTGCCAACTTATGGCCTATAGTCCTCTTGCTCTGCCTAGCACCCCATGTCCTCTGAACCTATCCTGCCCAGGACTCCTCACACTTTGCCCAGAGCGAGTCACACTGAGGTGTTGGCTGGTTCCCTGGCTGAGATGTTAGTTTAGATGGTCACCTACAGCACAGGTGGATCCTGCCCCGTCATCGCCTGCTCTGCTCCAGTCTGAAACAGAGCCCAACATCACAATGGGATCATGAGAGAACTGAGGTTGAAGGGACCTCAGGAGTCTGCAGTCCAACCTGTCACCAACTGGGTCACACTAAGCTGTTCAAGCCTTGATTCAATCAGAGCTTTAGCAGGAGTAGAGAAGTGATCATCCCTTTGTACTGGGCACTGGTGAGGCTGCACCTTGAATCCTGGGGTCAGTTTGAGGCCCCTCATGGCAAGGAAGACATTGAGGTGCTGGAGAGAGTTCAGAGGAGGGTGACAAGGCTGGTGAAGGGTCTGGAGCACCAGTCTTATGAGGAACGGTTGAGGGAGCTGGGGCTGTTCAGCCTTGAGAACAAGAGGCTGAGGGGAGACCTTGTTGCTGTCTACAGCTACCTGAAAGGAGGTTTTATCATGGAGGTTGTTGGTCTCTTCTCCCAAGTAGCAAGTGATAGGACAAGAGGAAATGACCTCAAGTTGCACACGGGGACGTTTAAATTGGATATGAGGAAAAAATTCTTCAGGGAAAGGGTTTTGAAGCAATGGAGCAGACTGCCCAGTGAGGTTCTGGAGTCACCATCACTGAAGGTGTTTAAAAGACATACAGAAGAGGTTCTTAGGGACATGGTTTAGTGCCAGATTTAGGTTATGGTTGGACTCGATGATCTTAAGGGTCTCTTCCAACCACAATTATTCTACGATAAGTCATGTTTGCTATTTTCTTTCTCAGAGGACCATGCAGCCTCCCTGAGAGCCAGGACTTTTCTGAGGTGTTGGAGAGATGTCTCACGGTCACACCAGCCAGTTCCACCAGCCCCTGTCTGTCCCTTCCCAGACCAAACCTTTTCTCCATAAGGCAACCTTCCAGGCGAGTTTCTGGGACACAGCAAATGCTGTCCAGGTCCTCTGGGCCTGTTCAGAGAGAACAGCTTGCCAACATGGTGATGGCCTCCCTGTGCACCTCAAAGCTTTCCTGACCATTTTTCTCCATGTCCCGCTTGTACCCAACCTTTCTGGTCCTTAAGCTTTACATGAGGGGATTGAGCAGGGATGTGGGGAAGGTGTAGAAAAAATGGTTTGTCAAACTGTCTTGGGAGGGCTGTTCTGGGCATCCCACAGTCCAGGATGAGGGTGCTGGAGAAAACAGTGGCATTGATGAGAGGTCCAGGTGGAGAAGGCCTTGTGCCTGTCTACACTGGGGTAGAGAGCAGTAATGCATTCAATGGGATGCCCATGTGACCAGGAAGGGGACAAATGGCTCTGTAATGCCTTCCATCCAGTTCTTTACCCATCGCAGATACACCATCCAGGCCATGAGCTGCAGCTTCTCCAGGAGATGCTGTGGGACACGGTGTCAAAGGCTTCACTGCATCTAAGGACACAACACCCACAGCCCGTGTGGCGGATTCACTCCCCACAACAGACTTTCCCTCATCTGCTCAGCCGGTCACCTTGTCACAGAAGGAGATCAGGGTGGTCAAGCAGGACCTGCCTTTCATCAAGCCATGCTGATTGGGCCCCATTGCTCATCTCGTGTGTGTGATCTCACAGTCCTTTCCCAGCCATGTTCCTGCTGTTGGCCAATCCCCTGCAGAGACAGAAGTGACCTCACAGTGCCCTCCACACCCATTGATTCCTACTGGACTATGAGTTCCTGAGACACAGTGACCACATGACGTCGTACCCACCTCACCCTCTTTGTGGTCCAGTGTGTGAGCAGATCAAACTGAGCTGCTTTCATGAAATGTATCTAATAGATTCGTATCAAGGGTTTGAGTGGAGAAACGTTCCTCAGAGGAGCTGCTGTATTTACTCTGAGACATTTTACATCTCTGCTTCTGCCTTTTTTTCTTCTTCCTATTTCTATTCTGACATGAAAGAGCTCTCCAAGGAAAAGATTCATGGAATCCTACACTAACACAGGTCAGAAGAGACCCCTGAACACCATCTCTGTCCCACTGACCTTTATGGCACCCCAAGGAATAGCTGATAGCATTTGTGCTCCCTTGGGTTCATCTCACCACATGAACACACTGGGCATGCACATCATGTGTATGTTTGCAACTCATCTGCACAATGAAAACATGGACTTTTGACCTAGTGTTTTATAGAATCATAGAATGTCCTAAGTTGGAAGGACTCAAAGGATCATGGAGTCCAACTGCTGTCCCTGCACAGGACACCCCACAGGTCACCCTGTGTGTCTGAGGACGTTGTCCAGTCTCTTCTTGAACACTGTCAGGTTGGGGCCGTGACACCTCCCTGGGGAGCCTGTTCAGTGTCCAGCACCCTGCGGGTGAAGAACCTTTTCTCATGTCTCTCTGACCCTCCCCTGACACACCCTTCTTCCATTCCCTTGGGTATTGTCATTGGTCACCACAGAGAACAGATCATTACCTTCCCTTCCTTCTCCCCTTGTGAGGAAGCTGTAGCCACCAGGAGGTCTCCTTTGAGTCTTTTCTTCAGCTCTGATGCTCAGAAACCACTTGCTTTGCTTTCTGAAGCAGAAAGGAGAAGCCATGAGCTCCAGGCAATGGGAAGGGCATCCTGTCCCTCACACACGGCTCAGGGCTCTTCCTGGGACCGTGGGATGTGGGTGTGCAAGGCGCAGGGAAGGACAACAGCTTCCAGCTTCCCCATGGGGCTGCAAGGAGGCACCGAGGCCCCAGTGCCATGAGGACAACGTGTCTTCTCCTGGGCCTCAGTGGCAGAGACAACTGCCCTGGCCAAGGGGACAGAGACCTGGGTTTTGTGGGTCCCTTCCAGCCTTACAGTGCCCTTTGCCATCTCCACCACAGGCTGTTCTACACGGTCCTACCCCTGCCCCTCTTTCCCTGCAGGCTGCAGACACACATCTCGCTTCCCCACTTGCTCTCACCCCAGCATTTCTGCACCTTGACTGCTGTGTCTGCACCTTCACTGGCTGCTCTTTGGAACACAAACCATGGGCTGATCCAGCTCCCTCTGGGTCACCTCTTGCACCACAGCACTGCCTTTCCAGTGACATTTCTTACTTCTCATATTCTGTCCCCTTCACAGCCACATGATTCTGACTGGATTATGAGTGTCTGAGATGCAACTGACCTCAAAACACCGTACCCCTCCATCATCCGCCGCGTGGCAATGCGCCACGCAGGGATCAGCAGCTGCTGCGGCTCTTGGCTGACAGGGTTTATACCTGAGCCTCCCTCCATTTTTGGGCCCCAGAAACCCAGTGCAGAATAACTCGCATCTGAGACGAAGCTCTGAGCGGGTGGATTTCTTCTCAAGACCAGCACTGCTTGCAGCGCTCCTCCCCGGTGTCTCAGGCCTGAACGTGCTCTCGTGATGCTGGAAGCCTTGTGCAGAGATGGATCATGGCTCAGATTTCCAGCAAGGGAGCGAGCAGCCGGCTCGTCCTGACTTGGAAGACCCTCGGTGGAGGTGAGGGACCACATGTGGGCTTGGACGGTCTCGCCTGTATCAGCTCATGTAGGTGCTCCAAAACACCCCTGCAATGGGGAGGTTCCTTATGAGATGAAAGGGATGCCGTATGGTGCAGGTCAACCAGGCCAAGTCAGCAACAGATCTCAAATGTTCCAAGTCCTGGACTGGAATTGGAGACAGGCGGGTGGGAAGGGAGCCTGAGGGGGATCCAGCCAAACTGCCGGCTTGCGGCAGCACCAGCCCAGGGCTTCCCGCAACCAATGCCGGGACAGCCCGAGGACAGAGATTTCCTGCAGCCTTCTTTGTCCCGAGGTGGAGCAGAAACAGATGAGCACAGGGGGAAAACTGTCATTTTTTTTTTAATGGGCTTTATTGATTTCTGAAAACAATCCAAGGCCGAGCAGAGGCTGGCAGCATCACGTCCTCAGGGCAGGTGAACGCCGCTGTCACCGTGCATGCACCCATCCCTGGCGTGGCACCCTCAGACGCTCCCTCTGGACGCTGCACAGGCTCAGGACCAGTCGCATGTCCAGGCACCCGCGTGGCGCTGGCAGCCGGGCTCTACTCCTCTTGCTGTCCCGCGGTGCAGCTGCAGCTCCTCGTCAATGGGCATCTTGGGTCTCATCTACCACAGAGCTGCGGCGAGCACACAGGGGAGCTGCTGCCTCCTGAGAAGCTGCTCCTTAAATACCCCCACGGTCAGGGCGGGGACCCCCGTGTCACAATGGCTCTGGTTATGACGTCACAGAGCCCGGCCGGTTGCCATGGACACACCCACCTCCGGGCCCGGCTGGGACTGGCTGTGCGCGGCGTGGGGCAGCCCCTGCGTGACGGAGGAGGGAGCAGAGAATGGCGAGGGAAGCTGTGCCCAGCACACAGGACCCTGTCCCCCAGAGCTTTGCTCAGAGACGCTGCTGCCTGCTCCGCTACACCTGCAAGAATCCGCATTCAGAGCTTGTTGGCAGGACAAGCCAAGGGCCACTCTACAGCCTCACCGCACTGATTCTCTGTTTTTGTCGTGGTCTGATCGTGGGGAGACAATCAAAACCGTGGGAGAAGGTTTCCCTTCACCCTTTTTCCCCCTTCGCCCTTCAGGCCACAGTAGTCTACAGTTAATCTCCACTCATCGCTGGACTCGCACACTGGCCAAATTGGGCTACTGAAAGGTGAGCGAGTCTTACTGATCACACCCTGGCTTTCCAGTTGACGAATCAATTTCTGAATAGGAATCCAAGAGTCCCGACTGGTGCGATACTGTCGACGATGCACCGTTGTGCTAGCAACTGGCACCTGCTGATCGTCAACCATCAGCAGTCCTACAACAGAAGGGTCATCTGAAAGACCAGGCAAATCAGACAGCTCTTCAATTCTCTCCGTGTCCATAGCTGCTGTCCCAAATGCCCACCTATAACCTTTTGGGTCCTTAAAATACCCTCTCTTAAGGTAGTCTATGCCAAGAATGCACGGAGCGTCTGGGCCAGTCACAATGGGATGCTTTGGCCATTTTTTTCCAGTTAGGCTCATTTCAGCCTCTACAACAGTCAGCTCTTGGGATCCCCCAAGTCACTCCAAAAATACTGATGAGTTGTGTCGCCTTACAGTCTGAAGGAATTATTGTGCACTGAGCAGCAGTGTCCACCAAAGCCTTGTACTCCTGGGGGTGTGTTGTAGCAGGCCATCTTATGTGTACCATCCAGTAAACTCTGTTATCCCTTTCCTCCGCCTGGCTGGAACCAGAAACTCATGCAAGAGGATAACTACTGAGATGTAGTTTTGAGAAGTGAGAATGACTGCTGGGAGGGACACTAAAGACCTTTAGTTCAGCAGCATAACCAAGAATGAGGAGTTCCCTGGTGCTGTTATTAGTGATAGATAGTGCCACTGTTCAAAACCATCCTTGAGAATGTCTCTGTCCTCCCTGGGCTCCAAAGCTCATCCTGCTCAGATTTTGACAGGATTGCTGCAAACCCCTGTGACCCAAATCTCTACAACTGTCTCTGCTCAACAGTCTTTTATCCCAGGAAGTGGAAAACTCCTAATGCCAACACCAACCCAGTGCCCAACCTGCCTGGAGAGCCAGGACAGTTGTGCCACACAACAGCTGCCTCTGAGGGAAGCTGGAAATGATGGGAACTGGAATAGTTCCAACCCAAATCATAGAATCATAGCAATATAGAACCATATAATCATAGAAATATTTAGGCTGGAAAAGACCCTTAAGAACATGGAGTCCAACTGTCAATGAAACACTGCCAAGTCCACAACTAAACCATATCCCTCATCGCCACATCTCCACATCTTTTAAACACCTCCAGCAATGGAAGCTCCAATCCCGAGCTGGCGGGACACCGTTGGCTGTAGTTGGACATAAGATACTGGTTATGGCTGTGAGTTCAGCCCTCGCTGGCAGAATGTCTCACACCCTCACTCAGGAGGGCAGGGGGCTGGGAGATGGGAGCACGTTTCAGTTTCCAGATTCCAGCACAGAGCCCAAACCATCATGCCCTTGGACTCTGGATCCCATTTCCTGAGAAGCAAAGCTGGTGGCCTTCTGAGGATAATCATGTTAAAAGACATGAGTAATCCTTCAAGTGTTTGCGTAATTTGTCTGGGAATGACGGTTTTAAAAAGAAAAATAAAAGTTTAACATGCTTATATTTAAATACGTGTAAAATAGTACTCTGCATGTGTGGTCGCCCCTCTGGCAATGACAGTTAAATAGGTATTGGCACTATAAGGCTCCATACCTCATCCACAAGCACACATCTAAGTGGTTCAGATGAAGGGTGGTGTGGCAAACGTCACCCTTTGTGTCCCCAGGTGATGGACACTGCTCATGTGCCTCTGCAGAGAGTGGCAAGAGCTGGATCCCCTTCTCGGGACAGACTCCTTCCAGGAGAGACACCGACACAGGGGGAACTCGTCGGGGCTTTACGGCATTTCACTCGGCATCAGTTTTGACATATTGGGTGCTGTCCTGTGACTGCCCTTTCTGCACAAATGATCATACAAACACAACCGTTTACTAAGACATGGTCATAAAGGGCTGTTATGGACAAGAAAGCTCACCGTGAACTCTGGAGAGGGCGAGGAAGTTTATAATAAGCACCATCAAGAACCAAGAAGCTCGAGGCGTCTTCTGAAGAGCGGGAGGCCTGAGCAGCCGTGATTGGCCATTGTAGGTGTGGGAGAGGTCAGGGCATGCCAGGGAGAAGCAATGAGATGGCTGATGGCTTCAGTGAACCCTTCCAGCCATGTCTGAGCCCAGCAATGGAAAGCAGTTGATGTCTGCAGGTGGAGGAGGAACAGGAGGGAGATTTTCCTGGGAATATGGAAGGAGGAAAGGCCTCTCTTGGGCTAATGATGTATGGCAGTGCCATTTGCATGCTGTGGGCATGGCTGTGCCTGGGAGATGGGGAACGGCTGCTGCTGGGGTGGCTGTGCTCAGTCATGGCCCATGAGCTGACCCTGCTCTGCTCCTCTCTTACACTGCCCACACTTGGATGGTCCTCAGGAATCATCCATGAACCTGGTGGATCCATGAACCTCCTGGAGTGATGGGGTGTGGATCCAAATAGGGGATTCGAGTAAGTTTTAGAGTGGGACATTGAGGTGATTGGTGACCATTGCCAGGTGTATGAAAGAAGCTGGATGAGCTGTGAGGAACTCACAGGCATTTCCAACTCCACAGAAAACCAGAGACTTGCAGTTAAAGCAACAGCACTTGACATAAAACTCACCCCCAAAACACAAAACACTCACACTGACCACAGGAAAAGCCTTGAAAAACATTGGAGAAAGATCTACCAGGTCCCAGGGGTCAGGGCTCAGCCATTCTGGTGATGAACAAGCATCAAGGGCTGACATGGCATCAGAGCCACCTCCACATGGCCCTCACCACCTGGAACCACTGTCTCCATGTCTTTCCTTCAGCAGACTCCAGGGACAGGGACCTGCAGTGGTTGTTTCCTTCACAGCTGTGTCAAGTGATGGCCCTTCATGGAGTCCAAACACCCTCAGAAACTTGGGGTTTGCTTCTGCCTTTCACTTCATTGGAGGTTTGTTCATTCTCTCTGTATCTGCAGTTCAGGCTCATGGCACCAGAGGGCTCATGGACATCTAAAATGCTCTTACAAGCCAAGGCTCTGTGCATCATTTTCCTAAAGGCTTCAAGTCTGGTGTGGATGATTAGGGAGATTTCAGGAATAACCAAACACAGAGCATTTCCATAATAAATAGCAATTAATCCAAATTTCTTCTATTTCCTTCCCTCCCTTTCCAGAACAGGTGGTCTCAGCAGCCTCCAGTTCATATTGGTGTGGAGCATCTCCTAATAAATACTGAATATGTCACAAAATGGGTTGCCTAAATCACAATGTGAGTGAGGAGAGAGGCCAGGACACCTCGAGAGGAGTCACACTCCTCTGGACCAAGAGGTGGGTGTTCCTGGGAATCTCAGGTGCCACAGCACAGTGATGCTTGTGTTCAGGCAGCTGGTCAAGTGACCCATCTCCTGTTCTGTAATGGTGTTTGAGTTTGCTCAGGTCACCCCTGACTTGAGCCCCATCCACTGCTGGGTGTTCTCCAGACTCCTGCCTTCAGGAGCCAAGTCCCAGGAGACCTTGCTGGTGAAGACGGAGGAAAAGAAGCCATGAAGAACCTCAGTCCCGTCTGATTCTACTCTTCTGAAGTTCAGCAGCAGGCCCACGTTCACCCTGTCTATTCTCTTACTGCAAGTGAAGCTTAGTCAGCTCATCTTCCAAGGTGACGGTGACCACAACCCCTCCCCTCCCCTTGCCTTGAAAAATCCTAGTCGCTGCCCTCCAGATGCAGGGAGGAGCAACCAGCTTGTGTAGCGGGTGAGTCCCACCCACACTGTGCTGCAGCAGCGGGTGTGGTAGCTTGTGCAGCAGGGTGCAGAGAGCACTTGTCGCTTGTCAGCCCCTCTAACTTATTGCCAGCATCCCAGACTGCTGACGACCATGGTCGCCTCCAGGAGGAGAGTTTGTCCCAAACAGACTGTGGCTACGCAGACTGAGGTTCTGTCCCGAATGGTGGCTGTTCCAGTCTCCATCTGCAGGGAGTGCCAGAGCCTGCTGCTGCCGGGGCAGGGAGGCCAGCACTCCACCTGTGTGAGGTGTGAGCAGGTGCAAGGTCTGCTCCACATGGTTATGAAACTTAAGGAGGAGGTTGAGACGCTGAGGACCATCAGGGAGTTTGAAAGGGACATGGACTGGTGGAGTAACACCCTGACGTGCCAGTCAGAAAGGTCCCAGGGAGGTACCCCCCAAAAGGAGATGGACCTCCTGCCCTCTCGGACAGAGGCCGAAGTCCTGAGACGGCCCCACCCTTGTTGCTGTCGGGCAGAGGTAGGGGACCTAAAAGACGACGAGCGTTGGAAGCGTATTCCGGGTCAGTGTCACGGGCAGCCGCCCTTCCTGCCTGCTTTGTCTCCCCAGGTGCGCCTCCGTGATAGCTTTGAAGCCCTGGATCTGGAAGAAGAGGTAGGTGAGGAGGCGGTGCCAAGCCTGCCTACAAGATCCCATAGGAAGAGGTGCTTGACGTCACAACTTAAGACTGCCTCTGATAAGAAAGAAAGAAGGGTGATTGTCATAGGAAATTCCCTTCTGAAAGGAACAGAGGGTCCAATATGCAGAGTTGACCCTCATCGTAGGGAAGTTTGTAGTCTACCTGGAGCCCGGATCAAGGATACCGCTAGACAGCTCCCCAAACTGGTGCACCCGACAGACTACTACCCGCTGCTGCTCTTCCAGACAGACGGGGAGGAAGCTGCTTCCCCTAGTCTGAGGGGAATGAAGAATGATTTCAAGGTCTTGGGGAGGATGGTGAAAGACTCAGGGGCTCAAGTGATCTTCTCTTCACTCTTTCCATCTTCAAGTGATGATGTGGGATGGAAAAGGAAAATTCAGTCTCTAAAGAGTTGGCTCCAAGACTGGTGCTACAGGCAGGGCTTTGGATTTTTTGATAATGGTTGGTTTTATAAGACACCAGTCCGGACAGTGTCATGCATGCGGGAAAGGTTTATCTCGCAGGGGCAAAAGGATGCTGGGGCAGGAATTAGCTGGGCTCATTTGGAAAGCTTTAAACTAGGCTCAAAGGAGGATGGGGTTGTAGCTGGGCTTGTCCCAGTCGGGCAGCATTTTAAAACTGATGAGGACCGGGTGGCCTCCTGTGCTCCTGGGGAGAAATCGGTGTGCTCTGCTCACTCCCTGAAATGCCTGTACACCAATGCGCGCAGCATGGGGAATACGCAGGAGGAGTCAGAATCCTGTGATCGGTCGGGAGATTATGATCTGGTGGCAATTACAGAAACATGGTGGGACAGTTCACATGACGGGAATGTGGTCGTGGATGGCTATGCCCTTTTCAGGAAAGACAGGCCGGCCAGGCGTGGTGGTGGAGTTGCTCTCTATGTGAGAGAGCAACTACAATGTACTACATTCTGCCCAGGAGTGGATGACAAGCGAGTTGAGAGTGCATGGGTCAGGATCAAGGGGCAGGCTGGCAGGGGTGACACTGTTGTGGGCATCTGTTACAGGCCACCAGATCAGGCTGAGGAAGTTGATGAGGCCTTCTATGGGCAGCTGAGAGTGGCCTCGCAGTCACAGGCCCTGATTGTTGTGGGTGATTTTAACTTCCCTGATGTTTGCTGGAAGGACCATTCAGCCAGCCAGCCACAGGCCAGGAGGTTCCTCCAGTGCCTTGATGAGAACTTCCTCATGCAGATGGTGGAGGAGCCGACTAGGAGAGGTGCACTGCTGGACCTCATCCTCACTAACAAGGAGGGTCTGGTTGAAGCAGTAAAGGTTGAGGGCGGCCTGGGTTGCAGTGACCACGAGATGGTGGAGTTCAGCATCTTGTGTGGCAGGAACAGAATAGTGAGTAGAATTGCAACCCTGAGCTGTAGCAGGGCTATCTTTGGCCTTTTCAAGCAACTGCGGGGGGAAATCCCATGGGCAAGACTGCTTGAAGGAAAAGGGGCCCAAGAGAGCTGGACTGCATTCAGAGATTGCTTCTTCCACGCTCAGGATCAGAGCATCCCCACACGTAGGAAGTCAAGGAAGAGAGCCAGGAGGCCTGCGTGGTTCAATAGAGATCTGTTGGGTATGCTCAAGCAGAAGAGGAGAGTTTACAGGTCATGGAAGCAGGGGCTGGCCACTTGGGAGGAATATAAGGCTGCTGTTAGAGGAAGTAGGAAGGCAGCTAGGATAGCCAAGGCCTCCTTAGAATGACAGCTGGAGAGAGGGGTCAAGGACAGCAAAAAGAACTTTTTCAAATACATAGCAGATAAAACTAATACCAGAGACAATGTAGGCCCACTGAGGAATGAGGTGGGTGCCCTGGTGGCAGAAGATACAGAGAAGGCAGAATTACTGAATGCCTTCTTTGTGTCTGTCTACTCTGCCGGAGGCTGTCCTGGGGAGCCCTGTGCCCCTGAGACCCCGGATGAAGCCAGGTCAATGGAGGAGTTTGCTTTAGTCGAGGAGGACTGGGTTAGGGAGCAATTAAACAGTCTGGACATCCATAAATCCATGGGTCCAGATGGGATGCATCCGCGGGTGCTGAGGGAGCTGGCTGAGGTCATTGCTGGACTGCTCTCCATCATCTTTGCCAAGTCTTGGGAAACGGGAGAGGTGCCTGAGGATTGGAGGAAAGCAAATGTCACTGCAGTCTTCAAAAAGGGCAGGAAGGAGGACCCGGGTAATTATAGACTGGTCAGCCTCACCTCTGTCCCTGGGAAAGTAATGGAACAGCTTGTCCTTGGTGCCATCTCAAGGCATATCAAGGATAAGAGGGTTATTAGGGGCAGTCAGCATGGCTTCACCAAGGGTAAGTCATGCTTGACCAACCTCATAGCCTTTTATGAGAATGTAACAAGGTGGATGAATGATGGCAGAGCAGTGGATGTGGTCTACCTTGACTTCAGTAGAGCCTTTGACACAGTCTCCCACAGCATCCTCACAGCTAAGTTGAGGAGGTGTGGTCTGGACAATAGTGAGGTGAGTTGCAAGGTTGCAAACTGGCTGAAGGGGAGAAGCCAGAGAGTGGCAGTCAATGGTGCGGAGTCTAGTTGGAGGCCAGTATCTAGTGCAGTGCCTCAGGGGTCAGTACTGGGGCCAGTATTATTCAATATATTCATTAACGATTTGGACGAGGGAATAGAGTGTACTATCAGCAAGTTTGCTGATGACACTAAGCTGGGAGGAGTGGCTGACACGCCAGAAGGCTGTGCTGCCAGCCAGCAGGACCTGGACAGGCTGGAGAGTTGGGCGGGGAATAACCTGATGAAATTCAACAAGGGCAAGTGTAGAGTCCTGCATCTGGGCAGGAACAACCCCAGGTTCCAGTATAGGTTGGGAACTTACGTATTAGAGAGCAGTGTAGGGGAAAGGGACCTGGGGGTCCTGGTGGACAACAGGATGACCATGAGCCAGCACTGGGCCCTTGTGGCCAGGAAGGCCAATGGCATCCTGGGGTGTATTACAAGGGGGGTGGTTAGTAGGTCAGAGAGGTCCTCCTTCCCCTCTACTCTGCCCTGGTGAGACCCCATCTGGAATATTGTGTCCAGTTTTGGGCCCCTCGGTTCCCTACATCAGCCCAGGTGAGCACACAAACTCTGCCTACGCAATTTAATGCGTCAGCAGATTAACCAGGGGCTCCCAGAGCTCCGTCCACCCACCGCTGACTCCACGCGTCCGGGCAGAGCAACTCCCAGCCAAACGTGCACCCGCGCAGACCGACGCTTCCCACAACGTTAGAGACCACGTGACGGCCACGGCACCAAAAACACTCCGCAACGAAAACGACGCTCCGAGACCAGACAGGCATCCATCCAAATCATCTACGGGGAGGCAGCGGTCAGGCGAGGAGCCTCTCCTATAACCCCAAGTGAACAAGGAGCCCAACGTCACGGCTCCTGACCAGACGGCGGCACCGCCACAACCGAGCAGAGGCGGCGCAACCAGACGAGAAGCTGCTGCAACGTCTAAGAACTTCTTCCCAGCATCTTGAAGTTCCAGTCCTGAGATTGGATGCGTAGAGAGCACAGCCGCCGGCACAGCCCATGACAACGCCACAAACGCCACTGACCAGAAACGGCCGACACGCAAGAACCCTCCACACTTTCGGCTGCTGATGCCCGAAAACCAGCGTCCAATGGGCGCTACGCCGGTCGGCACCGGCGTTCCAGATCCCGGGACGGCACCCCAGGTGCCTTTCGTGTCCCTCGAACGCAACGAGACCCCAGCATCGTCTGACAGGCGCAAGGCAGGCTTCCCGAGCTACACCACAACGCAGACACAGGCTGGAGCTGCCCTGCCCGGCACACGCTGGCATCGCTCTGTAAAGGTTCCCGGGCCCTTTCCCCGCGCCAAGGGGACGGTTCCTAGACGGCCCTTTCCCTTGTCAGAACTAAACCCCCCGTCCCTGCCATTCCCAGCCCCTTCCCAGCCCCCGTGCCTCCACTTAGCTTTCAGAGGGCCAAGGGACTGAACCCGTCTTCAACAGAGGAAAACGCCACGTGCGCGAAGCGCCGTCTTCCTGCATCGCCGGCTTCCTCTTCAGCGTCTACAGGAACACGAGAAAACACACGCTCACTAAGCCGTGCCGGCACACGGCGTCGTGGGGTAAATGCCGACCCCTTCCGCAACACCCACCTCCTGCTAAGTTCCACGGCGTTCCGTTCGGCGCGTTGTGCTGCGGGCGCGGTCACCGACCCTCACCGCTCGAGGCGCCTAAGACGGCGAGAAGCGAAAGAACTGCAGTGCCTGGAACGAGTCGCCGGCCCCACGCTCCTCCTCGCCCCTAGCCCGGCTCACTGCAAATGCTCCTCACAGTCCAAAGGGCCCACAAAGCGCCTGCGAAGCGAGAAAGAAACGCTGAACCCAGTCACCAGGCAATACCGGGCTCTTCCACGCCCTCCGCCGCCTCACCTTCTCGGCTGCCGGCCCGCCTGCGGCTTCGCCCCTCGCAGCTCGTCTGCGGCACCTGCAAAACCAGAGGCACGCGCTCGGACGCCGCCCGAAAGCGCAGCCTGCCCGCAGACGGTCCCATCTTGCCCTCCCTTACCTGGGCCGCTCACCCACCTGGGTGCCCTTGCTTTTGCCTGCCACGCTGTTGACCACGAAGACGTTCAGCTACCGCCTCTAAAACACAACCAAAGGACGCTCAGACCTGCACCAGCAACACGGGACCTGAAACCAGCTGCCGCTTCAGCCCAGCACTCCGTGCTCACCTTGCCCGAGGAGCTGCGGTGCCGATACCCAGCTTTCCTCTTCGCTTCACACCTAGGAAACAGAGAAACAACCAAGCTCAGCGAGAGCCACACGGCACGGCTTCTCTCTGGCGCCACGTACCGATCCACCTGCTTACGGTGCACAGCTCGCCTCCTCCATCGCTCCTCCGTGCCAAGCTGTTTATCTGCATTTGAAATCAAGTTATTCAACAAGTTACCCAGGAGCTCATCAACAGCTTGGGCATTCCACCCACCCCTGACTGCACATCTCCGGGCAGAGTAGCCTGAAAGACACTCTGCCTTACGGTCCTGGTGCTTCTTTCGGAAATCCTAGAACTCTACTTATAGATACGAGATGGTCATTTTAACCCCTGCTAGAAAACCAAAGCATCAGTCCTAGGAGGAGAGATTATATCAGCAACTTGTTATACGCCTATACAAACCATAAATTAACACCTCATCTTCATTGCAGTCAGGAATTTCAGGAAAACGCAAAGCACGGGGAATTTATTCAATAAATGAAACCTAGTTACAAACATACCTTCAACTACAGCTGGTATTGAAACTTTGCTGCTCCTGAAGGTCCTGCATCAAACAGGCATCTCCACTTCTCCAAACACAACTGCCCACATAGCTTAAAGAGCCCAAAAGCTGCCGACTGCTGAAGGAGCAGCAGAGAACCAGCACCCAAGCAGCCCAGGAGCAGCATGAGCTCCTGTCCAGGGGCTGGGGCTCAAATACCCTGAGACCCGCCCACCCCTTCCCACAATCCTCTGGGAAAGGGGAGGGGCCAATCACCCCAGGCCCACCCACCACCCTGATCAGATCACCTGGACCCTCACTGGAAATGACAGCACCTGCACTCCTGTCGGGCTCTGGCAGACAATGTTGGTTTTTGTGAAGCCCTGTCAAGACCTCTTGGGGTCTGTCAGGCCATATCAGGCTTCGATGGGCTCTGTCGAGACCTCTTGGGCTCTGCTGAGCCCTGTCAAGATGTCTCAGGCTCTGTTGAGGTCTCCAGGGCTCTGTCATACACATTGAGGCTCTATCAGGAACTGACAAGATTTGTCAGGCCCTGACGGGTCCTGTTGGGCTCTGTCAAGCTTTCTCAGGCTCTGTGAGGATCCATCAAACTCTCTCGGGCCCTGTCGGGCTTTGTCAGGCAGTGTCGAGACCTGTCGGACTTTCTCAAGCTCTCTCGGGCCCTGCCTGGCTCTGTTGGTCTTTCCTGAGCTTTGTCTGCCCCTGTCATGCTGTCGGGTACATGGCTCAGCAGGGGAAGGGAAGGAGTTGTAGGTCTGTAGGCCACACCCCCTGCAGGGAGCCCACCAATGGGGGTGGAAGTGTGGGTCAAGGGGGAGGAGCCCAGCTGGGAGGGTGGGGTGCTTGGAAAGGGGGTGGGGCCTGGTAGGGGCACACCCCTCCGGGAAGGCACATTGGGGAGAACTTGGGAGGGGGGTGGGGTGGGCAGTGGCCATAAGCCTAAACCTCACCCTTGCAGTAACCTAAGCCTAACCCTAACACTAAGTCTAATGCTAAACCAAGTCTAATCCTAACCCTAACCCTAACCAAACCCTGACCCTGGCGGGCCACCGGTCATGTACCAGCCCAGGAACTCCAGCTCCTTAAACACCTGCTTGACTGTGGGGTGGGGGGGGGGGGGGTGGTCATCCCAAAAACAGCCCCAGCCCCGCCCCCCAGGAAACCCCAAAACCCCCCAGGGACACCCAAGAGCCCCATGGGATCCCCAAAACCCCCCAGGACACCCCAAAACACCCTGGATTCCATAAAACCTCTTCGATACCCCAAAACACCCTGGGGTCCCCAAAACCCCCCTAGGGCCCCCAGGTCTACCCCCCTACCAGGACCCCCCCCCCCCCCCAGGTCTACCTCCCACCCCGGGGCCCCCAGGTCTACCCCCCTCCTTGGTGTAGTAACGCTCCTTACCGATCAGCACGTGTGTGCCCAACACATGCACCGGTACCCCCCCAAATCCCCCCCAGGACTCCTCCAGCCTCCCCCAGACTCACACTGCTCCTCCCAGTCCAAAGGACCCACAAAGTGCCTGCGAAGCAACAAGGAAACGCTGAACCCAGTCACCGGGCAATACCGGGCTCCTCCACGCCCTCCGCCGCCTCACCTTCTGGGCTGCCGGCCCGCCTGCGGCTTCACCCCTCGCAGCTCGTCTGCGGCACCTGCAAAACCAGAGGCACGCGCTCGGACGCCGCCCGAAAATGCAGCCTGCCCACGCATGGTCCCATCTCGCCCTCCCACCTTGGCGCCCTTGCTTCTAACCATGAAGACCTTCAGCTACCGCCTCTAAAACACAACCAAAGGACGCTCAGACCTGCACCAGCAACACGGGACCTGAAAACAGCTGCCACTTCAGCCCAGCACTCCGTGCTCACCTGGCTCGAGGAGCTGCGGTGCCGATACCCAGCTTTTCTCTTCGCTTCACACCTAGGAAACAGAGAAACGACCAAGCTCAGCGAGAGCCACACGGCACAGCTTCCCTCTGGCACCACGCACTGACCCACCTGCTTACGGCGCACAGCTCGCCTCCTCCGTCGCTCTTCCCTGCCAAGTTGTCCCTCTGCATCTGAAATCAAGTTATTCAACAAGTCACCCAGATGCTCAAAACAGGTTGCCCATCACACAGGTCTGCTTTCTGTTTAGGAATCCCACCAGAGGCTCTAATTGAGTCCCAAAAAACACTGGGGAAGCGACAGTTCGCTCCCCTGCCCACGGCTACTCCATCCCAGATGACTGCACAACCTTTGCCTACGCAGGTGAACATGTCCACAGATTAACCGTGCAGCCCTAGAGCTCCGTCCACCCACCCCTGACTCCACGACTCCGGGCAGAGCAGCTCCAGCCAAATGTGCACGTGCACAGACAGACGCTCCACACAACATTATAGACGACACGACAGCAACAGCACCAAAAATGCTCTATAACAAGAACGACTCCAAACTAGAGACTGCATCGCCCAAAAGAACCTGCAGGGAGGCAGCGGTGAGGTGAGGAGCCTCTACTGCAACCCCAGAAAAAAATAAGAGCCGAACATCACGGCCCCTTATGAGACGGTGGCGCCGGCGCACACACACACAGAGACGGCGGCGCAACAAAAATGACTCCAAACCAGAGATGGCATCGATCAAAATAACCTGCAGGGAGGCAGCGGTGAGGCGAGGAGCCTCTACTACAACCCCAGAAAAAAAAAAGGAGCCGAACGTCACGGCCCCTTATGAGACGGCAGCTCTGGCGCAAACACACAGAGAAGCTGCTGCAAGACTTAAAACCTTCAAGATACTGGGAAGAAGTGCCAGTCCCTTAGACTGGATGGGTAGAGAGCAGAGCTGCTGTCGCAGCCCAGAACTACACCATAAAACACAACTGACTGGAAACGTTCAAGATGCAAGAATCGTGCACCCTTTCAGCTGCCGATACAAGAAAACTGGCACCCGATTGGTGCTACCCCGATCGGCACCGGCTTGCCAGACCCCAGGATGGCGCTTGAAATGACTTTTGTGCCCCTGGAGCGCAATGATAGCCCAGGATCGTCTGACAGGCGCGAGGCGCGCTTCCCGAACTACGCGACAACAGACGCGGGCTGGAGCTGCCCTGCCCGGCGCACGCTGGCGTGGCGCTGTAAAGTTCCCTGACCCCGTTTATCTGCCCAAAGGGGACTGCTCCTGGACTGCCCTTTTCTGCCTGAGAACTTTAAACCCTCCCTGCAGTTCCCAGCCCCTTCCCAGCCCTCGTGCCTCCACTTAACTTTTAGAGGGACAAGGGACCGGATCCGTCTTCAATAGAGGAAAACGTGACGTGGGCTAACGGGGATCTTCCTGCAGTTGTCACTTTCTCCATCATCACCTACAATAAGGAAAGCAAGGACATGCCTACGATTAGGCACCCGAATAATATTTATCAGTAGCAGCCTACGAGTCATTGCTCGCCTTGGCTGAGCTCCGAGAGGTACATTGAAATGATCTACCAGGGGCCGCTGCACAGGTCCTGGAAACAAAACACTCTTCTAGGAGAGGAGATTATATTAATAGCTATTAATACAGCAATGCAAACCAAAACACAACACTCCATCTTCATCATAGTCAGGAATTACTGGAAAATGCAAAGCACCCGGAACTGAATCAGCCAACGAAACATAATGACAAATAACCTTTCTACTACAGCTGCTACTGAACCTTTGCTGCGCCCGAAGCTCTTGCCTCAAACGGACACCTCCGCTTCTCCTAAGACGTCTGCCCATGTAGCTGAAACAGCTCAAAAGCTGCCGACTGCCGAAAGAGCAGCAGAGAACCAGCACCCAAGCGGTCCTGGAGCTGAATGAGCTCCCTCCCCGGGGACTGGGGCTCAAATACCCTGAGCCCCGCCCACCCCTTCCTACAATCCCCTGGAAAGGGGAGGGATCAATCACCCCAGGCCCACCCACCACCCCGATCAAATCACCTGGAATCTCACTTGAAGTGACAGCACCTGCACTCCTGTCGGGCTCTGCCAGACACTGTTGGTTTTTGTGAAGCCCTGTCGAGACCTCTTGGGGCCTGTCAGGCTCTATCAGGCTTTGATGGGCTCTGTAGGGCTCTGTCAGGCTCTATCAGGCTTTGATGGGCTCTGTAGGGCTCTGTCGAGACCTCTTGGGGCCTGTCAGGCTCTATCAGGCTTTGATGGGCTCTGTAGGGCTCTGTCGAGACCTCTTGGGGTCTGCTAGGCTTTATCAGGCTTTGATGGGCTCTGTAGGGCTCTGTCGAGACCTGTTGGGTTCTGCTGAGCCCTCTCAAGATTTCTCAGGCTCTGTTGAGGCCCCCAGGGCTCTGTCATACATGTTGAGGCTCTATCAGGAACTCCCTAAGCCTCTTCTGGTTACTCTTATTTAAGTTTTAATTCTAAACGTCTTACAGTAAGTAAGCAGTTTCAATAATAAAACACCAGGACCCTGGAATTTCCAGGAAAACCCACCGCAGCGCCTCGACGTGTCCAGAGACTGTCAGTGCCGGCTCCACCAACAACGCATCCAACGAACCCCACGGTGCTGCCGAGGCTGCGGCAGCGCGATGGAACCGACCGGAGCGCGGGGAGGAGACTCAGCCCAGCAGGTACCGCACGCAACGTGAAACACCGGGCAGCGCAACTTCATTTCAAAGGAGGAACACACACACAGAGCGCAAAGGATGTTCTTCTGCACGGGACACGCGCTGTCCTTAGCAGCTGCACAGCAACATTGTCTCTGTGACTTGGAGATCTGGTGGCAAATGAGGGAGCTCTGCACGTTGCACCTTTCAAACCTGCACACGGAATCACATTTCACCCCACAGATGACACCAGAAACTAGGAAGCCTCCAAAAAGAATTTACAACCCCACACCCAAACCAGTTCCACTCACCTCCACAACCAATCCTGCTCTACACACATCTCCTTCTCCTTCACGCACCCTTCCACAGCCAGATCCACAGCCATCTCCTGACGGTCATTTGCTGCACTAAACGCAGTGAACGAAAGCTAAAGGAAATGTATTAAAAACTCCCTGTGTTTTTTTCGATGGCATTTTTGGCGTTATTTTTGTTGGGGGACACGTTGGGGTGTTTTTAATTAAGGAAACTGCTGTTTGTTGAAATAAATAACTTGCACTTTTTCTATGGATAAACAACGTTTAATCCAATTCCTTGTATTCCTTAAACACATGTTCATTAGAGCATAAGCAAAACAGCGCTGGGTGCGCGGGGGATTCGCTCCGCCCAACACGCACCCCTTTAAACAATAAGAGCTGTGCTTAAATACAGTAAGGTATTACATATTCATAATGACCCCAGGAACGCCTATACATATTCATAACCTTTCCCACTTCTGATTAAAATGAGTCTCAGAGAACCATTTCCATAGACGCTCCCCTGTTGCGCCTGCGCAGTGCCACTTGGTGAATTTGAGGAGGGGTCTTTGGGGGTCTTTGGATGAAGCTCCTTCAGCTTCGTCACAGTGAACTTTTTACCTTTGGCTCATTATGTTGAATTGACTGGGACCCAAGCTGCCAAGTCGATTGAGACCAGACTGGCCCCCTTTTGCTGTATATCTTCATTATCTTGTCTCCTCAAGGTTACAGCTGGTGTGGTAAAACTTCTTATCTTGGCATTCAATGGGGTTCTTTTCTTCTTAACATAAAGCTCTAAACTAAGCATTTATTGTGTGGCTAAGCCTTAAAGTGTTAGTTCATTAGCAGGCACTCATTATATGTTTAGTTAACTGTCGCGGTTGAGACGGACAAACAACATGGACCAGGTTCCTTCAAGATGAAAGTAATAGATGCCATTTATTGCTACAAGTGCATTTTTATACAATTCGACCAGTTCATGTGTCTTTTCACTCTTGGTTACAAGTTACAGCACTAACTAATAAATCCTGCAAGAATTCGTCTCTAAAACACTGTAGATCAACAATGACAGTTTTAAGTCACAGAGACTCCTCGTTTTCTCTCTGACTCTCACAACAGTAATAAGTAAGTCCCAAAGGATGGAAAACACCAGGATCGACTGGGAACGACAACAAAGGTAGGTCAAAGAAGGTAAATGGGGGCTCTCAGGGGCCCCAAAAGACAAGCTCAGCTGTCCTGAGAGGAGCAGATGGGAATCAGAGGAGTTCTGAGGGGATCGCGGTGGGGGGCTGTCCTGGTTTTGTTAAAAAACAAGTTTCTCTTTTAGTGAATTTGCCTGTCAGCTAAAGCTTCACATTAGCTGCATTTTCCTGGAGAATCAGATACCTGTTTTGGTGAACAGAGCAATGGAATGCTAACTTGTTGATAAGGACAGATTCACATCTTGCGAGAGGTGCAACAAGAAACAGGTGACCAAGAAACTGACCAACTGTGTATAACATCCCATTCACGTGAATACTTCATATAAAAGTGGGAGATCATGAGGATGTTGTCCTCTTGGCCCCTTTTCGTCCCTTCTGCTTATGGTGACATTAGGAGAGGACCTTGCTAGTTGTCCCTGCGAACTGAGGCCTAGTGAGAGACTGAATCCAGCTCCGGTTGTCTGCAGAGTCCAGTCCAGGACATCGGGTGCCGGCTCTATAGGGGCTGAGACGTTCAAGATTGGTTTTGTATATTTTGTATGTTTTTCTCTATTCTTATTAGTAGCATTAGTAAAACATAGTTAATTTTTCCAACTCTAAGGGGGAGAGGGAGGGGCAAAAGGGGGAAGTGGAGGGGAGAGGGGGTTAAGAATACGTCTGCCAGGGTTTTACTGTCACCCCGCAATCTAAACCCTCGACAGGGGCCAACAGATGGGGGGTCCTGAGAGGAGACAAGAGGGAAAAATGAGGCCTCTGGGATGTGTCAAGAGCAAATGGGCAAGTTTTGAGGGGAATTTAATGGGGCAAAGGTCAAACAGGCACCGTGATGCCACCAAAGAGCCTGCAGGGACCCAAAGGCAGGCAGGGTAATCGCAGAGGAACTGGAAGGAAATGGGTTTCTGAGGGAACCAGGGGGCGAGTAAGCTTGTGAGGGGTCCAGAGGCAAAGGGATGTGTCCTGAGGGGAACAAATCGAAAGGTTCTTACCTCTGAGAAGTTGTCCTTGACTTTGGTTCCACCAGCAGCCGTCCTGTGGTCCCGGCACAGCCTGGGGATCCCTGACCCGCACCACCACAACCTTTAACAGGACATTGGGCCGTTCTAGAACCTGAATGACAAACAGTGAGTATTTCTCTAGGACGGCTTTGATGTGGGATTGTTCTGTTTACCCTGCAGCGGACAGGGAGAAATTTCTCCTCCCCACAGTAACACTGAACACCCCGCCCATGACTCTTCAGGCATTTTGGGGCTGTAAGCCCCCATCTTTCACTGGCCTGCTCCTCCAGCAACATCATCGTCACCCCCGGAGCCTCCCCATTTATTCACTCCAAAAAAAAAGGTAGAAAAGGAAAATGGGGAAAGAAATGGGACGGCAGAGTCAGCAGCACTGCTAAGCCACATTCTTTACTTCATTTGATGAGGTTAGTTATAACTGTTTGGTTTCTCGCTGACAACACATCTGTTAATTCTTAGTTAAATACAAACTAAGCTCTCAGCTTCTAAACAACGTGTTACTTAACCTTCCGTCTCCCTCTTGTCGTGCAGAAGGATCTAAAAGGCGAAAAATGTCCCCTCACTGTGCAGGCGGTCAGAAAGCCTTTCCTGCACGTCAACCGGTTAATGAAGGCTACATCTTCTATAACTTCAGCGCAGCATACGTTAACTTGGCAGCTTCTCTTCAAAAGCGAGAAGAGAAAACAGGGACAGGCATCTGAAAAAACAAAGCAGAGAACAAGGAGTTTATAAATCCGCTCTTACCTTTTTGTCTAATCTCGATAGAGCGCATCAGCTCCTCACGCCGCGAGGCACCGCTACCCTCCCGTCGCCGGTGACAGCTTCTTTGGACCCTAATTCTAATTCGGCTATAAATCTCCTATTCATTTCTTAGCCTCTTTGTTACAGTTTCCTGATGGAGGTTGGAGGAGACAGCCACCTGGGATCAGAGACGTGGCTCCTGTATCAGTCTCTGTCCTTTCGGTGGCTGGTTTTACAGCCAATTTATTTCCAGTTTCCTGATCAGTGTTTCCCTTTGCAACGCATGACGGTGACTTTTCTAGCAACAGCACAGCTTCTAGCAACTGGAGCATCATGTTTAATCTGCCTTCCTTGTGCTGTGAATAAACTATGCATCTATTGCATATTCATTTGCTGCTAGCGCTTAGTTAATGCATTAAACAGAAGTGCTTTCCATAACGCCACCCTCCGCTGACAGTCCATCGTTGGTACGCCAGAGTGTCCGTCAAGGGTCTCCAGTGGTCCCCGGTGCCCCCCCGCCCCGGTGTCGGCTTCTCGACCTCATCTCTTGAGCACGCCCACTGCCATTTGGTGCTGCTACTCCAGTAGCTCCTTCTCCAGTCAGTGGAACGTTCCCTCTTCCCAGCCTGCGAGCCAAGGACATCCCGCTTTGCCCCACCTCCAGTCCCTACAGAGCTAGTTTTGCTCCGTTAGGTTTCTGTTACGTTAGGCCTAGTCTTGCTACCTCATGCCGAGGGCTTTCTAAAAGACTTTTGCTCCTCCTATCAACGGGAAGCAAGAGGGAGAGCAACAGGCAAAACCGATGGCAGAGCCAGAGAGACCGCGGGGAGCACAGGGGGCTGGAGGAGGAAAGAGAGGAACGAGGAGCCCCGCGGAGAGACGGAGGGCAGGGAAAAAACAACAAAACAAGAGAAAAACAGGGCGGGGGGCAGCACGAAGGCTCAGAACAGGAACGAGGACGGGAACAGCGCCGTACAGAATGAAGAAAGCCAGCAACGCGGAGCACGAGAAAGGCACAGAGAGACAAGGCGGAGGGAGGGAGGAAGGAAAGAGAAAGACAGGAAGGTCGGGGGACAGAGCAGCACGTACAGACGCAGAGAGGAAGAGAGCAGCGGGGGCGGCAGAGCAGCGGGGGCGACAACGGGCCAGAGAAAGCGTGGGGAAAAAGGAGACGGAGGGACAGGGAGGCACCAGGACACACAAGCCGGGGACGAGGCCCCGAGGGCCAGGGACTCACAGCGGCTCTCACTTTCCGTGGCTGCCAGGAGGCTTCTAACAGCTCAGACGCTCCTGTCTCCTCCTCTCCTCCCTCGGGGCGCTCGGCCGTCCTCAGCCTAGGAGAACACGGTGGGGTGTCAGGGCTCCCACGAGACGAGGCTTCGGGGACACGCAGCCTCACTGGCTCGCTCGCCACGCAGCCGTCCCGCTCCAGAATACGCGCACGGACCCTGCCGCGCGCGTTGGCGGCCTGGCCCGCCGCACGCCACGCAGAGGGACCCTTCGCCCTCCGCAGAGAGGGGCTCTCTCTCTTGCCCGCCGCAGGAAGCAGACGTCGGGCCCATGGCCCTGCGTTTCTTCCTCTTTACCTCTCCGCAACCCCTCCGGCTCCAGCCGCGCCAGCACCCGTCCACGGACGGGACGCGCTCCCCGGTCCCTTTTCCCTCTGCGCTGCGAGACGAGCCTCGCCAGCCCGAGGCGGGCGCAGCCCACGGCATATCCGGGGGGGCAGCGAACGGCCACATCCTCAGCGTGGCCTCTGGGAGCGGGAAAGAAGAAGCAGCGGCCGTTAGCACCGTAGCTCACCCCTGCCTGAGCCTGCTCCTTGCGCAGGGGCCACCGGAGAGGTGCCGAGGGCCGGCTTGCCGCCTTCACCGTGGGGCTCGGGAGCGGCCCAGGAACGCGGGACGGGTTCGCAGGAGCTGCCGGAGCTGGGGGCGGCTGCACGGGGCGAGCGGGGCCGCGGGAGGAGGCTCAGGGGGAGCTCTGGCGAGCTGGGGACGCACCCGGCACCTGCCCCCGGCCGGCTGTCGCCTCCCGCTCCTCTGTGGCACGCTGGGGACGGAGGACGGTGCCGCATCTCCCACCCGGGTGCTGCTCCCCACTTTCCATTCCCCGCCTGGACTGGGGGGTGTGCTGAGCATCGGGCGTTCGCAGCTCCGCCTCTGAAAAACAGAAATTCCAAATTAGAGTTCAGCGTCTGAAAAAAATAGAGCAGGAGAAAGCAGAGGAATTAGGCAAGAGAACGGGCAGGAGAGCAGCTGAGCTAACGGAGGATTCCAGGGAAATGGGCTGCCTCAAAACGCAAGGCAGCCTTGAGAAACTAGAGCGATTGGAGCAACGCCAGACGGCAATAAGACAAACTGACACCGTTTAGGACACGCTCAGCATAAAAGCAAATGCTCCCACTGGTGCAGGAAAGCATCTCGCGCCTTCCCCACAGCAGCGCCACAGGAGACAGCCCTGTGAGGCCACGGGACGGGCTCCTACTGAAACGGAGCAATTTGCGAGACAGCAGAGTCAATCACGCTGTTGAGCAGGCAACGTTTCTTTCATCAGCACTGGGGAGCTCCGGGGATTGTCCTCTCCAAGTGCTCCCACCACTGGATGCTCTTGCATTGCTTAGAGTCACACAATTGCTACATATTCGTTACTTTTTTTGGAAATTTTAAACATACAGTATATCTAGGCTAAGAAATGATTGATGATGTTAGTTATAAATGTTTTGTTTCTCACTGACAATACATCTATTAGTTAAATATAAGCTAAGCTCTCAGCTTCTAAACAACGCGTTATTTAATCTTCTGTCTCCCTCTTGTCACGCAGAAGGGTCTAAAAGGTGAAAAACGTCCCCTCATCATGCAGGGGGTCAGAAAGCGTTTCTCTCACGTCAACTGGTTAACGAGGGTATGAGTTCTGTAACTTCATCGCAGCATACATTAACTTGGCAGCTTCTCTTGAATTCCCCCCTTTTCAATATACTTGCAAATTCTTCGGCAGTATAAATCTACAAAACACTATCATCGCGTGCTGCGGTACAGCACGATTATTTGTTACGCAAGAGCAGCACCAAACAGAACACCGTAGCATAATGCAAGTAAAAATGACTAGCATCAAAATCAGCGTCATACGATCAACGCTGAAAGAGCTGTGAAGCCGCAGCTCCTACCGGTTCTGACGTTTGTTTCTTATCGGGCACCTCTGACTGCTTGTGTTTCTTATCTGGCACTTACCTGGCACTTCTGAGCGCTTCAGGTCAAACGGCGTCTCTGCCCCCTGGCCGTGCGCTGCAGTACCCGAGTTTCGCCACAGGGTGGCAGCACTGAGGCGCGCCGTGGCACCGCATTGGGGCGGCCGGCTGCAGTACCGCGCTTTGCCCACAGGACGGCGACACTGAGACCCGCCGCGGCAGCCCCGGCCGAGCGCTCGTGCCGCGTGTCACGGGAATCCCCAAAAAATAACCCAAAAAACAAACGCCACAAAACAAAAAAGCGCACAGATAGCTGCGGCGCGAAAGCCGCGCCACCGGGACACAGAACCCGCCGCGCCGCGCCTCGCTCCGAGCTCCCGCCGAAGCGGCGCCCCGCTCGCCACGCCACCGAGCCTGCAACCGCGCCTTAGCTCTGCTTTTCAACGTCCCCCCGGCTAACGGGGGCTGCGCCGCTCCCGGAGGGATCGCCGGACCGGGCACGGGCGCCGCGCCGGAGGGAGACGCGGCTCCAGACCGCCAGCCTTCAGCGCACCTGCCCGCAGGGTCCCACACACGCCTCCCACCAGCTTCGCCAGCTCGGCGGGGGGGGAAGCGGAACGGCACCCCGGTCACCCCCGCCGCAGCCGCACTCACCTGTCGCCTCTTTCGCCGCTCCGCTCCGCTCCCCTCGCGCTCTCCCGCCGTCCCGCCGGGCTCCGCGGGCACCGACACCCACCGCGCCCCGGAGACCCCCGCAGCGGGAGGTCCCCGGCTGTCGCCTCCTTCCCCTCTGCCCTTCTGCCGCCTCCGGGGAGCCTCACGAAGGGCGGCCCGGAGCCGCCTGCCTCCAGATGCCCGGCCGCCGGCCGCAGCGAGCGCTCCGCAGCCGCCCCGGTCCCGTTCGCTCCCGGTTACCCCCCCCCCCCGCCGCCTCGCCAACGCCGCGAGGCGCCCGCGGCTTGAGCATGCGCAGGAGGGAGACCGCAGCACCCGCCCCTTGCCGCGTCCCGGTTGGCTGCCTAGGACACGTCAATCATCTCTCTCGCAGCCTATCAGCGCTCGCGGCTTCGGCATGCGCAGTAGGGAGGCCGCAACACCCGCCTCTTCGGCAACATCATTGGCTGCTGTCGGCACGCCAATCACCATTTTCTCCACCTATCAGCGCTCACTCTTTGGGGCATGCGCAGTACGGAGACCTCAACGCCCGCCCCCCTGGCAACCTGATAGGCGGACAGATTGGCGACTGACGTGCCTAGGCAGCCAACCAGCGCCCCGCCCCTCCAGCCCTCCCGAGCGATCTGATTGGCCCGCTCTGCATCCTCACCCCCCCCTGCTCGCCGCACGGCTTCCAGCAGCCGTGTTTAAAAGGAAACAAACCGCGCTTATTTGCTTTGCACTGGGAAGGGGGGCGGGTGGTCTCCTACCCATAAATTCACTGTGAACAGAGAGAGCCCTGAGGAGCTCCGGCCGGCAGGTTTGTCTCCCCTGTGCCCGAGACCGAGGAGACGCCGCCGCCTCCTGCTGCCGCCTCGCCCGTTCCCCTCGCAGCGGGGCTGCCCCGGGGGAGCCGGGGGCCTCTTTGTTTCCCGGCGGCTCATCCGATCGCTGCCCCCCCCGCTTTCTGACCGGCACGACCCCGCCCGCAGCGGCAGCGCCCCCTCGTCCCCCCGGCACGGGCACAGGGCGCCGCTCCCCAGCTGCAGTACTGGGCTGTGGCCACCAGGCGGCAGCACCGAGCGCGGTCCCGCAGCGCCCCCGGGCCCGCAGCGCGGGCGCTGTTTCCTGACCCGCGGGCAGCCGGGGTCCCTGAACGCACTTTCCCAGAGCCGCGGGCACGGCAGACACGCTGATAAAAGATAAGACCCCGACGTTTATAAAGTATTATTTTTCCTCAAGATGTCTTCTGGCCTAATAAAATACATTGCCTCTGCCTGTGCCCGTGTCTCGTCTGCAGCAATAACTCGACTCCTCCGCTGCGGCAGCTCTGGGGCTGTTACGGGGTCCGTTCCAGCCCTTCCCCACGGCTGAGCAGCAGCCGGGCAGGTGTTGCTGTTCTGGGCGCTTCGCATCCTTCAGGAACGGTTCTCAAACGACCCTGCGCAACGATGCCCAGCGCCGGGACAGCCCGCGGCGGCAGGACAGGAGGCACGGCCAGGGCCGTCCCGGCTCGGGCTGTTCTGTGAGCTGGAACCAGCCTCCTGCTGCCCCGGCCCTTTGTCCCCGGCTTTCCCGGGCAGCTCATGGGCTGGGTCACACAGACTGTTCTCTGCTGGCACCACCCACCGGGTCACCTGTGTCTGTGGTTCTGGGGACACCCCGCGGGCTCCCTGGAAAACGGACATCGCAGCACTGAGAGGGGGCGTTCAGGAGCCTCTGCGCTTTGGGGTTTGTTTGTGTGGGGTTTTTTGCCTCTTTTGTTGTTTTTATCATTAGTTTCTTGTTGTTGGTTTGTTTGTTTTTAAGCTGTCACTCTATATAGCTCATCGATGGTGCTTATAGAGTATGGATAAATCTATCCTGGTTCCCCACAGGAGACGACTATCTTGCTTTACAACAGGTGACTGAATCTGCTACAGAAAAGTTCAACCACCTCCTGCACAGCAAAGGATAAAAGAAAGTACGGATTTTTGTTGCATCTAATCCATTACGCAAGTACCAATTAAAAAATACATTAGCAGTGGGTTCCTTCAAATATTCACTGTGAAGGCAGCTCCTGGCACGATTATATCAGCGTTCTTACTATTTTACAGAGAAACACAGGGCACAGCTGATTTTGCCCACGTGCAGCGCAATGATCACACGAGTGCGGTGAACCGGGTGAAAGGCCCTAGAGAAGGAAAATCAGGCTCCGTGTACTACAAAGGATATAAAGCAGAAAAAAGAGCAGTGAATGTGCATAATGACACAATTAGATGGTTTTTCAGTTCCATGATGTGCTCTTTTACTAAAAAGTGTCTGCTGGAGTGGATATCCTGGACACAAACAGGCGGGTTCTGGTGCTGTGCCCATGGTGATTCATCCACTGTGGCTGTGGGTGTCAGGCCCTGATACAACAGACACAAAACCTTGGGAGGGAGGTGATCACAGTAAAACGCTTAAAGATAATGAGCTAGCAGACTTGATTTAGTCTTTATTTAAAAATACACATGGCTGCTGTCTTTTCTCCAGTTTAGCTAGCATGGGCTTCAAGATCTCTATTAATTCTAATTACAATATGTGACAAAAATTAAGGGGGGAAAGCTTTATTTTTACAATGGTGTTTAAATCGCAATTTGGGAAACAGATAAAGGGGTGTAGCAGATGAGGCACAGATTCTCTTTAAGATGCAAAGAGACATTTAATACAAACTCAGGTTTGCATTTGAAACATCACGTACCTCTGTCCCTGATGAACCGATCCCGTATCAATCCCTCTGTCCCTGATGTACCGATCCCGTATCAATCCCTCTGTCCCTGATGTACCGATCCTGTATCAATCCCTCTGCCCTTGATGAACCGATCCCGTATCAATCCCTCTGTCCCTGATGTACCGACCTCGTATCAATCCCTCTGTCCCTGATCTACCAATCCCGTATCAATCCCTCTGTCCCTGATGGTTCATGTCCCACACAGTCTTTGCTGTTTGTTGTTCCATCAGCGCTTGTTCTCACACTGTGACTCTTGCAGTTTCTCAGGCCTAATGTCCCAACCCTGCCACATCTCCCCTTCTTTGTTTAACAATTGCAGCCACAGCAGCGTGTAACTGCACAGCCATTGCACCATTAAAGCTTTTTTCAACCATCATTGTGCATAAGATAAGACACATGGTACACAATGCAAATTCTCCTTTGTTGTAGGAATAAACATACCATCAGGTCTACCCCATACATAGCATATAAACATTCTGTGCCTTTAATTATTGGCTTCGCATACATTTCTTTTGTTATCCAAACTGTTTTCATTGGTGTGTAATCTAGAAAAACCCATATGGCCACAGTCACCTTTCTCCTTCCTTGAGCTCTCCTGGCCTGCGGTTCCACCACCGGTGTCTTCCTTCTTGATCCCTCCTGACTAGCAGGTGCGCTCCAACCTTCTTTCTCCATCACTCTTACTCACAGGTTCACCTCCTTCCTTGCTCCCGCTCGCCGTGCTCTTGCCGCTTCTTTTGAGACTTGTTGATCCACCAGAGTGCTCCCCTGCACCATCCTCTTGCCTTTTTTGGGGCAGTCTTGTGACCAACTGGAGCACTCCCCGCTGTTGTCCTCCTGTCTTTTTTTCAAGGTGCCTCTTGCTCTGTCGGGCCGCTCCCCTTTGCCACCCTTTTGTTGCTTATTCTCTTCATGTGTAGGTCCTCCATCATCATCTTTTTTCTTGACCCATCTTAACTTGCAGTTCCACCACAGTAGCCTTCTTTGTTGATCCCTGTTGACACACCTGGCATTTACAGCAATACACAACAGCATCCAGACAACCATGAGTTGAGAGCTGGTCAGGCAATGCCCAGGTGAGGTCCCCTTCCCCCACCTTTGCCAGCTGGCAGACAGACAGACACCTCCCAAGAGATGACCACCCTGCTCCCTTTACTGCTCCCAAGTCCAAGAGCCCAGCCCCTGCTCAGCACCCCACCTCCCAAAACCAGGCCAACGCTCAAGACCCGGCCCAGGCTCTTGGACACCACCTTGGCCAGGGAGACCCACGCCCCTGAGTACAGTTTCTAGGGGCGGGAGGGGGCAGCACTAATCACAGGTTGTTCCCTGTGCTTAAGGAGACATTCTCCTCCTCGCTGGCTCAGGCTGCCCATTTTCCTCCTCACTCTTCACTCATAGCTCCACCACCTTTCTCCTCTTTTGTCCCCTCCTGACTCGCAGGTCCACCACTGTCATCTTCCTTCTTGTCCCCTCCTGGCTCGCAAGTGCACTCCGATCCTCTTTCGTGATCGCTCTTCTGTGTCAGTACGTGAAGACTGGGCACATGAGAAACTTGCTGCAAGAGTCAACAGATTAAGAACAAATATTAGTGGAAAAATACAAGGAGGAAGGACTATATGCTATGCGATACATCAAGGACAGAGGGATTGACGCAGGATTGATGCATCTAGGACAGGGGGACAGCTTCTGATAGACAAAAAAGGTGTTTATGGCAGTAACTTTGGTGGGAAGACAACATATGTCGCTTTTGTAATTACTAACTTAGCTAATCAGCAAATGCTTGAGCAAGCATCGTAGCGAGTATAAATGCAAACCTGAGTTTGTAATAAATGTCTCTCATGGCACCTTACGGTGAGTCACGCCAGATTCGCTACACTCTTCCTCACAGGCTCACCACCTTCCTCTCCTTCCTTTTTTTTCCTTTGCATGCTGTTCCACCTGAAGAGAAACACACGGAGGACTGAACTACACCAGGCCAAGGGCACTACAGTCAGACGGGGGCTGGGTCCGGGGGCTGACACCTCCCCACACCCCACAGCGCACCCACCTTGCCTTGGCCTCGGCCCCTCGCACATGCCTTAGAGATGCCATCGCTCAGTACTGAAATAAATAACTTACGCTTTTTCTATAGATAAACAACTTTTAATCCAATTCCTTGTATTCCTTAAACACGTGTTCATTAGAGCATAAGCAAAACAGCGCTGGGTGTGCGGAGGATTCGCTCCGCCCAACACGCACACCTTTAAACAATAAGAAGTGTGCTTAAATACAGTAAGGTATTACATATTCATAATGACCCCAGGAACGCCTATACATATTCATAACCTTTCCCACTTCTGATTAAAATGAGTCTCAGAGAACCATTTCCATAGACACTCCCTTGTTGTGCCTGCGCAGTGCCACTTGGTGAATTTGAGGAGGGGTCTTTGGATGAAGCCTCCTTCAGCTTCGTCACAGTGAACTTTTTACCTTTGGCTCATTATGTTGAATTGACTGGGACCCAAGCTGCCAAGTTGAATGAAACCAGACTGGCGCCCTTTTTTGCTGTAAAGCTTCGTTATCTTGTCTCCTCAAGTTTACAGCTAGGTGCAGTGAAACTTCTTATCTTGGCATTCAATGAGGTTCTGTTCTTCTTAACATAGAGCTCTAAACTAAGCATTTATTGTGTGGCTAAGCCTTAAAGTGTTAGTTCGTTAGTAGGCACCCATTATATGTTTAGCTAACCCTTAAAATGTTAGTTCCCTCTGTCAATACAACTTAATAAGCAAGTTTCATAACTTTTTACATAGAACTTAACCACCTTTTTCCAGGTTCAGAGCCCTTGCCTCATTTGGTTATATCTGTAAACATTAAACATCTTAGCATGAATCACAACTGCATTTCTCACAGTACAAATGCCCACGGTCCTCACCTGCTCTTTGGTACTTGCTGGACCCAAGTGTCACGGGATAGAGATGTCACAGCTCAGTACAAATGCCCACGGTCCTCACCTGCTCCTTGGTACTTGCTGGACCCCAGTGTCACGGGTTAGAGATGTCACAGCTCAGTACAAGTGCCCACGGTCCTCACCTGCTCTTTGGTACTTGCGGAGGGTCACGTTGCTGTGCCCCAGGGCACTGGCCTGCACGGCCCTGCCCGGCAGCGGGAGCGTCTGGAGCTGCCGGCTGGTTCTCCAGCTTTAGGGTCACCCGCAGCAGCCCGCTCTCCTCAGCTCTGCACACCCAGCCAGTTGCGCTGCCCAGGCAAAGTCAGCTTCACCCTCTGCCCTACACCTCACCTGCAAACAGCCAACTCTTCAGCTGACAACCGCCCCAAACCCACCAACAAACCCTCCAAATCTCAGCCTTTCGCTTTCAACTGCTGCCTCTAGTGCATCTCACAGACAAGCCTCCAAAATCCCCTCATCCTGCAATAATGCTCCAGCACTCATCGCCTGCGGGAACAACCGCCACAATACCATGCAAACACCAACCAGTTCTGGCCCGGAAATATCGCTTTCTCCTCCAGATCCCACCTACACCAACTGCTGACAAACACATGCTGTCCTCACCAAAGCCAAACGCTGCAACAACCAGCGACAACTCAAATGTGCGTGTGCGGCGCAAAACCGCAGGTGTGAGCTAACGCAGAGCTGGGCTTGACAGCTGCACAGTGTGCACCCTGTGGCTTAACGTGGCCAGTCACTGCCATTCCGCCTTCTCCCTGGGAGAAGCACATGAGCACAGGCTGCTTCAAGGCACAATGCGAACGGTTTGGATCTCCGGGTCTCTGAGGGCGAGAGCGATAAATGTGATCTGTGTGTGGCGCAGGATCTTCCCATCCACTTGCTCCTCCATTCGGTCTCAGGTGCTGCAAGAGAGGGAGAGAAAGATTCAGGGCAAGATTGACAACCTTGGCATTCCCGTCCCAGCCACGGGTCACCCAAACCTGCAGACATCCCAGGAGGCCCCATAACATTTACGCTCCCCTATCCCCCACCCTCGAAGCCTGGACATCACCAGAACCACAGAGCAAGTATTTCTGGAGGAGGCACCCACAGGGTCCGTGTTCTCTTTCAGGCAGATGCTAGCGCAAGATTGCAAATCATCTCACAGCTACCAGAAAGGTAAAAAATAACATCTCGAAATGGAAAAGGAACAGGTATTGTTTCTCTTCATCACCCCTCTCAGTGCCACATTATCAAGGTCTCCCGCAACGTTTCACAGGAAACTTGAAGCTTGGAATTCACAGTATTCTGAACCTGAACAAGAAAGGAAGAAAAGCATGAGACTGAGCATAAAGAGGGTGGCTGCTCGTAACATGAAAAGAGCAATAAAAAGGCAACAAAGTATCACTTTTACTTAGAGAGCTCTCAAAGCTGCCTGTTAAGGACAAGAAAAACAAACTTAAAGGGGAACCAAATAAAATACTCACAGAAAATATGGTGATAAAAACCTCAACATCGTTCAATAACGCATCCTGAGCATAAGAGAAAATCCTTTATTTAAGGAATAACAAGTTTTACTGTAGAGGGCGACAGAGGAAGGACAGAGTGCCATTTAAAGTCCATCTGACGCAGTCCAGGCACGCAGCGTTTCCCACCGTCCCTCATTCACTTCTACGGACCACTTGTCTTTGAAATTCATAGTTCCAGAAAACTGTTTCATTGCCACTTTTTGCCTGGTAATAAAAAGGTTTGTAGTTTTTTGGCAGGTGACACATTTTTGAGGTTACCTCTGCGAGCACACTCACTTTATTGCACTGATTGCTCCTCCTCAGCTGCAGGATCACATAATGTGAACCAAAATACAGCATGAAGTAACTGTCTTCATATTGTACACAAGTCAAAAGTCTACATGAGGAAAAAGCACTATCCAGCCTTCCCTTCCCGGTTTCTTCATGGGTTTATTTACCAACTCCATGACCAAGTCACCTGTTCTGTAGAGACCAACCAAAGAGTGACAGAACTCAACCCACTGTTTCCCAATTCAGGACAAAGCCTTTTCCCATCCTAACAAGAAACACGACAGTGACACACATGCAGATCTTCCCAAGAACTTCTCGTGCTTTCATAAGGCTCGACTCCCCACAGACCAACAGCAGGGCTGCCCAAAATCCCCACTGCAGACACTGCAGACTCCGCACTGACGGATCTCACAGCACACGTGTTTGATCCGCTCTGTTGTTGCTGTCCCCCACCTTCTCAGACGAGCTGTGATTACAGGGTTCTCAGCAGCACCTTTGGAACGTTAACGCCTCCACGGAGCGCCTGCTTCAGCCTTACCCACCGAACACACAGCCCTTTGCTTGAGCACAGACAAGCTCAACCACAGCATTCCAAATGGCAAGAACACTGTGAGCAACTCTAGGGGCTGTAACCCTGCTGCAGTCAACATCTTTAAGTGCTCAGCAGATAACTAAAATCAGAGCTTCGTCACCTGGCTCTTTCTTTAATTAGTGCAATTTACATTACCAGTGAATCAGCTGGGCTCAGCCGAGACCCAGAGGAGAACAGCGGCTGGAGAAGTAGAACAATCCACACCAGACATTTATCTACATTAGTTGTTAGTTTCCCTTCATAACTTTTACTTCAAGCCTTCTGGTTAAACAGGTTCACAGAGAGACCTGCAAGCAAGAATGTACCAAACACAACATGCAGAGCTGATGGGGAAGTCAATTACAGCAGCTGGAGCACCTCTGAGTCTTATGGGGGATTTTTTGTGTGTGTCTCTGTTTGGTTTTTTTGGTGGTAGTGGTTTTGTTGTTGTTGTTTTAATTAGACATGAATTCAATGAGCCTGGGGACGCAGTCAGAGCACACGAGCCAGGGCAGCTCTTTTCCACAGGCTTTGCACTGCGGACACTCTGGCACAGGTTCCAGAAATCACTGTTCAGTCACTGATTTGCCAGCACAGCCAGAGCACCGTGAGCTGGGCGTCTGCGCACAGGGACCCTCTGCAGGAATATCCCGGACAGTTCTACCCACAGTCCCAGCCCCTGCACGGCCCTCAGGCCAACCGCCCCATTGGAGTCTGGGGTCTCCCTGTTCTCCATGGAATCTCCCCATTCTCCTCAGATGGGGCCGTCAGGCCAAGTCCTGACCTGCAAGTTCCTGTTTTGCAGCTGCAGCTGCAGATAAAGAGTTATTTGCAGTAGCCAAACCAGCCCTGTGTGTCCCGTCCCGTCAGACCCATCCTGTTCCTCTCTCAGCAGCTCCCTCGTCTTGAGCACTCTGAGCCCTTTTTCCTTAACAAACAGAAGTTCCAGGGTCCACAGCTCACAGCTGCATTGGGCAAACTCACTTATGCTGAGCGAGTTCTATAAAGCCGTTTCTAACCAGGCTCTGTACGAAGCCATATACTCAGTAATTAGATAAGCTAAGGCAGCCTGTTCCCTAACAGTGACTTATTCTGGCTTGTTGTGCTTTGCTGGAAACTTGTATTTAAATCGTGTCTTTCAGCCAGGCAGTCATAAGATGAACTGTAAGAGCAGCTTTTCTTTGCAGGCAGGAAAATACTACTGGAATATAGAATATTTTTACAGAATAAAATATTTTCTGAACATATTTATTCATGAAATTATTGAAAGAAATTGATAAATTATTAGTATATAATTAGAATAGACCTGTAGAAAATGTGGATAATTATTGTGGCAAGGGTCGTTGCCACTCCTAAATATTTATTTCTAAGTGTCTATCAGGCCTGGCCTGCTCTTCCCAGTTTTCCTTCTTCTCTTTTGCCCCATTCATTTTGAGTCCTGGTTAAACAAACAAACAAACAAAAAACCCACACACAACAAACAACAACCAAAACCAAACAAACCAACCCCAGCCAAACACACAAGCACAGCTGGCCGAGCTGCCGCAGCTGATGCGCGGCATGTAGGGGAGTTGGACTCCACTCGTCTTGGAAAGTTAGGGGAACATGATCAGAATGTGAGATGAGCTGATTTAACTGATAAACATTTGCCTCACTCCTGTTACTGGCTGCTGGTCCCCACGCTTGCTGCCTTCATTGCATTTTTTTAAAAGACTCTCCAGTCCACCGGAACTGCCTGAAAAACTCGCATGCAAAGGAATACGTTTGGCTTCGCAGTTGGCTTTGGAATGTTGGGGCTTTTTTGAAACAAGTTGAACTATCCAGCTACTTTTGTCACTTTTATCCTCCCTCCCCCACCCCCATGAGGTGACAGTGGCAAAGGAGTCTCTTTGGTAGCAGTCTGAGGTGCTGCTGGTGCCCAGCACAGGGGTCCCAGCGCAGAGCGGTGCCCAGCTCTGGGTCACAGGTACCGACGTGTCCCCGGGAGCGGAGCCGCGTCCGCCACACCGCAAGGGGACAGAACCGCGTCCCACCGGGTCTCACCCGGAGCTGCGGGTGCAGAACACCAACCCAACGCCAGGACTTGGGCTGACGGGGCCGTGCGGGCAGAACTGCCCAGGACTTTTCCTGCTCCGGTCCCTCTTCAGGAGCAGCAGCTCGAGCTGCTCTACACTGGGCCTGGCTGATAAACTGATATTTTAGCAGAATTTCTGGAATCCACGCCAAGTCTGTGCTGCAGGAAACCCAGGGAAAAGGAGCTTCCCTAGTGCCGAGCTGATCGCCCTCCCACGCAAAGCTTCACCTTCATTTCTGGTTCTGAAATACTTCCTTTGAACCAAAGTCAAAGTTACTTTTGCTTTTTTCCTATTACAGCTGACAACAGTTTCTGCAAATCTTGTTACATTTTTTACCTTTGTAGCATCTATAAAATTGTTTCCAGAGTCCAATTAAATTTGTTAAAAAAACCCACAACATAACCCTGTAGCCAGTTTTGAATCCTTGCAGTTGGCCTTTCCTGTTATACGTTTCCCAAGTGCCACTCAGAACAAAGTACTGAAAACCAGAGAGACAGTCAATATCACTGTACTTTACAAATCACCAGCTTCACTGTATTTACAGCTTTCCTCAGGCACGTTCAGCATCTCCAGAATCAACACCTGATTGTAACCCACTAGTAACAAACCCACAACTTTACCAGTAAAGGGGAAGAGAAAGACAGCCAGGGTTTCCAGAAATCATGACAAGGCAACAACTGGAGTAGGATTCATCATTAACTGGCAAGACTTTTTTAATAAAGTACGTACTCACCGCTATTGTTCTTCGCCACGTGTCCCGTGTCGCCGCGCCGTGTCCGCCCAGCGCTGGGGGACAGCCCGTGTCTCCGGGCAGGAGCCCAGGCCCTGGTACCGACACGGGTGCTCCTGCAGAAAGTGTCCCTGCGCACACAGGGGTTCAATGGAATCAGGTGCTTCACTTGCAGCAGCAACAGCCAAAAGAGAAATGAAACGCTTGAAGAGAATTTTCCCTGAACGCAGGAACACCCGCGAGCTCTGCAAGAGACTCATCGTTCCACCAGCGCCGCGGCCACCGAAACTGCAGCCCGTCCGAACCCACACGCTGCCCGCGCCGCCTCAGCTCCCCCGGGCAGCCCCGAGGCGCAGCCCCGCGCCCCTTCCAGCGCTCCCGCCCGCACAGCCGCTCTGCGCTCGGCAGGGCGAGCCTCGGCCCGGCCCGGCCGCCCCCCGGAACCGTTCTGTCTCCTCACCAACCCCCCCGGACCACAACTTCCTATCCCGATCGCCGCCTCCCTGCACGCGCTCGAACCCCCAACTGCACCCGGCAGCCAATCAGCGCTGAGCTCCCGCCCCACCCGCTAGGCGGGCGGCGTGGCTGGCCAATGAGAAACGGCGTAAGCACGGTGGGGCGGGAGGAAGGCGGGTGGGGGCGGGGCCGTCCGCAGCGGGGACCAATGGGCGGGCGGCGCGTGCAGCCGAGGGGCGGGTCTGAAGGCGGCGGCGGGAGGGGGCGCAGAGCGCGGCGGGCGGGGATCGGGGACAGCGGGTCCGGGAACGGGGATCCGGGGACAGGGGGTCCCGGGGGTCCCGGGGGGCTGGGAATTCGGGGACAGCGGGTCCCGGGGGTCCTGGGGGGCTGGGCGATCCCGAGGGGTTGGGGATCCGGGGACAGCGTGTCCCGCGTGGTTGGGGGTCCCGAGGGGTTGGGGTCCCGTGGTGATGCTGTGTCCCCTCCCCGCCCCCAGGATGGCGCAGAAAGAGAACGCGGACCCCGGCGTGTCCAGCCTGCCCGAGGTGACACCCCCTCCCCCGCGACGTTCCCCTGCCAGGGTGTCCCCCCGGGGCACTCGGGGTGATGCTGCCCTTTCTAGAGTGTCCCAGTCCCTGGGATGGGGGGTCTCGGAGTGCCCCAAACCCCTCCGGGGGGGGCCGTCCTTGGGAGGGGGTCTCGGGGTGCCCCCTGGGCCCCATCCTTGGGGCACCCTTGGGGCTGGTCCCGTGTGCTTTGGGGCCGCACCGACCCCTGGAGGTGGCCCCGTCCCAGGGGGGTGCGCTCAGGCACCCCCGGGCCCTTTTTGGGGGGGTGTCCTGTCCCTGGGGAGGGTGTTGGGGTCCCCCACCCCTGCAGGGTGTCTCAGGGTGACACCCCTCCCCGGCCGGGCCGCAGGTTCGCCGCGAGGAGCCGCTCACGCTGGAGCGCCGGCCAGGTACGGGGAGGGAGGGTCCGGGGGACGGAGCCCCATGGGGAGGAGTTGGGGCACCCGGACGCCTGGGTCCCTTGGTGGGGGCACGGGTGTTACCTGGGGGTCCGTGGACACCTGTGTCCCACGGGAGGGTCCTCGGGGGCCCCCAGGGTGTGTGTGGGGGTTCCCGCAGCTGAGCCTTCCCCACCAGGAGCTGCGCCCCTGCAGCCCATTGCCCTGCAGGCCTCTCCCCCGCCACAGTGAGTGACGGTGGGGGCAGAGCTGGGGGGCCTGTGGGTAACAGGGACCCCTGGGGTGATGTGGGACACTGGAGACCCTGGGGTGATGGGGGAGGGGGTGCCAGGGACCCCCTGGGTGGCACTGGGGGATGCCAGTTACCCCCTGGTGACAACAGGGGGCTCCTGGGGAGCTTCTGGGGACCACAATGTGGGGGTCCCAGAGACTCCCTGGGTGTTGGGGGGAAGAGAGCCCTGGGGCCCCTGGGGTGATGGTGGGTGGCACTGAGGGGACCCTGGGGTAATGAGGATGGCTCCTGGGATCCATGGAGTGACAGTGGGGAGGTCCTGTGGTCCGTGGGGTGTCCTGGGAACCCAAGTATAATAAGTTGGGGGGTCCCAGAGACCCCTTGGGTGATGGTGGGCGGCACTGTGGGGTGTCCTGAGGACCTTGGGGTGATTGTGGGGGCTCCAAGGACACTTTGAGTGGCACTGGGGGGCCCAGTTACCCCCAGTATGACAGTGGGGAAAGCATCCCAGAGACCCCATGGGTGGCAGTGCGGTGGTCCTGTGACCCCTGGGCATTGGTGGGTGACACTGGGGTTGGTGTTGACTATGTGTGGGCGCAGGTGCTGGGTGTCCCCCCTGTGATGGGGTGTCCCCCCTATGATGGGGTGCCCCCGCCATCGTGTGTCTCTGCCCCCCACTCTGCAGACGGACCTTCACGCTGGATGACTTTGAGATTGGGCGGCCGCTGGGGAAGGGCAAGTTCGGGAGCGTCTACCTGGCACAGGAGCAGAGCATGAAATTCCTGGTGGCGCTGAAGGTCCTCTTCAAGTCCCAGGTGGAGAAGGAAGGGGTGGAGCACCAGCTGCGGCGAGAGATCGAGATCATGGCCCACCTACAGTCAGGAAGCACAGGCATGAGGGTGTCGGGGGGAGGCGGGGTGGGGGAGCCTGGGGACCCTGGGTGGTGCTGGTAGGGTCCTGGGGACCTCCTGGGTGATGGTGGGTGGCACTGGGGCGACCCTGGGCTGATGAGGTGGGGGGTCCTGGGGTGATGAGGTGGCACTCGGAGACCCACGGGGTGACAGTGAGGGGATTCTGGGACCCAAGTATGATATCAACAGGTCCCAGAAGACCCCCTGGGTGGTGGTGGGTGGCACAGAAGTGACAGTGTGGGAGTCCTGTTGTCCTCTGGGTCATGGTGGGGGCTGTCCTGAACACCCTGGGGTGACAGTGGAGGGGTGTCCTGGGGCTCACTGGGGTGATGGTGGGTGGCACTGGGGTCCTCTAGGTGACACTGAGGGTGTTCTGGGGTCCCCTAGGTGACAGCAGGGGTCAGTTGCAGAGAGCCCATGGGAGGCACTGGGGACTCTGGGGTGGTAGTGGGGGGTCCTGGGGCCTCAACATGTGTCCCTGTTCCCCTCAGGCACCCCAACATCCTGTGCCTCTACAACTACTTCCATGATGAGCGGCAGGTGTTCCTCATCCTGGAGTACGCGCCCGGGGGGGGCACTCTACAAGGAGCTGCAGCGCCAAGGCCGCTTCGATGCCACCCGCACCGCCATGGTCAGGTCACCCCGAAATGGGGCACCCCTAGCGGGGAGCTCTGGAGCCACCCCAGACACCAGGGTGACCCCCACACATGGGGGTCTGGGCCCCCTGACCAGCCCCAAATGCTGAGGTCCCACCCAAGAATTGGTGTTGGGGTCCTCAAGGGCCCCCTGGTCAGTTTGGGGGTGCCCTGACCCCCTCGTTTCATCACCCCAGCTGATGGAGGAGGCGGCAGACGCGGTGCTGTACTGCCACGGGAAGAAGGTGATCCACCGGGACATCAAACCTGAGAACCTGCTGCTGGGGCTGATGGGGGAGCTGAAGATCACCGACTTCGGGTGGTCTGTGCACGCCCCCTCCCTCCGGTACGGCTGTGGGGGGCCCTGTGGGTCTGGGGGAGCACCCTGTGGCGCTGGAGGAGCCGAAGATCACTGACTTTGGGTCGTCTGTGCACCCTCTCCCCTTTGGTATGATCTGGGGAGGGGCCCTGTAGGGCTGGGGACGCTCTGGGGGGGGTCCTCCATGGGGCACCCTGTGCGGACAGGGACACAGCAGGGGCTGAGACCCCATGGGGATGGCGTCACCGGCCTGGGGGTGGCAAGCACCCCAGAGGACTCCAACATGCCAAGGCGGGGCTCCCCCTAAAACAGAGCTGCCTTTATGTACCTCTGGAGAGGCGGTGGGTACGTGTACACATGGGGGTGTCTCCTCATGGGGTGCCCCCCAGGCGGAGGACACTGTGTGGGACGCTGGATTACCTTCCCCCTGAGATGGTGGAGGGACGTGAGCACGACGAGAAGGTGGATCTGTGGTGCCTGGGGGTGCTGTGCTATGAGCTGCTGGCTGGGCACCGCCCCCTTCGAGAGCCTCTCCCACAACAAGACCTACCACCGCATCACCAAGGTGGGGACTGCGCCCTAGGGACCCTCACCCACCCGGGGAGCACCTCCGGGGACCCACAAGGACCCCAGAGCAACCCCCAGCCTCACGTGCTGTGCTCTCACAGGGGGGACCCTGCCACAGAGACCCCATGTTTAGGGAGCTCACACCCCCCTGGAATCCCCTGCCATGGGGACCCTGCCTGTGGAGAGCAGCCCCTGCCCCACTGTCACGGAATATTACCCCGAAGTACAACAGGGTCCAAAGCAGCCTTTATTAAACTGGTGAAACAGGGTTTTAATATTCCAAAGTGACTTAAATACAGGTTCGAATATCAGCTGGAAACTTATTTAGGGGCGGCAACCACTGCAGTAGGCGGTCCACAGAGTGCATGCACGTGGCTTCACTCAAAACAATGCCGGAGTCGCCCCTGAGTCCCGGAGAAGCACACACTTGCCCAAGCCTATCCGTAATTATTTTAAAGAGATAATTTAGAGTATGTGTGCAAACGGGCACAGAAAGTATGAATATACTCGCAATCCTGCGAGAAGTTTTCCTCCATTCGGTGCTTAAGTTTACACAGATCCTGTGCTACCTTTAAGCAAACACACAAACTGAAGCACATCGCGCACCACATAATGAAAAAACATGCCGCAAAATGCCAGGTTTCTGCAGAAATGTTACTCAACCCTCTAAAAAGTACCTCCATCTCTGATATCCTGCCGACTACGCCAAATTGTCACGGAATATTACCCCGAAGTACAACAGGGTCCAAAGCAGCCTTTATTAAACTGGTGAAACAGGGTTTTAATATTCCAAATTGACTTAAATACAGGTTCGAATATCAGCTGGAAACTTATTTAGGGGCGGCAACCACTACAGCAGGCGGTCCACAGAGTGCATGCACGTGGCTTCACTCAAAACAATGCCGGAGTCGCCCCTGAGTCCCGGAGAAGCACACACTTGCCCAAGCCTATCCGTAATTATTTTAAAGAGATAATTTAGAGTATGTGTGCAAACGGGCACAGAAAGTATGAATATACTCGCAATCCTGCGAGAAGTTTTCCTCCATTCGGTGCTTAAGTTTACACAGATCCTGTGCTACCTTTAAGCAAACACACAAACTGAAGCACATCGCGCACCACATAATGAAAAAACATGCCGCAAAATGCCAGGTTTCTGCAGAAATGTTACTCAACCCTCTAAAAAGTACCTCCATCTCTGATATCCTGCCGACTACGCCAAATTGTCACGGAATATTACCCCGAAGTACAACAGGGTCCAAAGCAGCCTTTATTAAACTGGTGAAACAGGGTTTTAATATTCCAAATTGACTTAAATACAGGTTCGAATATCAGCTGGAAACTTATTTAGGGGCGGCAACCACTACAGCAGGCGGTCCACAGAGTGCATGCACGTGGCTTCACTCAAAACAATGCCGGAGTCGCCCCTGAGTCCCGGAGAAGCACACACTTGCCCAAGCCTATCCGTAATTATTTTAAAGAGATAATTTAGAGTATGTGTGCAAACGTGCACAGAAAGTATAAATATACTCGCAATCCTGCGAGAAGTTTTACTCACGGCCGTGGGGGCGAGGCAAGCGGAGACTCCGTTCCGGGGAGCTGGGGGGGGCCGTGGCTCCTGGCGGCAGTGGCTAAGCTCGTTCTCTGAGAAAACTCCAACCAAAAAGGAAGTTTTCGACGAGTGTCCCGTTTTTAAGAGCTTGACCTGACTGCAGTCATTCCTCCTATTCCCGGAAGCCCCCCAAAAACATCCCCCACCCTGGGTGTGGGCGCCCAGCGGCTTTTGCCCCTAACGACTCTGCTGGTACGGGTGCTCTGGGGCCAGACAAAGAAGCTGTTAGGCCCACGGCAGCCAGGAGAGAGGGGGATGTGCCTACTCCTCCATACTGAAGGAAGGAGGGGGAGAGTGGGGGCAGAAGAGGGGGAGAGAGGCGAGGGGGGGTTGCATTCTGCCACAATCCCACCCTATGACTACAGTCATGGTCAAGTCATAACTCCAGAGTGGTGTGACAGCCACCTCTTGCCTCCAAAGTAAAAGGGGACATTCCTGCCAGTGAGCCTTAATGTCCACTGTGGATCGCCATATCTCATGTGTTGACTTACCCCTGCCAAACAGTTATTAATAACAATATACAATAGAATCGAAGTAATTGCAACAATCAACAATTGCCCAAGGTAATTAATGAGTCCCAGCATCAGTCACAGTTCATTAGTGTTTCCATTCCTGTGACTGTCTTCCTTCTGAATGGCTTGCTGGTTTTAGCTGGATCCTTTTCCACTCCGTCATTGTTGGCGGTGTTTTCAAGGCATCTGGATGCTTTTCCATCCCTTGCTGGTGTTAGCTGGATCTTCTTCCACAACAGGAACAGAGATTTTGTAGAAGGAAAACCTACAGCAACACTCATCAGCTGTTTTAACCTGAGCATTTGGCTTACGCAAGAGTAGCAGCTTTATTCTGCATTCCCCATCAGGCACTCGTGCACACACATTAAATCACACGCGCCCGGACACCCATAGGCCATGTGGGGTCCCCGGCTGCTGCAGCAATGGGGAGCTGGTGTAGCTAAAACTTCACACCAAACACACACAAGCAAACACCTTAAGGCAACTACTGCAATGGGGGTTTAAGTTAAAAGGTTAAGCTTCTGCTGTAACAAAACGGGTTGTATACAGCAAAATACACGTGCCTCTTTAACCCTCCAAAGCAATGGCTTATTATTATTATTATTATTTTGTGCAAATTTTAAAATCTTCAAATATGCATAAAAGCAATATCAACAACAAAAGTAGTTAAGTCTGCTAATACTGAAACTTCCGTAATGCAAAGGCACATGTCCAGGCCGAAGCAAAGGCTAGTGCCATGATTCTGCTTGCTGCTGGTCAGAATCCTCTATTAGTCTCTTAATATGAGACAACTTGTTGTGGAGATACACGCATCTGTACTTCTCTTCCACCCTGTCATCTTCCTTTGCCCTGCAAGAAAACACAAAGAACAGACCTCGGTCCCTTTGGAACCGGGCTTTCATAGTTAACGTGTTAGACTAGCTCAGAAGTTCTGAGCAGAAAATATCTCTTGGACCTTTTGTTTTAGGGGCAGGTCTTTATCGAGTTGCTGCCTGTTATTGACTCTTTATCAAAATCATTAATGACCTCCATAATGCCTCATTTAGCTGCAGTAGAGTGCCAGTAATTTTTTTGATAGCAAGTAATATTAGCAGCTACTTTTAGCAAGCAGCAGTGCTAAGGCACATTGCCGGGTCCTAATGGGAGCTGCCTCTGAACCTCAGAGAGCACTGAGCCGGGCGGGGTTGCTGGTCCCAAGCCGCGGGTTTTTTTTTTTTTTTTTTTTTAACTTCAGTTTGCAAGCCGGGGCGGGGGGGGTGCTCCCGCCCGCAGCGAGTGGGGGGGGGCGGCCAGCCGGAAGGTGGTTGCCTGCCTGCGCTCGCGAGGCCGGGCTGCCCTGCCCCACACCACCAGAACTTAGGGTCCAGGAACGGTGGCGGGCCGGGGGGAGATGCGCAGAGAGGCGACAGAAGTTTTACGGGGGGAAGTTTGCGTCCGTTTTTCGGGTTATGCCCGTACTGGACATGCGTTTCTAGCAGCTCTCTCAGGCCACTCCGTTTCATGTCGCCAGTCCCAGGGCAGTCGCCGGCACTCGCGGGGTGGGGCTTTGCTATGCCAGACCCCCTGAGTTGCTGGTACGGGGAGGGGGCCGTCTGGACACTGCGGCTTTTTATTTGCCTTTCTTCAAGATCATTAACAACCTCCGTAGTGCCCCGTTTTGCTGCATTTAGCAGGGGGGAACGTGGGGTACAGGTTATTGTAGATGTGGGTGGAGCAGGATCAAGTTGCAAGGGTGCAGAGGTAAATGGCAATATTTTAATACAGGCTACCTCTGCCCTGTGACTTCCAAAGCTCCAAATCTCCCCATTAGGTAAGCACCATCGTCTACCTGCCAAAATATCGAATCCCAATATGTTCGCTTTATAAGGACTCAGGGCAACTTCCACAGCCGTTGTCCGCTTTTCCCCAGGCAGCAAAAGGTGGATTCGAGCTAAAGGACATCTCTCTGCTACACCCGTTACCCCTACTATATTGATGGCCTTCCTTGATGGTTTAATCTCGAGTTTGTCAGCTTGCAGCCTGTTCAAAACACTGATTTGTGCACCCGTGTCAATTAAAAATTTCACACTTATTCGCCTTGGACCAACGGGAATATGTATGTATGGTTCTTTATCACTGGACCATTGGCAGGAGAATACCAAGCGGGTGGGGCGGTCCCGGTTCCCATCCGCCTTTACTAGTTTTTTGATTCCCTTTGTGAGGATGCGAAAGGGTTAGTGTTTCGCTTGTCCTCGGGGCGGGGGGCGGTTGCCGGTGCCTTCTCTTTGTTCTCTGATCTTCCCTCTAAGTATTCCACTAGCTCCTGTAAATGCTCAGTGGAGAGCTTGTGCACCAGTTTTCGAGGCACGCCCAAAGCGGCTGCACGATGCCAGAGGTCGCTCCGCTGCAAACTGCTACTCTGATTTGACTGGCAGCCAAAACGCTCCGGTTTCTGTGACGGGGGGGGCGGCCTAGTGGGGGGGGTCCCTAAAGAGGCTCGGCTCGGCTCGTCTTCCGGACCGCCCGGCTTCTATACGGGCTGCCGCTCGGGTCTACCCACCCCATCTCGCACCCATGTGTAACCACATTGTGTAAAATTTCCGCCCAGGTTAATACATGTTCAGGAGGACTTCGGGGATTTTGCTTATTGCGATCAATAGCCCCCTGAACTTTTTCCTTAAGGGATTGGACATATACTTTTAAGGCATCCGGTAATCCTTTAATAAGCAGCCGAAGGTGGACGGGATCCACCGGCGCCGCCATAGGGGGGGACTGCCGGCCTCTTTCATACATTGCTTGTATACAAGCCGCCTTTTGAACTCCCTCGGCAAGGTCTGATAAACCTTTTATAACAATTGCCACTGGCTCCCCATGTTCCCTGAGATCTATACCACCAGCCCAGTAAGCTACACGAGATGTAATGGACTGATCACCGTCTGGACCATCACTTAAAAATACCCCCGGGCCCCAGAAACCTGTGGCCTCATCCTTACTCAATAATATTCTATCACCCCCAGTAAGTGAAACGCGCCAAAGATATTCAGTCTCTGTCTCGCCCGGCTTCTGTGAGAATCTAGTTTGTAAATCCCCTAGCTCCAGTCCTGAATATGGCATGCTATGGGTAGCCGTGCGTGGATTTCTGCCTCGTCCATCCGTATGTGTTTCAGTTCTAATAAGAGGACGCACGTTCTTAGTCTCTACCCCCCCTTCATCAGCGCTGTTTTCAGAGTCAGTATCTCTGTTGAGAAGCGCGGGGGCCGAGGAGCACGCCTGAACTGGGGGGACGCTGGAGGAAGCTCTCATATTAATTAACAAAAACTCAAGTTTTTGTTCCAAAAAACCAAGTTTCTGTTCTAACAAGCCAAATCTCTGTTCTAAATAATCCGATCGTATGCTTTGTCGCGAAAAGTCCTGTATTAGACAGTCAAACTGTTCGCTCTGCCGCGACAGGTTTTGCTTTAAAAAGTCAAACTCTTTGCCTTGCGGCGAAAGGTCCTGCTTCAAGGAGTTAAACTGTTCGCTCTGCTGCGAAAAGTCCTGCTTTAAGGAATCAAACTGTTCGCTCTGCTGCGAAAAGTCCTGCTTTAAGGAGTCAAACTTTTCGCTTTGCTGCGAAAGGTTTTGCTTTAAAGAATCAAATTGTTTGGTTTGCCACAAAAGGTCCTGCTTTAAGGAGTCAAACTTTTCCCTTTGCCGCGAGAAGTTTTCCTCCATTCGGTGCTTAAGTTTACACAGATCCTGTGCTACCTTTAAGCAAACACACAAACTGAAGCACATCGCGCACCACATAATGAAAAACTACGCCGCAAAATGCCAGGTTTCTGCAGAAATGTTACTCAACCCTCTAAAAAGTACCTCCATCTCTGATATCCTGCCGACTACGCCAAATTGTCACGGAATATTACCCCGAAGTACAACAGGGTCCAAAGCAGCCTTTATTAAACTGGTGAAACAGGGTTTTAATATTCCAAATTGACTTAAATACAGGTTCGAATATCAGCTGGAAACTTATTTAGGGGCGGCAACCACTACAGCAGGCGGTCCACAGAGTGCATGCACGTGGCTTCACTCAAAACAATGCCGGAGTCGCCCCTGAGTCCCGGAGAAGCACACACTTGCCCAAGCCTATCCGTAATTATTTTAAAGAGATAATTTAGAGTATGTGTGCAAACGGGCACAGAAAGTATAAATATACTCGCAATCCTGCGAGAAGTTTTACTCACGGCCGTGGGGGCGAGGCAAGCGGAGACTCCGTTCCGGGGAGCTGGGGGGGGCCGTGGCTCCTGGCGGCAGTGGCTAAGCTCGTTCTCTGAGAAAACTCCAACCAAAAAGGAAGTTTTCGACGAGTGTCCCGTTTTTAAGAGCTTGACCTGACTGCAGTCATTCCTCCTATTCCCGGAAGCCCCCCAAAAACATCCCCCACCCTGGGTGTGGGCGCCCAGCGGCTTTTGCCCCTAACGACTCTGCTGGTACGGGTGCTCTGGGGCCAGACAAAGAAGCTGTTAGGCCCACGGCAGCCAGGAGAGAGGGAGATGTGCCCACTCCTCCATACTGAAGGAAGGAGGGGGAGAGTGGGGGCAGAAGAGGGGGAGAGAGGCGAGGGGGGGTTGCATTCTGCCACACCCACATGCTGCTGGGGAACCCAAGGGCTGGGCAGGACCCCAGGATCTGGGCCCCACATACACAGCACCTGCCCCACACCCTCCATTCTCACTGTGGGGCGAGACCCACGACTGAGGGGCCAGGGACACCGGTGCTGGGTGGGGGTGTCCTTGTGCCCCGTCCATTTCCAGGGTCCCTGAGTCCCCCGCGTCCCGCCAGGTGGACCTGCACTTCCCGCCCCCCGTGCCCGAGGGCGCCCGTGATCTCATCTCGCACCTGCTGCGCCGCAGCCCGGCCCAGCGCCTGCCCCCGCGGGACGTGCTGCAGCACCCCTGGGTGCGCACCCACTCCCGGCGGTTGCTGCCCCCTGCCTGCGCGTCCCCACCCCGTGAGTTCAAACACTTGGATTATTAAAGATCTGCGGTAATATAATAAATATCAGCCTGCAGCTTTGCTAAACATCCGTGTCACAGTTCCGTCCAAAGGTGTCAACTACTGCATGAAACAAAAGTAAAGCTGCAACTCCCCTGCAGCAGCTGCCGAGCGCAGGGACACGGCTGCGAGGCCTGACACCCGCGCCCCGGGCAGAGCGCGGGTGGCACCGCGCACCGGGCAGACCGCGGGCGACAAAATTCTCGGGGAAAAAAACTGGAGTAGAATAGCAGCAGGGCTGGCACAAGCTGGTACCTCCACAGGGGTCCAACCCGAGCATAGTAAACCATAGACTTCTGTATCTTTACAAACCGTTCATACCATCATTCAGTCCAACAGCAATATTTAACTGTGAGGTCTTCTTGCTTCTCCTTGGATTTTTTTCTCCGATTCCACGTGGGCCTTTGTTTTTCAGCTGTAGACATTGTTTATGGTCCATAGCCTTGCAGGTACTGTTTTGTCTGAATAAATCCTTTCTTCTCAGCAAAGTGTGAAATAGGCCCCATTTTGCAGATGTCTGTAATGTCTCCTCTGTGTTAGTTTTGGATCGTTGTTTTTCCCAGACAGTTCCGTTCTTCCCAGCAAAGTGCAAACAAGACCTTATCTTGCAAGTGTTCAGTGTGGTTTGTAGTTTGTAGTCAGGCCCCCACCTCCTCTGGACACGTGTTCATTAGAGCATAAGCAAAACAGCGCTGGGTGCGTGGGGGATTCACTCCGCCCAACATGCACACCTTTAAACAATAAGAAGTGTGCTTAAATACAGTAAGGTGTTACTTATTCATAATGACCCCAGGAATGCCTGCACATATTCATAACCTTTCCCGCTTCTGATTAAAATGAGTCTCAGAGAACCATTTCCATAGACGCTCCCTTGTTGTGCCTGCGCAGTGCCACTTGGTGAATTTGAGGAGGGGTCTTTGGATGAAGCTCCTTCAGCTTCGTCACAGTGAACTTTTTACCTTTGGCTCATTATGTTGAATTGACTGGGACCCAAGCTGCCAAGTTGAATGAAACCAGACTGGCGCCCCCTTTTTGCTGTAAATCTTCGTTATCTTGTCTCCTCAAGTTTACAGCTAGGTGCAGTAAAACTTCTTATCTTGGCATTCAATGGGGTTCTGTTCTTCTTAACATAAAGCTCTAAACTAAGCATTTATTGTGTGGCTAAGCCTTAAAGTGTTAGTTCGTTAGTAGGCACCCATTATATGTTTAGCTAACCCTTAAAATGTTAGTTCCCTCTGTCAATACAACTTAATAAGCAAGTTTCATAACTTTTTACATAGAACTTAATCACCTTTTTCCAGGTTCAGAGACCGTGCCTCACTTGGTTATATCTGTAAACATCAAACATCTTAGCACGAATCACAACTACATTTTTCACAAGAGTGTCCTGATTGCGGTGCTGAGTGTTGGATAGATTTGAGCTGCGTAGCGGAATTGTTTAGTTTTGGAGAGGGTGGGATAAACTTGGAACACAACTTGTGAGGGCGGTATGTCGTGGGTAGGCTTTAGTATTATGCGTGGAGCGGTGCTGTAAGCGTTCATAGTTATTGCCTGTCTTTGTTACAAGATGAGCCGTGTCGTTCTGTGTGACGCGTAACGGGAGGACGGCGTAGGAGCGTCATTCTGAAAAAGAGCCCGTTGGGGGGTATTTTAGCTGGCAGGAAAGAGACTGGGGAACCGCCCGCTGATAATGCGAGTAGAGCAGCCTTGATGAGATGTGATGAGCAGAGGCCATTGTGTAAAGTGGACAAGGAAGGAAAGGCTGTGGGCAAAGCGCGGTGCTGCAGCCGGCAGCCCCAGAGCGGAACTCTGCTGTGGAATTCCTGTGTTTCAGAGGGGGAGCTGTGACCGCCCCATGCTCAGCAGACCCCCCAGCCCAGGTCGGGGGAGCAGCCCCAGAGCAGGACTCGCGGCACCGTCCTCTGTCCCCAGCGTGCCGGGGGGCGGCTGCCGGCCTGTGGGACGTGGATGCGGCTGTTCGGGGCACTGACGCCCCGTTTTTGGGGGGCTCTGGTATGTATATATGTAGATGGCATTTTAAAGTAATGAGCTGCCCGCTGGGGCTGTTTTCCTTTTCTACCTTTTTTTTTTGAGTGAATAAATGGGGGGACACGGGGGATGACGATGATGTTACTGGAGGAGCAGGCCAGCGAGAGATGGGGGCTTACAGCCCCAAAATGCCTGAAGATTCATGGGCGGGGTGTTCAGTGGTACTGTGGGGAGGAGAAATTACTCCCCATCCCCTGCAGGGAAAACAGAACAATCCCACATCAAAGCCGTCCTAGAGAAATACTCGCTGTTTGTCATTCAGGTTCTAGAACAGCCCAATGTCCTGTTAAAGGTTGTGGTGGTGCGGGTCAGGGATCCCCAGGCTGTGCCAGGACCACAGGACGGCTGCTGGTGGAACCAAAGTCAAGGACAACTTCTCAGAGGTAAGAACCTTTCGATTTGTTCCCCTCAGGACACATCCCTTTGCCTCTGGACCCCTCACAAGCTTACTCGCCCCCTGGTTCCCTCAGAAACCCATTTCCTTCCAGTTCCTCTGCGATTGCCCTGCCTGCCTTTGGGTCCCTGCAGGCTCTTTGGTGGCATCACGGGGCCTGTTTGACCTTTGCCCCATTAAATTCCCCTCTTTTCTCTCTTCCCCTCAAAACTTGCCCGTTTGCTCTTGCCACATTCCAGAGGCCTCATTTTTCCCTCTTGTCTCCTCTCAGGACCCCTCATCTGTTGGCCTCTGTCGAGGGTTTAGATTGCGGGGTGACAGTAACACTCTGGCAGATGTATTCTTAACCCACTCTTCCCCCTGCCACTTCCCCCTTTTTGCCCCTCCCTCTCCCCCCTTCCACTCAGGACAGGCGATTGGGAGGGAAAAAGAAGGACAGAAAGAAGAGAGTTGGAAAAAATTGAAGATGTTTTACTAATGCTATTAATAAGAATAGAGAAAATAATACAAAATATACAAAACCAATCTTGAAAGTCTCAGCAACTGCAGAGGCGGCACCCGAAGTCCTGGACTGGACTCTGCAGCCAACCGGAGCTGGATTCAGTCTGTCACTAGGCCTCAGTTCGCAGGGATGACTAGCAAGGTCCTCTCCTAATGTTGGCCATAGGGAAAAGGGAAAAAGGGACGAGATCCTCGTGATCTCTCATTTTATATGAAGTATTCACGTGAATGGAATGTTATACACAGTTGGTCAGTTTCTTGGTCACTTGTTTCTCGTCGCCCCTCTCGCGAGATGTCCATCCGTGCTTATCAATAAGTTTTCATTCCATTGCTAGGTTTACCAAACATGTGTCTGGTTCTCCAGGAAAATGCAGTTAATACGAAGGCTGTAGCTGACAGGCAAAATGCACTGAAAGAGAAACTTGTTTTTAACAAAACCAGGACATTCCACCCCTTATAATATGCCACTCACTGAATACTTAAACCTTATCAATACAATCTATCAACACAATCTAATTAATCACTACTACTATATATATATACACATATGTACATATATACACAGGAGTAATTAATCTTAATCAGTGGACCATCCTTTAAAAAGTTCATTAAGTTCATTTTGTCACAGCAGCCTTCCAGGGCAGGAAAAATGGTACAAGTGTATCTCATGACCACTGTTTGTGGGTTAAAGACATCAACTTCGAAGAAGTTGTCAGGCGCCACTCGAAGAAGGCTAGCTCTGGTTTCATCATCACTGTCTTGATCTGAAAGACACTTATTAAATACTGTTAGTGTGGCAATTCGCATCCTGCAGTTCAGTATTGCATATTTTCACCTAAGCTCAAATCCCCTTGAGGTACACACCGAACTTCTCCATCCTTAAGCATCACCCACCAGGTGCTGCCAGGTCCCTGGGCAAAAACAATCCCAGTAATGGGCTTGCCTTTGCCTGAGGCAGGAGTAACCCAGACTGCCTTTCCTAACATGTTTTTCATGTGTACTACAGGGACTTTATCTCCTTCTACAGTCCATAGAATTTCTGATTGGGCAGGCCCAGCTCGATTGGTTGATCCCCTGGTGTTGACCAACCAAGTGGCTTTTGCTAAATGTGAATCCCAGTTTTTAAAGGTTCCACCACCAAGTGCCTTTAGTGTAGTTTTTAGCAAACCATTGTACCTTTCAATTTTCCCAGAGGCTGGTGCATGATATGGAATATGATATACTCACTCAATACCATGTTCTTTGGCCCAATTGTCTATAAGACTGTTCTTGAAATGAGTACCATTGTCTGATTCAATTCCTTCTGGCGTACTGTGTCGCCAAAAGATTTGCTTTTCAAGGCCCAAGATAGTATTTCGGGCTGTAGCATGAGGTACAGCATATGTTTCCAACCATCCAGTGGTTGCTTCCACCATTGTAAGCACATAACGCTTACCTTGACGTGTTTGTGGAAGTGTAATATAATCAATCTGCCAAGCTTCTCCATACTTATACTTTAACCATCGCCCCCCATACCATACAGGCTTTAACCGTTTTGCTTGTTTGATTTCGGCGCAAGTTTCACATTCAGGAATAACGTGTGAAATAGTGTCCATAGTTAAATCCACCCCTCGATCACGAGCCAATTTATACGTTGCTTCTCTACCTTGATGCCATGAAGCATCATGGGCCCACCGGGCTAGGAAAAGTTCACCTTTATGTTGCCAGTCCAAGTCCACCTCAGCTACTTTAATCTTAGCAGCTTGATCCGCTTGTTGGTTGTTTAGATGTTCCTCGGTGGCTCGACTTTTAGGCACATGAGCATCTACATGCCGAACTTTCACAGGCAGGCTCTCTAGCCGAGCAGCAATGTCTTGCCACAGTGTGGCAGCCCAAATGGGTTTACCTCTGCGCTGCCAGTTGCTTTTCTTCCACTGCTGTAGCCACCCCACAAGGCATTTGCTACCATCCATGAGTCAGTATAGAGATAAAGTATTGGCCACTTCTCTTGTTCAGCAATGTCCAAAGCCAGCTGGATGGCTTTCACTTCTGCAAACTGACTCGATTCACCTTGTCCTTCAGTGGCTTCTGTAACTTGTCGTGTGGGACTCCACACAGCAGCTTTCCACCTTCGATGTTTTCCTACAAGACGACAGGATCCATCTGTGAACAGTGCATACTGCTTATCAGTCTCTGAAAGAGTATTATACGGTGGTGCTTCTTCAGCACGTTTTACTTCCTCCTCATCTGGAGACATCCCAAAGTCTTTGCTTTCTGGCCAGTCTGTAATCACTTCTAAGATTCCTGGATGGTTGGGACTTCCAATTTGAGCTCGTTGCGTGATCAATGCAATCCATTTACTCCACGTAACTTCAGTTGCATGATGTGGAGGGGGAACCGTCCCTTTGAACATCCAGCTCAGCACCGGCAGTCGAGGTGCCAGGAGGAGATGTGCTTCAGTACCGATCACTTCTGAAGCAGCTCGAACTCCTTCATATGCTGCTAGTATCTCTTTTTCAGTTGGAGTCTAGTTGGCCTCAGATCCTTTGTATCCTCGACTCCAAAAACCTAAGGGTCGACCTCGGGTTTCTCCTGGTGCTTTCTGCCAGAGGCTTCAGGTAAGTCCATTATCTCCGGCTGCAGTGTAGAGCACATTTTTAACATCTAGTGCAGTCCGAACTGGTCCAAGGGCCATCGCATGAGTTATCTCACGCATAATTTGTTCAAAGGCTTGTCGTTGTTCAGGGCCCCACTCAAATTGGTTCTTTTTTCGAGTCACTCGATAGAGAGGGCTCATAATCTGGCTGTAGTCAGGAATATGCATTCTCCAAAAACCTACAACGCCCAAGAAAGTCTGTGTCTCCTTTTTATTAGTAGGTGGAGACATTGCAGCAATTTTGTTGATCGCATCCATTGGGATCTGACGATGGCCATCTTGCCATTTTATTCCTAAAAACTGGATCTCTCGTGCAGGTCCCTTGACCTTGCTTTGTTTTATGGCAAAACCAGCATCCAAAAGAATCTGAATTATTCTCTCACCTTTCTCGAAGACTTCTTTCGCTGTGTCGCCCCATACGATGATGTCATCAATATATTGCAAGTGTTCTGGAGCTTTACCTTGCTCCAGCGTGGTCTGGATCAGTCCATGGCAGATGGTAGGACTGTGTTTCCACCCCTGGGGCAAGCGATTCCACGTGTCCTGGACGCCTCTCCAGGTGAAAGCAAACTGCGGCCTGCACTCTGCTGCTACAGGAATAGAGAAAAATGCATTAGCAATGTCCATTGTAGCATACCACTGAGCTGCCTTTGACTCCAGTTCAAATTGCAGTTCTAGCATGTCAGGCACAGCAGCACTCAGTGGTGGCGTAACTTCATTCAGGCCACGATAGCCCACAGTTAGTCTCCACTCGTCACTAGACTTAGGCACCGGCCAGATTGGGCTGTTAAAAGGTGAGCGAGTCTTACTGATCACACCCTGGCTTTCCAATTGACGGATCAACTTCTGGATAGGAATCAAAGAGTCTCGATTGGTGCGATATTGCCGGCGATGCACCGTCGTGGTAGCAATTGGCACCTGCTGATCGTCAACCATCAGCAGTCCTACAACAGAAGGGTCATCTGAAAGACCAGGCAAATCAGACAGCTCTTCAATTTTCTCAGTGTCCACAGCTGCTATACCAAATGCCCACCTATACCCTTTTGGGTCCTTAAAATACCCTCTCTTGAGGTAGTCTATGCCAAGGATGCACGGAGCATCTGAACCAGTCACAATGGGACGCTTTTGCCAGTTTTTTCCAGTTAGGCTCATTTCAGCCTCTACAACAGTCAGTTCCTGGGATCCCCCAGTCACTCCAACAATATGGATGGATTGCGTTCCTTTATAATTAGAAGGAATTATTGTGCACTGAGCAGCAGTGTCCACTAAAGCTTTGTACTCCTGGGAGTGTGTTGTACCAGGCCATCGTATTTGTACAATCCAATAAACTCTGTTATCCCTTTCCTCCACCTGGTTGGAGGCAAGGCACCTCTAATTTCTGTTTTGCACAGTCTCTGGGTGTGAATTAGAGGTTCCCTCAAGAGCATCAGAATCTCTTCTGCTCCTTTTGTAAACTGGAGCAGCCACCTTCCTAGGAGTTTTTCCTTTGATTTCACGTACTCGTTCTTTGAGTTCTGAGATAGGTCTTCCATGCCACTTATTCATGTTTTCTCCCTGCTCATGTAGGAAGAACCACAGTGAACCTCTTTTTGTGGGCTGCCTCTGTCCTCTCTCTCGAGATTGGAAACGCCTTTTCCTAACAGCTGAAACATAGGTTTGTGCAGGTCGTGAATGGTATGTGTCTTCTCTGAGTTCTTTGATCTCTTGCAATAGCTTTTCAAACCGGTCATCAGATTTTTCACACAGTTTCTCCACAGCAGAGACACAAGACCGTAGAGAACCAGCAAGGCTGTCCTCAAAGTCACGGAGCTGCTCAATCACTTCAGTAATATCTTGTACACCTCTAGATGACCAGAGCATTCCTGCCAATGACTTAGCATATGCAAGTGATGCACTTTGTACAAATCTGCGCCACAGAGGTCGTGAACAATTGATTCTATCTGGGTCTGTTCTTTCTTGGCTGTTTGGTCCAAAATAGATGATCTCTCGCACAGCTAATTCTCTCAGGAATTGAATACCTTTCTCCATAGTATTCAATTTCCCTAACTTGGATATACAGTCTTCCTTGTAGGGAAATCTTACTTTCATAGCTGCCAGGAGTCGGGTCCAGAGAGTAGTGGCATTAGACTCTCTTGAAATTGCCCTATCAATGGTGGAATCTCTTGACAGAGATCCCAGCTGCCTGGCTTCACCACCTTCCAGTTCAATTGTATCTGCCCCATTGTCCCAGCATCGGAGCAGCCAGGTTAAAATATTCTCTCCTTCATAACGACTAAAGTCTTTTCGCAGATCTCTCAGCTCACCTGGAGAAAAGTACTGAGTGGTGGTCACTTCATCTCCTCCCTGTCCTGATGGTGCCCCTTGGGTTGATGTTGGCCCTGTGCCATCATCTGCTGCACGGGTAGTCTTTCTAGTGACTTTCTTACAACCAGCAACTGATGCTGATATGGGTTTACCATCATTTGATTCATTTCCAGAGTCTGAATGACTGTCACAGTGATCGCTATGGTTACAGCGGCAACAGTGTCCAGTGTGTGAAGAAGAGGGGGCTGCCTTTAAGGCTGCAGAATTATTGTTATCACTAATGACCTTGGCAGAAGAACTCTACGGAGGAGCTGTAGTTTCAGCCTGCGAAGGCGTTGGGGGGGCAGCTTTCGCTGTTTTGCTCTTCCTCGAGCGGCCAGGAGTGCTTTTTGCTAAAGCTTCCGAAGACGCACCGCAAATCTCAGGACTAAAATGGGACGCAAACCTCCTGTTGAACGCCATTTCTCTTAACAGAAGCACAAACTGACACACATTCAGCAAACCAGATAACACCATCACAGTTCTATCAAAACTCCAAGGATATTCAAAGCTCTCTAAAACATTTGCGAACTGTCCTAGCGAAAAAACGAAAGTATTGTTAGTCAGCCTTTCTAAAGATTCGCTTGACCAATTAGCAAACACAGAGCCGTACTGCTCTTTAATCTCTCCTGGAGGCTTTTCAAGGTAAAGCAGAAGCGAGTAGAAATTCATTAGTGGCTGCAGTATAATGAAATAAACCAGTGACAAACCACACAGTATCATCATAGCCATTGTCCAGTTCCTTGTTGTTATATAATGAATACTTCGATTTAAAAAGAAAGCCCAGCACAGATATGGAATCAGTGAGCACAATGTAGAAAATAACTGATACAACTTATGCCATAACATCTTTAAATCAGTGTAATTCACTTTGCTTTAATACCACTAAATAATATCCGAAGCAAACAGACGCGCGAGTATCACAACTCTATGAGTTGGCACCGTGCCAAGAAAATTGAAAGGTACGTCAGAGCAGTAGAAAAGCCAAAAATCTCCAGATTTACCCCTTTCTCTTGCCCCACGTTGGACGCCAATTATCTGTCGAGGTTTAAGATTGCGGGGTGACAATAAAACCCTGGCAGATGTATTCTTAACCCCCTCTTCCCCCCCACTTCCCCCTTTTTGCCCCTCCCTCTCCCCCCTTCCACTCAGGACAGGCGATCGGGAGGGAAAAAGAAGGACAGAGAGAAGAGAGTTGGAAAAAACTGAAGATGTTTTACTAATGCTACTGATAAGAATAGAGAAAATAATACAAAATATACAAAACCAATCTTGAAAGTCTCAGCAACTGCAGAGGCGGCACCCAAAGTCCTGGATTAGACTCCACAGCCAACCAGAGCTGGGTTCAGTCTCTCACTAGGCCTCAGTTCGCAGGGACGACTAGCAAGGTCCGCTCCTAATGTCGGCCATAGGGAAAAAAGGAAAAAAGGGCCGAGATTCTCATGATCTCCCATTTTATATGAAGTATTCACGTGAATGGAATGTTATACACAGTTGGTCAGCTGTTTCTCATCGCCCCTCTCGCGAGATGTCCATCCGTGCTTATCAATAAGTTTGCATTCCATTGCTAGGTTTACCAAAACATGTGTCTGGTTCTCCAGGAAAATGCAGTTAATATGAAGGCTTTAGCTGACAGGCAAAATTCACTGAAAGAGAAACTAGTTTTTAACAAAACCAGGACATTGGATCCACACCCCATCACTCCAGGAGGTTCATGGATCCACCAGGTTCATGGATGATTCCTGAGGACCATCCAAGTGTGGGCAGTGTAAGAGAGGAGCAGAGCAGGGTCAGCTCATGGGCCATGACTGAGTACAGCCACCCCAGCAGCAGCCGTTGCCCATCTCCCAGGCACAGCCATGCCCACAGCATGCAAATGGCACTGCCATACATGATTAGCCCAAGAGAGGCCTTTCCTCCTTCCATATTCCCAGGAAAATCTTCCTTCTGTTCCTCCTCCACCTGCAGACATCAACTGCTTTCCATTTCTGGGCTCAGACATGGCTGGAAGGGTTCACTGAAGCCATCAGCCATCTCATTGCTTCTCCCTGGCATGCCCTGACCTCTCCCACACCTACAATGGCCAATCACGGCTGCTCAGGCCTCCCGCTCTTCAGAAGACGCCTCGAGCTTCTTGGTTCTTGATGGTGTTTCTTATAAATGTCCTCACCCTCTCCAGAGTTCACGGTGAGCTTTTTTGTCCATAACAGCCCTTTATGACCATGTCTCACTAAATGGTTGTGTTTGTATGATCATTTGTGCAGAAAGGGCAGTCACAGGACAGCACCCAATATGTCAAAACTGATGCCGAGTGAAATGCCGTAAAGACCCGACGAGTTCCCCCTGTGTCGGTGTCTCTCCTGGAAGGAGTCTGTCCCGAGAAGGGGATGCAGCTCCTGCCACTCTCTGCAAAGGCACATGAGCAGTGTCCATCACCTGGGGACACAAAGGGTGACGTTTGCCACACCACCCTTCATCTGAACCACTTAGATGTGTGCTTGTGGATGAGGTATGGAGCCTTATAGTGCCAATACCTATTTAACTGTCATTGCCAGAGGGGCGACCACACATGCAGAGTACTATTTTACACGTATTTAAATATAAGCATGTTAAACTTTTATTTTTCTTCTTAAAACCCTCATTCCCAGACAAATTACGCAAACACTTGAAGGATTACTCATGTCTTTTAACATGATTATCCTCAGAAGGCCACCAGCTTTGCTTCTCAGGAAATGGGATCCAGAGTCCAAGGGCAGGATGGTTTGGGCTCTGTGCTGGGATCTGGAAACTGAAACGTGCTCCCATCTCCCAGCCCCTTGCCCTCCTGAGTGAGGGTGTGAGACATTCTGCCAGCGAGGGCTGAACTCACAGCCATGACCAGTATCTTATGTCCAACTGCAGCCAACGGTGTCCTGCCAGCTCGGGATTGGAGCTTCCATTGCTGGAGGTGTTTAAAAGATGTGGAGATGTGGCGATGAGGGATATGGTTTAGTTGTGGACTTGGCAGTGTTTCATTGACAGTTGGACTCCATGTTCTTAAGGGTCTTTTCCAGCCTAAATATTTCTATGATTATATGGTTCTATGTTGCTATGATTCTATGATTTGGGTTGGAACTATTCCAGTTCCCATCATTTCCAGCTTCCCTCAGAGGCAGCTGTTGTGTGGCACAACTGTCCTGGCTCTCCAGGCAGGTTGGGCACTGGGTTGGTGTTGGCGTTAGGAGTTTTCCACTTCCTGGGATAAAAGACTGTTGAGCAGAGACAGTTGTAGAGGTTTGGGTCACAGGGGTTTGCAGCAATCCTGTCAAAATCTGAGCAGGATGAGCTTTGGAGCCCAGGGAGGACAGAGACATTCTCAAGGATGGTTTTGAACAGTGGCACTATCTATCACTAATAACAGCACCAGGGAACTCCTCATTCTTGGTTATGCTGCTGAACTAAAGGTCTTTAGTGTCCCTCCCAGCAGTCATTCTCACTTCTCAAAACTACATCTCAGTAGTTATCCTCTTGCATGTGTTTCTGGTTCCAGCCAGGCAGAGGAAAGGGATAACAGAGTTTACTGGATGGTACACATAAGATGGCCTGCTACAACACACCCCCAGGAGTACAAGGCTTTGGTGGACACTGCTGCTCAGTGCACAATAATTCCTTCAGACTGTAAGGCGACACAACTCATCAGTATTTTTGGAGTGACTTGGGGGATCCCAAGAGCTGACTGTTGTAGAGGCTGAAATGAGCCTAACTGGAAAAAAATGGCCAAAGCATCCCATTGTGACTGGCCCAGACGCTCCGTGCATTCTTGGCATAGACTACCTTAAGAGAGGGTATTTTAAGGACCCAAAAGGGTATAGGTGGGCATTTGGGACAGCAGCTATGGACACGGAGAGAATTGAAGAGCTGTCTGATTTGCCTGGTCTTTCAGATGACCCTTCTGTTGTAGGACTGCTGATGGTTGATGATCAGCAGGTGCCAGTTGCTAGCACAACGGTGCATCGTTGACAGTATCGCACCAGTCGGGACTCTAGGATTCCTATTCAGTAATTGATTCGTCAACTGGAAAGCCAGGGTGTGATCAGTAAGACTCGCTCACCTTTCAGTAGCCCAATTTGGCCAGTGTGCGAGTCCAGCGATGAGTGGAGATTAACTGTAGACTACTGTGGCCTGAAGGGCGAAGGGGGAAAAAGGGTGAAGGGAAACCTTCTCCCACGGTTTTGATTGTCTCCCCACGATCAGACCACGACAAAAACAGAGAATCAGTGCGGTGAGGCTGTAGAGTGGCCCTTGGCTTGTCCTGCCAACAAGCTCTGAATGCGGATTCTTGCAGGTGTAGCGGAGCAGGCAGCAGCGTCTCTGAGCAAAGCTCTGGGGGACAGGGTCCTGTGTGCTGGGCACAGCTTCCCTCGCCATTCTCTGCTCCCTCCTCCGTCACGCAGGGGCTGCCCCACGCCGCGCACAGCCAGTCCCAGCCGGGCCCGGAGGTGGGTGTGTCCATGGCAACCGGCCGGGCTCTGTGACGTCATAACCAGAGCCATTGTGACACGGGGGTCCCCGCCCTGACCGTGGGGGTATTTAAGGAGCAGCTTATCAGGAGCAGCAGCTTATCAGGAGCAGCAGCTTCTCAGGAGGCAGCAGCTCCCCTGGGTGCTCGCCGCAGCTCTGTGGTAGACGAGACCCAAGATGCCCATTGACGAGGAGGCGTATGCCCACTCCCAGCCCCCCGTGCTCCATGGGCCACAGGGGAGGGTCGGGACAGGGCAGGAGGGAGAGGCCGACGACGCGGCTCTGTGGGACACAGCCCTGCGCATCGTCAGTGAGGCCATGCGCAGGGCTGTGGCTGAGGTCGTGGCAGCTGGCCAGGAACCGGAGGAACAGCAGAACCTGGCCCAGAGCATGGACTTGCAAGACAAGAACAGCAAAGAGGGGTGCCAAGGCGGAGACACCATCCACAGCACCTGGATCAAGCCCTCGGTCCAGGAGCACCTCCAGGACGCCCCTGCAGGTCCCCAGGAGGGGCCTGGCTTGACCAGCTGCACAGACACAGAGGTGGCAGCAGAGGCAGAGCGCCCGGCACCTGCCCAGCACAGCCTCACAGAGGACGATGTGGCTCTGGCAGACATTGTGGAGTACATCGTCAGTGAGGCCGTGCGCAGGGCTGAGGCTGAGGTCCAGGGACCTGGCCAGCAACCGGTGGAACAGCAGCACCGGGCCCAATGCACGGACGTTGCAGTGGCAGCACCAGCACCCGCAGGACTTGAAGCCGTTGAAGCTCACTTGGCTGGAGAGGATGAGGGACAGGCCAGCACAGCCCCTCTCGTCCCAGCTGCAGAGGAGGAAGAAGAGAACACGGTTTCTCCAATGCCTGCGGGACATGGAGGAGAGACCAGCGCAGACATGGCCTGCCCAGCGCAGGGCCCAGCTCCACGGCGACGGCCTTCCCGGTTCAGGAGCGCGCTGCGGGCTCTGCGCAGGGCTTTCCGCTGCAGCTGCACCGCGGGACAGCAAGAGGAGTAGAGCCCGGCTGCCAGCGCCACGCGGGTGCCTGGACATGCGGCTGGTCCTGAGCCTGTGCAGCGTCCAGAGGGAGCGTCTGAGGGTGCCACGCCAGGGATGGGTGCATGCACGGTGACAGCGGCGTTCACCTGCCCTGAGGACGTGGTGCTGCCAGCCTCTGCTCGGCCTTGGATTGTTTTCAGAAATCAATAAAGCCAATTAAAAAAAAAATGACAGTTTTCCCCCTGTGCTCATCTCTTTCTGCTCCACCTCGGGACAAAGAAGGCTGCAGGAAATCTCTGTCCTTGGGGTGTCCCGGCATTGATTGCGGGAAGCCCTGGGCTGGTGCTGCCGCAAGCCGGCAGTTCGGCTGGATCCCCCTCAGGCTCCCTTCCCACCCGCCTGTCTCCAATTCCAGTCCAGGACTTGGAACATTTGAGATCTGTTGCTGACTTGGCCTGGTGGACCTGCACCGTACGGCATCCCTTTCATCTCATAAGGAACCTCCTCATTGCAGGGGTGTTTCGGAGCACCTACATGAGCTGATACAGGCGAGAGCGTCCAAGCCCACATGTGGTCCCTCACCTCCACCGAGGGTCTTCCAAGTCAGGAAGAGCCGGCTGCTCGCTCCCTTGCTGGAAATCTGAGCCATGATCCATCTCTGCACAAGGCTTCCAGCATCACGAGAGCACGTTCAGGCCTGAGACACCGGGGAGGAGCGCTGCAAGCAGTGCTGGTCTTGAGAAGAAATCCACCCGCTCAGAGCTTCGTCTCAGATGCGAGTTATTCTGCACTGGGTTTCTGGGGCCCAAAAATGGAGGGAGGCTCAGGTATAAACCCCGTCAGCCAAGAGCCGCAGCAGCTGCTGATCCCTGCGTGGCGCATTGCAAACCAGCCATGGCTGCTGCATGCCCCGGGCTGCAGCCTTCGCAGCATCCTCCTCTTCCCCAGCACCCCCGTGCACTGCACAGAACCAGAGCTGATTGCAATGACTGGGGCAGCACCGGGCAGCAGCAGCATCTCTCTCCCCAGCCTCCAGCTGCCCAGTTGCCCTGCGGGGAATTTCTGCCTGGGAAGGGCAGAGTTGTATTGCGATCGGCCGGGGGCTCAGGACAAAGCACAGCACCGCCACGTCCCTGGAGCAGAGCCCTTCTTTTCCTGCCTTGGACCGGTGTATTCCTCCTGCTCACAGCGCGGTCCTTCTCTGGGATAAGGTGACGCCAGCACTTTCAGGGAAATTGGAACTTCGTGATGGAGTGGACGTGAAACTGCGTCACTTCATGAAAAGCCAAAGGAGTAAAACTGACATGGAACAAAGCGAGTAACTTGCCACAGCTGTCCAACCTGCGCTCCTCAGGCAGGACGCGACCGGCGACATGTTCTGGTGCTGTGCCGGGGCTGTGCCGCAACAAGTCAGTTGGGGCCGTGGCCAGAAAGGTAGTGATGTACATCTAGATATACCCACATCGTCTTGTGGGAAGCATCTGTTTCCTCGGCACGATTTGGAACACTTTTGACACACGGGACTTGCTGGGCCCTAAATCACAGCAGCGTTGACTCCTCTAAGCCTCCCAGTTCCAATTCAGCAGGTGCCCAGTTCAAGGTGTTGACACAGCAATGTGTACTTCTCTTTAATCTGTATTATATGTTCTCTCTGAAGTCAACACGTCCTTCCTAGGAGCAATCTGGGTCCCAGTGTAGGCTACGAAGCCATTGGACTTGTTGACAGTAGATGACCAAGAGTGATTTGCCAACAGGAGGAGTTCTTGCTAAAGTAACAGCAAAAGCCATGCTGAAAAATGCAAGGGAGCAATCAGGGAGGGCTGGAGTCGTGCTCGGGAGCTGTGTCCGTGCGTGAAGGTTTATGTGTCTCGCTGGGTAGTGCCCAGAGAGTTGGTCTGATCACACTGCAGAGCTCCAGGAGACATCAGTCCGTTTGCTTTCTTTCCTACACCAAGCTTTAGAGGCTGGTTTTGATAGTCAAATGGGATTCAAACGTAACGTTCCTCCAAGAAGGCCTTGGGTAACTCATTTCCCAAAATTCAGACTTCTTTTCCCAGGGAGGCTGAATTTCCTCCATAGCAATCAAATGATCAGGTTGTGCACAGAAGAGCTGCTGTGGTTCTAAGCGTCTTTATTTTGTCTAGGCTGCCTTAAAGAAGCAGCTGTTCTGCCTTTTGCTTTTGGTGATGGAAGTCGGGAACGGCCAGCGCTGTGCTTCATGTCAGGACGGTTTCATTCTCGTTTTATTGAAACTGAACTTTGGCCAGATGCAACTCCAAGAAAACGCCTCAGCCTCTTCCAGGGCCCTGCTCTTTAGTCCGCTCTCAACATCACCGGCAAAGAGCTGCTGCTTCTCTTCTGCACTGGATGTTTGGACATCTCTTTGCTAGAGGGACAAAGTCCCTTCGATCAAGAGGCTGAAGCAGAAGCTTCAGAAATTGTCATTCCTCCAAGCTTTCCCCCTGTGCCTCGAGTTCCAAAGCAAAGAGAAGGGCATGGCGATGGTGCCATTTTCTACCTCAGGGATAAAATTGTGTCAGGAATCGTAGTATGGAACATCTTCTGCAGGATGCCTATTGCCGGCAAGTCAGCGCAGGACTGGTGTGCTGAACAGTGAGTCTTGCTTAGATTGGGGATTTTCTTGTGGAAAAATCCATCTGCCCATTTAAAATGATGAAAAAGAAATGGAGATGCTCTGTGTGTCTTGGTACGATACTTGCAAGAAACCTGTAGGTTGGTTGTGCTTTAGTTGTTAGCGGTGCAGGTCAGAGCGGCTTCACAGTATCACAGTATGTTTGGGATTGGAAGGGACTTCAAAAGATCATCTAGTCCAATCCCCCTGCTGGAGCAGGAACGCCCAGGTGAGGTCGCACAGGAACACGTCCAGGCGGGTTGGAATGTCTCCAGAGAAGGAGACTCCACCACCCCCCTGGGCAGCCTGTTCCAGTGCTCTGTCACCCTCACTGAGAAGAAGTTTTTTCTCAAATTTAAGTGGAACCTCTTGTGTTCCAGCTTGATCCCATTACCCCTTGTCCTATCATTGTTTGCCACCGAGAAGAGCCTGGCTTCATCCTCGTGGCACTCTCCCTTTATGCATTTGTAAGCATTAATAAGGTCACCCCTCAGTCTCCTCTTCTCCAAACTAAAGAGCCCCAGCTCCCTCAGCCGTTCTTCATAAGGGAGGTGCTCCACTCCCTTAATCATCTTTGTTGCCCTATGCTGGACCTCCTCCAGCAGTTCCCAGTCCTTCTGGAACCGAGGGGCCCAGAACTGGACACAATATTCCAGATGGGGTCTCACCAGGGCAGAGTAGAGGGGAAGGAGGACCTCTCTGACCTACTAACCACCCCCCTTGTAATACACCCCAGGATGCCATTGGCCTTCCTGGCCACAAGGGCACAGTGCTGGCTCATGGTCATCCTGTTGTCCACCAGGACCCCCAGGTCCCTTTCCCCTACACTGCTCTCTAATATGTAAGTTCCCAACCTATACCGGAACCTGGGGCTGTTCCTGCCCAGATGCAGGACTCTACACTTGCCCTTGTTGAATTTCATCAGGTTATTCCCCGCCCAATTCTCCAGCCTGTCCAGGTCCTGCTGGATGGCAGCACAGCCTTCTGGCTTGTCAGCCACTCCTCCCAGCTTAGTGTCATCAGCAAACTTGCTGATAGTACACTCTATTCCCTCGTCCAAATCGTTAATGAATATATTGAATAATACAGGCCCCAGCACTGACCCCTGAGGCACTGCTCTAGATACTGGCCTCCAACTAGACTCCGCACCATTGACTGCCACTCTCTGACTTCTCTCCTTCAGCCAGTTTGCAACCTTGCAACCCACCTCACTAGTCTATTGTCCAGACCACACCTCCTCAACTTAGCTGTGAGGATGCTGTGGGAGACTGTGTCAAAGGCTCTACTGAAGTCAAGGTAGACCACATCCACTGCTCTGCCATCATTCATCCACCTTGTTACATTCTCATAAAAGGCTTTGAGGTTGGTCAAGCATGACTTACCCTTGGTGAAGCCATGCTGACTGCCCTGTGGGAAACTGCAGCGGGTCTGTGGAATCCTTGACAGAAAATATGAGAGTAGAGATCAGCCTTGAGATATTAAGATTTACCCTTGAGGAGAATGGGAGTAAAGGAGTATCCGGAGAGAGGAGAGATGTACCCGTGAGAGAGAAGGGGATAGAAGAATAACATGGATGATAGAAAAATTAACCAATGAGATGTTAGTGCTGTAACTTGTAACCAATAGTGAAAAGACACATGAACTGGCAGAATTGTATAAAAATGCACTTGTAGCAATAAATGGCATCTATTACTTTCATCTTGAAAGAATTTGGTCCATGTCGCTTGTCCGTCTCAACCGCGACATGTGGTGACCCCGACGTGATCCTACCTGAAGAGGATCTCGCCTAACAAGGTGACAGCGAAAAGCTGTGAACAGCCGAAGAGCTGTGGAGACGGAGCCCGGTACAGCTGATAAGAACAGCCCAGGAGAGCTGCCGAAGATCCGGATCGATTGAAAAGACACCTCGCAAAGGAGGAGGTGAGCTACCGGGAACATGGGGGGAAACTTATCTAAAGAAGAGGGTACTATATTATCTACATGGAAGCTGCTTCTGAAGAAGCAGGATGTTAGCCTTCTGGAATTGACTTTAAGAAAAATGTTACTATGGGGCAAAGCACAAGGTTTAGAGGTTAATCCTGTGACAGCATTTAGTGTATCACAATGGATGGACTTGGGAGATAAATTGTTTGATAGTGCTACCCAAGGGTCCAAGGAAGCAACTGAACTGTTAACGATGTGGCGCTTGTTGTTAGATACTCTGAAAGAGTTAAAACAGCAACAGGCAGAGGCAGCTGAGGGGGATGGTATTCTTGACTCTTCTGGGCCAAATTCGGAGGAAAAAGCAAGATTAAGTACTACCCCAACCCCCCTTGTTGCTAAAGATTCGTCAAAACTGCCCAAATCCATATTATCTGACATGGACAAGGATCCGCAGCACTTTCTTGGAAAGTTAAAAGGAATAAAGGAGAAGCGCACGTATGTGTGGCCCCGAGATCAGAAAAAAACTATGAAAGAGTCGTATACATATGTGTGGCCCCGAGATCGGTTAAAAGCTATGAAAGACTCACATGAAAAAACAGCGTTATGGTCTCGGGAGGGGCCCTCAGAGAACCAGTCGGAGCACCAGTCAGAGCGGTGCGTTCGGCCGACCACTCCGCTGTCATCAATTACGGCTCAAACCTCTCCTCTGTCATCAGCAACCGCGGTTCCACCGTCTGCGTCACCGCCATTGATCACAGTTCACCCCTCTGCCCCGCCGCTATCAGTCGCGGAAGAAAAAAAAAAAATGGACATTTTTTTTTCCTGTCCCCCCTTGCCTGGAGATTTAGGTGGGGAGGACCCCCCCGTGATGAGCCAGACCAAGCCAAATAACGTAATTCCTACAGATTTGGGGCCCTCCAACCTGCCCCCTTCTCCCTCCCACACTGAATTCCTGAGGGTGAGGGTAGAGTTTCAGAGCGTAAACCGAACTTACCAAAAAGCTGGGATTTACCCCCAGTTTCGATTACAGTTAAACCACGGGACCCTGTGCGTTTCTGGAAGAGACACTATACAGGCACGATAACTTTCTGAAATCCTGAAGCAGTCAACAGACCTCACATATCAAGCTGTGATGGGGGTGCCTGGGATCAGCAGTGCAGCCAAATCATTTACAACTGTTAATCGGGGTCCCAGTGAGAATTACATGCAATTTATTGACCATCTTCAAGAGGCTATCAGTAAGCAGGTTGAAAACTTATGAGCTAAGGAAGCATTGGTGTTGAAATTAGCAGTAGAGAATGCTCATGTTTGCTATCTGCGAGTTTTACAGTACATATTATGCGTTTCTGTGTATTGCCTCTCTGAAAATCAAGCACCTTGTCAGGAATGTGAGTTAAGTGCGCCGCAAAACTCTCTCCCTACTTTTCCCAGTCATGCTGCAAGAAGCACCCCTCCCTCCCTCCCCCTTCTCAAGGTTTTTACTTGTAAGATGGGGTCAGGGATAATTGTTTTCAGTTGTGTTCCTAAAAATCAGTATTGGGAGGTGTTTTAAAACTTAGGAAAGCACTCAGAATTATAAGGAAGGAATATCTTGTTAAATATTGAAATCAGTGTTCGCTGCTGTTTACGTTAAATAATTGGTAAAAGTGTCTGAAGAATAGAATTTTGTTGCAATTAATGTTGGTTTTAGGGTGAGAAGAGCAGGACAAAATAAATCTCTCCAAGAGATCATTAGATCATTACAGACAGTTTTACAGCTGGAACGGTTTGAACGTCAACAAGCTGAGAGAGAGTTAACTGATAACACACAGGTCACAGTAAACTTGCTAAAGTCTGCAAGATGCTTTCCTCATTAACCTGTTTTCTTTGTGGGTATCGGTTTACGCATGTTGTAATTTTGGTAGGTCTTTGTTATATGGTACGATAACTTCACAGTCTGTCAAATCATGAGAATTCATTAACTTAAAATGTGCGTTTTGTGATAATACAGAAGATCATGAGTAATTTAGTTCTTTACTGTGTGAATGTGATGGTAAATTTTGTGTGTAGTAGCTGTTATTTTTTTTTTCTCTAGCATGTTAGCTTTATTCCAGCATTCAGACTTGCGCAACTCTGTGACAGGCTGTGTCTCCTCTCGGTGTGCTGGATTTGGTTTTTCCGTATGCACATCATGTAAAGAATCCTGGTTTTGGAATAGCAGCTGTAGCGCACCAGATGAGACACTAAAACAATAACAAAAGAAAACAAAAAAAGGCCTTGCCCAGTCCGGCTCGGCGGGTGCCGATGGGTTTCAGCGCGCAACTGACTTTTTTTGTCAGAGAGACCCAGAGGTACCTCCACCTGGCTGAGCAGTGAGCCGCCCAAAGGTGCAATATAAAAAATTGAGATATTGTCTTAAATTGGTGTAACTGTGATCCATCTGCGTATTTGAACTTGGTATATGGTTTTCATATCTGAGCTCAGTATTTTAGTTTGCATATTCATATTTGGTACCAAAAGAATCTTGTTTGGGGAGATAATTAAAAAATGGGAACCGGTTCCACTGCTAAAATTCCACCTTGCTCCCCCTTAGGATGCATCCTTACACATTAGAGTAATTGCTTATATTGTTAGAAAAGTATTTAAATTGTTAAAATGCTATGATAGCTGTGAATTTGGAAGAGGTTGTATTTAAAAGTTGCTAGAATATTAACTGATTTAGATGTAGGAAAATAGAATAATGGATTTATGTTTATTATACTGGTTTATACTGTTTTTTGACATCTCTAAATTGTAACAGGTAAATGGAGCTAAGGAATGTAACTATTGCTGAGCTACTTGAAATTGCATATAAAGTGTATTATGGTTGGAATGAAATGGGAAAACAAAACAGCAAAATATCCCAGGCCTGTGTGCAGCTCATTGTAACTGAGGAGTTTACCAGAGCCTCCCAGCCTCCCACTTTGTACCAGTATACCAGCTGCATGACCTTGACTATATCTGAACTGCAGGAAGAAGAGAACGAAAAAAAATGGAGAAACCTGTTTTTCCCGCTGCTAAGCGGAGAAAGGGGGGCTTTACTCCCCCCGCTCTGTCCTTTTTTTTTTTTTTTTTCCCCTGAAGTATTGTCATCCATTTTTGTTGTGGCACTGTGTTGTTTTTCGGCTTTGAATCAGGGGTTGTTGGTGTTTATTTTTGCTTCTGTCTTGTTTCCTAGGTTTTGGCACATTTGGGAAAAAGAGCTCATAATTTTACCTCCTTGCTGAAGTCAGTCTTTTCACACTGGTCAGCTTTGGGGGGTCACAGTGTTCAGTGCTTCTCTGGGTCAGACTGGTACTGATTTGAGTGTGGAGTGGAGCCAGATTGGTTTGATGTGGAGTTCAACCTGCTGTGTTTTCATGCTGGGCTGTACGTCTTGCCATCTCAGATGGGGGCGAGAGGGAAGTTTTATTCCCCCCCACGCCCCTCCTCCAAGCAATGTTACTGCTAGAGAGCTGTGATACTGCATGAAGGAGTCTGAGGGTGAAATTTAAAGGCATCACCAGTGGATGCATAGTTCTAATGAAACTGGAAAATTAAACCAAAAATTTGTTAATAGACTTATTCTGTGGTAATTAGTTGTAAGTGACTTCTTAGTAAATTCACCATGCTAGTTTTTGAGGTCATGAGAGAGAACAAAAGAAAAGCTGTTTTTTGAGACCAATGGAATGCCAAATTTGGAACAAAGTTTAAATACATGAACTCTTATAGTTGTTAGAAACTCTTATACCTCTCTTAGGTTAAGATTCGTTAAGTAAATTGTAAGCTCAAATAACGTTTTCTGAGACTTCTGTTTATTTGCATGGCCTGCAAGAAGCTGCTTGGATGGCGCAGATCTGCTTGTCTCCAAGGAAATTTCAGATGCTGTATTTCCACTAGTATTAACAGCCAATGTTTCGATAAAGCAAATACTACACTGATAGATCTGAAACGGGACTTTGATCTGGTAAGGGAAAACAATATCCAATAAATATGACAGCCAAAATGGAGTTGGAAACTTTGAGGAATAAATTTATGACAACCTAACAGGTTGACTGTATTTGACTGGACTTGCAGATTTGTCTATTTATGGCAACAACATAGAAACAACCTGTGGCTATTGTGGGACAGTATGATGAGATTGCTAGCAAACTGATATACTGATTGTTATATACCAATTATCACTTTACTCAAGAAAATGCAGGGAATTAATTTAAGTTTCAATAGACCATGATCCTTTTGTCATATATGTACCATTTGTGAAATTTAATTTTGATTTTTTTATTTGTAATCTATGTCTCTATAAATTGCACTAGCTGGTTTTCTTAACACCACAGCTTTTGGCATGTATTTGGTCTGATCCTACATACTTGCAAAGTTTTTGTCGATGGTTCTGGGCAGTCTCATAAAGCTGTAGTGGTTTAGTGTGAAGATAACAATTGGCATCATTCTGAAAAAATTTTTGAAGGTTCAACCCAATTAGCAGAACTTGGCACAGCTTTAAATTACTTAGAGCTTTTTAAGGAGGAACCTCTAAATTTGATTTGTGATTCTGAGTACGTAGTCAAGGTTCAATGCACATATCTGCTTTTGAACTGTGTTTTTTTGTTTTGGTTTTGTTCTTTTTTAAAACAAAAAGGGGGGAGAAGTAGGGAAAACACCACAAAACCAATTGTCAAAAGCATTGTATGTGATTAAATACTTTGCAAGTATGACCCAAAATCATGCTAAATCAGAAGGAACCTACATTAGTTATGGTCAAATCACTAGTCAATGGAAAAGGCCACATCAATTGATAACCTGGGGGAGAGGTTCTGCTTGTGTCTTTTCAGATCAAGGGCCGCAATGGTTGCTGACGCAAAACGTGAAACCTGTGCTATCTTCCTGACAATGATTGTTGCAGCTGCTGTGTTTTGAATGCCCGCACAGACAAAGACTAACATGTGGAGTACTTTAGCCAACATGACTGACCAGGACTCCATATGCCTGGCTATGGCATCCCAGAAAACCCGTTCCACACATGCTTGGTTGGCATCCTCCTTGATGACTACAGCAGCATCACACAATTGTTTCAAAATAATGGTTGATGCAGAGGCATTGCAACAAACTGTAATAATACTAACATGGCACTTTGGATTAACTGTCTCCCGGAAACAGACACTGAACCACAGGAACTGGAATTGCTGGGATCTGTGCCCATGGACGCTTGTATCCAGCTGGTTTGTGAAAAGTGCCAGGACAATATGCTAAAGCATGAATGGATAAGACTGCAAAATGTTAATGCTACCATTGGTGACTATAGAAATGAAACTCGATGGTATAATGCCTCGCAGAAGAATCCAAGGGTTGTCATTGATAATGTGGAACAGCGACCCCAAAACCTCCTGTATGGTGTGTTCTTGATTTGTGGAGATAGAGCCTGACCAGGAATTCCTTCTAATGCTGTTGGAGGACTGTGTATTTTGGGACTATTAACTCTCTTAACGCCCAATGTATCTATGATAGTAAATCACAGAAGAGTAAGATGAGAAAAACAGCTTTTGCGTGTATAAGAGTCAAAATGTGATGATAATGTAGATTTTTGGGGATCAAAGTTAAGGGTTTTAGGATCTCTTGTATCTGGTGTTGGCACAGCTAAAAGCTTTAAACATTTTAGAAAATTAGGATGCTGGCTAGTTAAGCAAACTAACAGAACTTAAAAGGCTTTAAGTGGACTTTTGTTAGATGTAGATTCTGTAAGACACGCCACACGGCAGAGTAGAGCCACGATAGATTTTTGTTATTAGCTCAAGGACATGGGTGTGAAGATTTTGATGGGATTTATTAAATAAATTGCTTAGTGGTTGAGAGTTTTTAGGATGGTTGTTATCAGTAGTGAAAACAGGACTGATCATTTTGATGATTGTTGTGGTTGTGTTACTAATGTTGCTATGCATGATTTCTCTGCTGCAAAGGGCCCTGCAGTGGACAATGAGGGCAGCATTTTTAGCACAAATTAAAAAAGGGGGAATTGTGGGAAACTGCAGCGGGTCTGTGGAATCCTTGACAGAAAATATGAGAGTAGAGATCAGCCTTGAGATATTAAGATTTACCCTTGAGGAGAATGGGAGTAAAGGAGTATCCGGAGAGAGGAGAGATGTACCCGTGAGAGAGAAGGAGATAGAAGAACAACATGGATGATAGAAAAATTAACCAATGAGATGTTAGTGCTGTAACTTGTAACCAATAGTGAAAAGACACATGAACTGGCAGAATTGTATAAAAATGCACTTGTAGCAATAAATGGCATCTATTACTTTCATCTTGAAAGAATTTGGTCCATGTCGCTTGTCCATCTCAACCACAACACTGCCCCTAATAACCCTCTTATCCTTGATATGCCTTGAGATGGCACCAAGGACAAGCTGTTCCATTACTTTCCCAGGGACAGAGGTGAGGCTGACCGGTCTATAATTACCCGGGTCCTCCTTCCTGCCCTTTTTGAAGACTGCAGTGACATTTGCTTTCCTCCAATCCTCAGGCACCTCTCCCGTTTCCCAAGACTTGGCAAAGATGATGGAGAGCAGTCCAGCAATGACTTCAGCCAGCTCCCTCAGCACCCGCGGATGCATCCCATCTGGACCCATGGATTTATGGATGTCCAGACTGTTTAATTGCTCCCTAACCCAGTCCTCCTCGACTAAAGCAAGCTCCTCCATTGACCTGGCTTCATCTGGGGTCTCAGGGGTACAGGGCTCCCCAGGACAGCCTCCGGCAGAGTAGACAAACACAAAGAAGGCATTCAGTAATTCTGCCTTCTCTGTATCTTCTGCCACCAGGGCACCCACCCCATTCCTCAGTGGGCCTACATTGTCTCTGGTATTAGTTTTATCTGCTATGTATTTGAAAAAGTTCTTTTTGCTGTCCTTGACCCCTCTCTCCAGCTGTCATTCTAAGGAGGCCTTGGCTATCCTAGCTGCCTTCCTACTTCCTCTAACAGCAGCCTTATATTCCTCCCAAGTGGCCAGCCCCCGCTTCCATGACCTGTAAACTCGCCTCTTCTGCTTGAGCATACCCAACAGATCCCTATTGAACCACGCAGGCCTCCTGGCTCTCTTCCTTGACTTCCTACGTGTGGGGATGCTCTGATCCTGAGCGTGGAAGAAGCAATCTCTGAATGCAATCCAGCTCTCTTGGGCCCCTTTTCCTTCAAGCAGTCTTGCCCATGGGATTTCCCCCCGCAGTTGCTTGAAAAGGCCAAAGTTAGCCCTGCTACAGCTCAGGGTTGCAATTCTACTCACTATTCTGTTCCTGCCACACAAGATGCTGAACTCCACCATCTCGTGGTCACTGCAACCCAGGCAGCCCTCAACCTTTACTGCTTCAACCAGACCCTCCTTGTTAGTGAGGATGAGATCCAGCAGTGCACCTCTCCTAGTCGGCTCCTCCACCATCTGCATGAGGAAGTTCTCATCAAGGCACTGGAGGAACCTCCTGGCCTGTGGCTGGCTGGCTGAATGGTCCTTCCAGCAAACATCAGGGAAGTTAAAATCACCCAAAACACCCAGGGCCTGTGACTGCGAGGCCACTCTCAGCTGCCCATAGAAGGCCTCATCAACTTCCTCAGCCTGATCTGGTGGCCTGTAACAGACGCCCACAACAGTGTCACCCCTGCCAGCCTGCCCCTTGATCCTGACCCATGCACTCTCAACTCGCTCGTCATCCACTCCTGGGCAGAATGTAGTACATTGTAGTTGCTCTCTCACATAGAGAGCAACTCCACCACCACGCCTGGCCGGCCTGTCTTTCCTGAAAAGGGCATAGCCATCCACGACCACATTCCTGTCATGTGAACTGTCCCACCATGTTTCTGTAATTGCCACCAGATCATAATCTCCCGACCGATCACAGGATTCTGACTCCTCCCGCTTATTCCCCAGGCTGCGCGCATTGGTGTACAGGCATTTCAAGGAGCGAGCAGAGCACACCGATTTCTCCCTAGGGGCACAGGAGGCCACCCGGTCCTCATCAGTTTTAGAATGCTGCCCGACTGGGACAAGCCCAGCTACAAACTCATCCCCCTTCGAGCCTAGTTTAAAGCTTTCCAAATGAGCCCAGCTAATTCCTGCCCCAGCATCCTTTTGCCCCTGCGAGATAAACCTTTCCCGCATGCATGACACTGTCCGGACTGGTGTCTTATAAAACCAACCATTATCAAAAAATCCAAAGCCCTGCCTGTAGCACCAGTCTTGGAGCCAACCATTTAGAGACTGAATTTTCCTTTTCCATCCCACATCATCACTTGAAGATGGAAAGAGTGAAGAGAAGATCACTTGAGCCCCTGAGTCTTTCACCATCCTCCCCAAGACCTTGAAATCGTTCTTCATTCCCCTCAGACTAGGGGAAGCAGCTTCCTCCCCGTCTGTCTGGAAGAGCAGCAGCGGGTAGTAGTCTGTTGGGTGCACCAGTTTGGGGAGCTGTCTAGCGATATCCTTGATCCGGGCTCCAGGTAGACTACAAACTTCCCTACGATGAGGGTCAACTCTGCATATTGGACCCTCTGTTCCTTTCAGAAGGGAATTTCCTATGACAATCACCCTTCTTTCTTTCTTATCAGAGGCAGTCTTAAGTTGTGACGTCAAGCACCTCTTCCTATGGGATCTTGTAGGCAGGCTTGGCACCGCCTCCTCACCTACCTCTTCTTCCAGATCCAGGGCTTCAAAGCTATCACGGAGGGGCACCTGGGGAGACAAAGCAGGCAGGAAGGGCGGCTGCCCGTGACACTGACCCGGAATACGCTTCCAACGCTCGTCGTCTTTTAGGTCCCCTACCTCTGCCCGACAGCAACAAGGGTGGGGCCGTCTCAGGACTTCGGCCTCTGTCCGAGAGGGCAGGAGGTCCATCTCCTTTTGGGGGGTACCTCCCTGGGACCTTTCCGACTGGCACGTCAGGGTGTTACTCCACCAGTCCATGTCCCTTTCAAACTCCCTGATGGTCCTCAGCGTCTCAACCTCCTCCTTAAGTTTCATAACCATGTGGAGCAGACCTTGCACCTGCTCACACCTCACACAGGTGGAGTGCTGGCCTCCCTGCCCCGGCAGCAGCAGGCTCTGGCACTCCCTGCAGATGGAGACTGGAACAGCCACCATTCGGGACAGAACCTCAGTCTGCGTAGCCACAGTCTGTTTGGGACAAACTCTCCTCCTGGAGGCGACCATGGTCGTCAGCAGTCTGGGATGCTGGCAATAAGTTAGAGGGGCTGACAAGCGACAAGTGCTCTCTGCACCCTGCTGCACAAGCTACCACACCCGCTGCTGCAGCACAGTGTGGGTGGGACTCACCCGCTACACAAGCTGGTTGCTCCTCCCTGCATCTGGAGGGCAGCGACTAGGATTTTTCAAGGCAAGGGGAGGGGAGGGGTTGTGGTCACCGTCACCGTGGAAGATGAGCTGACTAAGCTTCACTTGCAGTAAGAGAATAGACAGGGTGAACGTGGGCCTGCTGCTGAACTTCAGAAGAGTAGAATCAGACGGGACTGAGGTTCTTCATGGCTTCTTTTCCTCCGTCTTCACCAGCAAGGTCTCCTGGGACTTGGCTCCTGAAGGCAGGAGTCTGGAGAACACCCAGCAGTGGATGGGGCTCAAGTCAGGGGTGACCTGAGCAAACTCAAACACCATTACAGAACAGGAGATGGGTCACTTGACCAGCTCCCTGAACACAAGCATCACTGTGCTGTGGCACCTGAGATTCCCAGGAACACCCACCTCTTGGTCCAGAGGAGTGTGACTCCTCTCGAGGTGTCCTGGCCTCTCTCCTCACTCACATTGTGATTTAGGCAACCCATTTTGTGACATATTCAGTATTTATTAGGAGATGCTCCACACCAATATGAACTGGAGGCTGCTGAGACCACCTGTTCTGGAAAGGGAGGGAAGGGCGAGCAGGGAAGGAAATAGAAGAAATTTGGATTAATTGCTATTTATTATGGAAATGCTCTGTGTTTGGTTATTCCTGAAATCTCCCTAATCATCCACACCAGACTTGAAGCCTTTAGGAAAATGATGCACAGAGCCTTGGCTTGTAAGAGCATTTTAGATGTCCATGAGCCCTCTGGTGCCATGAGCCTGAACTGCAGATACAGAGAGAATGAACAAACCTCCAATGAAGTGAAAGGCAGAAGCAAACCCCAAGTTTCTGAGGGTGTTTGGACCCCATGAAGGGCCATCACTTGACACAGCTGTGAAGGAAACAACCACTGCAGGTCCCTGTCCCTGGAGTCTGCTGAAGGAAAGACATGGAGACAGTGGTTCCAGGTGGTGAGGGCCATGTGGAGCTGGCTCTGATGCCATGTCAGCCCTTGATGCTTGTTCATCACCAGAATGGCTGAGCCCTGACCCCTGGGACCTGGTAGATCTTTCTCCAATGTTTTTCAAGGCTTTTCCTGTGGTCAGTGTGAGTGTTTTGTGTTTTGGGGGTGGGTTTTATGTCAAGTGCTGTTGCTTTAACTGCAAGTCTCTGGTTTTCTGTGGAGTTGGAAATGCCTGTGAGTTCCTCACAGCTCATCCAGCTTCTTTCATACACCTGGTAATGGTTACCAATCACCTCAATGTCCCACTCTAAAACTTGCTCGAATCCCCTATTTGGATCCACACCCCATCACTCCAGGAGGTTCATGGATCCACCAGGTTCATGGATGATTCCTGAGGACCATCCAAGTGTGGGCAGTGTAAGAGAGGAGCAGAGCAGGGTCAGCTCATGGGTCATGACTGAGCACAGCCACCCCAGCAGCAGCCGTTCCCCATCTCCCAGGCACAGCCATGCCCACAGCATGCAAATGGCACTGCCATACATGATTAGCCCAAGAGAGGCCTTTCCTCCTTCCATATTCCCAGGAAAATCTCCCTCCTGTTCCTCCTCCACCTGCAGACATCAACTGCTTTCCATTGCTGGGCTCAGACATGGCTGGAAGGGTTCACTGAAGCCATCAGCCATCTCATTGCTTCTCCCTGGCATGCCCTGACCTCTCCCACACCTACAATGGCCAATCACGGCTGCTCAGGCCTCCCGCTCTTCAGAAGATGCCTCGAGCTTCTTGGTTCTTGATGGTGCTTATTATAAACTTCCTCGCCCTCTCCAGAGTTCACGGTGAGCTTTCTTGTCCATAACAGCCCTTTATGACCATGTCTCACTAAATGGTTGTGTTTGTATGATCATTTGTGCAGAAAGGGCAGTCACAGGACAGCACCCTATATGTCAAAACTGATGCCGAGTGAAATGCCGTAAAGACCCGACGAGTTCCCCCTGTGTCGGTGTCTCTCCTGGAAGGAGTCTGTCCCGAGAAGGGGATGCAGCTCCTGCCACTCTCTGCAGAGGCACATGAGCAGTGTCCATCACCAGGGGACACAAAGGGTGACGTTTGCCACACCACCCTTCATCTGAACCACTTGGATGTGTGCTTGTGGATGAGGTATGGAGCCTTATAGTGCAAATACCTATTTAACTGTCATTGCCAGAGGGGCGACCACACATGCAGAGTACTATTTTACACGTATTTAAATATAAGCATGTTAAACTTTTATTTTTCTTTTTAAAACCGTCATTCCTAGACAAATTACGCAAACACTTCAAGGATTACTCATGTCTTTTAACATGATTATCCTCAGAAGGCCACCAGCTTTGCTTCTCAGGAAATGGGATCCAGAGTCCAAGGGCAGGATGGTTTGGGCTCTGTGCTGGGATCTGGAAACTGAAACGTGCTCCCATCTCCCAGCCCCCTGCCCTCCTGAGTGAGGGTGTGAGACATTCTGCCAGCGAGGGCTGAACTCACAGCCATGACCAGTATCTTATGTCCAACTGCAGCCAACGGTGTCCTGCCAGCTCGGGATTGGAGCTTCCATTGCTGGAGGTGTTTAAAAGACGTGGAGATGTGGCGATGAGGGATATGGTTTAGTTGTGGACTTGGCAGTGTTTCATTGACAGTTGGACTCCATGTTCTTAAGGGTCTTTTCCAGCCTAAATATTTCTATGATTATATGGTTCTATGTTGCTATGATTCCATGATTTGGGTTGGAACTATTCCAGTTCCCATCATTTCCAGCTTCCCTCAGAGGCAGCTGTTGTGTGGCACAACTGTCCTGGCTCTCCAGGCAGGTTGGGCACTGGGTTGGTGTTGGCATTAGGAGTTTTCCACTTCCTGGGATAAAAGACTGTTGAGCAGAGACAGTTGTAGAGGTTTGGGTCACAGGGGTTTGCAGCAATCCTGTCAAAATCTGAGCAGGATGAGCTTTGGAGCCCAGGGAGGACAGAGACATTCTCAAGGATGGTTTTGAACAGTGGCACTATCTATCACTAATAACAGCACCAGGGAACTCCTCATTCTTGGTTATGCTGCTGAACTAAAGGTCTTTAGTGTCCCTCCCAGCAGTCATTCTCACTTCTCAAAACTACATCTCAGTAGTTATCCTCTTGCATGAGTTTCTGGTTCCAGCCAGGCGGAGGAAAGGGATAACAGAGTTTACTGGATGGTACACATAAGATGGCCTGCTACAACACACCCCCAGGAGTACAAGGCTTTGGTGGACACTGCTGCTCAGTGCACAATAATTCCTTCAGACTGTAAGGCGACACAACTCATCAGTATTTTTGGAGTGACTTGGGGGATCCCAAGAGCTGACTGTTGTAGAGGCTGAAATGAGCCTAACTGGAAAAAAATGGCCAAAGCATCCCATTGTGACTGGCCCAGACGCTCCGTGCATTCTTGGCATAGACTACCTTAAGAGAGGGTATTTGAAGGACCCAAAAGGGTATAGGTGGGCATTTGGGACAGCAGCTATGGACACGGAGAGAATTGAAGAGCTGTCTGATTTGCCTGGTCTTTCAGATGACCCTTCTGTTGTAGGACTGCTGATGGTTGATGATCAGCAGGTGCCAGTTGCTAGCACAACGGTGCATCGTCGACAGTATCGCACCAGTCGGGACTCTTGGATTCCTATTCAGAAATTGATTCGTCAACTGGAAAGCCAGGGTGTGATCAGTAAGACTCGCTCACCTTTCAGTAGCCCAATTTGGCCAGTGTGCGAGTCCAGCGATGAGTGGAGATTAACTGTAGACTACTGTGGCCTGAAGGGCGAAGGGGGAAAAAGGGTGAAGGGAAACCTTCTCCCATGGTTTTGATTGTCTCCCCACGATCAGACCACGACAAAAACAGAGAATCAGTGCGGTGAGGCTGTAGAGTGGCCCTTGGCTTGTCCTGCCAACAAGCTCTGAATGCGGATTCTCGCAGGTGTAGCGGAGCAGGCAGCAGCGTCTCTGAGCAAAGCTCTGGGGGACAGGGTCCTGTGTGCTGGGCACAGCTTCCCTCGCCATTCTCTGCTCCCTCCTCCGTCACGCAGGGGCTGCCCCACGCCGCGCACAGCCAGTCCCAGCCGGGCCCGGAGGTGGGTGTGTCCATGGCAACCGGCCGGGCTCTGTGACGTCATAACCAGAGCCATTGTGACACGGGGGTCCCCGCCCTGACCGTGGGGGTATTTAAGGAGCAGCTTCTCAGGAGGCAGCAGCTTCTTAGGAGGCAGCAGCTTCTGAGGAGCAGCAGCTTCTCAGGAGGCAGCAGCTCCCCTGGGTGCTCGCCGCAGCTCTGTGGCAGACGAGACCCAAGATGCCCGTTGACGAGGAGGCGTATGCCCACTCCCAGCCCCCTGTGCTCCATAGGCCACAGGGGAGGGTCGGGACAGGGCAGGAGGGAGAGGCCGACGACGCGGCTCTGTGGGACACAGCCCTGCGCATCGTCAGTGAGGCCATGCGCAGGGCTGTGGCTGAGGTCGTGGCAGCTGGCCAGGAACCGGAGGAACAGCAGAACCTGGCCCAGAGCATGGACTTGCAAGACAAGAACAGCAAAGAGGGGTGCCAAGGTGGAGACACCATCCACAGTACCTGGATCAAGCCCTCGGTCCAGGAGCACCTCCAGGACGCCCCTGAAGGTCCCCAGGAGGGGCCTGGCTTGACCAGCTGCACAAACACAGAGGTGGCAGCAAAGGCAGAGCGCCCGGCACCTGCCCAGCACAGCCCCACAGAGGACGATGTGGCTCTGGCAGACATTGTGGAGTACATCGTCAGTGAGGCCATGCGCAGGGCTGAGGCTGAGGTCCAGGGACCTGGCCAGCAACCGGTGGAACAGCAGCACCGGGCCCAATGCACGGACGTTCCAGTGGCAGCACCAGCACCCGCAGGACCTGAAGCCGTTGAAGCTCACTTGGCTGGAGAGGATGAGGGACAGGCCAGCACAGCCCCTCTCGTCCCAGCTGCAGAGGAGGAAGAAGAGAACACAGTTTCTCCAATGCCTGCGGGACATGGAGGAGAGACCAGCGCAGACATGGCCTGCCCAGCGCAGGGCCCAGCTCCACGGCGACGGCCTTCCCGGTTCAGGAGGGCGCTGCGGGCTCTGCGCAGGGCTTTCCGCTGCAGCTGCACCGCGGGACAGCAAGAGGAGTAGAGCCCGGCTGCCAGCGCCACACGGGTGCCTGGACATGCGACTGGTCCTGAGCCTGTGCAGCGTCCAGAGGGAGCGTCTGAGGGTGCCACGCCAGGGATGGGTGCATGCACGGTGACAGCGGCGTTCACCTGCCCTGAGGATGTGGTGCTGCCAGCCTCTGCTCGGCCTTGGATTGTTTTCAGAAATCAATAAAGCCCATTAAAAAGAAAATGACAGTTTTCCCCCTGTGCTCATCTCTTTCTGCTCCACCTCGGGACAAAGAAGGCTGCAGGAAATCTCTGTCCTCGGGCTGTCCCGGCATTGGTTGCGGGAAGCCCTGGGCTGGTGCTGCCGCAAGCCGGCAGTTCGGCTAGATCCCCCTCAGGCTCCCTTCCCACCCGCCTGTCTCCAATTCCAGTCCAGGACTTGGAACATTTGAGATCTGTTGCTGACTTGGCCTGGTGAACCTGCACCGTACGGCATCCCTTTCATCTCACAAGGAACCTCCCCATTGCAGGGGTGTTTCGGAGCACCTACATGAGCTGATACAGGCGAGAGCGTCCAAGCCCACATGTGGTCCCTCACCTCCACCGAGGGTCTTCCAAGTCAGGAAGAGCCGGCTGCTCGCTCCCTTGCTGGAAATCTGACCATGATCCATCTCTGCACAAGGCTTCCAGCATCACGAGAGCACGTTCAGGCCAGAGACACCGGGGAGGAGCGCTGCAAGCAGTGCTGGTCTTGAGAAGAAATCCACTCGCTCAGAGCTTCGTCTCAGATGCGAGTTATTCTGCACTGGGTTTCTGGGGCCCAGAAATGGAGGGAGGCTCAGGTATAAACCCCGTCAGCCAAGAGCCGCAGCAGCTGCTGATCCCTGCGTGGCGCATTGCCACGCGGCGGATGATGGAGGGGTACGGTGTTTTGAGGTCAGTTGCATCTCAGACACTCATAATCCAGTCAGAATCATGTGGCTGTGAAGGGGACAGGATATGAGAAGTAAGAAATGTCACTGGAAAGGCAGTGCTGTGGTGCAAGAGGTGACCCAGAGGGAGCTGGATCAGCCCATGGTTTGTGTTCCAAAGAGCAGCCAGTGAAGGTGCAGACACAGCAGTCAAGGTGCAGAAATGCTGGGGTGAGAGCAGGTGGGGAAGTGAGATGTGTGTCTGCAGCCTGCAGGGAAAGAGGGGCAGGGGTAGGACCGTGTAGAAAAGCCTGTGATGGAGATGGTAAAGGGCACTGTAAGGCTGGAAGGGACCCACAGAACCCAGGTCTCTGTCCCCTTGGCTATGGCGATTGTCTCTGCCACTGAGGCCCAGGAGAAGACACGTTGTCCTCATGGCACTGGGGCCTCGGTGCCTCCTTGCAGCCCCATGGGGAAGCTGGAAGCTGTTGTCCTTCCCTGCGCCTTGCACACCCACATCCGATGGTCCCAGGAAGAGCCCTGAGCCGTGTGTGAGGGACAGGATGCCCTTCCCATTACCTGGAGCTCATGGCTTCTCCTTTCTGCTTCAGAAAGCAAAGCAAGTGGTTTCTGAGCATCAGAGCTGAAGAAAAGACTCAAAGGAGACCTCCTGGTGGCTACAGCTTCCTCACAAGGGGAGAAGGAAGGGAAGGTAATGATCTGTTCTCTGTGGTGACCAATGACAATACCCAAGGGAATGGAAGAAGGGTGTGTCAGGGGAGGGTCATGGAGATGTGGCACTTAGGGATATGGTTTATTGTTGGAGTTCTTATGTCGAGGTCTTATGTTTGAGTTCCATGTTCTTACGTGTCTTTTCCCAACTAAATGATTCTATAATGCTGTCATTCTATGATTGGAGTTTAAATATTTCAGTTCTCACTAACTGTAGCTTCTGTCCAGGCTGGCTCTTGTGTGGCACAACTGTCCTGGCTCTCCAGGCAGATTGGGCACTGATGTGGTGCCTGCACTGGAAGTTTTTCCCTTCCTTGGGTAAAAGACTTGGGTCACAGATGTTTGAAGCAGTCCTGTCAAATACTGAGCAGGCTGAGCTTTGAAGCCAAGGGATGACAGTGACCTTTTCAAGGATGTTTTTGATAGTGGTACTATCACTAATAACAGCAACAGAAAATTCCCTATTCTTGGTTATGTTGATGAATTAAAGCTCTTTAATTTCCCTCCCAGCAGTCATTCTCACTTCTCAAAATACATCTTGCATCTCAGTAGTTGGCCTCTTCTACGAAGTTCTTGGAACAGTGCTTTCTCCCACTTCCACCTTTTTCTTATTGAAAGAATACACTTCTTAGTCAGAACTTTTTCCCAAATCGTCCCTCTTCCATACATTTTCTCCTTTCTTTTTCTGGTGTGAGGGGCAGGTGGCATAGGAGAGTTGTTTCCTTTGTAGCCAATGAAAGCCAAGGAACAGATCCCAGCTAAGTGAAAAGGCACAAAGGAAGCCAGAATCTTTATGTGGTGTGCACTGACAATACATTGTTCCCTACATTTCTAATCTCTGAAGAACTGTGCAGCAGATATTGGATTTATAAGTCCCCTTCATCTGCCCTGTTTGGCACCATGTGAAATGGAACTAGCCCAGTCAAGAAGTTGGCTTGGATTCTCTTCACAGCCTGGAGCACCACATGGGTCAGGAGATGAACCAGGATGCTCAGTGAGGACTAAAACTTCTCAGTTGTTAAAGTTCAGGTGTTCCCTGGAATCTCAGCAGACAAGGCATGCCAATTGCTCGGTGCAAGGAGCTGGTCAAGAGCCTCGTCTCTATTTCTATAATGATGGATTTGCTGTCTGGCTGATGAGCAGACTCTGTACATGGATGCTGACACTGGGGCACTTGTAAATCAGCCCTGTACCTCAGGTGAATTATTCCTGTGGTCAGGGAGAACCTCAGAGCTCTCCCTAACTTGAAAATCACAGAATCACAGAATTAACTGGGTTGGAAAAGACCTCAGAGATCATCCAGTCCAACCCTTGGTCCAACTCCAGTCTGTTTACTAGATCATGGCACTAAGTGCCATGGCCAATCTCGGTTTAAAAACGCCCAGGGATGGTGAGTCCAGCACCTCCCTGGGCAGCCATTCCAATGCCTGACCACTCTCTCTGGAAAGATGCCTAAATTTCCCCAGGCAGAGTTGAAGCCCATGCCCCCTTGTCCTATTGCTGATGCCTGGGAGAAGAGACCAATCCCCACCTGGCTAGAACTGCCCTTCAGATAGTTCTAGGGAGTGCTGAGCTCACCTCTAAGCCTCCTCTTCTCCAGACTGAACAAGCCCAGCTCCCTCAGCCCCTCCTCATAGGGCTTATGCTCAAGTCCTTTCCCCAGTCTTGTTGCTCTTCTCTGGACCCGCTCCAGCACTTCAATCTCTTTCCTGAGCTGAGGGGCCCAGAACTGAACACAATACTCCAGGTGTGGCCTCCCCAATGCAGAGCACAGGGGAAGGATCACTGCCCTTGTCCTGCTGACCACGCTGTTTTTGATACAGAGTCTCCTTACTCTCCATGAGCTTTCCAAGATGGTAGAAGGTGGCCTCACTGGGACATGGTCCTGCTCTCCCAGCTCCTGGGATGCTGCCCCTCCTGTCCCATAGACTGGAAAGGATCGTGTTAGTTCCAATGACCCCTGACTTGATCCCCATCCACTGCTGGTTGTTCTCCAGATTCTCGTCTCATGTCAGAGAGGCCTGGGACACATTGCTGGTGAAGACAGAGGACAAGAGGACATGGAAATTCTCACCTCTTTCTCTTATTAAAGTCATCAGTCACCGCACAGTATTTTTGTTTCTCCTTTAACTGTTCCTGCAGTAGTAACAGCTCATTATGGGCCCTGGAGTTTCCATACAGGTCTAGACTGAGTTCTGATCTGGACTGTTGCTGTGCTTGGAGGCTGCTGTCCTTGCAGACCAGATGAACTCACTCCTGCCACCCTGCCTGGCAGTTCATTCCATCCGTATCACAGCTCTGTCTGCAGCACTGACAGCTCCAGCTCCCCCAGTCAGGTCCCTGGCTGAGGACATGGCCTCACATCTGGGCTGAACCACCCCAGCTGTGGCACCAGCCCAGCTCTGACCCGCCACAAGAAACCTGGTACCAAGTGTCCAAGAGCCCATGTGTGCAAAGGCTTTGCTGCAGAGCACAGACATGACATGGCCAAAGACTGATGAATGTCTCTCTAGACCTGGGAGTATAATTCAGAATAAAATGCCTGAACTCATTCAACTGAGGATATTCCTCCCCCAGCCTGGAGAAATAAAATCCTTTGCTGTAACATTCCTGGTGTCCTGTCTAATGATGGGACAAGAAAAGATGATTCTCATAGCAATTTAATTTTTAATATGAAGAATACAATGCTGGTGAGAAGTGTCTCTTCAGAGGAGAGAGAATCAACATCACTGATTACTTGAAGTTGTTTGAAAGGATGTGCCCCTGGAGCCCCAGGGACACCTGGAGGAGCCCAGAGGGGACAGAGAAAGGGACATCATGGGCTGCTCCTGTGCTGCTGAGCTGGGCTGGGCTCCTGGGACACAGGGAGCTCATGGCAGCGGCAGCGCTGCAGAGAGACAGCTCTGCCCAGGAGCAGCTCCTCTGCACACGCAGCAGGGCTGAGGGCTCTGCCTGCAGCACCGAGGGCACAGGAGCCAGGCACAGAGAGGGAAAGGCAATGTAGGAGGTTGGTTGCTGAGGGCTCATTGAGAGACCAGTCTTCAAAGTCCTTAGATGGTAAGTCTCTGCATGTAGGACAATGCAGCTGCATTTCCTGGCAGAATCTCCTAAAGCTGGCACATGACACAGTTTGCAGGATCTGTCAGGTCTCTCTCACAATATTTCTCATGTAGAGGACAAGAACGCACTCCAGAGTAGGGCTTCCCTGATGCACTGTCAGAGGGACAGGGCATGAAGGCAGCTTCTGCTGAGGGTGATTGCACGGGGAGCCCCCAGGGGTGCCCAGGGCTGTCCTGCAGAGCAGGGTCCCTGCACCCCAGGGCTGTGCCGGGGCAGGGACTCTGCCGCCTGCCAGGGTCAGCGCTCAGCCTGCCCGGGAGATCCCAGCAACACTGAGGGGAGAAACTGGGGGGGAAAGGAGCGACCCCTGGCAGGGAATGGTCCTTCTGCTGCTTGTGTACAGGTATTGCTTTAAAGATAAGGAGGTTACCTGAGTCTGTCCTTTCAGTTTCCTATTCCAAGACTAAAGTTGGGGGGGGGGTGGGCAGGAGGGGCATGTGTGAAATGATAAATGCAAAATGAGCTCTCATGCCTTAAGAAGTCACTGAGACTCCTGAACTGCAACTCTGAGTGATCAGTACATCTCCCAGAAGGCTCATGACATTCCCTCACCACCCCTCTGCCTGTGCACAGCACCTGCATCACTTTGGCTGGACCCGTCAGCCTTAGTCTGACCTGTCCTGTTTTCCATCCTGCAAACAGGAAGATGCCCCCAGGCAGTGCCCTGTGAACAGGCAGGATCTGTAGGGCCAGGGGGAGGGCACAGAGGGTGGGATGGTCTGTGAGCACTGACAGGGAACAGACATGGACAGGGAAACACCTCCCAGGGGAGAATCTCCAGGCAGCAGGGAAATGATCAGAAATGGGAGGAAACCAAACACGGAATTGTTATGGGAGGGAGAACAGAGAAAAGTCCCTGTGACCCCCTGCAGGTCAGATCCCTCCTGTGAGCAGCTCCCTGGCCTCCTGTCCCACCCAGCAAAGCCTCTGCCCTCAGGGCTCGGGGCTCCAAGGCATGAAGCAGCTCCTGTGCAGCCAGAGCTGCAGTTCCTCTGCAGAGCACAGGGGCTGAGAGCAGCTGCCCGGCACTGTTGGTGTCTGGGAGGTGGCTGCACAGCTGGGGAAGGGGGACGCTGTCTGAGTGCCCGGCTGCCTCTGCCCTGGCCTCTCTCACACCCACCCTCACCGCATTTTCCTTCTTGCTCCCCTGCTCTGGGTCACTGCTGTTGGGGTCTTGTTCTTGCTGTCAGGCTCTCTGGGGATGGCAGTTTCAGCTGCAGAGTCACAGCCTGATCTTGTGGGTCCTTTCCTGCAGGTGTGTCCATGGGCACATGTGTCCCAGCTTTGCTCTGACCTGTGGGCTGTGGGCAATGCAGTCTGTGGGGCTGGGCAATGAGCTGAGTCTCCCTCAATCAAATGCCATCATTAGGACTCTAGGCTGTTTCTTTGAGGTTTCCTTCCACGCTGTGAGCTTCCCTCCAGGATGCAAACCTGTCCTACACCATCGTTGTGTACCTGAAAGCCCCATGGAGAAGTGCAGAGATTCTGCAACCAAGAAAATGCTTTTTAGGAAAGGCTGAGACATGTTGTGGTTCCATCTGACACAGCTAAACCCCAGTTCTGGCCCCTGCCCCCTGTTCCCTGCCCCCTGCTGCAGAGTAGGGCTGACTCCTCCGCAGACAGTGGGCACAGGCCCTGCTCCTCATGGCACCTCCAGCCAGCACCACCCAGGGCTCAGACACCGAGCTGGAGGAAGGTCTGGAAAAGGACAAGGGGTGTGGAGCAGGGGAGAGTGTGTGAGAAATGGCTTTGATTTTGCTCAGAGAAGTCACTGATAACTTGTCACTGTCTTTTCCTCCTATGACAGGTTTCCCATGACCATCAGCAGCAAATGTCCAACAGCAGCTCCATCACCCAGTTCCTCCTCCTGCCCTTCACAGACACACGGGAGCTGCAGCTCTTGCACTTCTGGCTCTTCCTGGGCACCTACCTGGCTGCCCTCCTGGGCAACGGCCTCATCATCACCACCATAGCCTGGGACCAGCACCTGCACACCCCCATGTACTTCTTCCTGCTCAACCTGGCCCTCCTCGACCTGGGCTGCATCTCCACCATTGTCCCCAAAACCATGGCCAATTCCCTCTGGAACACCAAGGCCATCTCCTTTTTGTGATGTGCTGCTCAGCTCTTTTTGTTTGTCTTCTTGATAACAGCAGAGTATTTTATGCTCACAGTCATGTCGTACGGCCGCTACGTTGCCATCTGCAAACTCCTGCACTACGGGACCCTCCTGGGCAGCAGAGCTTGTGTCCACATGGCAGCAGCTGCCTGGGCCACTGGGTTTCTCACTGCTCTGCTGCACACGGCCAGTACATTTTCACTGCCCCTGTGCAAGGGCAATGCCCTGGGCCAGTTCTTCTGTGAAATCCCCCAGATCCTCAGGCTCTCCTGCTCACACTCCTACCTCAGGGAACTTGGGCTTATTGTGTTTAGTCTGTTAATCGGGTTTGGCTGGTTTGTGTTCATTGTGGTGTCCTATGTGTAGATCTTGAGGGCCGTGATGAGGATCCCCTCTGAGCAGGGACGGCACAAAGCCTTTTCCACCTGCCTCCCTCACTTGGCCGTGGTCTCCCTGTTCCTCAGCACTGTCATGTTTGCCCACCTGAAGCCCCCTTCCATCTCTTCCACATCTATGGTCCTGGTGGTGTCAGTTCTGTACTCAGTGGTGCCTCCAGCAGTGAACCCCCTCATCTACAGCATGAGGAACAGTTAACTCAAGGAAGCCCTGTGGAAACTCATATCTTAGTGTTTTCTAAAGCAATAAACTGCCCATCTGCTTAGCCGTTTAAATGTAGCTAATTACAGGTCCAGCCTGTCATTCGGATTTTTTCTTGTTCTTAGTTGTTTTCTTATTGTGATAATGTTGTCATCCCCTTTCTAATTCACTGTCAGCTTTTCTTTTATAACTGTTGGCTGTGTAAATGAGGAGCCGTGCTCTCCTTGTCTCTAAACACAATAAAGGGCTCTTTAGTGACTTGTTTTTCACTATATCCTTCCTGCAAGGCCTTTTTAGAGCTGCAGGGACAGTTCCTGTGTTCATGGGAGGAGGGTAAAAGAGTCCATCCTGGCAGCCCTGCCAGGGAGCAGCAGCGCTTGTTCTTCCAGAGCTGTTCTGGTTCCACTCCCACACTCTCCTTCTCATCCCTGGTGTTGGTGCAAGGCCTGAGTACTCTGGCAGCTTAGTCACCGTCCTGCTCTGTGTCAGTGCTGTGGGCGCAGGCAGGGACAGGCAATGGGCACTGCTGTGACAGAGCGGGCCCCAGAACAACCTTTCCAGATAGAAAGGTGATCTCCTATGGGCAGGGCCTGAAGGTTTAGGTCTTCTTCCAAACCTTCTCTCAAGAATATACCCAAGAAACTGGCCCACAGATGAAACACCGTTGTACAGCTGAACAGTGTGTGTGCAGGGCTGGCACACAGCAGTGTCCTCTCACAGCCAGGCTCCTGCCAGAGACCTGCAGGACCAGCAGAGCAGGGGCTGGGCTGTGCCCCTGTGCACTGGACACCCCATAGAAGGAGCCTCAATCACCATGGACTGACCCCTCACAACCACCATTTCCAGCACTGGCTTCTCACCCACAGAGGCTGTTTTCTCTCCATGGATGGACACTCAATGAATAGTTCAGTAATCCACGTTTGCTTTGTACAGATGAGATGTGAGCATGCACATCATGTACGTGAGGTGACATGAACCTGAGTGAGCATAAACACCATCAACTATTCCTTTCCATTCCGTGAAGGCCTGTGAGACAGACGAGGTCCTGAGGTCACTTCATATTGGGAGGAACAACCTATGGGAAATCACCTGCATGCAGTACTGCGATGTGCTTCCTTGAATTGTGATCCCTGTGTCCATTCCTCAGGACGCGGGACATCTCAGATGAGTGCAGAGCAGGTGACACACCACAGGGCTGAGGTGTCTCCCACCCCTTTGGAGTGGCAACAGGAGGCCAGAGGGACACTGTGACTCCTGCCTCTGTGTGTAAAAGGGACAGACTCTGTCTCTGAGCATCCCTGGGTGCATAAGGAGTCCTGAGACCAACTCAGACATGGATGTCTGATGGAACCCTGGCATTTCTGTGTGTGACTCCAGGAACAAACCTCAGTGGCCCAGTGAGATTCATCTCAGCTGCTGGGACAGGCTCATTGCAAGTGCTTCTGTCTGCTCTGTCACCCTTGCCTGTGATTCTGGGTTGTGCTCTCAAAGTAAGACAAAGTGGTAAGAGGGTTTCCGAGGTCTTTGGAAAAGGCAGATATCGAACCCATCTGCATGAAAAGCATGAAGGAGAATTAACAGCTGGTCAACCTGCCGCCATACCTGGAATTTTGCAGGGTCACAGACGTGGTGTTCCTTGGTGTCCTAGTAGCCAGATCAGTGATCTCTGGGCTGGAGATTTGGAAGCTGGGTGGGAAGTTGGCTGGACAATCAAGCCAAATGTCATCAGCGGTACAAAGCCCTCCGTGCAGCCAGTTACTAGTAGCATCCCTCAGTGACCAGCACTTGGACCAACACTGTTAAACATCTTTATTCTCCCTCTGTATGATGTGACGAGTGCACTTTCAGCTTCTCTGTGGATGATGCATAGTTGTGAGGAACCCTTGGACAACCTCACCTGGTTAACCCTGCCTGGAGCAGGACAGTGAGACAAGTGAGACAAGGGCTCTCTTCAAACCTGAAGTTATTCTGCGATTCAATGAATCTTTCCCTTGGAGAGGATTTTGAAGGCAGAATAGGCAGAGGAAGAATAGAAAGAATAAAAGACAGAAAAGGAGTTCGAAATGTTGTCAACAAAAATACAGCAGTTCCTCTGAAGAGTGTTTTTCAACTCAAATCTCTAGTAGGGAATAAAATTGATGAATTTGATAAAATAAGTGTACTTTTATCTGACTGGGTCCTAGGCCATAAAAAAGGTGATGGATAGTTATGGTATTATGAGTTCAGTTGTGTCTCAGACACTCATAATCCAGTCAGAATCCTGTGGCTGTGAAGGGGACAGTGAGGCCAGTTCTGTGTCTGGAGGTGACAGCCCAGCAGCAGGGACATGGCTGGGAAAGAACCTCTGCCTAAGTATGACAGATCCTACCCAGGAAGAGATCTTGGAGACAGGTTGTCACATCCATCCCACCTGAGAACATGATGGGACAGCAGCAGGGACATGGTTGTGTGTATCAGAGAAGCTGAAAGGCCAGCAGCACTCATGGGATTTAGGAGATCACAGTGAGGTTACTTCTCTCTGGTCAAGTGCAAGACGACTAGAAGAATAACAGGTTGGGATCTCTGCTTGATGGGCAGTTTCTGAGGTGGTAAAGCTTCCAAAGTAGTGGGAAAAAGCAGCAGAGAAAAAAAAACAAAGCCACCAAGTGCAGATGTGGAAGTAGAGACTGGTTATCAGGAGGAAGAAATGTCACTGGAAGGGCAGTGCTGTAGGGCAAGAGCTCACTCAGAAGGAGCTGGATCAGCCCATGGTTTGTGTGCCAAAGAGCAGCCAGTGAGGATGCAGACACATTAGTGAAGGTGCAGAAATGCTGGGGTGAGAGCAGATGGGGAAGCGAGATGGGTGTCTGTAGCCTGCAGGGAAAGAGGGGCAGGGGTAGGACCATGTAGAACAGCCTGTGATGGAGATGGCAAAGGGCGCTGTAAGGCTGGAAGGGACCCACAGAACCCAGGTCTTTGTCCCCTTGGCCATGGCAGTTGTCTCTGTAAAAAAAGTCTAAGAGAAGACATGTTGTCCTCATGGCACTGGGGCCTTGTTGCCTCCTTGCAGCCCCATGGGGAAGCTGGAAGTTGTACCAGTGTTGTCCTTCCCTTGGCCTTGCACACCCACATCCCACGGTCCCAGGAAGAGCTCTGAGTCATGTGTTTACATCTCATCTGTGCATGGACTTTTGACCTAGTGTTTCATAGAATCATAGAATGTCCTGAGTTGGAAGGACCCACAAGGGTCATCAAATCCAACTGCTGTCCCTGCACAGGACACCCCACAGGTCACCCCGTGTGTCTGAGGACGTTGTCCAGTCTCTTCTTGAACACTGTCAGGTTGGGGCCATGACACCTCCCTGGGGAGCCTGTTCAGTGTCCAGCACCTCTGGGTGAAGAACCTTTTCCTCATGTCCAACCTGACCCTCCCCTGGCACATCTTCCTGTCATTGAGTGAAGCAGGAATTTCAAGGATGGTTGAGGAGGTGTCTTTAAGATTTCACAAGTCTATGTTCTATAAAGACAGAGGTTCAACTTGTGAAGCACACAAGGCTAAACCTAAATTAGTGTGATTTGTGTTTTCTAAACTCTGGGTACAGTCACTTAAGCGTATTTACAAATCTCCTTCTTGCCAATCTTCCCTTATCTTCCCACACCTACAATTAGTGTCATGCTCAGTACAAAGCTGGAGCTGACATTTCTGGCTGGTTAATTCAGATTTGCCAGGTACTTTGGTTAGTTTAGTTTGGAAGTTCCGTTCTGTTGGGAGATTTGAGTGAGTTTTTGGCTGTTCTGCCATTTTGCAGTTGGCCCTTGGGCCTTTTTGCTCTGTCTTGCTGGGATTGGTTGTTTGGGACCAAGGTGCTCCTTTCTCCAGGACTGGCTGTTCCGTGTGACTGGAGTCACGTGACAGATTGCACTGAGTATATTTTTTTAAATTTAATTTAGTTTGATTTTTTATATTTAATTTTAATTTTTAAATTTCATTTCATTTAATTATATACATAGTAGTAGTATATTATACTATTTTTATTGTCTTATTAAAATGCTATTTCTGAACCCACGGGTTTCTCCATTCCCTTCGGTTATCTTCCATATCGCACTTAATATATTGGGGGAGTACGTGAGCAGCTATTGTGGTCTTAGTTGCTGGCTGGGGTAGAACATTGAGAGGGAAAGATAGTAGTGGCTCAAGAACTCTTGAAAATCACTTTCCAAGATGACGGCACTTTTAAACCATCGAAACTGCAGTTCTGGAGGTCCAGAGTGGAGCTCAGGATAAAGAAATGTCATTCTGAGCGCAGTGCTGTGGTCATTCAGAGGGACTCTGGATCAGCCATGGCTTTGTGTTTCCAGGAACAGCTGGTGAGGATGGAGAGACAGCAGCACAGGTGGGGACACACTGGGCTGAGAACAAGGTGGGGAAGCGCATGGGGTGTCTGCAGCCTGTGGGGAAACAGCCACAGGCCTGGGATAGTGCAGGATGGACTGTGGTGGACACGGCCAAGGGCGCTGGCAATGCTGGATGTCCCTGCAAGAGCCAAGGTCTTTGTCCCCTTGGCTATGGCTGATGTTCCTGCCAGCGAGGCCTAAGAGGAGACACATGGTTGTCATGGCCATGGCACCCCATTGCCTCCTTGCACCCCCAGGGAGTGTCACACCATTGTCCTGCACTGGGCATCGCACTCCCCACAGCCCCAGGAAGAGCCCTGAGCCACACGTGAGGGACAGGATCTCCCTTCCCAGGGGCAGGGGCTCAAGGCTTGGCCATTGTCCTTCATCAAACAAACCAAGAGCTTTCTCAGCATCAGAGCTGCTGCACTTTGCCTTTGCCTGATGCAATCACTGCCTCCAATTATCTGCTCTAAGGAGTCCCTGGGGAGGCTTTGTCAGTAACAGCCCTCAGTGGGGCCCATTAATGCTTCAAGGTACTTTGGAGTTTGTTCTGGCTTGGACTTCTTGAGCAGATTCCTCAGTCTGTCCTTGGTATCTGAGGTTCATGGACTCAGCACCAAATACACCATGGGGCTCATTAAAACACAGAAAGCCCTAACGAGCGATGTTTCTTTCCCTAATTTTTTTCAAATCTTCCAGACTTGCAGAACTAACTGGAGAGGTTTCAATGGGACACTTGCTGATGAAGGTTTCAAAGAAGATTTCATAAAGGAGGGTTTTTCTTTCAATGGTATTTTCTGTCATTTTTCAGTGTATGGAAGAAGTGACAGCAGCATTCTATACTGGACATTGATCCTGAGGGTCTCCTGAAGACATCTGGACAGGCAGGAGAACAGTCCCTTGAGGCTGGACACTGTATGGGCAACTTGGCTCCTCACCCCCACCCCTAGTCTGCCGGTTCCCTCATTGGCCACCAGAGATTGCATCACTTTTCCTCCATCAGACTTCTCCACTGAGCTCTGCAGGAGATGCTGCAGCTGCTGTGCACCAGCTCCACCTGCTCTCCTGTGCAAACACTGCACAGTTCAATCAACAGCAAAACACTTTCCTCAGCTGTGTGTGTAAGTGGAGCTGATGAGGTCCAGCATCCACAAGGGACACCCACACAAGAACTGCTTTAGACAGAGAGACAGGAGAGGATAGAAGTAAACGCAATGAACATGTTGACTGCCATGTTAATTAGAGCTCTGAAGAATGGGGCAAGTTTGTAACTCCCTGAAGCTCAAAGCAGAAACCAGACAGTTGAGAGGCCACTGAATGACCAAAGAGCAAGTGGAGGAGAAACCTGAGAGCACTGGGAAGAGCAAACGTCCAGACAGTGCTGGAAAGTTGTCCTTGGACAGGGACACTTAATCAGGAGAGGTGGGAACTCCTGAATGACGAGGGAGATGAAATACTAGAGTGTTGGTAATAGAAGTACAGGGGAAGACCAATATTTCTTCTCCTTCCCTTGTTAAACTTCCCCATAATTCCCTTTTTGGCTTTTTTCTTTTAAATTTTAATATGTTAAAAAAAAAAAAAAAACAACAACTAAAAAAGAATCTACAATAAAAGAAAATAACAAACCAAACAAAATAAACAAAAACAGCCACAATACAAAAGCAAAACCAAAACCCAAACCAACCAACGAACCAACCAAACAAAAAGCCCAAAACAAAACAACAACAACAAAATAGTGGAGGTTTCCAGGCAGAGATCAGTCATCAGCTGTCTCAACATAAACAGCCAGGGCCATTTTGGGGCCCAGTGTACCTGAGGTGCAGGCCTGGGATTGACATCTCTCACACTGGACCTGGGGATAGCAGAGCACCTTGCAGTGCAGGTGGAGCCTGGGCAGGGGTTCCCAGGGCATCTACACTGGCACCAGGTGTTTGTGTCCCTGGCGCTGAAGACATTTGTGTCTTAGATCCATGCCCAGGTCTGGAGAACACTTTCCATTTCCAACAAAAGAAACAACACCAAAGAAAAATAAATTATGTCGACACCTTCCTTTGCTTTGGATCTTTGTCTTCACTTCTTCTTATTTTAATATCCATTGACATCAACTGGCATCTGATGGGCCTGCAGGCATGAAGCCAAGAGCATGTTGTGTCTTCACAGAATCACAGAATCACAGAATCGACTGGGTTGGACAAGACCTCAGAGATCATCGAGTCCAACCCTCGGTCCAACTCTAGTCTGTTTACTAGATCATGGCACTAAGTGTCATGTCCAACCTCACTTTAAAAACCTCCAGGGACGGCGAGTCCAGCACCTCCCTGGGCAGCCATTCCAATGCCTGACCACTCTCTCTGTAAAGAATTTCTTCCTAATATCCAGTCTAAATTTCCCCTGGCAGAGTTTAAGCCCATGCCCCCTTGTCCTATTGCTGATGCCTGGGAGAAGAGACCAATCCCCACCTGGCTAGAACTTCCCTTCAGATAGTTATAGAGAGTGATGAGGTCACCTCTGAGCCTCCTCTTCTCCAGACTAAACAACCCCAGCTCCCTCAGCCTCTTCCCATAGGGCTTGTGTTCAAGTCCCTTCACCAGTCTTGTTGCTCTTCTCTGGACCCGCTCCAGCACTTCAATGTCTTTCCTGAACTGAGGGGCCCAGAACTGAACACAATACTCCAGGTGTGGCCTCCCCAATGCAGAGCACAGGGGAAGGATCACTGCCCTTGTCCTGCTGACCACACTTGTTTGGATACAGGACAGGACACCATTGGCCTTCTTGGCCACCTGGGCACACTGTTGGCTCATGCTGGACTTCCTGTCCATTAGTCCCCCCAGGTCCCTTTCTGCCTGACTGCTCTCCAGCCACTCTGTGCCCAGCCTGGAGCGCTGCAGGGGGTTGTTGTGGCCAAAGTGCAGGACCCGGCACTTGGCCTTGTTGAACTTCATCCCATTGGAATCAGCCCATTTTTCCAGTCTCTCCAGATCCCTCTGCAGAGCCCTCCTGCCTTCCAGCAGGTCCACACTCCCTCCCAACTTGGTGTCATCAGCAAATTTGCTGATGATGGTCTCAATCCCCTCATCTAAATCGTCAATAAAGATGTTACACAGGACTGGACCCAACACTGACCCCTGGGGACACCACTAGTGACTGGCCGCCAGCTGGATGCGGCCCCATTCACCAGCACTCTTTGGGCCCGGCCCTCCAGCCACTTCTTCACCCAGCGTGGAGTGCACTTGTCCAAGCCACGGGCTACCAGCTTTTGCTCGAGTATATTATGGGAGACAGTGTCAAAGGCTTTGCTGAAGTCCAGATAGACCACATCTACAGCTTTCCCCTCATCCACCAGGTGAGTCACCTGATCGCAAAAGGAGATCAGGTTGGTCAGACAGGACCTGCCCCTCCTAAGCCCATGCTGGCTGGGTCTGATCCCTTGTCCATCCTGAAGGTGCTGTGTGATTCCATTCAGGATGATCTGCTCCATAACCCTGCCAGGCACGGAGGTCAGACTGACAGGCCTGTAGTTACCAGGGTCAGGTTTGCAGCTCTTTTTGTGGACTGGGGTAACATTGGCCAATTTCCAATCATATGGGACCTCCCCAGTGAGCCAGGACTGTTGGAAGATGATGGAGAGCGGCTTGGCAAGTTCTTCTGCCAGCTCCCTCATCACCCTAGGATGGATCCCATCTGATCCCATAGACTTGTGAGGATCCAGATGGCTCAGTAAATCACCAACTGTTTCCTCCTGGAATACAAGGGACCTGTTTGGCTTCCTATCTCTGTCAACCACCTCCAGAGGCCAGTTGTCCTGAGGGCCACCTGTCTTTCTGGTGAAAACTGAGGCAAAGTAGGTATTAAGTACCTCAGCTTTCTCCTCATCTTTGTTAACTATATTTCCCTCAAAGTCCAGCAGAGAATGGAGGTTTTCCTTGGCCCTTCTTTTGTTATTAACATATTTAAAGAAGGACTTTTTATTATCCCTGACAGAATTGGCCAAATTAACCTCAAATTGCGCTTTTGTTTCCCTGATTTTTTTCCTGCATGATCTAGCTATTTCCATAAATTCTTCATAAGTAGCCAGCCCTTTTTTCCACAGTTGGTAAAGTCTCTTTTTATTTCTGATTTCCTTCAGAATCTCCCTGTTTAGCCAAGCCGGTTGTCTTCCCGACGGCTAGCCTTTCGGCACACTGGTATAGCCTGTACCTCTGCACTCAAAACCTCCTGCTTGAAGCATGTCCACCCCTCCTGGGCCCCCTTGTTCTTAAGCATTGTTTCCCAGGGTATGCTCTGAACTAGGCTTCTGAATAGGCAAAAGTCTGCCCTCCGGAAGTCCAGTGTAGAGGTTTTGTTAATGGTTCTCCCTGCATCTCTGAGTATTGAATATTCTATTATTTCATGGTCACTATGACCCAGGCGGCCTCCAACCACTACATCTCCCACCAGCCCTTCTCTGTTTGTAAACAGTAGGTCTAGTGGGGCCTTGCCCCTCGTAGGCTCATTTACCAGCTGATGAAGGAAATTGTCCTCTACACACTCTAGGAACTTCCTAGACTGCCTCTTCTGTGCAGTATTGAGCTCCCAGCAGATATCCGGCAGGTTAAAGTCACCCACAAGAACAAGGGCTGTCAACTTTGAGACATCTGCCAGCTGCTTGTAGAATAATTCATCTCCTTCATCGTCCTGGTTGGGCGGTCTATAACAGACACCCACGAGAATGTCAGCCTTGTTGAACTTCCCTCTGATTCTGGTCCACAGGCACTCAACCTTGTCGCTGCTGACCTCAAGTTTAACAGAGTCGAGTGACTCTCTAACATATAAAGCCACCCCTTCACCTCTCCTACCCTGCCTATCTTTTCTGAAGAGCTTGTAGCCACACATAGCAGCACTCCAGTCATGAGAGTCATCCCACCATGTTTCTGTGATGGCAACTATGTCATAGCTTTCCTGCTGCACAATGGCTTCCAGCTCCTCTTGTTTGTTGCCCATACTGCGTGCATTAGTGTACATGCACTTCAGGTGGGCTGCTGATTTCACTCTTAATTTGGGCTTTCCATCCTTAGGCTGATCTTTGGAGAGCCCAGTTTCAATCCCTTCCCACTTCAAACCTAGTTTAAAGCCCTCCTGATCAGCCCTGCCAACTTATGGCCTATAGTCCTCTTGCTCTGCCTAGCACCCCATGCCCTCTGAACCTTCCCTGCCCAGAACTCCTCACACTTTGCCCAGAGCGAGTCACACTGTGGTGTTGGCTGGTTCCCTGGCTGAGATGTTGGTTTAGATGGTCACCTACAGCACAGGTGGGTCCTGCCCCATCATCGCCTGCTCTGCTCCAGTCTGAAACAGAGCCCAACATCACAATGGGATCATGAGAGAACGGAGGTTGAAGGGGCCTCAGGAGTCTGCAGTCCAACCTGTCACCAACTGGGTCACACTAAGCTGTTCAAGCCTTGATTCAATCAGAGCTTTAGCAGGACTAGAGAAGTGATCATCCCTTTGTACTGGGCACTGGTGAGGCTGCACCTTGAATCCTGGGGTCAGTTTGAGGCCCCTCATGGCAAGGAAGACATTGAGGTGCTGGAGAGAGTTCAGAGGAGGGTGACAAGGCTGGTGAAGGGTCTGGAGCACCAGTCTCACGAGGAGCGGTTGAGGGAGCTGGGGCTGTTCAGCCTTGAGAACAAGAGGCTGAGGGGAGACCTTGTTGCTGTCTACAGCTACCTGAAAGGAGGTTTTATCATGGAGGTTGTTGGTCTCTTCTCCCAAGTAGCAAGTGATAGGACAAGAGGAAATGACCTCAAGTTGCACACGGGGACGTTTAAATTGGATATGAGGAAAAAATTCTTCAGGGAAAGGGTTTTGAAGCAATGGAGCAGACTGCCCAGTGAGGTTGTGGAGTCACCATCACTGAAGGTGTTTAAAAGACATACAGAAGAGGTTCTTAGGGACATGATTTAGTGCTAGATTTAGGTTATGATTGGACTCGATGATCTTAAGGGTCTCTTCCAACCACAATTATTCTACGATAAGTCATTTTTGCTATTTTCTTTCTCAGAGGACCATGCAGCCTCCTCGAGAGCCAGGACTTTTCTGAGGTGTTGGAGAGACGTCTCACAGTCACACCAGCCAGTTCCACCAGCCCCTGTCTGTCCCTTCCCAGACCAAACCTTTTCTCCATAATCCAACCTTCCAGGCGAGTTTCTGGGACACAGCAAATGCTGTCCAGGTCCTCTGGGCCTGTTCAGAGAGAGCAGCTTGCCAACATGGTGATGGGCTCCCTGTGCACCTCAAAGCTTTCCTGACCATTTTTCTCCATGTCCCGCTTGTACCCAACCTTTCTGGTCCTTAAGCTTTACATGAGGAGATTGAGCAGGGATGTGGGGAAGGTGTAGAAAAAATGCTTTGTCAAACTGTCTTGGGAGGGCTGTTCTGGGCATCCCACAGTCCAGGATGAGGGTGCTGGAGAAAACAGTGGCATTGGTGAGAGGTCCAGGTGGAGAAGGCCTTGTGCCTGTCTACACTGGGGTAGAGAGCAGTGATGCATTCAATGGGATGCCCATGTGAACAGGAAGGGGACAAATGGCTCTAAAATGCCTTCCATCCAGTTCTTTACCCATCGCAGATACACCATCCAGGCCATGAGCTGCAGCTTCTCCAGGAGATGCTGTGGGACACGGTGTCAAAGGCTTCACTGCAGTCTAAGGACACAACACCCACAGCCCGTGTGGCGGATTCACTCCCCACAACAGACTTTCCCTCATCTGCTCAGCCGGTCACCTTGTCACAGAAGGAGATCAGGGTGGTCAAGCAGGACCTGCCTTTCATCAAGCCATGCTCATTGGGCCCCATTGCTCGTCTCGTGTGTGTAACCTCACAGTCCTTTCCCAGCCATGTTCCTGCTGTTGGCCAATCCCCTGCAGAGACAGAAGTGACCTCACAGTGCCCTCCACACCCATTGATTCCTACTGGACTATGAGTTCCTGAGACACAGTGACCACATGACGTCATACCCACCATCACCCTCTTTGTGGTCCAGTGTGTGAGCAGATCAAACTGAGCTGCTTTCATGAAATGTATCTAATAGATTCCTATCAAGGGTTTGAGTGGAGAAACGTTCCTCAGAGGAGCTGCTGTATTTACTCTGAGACATTTTACATCTCTGCTTCTGCCTTTTTTTCTTCTTCCTATTTCTATTCTGACGTGAAAGAGCTCTCCAAGGAAAAGATTCATGGAATCCTACACTAACACAGGTCGGAAGAGACCCCTGAACACCATCTCTGTCCCACTGACCTTTATGGCACCCCAAGGAATAGCTGATAGCATTTGTGCTCCCTTGGGTTCATCTCACCACATGAACACACTGGGCATGCACATGATGTGTATGTTTGCAACTCATCTGCACAATGAAAACATGGACTTTTGACCTAGTGTTTTATAGAATCATAGAATGTCCTGAGTTGGAAGGACTCAAAGGATCATGGAGTCCAACTGCTGTCTCTGCACAGGACACCCCACAGGTCACCCTGTGTGTCTGAGGACGTTGTCCAGTCTCTTCTTGAACACTGTCAGGTTGGGGCCGTGACACCTCCCTGGGGAGCCTGTTCAGTGTCCAGCACCCTGTGGGTGAAGAACCTTTTCTCATGTCTCTCTGACCCTCCCCTGACACACCCTTCTTCCATTCCCTTGGGTATTGTCATTGGTCACCACAGAGAACAGATCATTACCTTCCCTTCCTTCTCCCCTTGTGAGGAAGCTGTAGCCACCAAGAGGTCTCCTTTGAGTCTTTTCTTCAGCTCTGATGCTCAGAAACCACTTGCTTTGCTTTCTGAAGCAGAAAGGAGAAGCCATGAGCTCCAGGCAATGGGAAGGGCATCCTGTCCCTCACACACGGCTCAGGGCTCTTCCTGGGACCATCGGATGTGGGTGTGCAAGGCGCAGGGAAGGACAACAGCTTCCAGCTTCCCCATGGGGCTGCAAGGAGGCACCGAGGCCCCAGTGCCATGAGGACAACGTGTCTTCTCCTGGGCCTCAGTGGCAGAGACAACCGCCATAGCCAAGGGGACAGAGACCTGGGTTTTGTGGGTCCCTTCCAGCCTTACAGTGCCCTTTGCCATCTCCACCACAGGCTGTTCTACACGGTCCTACCCCTGCCCCTCTTTCCCTGCAGGCTGCAGACACACATCTCACTTCCCCACCTGCTCTCACCCCAGCATTTCTGCACCTTGACTGCTGTGTCTGCACCTTCACTGGCTGCTCTTTGGAACACAAACCATGGGCTGATCCAGCTCCCTCTGGGTCACCTCTTGCACCACAGCACTGCCTTTCCAGTGACATTTCTTACTTCTCATATCCTGTCCCCTTCACAGCCACATGATTCTGACTGGATTATGAGTGTCTGAGATGCAACTGACCTCAAAACACCGTACCCCTCCATCATCCGCCGCGTGGCAATGCGCCACACAGGGATCAGCAGCTGCTGCGGCTCTTGGCTGACGGGGTTTATACCTGAGCCTCCCTCCATTTCTGGGCCCCAGAAACCCAGTGCAGAATAACTCGTATCTCAGACGAAGGTCTGAGCGGGTGGATTTCTTCTCAAGACCAGCACTGCTTGCAGCGCTCCTCCCCGGTGTCTCTGGCCTGAACGTGCTCTCGTGATTCTGGAAGCCTTGTGCAGAGATGGATCATGGTCAGATTTCCAGCAAGGGAGCGAGCAGCCGGCTCTTCCTGACTTGGAAGACCCTCGGTGGAAGTGAGGGACCACATGTGGGCTTGGACGGTCTCGCCTGTATCAGCTCATGTAGGTGCTCCGAAACACCCCTGCAATGGGGAGGTTCCTTGTGAGATGAAAGGGATGCCGTACGGTGCAGGTTCACCAGGCCAAGTCAGCAACAGATCTCAAATGTTCCAAGTCCTGGACTGGAATTGGAGACAGGCGGGTGGGAAGGGAGCCTGAGGGGGATCTAGCCGAACTGCCGGCTTGCGGCAGCACCAGCCCAGGGCTTCCCGCAACCAATGCCGGGACATCCCGAGGACAGAGATTTCCTGCAGCCTTCTTTGTCCCGAGGTGGAGCAGAAAGAGATGAGCACAGGGGGAAAACTGTCATTTTTTTTTTAATTGGCTTTATTGATTTCTGAAAACAATCCAAGGCCGAGCAGAGGCTGGCAGCACCACGTCCTCAGGGCAGGTGAACGCCGCTGTCACCGTGCATGCACCCATCCCTGGCGTGGCACCCTCAGACACTCCCTCTGGACGCTGCACAGGCTCAGGACCAGCCGCATGTCCAGGCACCCGTGTGGCGCTGGCAGCCGGGCTCTACTCCTCTTGCTGTCCCGCGGTGCAGCTGCAGCGGAAAGCCCTGCGCAGAGCCCGCAGCGCCCTCCTGAACCGGGAAGGCCGTCGCCGTGGAGCTGGGCCCTGCGCTGGGCAGGCCATGTCTGTGCTGGTCTCTCCTCCATGTCCCGCAGGCATTGGAGAAATCGTGTTCTCTTCTTCCTCCTCTGCAGCTGGGACGAGAGGGGCTGTGCTGGCCTGTCCCTCATCCACATCTTTTAAACACCTCCAGCAATGGAAGCTCCAATCCCGAGCTGGCAGGACACCGTTGGCTGCAGTTGGACATAAGATACTGGTCATGGCTGTGAGTTCAGCCCTCGCTGGCAGAATGTCTCTACACCCTCACTCAGGAGGGCAAGGGGCTGGGAGATGGGAGCACGTTTCAGTTTCCAGATCCCAGCACAGAGCCCAAACCATCCTGCCCTTGGACTCTGGATCTCATTTCCTGAGAAGCAAAGCTGGTGGCCTTCTGAGGATAATCATGTTAAAAGACATGAATAATCCTTCAAGTGTTTGCGTAATTTGTCTGGGAATGATGGTTTTAAAAAGAAAAATAAAAGTTTAACATGCTTATATTTAAATACGTGTAAAATAGTACTCTGCATGTGTGGTCGCCCCTCTGGCAATGACAGTTAAAGAGGTATTTGCACTATAAGGCTCCATACCTCATCCACAAGCACACATCTAAGTGGTTCAGATGAAGGGTGGTGTGGCAAACGTCACCCTTTGTGTCCCCAGGTGATGGACACTGCTCATGTGCCTCTGCAGAGAGTGGCAGGAGCTGCATCCCCTTCTCGGGACAGACTCCTTCCAGGAGAGACACCGACACAGGGGGAACTCATTGGGACTTTACAGCATTTCACTCGGCATCAGTTTTGACATATTGGGTGCTGTCCTGTGACTGCTCTTTCTGCACAAATGATCATACAAACACAACCATTTAGTAAGACATGGTCATAAAGGGCTGTTGTGGACAAGAAAGCTCACCGTGCTGTATCTAGGATGCTGAATCTGGGATATTGTATCTGGGATGCTGTATCAAGGATGCTGTATCTGGGATTCTGTATCTATGATGCTGTATCTGGGGTGCTGTATCTGGGATTCTGTATCTATGATGCTGTATCTGAGGTGCTGTATCTTAGATGCTGTATCTGGGTGCTCTACATTGGATGCTGTATCAAGGATGCTGTATCTGGGATTCTGTATCTATGATGCTGTATCTGGGGTGCTGTATCTTAGATGCTGTATCTGGGTGCTCTACATTGGATGCTGTATCTAGGATGCTGTATCTGAGATGCTGTATCTGGGGTGCTGTATCGAGGATGCTGTATCTAGGATGCTGTATCTAGTGTGATTCATCTGGGATACTGTAACTGGGATGCTATATCTAGGATGCTTTTTCTGGGATGTCGTATCTGGAATGCTGTATGTAGGATGCTGTATCTAGGATACTGTATCTAGTATGCTGTATCTGGGATGCTGGATCTGGGATGCTCTATTTGGGATCCTGTATCTAGGTTGTTATATCTGGGGGGGTGTATCTAGGATGCTGTGTCTAGGATGCTGTGTCTAGGATACTGTATCTGGGATGCTGTATATAGAATGCTGTATCTAGGATGCTGTATCTAGGATGCTGTATCTGGGATGCCGTATCTGGAATATTGTATGTAGGATGCTGTATCTAGGATGCAGTATCTGAGATGCTGTATCAAGGATGCTGTATCTGGGATTCTGTATCTAGGATGCCATATCTGGGATGCCGTATCTTGGATGCTGTATCTTAGATGCTGTATCTCAGACGCTGTATCTTGGATGCTGTATCTGGGGTGCTGTATCTAGTAAGATGTATCTAGGATGTTCTCTCTAGTGTTATGTATCTAGTATGCTGAGTCTTGGAAGCTGTATCTGGAAATCTGTATCTGGGATGATGTATTTGGGATGCCTTATCTGGGATGCAGTATCAAGTATGATGTATCTGGGTTGCTGTATCCAGGATGCTCTATTTGGGATCTTGTATGTAGGTTGTTGTATCAGGGATGCTGTATCTAGGATGCTATATGTAGGATACTGTATCTGGGATGCTGTATGTAGGATGCTGTATCTGTGGTGCTGTATCTGGGATGCTGTATCTGGGATGCTGTATCTAGCATGCTGTATACAGGATGATGTATCTGGGATGGTTTATCTAGGATGGTGTAACTGGGATGCTGTATCTAGGATGCTCTATCTGGGACGCTGTATCTAGAATGCTGTATCTGGGTTGCAGTATCTACGATGCTGTATCTAGGATTCTGTATCTGAGATGCCGTATCTAGAATGCTGTATCTGGGATGCTGTATCTAGGATGCTTTGTCTCAGATGCTGTATCTGGGCTGCTGTATCGGTGATGCTTTATCTGGCATGCTATATCTTTGTGCTGTAACCGGGATACTGTAGCTAGGATGTTGAACCTGGGATGCTGTATCTAAGATGCCGTATCTGGGATGCTGAATCTTGGATGGTATATCTAGGATGCTGTATCTAGGATGCTGAATCTGGGATATTGTATCTGGGATGCTGTATCTGGGATGCTGTATCTAGGATGCTGTATCTGGGATTCTGTATCTGGGATGCCGTATCTGGAATGTTGTATGTAGGATGCTGTATCTAGGATGCAGTATCTGAGATGCTGTATCAAGGATGCTGTATCTGGGATTCTGTATCTAGGATGCCGTATCTGGGATGCTGTATCTTAGATGCTGTATCTCAGATGCTGTATCTTGGATGCTGTATCTGGGCTGCTGTATCTAGTAAGATGTATCTAGGATGTTCTATCTAGTGTGATGTATCTAGTATGCTGAGTCTTGGAAGCTCTATCTGGAAATCTCTATCTGGGATGATGTATTTGGGATGCCTTCCAAGATTCCGCATACTAGTTACATCACACTAGGCAGAGAATCCTAGATACATCATACTAGATACAGCACCCAAGATACAGCATCCTAGATACAGCATCACAGATATAACAAGCTAGATAAAGGATCGCAAATACAGCATCCCTGAGCCATCATCTCAGATACAGCATCCCAGATACATCACACTAGTTACAGCATCCTAGATACAGCATCCCAGATACCGCACCCCAGATACAGCATTCTAGATACAGCATCCCAGATACAGCATCCTACATACAGCTTCCCAGGTACAGCATCCTAGATACACCATCCTAGATACATCATCCTGTATACAGCATCCCAGATACATCACACTAGATACAGCATCCTAGATACAGCATCCTAGATACAACATCCCAGATACAGCATCCCAGATACGGCATCCTAGATACAGCATCCAGATATGGCATCCCAGATACTGCATCCTAGATACAGCATCCTAGATACGGAATCTCAGATACAGCGTCCTTGATACAGCATCCCAGATACAGCATCTCAGATACAGTTTCCTAGATACAGCATCCCAGATACTGCATCCTAGATACAGAATCTCAGATGCAGCATCTTTCATACAGCATCCCAGATACACCATCGCAGATACAACGTCCTAGATACAGCATCCCAGATACAGCATCCCAGATACATCACACTAATTACAGAATCCTAGAAACAGCATCCCAGAATACAGCACCTCAGATACAGCATCCCAGACACATCATCTGGATACAGCCATCTAGATACAGCATTCTAGATACAGCATTCAAGATACAGCATTCAAGATACAGCATCCCAGATACAGCATCTAAGTTACAGCATCCCAGATACGGCATACCAAATACGGCATCCTAGATACAGAATCCCACATACAGCATTCTTGATACAGCATCCTTCATACAGCATCCGAGATACAGTATCCTAGATACATCACACTAGATACAGCATCCTAGATACAACATTGTAGATACCGCACCCCAGATACAGCATTCTAGATACAACATCCCAGATACAGCATCCAACATACATCACACTAGATACAGCATCCTAGTAACAACATCGTAGATACCGTACCCCAGATACAGCATTCTAGATACAGCATCCCAGATACAGCTTCCTACATAGAGCATCCCAGATACAGCATCCTAGATATAGTGTCCCAGATACAGCATCCTACATACAGCATTCCAGATACGGTATCCCAGATATAGCATTGTACATACAGCATCTCAGATACAGCATTCCAGATATATCACACTAGATACAGCATCCTAGATACCAAAGCCCAGATACATCATTCTGTATACAGCATTCCAGATACAGGATCCTACATACAGCATCCCAGATACAGCATCGTAGATACAGCAATCTAGATAAAGCATCCAAGATACAGCATCCCAGACACAGCATTCCACATACAGCTTCCATGAATCCGCATACCAGATACATTACACTAGATAGAGAATCCTAGATACATTATACTAGATACAGCACCCCAGATACATCATTCAACATACAGCTTCCATGAATCCGCATACTAGATACAGCACCCTAGATAGAGAATCCTAGATACATCATACCAGATAGAGCACCCCAGATACAGCATCCTTGATTCAGCAGCCCAGATACAGTATCCTAGATACAGCATCCTACATACATCATTCCATATACGGTATCCCAGATACAGCATTCCACATACAGCATCCTATATACAGCATTGCAGATACAGCATTCTTGATATATCACACTAGATACAGCATTCTAGATACAGCATCCCAGATACACCATCCAAGATACAGCATCCCAGATAGAGCATCCTAGATACAGCATGCAAGATACAGCATCCCAGATACAGCATCCCAGATACAGCATCCCAGATGCACCATCCCAGATACAGCATCCCAGATACAGCATCCTAGATACAGCATGCAAGATACAGCATCCTAGATACAGCATCCCAGAGTACAGCACCCCAGATACAGCATCCCAGATACAGCATTCCAGATACCGCACCCCAGATACAGCATTCTAGATACAGCATCCCAGATACAGTATCCTACATACAGCATCCCAGATACAGCATCCTAGATACACCATCCTAGATACATCATCCTGTATACAGCATCCCAGATACATCACACTAGATACAGCATCCTAGATACAGCATCCCAAATACGGCATCCTAGATACAGTATTCTAGATACAGCATCCAAGATACAGCTTCCCAGATACAGCATCCTAGATACAGCAATCTAGATAAAGCATCCAAGATACAGCATCCCAGACACAGCATTCCACATACAGCTTCCATGAATCCGCATACCAGATACATTACACTAGATAGAGAATCCTAGATACATTATACTAGATACAGCACCCCAGATACATCATTCAACATACAGCTTCCATGAATCCGCATACTAGATACAGCACCCTAGATAGAGAATCCTAGATACATCATACCAGATAGAGCACCCCAGATACAGCATCCTTGATTCAGCAGCCCAGATACAGTATCCTAGATACAGCATCCTACATACATCATTCCATATACGGTATCCCAGATACAGCATTCCACATACAGCATCCTATATACAGCATTGCAGATACAGCATTCTTGATATATCACACTAGATAGAGCATTCTAGATACAGCATCCCAGGTACACCGTCCAAGATACAGCATCCCAGATAGAGCATCCTAGATACAGCATGCAAGATACAGCATCCCAGATACAGCATCCCAGATACAGCATCCCAGATGCACCATCCCAGATACAGCATCCCAGATACAGCATCCTAGATACAGCATGCAAGATACAGCATCCTAGATACAGCATCCCAGAGTACAGCACCCCAGATACAGCATCCCAGATACAGCATTCCAGATACCGCATCCCAGATACAGCATTCTAGATACAGCATCCCAGATACAGCATCCTACATACAGCATCCCAGATACAGCATCCTAGATACACCATCCTAGATACATCATCCTGTATACAGCATCCCAGATACATCACACTAGACACAGCATCCTAGATACAGCATCCCAGATACGGCATCCTAGATACAGTATTCTAGATACAGCATCCAAGATACAGCTTCCCAGATACAGCATCCTAGATACAGCATCCCAGATACAGTTTCCTAGATACATCATCCCAGATACAGCAGGCCAGATAACGCATCTAACACAGAGCATCCTAGATACAGTATCCCAGATACTGCATCCTAGATACAGAATCCCAGATTCAACATCCTTCATACAGCATCCCAGATACACCATCCCAGATACAGCATCCTAGAATACAGCACCACAGATACAGCATCCCAGATACAGCATCCTTCATACAGCATCCCACATACAGCATCCCAGATACAGTGTCCTAGATACAGCATCCTACATACAGCATTCCAGATACGGCATCCCAGATACAGCATTCTAGATACAGCATTGCAGATACAGCATCCCAGATACAGTATCCCAGATACAGCATTTTAGATACGGCATCTCAGATAAGGCATCCTAGATACAGCATCGTAGATACCGCAACCCATATACAACATTCTAGATACAGCATCCCAGATACAGCATCCTACATACAGCATCCCAGGTACAGCATCCTAGATACACCATCCCAGATACATCATCCTGTATACAGCATGCTAGATACATCATCGTACATAGAGCAACCCAGATAAAACAACCGATCTACATCATCCTAAATACAATATCCCAGATACAGCATCCCAGATACAGTATCCCAGATTCAGCATCCTAGATACAGCATCCTAGATACAGCATCCAAGATTCAGCATCCCAGATACAGCAACCCAGATACAGCATCTAAGACAGAGCATCCTAGAAACAGTATCCTAGAAACAGTATCCCAGATACAGCATCCTGCATGCAGCATCCTAGATACAGCACCCTGATACGACAACCTAGATACAAGATCCCAAATACACCATCCTGGATACAGCATCCCAGATATGGCATCCCAGATATGGCATCCTAGATACGGCATCCTAGATATGGAATCCCAGATACATCACACTAGATACAGCATCACAGATACAGCATCCTAGGTACCGCACCCCAGATACAGCATTCTAGATACAGCATCCCAGATACAGCATCCTAGATACAGCATCCAAGATTCAGCATCCCAGATACAGCAACCCAGATACAGCATCTAAGACAGAGCATCCTAGATACAGTATCCTAGAAACAGTATCCCAGATACAGCATCCTTCATACAGCATCCCACATACAGCATCCCAGATACAGTGTCCTAGATACAGCATCCTACATACAGCATTCCAGATACGGCATCCCAGATACAGCATTCTAGATACAGCATCCTAGATACAGCATCCTGTATACAGCATGCTAGATACATCATCCTACATACAGCAACCCAGATACAACAACCGATCTACATCATCCTAGATACAATATCCCAGATTCAGCATCCTAGATACAGCATCCAAGATTCAGCATCCCAGATACAGCAACCCAGATACAGCATCTAAGACAAAGCATCCTAGATACAGTATCCTAGATACCAAACCTCAGATACATCATTCTGTATACAGCATCGTAGATACAAGATCCTACATACAGATACAGCATCCCAGATACCGCATCTAACACAGAGCATCCTAGATACAGCATCCCAGATACTGCATCCTAGATACAGAATCCCAGATGCAGCATCCTTCATACAGCATCCCAGATACACCATCGCAGATACAGCATCCTAGATGCAGCATCCTAGATACAGCATCCCAGATACAGCATCCCAGATATATCACACTAATTACAGAATCCTAGATACAGCATCCCAGAATACAGCACCTCAGATACAGCATCCCAGACACATCATCTGGATACAGCCATCTAGATACAGCATTCTAGATACAGCATTCAAGATACAGCATCCCAGATACAGCATCTAAGTTACAGCATCCCAGATACGGCATCCCAAATACGGCATCCTAGATACAGAATCCCACATACAGCATTCTTGATACAGCATCCCAGATACAGCATCCTAGATACAGCATCCTAGATACATCATCCTACATACAGCCTGTATACAGCATCCTAGATACATCATCTTACATACAGCATCCCAGATACAGCATCCGAGGTACATCATCCTAGATACAATATCCCAGATACAGCATCCCATATACGGCATCTTAGATACAGCATCCCAGATTCAGCATCCTAGATACAGAGTCCTAGATACAGCATCCGAGAAACAGCATCCCAGATACAGCATTCTAGATACTGATATATGTTCTTAACTATTAACTAATAAACCATTAAAAAACTAACACTTGACACTTGAAGAACTAACCCTACCCCACATCACTAAAGACTCTTAGAGAGCCGACCCTTTAACCCACATCACTATTGCCCAGCCTTGCTTAGCTCTGTGTAACTTACTGTACAAAAAACAGGACGTCACTGACGCCCTGCAAGGACAATAATCCTTGGTGCGTCCTTGGGTGAACTAGATTACAGGAACTCAGGCACAGGACAGGAGATACGCCAATTTAACCAACTCCGCAGCCTGAGACCCAGCACACTCATCACCAAAGGTGACCGTGTACAGAGAAGAGGATCCGGGGTCACGACCACTGCGCAGCTGCAACCAGGAGGAGCCAGAGCTGGAGACTGTGGAAATGGTCTCCTGAACTCATTCCAATAAGATCCACCTGCTCGGGGACAGGTTCTGAATATGTACAGGCGTTCCTAGAACTGTCATGAATATGTAACACTTTACTGCATTTAATCAAGCTCACAGCTACTGTAATTTTACACAGGCACTAGGTGAAATGATTCCCCGTGTGTCCGGCGTTGTAAATAAATGCATGCCTTCCTTATAACTTCAACAACCCAGCTGTCAGGATGAGTTTACCCAGGGCAGTTCCGTATTCTGTATTAGGCCCTCTGATTCCAGTCTGAGATACAAATTCTGTAGAGGCACCACATAGACACAACCAACCTAAAACCACCTCGTGAAATCCCTCCACCAGGTTTGCTGCTGCGTTTGGGTTCTTTGTGCAAGTTCCATATATGCTTGAGAAGGTTTTAGAGAAAAAAAAACTGGAGCAGGACATTTTCAAGCACGGGTGAATTATAGTAGGATGATTTTTTTTCCCTGTTGCTTCTAGAACTGTTGAAAGTTTAATTTTTAAAATGTTTCTGAAACAGTATATAGTTTTGCTCTAATAAATCACGCACAAAACGTTATCTATATCTATTTTTCCAGAGGAGCCAAAGAGACTTGGAAGCAAATAACAAAGGAGAACGATATGTAGACATGAGCAAGAGATGAAATGAGTGTGTTAGTTTACAAGAAATTCAACTGGAAAATCTAAAGATGAAAAAGCGGCAAATTCAAAAAATAAGATGCAGGAAGTACAGTGTAACATTTCAGAACTGATAGAAATGGAAATTTAAAAACTGTGCTCTGGATGGTCACATATAAAGGTCTTCAATAAATTTTATCTGTTTTGAAAATTTGATAATTGAAATTATTTTTACAGACTGTATTTAATGCACAGTTACTAAAAGGAATAGATACTATCAGTTTTACTTTGGACTTTCAGAGGACTTTTAATGTCAACAGCAACACTCATGCATTCTAGAAAGTCGTTGTTTCCGTGTGAAAGCCGGATCCTTAGATGGTTCAGCTGTTCGCTGCATGTTCGAGGGCTCAGTCTGAGTGTGATCTGGAGATTTTGCCACTTGAGCAGGGCAGCAGAACTATGTGATGAACTAAATGAACTGTGCAACAAAACTTTCAGAATTAACTGAAATACGCTTTACACACACTTTAAAGCATAAAATATTTTATTTTTACCCCAATCCACAAAAAGAGCTGCAACTCCAGGCCTGGCAACTTCAGGCCCATAAGCCTGACCTCGGTGCCTGGCAGGGTTATGGAGCAGATCATCCTGAATACAATCAGCACCTTCAAGATGGACAAGGGATCAGACCCAGCCAGCATGGGCTTAGGAGGGGCAGGTCCTGTCTGAACAACCTGATCTCCTTTTGTGATCAGGTGACTCACCTGGTGGATGAGGGGAAAGCTGTAGATGTGGTCTATCTGGACTTCAGCAAAGCCTTTGACACTGTCTCCCATAATATACTCGAGCAAAAGCTGGTAGCCCGTGGCTTGGACAAGTGCACTCCACGCTGGGTGAAGAAGTGGCTGGAGGGCCGGGCCCAGAGAGTGCTGGTGAATGGGGCCGCATCCAGCTGGCGGCCAGTCACTAGTGGTGTCCCCAGGGGTCAGTGTTGGGTCCAGTCCTGTGTAACATCTTTATTGACGATTTAGATGAGGGGATTGAGACCATCATCAGCAAATTTGCTGATGACACCAAGTTGGGAGGGAGTGTGGACCTGCTGGAAGGCAGGAGGGCTCTGCAGAGGGATCTGGAGAGACTGGAAAAATAGGCTGATTCCAATGGGATGAAGTTCAACAAGGCCAAGTGCCGGGTCCTGCACTTTGGCCACAACAACCCCCTGCAGCGCTCCAGGCTGGGCGCAGAGTGGCTGGAGAGCAGTCAGGCAGAAAGGGACCTGGGGGTACTAATGGACAGGAAGCCCAGCATGAGACAATAGTGTGCCCAGGTGGTCAAGAAGGCCAATGGTGTCCTGTCCTGTATCCAAACAAGCGTGGTCAGCAGGACAAGGGCAGTGATCCTTCCCCTGTACTCTGCATTGGGGAGGCCATACCTGGAGTTCAGTTCTGGGCCCCTCAGCTCAGGAAAGAGATTGAAGTGCTGGAGCAGGTGCAGAGAAGAGCAACAAGACTGGGGAAGCAACTTGAACACAGGCCCTATGGGGAGAGGCTGAGGGAGCTGGGCTTGTTTAGTCTGGAGAAGAGGAGGCTTAGAGGTGAGCTCAGCACTCCCTAGAACTACCTCAAGGGCAATTCTAGCCAGGTGGGGATTGGTCTCTTCTCCCAGGCAGTCAGCAATAGGACAAGGGGGCATGGGCTTCAACTCTGCCAGGGGAGATTGAGGCTGGATATTAGAAAGCAATTCTGTGCAGAGAGAGTGGTCAGGCATTGGAATGGCTGCCCAGGGAGGTGCTGGACTCACTGTCCCTGGAGGATTTTAAACTGAGATTGGACATGGCACTTAGTGCCGTGATCTAGTCAATGGGCTGGAGTTGGACCGAGGGTTGGACTGGATGATCTCTGAGGTCTTTTCCAAATGAGTTGATTCTGTGAATTAACTTAAGTTTTAAGAAAAAAAAAAAAAAACAACTAAAGTATACTTCTGGGTGAGGATGGACCAGGTTCGGGATCAGGACCAGGGGTGCTGCAGGAGCAGGTGTCTCCCAGCACGGACACATCGGGGGGACCTGTTGACCTCAGCACCCTGGGCCCCACCATGGCCCAGGGACAGCCCCACAACCATGGTCAGAGCAGTTCCTGCTGCTGCCCCGAGGGTCACCAGCCCCAGGCAGCCCTGAGCCAGAGTGCAGGTGTCTGAGCTGGGCTGAGCTGGAAGGGGCTGCAAAACAGCTCATCGGAGGAGGCGATGGAAGAAGGTGCCATGTGTGTGGCACCGGGGTGAACCGACACCCTCCGTTTGGTATCTGGACCTGTGCTGGGCTTGCACATGGACTAAGTCCCAGCTCAGAGCACAAATTGCTGTTCCCAGCCCCGGCTGCCAAGCGCTGGTCCTGCTCTCTCCTCCCTGGTGCGGCCCCAGCGCACGACTGCCCTGCCTGCTCCTGCCTTGGGGCTTGGGGAGCTCGGGTCCAAAGGAAAGACAGACTGGGGTGGGTATGGGATCTCTTAAGTGTCCTGGCGTTGCTTTGCTAATCACTCTGTGACGGTTCCTGGGCTACTCACTAGATTATGTGCCCAGAGAGGCAAATGAGGCATAAAGTGACTTTCCAGTTAAGGGTTTCCACCTTACAGAAAAACACAGGTGCATTTTCTCATCAGCAACAGACTGAAAGATGGCAGCTGAAGCAGCATGTGCCTCTTGTGAAAACAGGTAACAACAGATGGTTCCATTCAGTCAATCCTTCATTTATTTCTGCACAAGAAAACTGTCCATTAATTTAATCTCTGGTGTCCAGGCAGGGCCTTGCTGATGTTCCTGTGTCGCAGCAAGTGTGTGCATGTCAGGCTTTCTGCAGGTTTGTGGCTGAGTTTTCCATTTTCCCTAAGACGGACAATCTTGCTGTGGACTCCTGAAGTCTCCCATAAGCTGGTGGTTGAGAGAAGGCCGGGGAGCTCCAATGAGCTCAGGGAGGACCAGGCAGCATCACAGGCAAAGCAGACGGGAACTCGACTGGGTGAACATTAATGGAATTTATTGATAGAAGAAACAGGAACGTCTCCCCCATCTCTGGGCGGATCACCGTGCACCCTGAACCGATACAGGCAGGTGTAGTTCGGGTGGCCCCAGTTGCTCAGCACCTGCAGCCTGATGTAATTCACGACCCCAGGGAGCTCGTTCTGCAAGGACAAAGAGAAATGAGTCGCCTTTTCCTCTCTGGCCCGTGAGCACTGACAGAAGTGCCGCAGTGACGGCCTCGATCAGCAGCTTCCTCCCTGCTGCCCTGCGGAGGCTTTGACCTGTCGTGGTGCAGATGTTCCCTCATTGGGCCATGAGAACAGCAAAGGAAGAAGCAGCGACCAGGTACCTCAGCAAATACGCTGAAAAGTTCTCGCCTGCTTTGGGGCACAGGCTTCCACAGTCAGAAGACCCAGTGCTGGGGTCAGTATAACGTCTCGTTGCCTTCTCTAGAAAGCCACGGAAACAGAATGGCCTCCCTGTCACTGCTCACTGCCAGCACCAACAGAACCCTCAGGAAGCCCAGTATTTCTGGTCTCTAACTGGCAGACCAGCAGTCCCGCATCCTACGGGATGTGGCCACTTGTGTGCACTTGGGGTCCAGACAGTCAAGCTGATTCCAGCTTCAGCTGTGGTGCTTCTAAGCACTGAAGTTTAACCCCAAAATGAAAGAGAAGATGGCAGTGCAGCCATCCGCCACCAGGAAGTCAAAGCAGAAGAAAGGCAGCGTGGCACTCACTCAAGGACAGGGCTGCCTGTACCCTCTGGCAGGGAAGCCTCTCCCTATCCAGCCGTATTTCTCCTCCTCTCCTGCAGTTCTCCTCCCTCTGTGTCCCCATACCTTCAGCTGGAAGGTCTGACTGGGATTCAGCGCTGCCAGGAAAGTGAACTGTCCCAGGAACGTTCCCTGCTCCTCGTGTTCTTCCTTGAAGCCCTACAGAACAACAGCGGTGGAGAAAACAAGAGCGTCTGGTGCACCATGGGAGACTGAACTTCAGCTGGTAAAGTACGGGGTTATTTCAGCTACGGAGTCCAAGGACCATGAGCACAAGGACAAGATGAGAAGCTGCAGGTGGGCAGCACGTCACACTTGCCCACTCAACGAGTCCAGGCTGCTTGTCAGAAAAGGAGCAGACGCTCCCAGTGAGAGAGAAGTGACCTGAGGATCACAAATGCACTGGGACTGGAAGACAAGAAGGTCTAGGACCATGCACTGTCCAGCTCCTTTTCCCTGTGGCTCCTGGAGTAGCATCTTGCCCCAGAAGCTTTGAGTGGCACATTGAATAAAAGAGGAATACAATGGGAAGGAAGCAACTCCAAGGAGCCTGTTTGTTCTGAGAGACAGGAGGAAGCTTCAGGCCACCAGAATCTTCGACCCATCTTCACCCCCTGCTTAGCAATGCTGTGCAACCCCTGCCCCCGACTCCAGAGAAATCACTTACATAGACAGCAAAGTCCTTGGGAGCTCCGGAGATGCTTTCTCCATGGAACGCTGTCCCTGAGACATGGGCCATGGTGACGGCTCTGGGAACAACCGGCATGGACAGCTTGATGAAGACGTGTCCCTGACTCCCTGGGAAGGGCCAGCAGTTGCCAGGATGATTGTCCGGCTGAAAGGACAAGAAACACTCAACAGGGAGACACAGGAGGAGAGCAGGTTCATGCGGGAAGGGGGCAGGAGAAGAAGCTTCGAGGAGCAAAGACAGGGGGGAAGGACACTCGGAGCAGTGTGTGTGGTTCATTCTCCCAGCCTTTGTGTTACTGCTTCTTGGTGCTCCTACCTCCAGAATCAGCTCAGGAGACCTCATGTAATCCATCAATGGCAGGGAATACAAGAACACCTTTGCTTTGTCAGTCCGGAGGGATGGAGAAGTCTTGGACCGAATGACGGCTGCCCCTGGAAATTCAAACATGAGCACAGTCATCAGACAATGTCAAAGGAATATTACACTGTTGACTTGGAAAAGGCTTCTCAGTTGTCATCCATGTCCTACAGTGGGTTCCCCTCTGTCTTGCTGGCACAACCCCTCTGGAACACACAGTAGTGAGTCATCAAACTGTCATATTTGGCCATGGAAATAGGCAAGAATGTGAACCACCCTTTCTGTTCCTCCCATGGGGTCTGGCCCGTTACAGGCTCTGTCAGTGGGGGCACTTTTAGGACACGAGGTGACCCGTGACTTCTCGCCCCTTCTCTCCTACCCCTGAGCATGTTCCACTGCCCATCTTGTCAATCTGGACAGGAGGTGCTTTGAAACTGGTTTGTTTGTACAATGTCACGGCACCTGCTGATTTCAGGGCATAATCCGACATCGGGACCTGCATTTCTTCCAGCTTCTCCAGGGCTTGATTGATGATCTCGTGAACAGCCTGGGAAGGAACACAATGGAGAGTGCCTGTTGGAAGGAGAAGGACCGGGGCAAGCAGCTCCCCTGCAAGGCCAGCCAAGGTGAGCGGGGACAAGGCTGTTTCAAATGGAGGGAACGCCCACATTGCCTGGAAGCCTCCCAGGTTTGCTCTGCTCTGATTGTCGGGATCAGAAAGCGGGGGCTGCTCACTCCAGTGCTCTGAATGCTGGAGCTGCGGGAAGGGGCTGTTCCTGTGGAGAGGCCCCAGGCCAGGCAGCAAGGACAGACAAGCCTTCTGGGCATGAGATAGGCCTGACTTAACTCTGGACCTCTGAGACCATTCTTTCTTTCCAGCCCTTCCCTGAGGAGGACCCGAGATCTGGGCGCAGAGGAAGGTCCAACTCAGACAGCTGTCATTCCCGTCACGCTCTCTCTTCCCCATAAGGAAGTGTGGAGCAACAGGAAAAGGAAGCATGGCCATGGCTTGTTCCAGCAGCACCAGCCTGTTGGCTGTGACAGGAATGGAGTAGGATACGTGCGGATGGAGGATAAAACCCCAGAGCAGATCCTTCTGCCTTGTGCCCTTACCCATCCGGTAACGCCTGTGAGCTTTGCCTGCTTCAGTCCTTCCTGCAGAGCCCGCTCGCTGACATCCTTTGTGCTCCAGCGCAGATGATAAAGCTGTTCCTGGAGCTTACGGAGCTCAATGGGCAGGGACAGGGCTTCGCTGAGGTCTCCCAATTCGGTTGTGGTGCTCCAGGTTAAGGCGTCAAGTCGTCCCACATGGTAAACACCTGTCAGACACACACCAGAGCTTAGAACTCGGTCTAAGGCTGGGCTGTGCCTTGGGCTGCCGGCTCCCCTTTCTGTGTCTCTCCAAAGAGCCATAGTTGTCTCTCCTCTTGTTGTCTTTGACAGTGGCCATCATGGCGTACAGGCTCCACAATAGATGGACGTTCCCTGCCCTGGACTGTGCTCCCTGTCCTGCAGAAGATCCTCAGCCCCTGGGGCAGGAGAGCTGAGCCACGGCCTCTCCCTGGGCTGAAGAGAACTGGCTCAGCCCTCCTGGGGAAGGCAACTCAGCCCTTCCTCACCCACACCCGTCCCGCTGGAGCAGGGACCGGCACAGCTCTGCGGGGACTTTCTGCTCTTGGCTGAGCTCCTCTGCTCACAGTGGAACAGGGCAGGATGGAGCCCCGAGTATCTCCTAAAGCACCGTCCTCAGGTCAAGATCTGCAGAGACTCACCGAAAGAGAACAGACCGAGAAGCAGCACCAGGGTCGTTGCCTTGAGAGGCTTCATCGTCCTGCAGAGCAGATAAAGAAAAGGCTGGTGAAGCTGGCGGTTCCCGTGCAGATCAGCAGCAGACTGGAGAGCAGCAGCAGGGACTGCAGCCCTGGAGCCTGGCCTTCCTGCCGTGTGCATTGGCTTGGTCCTGCACCAGCTCCAGTCACTGCTGGAGGTGTCACCAGCTGCACCAGTGGGGGATTTGTCACGGCAAAGATTGTTTCCTTAGGGACAAAGGGCTCAAGGTTGACTCCGGACTAAGAGCAGGAGTTGCAACAAGAGCTGTGTCCACACTTCATGTCTGTGGGGCTGGAGAGGGCTTCTCTGGAAATGGAAGGACATAACGAATGCCTGTTTCTCCTGCCCAGCATTCAATGGACACTTGTGCTGCTCCTGTTGTCCACCCTCTCAAGAGAAGGTTCAGCCTGTGCCCCTGCAGTTCAACAGCTGCCAGGGGGGTGTGTGTCTCCCCTCTCGCAGCGTTTCTTTAGCAGCCGGGTTATCTCTGGCCCTTCTCTTGGCAGAACTGCAGACAAATGCAGACTGGAAAGAGGGAGGGTGGCTGAATGTCAATGCGTGCTGGCAAGCAACGGGCAACCAAGGAAGCGCCAAAGAAATGCTCTGGTGTCTGGGCCCTGCTGCCCTGAGCCTGATCTGCCAAGACACAGCACACACCGCTCTGCAAGGGGGAAATTCCTCCTGCCTGTTCCAGGAGGCTCTCAACAGGCTCACAGTGACACTCATCAGGAATAAACAATCCCTCTTGTTCTCCTAGAGAACTCCTCGCACCCCTCTGAGGATCTCGAGCCCCTTTCCTGAGGCAGAGCCCTGGTGAGGAGCTGACCAGGTTTCCCAAGGAATCCTCCTCTGTCAGGAACACAAGTCAGAGCCGTGGCCAACAGAGGACACGCTGGTGTCCTGCTGGTCCCCGTGGAGAGGAAAACCAAGCAGGCTCAGGGACAGAACCCACTCTGCAGAGCACAACACAGGACGGGGCTGAGCTCTCACAATCACTGCGGCAGGCTGTGTCTGGGCCACCCCTGGGACTCTCTCTGTCCCATCCAAAATGGAGCTGTCCTTCATTCTGCAGAGATCAAGGGCTTTCTGGGCCCAGCCCTTGTGTTCATGAAGAGACTGAAAGGCGGCTGCTGCCTTCAGCAGCTCCAGACCCAGCTCCCAGGCTGCCCTCGTGTTCCTCTCCTGCCCACCCTCCACCCACCCCAGCTGGCGAGGTGGAAAACACACCTGGGGAAAGGGGAGGAGGAGTTTTCAAACATACCCGTTCAGACGTTCAACCTTCTCTGTGTGTCCCCTGGTACCTGCTGAGGTGCAGGTAACAAGCATCTCGCTCGCTCAGGAATGAGCCGGAAACTCTGCGATCTCAGTTCCCTCAAGATCCAGAGTGACCGAGGCGCAGGGAGACCCCTGGTCTTACACCTGCTGTGCCGACCTCAGCGCTGACGCTGCTTTGTGACACAACGGCAGTGGCTGATGTCACAATGGACGAGGCTGCGCCGCGTTTGGAGGCAAAGTCCCACCTGGCAGGAGCGGGTCTCACAGTCCCGTCTGCCAGGGACGTCTCCCCCACGAGGTGATGCTGCCTCACATTGGTCCCCTGGGCCATCACTCTGCCCTGCTTGGGGCCCGCCCTTCCCTGAGAGCGGCCTCTGATTGGCCCCCAGCTGGTCAGGCTGCTCAGATGCAGTTCACCTGAAGTGACGCTCTCTCTGATTGGTCACCCGGGCTGTCACTCTGCCCTGGTTTGGGCCACCCTTTCCCTGAGGTGACGCTGGCTCTGATTGGTCACTGGCTGCTCAGGCTGCTGCACTGCAGTGCCCGCCCCTCAACTGAGATGTGACCTCTGATTGGCTGCCTGGGCTGGCACTCTGCCTGGGCCTGCCCTTCCCTGAGGTGACGCTCTCTCTGATTGGCCACCTGTGCTGTCACTCTGTCTGGCTGTGTTACCTCTCCATGTGGTGGCCACAGCAGAGGAGATGAGGGTGAGAGGCACCAAATTCATCCTCAGGGCCCCAGGAGTTTTTCCTGACCTTGTGCTGACCATGGATGTCGGGCTGTGCACGATCAGCTTTTGTTACAACACTGCCAGCGACTTCTGCTTCGGTAGAAATGGTTTCAGCAGCTGATGCAGTAACAAGAGTCTCAACCTCGCGGCTGAAGTCGGAACGAGCCTTCCTGGACTAAAGCTGGAGGAGCACTTGGAGCTTTCGAAACGTAACATTCTATACTGGCCGGCAGCCGCCTTTGTTGGCTTGGCCGGCTGCAGGAGGCACCGGCTGCTTCATGCTGGCGCCTTTCGCTGACATTTGGCGCTGTGAGAATGAGCGCAGCTGGCAATGACTGCCATTGCCAGTGCTCCCCAAACGCACAGGTAAAGGCTGCAGATCTCAGAGTGCTGTGGATCCTTGATTTCCTGACACAGCCGTGTTGACAGGGAGCTCTGTTATGGAAACGTAGAAGCTGATACGTCTCTCTGGGTCATGGCGGGGAAAAGGGGGGAAAAGTGGGGGACGTGTCCCTTGCTGTGACCCTCTTGTGCTCCCCAGGTTCCCCATGTCCCCCCTTCACACAGAGTTGAGGGCTCCGACACAGTTCCAAGAACTGGTGCCACCTTGTTTGGTTCCCGTCCGCAACCGTCCCCACGGTGGCCTTGACCCCGTGGTGACCCTGACCCCGCGGTGGCCTTGACCCCACAGTGGCCCCGACCGTCCCCGTAGTGGCCCTGACAGTCAAAGTCTGAGGGGGGGGGGATCCACAAAACTTGGAGGGTTCCCCAGATTCCAAGGGAGGATCCCAAAGCCCTGTGAGGGTCGCATCAAACCATAGAGGGGATCCCCAAATTCGGGGGAGTTGCAGGGCCCAGAGGGGTCCCCAAAACTTGGGAAGGGTTCCCCAGATCCCTGGGGGGGATCCTGAAGCCCTGTGGGGGTGTCCCCAAAATATTTGGGGGGGGCCTAAATACTGGGGAGTTCCCAAATTGAACAGGGTCTCCAAAACTTGGGGGAGGGTCCCCAGATCCCGCGGGGGACCCCAAGCCCTGAGCGGGGGGTGTCATTGTCCCTTTGTCCCCCTCTCCATTTTTGGGGTTAATTCCTGGGGGTCCCCCCATCCCTCTGTACAGCACAGAGAGGCGCCCCCAAGCTAGGGGGGGGGGGGCTTGTGCTTGCAGGGGGGCCCCACCGGGATGGGGGGACCCTCGGTGGGGGGGGCTTTTGGAGGGGGGGGCTGGTCCATTTACATCCATATTACAAGGAAAATGTGTCTCTTTTTGGGGGAGATTGTGAGGGGTTTTGGCAACAAAAAGTGTCAGTCGGGGGAGGTCCCCACTTTGGGTGGGACCCCCTCAGTCTTGGGGGGTTCAGCCCCGCCCCCCCCCTCGCCCCAGCTCAGTGCTGCCAATGATACAGGGGCCCCCTCGATGGCTTTTGGTGGGGCCCCCCTTCAAAATAGGCCCGTGTCCTCCCCACCTCCACATGTGCAGGGTGGGGGGCACAAGGAGCCCCCACCCCCCCAGGTCCAGTGCTTTTGGGGGGGCACACGGACCCTCATGTCGACACGGGGTGGGGGGGCACGAGGGGCCCATGTCCAGCTGGGGGGGCTCAGAGGGGCCCTCGTGCGAGGCTGCGTCCTCGTGCAAGGCCGGGTCTTTGCCTCAGGCTGGATCCTCGTGCAAGGCCAGGTCCCCGTGCAAGGCCGGGTCCTCGTGTGCGGGGAGGACGACGTGCGAGGCTGAGGCCCCGTGCAGAGCGAGGTCCCTGTGTGAGAACGGCCCCGGGGGCGAGGCCGAGCCCTCCTGCGAGGCCGCCATCCCCGCAGGCCCGGACCCCCTTCTGAGGCTGCTGCCCCCCGGGGCGGGTCCCTCGTGCAAACCCTCGTGCGAGGCGGGTCACAGCCCGTCGGGCTCGGCCCCCCCGGCCCCTCGCGACCCCCGCCCTCGGCCCCCCCGCAGGCTGCAGCTGTTGAGGTTGCTGTTGAGGGGAAGCGGCTCTGGGGGGTCGCGGAGGCCGCCCCGGGGGGCTCTGCGGGGAGGGGGGGTCAGTTGGGGAAATGGCGGGGGGGGAACGAAGTGGAGGGAGCAAGGGGACCTGGGAGACACGAGAGGGGGGAGCACAAGAGTTGGGGGAGGCACAAAGGGACTAGGGGGACACAAGGGGGGTCACAAGATGGGGGAGAAACACGGTGACTGGGGAGGGCTAAGCAGGGGGGTACAAGGGAGGGAATGAAGTGCAGGATACGAGGGCAGACGGGGGGCACAAGATTTGATGGTTCTGTGATTCTTGATTGATTTGATTCTTCTGTGATTCTTCGATTCTTTGATTCTGTGATTTTGCGGTTCTTTGAATCTGTGATTCTGCGATTCTATCATTACATGATTCTATGGTTCTGCAATTCCATAATTCTTTGAGTCTTTGATTCTGTAATTCTGTGATTCTATGATTCTGTGTTTCTATGATTTGATTATTATGTGGTTATTTGATTTTTATTATTCTCTGATGTTTTTAGTCTTTGATTTTTTTGATTCTATAATTAATTGATTCTATAATTTATTGATTCCAGCATATTATGATTCTTTGATTCTACGATTCTACGATTCTACGATTCTTTGATTCTATGGTTCTTTGATTTTCTGATTCTACAATTATTTCATTCGATGACTCTGTGGTATGGATTTGGGTTTTTTTTGCTTCTGTGATTCTATGATTCTACAACCCTGTGATTCTGTAATTCCATGATTCTGTTATTCTCTGATTCTATGATTATATGATTCTACGATTCTTTGATTCTGGGATATTAGGATTCCTTGATTCCCTGGTTCTTTCATTCTAAGATTCTACGACTCTAAGGTTCTATGATTCCTTGATTTCATGATTCCATGATTCTTTGATTCTGGGTTATTACGATTCCTTGATTCCCTGATTCTTCAATTCCAAGGTTCTATGACTCCAAGGTTCTACGATTCTTTTATTCCACGATTCTACAACTCTTTGATTCTTTCCTTTGAGCCCAGAGCAGTTTGAAGCCTCCAACCCTCCTGGACCCCCCGTGTGTCACCTGCTCCATCCTCGGCTTGGCTGGAGATCCCCAGCGGTCCCCTGTGGGGTGACAATGGGGCCCTTTGTCACCTCACTGGTGACACCGCCTGTGGTCACCACGGCGCCGGGCCCGGCTGCACTTTGTGGCAGGACGGCGACGGGACCAGTGCGAGCCCCGAGCACAGCCCACGTCTCTTTAGAGTCACAGACTCATTTGGGTTGGACGAGACCTTCAGATCGAGTCCAACCACAACCCGACTTGAGCTGCCGGGGGCAGATCCGTGTGAGGAGCTCCCGAGCTCATCCCACGTCTTTTTTTGGGAGGAGCTCCCGAGCTCATTCCACATATTTTCGTGGCAAGGAGCTCTTGATCTCAATTCACGCCTCTTCGTGGGGAGGATCTCCCAGGACCATCTCACATCTTTCCCTGGTGAGGAGCTCCCGAGTGCGTCTCAAATCCTGAAGAATTTCCTTTTTGCTGAAGCTTTTCCTTTTCACCAAAGCTTCCCCGCGAGCTGGAGCAGAGACCCGCCCAGCCACCCCGGGTGGCCTGGGAGGAGGTGAATGTTCCCCAGGCCATCAGACCTCGACGGCAGCCCGACGAGGTGACCAGGTTCCGGCTGCTGCCGCATGAGTGAGGGGCCAGAGGGGACAGCGGGGCCAGAGGGGACAGCAGGGACAGAGGGGACAGAGGGGACAGAGGGGACAGCGGGGACAGCGGGGACAGAGGGGACAGCGGGGACAGAGGGGACAGAGGGGACAGAGGGGACAGCGGGGACAGCAGGGACAGTGGGGACAGAGGGGACAGCAGGGTCAGCAGGGACAGCGGGGACAGAGGGGACAGCGGGGACAGAGGGGACAGAGGGGACAGCGGGGACAGCGGGGATAGAGTTGACAGCAGGGACAGAGGGGACAGCGGGGACAGCGGGGACAGAGGGGACAGCGGGGACAGAGGGGACAGAGGGGTCAGCAGAGACAGCGGGGACAGAGGTGACAGCAGGGACAGAGGGGACAGCGGGGACAGAGGGGACAGCGGGGACAGCGGGGACAGAGGGGACAGCAGGGACAGCGGGGACAGAGGGGACGCGGCTTCTGCTCAGAGGCATAAAATCACCTCAAAACACAAAATGGTGGCCCCAGGGGCACAAAATCACCTCAGGGCTCAACATGGCAGCAGAATCACCTCAGGGCTCAACTGGCGGCCCCAGGGGTGTTGGGATCACCTCACGCCATTAAAACCCTGAGGAGCAGGTTGAGAGGAGGGAACGGAGCTGGTGAGGGGCTGGAGAAGGAGGGTGAGGGTGGAAATTGGGGGTGATTTCTTCCCCAAAGGGCTGTGGGGCGTTGGAACAGGCTGCCCAGGGCAGTGCTGGAGTCGCCACCCCTGGAGGGTGAACAGACGAGCTTCTTGGGGACGTTTTAGTGCCGGGGCTGGGTTAATGGACTCGATGATCTTGAGGGGCTTTTCCACCCAAAACAGTTGGCTAATGGGCTGATTTTGGGCATTTCTGCGTAGCCGCTCTCTCCTGGCTGGTCGGGCCGGCTCGGGGGGACACGGGGGTGTCTCTGCCAACATGGGGGTTCATCCCGGCTCCATTTCTCTCCCTGCAGCCCTCAGGATCCTGGAGCGGGACCCCGACCCCTCCACCCGTGCCCTGGCAGGTCAGACCATGCTCCTCCTCACCACCAGGACGAATCAGCCAAGACAGCAGCCGACCCTGTGGTCCCTCTGCTGCTGGCACCGCTAAGCCTGGCTTAAGGGCAGCTTTTCTCACCGAAACACCTGCATTTTCTGACAATAACTCTGGAAAAGGAGCCCGATCAATGGCGTCCTTCAGCCCTGGGGTGACGGCGGCGTTTCTGGCCTCTCCGGACGCCGTTTTTCTGGAAATCCCCCAGATCCTCAAGCTCAGGGACGTGAAGTCAGGATTTTTGTGCTTGCATCTCATTTGCTTTTTGCTTTTTTGGGGGTGTTTTGATTGTGCAGATGGTGTTGGCGCTCCCCTCTGAGCAGGGGTGGCACAGACCCCTTTTCACGTTGTTTAAATAAATTGTGTCAGATCAAGATTCTCCCACTGGAATCAACAGACGCATTGTGGGGAAGATCCCAATTAAGGAAATTCACGCTGATAAAAATGCCAAGTTTATCTCCATTAAGCAGCAGCGAAGTCCAGCCCACAGGGCAGCGAAACCCCCGTTATTTTGTGTTTGAGAAGAGCCCAGGGAGTTCATCTCAGTTTGAGAAACAAAAACAGGGCAAAATGGGGATTTTGCTGCAAACGTGAGAACTTGAGCATTCAAATATTTCATCCGGGGGTCGCTCAGGGGGAATAAAACGCTCAAGGCCCAAAGGGATCCGTGGTAAATCAGCAACGGGTGTTTTGATTTCGGGTGCAGGGGAACGGTTGGATCTTTTCAAACACAAATTATTTAGGGATTCTAAAACCGGAGAGAATTGGGGGTAAATTGTGGTGCAGGGAGGGAAAAGTGGGAGACGTGTCCCCTCCGTGATCCTCATGTCCCCTCCAGGTCTCCTGTGTTCCCCCAGCCACTGACTGCAGCCAGTGTAATGATATTGTTGGGCTTTGTGGGTGGGTTGTGCATTGGAGAGGGACTTTTGTGGGTTGTTGTATTTCATTGTTTTTTTCTGTAAATAGTTTTGTTTCTTTGTGTGCTTGTTGGTTTTGGTAAATATATTGGTTTATGTTTTTTCAGACCTGTGCTCTCCGTCATTTTCCTGTATCTGCAGAGCTGTGGTTTCTGCTCGCTCTGGGTTCCTGGGGCTGGAGGTGGCTGGGGATGCTGGCACGGCCACCCCGGGGACAGGGGAGTCCCTGTGCACAGAGGGGTCCCACTTGCAGAGACATGGCACTGGGCACCAGTGGAGTTGGTTCATGAGTTGCTGGAGAGCGGTGTCCCCACCAGCAAAGCTGTCACCAGCAACGAGTGAGCCGTGAGAGCCTTGGGAACGGCTTGTGCCAGGATCAGGGAGAAGGTTTTGCAGCTGTAGGTGCTGCTCTTTAAGGCTCTGAACCTACACATGCGCAGGGCTCTGGAGCTGTTCCCCACCAGGCTGGTGTCAGGACCGCGGTTGCTCCCAGCTTGCAGAAGCGTCTGGGCTGGAGCCAGTGGGAGCTGTTCCTCTCCTCTGGACGCATGCAAGGGCATTCAAGTCCTTCTCAAATGGTGGGGCCCAGCCCGACACACAGTGCTCCAGGTGAGGCTGCAGCAAGCCTGGACCCAGTGGGACAATCCCTTCTCTTGGCTGGCTGGTCAGGCTGTGTTTGACGTCTCCAAGACGCCATTTGCCCTCTCCGAGCCCGGACACGCTGCTGGCTCCTGAGCCGCTGCCCCCCAGCACCCCAGATCCCTTTCTGCAGGGCTGCTCTCCAGCTGCTCCTCTCGCCGTTTAGACTTGTGCAGCTGTTGCCCCCTTCCAGGGGCAGACACAGCATTTGGGTTTGTTACACATCAACCCATTCGTCATCGCCCAATGCTCCAGTCTGTCCAGATGCCTCTGCAGGGCCTCTCGTCTACTGAGAAACTCAACAGGGAATCACAGACTGCTTGGGGTTGGGAAGGACCTCTGGAGATCACCTAGTCCAGCCCACCTGCTAGACCGGGTTCACCAGAGCAGGTGGCACAGAATGGCCTCTACGTGTGTTCTGAGTGTTTCCAGAGGCGGAGACTCTCCATCCTAGAGAAGGCAGCCTGTTCCAGGGCTCTGGCACCCTCACAGGAGAGAAGTTTCTCCTCCTGTTGAGACAGAACCTCCTGTGTGTCATTCTGTGCCCGTTGCCCCTCACCCTGTCATTGGGCACCACTGAAAAGGGTCAGGCCCATCCTCTTCACACCCACCCTGGGGATATTTAGCAGCATAAACACGATCCCCTGTCAGCTTCTCTTCTCCAGGCCAAACAGACCCAGTTCTCTCAGTCTTGCCTCTTCAGAAAGAAGCTCCAGAGTCCTCATCATCTCTGTGTCTCTCCACTGGACTCTCTCCAGCAATTCCTTCTCCTTTGTAGAGTGCTGTCGAGGGTTTAGATTGCGGGGGAGAATAAAACGTTGGCAGATGTATTGTTAACCTCCTCTCCTGCCTCCGCTTCCCCCTTTTGCCCCTCCCTCTCCCCCTTCCCTCTCAGGACAGGTGATCAGGAGAGAAAGAAGGACCGATAGAAGAGAGTTGGTAAAAATTAAAGATGTTTTACTAATGCTACTGATAAGAATAGAGAAAAAAATACAAAATATAAAAAACCAATCTTGAAAATCCCCGCAATTACAGAGCCGGCACCCAAAGTCCTGGATTGGACTCTGCAGCCAACCGGAGCTGGATTCAGTCTCTCACTAGGCCTCAGTTCCCAGGGATGACTCGCAAGGTCGTCTCCTAATGTCGGCCATAAGTAGAAGGGAAAAAGCAAAGGCAAAAAGGGAAAAAGGGGCGAGATCCTCATGATCTTCCACTTTTATATGAATTATCCAGGTGAATGGAATGTTATACTCAGTTGGTCAGTTTCTTGGTCACCTGTTTCTCGTTGCCCCTCTCACGAGATGTCCATCCATGCTTATCAATGACCTCGCATTGCATTGCTATGTTCACCAAAACATGTATCTGGTTTTCCAGGAAAATGCAGCTGATGTGAAGCTTGAGCTGAGAGGCAAATTCACTAAAAGAGGATCTTGTTTTTTAACAAAACCAGGACATTCTACACCTTATAATATGCCATTCACCGAATATTTAAACCTTATCAATAAAATCTATCAATACAATCTAATTAATCACTACTATATACATATATATACATATATATGTATATACACATATGTACATATATATTCAGGAGTAATTAATCTTAATCAGTGGACCATCCTTTGAAAAGTTCATTAAGTTCATTTTGTCACAGCAGCCTTCCAGGGCAGGAAAAATGGTACAAGTGCATCTCATGACCACTGTTTGTGGGTTAAAGACATCACCTTCGAAGAAGTTGTCAGGCACCACTCCAAGAAGCTAGCTTTGGTTTCATCATCACTGTCTTGATCTGGAAGACACTTATGAAACACTGTCAGGTCCTTGGGAAAAACAATCCCAGTAATGGGCTTGCCTTTGCCTGAGGCAGGAGTAACCCAGAGCACCTTTCCTAACATGTTTTTCATGTGTACTACAGGGACTTTATCTCCTTCCACAGGATGAAGAATCTCTGATTGGGCAGGCCCGGCTCGGTTGGTTGATCCCCTGGTGTTGGTCAACCACGTGGCTTTTGCTAAATGTGAATCCCAGTTTTTAAAGTTTCCACCACCAAGTGCCTTTAGTGTAGTTTTTAGCAAACCATTGTACCTTTCAGATTTCCCAGAGGCTTGTGCATGTTATGGAATATGATATACCCACTCAATACCATGTTCTTTGGCCCAATTGTCTATAAGATTGTTTTTGAAATGAGTACCATTGTCGGATTCAATTCTTTCTGGCGTACCGTATCATCAAAGGACTTGCTTTTCAAGGCCCAAGATAGCATTTCGGGCTGTAGCATGAGGTACAGCATATGTTTCCAACCATCCAGTGGTTGCTTCCACCATTGTAAGCACATAACGCTTACCTTGACGTGTTTGTGGAAGTGTAATATAATCAATCTGCCAAGCTTCTCCATACTTATACTTTAACCATCGCCCCCCATACCATACAGGATTTGACCATTCATCTTGTTTGATTTTGGCGCAAGTTTCACATTCAGGAATAACGTGTGAAATAGTGTCCATAGCTAAATCCACCCCTCCATCGCGAGCCCATTTATATGTTGCATCTCTACCTTGATGCCCTGAAGCATCATGGGCCCACCGGGCTAGGAAAAGTTCACCTTCATGTTGCCAGTCCAAGTCCACCTCAGCTACTTTAATCTTAGCAGCTTGATCCGCTTGTTGGTTGTTTAGATGTTCCTCGATGGCTCGACTTTTAGGCACATGAGCATCTACATGCCGAACTTTCACAGGCAGGCTCTCCAGCCGAGCAGCAATGTCTTGCCACAGTGTGGCATCCCAAATGGGTTTACCTCTGAGCTGCCAGTTGCTTTTCTTCCACTGCTGTAGCCACCCCCACAAGGCTTTTGCTACCATCCATGAGTCAGTATAGAGATAAAGTATTGGCCACTTCTCTCGTTCAGCAATGTCCAAAGCCAGCTGGATGGCTTTCACTTCTGCAAACTGACTAGATTCACCTTGTCCTTCAGTGGCTTCTGTAACTTGTTGTGTGGGACTCCACACAGCAGCTTTCCACCTTCGATGTTTTCCTACAAGACGACAGGATCCATCTGTGAACAGTGCATACTGCTTATCAGTCTCTGAAAGAGTATTATACGGTGGTGTTTCTTCAGCACGTTTTACTTCCTCCTCATCTGGAGACATCCCAAAGTCTTTGCTTTCTGGCCAGTCTGTAATCACCTCTAAGATCCCTGGGCGACTGGGACTTCCAATTCGAGCTCGTTGCGTGATCAGTGCAATCCATTTACTCCACGTAACTTCGGTTGCATGATGTGGAGAGGGAACCGTCCCTTTGAACATCCAGCTCAGCACCGGCAGTCGAGGTGCCAGGAGGAGCTGTGCTTCAGTACCGATCACTTCTGAAGCAGCTCGAACTCCTTCATATGCTGCTAGTATCTCTTTTTCAGTTGGAGTACAGTTGGCCTCAGATCCTTTGTATCCTCAACTCCAAAAACCTAAGGGTCGACCTCGGGTTTCTCCTGGTGCTTTCTGCCAGAGGCTCCAGGTAAGTCCATTATCTCCGGCTGCGGTGTAGAGTACATTTTTAACATCTAGTGCAGTCCGAACTGGTCCAAGGGCCACTGCATGAGTTATCTCACGCTTAATTTGTTCAAAGGCTTGTTGTTGTTCAGGGCCCCACTCAAATTGGTTCTTTTTATGAGTCACTCGATAGAGAGGGCTCACAATCTGGCTGTAGTCAGGAATATGCATTCTCCAAAAACCTACAACGCCCAAGAAAGTCTGTGTCTCCTTTTTATTAGTAGGTGGAGACATTGCAGCAATTTTGTTGATCACATCCATTGGGATCTGACGACGGCCATCTTGCCATTTTATTCCTAAAAACTGGATCTCTCGTGCACGTCCCTTGACCTTGCTTCGTTTTATGGCAAAACCAGCATCCAAAAGAATCTGAATTATTCTCTCACCTTTCTCGAAGACTTCTTTCGCTGTGTCGCCCCATACGATGATGTCATCAATATATTGCAAGTGTTCTGGAGCTTTACCTTGCTCCAGCGTGGTCTGGATCAGTCCATGGCAGATGGTAGGACTGTGTTTCCACCCCTGGGGCAAGCGATTCCACGTGTCCTGGACGCCTCTCCAGGTGAAAGCAAACTGCGGCCTGCACTCTGCTGCTACAGGAGTAGAGAAAAATGCATTAGCAATGTCAATTGTAGCATGCCACTGAGCTGCCTTTGACTCCAGTTCAAATTGCAGTTCTAGCATGTCAGGCACAGCAGCACTCAGTGGTGGCATAACTTCATTCAGGCCACGATAGCCCACAGTTAGTCTCCACTCGTCACTAGACTTAGGCACTGGCCAGACTGGGCTGTTAAAAGGTGAGCGAGTCTTACTGATCACACCCTGGCTTTCCAATTGATGGATCAACTTCTGGATAGGAACCAAAGAGTCTCGATTGGTGCGATATTGCCGGCGATGCACTGTCGTGGTAGCAGTTGGCACCTGCTGATCGTCAACCATCAGCAGTCCTACAACAGAAGGATCATCTGAAAGACCAGGCAAATCAGACAGCTCTTCAATTTTCTCAGTGTCCACAGCTGCTATGCCAAATGCCCACCTATACCCTTTTGGGTCCTTAAAATACCCTCTCTTGAGGTAGTCTATGCCAAGGATGCATGGAGCATCTGGGCCAGTCACAATGGGATGCTTTTGCCATTTTTTTCCAGTTAGGCTCATTTCAGCCTCTACAACAGTCAGCTCTTGGGATCCCCCAGTCACTCCAACAATATTGATGGATTGCGTTCCTTTATAATTAGAAGGAATTATTGTGCACTGAGCACCAGTGTCCACTAAAGCTTTGTACTCCTGGGAGTGTGTTGTACCAGGCCATCGTATTTGTACAGTCCAATAAACTCTGTTATCCCTTTCTTCCACCTGGTTGGAGGCAGGGCACCTCTAATTTCTGTTTTGCACAGTCTCTGGGTGTGAATTAGAGGTTCCTTCAAGAGCATCAGAATCTCTTCTGCTCCTTTTGTAAACTGGAGCAGCCACCTTCCTAGGAGTTTTTCCTTTGATCTCACGTACTCGTTCTTTGAGTTCTGAGATAGGTCTTCCATGCCACTTATTCATGTTTTCTCCCTGCTCACGTAGGAAGAACCACAGTGAACCTCTTTTTGTGGGCTGCCTCTGTCCTCGCTCTCGAGATTGGAAACGCCTTTTCCTAACAGCTGAAACATAGGTTTGTGCAGGTCGTAAATGGTACGTGTCTTCTCTGAGTTCTTTGATTTCTTGCAATAGCTTTTCAAATCGGTCATCAGATTTTTCGCACAGTTTCTCCACAGCAGAGACACAAGCCCGTAGAGAACCAGTAAGGCTGTCCTCAAAGTCACGGAGCTGCTCAATCACTTCAGTAATATCTTGTCCACCTCTAGATGACCAGAGCATTCCTGCCAATGACTTAGCATATGCAGGTGATGCACTTTGTACAAATCTGCGCCACAGAGGTCGTGAACAATTGATTCTATCTGGGTCTGTTCCCTCTTGGCTGTTTGGTCCAAAATAGATGATTTCTCGCACAGCTAATTTTCTCAGGAACTAAATACCTTTCTCCATAGTATTCCATTTCCCTAACTTGGATATACAATCTTCCTTGTAGGGAAATCTTACTTTCATAGCTGCCAGGAGTCGGGTCCAGAGAGTAGTGGCATTAGACTCTCTTGAAATTGCCCTATCAATGGTGGAATCTCTTGACAGAGATCCCAGCTGCCTGGCTTCACCACCTTCCAGTTCAATTGTATCTGCCCCATTGTCCCAGCATCGGAGCAGCCAGGTTAAAATATTCTCTCCTTCATGACGACTAAAGTCTTTTTGCAGATCTCTCAGCTCACCTGGAGAAAAGGACCGAGTGGTGGTCACTTCATCTCCTCCCTGTCCTGATGGTGCCCCTTGGGTTGATGTTGGCCCTGTGCCATCATCTGCTGCACGGGTGGTCTTTCTAGTGACTTTCTTACAACCAGCAACTGATGCTGATATGGGTTTACCATCATTTGATTCATTTCCAGAGTCTGAATGACTGTCACAGTGATCGCTATGGTTACAGCGGCAACAGTGCCCAGTGTGTGAAGAAGGGGGGGGCTGCCTTTAAGGCTGCAGAATTATTGTTATCACTAGTGACCTTGGCAGAAGAACTCTACGGAGGAGCTGTACCTTCAGCCTGCAAAGGCGTTGGGGGGGCAGCTTTTGCTGTTTTGCTCTTCCTCGAGCGGCCAGGAGTGCTTTTTGCTAAAGCTTCCGAAGACGCACCGCAAATCTCAGGACAACAAAGAGACGTAAACCTCCTGTTGAACGCCATTTCTCTTAACAGAAGCACAAACTGACACACATTCAGCAAACCAGATAACACCATCACAGTTCTATCAAAACTCCAAGGATATTCAAAGCTCTCTAAAACATTTGCGAACTGTCCTAGCGAAAAAACGAAAGTATTGTTAGTCAGCCTTTCTAAAGATTCGCTTGACCAATTAGCAAACACAGAGCCGTACTGCTCTTTAATCTCTCCTGGAGGCTTTTCAAGGTAAAGCAGAAGCGAGTAGAAATTCATTAGTGGCTGCAGTATAATGAAATAAACCAGTGACAAACCACACAGTATCATCATGAGCATTGTCCAGTTCCTTGTTGTTATATAATGAATACTTCGATTTAAAAAGAAAGCCCAGCACAGATATGGAATCAGTGAGCACAATGTAGAAAATAACTGATACAACTTATGCCGTAACATCATTAAATCAATGTAATTCACTTTGCTTGAATACAACCAAATAATATCCGAAGCAAACAGATGCGCGAGTATCACAACTCTATGAGTTGGCACCGTGCCAAGAAAATTGAAAGGTACGTCAGAGCAGTAGAAAAGCCAAAAATCTCCAGATTTACCCCTTTCTCTTGCCCCACGTTGGGCGCCAATTATCTGTCGAGGGTTAAGATTGCGGAGTGACAATAAAACCCTGGCAGATGTATTCTTAACCCCCTCTTCCCCCCCACTTCCCCCTTTTTGCCCCTCCCTCTCCCCCCTTCCACTCAGGACAGGCGATCGGGAGGGAAAAAGAAGGACAGAGAGAAGAGAGTTGGAAAAAATTGAAGATGTTTTACTAATGCTACTAATAAGAATAGAGAAAATAATACAAAATATACAAAACCAATCTTGAAAGTCTCAGCAACTGCAGAGGCGGCACCCAAAGTCCTGGATTAGACTCCACAGCCAACCAGAGCTGGGTTCAGTCTCTCACTAGGCCTCAGTTCGCAGGGACGACTAGCAAGGTCCTCTCCTAATGTCGGCCATAGGGAAAAAAGGAAAAAGGGACGAGATTCTCGTGATCTCCCATTTTATATGAAGTATTCATGTGAATGGAATGTTATACACAGTTGGTCAGCTGTTTCTCATCGCCCCTCTTGCGAGATGTCCATCCGTGCTTATCAATAAGTTTGCATTCCATTGCTAGGTTTACCAAAACATGCGTCTGGTTCTCCAGGAAAATGCAGTTAATATGAAGGCTTTAGCTGACAGGAAAAAATCACTGAAAAAGAAACTTGTTTTTGACAAAACCAGGACATTGGATCCACACCCCATCACTCCAGGAGGTTCATGGATCCACCAGGTTCATGGATGATTCCTGAGGACCGTCCAAGTGTGGGCAGTGTAAGAGAGGAGCAGAGCAGGGTCAGCTCATGGGCCATGACTGAGCACAGCCACCCCAGCAGCAGCCGTTCCCCATCTCCCAGGCACAGCCATGCCCACAGCATGCAAATGGCACTGCCATACATGATTAGCCCAAGAGAGGCCTTTCTTCCTTCCACACTCCCAGGAAAATCTCCCTCCTGTTCCTCCTCCACCTGCAGACATCAACTGCTTTCCATTGCTGGGCTCAGACATGGCTGGAAGGGTTCACTGAAGCCATCAGCCATCTCATTGCTTCTCCCTGGCATGCCCTGACCTCTCCCACACCTACAATGGCCAATCACGGCTGCTCAGGCCTCCCGCTCTTCAGAAGAGGCCTCGAGCTTCTTGGTTCTTGATGGTGCTTATTATAAACTTCCTCGCTCTCTCCAGAGTTCACGGTGAGCTTTCTTGTCCATAACAGCCCTTTATGACCATGTCTTAGTAAATGGTTGTGTTTGTATGATCATTTGTGCAGAAAGGGCAGTCACAGGACAGCACCCTATATGTCAAAACTGATGCCGAGTGAAATGTCGTAAAGCCCTGATGAGTTCCCCTTGTGTCGGTGTCTCTCCTGGAAGGAGTCTGTCCCGAGAAGGGGATGCAGCTCCTGCCACTCTCTGCAGAGGCACATGAGCAGTGTCCATCACCTGGGGACACAAAGGGTGACATTTGCCACACCACCCTTCATCTGAACCACTTAGATGTGTGCTTGTGGATGAGCTATGGAGCCTTATAGTGCAAATACCTCTTTAACTGTCATTGCCAGAGGGGCGACCACACATGCAGAGTACTATTTTACACGTATTTAAATATAAGCGTGTTAAACTTTTATTTTTCTTTTTAAAACCGTCATTCCCAGACAAATTATGCAAACACTTGAAGGATTACTCATGTCTTTTAACATGATTATCCTCAGAAGGCCACCAGCTTTGCTTCTCAGGAAATGGGATCCAGAGTCCAAGGGCAGGATGGTTTGGGCTCTGTGCTGGGATCTGGAAACTGAAACGTGCTCCCATCTCCCAGCCCCCTGCCCTCCTGAGTGAGGGTGTGAGACATTCTGCCAGCGAGGGCTGAACTCACAGCCATGACCAGTATCTTATGTCCAACTGCAGCCAACGGTGTCCTGCCAGCTCGGTATTGGAGCTTCCATTGCTGGACGTGTTTAAGAGACATGGAGATGTGGCACTTAGGGATATGGTTTATTGTTGGAGTTCTTATGTCGAGGTCTTATGTTTGAGTTCCATGTTCTTATGTGTCTTTTCCCAACTAAATGATTCTATAATGCTGTCATTCTATGATTGGAGTTTAAATATTTCAGTTCTCACTAACTGTAGCTTCTGTCCAGGCTGGCTCTTGTGTGGCACAACTGTCCTGGCTCTCCAGGCAGATTGGGCACTGGTGTGGTGCCTGCACTGGAAGTTTTTCCCTTCCTTGGGTAAAAGACTTGGGTCACAGATGTTTGAAGCAGTCCTGTCAAATACTGAGCAGGCTGAGCTTTGAAGCCAAGGGATGACAGTGACCTTTTCAAGGATGTTTTTGATAGTGGTACTATCACTAATAACAGCAACAGAAAATTCCCTATTCTTGGTTATGTTGATGAATTAAAGCTCTTTAATTTCCCTCCCAGCAGTCATTCTCACTTCTCAAAATACATCTTGCATCTCAGTAGTTGGCCTCTTCTACGAAGTTCTTGGAACAGTGCTTTCTCCCACTTCCACCTTTTTCTTATTGAAAGAATACACTTCTTAGTCAGAACTTTTTCCCAAATCGTCCCTCTTCCATACATTTTCTCCTTTCTTTTTCTGGTGTGAGGGGCAGGTGGCATAGGAGAGTTGTTTCCTTTGTAGCCAATGAAAGCCAAGGAACAGATCCCAGCTAAGTGAAAAGGCACAAAGGAAGCCAGAATCTTTATGTGGTGTGCACTGACAATACATTGTTCCCTACATTTCTAATCTCTGAAGAACTGTGCAGCAGATATTGGATTTATAAGTCCCCTTCATCTGCCCTGTTTGGCACCATGTGAAATGGAACTAGCCCAGTCAAGAAGTTGGCTTGGATTCTCTTCACAGCCTGGAGCACCACATGGGTCAGGAGATGAACCAGGATGCTCAGTGAGGACTAAAACTTCTCAGTTGTTAAAGTTCAGGTGTTCCCTGGAATCTCAGCAGACAAGGCATGCCAATTGCTCGGTGCAAGGAGCTGGTCAAGAGCCTCGTCTCTATTTCTATAATGATGGATTTGCTGCCTGGCTGATGAGCAGACTCTGTACATGGATGCTGACACTGGGGCACTTGTAAATCAGCCCTGCACCTCAGGTGAATTATTCCTGTGGTCAGGGAGAACCTCAGAGCTCTCCCTAACTTGAAAATCACAGAATCACAGAATTAACTGGGTTGGAAAAGACCTCAGAGATCATCCAGTCCAACCCTTGGTCCAACTCCAGTCTGTTTACTAGATCATGGCACTAAGTGCCATGGCCAATCTCGGTTTAAAAACGCCCAGGGATGGTGAGTCCAGCACCTCCCTGGGCAGCCATTCCAATGTCTGACCACTCTCTCTGGAAAGATGCCTAAATTTCCCCAGGCAGAGTTGAAGCCCATGCCCCCTTGTCCTATTGCTGATGCCTGGGAGAACAGACCAATCCCCACCTGGCTATAACTGCCCTTCAGGTAGTTCTAGAGAGTGCTGAGCTCACCTCTAAGCCTCCTCTTCTCCAGACTAAACAAGCCCAGCTCCCTCAGCCCCTCCTCATAGGGCTTGTGCTCAAGTCCTTTCCCCAGCCTTGTTGCTCTTCTCTGGACCCGCTCCAGCACTTCAATGTCTTTCCTGAACTGAGGGGCCCAGAACTGAACACAATACTCCGGGTGTGGCCTCCCCAGTGCAGAGCACAGGGGAAGGATCACTGCCCTTGTTCTGCTGACCACGCTGTTTTTGATACAGAGTCTCCTCACTCTCCATGAGCTTTCCAAGATGGTAGAAGGTGGCCTCACTGGGACATGGTCCTGCTGTCCCAGCTCCTGGGATGCTGCCCCTCCTGTCCCATAGACTGGAAAGGATTGTGTTAGTTCCAATGACCCCTGACTTGATCCCCATCCACTGCTGGTTGTTCTCCAGATTCTCGTCTCATGTCAGAGAGGCCTGGGACACATTGCTGGTGAAGACAGAGGACAAGAGGACATGGAAATTCTCACCTCTTTCTCTTATTAAAGTCATCAGTCACCGCACAGTATTTTTGTTTCTCCTTTAACTGTTCCTGCAGTAGTAACAGCTCATTATGGGCCCTGGAGTTTCCATACAGGTCTAGACTGAGTTCTGATCTGGACTGTTGCTGTGCTTGGAGGCTGCTGTCCTTGCAGACCAGATGAACTCACTCCTGCCACCCTGCCTGGCAGTTCATTCCATCCGTATCACAGCTCTGTCTGCAGCACTGACAGCTCCAGCTCCCCCAGTCAGGTCCCTGGCTGAGGACATGGCCTCACATCTGGGCTGAACCACCCCAGCTGTGGCACCAGCCCAGCTCTGACCCGCCACAAGAAACCTGGTACCAAGTGTCCAAGAGCCCATGTGTGCAAAAGCTTTGCTGCAGAGCACAGACATGACATGGCCAAAGACTGATGAATGTCTCTCTAGACCTGGGAGTATAATTCAGAATAAAATGCCTGAACTCATTCAACTGAGGATATTCCTCCCCCAGCCTGGAGAAATAAAATCCTTTGCTGTAACATTCCTGGTGTCCTGTCTAATGATGGGACAAGAAAAGATGATTCTCATAGCAATTTAATTTTTAATATGAAGAATACAATGCTGGTGAGAAGTGTCTCTTCAGAGGAGAGAGAATCAACATCACTGATTACTTGAAGTTGTTTGAAAGGATGTGCCCCTGGAGCCCCAGGGACACCTGGAGGAGCCCAGAGGGGACAGAGAAAGGGACATCATGGGCTGCTCCTGTGCTGCTGAGCTGGGCTGGGCTCCTGGGACACAGGGAGCTCATGGCAGCGGCAGCGCTGCAGAGAGACAGCTCTGCCCAGGAGCAGCTCCTCTGCACACGCAGCAGGGCTGAGGGCTCTGCCTGCAGCACCGAGGGCACAGGAGCCAGGCACAGAGAGGGAAAGGCAATGTGGGGAGTTGGTTGCTGAGGGCTCATTGAGAGACCAGTCTTCAAAGTCCTTAGATGGTAAGTTTCTGCATGTAGGACAATGCAGCTGCATTTCCTGGCAGAATCTCCTAAAGCTCTCATGCTTTAAGAAGTCACTGAGACTCCTGAACTGTAACTCTGAGTGATCAGTACATCTGCCAGAAGGCTCATGACATCCCTTCACCACCCCTCTGCCTGTGCACAGCACCTGCATCACCTTGGCTGGACCCGTCAGCCTTAGTCTGACCTGTCCTGTTTTCCAGCCTGCAAACAGGAAGATGCCCCCAGGCAGTGCCCTGTGAACAGGCAGGATCTGTAGGGCCAGGGGGAGGGCACAGAGGGTGGGATGGTCTGTGAGCACTGACAGGGAACAGACATGGACAGGGAAACACCTCCCAGGGGAGAATCTCCAGGCAGCAGGGAAATGATCAGAAATGAGAGGAAACCAAACACGGAATTGTTATGAGAGGGAGAACAGAGAAAAGTCCCTGTGACCCCCTGCAGGTCAGATCCCTCCTGTGAGCAGCCCCCTGGCCTCCTCTCCCACCCAGCAAAGCCTCTGCCCTCAGGGCCGGGGGCTCCAAGGCATGAAGCAGCTCCTGTGCAGCCAGAGCTGCAGTTCCTCTGCAGAGCACAGGGGCTGAGAGCAGCTGCCCGGCACTGTTGGTGTCTGGGAGGTGGCTGCACAGCTGGGGAAGGGGGACGCTGTCTGAGTGCCCGGCTGCCTCTGCCCTGGCCTCTCTCACACCCACCCTCACCGCATTTTCCTTCTTGCTCCCCTGCTCTGGGTCACTGCTGTTGGGGTCTTGTTCTTGCTGTCAGGCTCTCTGGGGATGGCAGTTTCAGCTGCAGAGTCACAGCCTGATCTTGTGGGTCCTTTCCTGCAGGTGTGTCCATGGGCACATGTGTCCCAGCTTTGCTCTGACCTGTGGGCTGTGGGCAATGCAGTCTGTGGGGCTGGGCAATGAGCTGAGTCTCCCTCAATCAAATGCCATCATTAGGACTCTAGGCTGTTTCTTTGAGGTTTCCTTCCACGCTGTGAGCTTCCCTCCAGGATGCAAACCTGTCCTACACCATCGTTGTGTACCTGAAAGCCCCATGGAGAAGTGCAGAGATTCTGCAACCAAGAAAATGCTTTTTAGGAAAGGCTGAGACATGTTGTGGTTCCATCTGACACAGCTAAACCCCAGTTCTGGGCCCTGCCCCCCGTTCCCATGCCCCCTGCTGCAGAGCAGGGCTGACTCCTCCGCAGACAGTGGGCACAGGCCCTGCTCCTCATGGCACCTCCAGCCAGCACCACCCAGGGCTCAGACACCGAGCTGGAGGAAGGTCTGGAAAAGGACAAGGGGTGTGGAGCAGGGGAGAGTGTGTGAGAAATGGCTTTGATTTTGCTCAGAGAAGTCACTGATAACTTGTCACTGTCTTTTCCTCCTATGACAGGTTTCCCATGACCATCAGCAGCAAATGTCCAACAGCAGCTCCATCACCCAGTTCCTCCTCCTGCCCTTCACAGACACACGGGAGCTGCAGCTCTTGCACTTCTGGCTCTTCCTGGGCATCTATCTGGCTGCCCTCCTGGGCAACGGCCTCATCATCACCACCATAGCCTGGGACCAGCACCTGCACACCCCCATGTACTTCTTCCTGCTCAACCTGGCCCTCCTCGACCTGGGCTGCATCTCCACCATTGTCCCCAAAACCATGGCCAATTCCCTCTGGAACACCAAGGCCATCTCCTTTTTGTGATGTGCTGCTCAGCTCTTTTTGTTTGTCTTCTTGATAACAGCAGAGTATTTTATGCTCACAGTCATGTCGTACGGCCGCTACGTTGCCATCTGCAAACTCCTGCACTACGGGACCCTCCTGGGCAGCAGAGCTTGTGTCCACATGGCAGCAGCTGCCTGGGCCACTGGGTTTCTCACTGCTCTGCTGCACACGGCCAGTACATTTTCACTGCCCCTGTGCAAGGGCAATGCCCTGGGCCAGTTCTTCTGTGAAATCCCCCAGATCCTCAGGCTCTCCTGCTCACACTCCTACCTCAGGGAACTTGGGCTTATTGTGTTTAGTCTGTTAATCGGGTTTGGCTGGTTTGTGTTCATTGTGGTGTCCTATGTGTAGATCTTGAGGGCCGTGCTGAGGATCCCCTCTGAGCAGGGACGGCACAAAGCCTTTTCCACCTGCCTCCCTCACTTGGCCGTGGTCTCCCTGTTCCTCAGCACTGTCATGTTTGCCCACCTGAAGCCCCCTTCCATCTCTTCCACATCTATGGTCCTGGTGGTGTCAGTTCTGTACTCAGTGGTGCCTCCAGCAGTGAACCCCCTCATCTACAGCATGAGGAACAGTTAACTCAAGGATGCCCTGTGGAAACTCATATCTTAGTGTTTTCTAAAGCAATAAACTGCCCATCTGCTTAGCCGTTTAAATGTAGCTAATTACAGGTCCAGCCTGTCATTCGGATTTTTTCTTGTTCTTAGTTGTTTTCTTATTGTGATAATGTTGTCATCCCCTTTCTAATTCACTGTCAGCTTTTCTTTTATAACTGTTGGCTGTGTAAATGAGGAGCCGTGCTCTCCTTGTCTCTAAACACAATAAAGGGCTCTTTAGTGACTTGTTTTTCACTATATCCTTCCTGCAAGGCCTTTTTAGAGCTGCAGGGACAGTTCCTGTGTTCATGGGAGGAGGGTAAAAGAGTCCATCCTGGCAGCCCTGCCAGGGAGCAGCAGCGCTTGTTCTTCCAGAGCTGTTCTGGTTCCACTCCCACACTCTCCTTCTCATCCCTGGTGTTGGTGCAAGGCCTGAGTGCTCTGGCAGCTTGGTCACCGTCCTGCTGTGTGTCAGTGCTGTGAGCGCAGGCAGGGACAGGCAATGGGCACTGCTGTGACAGAGCGGGCCCCAGAACAACCTTTCCAGATAGAAAGGTGATCTCCTATGGGCAGGGCCTGAAGGTTTAGGTCTTCTTCCAAACCTTCTCTCAAGAATATACCCAAGAAACTGGCCCACAGATGAAACACCATTGTACAGCTGAACAGCGTGTGTGTGCAGGGCTGGCACACAGCAGTGTCCTCTCACAGCCAGGCTCCTGCCAGAGACCTGCAGGACCAGCAGAGCAGGGGCTGGGCTGTGCCCCTGTGCACTGGACACCCCATAGAAGGAGCCTCAATCACCATGGACTGACCCCTCACAACCACCATTTCCAGCACTGGCTTCTCACCCACAGAGGCTGTTTTCTCTCCATGGATGGACACTCAATGAATAGTTCAGTAATCCACGTTTGCTTTGTACAGATGAGATGTGAGCATGCACATCATGTACGTGAGGTGACATGAACCTGAGTGAGCATAAACACCATCAACTATTCCTTTCCATTCCGTGAAGGCCTGTGAGACAGACGAGGTCCTGAGGTCACTTCATATTGGGAGGAACAACCTATGGGAAATCACCTGCATGCAGTACTGCGATGTGCTTCCTTGAATTGTGATCCCTGTGTCCATTCCTCAGGACGCGGGACATCTCAGATGAGTGCAGAGCAGGTGACACACCACAGGGCTGAGGTGTCTCCCACCCCTTTGGAGCGGCAACAGGAGGCCAGAGGGACACTGTGACTCCTGCCTCTGTGTGTAAAAGGGACAGACTCTGTCTCTGAGCATCCCTGGGTGCATAAGGAGTCCTGAGACCAACTCAGACATGGATGCCTGATGGAACCCTGGCATTTCTGTGTGTGACTCCAGGAACAAACCTCAGTGGCCCAGTGAGATTCATCTCAGCTGCTGGGACAGGCTCATTGCAAGTGCTCCTGTCTGCTCTGTCACCCTTGCCTGTGATTCTGGGTTGTGCTCTCAAAGTAAGACAAAGTGGTAAGAGGGTTTCCGAGGTCTTTGGAAAAGGCAGATATCGAACCCATCTGCATGAAAAGCATGAAGGAGAATTAACAGCTGGTCAACCTGCCGCCATACCTGGAATTTTGCAGGGTCACAGACGTGGTGTTCCTTGGTGTCCTGGTAGCCAGATCAGTGATCTCTGGGCTGGAGATTTGGAAGCTGGGTGGGAAGTTGGCTGGACAATCAAGCCAAATGTCATCAGCGGTACAAAGCCCTCCGTGCAGCCAGTTACTAGTAGCATCCCTCAGTGACCAGCACTTGGACCAACACTGTTAAACATCTTTATTCTCCCTCTGTATGATGTGACGAGTGCACTTTCAGCTTCTCTGTGGATGATGCGTAGTTGTGAGGAACCCTTGGACAACCTCACCTGGTTAACCCTGCCTGGAGCAGGACAGTGAGACAAGTGAGACAAGGGCTCTCTTCAAACCTGAAGTTATTCTGCGATTCAATGAATCTTTCCCTTGGAGAGGATTTTGAAGGCAGAATAGGCAGAGGAAGAATAGAAAGAATAAAAGACAGAAAAGGAGTTCGAAATGTTGTCAACAAAAATACAGCAGTTCCTCTGAAGAGTGTTTTTCAACTCAAATCTCTAGTAGGGAATAAAATTGATGAATTTGATAAAATAAGTGTACTTTTATCTGACTGGGTCCTAGGCCATAAAAAAGGTGATGGATAGTTATGGTATTATGAGTTCAGTTGTGTCTCAGACACTCATAATCCAGCCAGAATCCTGTGGCTGTGAAGGGGACAGTGAGGCCAGTTCTGTGTCTGGAGGTGACAGCCCAGCAGCAGGGACATGGCTGGGAAAGAACCTCTGCCTAAGTATGACAGATCCTACCCAGGAAGAGATCTTGGAGACAGGTTGTCACATCCATCCCACCTGAGAACATGATGGGACAGCAGCAGGGACATGGTTGTGTGTATCAGAGAAGCTGAAAGGCCAGCAGCACTCATGGGATTTAGGAGATCACAGTGAGGTTACTTCTCTCTGGTCAAGTGCAAGACGACTAGAAGAATAACAGATTGGGATCTCTGCTTGATGGGCAGTTTCTGAGGTGGTAAATCTTCCAAAGTAGTGGGAAAAAGCAGCAGAGAAAAAAAAACAAAGCCACCAAGTGCAGATGTGGAAGTAGAGACTGGTTATCAGGAGGAAGAAATGTCACTGGAAGGGCAGTGCTGTAGGGCAAGAGCTCACTCAGAAGGAGCTGGATCAGCCCATGGTTTGTGTGCCAAAGAGCAGCCAGTGAGGATGCAGACACATCAGTGAAGGTGCAGAAATGCTGGGGTGAGAGCAGGTGGGGAAGCGAGATGGGTGTCTGCAGCCTGTAGGGAAAGAGGGGCAGGGGTAGGACCGTGTAGAACAGCCTGTGATGGAGATGGCAAAGGGCGCTGTAAGGCTGGAAGGGACCCACAGAACCCAGGTCTCTGTCCCCTTGGCCATGGCAGTTGTCTCTTTAAAAAAAGTCTAAGAGAAAACATGTTGTCCTCATGGCACTGGGGCCTTGTTGCCTCCTTGCAGCCCCATGGGGAAGCTGGAAGTTGTACCAGTGTTGTCCTTCCCTTGGCCTTGCACACCCACATCCCACGGTCCCAGGAAGAGCCCTGAGCCATGTGTTTACATCTCATCTGTGCATGGACTTTTGATCTAGAGTTTCATAGAATCATAGAATGTCCTGAGTTGGAAGGACCCACAAGGGTCATCAAATCCAACTCCTGTCCCTGCACAGGACACCCCACAGGTCACCCCGTGTGTCTGAGGACGTTGTCCAGTCTCTTCTTGAACACTGTCATGTTGGGGCCATGACACCTCCCTGGGGAGCCTGTTCAGTGTCCAGCACCTCTGGGTGAAGAACCTTTTCCTCATGTCCAACCTGACCCTCCCCTGGCACATCTTCCTGTCATTGAGTGAAGCAGGAATTTCAAGGATGGTTGAGGAGGTGTCTTTAAGATTTCACAAGTCTATGTTCTATAAAGACAGAGGTTCAACTTGTGAAGCACACAAGGCTAAACCTAAATTAGTGTGATTTGTGTTTTCTAAACTCTGGGTACAGTCACTTAAGCGTATTTACAAATCTCCTTCTTGCCAATCTTCCCTTATCTTCCCACACCTACAATTAGTGTCATGCTCAGTACAAAGCTGGAGCTGACATTTCTGGCTGGTTAATTCAGATTTGCCAGGTACTTTGGTTAGTTTAGTTTGGAAGTTCCGTTCTGTTGGGAGATTTGAGTGAGTTTTTGGCTGTTCTGCCATTTTGCAGTTGGCCCTTGGGCCTTTTTGCTCTGTCTTGCTGGGATTGGTTGTTTGGGACCAAGGTGCTCCTTTCTCCAGGACTGGCTGTTCCGTGTGACTGGAGTCACGTGACAGATTGCACTGAGTATATTTTTTTAAATTTAATTTAGTTTGATTTTTTATATTTAATTTTAATTTTTAAATTTCATTTCATTTAATTATATACATAGTAGTAGTATATTATACTATTTTTATTGTCTTATTAAAATGCTATTTCTGAACCCACGGGTTTCTCCATTCCCTTCGGTTATCTTCCATATCGCACTTAATATATTGGGGGAGTACGTGAGCAGCTATTGTGGTCTTAGTTGCTGGCTGGGGTAGAACATTGAGAGGGAAAGATAGTAGTGGCTCAAGAACTCTTGAAAATCACTTTCCAAGATGATGGCATTTTTTTTTTTTTTTTTTTTTTGGTAGTGGGAAACAGCATGAGAAAATAAAACCATCGAAACTGCAGTTCTGGAGGTCCAGAGTGGAGCTCAGGATAAAGAAATGTCATTCTGAGCGCAGTGCTGTGGTCATTCAGAGGGACTCTGGATCAGCCATGGCTTTGTGTTTCCAGGAACAGCTCGTGAGGATGGAGAGACAGCAGCACAGGTGGGGACACACTGGGCTGAGAACAAGGTGGGGAAGCGCATGGGGTGTCTGCAGCCTGTGCGGAAACAGCCACAGGCCTGGGACAGTGCAGGATGGACTGTAGTGGACACGGCCAAGGGCGCTGGCAATGCTGGATGTCCCTGCAAGAGCCAAGGTCTTTGTCCCCTTGGCTATGGCTGATGTTCCTGCCAGCGAGGCCTAAGAGGAGACACATGGTTGTCATGACCATGGCACCGCATTGCCTCCTTGCACCCCCAGGGAGTATCACACCATTGTCCTGCACTGGGCATCGCACTCCCCACAGCCCCAGGAAGAGCCCTGAGCCACACGTGAGGGACAGGATCTCCCTTCCCAGGGGCAGGGGCTCAAGGCTTGGCCATTGTCCTTCATCAAACAAACCAAGAGCTTTCTCAGCATCAGAGCTGCTGCACTTTGCCTTTGCCTGATGCAATCACTGCCTCCAATTATCTGCTCTAAGGAGTCCCTGGGGAGGCTTTGTCAGTAACAGCCCTCAGTGGGGCACATTAAGGCTTCAAGGTACTTTGGAGTTTGTTCTGGCTTGGACTTCTTGAGCAGATTCCTCAGTCTGTCCTTGGTATCTGAGGTTCATGGACTCAGCACCAAATACACCATGGGGCTCATTAAAACACAGAAAGCCCTAACGAGCGATGTTTCTTTCCCTAATTTTTTTCAAATCTTCCAGACTTGCAGAACTAACTGGAGAGGTTTCAATGGGACACTTGCTGATGAAGGTTTCAAAGAAGATTTCATAAAGGAGGGTTTTTTCTTTCAAGGGTATTTTCTGTCATTTTTCAGTATATGGAAGAAGTGACAGCAGCATTCTACACTGGACATTGATCCTGAGGGTCTCCTGAAGACATCTGGACAGGCAGGAGAACAGTCCCTTGAGGCTGGACACTGTATGGGCAACCTGGCTCCTCACTCCCACCCCCAGTCTGCCGGTTCCCTCATTGCCCACCAGAGATTGCATCACTTTTCCTCCATCAGACTTCTCCACTGAGCTCTGCAGGAGATGCTGCAGCTCCTGTGCACCAGCTCCACCTGCTCTCCTGTGCAAACACTGCACAGTTCAATCAACAGCAAAACACTTTCCTCAGCTGTGTGTGTAAGTGGATCTGATGAGGTCCAGCATCCACAAGGGACACCCACACAAGAACTGCTTTAGACAGAGAGACAGGAGAGGATAGAAGTAAACGCAATGAACGTGTTGACTGCCATGTTAATTAGAGCTCTGAAGAATGGGGCAAGTTTGTAACTCCCTGAAGCTCAAAGCAGAAACCAGACAGTTGAGAGGCCACTGAATGACCAAAGAGTAAGTGGAGGAGAAACCTGAGAGCACTGGGAAGGGCAAATGTCCAGACAGAGCTGGAAAGTTGTCCTTGGACAGGGACATTTAATCAGGAGAGGTGGGAACTCCTGAATGACGAGGGAGATGAAATACTAGAGTGTTGGTAATAGAAGTACAGGGGAAGACCAATATTTCTTCTCCTTCCCTTGTTAAACTTCCCCATAAATCCCTTTTTGGCTTTTTTCTTTTAAATTTTAATATGTTAAAAAAAAAAAAAACCAAACTAAAAAAGAATCTCCAATAAAAGAAAAGAACAAACCAAACAAAATAAACAAAAACAGCCACAATACAAAAGCAAAACAAAAACCAAACCAACCCACCAAGAACAACAACCAAAACCAAAACCCAACCCAACCAACGAACCAACCAAACAAAAAGCCCAAAACAAAACAACAACAACAAAATAGTGGAGGTTTCCAGGCAGAGATCAGTCATCAGCTGTCTCAACATAAACAGCCAGGGCCATTTTGGGGCCCAGTGTACCTGAGGTGCAGGCCTGGGATTGACATCTCTCACACAGGACCTGGGGATAGCAGAGCACCTTGCAGTGCAGGTGGAGCCTGGGCAGGGGTTCCCAGGGCATCTACACTGGCACCAGGTGTTTGTGTCCCTGGCGCTGAAGACATTTGTGTCTTAGATCCATGCCCAGGTCTGGAGAACACTTTCCATTTCCAACAAAAGAAACAACACCAAAGAAAAATAAATTATGTCGACACCTTCCTTTGCTTTGGATCTTTGTCTTCACTTCTTCTTATTTTAATATCCATTGACATCAACTGGCATCTGATGGGCCTGCAGGCATGAAGCCAAGATCATGTTGTGTCTTCACAGAATCACAGAATCACAGAATCACAGAATCGACTGGGTTGGACAAGACCTCAGAGATCATCGAGTCCAACCCTCGGTCCAACTCTAGTCTGTTTACTAGATCATGGCACTAAGTGCCATGTCCAACCTCACTTTAAAAACCTCCAGGGACGGCGAGTCCACCACCTCCCTGGGCAGCCATTCCAATGCCTGACCACTCTCTCTGTAAAGAATTTCTTCCTAATATCCAGTCTAAATTTCCCCTGGCAGAGTTGAAGCCCATGCCCCCTTGTCCTATTGCTGACTGCCTGGGAGAAGAGACCAATCCCCACCTGGCTAGAACTTCCCTTCAGATAGTTATAGAGAGTGATGAGGTCACCTCTGAGCCTCCTCTTCTCCAGACTAAACAAGCCCAGCTCCCTCAGCCTCTCCCCATAGGGCTTGTGCTCAAGTCCCTTCACCAGTCTTGTTGCTCTTCTCTGGACCCGCTCCAGCACTTCAATGTCTTTCCTGAACTGAGGGGCCCAGAACTGAACACAATACTGCAGCTGTAGCTTCCCCAATACAGAGCACAGGGGAAGGATCACTGCCCTTGTCCTGCTGACCACACTTGTTTGGATACAGGACAGGACACCATTGGCCTTCTTGGCCACCTGGGCACACTGTTGGCTCATGAGCTTCCTGTCCATTAGTCCCCCCAGGTCCCTTTCTGCCTGACTGCTCTCCAGCCACTCTGTGCCCAGCCTGGAGCGCTGTAGGGGGTTGTTGTGGCCAAAGTGCAGGACCCGGCACTTGGCCTTGTTGAACTTCATCCCATTGGAATCAGCCCATTTTTCCAGTCTCTCCAGATCCCTCTGCAGAGCCCTCCTGCCTTCCAGCAGGTCCACACTCCCTCCCAACTTGGTGTCATCAGCAAATTTGCTGATGATGGTCTCAATCCCCTCATCTAAATCGTCAATAAAGATGTTACACAGGACTGGATCCAACACTGACCCCTGGGGACACCACTAGTGACTGGCCGCCAGCTGGATGCGGCCCCATTCACCAGCACTCTTTGGGCCCGGCCCTCCAGACAGTTCTTCACCCAGCGTGGAGTGCACTTGTCCAAGACACGGGCTACCAGCTTTTGCTCGAGTATGTTATGGGAGACAGTGTCAAAGGCCTTGCTGAAGTCCAGATAGACCACATCTACAGCTTTCCCCTCATCCACCAGGTGAGTCACCTGATCGCAAAAGGAGATCAGGTTGGTCAGACAGGACCTGCCCCTCCTAAGCCCATGCTGGCTGGGTCTGATCCCTTGTCCATCCTGAAGGTGCTGTGTGATTCCATTCAGGATGATCTGCTCCATAACCCTGCCAGGCACGGAGGTCAGACTGACAGGCCTGTAGTTACCAGGGTCAGGTTTGCAGCTCTTTTTGTGGACTGGGGTAACATTGGCCAATTTCCAATCATATGGGACCTCCCCAGTGAGCCAGGACTGTTGGAAGATGATGGAGAGCGGCTTGGCAAGTTCTTCTGCCAGCTCCCTCATCACCCTAGGATGGATCCCATCTGATCCCATAGACTTGTGAGGATCCAGATGGCTCAGTAAATCACCAACTGTTTCCTCCTGGAATACAAGGGACCTGTTTGGCTTCCTATCTCTGTCAACCACCTCCAGAGGCCAGTTGTCCTGAGGGCCACCTGTCTTTCTGGTGAAAACTGAGGCAAAGTAGGTATTAAGTACCTCAGCTTTCTCCTCATCTTTGTTAACTATATTTCCCTCAAAGTCCAGCAGAGAATGGAGGTTTTCCTTGCCCCTTCTTTTGTTGTTAACATATTTAAAGAAGGACTTTTTATTATCCCTGACAGAATTGGCCAAATTAACCTCAAATTGCGCTTTTGTTTCCCTGATTTTTTTCCTGCATGATCTAGCTATTTCCATAAATTCTTCATAAGTAGCCAGCCCTTTTTTCCACAGTTGGTAAAGTCTCTTTTTATTTCCGATTTCCTTCAGAATCTCCCTGTTTAGCCAAGCCGGTTGTCTTCCCCGACAGCTAGCCTTTCGGCACACTGGTATAGCCTGTACCTCTGCACTCAAAACCTCCTGCTTGAAGCATGTCCACCCCTCCTGGGCCCCCTTGTTCTTAAGCATTGTTTCCCAGGGTATGCTCTGAACTAGGCTTCTGCATAGGCAAAAGTCTGCCCTCCGGAAGTCCAGTGTAGAGGTTTTGTTAATGGTTCTCTCTGCATCTCTGAGTATTGAATATTCTATTATTTCATGGTCACTATGACCCAGGCGGCCTCCAACCACTACATCTCCCACCAGCCCTTCTCTGTTTGTAAACAGTAGGTCTAGTGGGGCCTTGCCCCTCATAGGCTCATTTACCAGCTGATGAAGGAAATTGTCCTCTACACACTCTAGGAACTTCCTAGACTGCCTCTTCTGTGCAGTATTGAGCTCCCAGCAGATATCTGGCAGGTTAAAGTCACCCACAAGCACAAGGGCTGTCGACTTTGAGACATCTGCCAGCTGCTTGTAGAATAATTCATCTCCTTCATCGTCCTGGTTGGGCGGTCTATAACAGACACCCACGAGAATGTCAGCCTTGTTGAACTTCCCTCTGATTCTGGTCCACAGGCACTCAACCTTGTCGCTGCTGACCTCAAGTTTAACAGAGTCGAGTGACTCTCTAACATATAAAGCCACCCCTCCACCTCTCCTACCCTGCCTATCTTTTCTGAAGAGCCTGTAGCCACACATAGCAGCACTCCAGTCATGAGAGTCATCCCACCATGTTTCTGTGATGGCAACTATGTCATAGCTTTCCTGCTGCACAATGGCTTCCAGCTCCTCTTGTTTGTTGCCCATACTGCGTGCATTAGTGTACATGCACTTCAGGTGGGCTGCTGATTTCACTCTTAATTTGGGCTTTCCATCCTTAGGCTGATCTTTGGAGAGCCCAGTTTCAATCCCTTCCCACTTCAAATCTAGTTTAAAGCCCTCCTGACCAGCCCTGCCAACTTATGGGCTATAGTCCTCTTGCTCTGCCTAGCACCCCATGCCCTCTGAACCTTCCCTGCCCAGGACTCCTCACACTTTGCCCAGAGCGAGTCACTCTGAGGTGTTGGCTGGTTCCCTGGCTGAGATGTTGGTTTAGATGGTCACCTACAGCACAGGTGGGTCCTGCCCCATCATCACCTGCTCTGCTCCAGTCTGAAACAGAGCCCAACATCACAATGGGATCATGAGAGAACTGAGGTTGAAGGGGCCTCAGGAGTCTGCAGTCCAACCTGTCACCAACTGGGTCACACTAAGCTGTTCAAGCCTTGATTCAATCAGAGCTTTAGCAGGACTAGAGAAGTGATCATCCCTTTGTACTGGGCACTGATGAGGCTGCACCTTGAATCCTGGGGTCCCTCTGGACGCTGCACAGGCTCAGGACCAGCCGCATGTCCAGGCACCCGCGTGGCGCTGGCAGCCGGGCTCTACTCCTCTTGCTGTCCCGCGGTGCAGCTGCAGCGGAAAGCCCTGCGCAGAGCCCGCAGCGCCCTCCTGAACCGGGAAGGCCGTCGCCGTGGAGCTGGGCCCTGCGCTGGGCAGGCCATGTCTGCGCTGGTCTCTCCTCCATGTCCCGCAGGCATTGGAGAAACCGTGTTCTCTTCTTCCTCCTCTGCAGCTGGGACGAGAGGGGCTGTGCTGGCCTGTCCCTCATCCTCTCCAGCCAAGTGAGCTTCAACGGCTTCAGGTCCTGCGGGTGCTGGTGCTGCCACTGCAACGTCCGTGCATTGGGCCCGGTGCTGCTGTTCCACCGGTTGCTGGCCAGGTCCCTGGACCTCAGCCTCAGCCCTGCGCACGGCCTCACTGACGATGTACTCCACAATGTCTGCCAGAGCCACATCGTCCTCTGTGGGGCTGTGCTGGGCAGGTGCCGGGCGCTCTGCCTTTGCTGCCACCTCTGTGCCTGTGCAGCTGGTCAAGCCAGGACCCTCCTGGGGACCTGCAGGGGCGTCCTGGAGGTGCTCCTGGACCGAGGGCTTGATCCAGGTGCTGTGGATGGTGTCTCCGCCTTGGCACCCCTCTTTGCTGTTCTTGTCTTGCAAGTCCATGCTCTGGGCCAGGTTCTGCTGTTCCTCCGGTTCCTGGCCAGCTGCCACGACCTCAGCCACAGCCCTGCGCATGGCCTCACTGACGATGCGCAGGGCTGTGTCCCACAGAGCTGCGTCGTCGGCCTCTCCCTCCTGCCCTGTCCCGACCCTCCCCTGTGGCCTATGGAGCACGGGGGGCTGGGAGTGGGCATACGCCTCCTCGTCAATGGGCATCTTGGGTCTCGTCTACCACAGAGCTGCGGCGAGCACCCAGGGGAGCTGCTGCCTCCTGAGAAGCTGCTGCTCCTGAGAAGCTGCTGCCTCCTGAGAAGCTGCTCCTTAAATACCCCCACGGTCAGGGCGGGGATCCCCGTGTCACAATGGCTCTGGTTATGACGTCACAGAGCCTGGGCGGTTGCCATGGACACATCCACCTCCGGGCCCGGCTGGGACTGGCTGTGCGCGGCGTGGGGCAGCCCCTGCGTGATGGAGGAGGGAGCAGAGAATGGCGAGGGAAGCTGTGCCCAGCACACAGGACCCTGTCCCCAGAGCTTTGCTCAGACACGCTGCTGCCTGCTCCGCTACACCTGCAAGAATCCGCATTCAGAGCTTGTTGGCAGGACAAGCCAAGGGCCACTCTACAGCCTCACCGCACTGATTCTCTGTTTTTGTTGTGGTCTGATCGTGGGGAGACAATCAAAACCGTGGGAGAAGGTTTCCCTTCACCCTTTTTCCCCCTTCGCCCTTCAGGCCACAGTAGTCTACAGTTAATCTCCACTCATCGCTGGACTCGTACACTGGCCAAATTGGGCTACTGAAAGGTGAGCGAGTCTTACTGATCACACCCTGGCTTTCCAGTTGACAAATCAATTTCTGAATAGGAATCCAAGAGTCCCGACTGGTGCGATACTGTCGACGATGCACCGTTGTGCTAGCAACTGGCACCTGCTGATCATCAACCATCAGCAGTCCTACAACAGAAGGGTCATCTGAAAGACCAGGCAAATCAGACAGCTCTTCAATTCTCTCCGTGTCCATAGCTGCTGTCCCAAATGCCCACCTATACCCTTTTGGGTCCTTCAAATACCCTCTCTTAAGGTAGTCTATGCCAAGAATGCACGGAGCGTCTGGGCCAGTCACAATGGGATGCTTTGGCCATTTTTTTCCAGTTAGGCTCATTTCAGCCTCTACAACAGTCAGCTCTTGGGATCCCCCAAGTCACTCCAAAAATACTGATGAGTTGTGTCGCCTTACAGTCTGAAGGAATTATTGTGCACTGAGCAGCAGTGTCCACCAAAGCCTTGTACTCCTGGGGGTGTGTTGTAGCAGGCCATCTTATGTGTACCATCCAGTAAACTCTGTTATCCCTTTCCTCCGCCTGGCTGGAACCAGAAACTCATGCAAGAGGATAACTACTGAGATGTAGTTTTGAGAAGTGAGAATGACTGCTGGGAGGGACACTAAAGACCTTTAGTTCAGCAGCATAACCAAGAATGAGGAGTTCCCTGGTGCTGTTATTAGTGATAGATAGTGCCACTGTTCAAAATCATCCTTGAGAATGTCTCTGTCCTCCCTGGGCTCCAAAGCTCATCCTGCTCAGATTTTGACAGGATTGCTGCAAACCCCTGTGACCCAAATCTCTACAACTGTCTCTGCTCAACAGTCTTTTATCCCAGGAAGTGGAAAACTCCTAATGCCAACACCAACCCAGTGCCCAACCTGCCTGGAGAGCCAGAACATTTGTGCCACACAACAGCTGCCTCTGAGGGAAGCTGGAAATGATGGGAACTGGAATAGTTCCAACCCAAATCATGGAATCATAGCAACATAGAACCATATAATCATAGAAATATTTAGGCTGGAAAAGACCCTTAAGAACATGGAGTCCAACTGTCAATGAAACACTGCCAAGTCCACAACTAAACCATATCCCTCATCGCCACATCTCCGCATCTTTTAAACACCTCCAGCAATGGAAGCTCCAATCCCGAGCTGGCAGGACACCGTTGGCTGCAGTTGGACATAAGATACTGGTCATGGCTGTGAGTTCAGCTCTCGCTGGCAGAATGTCTCACACCCTCACTCAGGAGGGCAGGGGGCTGGGAGATGGGAGCACGTTTCAGTTTCCAGATCCCAGCACAGAGCCCAAACCATCCTGCCCTTGGACTCTGGATCTCATTTCTTGAGAAGCAAAGCTGGTGGCCTTCTGAGGATAATCATGTTAAAAGACATGAGTAATCCTTCAAGTGTTTGCGTAATTTGTCTGGGAATGAGGGTTTTAAAAAGAAAAATAAAAGTTTAACATGCTTATATTTAAATACGTGTAAAATAGTACTCTGCATGTGTGGTCGCCCCTCTGGCAATGACAGTTAAAGAGGTATTTGCACTATAAGGCTCCATACCTCATCCACAAGCACACATCTAAGTGGTTCAGATGAAGGGTGGTGTGGCAAACGTCACCCTTTGTGTCCCCAGGTGATGGACACTGCTCATGTGCCTCTGCAGAGAGTGGCAGGAGCTGGATCCCCTTCTCGGGACAAACTCCTTCCAGGAGAGACACCGACACAGGGGGAACTCATCGGGGCTTTACGGCATTTCACTCGGCATCAGTTTTGACATATTGGGTGCTGTCCTGTGACTGCCCTTTCTGCACAAATGATCATACAAACACAACCATTTAGTAAGACATGGTCATAAAGGGCTGTTATGGACAAGAAAGCTCACCGTGAACTCTGGAGAGGGTGAGGAAGTTTATAATAAGCACCATCAAGAACCAAGAGGCTCGAGGCGTCTTCTGAAGAGCGGGAGGCCTGAGCAGCCGTGATTGGCCATTGTAGGTGTGGGAGAGGTCAGGGCATGCCAGGGAGAAGCAATGAGATGGCTGATGGCTTCAGTGAACCCTTCCAGCCATGTCTGAGCCCAGCAATGGAAAGCAGTTGATGTCTGCAGGTGGAGGAGGAACAGGAGGGAGATTTTCCTGGGAATATGGAAGGAGGAAAGGCCTCTCTTGGGCTAATCATGTATGGCAGTGCCATTTGCATGCTGTGGGCATGGCTGTGCCTGGGAGATGGGGAACGGCTGCTGCTGGGGTGGCTGTGCTCAGTCATGACCCATGAGCTGACCCTGCTCTGCTCCTCTCTTACACTGCCCACACTTGGATGGTCCTCAGGAATCATCCATGAACCTGGTGGATCCATGAACCTCCTGGAGTGATGGGGTGTGGATCCAAATAGGGGATTCGAGCAAGTTTTAGAGTGGGACATTGAGGTGATTGGTGACCATTGCCAGGTGTATGAAAGAAGCTGGATGAGCTGTGAGGAACTCACAGGCATTTCCAACTCCACAGAAAACCAGAGACTTGCAGTTAAAGCAACAGCACTTGACATAAAACCCACCCCCAAAACACAAAACACTCACACTGACCACAGGAAAAGCCTTGAAAAACATTGGAGAAAGATCTACCAGGTCCCAGGGGTCAGGGCTCAGCCATTCTGGTGATGAACAAGCATCAAGGGCTGACATGGCATCAGAGCCAGCTCCACATGGCCCTCACCACCTGGAACCACTGTCTCCATGTCGTTCCTTCAGCAGACTCCAGGGACAGGGACCTGCAGTGGTTGTTTCCTTCACAGCTGTGTCAAGTGATGGCCCTTCATGGGGTCCAAACACCCTCAGAAACTTGGGGTTTGCTTCTGCCTTTCACTTCATTGGAGGTTTGTTCATTCTCTCTGTATCTGCAGTTCAGGCTCATGGCACCAGAGGGCTCATGGACATCTAAAATGCTCTTACAAGCCAAGGCTCTGTGCATCATTTTCCTAAAGGCTTCAAGTCTGGTGTGGATGATTAGGGAGATTTCAGGAATAACCAAACACAGAGCATTTCCATAATAAATAGCAATTAACCCACATTTCTTCTATTTCCTTCCCTGCTCGCCCTTCCCTCCCTTTCCAGAACAGGTGGTCTCAGCAGCCTCCAGTTCATATTGGTGTGGAGCATCTCCTAATAAATACTGAATATGTCACAAAATGGGTTGCCTAAATCACAATGTGAGTGAGGAGAGAGGCCAGGACACCTCGAGAGGAGTCACACTCCTCTGGACCAAGAGGTGGGTGTTCCTGGGAATCTCAGGTGCCACAGCACAGTGATGCTTGTGTTCAGGGAGCTGGTCAAGTGACCCATCTCCTGTTCTGTAATGGTGTTTGAGTTTGCTCAGGTCACCCCTGACTTGAGCCCCATCCACTGCTGGGTGTTCTCCAGACTCCTGCCTTCAGGAGCCAAGTCCCAGGAGACCTTGCTGGTGAAGACGGAGGAAAAGAAGCCATGAAGAACCTCAGTCCCGTCTGATTCTACTCTTCTGAAGTTCAGCAGCAGGCCCACGTTCACCCTGTCTATTCTCTTACTGCAAGTGAAGCTTAGTCAGCTCATCTTCCACGGTGACGGTGACCACAACCCCTCCCCTCCCCTTGCCTTGAAAAATCCTAGTCACTGCCCTCCAGATGCAGGGAGGAGCAACCAGCTTGTGTAGCGGGTGAGTCCCACCCACACTGTGCTGCAGCAGCGGGTGTGGTAGCTTGTGCAGCAGGGTGCAGAGAGCACTTGTCGCTTGTCAGCCCCTCTAACTTATTGCCAGCATCCCAGACTGCTGACGACCATGGTCGCCTCCAGGAGGAGAGTTTGTCCCAAACAGACTGTGGCTACGCAGACTGAGGTTCTGTCCCGAATGGTGGCTGTTCCAGTCTCCATCTGCAGGGAGTGCCAGAGCCTGCTGCTGCCGGGGCAGGGAGGCCAGCACTCCACCTGTGTGAGGTGTGAGCAGGTGCAAGGTCTGCTCCACATGGTTATGAAACTTAAGGAAGAGGTTGAGACGCTGAGGACCATCAGGGAGTTTGAAAGGGACATGGACTGGTGGAGTAACACCCTGACGTGCCAGTCGGAAAGGTCCCAGGGAGGTACCCCCCAAAAGGAGATGGACCTCCTGCCCTCTCGGACAGAGGCCGAAGTCCTGAGACGGCCCCACCCTTGTTGCTGTCGGGCAGAGGTAGGGGACCTAAAAGACGACGAGCGTTGGAAGCTTATTCCAGGTCAGTGTCACGGGCAGCCGTCCTTCCTGCCTGCTTTGTCTCCCCAGGTGCCCCTCCATGATAGCTTTGAAGCCCTGGATCTGGAAGAAGAGGTAGGTGAGGAGGCGGTGCCAAGCCTGCCTACAAGATCACATAGGAAGAGGCGCTTGACGTCACAACTTAAGACTGCCTCTGATAAGAAAGAAAGAAGGGTGATTGTCATAGGAAATTCCCTTCTGAAAGGAACAGAGGGTCCAATATGCAGAGTTGACCCTCATCGTAGGGAAGTTTGTAGTCTACCTGGAGCCCGGATCAAGGATATCGCTAGACAGCTCCCCAAACTGGTGCACCCGACAGACTACTACCCGCTGCTGCTCTTCCAGACAGACGGGGAGGAAGCTGCTTCCCGTAGTCTGAGGGCAATGAAGAACGATTTCAAGGTCTTGGTAAGGATGGTGAAAGACTCAGGGGCTCAAGTGATCTTCTCTTCACTCTTTCCATCTTCAAGTGATGATGTGGGATGGAAAAGGAAAATTCAGTCTCTAAAGAGTTGGCTCCAAGACTGGTGCTACAGGCAGGGCTTTGGATTTTTTGATAATGGTTGGTTTTATAAGACACCAGTCCGAACAGTGTCATGCATGCGGGAAAGGTTTATCTCGCAGGGGCAAAAGGATGCTGGGGCAGGAATTAGCTGGGCTCATTTGGAAAGCTTTAAACTAGGCTCGAAGGGGGATGGGTTTGTAGCTGGGCTTGTCCCAGTCGGGCAGCATTTTAAAACTGATGAGGACCGGGTGGCCTCCTGTGCCCCTAGGGAGAAATGGGTGTGCTCTGCTCGCTCCCTGAAATGCCTGTACACCAATGCGCGCAGCATGGGGAATAAGCAGGAGGAGTCAGAATCCTGTGATCGGTCGGGAGATTATGATCTGGTGGCAATTACAGAAACATGGTGGGACAGTTCACATGACGGGAATGTGGTCGTGGATGGCTATGCCCTTTTCAGGAAAGACAGGCCGGCCAGGCGTGGTGGTGGAGTTGCTCTCTATGTGAGAGAGCAACTACAATGTACTACATTCTGCCCAGGAGTGGATGACAAGCGAGTTGAGAGTGCATGGGTCAGGATCAAGGGGCAGGCTGGCAGGGGTGACACTGTTGTGGGCGTCTGTTACAGGCCACCAGATCAGGCTGAGGAAGTTGATGAGGCCTTCTATGGGCAGCTGAGAGTGGCCTCGCAGTCACAGGCCCTGATTGTTGTGGGAGATTTTAACTTCCCTGATGTTTGCTGGAAGGACCATTCAGCCAGCCAGCCACAGGCCAGGAGGTTCCTCCAGTGCCTTGATGAGAACTTCCTCATGCAGATGGTGGAGGAGCCGACTAGGAGAGGTGCACTGCTGGACCTCATCCTCACTAACAAGGAGGGTCTGGTTGAAGCATTAAAGGTTGAGGGCTGCCTGGGTTGCAGTGACCACGAGATGGTGGAGTTCAGCATCTTGTGTGGCAGGAACAGAATAGTGAGTAGAATTGCAACCCTGAGCTGTAGCAGGGCTAACTTTGGCCTTTTCAAGCAACTGCGGGGGGAAATCCCATGGGCAAGACTGCTTGAAGGAAAAGGGGCCCAAGAGAGCTGGACTGCATTCAGAGATTGCTTCTTCCACGCTCAGGATCAGAGCATCCCCACACGTAGGAAGTCAAGGAAGAGAGCCAGGAGGCCTGCGTGGTTCAATAGGGATCTGTTGGGTATGCTCAAGCAGAAGAGGCGAGTTTACAGGTCATGGAAGCGGGGGCTGGCCACTTGGGAGGAATATAAGGCTGCTGTTAGAGGAAGTAGGAAGGCAGCTAGGATAGCCAAGGCCTCCTTAGAATGACAGCTGGAGAGAGGGGTCAAGGACAGCAAAAAGAACTTTTTCAAATACATAGCAGATAAAACTAATACCAGAGACAATGTAGGCCCACTGAGGAATGAGGTGGGTGCCCTGGTGGCGGAAGATACAGAGAAGGCAGAATTACTGAATGCCTTCTTTGTGTCTGTCTACTCTGCCGGAGGCTGTCCTGGGGAGCCCTGTACCCCTGAGACTTTGGATGAAGCCAGGTCAATGGAGGAGTTTGCTTTAGTCGAGGAGGACTGGGTTAGGGAGCAATTAAACAGTCTGGACATCCATAAATCCATGGGTCCAGATGGGATGCATCCGTGGGTGCTGAGGGAGCTGGCTGAAGTCATTGCTGGACTGCTCTCCATCATCTTTGCCAAGTCTTGGGAAACGGGAGAGGTGCCTGAGGATTGGAGGAAAGCAAATATCACTGCAGTCTTCAAAAAGGGCAGGAAGGAGGACCCGGGTAATTATAGACCGGTCAGCCTCACCTCTGTCCCTGGGAAAGTAATGGAACAGCTTGTCCTTGGTGCCATCTCAAGGCAAATCAAGGATAAGAGGGTTATTAGGGGCAGTCAGCATGGCTTCACCAAGGGTAAGTCATGCTTGACCAACCTCAAAGCCTTTTATGAGAATGTAACAAGGTGGATGAATGATGGCAGAGCAGTGGATGTGGTCTACCTTGACTTCAGTAGAGCCTTTGACACAGTCTCCCACAGCATCCTCACAGCTAAGTTGAGGAGGTGTGGTCTGGACAATAGACTAGTGAGGTGGGTTGCAAGGTTGCAAACTGGCTGAAGGAGAGAAGCCAGAGAGCGGCAGTCAATGGTGCGGAGTCTAGTTGGAGACCAGTATCTAGTGGAGTGCCTCAGGGGTCAGTGCTGGGGCCTGTATTATTCAATATATTCATTAACGATTTGGACGAGGGAATAGAGTGTACTATCAGCAAGTTTGCTGATGACACTAAGCTAGGAGGAGTGGCTGACACGCCAGAAGGCTGTGCTGCCAGCCAGCAGGACCTGGACAGGCTGGAGAGTTGGGCGGGGAATAACCTGATGAAATTCAACAAGGGCAAGTGTAGAGTCCTGCATCTGGGCAGGAACAACCCCAGGTTCCAATATAGGTTGGGAACTTACATATTAGAGAGCAGTGTAGGGGAAAGGGACCTGGGGGTCCTGGTGGACAACAGGATGACCATGAGCCAGCACTGTGCCCTTGTGGCCAGGAAGGCCAATGGCATCCTGGGGTGTATTACAAGGGGGGTGGTTAGTAGGTCAGAGAGGTCCTCCTTCCCCTCTACTCTGCCCTGGTGAGACCCCATCTGGAATATTGTGTCCAGTTCTGGGCCCCTCGGTTCCAGAAGGACGGGGAACTGCTGGAGGAGGTCCAGCATAGGGCAACAAAGATGATTAAGGGAGTGGAGCACCTCCCTTATGAAGAACGGCTGAGGGAGCTGGGGCTCTTTAGTTTGGAGAAGAGGAGACTGAGGGGTGACCTTATTAATGCTTACAAATGCATAAAGGGAGAGTGCCACAAGGATGAAGCCAGGCTCTTCTCGGTGGCAAACAATGATAGGACAAGGGGTAATGGGATCAAGCTGGAACACAAGAGGTTCCACTTAAATTTGAGAAAAAACTTCTTCTCAGTGAGGGTGACAGAGCACTGGAACAGGCTGCCCAGGGGGGTGGTGGAGTCTCCTTCTCTGGAGACATTCCAACCCGCCTGGACGTGTTCCTGTGCGACCTCACCTGGGCGTTCCTGCTCCAGCAGGGGGATTGGACTAGATGATCTTTTGAGGTCCCTTCCAATCCCAAACATACTGTGATACTGTGAAGCCGCTCTGACCTGCACCGCTAACAACTAAAGCACAACCAACCTACAAGTTTCTTGCAAGTATCGTACCAAGACACACAGAGCATCTCCATTTCTTTTTCATCATTTTAAATGGGCAGATGGATTTTTCCACAAGAAAATCCCCAATCTAAGCAAGACTCACTGTTCAGCACACCAGTCCTGCGCTGACTTGCCGGCAATAGGCATCCTGTAGAAGATGTTCCATACTACGATTCCTGCCACAATTTTATCCCTGAGGTAGAAAATGGCATCATCGCCATGCCCTTCTCTTTGCTTTGGAACTCGAGGCACAGGGGGAAAACTTGGAGGAATGACAATTTCTGAAGCTTCTGCTTCAGCCTCTTGATCGAAGGGACTTTGTCCCTCTAGCAAAGAGATGTCCAAACATCCAGTGCAGAAGAGAAGCAGCAGCTCTTTGCCGGTGATGTTGAGAGCGGACTAAAGAGCAGGGCCCTGGAAGAGGCTGAGGCGTTTTCTTGGAGTTGCATCTGGCCAAAGTTAAGTTTCAATAAAACGAGAATGAAACCGTCCTGACATGAAGCACAGCGCTGGCCGTTCCCGACTTCCATCACCAAAAGCAAAAGGCAGAACAGCTGCTTCTTTAAGGCAGCCTAGACAAAATAAAGACGCTTAGAACCACAGCAGCTCTTCTGTGCACAACCTGATCATTTGATTGCTATGGAGGAAATTCAGCCTCCCTGGGAAAAGAAGTCTGAATTTTGGGAAATGAGTTACCCAAGGCCTTCTTGGAGGAACGTTACGTTTGAATCCCATTTGACTATCAAAACCAGCCTCTAAAGCTTGGTGTAGGAAAGAAAGCAAACGGACTGATGTCTCCTGGAGCTCTGCAGTGTGATCAGACCAACTCTCTGGGCACTACCCAGCGAGACACATAAACCTTCACGCACGGACACAGCTCCCGAGCACGACTCCAGCCCTCCCTGATTGCTCCCTTGCATTTTTCAGCACGGCTTTTGCTGTTAATTTAGCAAGAACTCCTCCTGTTGGCAAATTACTCTTGGTCATCTACTGTCAACAAGTCCAATGGCTTCGTAGCCTACACTGGGACCCAGACTGCTCCTAGGAAGGACGTGTTGACTTCAGAGAGAACATATAATACAGATTAAAGAGAAGTACACATTGCTGTGTCAACACCTTGAACTGGGCACCTGCTGAATTGGAACTGGGAGGCTTAGAGGAGTCAACGCTGCTGTGATTTAGGGCCCAGCAAGTCCCATGTGTCAAAAGTGTTCCAAATCGTGCCGAGGAAACAGATGCTTCCCACAAGACAATGTGGGTATATCTAAATGTACATCACTACCTTTCTGGCCACGGCCCCAACTGACTTGTTGCGGCACAGCCCCGGCACAGCACCAGAACATGTCGCCGGTCGCGTCCTGCCTGAGGAGCGCAGGTTGGACAGCTGTGCCAAGTTACTCGCTTTGTTCCATGTCAGTTTTACTCCTTTGGCTTTTCATGAAGTGACGCAGTTTCACGTCCACTCCATCACGAAGTTCCAATTTCCCTGAAAGTGCTGGCGTCACCTTATCCCAGAGAAGGACCGCGCTGTGAGCAGGAGGAATACACCGGTCCAAGGCAGGAAAAGAAGGGCTCTGCTCCGGGGACGTGGCGGTGCTGTGCTTTGTCCTGAGCCCCCGGCCGATCGCAATACAACTCTGCCCTTCCCAGGCAGAAATTCCCCGCAGGGCAACTGGGCAGCTGGAGGCTGGGGAGAGAGATGCTGCTGTTGCCCGGTGCTGCCCCAGTCATTGCAATCAGCTCTGGTTCTGTGCAGTGCACGGGGGTGCTGGGGAAGAGGAGGATGCTGCGAAGGCTGCAGCCCGGGGCATGCAGCAGCCATGGCTGGTTTGCAATGCGCCACGCAGGGATCAGCAGCTGCTGCGGCTCTTGGCTGACGGGGTTTATACCTGAGCCTCCCTCCATTTTTGGGCCCCAGAAACCCAGTGCAGAATAACTCGCATCTGAGACGAAGCTCTGAGCGGGTGGATTTCTTCTCAAGACCAGCACTGCTTGCAGCGCTCCTCCCCGGTGTCTCAGGCCTGAACGTGCTCTCGTGATGCTGGAAGTCTTGTGCAGAGATGGATCATGGCTCAGATTTCCAGCAAGGGAGCGAGCAGCCGGCTCGTCCTGACTTGGAAGACCCTCGGTGGAGGTGAGGGACCACATGTGGGCTTGGACGGTCTCGCCTGTATCAGCTCATGTAGGTGCTCCGAAACACCCCTGCAATGGGGAGGTTCCTTATGAGATGAAAGGGATGCCGTACGGTGCAGGTCAACCAGGCCAAGTCAGCAACAGATCTCAAATGTTCCAAGTCCTGGACTGGAATTGGAGACAGGCGGGTGGGAAGGGAGCCTGAGGGGGATCCAGCCGAACTGCCGGCTTGCGGCAGCACCAGCCCAGGGCTTCCCGCAACCAATGCCGGGACATCCCGAGGACAGAGATTTCCTGCAGCCTTCTTTGTCCCGAGGTGGAGCAGAAACAGATGAGCACAGGGGGAAAACTGTCATTTTTTTTTTAATGGGCTTTATTGATTTCTGAAAACAATCCAAGGCTGAGCAGAGGCTGGCAGCACCACGTCCTCAGGGCAAGTGAACGTCGCTGTCACCGTGCATGCACCCATCCCTGGCGTGGCACCCTCAGACGCTCCCTCTGGACGCTGCACAGGCTCAGGACCAGCCGCATGTCCAGGCACCCGCGTGGCGCTTGCAGCTGGCCTCTACTCCTCTTGCTGTTCCGCGGTGCAGCTGCAGCGGAAAGCCCTGCGCAGAGCCCACAGCGCCCTCCTGAACCGGGAAGGCCGTCGCCATGGAGCTGGGCCCTGCGCTGGGCAGGCCATGTCTGCGCTGGTCTCTCCTCCATGTCCCGCAGGCATTGGAGAAACCGTGTTCTCTTCTTCCTCCTCTGCAGCTGGGACGAGAGGGGCTGTGCTGGCCTGTCCCTCATCCTCTCCAGCCAAGTGAGCTTCAACGGCTTCAGGTCCTGCAGGTGCTGGTGCTGCCACTGGAACGTCCGTGCATTGGGCCCGGTGCTGCTGTTCCACCGGTTGCTGGCCAGGTCCCTGGACCTCAGCCTCAGCCCTGCGCACGGCCTCACTGACGATGTACTCCACAATGTCTGCCAGAGCCACATCGTCCTCTGTGAGGCTGTGCTGGGCAGGTGCCGGGCGCTCTGCCTTTGCTGCCACCTCTGTGCCTGTGCAGCTGGTCAAGCCAGGTCCCTCCTAGGGACCTGCAGGGGCATCCTGGAGGTGCTCCTGGACCGAGGGCTTGATCCAGGTGCTGTGGATGGTGTCTCCGCCTTGGCACCCCTCTTTGCTGTTCTTGTCTTGCAAGTCCATGCTCTGGGCCAGATTCTGCTGTTCCTCCGGTTCCTGGCCAGCTGCCACAACCTCAGCCACAGCCCTGCGCATGGCCTCACTGACGATGCGCAGGGCTGTGTCCCACAGAGCCGCGTCGTTGGCCTCTCCCTCCTGCCCTGTCCCGACCCTCCCCTGTGGCCTATGGAGCACGGGGGGCTGGGAGTGGGCATACGCCTCCTCGTCAATGGGCATCTTGGGTCTTGTCTACCACAGAGCTGCGGCGAGCACCCAGGGGAGCTGCTGCCTCCTGAGAAGCTGCTGCTCCTGAGAAGCTGCTGCCTCCTGAGAAGCTGCTCCTTAAATACCCCCACGGTCAGGGCGGGGACCCCCGTGTCACAATGGCTCTGGTTATGACGTCACAGAGCCCGGCCGGTTGCCATGGACACACCCACCTCCGGGCCCGGCTGGGACTGGCTGTGCGCGGCGTGGGGCAGCCCCTGCGTGACGGAGGAGGGAGCAGAGAATGGCGAGGGAAGCTGTGCCCAGCACACAGGACCCTGTCCCCTAGAGCTTTGCTCAGAGACGCTGCTGCCTGCTCCGCTACACCTGCAAGAATCCGCATTCAGAGCTTGTTGGCAGGACAAGCCAAGGGCCACTCTACAGCCTCACCGCACTGATTCTCTGTTTTTGTTGTGGTCTGATCGTGGGGAGACAATCAAAACCGTGGGAGAAGGTTTCCCTTCACCCTTTTTCCCCCTTCGCCCTTCAGGCCACAGTAGTCTACAGTTAATCTCCACTCATCGCTGGACTCGCACACTGGCCAAATTGGGCTACTGAAAGGTGAGCGAGTCTTACTGATCACACCCTGGCTTTCCAGTTGACTAATCAATTTCTGAATAGGAATCCAAGAGTCCCGACTGGTGCGATACTGTCGACGATGCACCGTTGTGCTAGCAACTGGCACCTGCTGATCATCAACCATCAGCAGTCCTACAACAGAAGGGTCATCTGAAAGACCAGGCAAATCAGACAGCTCTTCAATTCTCTCCGTGTCCATAGCTGCTGTCCCAAATGCCCACCTATACCCTTTTGGGTCCTTCAAATACCCTCTCTTAAGGTAGTCTATGCCAAGAATGCACGGAGCGTCTGGGCCAGTCACAATGGGATGCTTTGGCCATTTTTTTCCAGTTAGGCTCATTTCAGCCTCTACAACAGTCAGCTCTTGGGATCCCCCAAGTCACTCCAAAAATACTGATGAGTTGTGTCGCCTTACAGTCTGAAGGAATTATTGTGCACTGAGCAGCAGTGTCCACCAAAGCCTTGTACTCCTGGGGGTGTGTTGTAGCAGGCCATCTTATGTGTACCATCCAGTAAACTCTGTTATCCCTTTCCTCCGCCTGGCTGGAACCAGAAACTCATGCAAGAGGATAACTACTGAGATGTAGTTTTGAGAAGTGAGAATGACTGCTGGGAGGGACACTAAAGACCTTTAGTTCAGCAGCATAACCAAGAATGAGGAGTTCCCTGGTGCTGTTATTAGTGATAGATAGTGCCACTGTTCAAAACCATCCTTGAGAATGTCTCTGTTGTCCCTCGGATCCAAAGCTCATCCTGCTCAGATTTTGACAGGATTGCTGCAAACCCCTGTGACCCAAACCTCTACAACTGTCTCTGCTCAACAGTCTTTTATCCCAGGAAGTGGGAAACTCCTAACGCCAACACCAACCCAGTGCCCAACCTGCCTGGAGAGCCAGGACAGTTGTGCCACACAACAGCTGCCTCTGAGGGAAGCTGGAAATGATGGGAACTGGAATAGTTCCAACCCAAATCATGGAATCATAGCAACATAGAACCATATAATCATAGAAATATTTAGGCTGGAAAAGACCCTTAAGAACATGGAGTCCAACTGTCAATGAAACACTGCCAAGTCCACAACTAAACCATATCCCTCATCGCCACATCTCCACATCTTTTAAACACCTCCAGCAATGGAAGCTCCAATCCCGAGCTGGCAGGACACCGTTGGCTGCAGTTGGACATAAGATACTGGTCATGGCTGTGAGTTCAGCCCTCGCTGGCAGAATGTCTCACACCCTCACTCAGGAGGGCAGGGGGCTGGGAGATGGGAGCACGTTTCAGTTTCCAGATCCCAGCACAGAGCCCAAACCATCCTGCCCTTGGACTCTGGATCCCATTTCCTGAGAAGCAAAGCTGGTGGCCTTCTGAGGATAATCATGTTAAAAGACATGAGTAATCCTTCAAGTGTTTGCGTAATTTGTCTAGGAATGAGGGTTTTAAGAAGAAAAATAAAAGTTTAACATGCTTATATTTAAATACGTGTAAAATAGTACTCTGCATGTGTGGTCGCCCCTCTGGCAATGACAGTTAAATAGGTATTGGCACTATAAGGCTCCATACCTCATCCACAAGCACACATCTAAGTGGTTCAGATGAAGGGTGGTGTGGCAAACGTCACCCTTTGTGTCCCCAGGTGATGGACACTGCTCATGTGCCTCTGCAGAGAGTGGCAGGAGCTGGATCCCCTTCTCGGGACAGACTCCTTCCAGGAGAGACACCGACACAAGGGGAACTCATCAGGGCTTTACGGCATTTCACTCGGCATCAGTTTTGACATATTGGGTGCTGTCCTGTAACTGCCCTTTCTGCACAAATGATCATACAAACACAATCATTTAGTAAGACATGGTCATAAAGAGCTGTTGTGGACAAGAAAACTCACCGTGCTGTATCTAGGATGCTGAATCTGGGATATTGTATCTGGGATGCTGTATCTGGCATGCTGTATCAAGGATGCTGTATCTGGGATTCTGTATCTAGGATGCCGTATCTGGGGTGCTGTATCTTAGATGCTGTATCTGGGATGCTCTACATTGGATGCTGTATCTAGGATGCTGTATCTGAGATGCTGTATCTGGGGTGCTGTATCGAGGATGCTGTATCTAGGATGCTGTATCTAGTGTGATTCATCTGGGATACTGTAACTGGGATGCTGTATCTAGGATGCTTTTTCTGGGATGCCGTATCTGGAATGCTGTATGTAGGATGCTGTATCTAGGATACTGTATCTAGTATGCTGTATCTGGGATGCTGGATCTGGGATGCTCTATTTGGGATCCTGTATCTAGGTTGTTATATCTGGAGGGGTGTATCTAGGATACTGTGTCTAGGATGCTGTGTCTAGGATACTGTATCTGGGATGCTGTATATAGAATGCTGTATCTAGGATGCTGTATCTGGGATGCTGTATCTGGGGTGCTGTATTCTAGAATGCTGTATCTAGTATGCTGTAAGTAGTGTGATGTGTCTGGGTTGCTGTATCTGGGCGGCTATATCTAGGATGCTGTATCTAGGATGCTGTATCTGGGATGCTGTATCTGGGATGCCGTATCTGGAATGTTGTATGTAGGATGCTGTATCTAGGATGCAGTATCTGAGATGCTGTATCAAGGATGCTGTATCTGGGATTCTGTATCTAGGATGCCATATCTGGGGTGCCGTATCTGGGATGCTGTATCTTAGATGCTGTATCTCAGATGCTGTATCTTGGATGCTGTATCTGGGGTGCTGTATCTAGTAAGACGTATCTAGGATGTTCTCTCTAGTGTGATGTATCTAGTATGCTGAGTCTTGGAAGCTGTATCTGGAAATCTGTATCTGGGATGATGTATTTGGGATGCCTTATCTGGGATGCAGTATCAAGTATGATGTATCTGGGATGCTGTATCCAGGATGCTGTATTTGGGATTTTGTATGTAGGTTGTTGTATCAGGGATGCTGTATCTAGGATGCTGTATGTAGGATACTGTATCAAGGATGCTGTATGTAGGATGCTGTATCTGTGATGCTGTATCTGGGATACTGTATCTGGGATGCTGTATCTAGCATGCTGTATACAGGATGATGTATCTGGGATGGTTTATCTAGGATGGTGTATCTGGGATGCTGTATCTAGGATGCTCTATCTGGGACGCTGTATCTAGAATGCTGTATCTGGGTTGCAGTATCTACGATGCTGTATCTAGGACTCTGTATCTGGGATGCCGTATCTAGAATGCTGTATCTGGGATGCTGTATCTAGGACACTGTATCTAGAATGCTGTATCTGGGATGTTGTATCTAGGATGCTTTGTCTCAGATGCTGTATCTGGGCTGCTGTATCGGTGATGCTTTATCTGGCATACTATATCTTTGTGCTGTATCCGGGATACTGTAGCTAGGATGCTGAATCTGGGATGCTGTATCTAAGATGCTGTATCTGGGATGCTGAATCTTGGATGGTATATCTAGGATGCTGTATCTAGGATGCTGAATCTGGGATATTGTATCTGGGATGCTGTATCTGGGATGCTGTATCAAGGATGCTGTATCTCGGATTCTGTATCTGGGATGCCGTATCTGGAATGTTGTATGTAGGATGCTGTATCTAGGATGCAGTATCTGAGATGCTGTATCAAGGATGCTGTATCTGGGATTCTGTATCTAGGATGCCGTATCTGGGGTGCCGTATCTGGGATGCTGTATCTTAGATGCTGTATCTCAGATGCTGTATCTTGGATGCTGTATCTGGGGTGCTGTATCTAGTATGATGTATCTAGGATTCTCTGCCTAGTGTGATGTAACTAGTATGCTGAGTCTTGGAAGCTGTATCTGGAAATCTGTATCTGGGATGATGTATTTGGGATGCCTAGTGTGATGTAACTAGTATGCGGAATCTTGGAAGGCATCCCAAATACATCATCCCAGATACAGATTTCCAGATACAGCTTCCAAGACTCAGCATACTAGATACATCACACTAGATAGAACATCCTAGATACATCTTACTAGATACAGCACCAAAGATACAGCATCCTAGATACAGCATCACAGATATAACAAGCTAGATAAAGGATCGCAAATACAGCATCCCTGAGGCATCATCTCAGATACAGCATCCCAGATACATTACACTAGTTACAGCATCCTAGATACAGCATCCCAGATACCGCACCCCAGATACAGCATTCTAGATACAGCATCCCAGATACAGCATCCTACATACAGCTTCCCAGGTACAGCATCCTAGATACACCATCCTAGATACATCATCCTGTATACAGCATCCCAGATACATCACACAAGATACAGCACCCTAGATACAGCATCCTAGATACAGCATCCCAGATACAGCATCCCAGATACATCACACTAGATACAGCTTCTAGATACAGCATCCTAGATACAGCATCCCAGATATAGCATCCCAGATACATCACACTAGATACAGCTTCTAGATACAGCATCCTAGATACAGCACCCCAGATACAGCATCCCAGATACGGCATCCTAGATACAGTATTCTAGATACAGCATCCAAGATACAGCTTCCCAGATACAGCATCCTAGATACAGCATCCAGATATGGCATCCCAGATACTGCATTCTAGATACTGCATCCTAGATACGGAATCTCAGATACAGCGTCCTTGATACAGCATCCCAGATACAGCATCCGAGATACAGTTTCCTAGATACAGCATCCCAGATACAGCATGCCAGATACCGCATCTAAGACATAGCATCCTAGATACAGCATCCCAGATACTGCATCCTAGATACAGAATCCCAGATGCAACATCCTTCATACAGCATCCCAGATACACCATCCCAGATACAGCATCCTAGAATACAGCACCACAGATACAGCATCCCAGATACAGCATCCTTCATACAGCATCCCACATACAGCATCCCAGTTTCAGTGTCCTAGATACAGCATCCTAGATACAGCATTCCAGATACGGCATCCCAGATACAGCATTTTACATACGGCATCCCAGATAAGGCATCCTAGATACAGCATCGTAGATACCGCAACCCAGATACAGCATCCTAGATATACCATCCCAGATACATCATCCTGTATACAGCATGCTAGATACATCATCCTACATAGAGCAACCCAGATACAACAACCGATCTACATCATCCTAAATACAATATCCCAGATACAGCATCCCAGATACAGTATCCCAGATTCAACATCCTAGATACAGCATCCTAGATACAGCATCCAAGATTCAGCATCCCAGATACAGCAACCCAGATACAGCATCTAAGACAGAGCATCCTAGATACAGTATCCTAGATACCAAACGTCAGATACATCATTCTGTATACAGCATCGCAGATACAAGATCCTACATACAGATACAGCATCCCAGATACCGCATCTAACACAGAGCATCCTAGATACAGCATCCCAGATACTGCATCCTAGGTACAGAATCCCAGATGCAGCATCCTTCATACAGCATCCCAGATACACCATCGCAGATATAGCATCCTAGATGCAGCATCCTAGATACAGCATCCCAGATACAGCATCCCAGATATATCACACTAATTACAGAATCCTAGATACAGCATCCCAGAATACAGCACCTCAGATACAGCATCTGGATACAGCAATCTAGATACAGCATTCTAGATACAGCATTCAAGATACAGCATCCCAGATACAGCATCTAAGTTACAGCATCCCAGATACGGCATCCCAAATACGGCATCCTAGATACAGAATCCCACATACAGCATCCTAGATACAGCATCCTAGATACATCATCCTACATACAGCCTGTATACAGCATCCTAGATACATCATCTTACATACAGCATCCCAGATACAGCATCCGAGGTACATCATCCTAGATACAATATCCCAGATACAGCATCCCATATACGGCATCTTAGATACAGCATCCCAGATTCAGCATCCTAGATACAGAGTCCTAGATACAGCATCCGAGAAACAGCATCCCAGATACAGCATTCTAGATACTGATATATGTTCTTAACTATTAACTAATAAACCATTAAAAAACTAACACTTGACACTTGAAGAACTAACCCTACCCCACATCACTAAAGACTCTTAGAGAGCCGACCCTTTAACCCACATCACTATTGCCCAGCCTTGCTTAGCTCTGTGTAACTTACTGTACAAAAAACAGGACGTCACTGCCGCCCTGCAAGGACAATAATCCTTGGTGCGTCCTTGGGTGAACTAGATTACAGGAACTCAGGCACAGGACAGGAGATACGCCAGTTTAACCAACTCCGCAGCCTGAGACCCAGCCAACTCATCACCAAAGGTGACCGTGTACAGAGAAGAGGACCCGGGGTCACGATCACTGCGCAGCTGCAACCAGGAGGAGCCAGAGCTGGAAACTGTGGAAATGGTCTCCTGAACTCATTCCAATAAGATCCACCTGCTCGGGGACAGGTTCTGAATATGTACAGGCGTTCCTAGAACTGTCATGAATATGTAACACTTTACTGCATTTAACCAAGCTCACAGCTACTGTAATTTTACACAGGCACTAGGTGAAATGATTCCCCGTGTGTCCGGCGTTGTAAATAAATGCATACCTTCCTTATAACTTCAACAACCCAGCTGTCAGGATGAGTTTACCCAGGGCAGTTCCGTATTCTGTATTAGGCCCTCTGATTCCAGTCTGAGATACAAATTCTGTAGAGGCACCACATAGACACAACCAACCTAAAACCACCTCGTGAAATCCCTCCACCAGGTTTGCTGCTGCGTTTGGGTTCTTTGTGCAAGTTCCATATATGCTTGAGAAGGTTTTAGAGAAAAAAAAACTGGAGCAGGACATTTTCAAGCACGGGTGAATTATAGTAGGATGATTTTTTTTCCCTGTTGCTTCTAGAACTGTTGAAAGTTTAATTTTTAAAATGTTTCTGAAACAGTATATAGTTTTGCTCTAATAAATCACGCACAAAACGTTATCTATATCTATTTTTCCAGAGGAGCCAAAGAGACTTGGAAGCAAATAACAAAGGAGAACGATATGTAGACATGAGCAAGAGATGAAATGAGTGTGTTAGTTTACAAGAAATTCAACTGGAAAATCTAAAGATGAAAAAGCGGCAAATTCAAAAAATAAGATGCAGGAAGTACAGTGTAACATTTCAGAACTGATAGAAATGGAAATTTAAAAACTGTGCTCTGGATGGTCACATATAAAGGTCTTCAATAAATTTTATCTGTTTTGAAAATTTGATAATTGAAATTATTTTTACAGACTGTATTTAATGCACAGTTACTAAAAGGAATAGATACTATCAGTTTTACTTTGGACTTTCAGAGGACTTTTAATGTCAACAGCAACACTCATGCATTCTAGAAAGTCGTTGTTTCCGTGTGAAAGCCGGATCCTTAGATGGTTCAGCTGTTCGCTGCATGTTCGAGGGCTCAGTCTGAGTGTGATCTGGAGATTTTGCCACTTGAGCAGGGCAGCAGAACTATGTGATGAACTAAATGAACTGTGCAACAAAACTTTCAGAATTAACTGAAATACGCTTTACACACACTTTAAAGCATAAAATATTTTATTTTTACCCCAATCCACAAAAAGAGCTGCAACTCCAGGCCTGGCAACTTCAGGCCCATCAGCCTGACCTCGGTGCCTGGCAGGGTTATGGAGCAGATCATCCTGAATGCAATCAGCACCTTCAGGATGGACAAGGGATCAGACCCAGCCAGCATGGGTTTAGGAGGGGCAGGTCCTGTCTGAACAACCTGATCTCCTTTTGCGATCAGGTGACTCACCTGGTGGATGAGGGGAAAGCTGTAGATGTGGTCTATCTGGACTTCAGCAAAGCCTTTGACACTGTCTCCCATAATATACTCGAGCAAAAGCTGGTAGCCCATGGCTTGGACAAGTGCACTCCACGCTGGGTGAAGATGTGGCTGGAGGGCCGGGCCCAGAGAGTGCTGGTGAATGGGGCCGCATTCAGCTGGCGGCCAGTCACTAGTGGTGTCCCCAGGGGTCAGTGTTGGGGCCAGTCCTGTGTAACATCTTTATTGACGATTTAGATGAGGGGATTGAGACCATCATCAGCAAATTTGCTGATGACACCAAGTTGGGAGGGAGTGTGGACCTGCTGGAAGGCAGGAGGGCTCTGCAGAGAGATCTGGAGAGACTGGAAAAATAGGCTGATTCCAATGGGATGAAGTTCAACAAGGCCAAGTGCTGGATCCTGCACTTTGGCCACAACAACCCCCTACAGCGCTCCAGGCTGGGCACAGAGTGGCTGGAGAGCAGTCAGGCAGAAAGGGACCTGGGGGGACTAATGGACAGGAAGCCCAGCATGAGCCAATAGTGTGCCCAGGTGGCCAAGAAGGCCAATGGTGTCCTGTCCTGTATCCAAACAAGCGTGGTCAGCAGGACAAGGGCAGTGATCCTTCCCCTGTACTCTGCATTGGGGAGGCCATACCTGGAGTTCAGTTCTGGGCCCCTCAGCTCAAGAAAGAGATTGAAGTGCTGGAGCAGGTGCAGAGAAGAGCAACAAGACTGGGGAAGCAACTTGAACACAGGCCCTATGGGGAGAGGCTGAGGGAGCTGGGCTTGTTTAGTCTGGAGAAGAGGAGGCTTAGAGGTGAGCTCAGCACTCCCTAGAACTACCTCAAGGGCAGTTCTAGCCAGGTGGGGATTGGTCTCTTCTCCCAGGCAGTCAGCAATAGGACAAGGGGGCATGGGCTTCAACTCTGCCAGGGGAGATTGAGGCTGGATATTAGAAAGCAATTCTGTGCAGAGAGAGTGGTCAGGCATTGGAATGGCTGCCCAGGGAGGTGCTGGACTCACTGTCCCTGGAGGATTTTAAACTGAGATTGGACATGGCACTTAGTGCCGTGATCTAGTCAATGGGCTGGAGTTGGACCAAGGGTTGGACTAGATGATCTCTGAGGTCTTTTCCAAATGAGTTGATTCTGTGATTCTGTGAATTAACTTAAGTTTTAAGAAAAAAAAAAAAAAACAACTAAAGTATACTTCTGGGTGAGGATGGATCAGGTTCGGGATCAGGACCAGGGGTGCTGCAGGAGCAGGTGTCTCCCAGCACGGACACATCGGGGGGACCTGTTGACCTCAGCACCCTGGGCCCCACCATGGCCCAGGGACAGCCCCACAACCAGGGTCAGAGCGGTTCCTGCTGCTGCCCCGAGGGTCACCAGCCCCAGGCAGCCCTGAGCCAGAGTGCAGGTGTCTGAGCTGGGCTGAGCTGGAAGGGGCTGCAAAACAGCTCATCAGAGGAGGCGATGGAAGAAGGTGCCATATGTGTGGCACCGGGGTGAACCGACATCCTCCGTTTGGTATCTGGACTCGTGCTGGGCTTGCACATGGACTAAGTCCCAGCTCAGAGCACAAATTGCTGTTCCCAGCCCCGGCTGCCAAGCGCTGGTCCTGCTCTCTCCTCCCTGGTGCGGCCCCAGCGCACGACTGCCCTGCCTGCTCCTGCCTTGGGGCTTGGGGAGCTCGAGTCTAAAGGAAAGACAGACTAGGGTGGGTATGGGATCTCTTAAGTGTCCTGGGGTTGCTTTGCTAATCACTCTGTGACGGTTCCTGGGCTACTCACTAGATTATGTGCCCAGAGAGGCAAATGAGGCATAAAGTGACTTTCCAGTTAAGGGTTTCCACCTTACAAAAAAACACAGGTGCATTTTCTCATCAGCAACAGACTGAAAGATGGCAGCTGAAGCAGCATGTGCCTCTTGTGAAAACAGGTAACAACAGATGGTTCCATTCAGTCAATCCTTAATTTATTCCTGCACAAGAAAACTGTCCATTAATTTAATCTCTGGTGTCCAGGCAGGACCTTGCTGATGTTCCTGTGTCGCAGCAAGTGTGTGCATGTCAGGCTTTCTGCAGGTTTGTGGCTGAGTTTTTCATTTTCCCTAAGACGGACAATCTTGCTGTGGACTCCTGAAGTCTCCCATAAGCTGGTGGTTGAGAGAAGGCCGGGGAGCTCCAGTGAGCTCAGGGAGGACCAGGCAGCATCACAGGCAAAGCAGACGGGAACTCGACTGGGTGAACATTAATGGAATTTATTGATAGAAGAAACAGGAACGTCTCCCCCATCTCTGGGCGGATCACCGTGCACCCTGAACCGATACAGGCAGGTGTAGTCCGGGTGGCCCCAGTTGCTCAGCACCTGCAGCCTGATGTAATTCACGACCCCAGGGAGCTCGTTCTGCAAGGACAAAGAGAAATGAGTCGCCTTTTCCTCTCTGGCCCGTGAGCACTGACAGAAGTGCCGCAGTGACGGCCTCGATCAGCAGCTTCCTCCCTGCTGCCCTGCGGAGGCTTTGACCTGTCGTGGTGCAGATGTTCCCTCATTGGGCCATGAGAACAGCAAAGGAAGAAGCAGCGACCAGGTACCTCAGCAAATACACTGGAAAGTTCTCGCCTGCTTTGGGGCACAGGCTTCCACAGTCAGAAGACCCAGTGCTGGGGTCAGTATAACGTCTCGTTGCCTTCTCTAGAAAGCCACGGAAACAGAATGGTCTCCCTGTCACTGCTCACTGCCAGCACCAACAGAACCCTCAGGAAGCCCAGTATTTCTGGTCTCTAACTGGCAGACCAGCAGTCCCGCATCCTACGGGATGTGGCCGCTTGTGTGCACTTGGGGTCCAGACAGTCAAGCTGATTCCAGCTTCAGCTGTGGTGCTTCTAAGCACTGAAGTTTAACCCCAAAATGAAAGAGAAGACGGCAGTGCAGCCATCCGCCACCAGGAAGTCAAAGCAGAAGAAAGGCAGCGTGGCACTCGCTCAAGGACAGGGCTGCCTGTACCCTCTGACAGGGAAGCCTCTCCCTATCCAGCCGTATTTCTCCTCCTCTCCTACAGTTCTCCTCCCTCTGTGTCCCCATACCTTCAGCTGGAAGGTCTGACTGGGATTCAGCGCTGCCAGGAAAGTGAACTGTCCCAGGAACGTTCCCTGCTCCTCGTGTTCTTCCTTGAAGCCCTACAGAACAACAGCGGTGGAGAAAACAAGAGCGTCTGGTGCACCATGGGAGACTGAACTTCAGCTGGTGAAGTATGGGGTTATTTCAGCTACGGAGTCCAAGGACCATGAGCACAAGGACAAGACGAGAAGCTGCGTGTGGGCAGCACGTCACACTTGCCCACTCAACGAGTCCAGGCTGCTTGTCAGAAAAGGAGCAGACGCTCCCAGTGAGAGGGAAGTGACCTGAGGATCACAAATGCACTGGGACTGGAAGACAAGAAGGTCTAGGACCATGCACTGTCCAGCTCCTTTTCCCTGTGGCTCCTGGAGTAGCATCTTGCCCCAGAAGCTTTGAGTGGTACATTGAATAAAAGAGGAATACAATGGGAAGGAAGCAACTCCAAGGAGCCTGTTTGTTCTGAGAGACAGGAGGAAGCTTCAGGCCACCAGAATCTTTGACCCATCTTCACCCCCTGCTTAGCAATGCTGTGCAACCCCTGCCCCCGACTCCAGAGAAATCACTTACATAGACAGCAAAGTCCTTGGGAGCTCCGGAGATGCTTTCTCCATGGAACGCTGTCCCTGAGACATGGGCCATGGTGACGGCTCTGGGAACAACCGGCATGGACAGCTTGATGAAGACATGTCCCTGACTCCCTGGGAAGGGCCAGCAGTTGCCAGGATGATTTTCCGACTGAAAGGACAAGAAATACTCAGCAGGGAGACACAGGAGGAGAGCAGGTTCATGCGGGAAGGGGGCAGGAGAAGAAGCTTCGAGGAGCAAAGACAGGGGGGAAGGACACTCGGAGCAGTTTGTGTGGTTCATTCTCCCAGCCTTTGTGTTACTGCTTCCTGGTGCTCCTACCTCCAGAATCAGCTCAGGAGACCTCATGTAATCCATTAATGGCAGGGAATACAAGAACACCTTTGCTTTGTCAGTCCGGAGGGATGGAGAAGTCTTGGACCGAATGACGGCTGCCCCTGGAAATTCAAACATGAGCACAATCATCAGACAGTGTCAAAGGAATATTACACTGTTGACTTGGAAAAGGCTTCTCAGTTGTCATCCATGTCCTACAGTGGGTTCCCCTCTGTCTTGCTGGCACAACCCCTCTGGAACACACAGTAGTGAGTCATCAAACTGTCATATTTGGCCGTGGAAATAGGCAAGAATGTGAACCAGCCTTTCTGTTCCTCCCATGGGGTCTGGCCCGTTACAGGCTCTGTCAGTGGGGGCACTTTTAGGACACAAGGTGACCCGTGACTTCTCGCCCCTTCTCTCCTACCCCTGGGCACATTCTAATGCCCATCTTGTCAATCTGGACAGGAGGTGCTTTGAAACTGGTTTGTTTGTACAATGTCACGGCACCTGCTGATTTCAGGGCGTAATCCGGCATCGGGACCTGCATTTCTTCCAGCTTCTCCAGGGCTCGAGTGATGATCTCGTGAACAGCCTGGGAAGGAACACAAAGGAGAGCGCCTGTTGGAAGGAGAAGGACCGGGGCAAGCAGCTCCCCTGCAAGGCCAGCCAAGGTGAGCGGGGACAAGGCCCGTTTCAGATGGAGGGAACGCCCACATTGCCTGGAAGCCTCCCAGGTTTGCTCTGATTGTCGGGATCAGAAAGCGGGGGCTGCTCACTCCAGTGCTCTGAATGCTGGAGCTGCGGGAAGGGGCTGTTCCTGTGGAGAGGCCCCAGGCCAGGCAGCAAGGACAGACAAGCCTTCTGGGCATGAGATAGGCCTGGCTTAACTCTGGACCTCTGAGACCATTCTTTCTTTCCAGCCCTCCCCTGAGGAGGACCCGAGATCTGGGCGCAGAGGAAGGTCCAACTCAGACAGCTGTCATTCCCGTCACGCTCTCTCTTCCCCATAAGGAAGTGTGGAGCAACAGGAAAAGGAAGCATGGCCATGGCAGCACTTGTTCCAGCAGCACCAGCCTGTTGGCTGTGACAGGAATGGAGTAGGATATGTGCGGATGGAGGATAAAACCCCAGAGCAGATCCTTCTGCCTTGTGCCCTTACCCGTCCGGTAACGCCTGTGAGCTTTGCCTGCTTCAGTCCTTCCTGCAGAGCCCGCTCGCTGACATCCTTAGTGCTCCAGCGCAGATGATAAAGCTGTTCCTGGAGCTTACGGAGCTGAATGGGCAGGGACAGGGCTTCGCTGAGGTCTCCCAATTCGGTTGTGGTGCTCCAGGTTAAGGCGCCAAGTCGTCCCACATGGTAAACACCTGTCAGACACACACCAGAGCTTAGAACTCGGTCTAAGGCTGGGCTGTGCCTTGGGCTGCCCGCTCCTCTTTCTGTGTCTCTCCAAAGAGCCATAGTTGTCTCTCCTCTTGTTGTCTTTGACAGTGGCCATCATGGCGTACAGGCTCCACAATAGATGGACGTTCCCTGCCCTGGACTGTGCTCCCTGTCCTGCAGAAGATCCTCAGCCCCTGGGGCAGGAGAGCTGAGCCACGGCCTCTCCCTGGGCTGAAGAGAACTGGCTCAGCCCTCCTGGAGAAGGCAACTCAGCCCTTCCTCACCCACACCCGTCCCGCTGGAGCAGGGACCGGCACAGCTCTGCGGGGACTTTCTGCTCTTGGCTGAGCTCCTCTGCTCACAGCGGAACAGGGCAGGATGGAGCCCCGAGTATCTCCTAAAGCACCGTCCTCAGGTCGGAGATCTGCAGAGACTCACCGAAAGAGAACAGACCGAGAAGCAGCACCAGGGTCGTTGCCTTGAGAGGCTTCATCGTCCTGCAGAGCAGATAAAGAAAAGGCTGGTGAAGCTGGCGGTTCCCGTGCAGATCAGCAGCAGACTGGAGAGCAGCAGCAGGGACTGCAGCCCTGGAGCCTGGCCTTCCTGCCGTGTGCATTGGCTTGGTCCTGCACCAGCTCCAGTCACTGCTGGAGGTGTCACCAGCTGCACCAGTGGGGGATTTGTCACGGCAAAGATTGTTTCCTTAGGGACAAAGGGCTCAAGGTTGACTCCGGACTAAGAGCAGGAGTTGCAACAAGAGCTGTGTCCACACTTCATGTCTGTGGGGCTGGAGAGGGCTTCTCTGGAAATGGAAGGACATAACGAATGCCTGTTTCTCCTGCCCAGCATTCAATGGACACTTGTGCTGCTCCTGTTGTCCACCCTCTCAAGAGAAGGTTCAGCCTGTGCCCCTGCAGTTCAACAGCTGCCAGGGGGGTGTGTGTCTCCCCTCTCGCAGCGTTTCTTTAGCAGCCGGGTTATCTCTGGCCCTTCTCTTGGCAGAACTGCAGACAAATGCAGACTGGAAAGAGGGAGGGCGGCTGAATGTCAATGCGTCAACGGGCAACCAAGGAAGCGCCAAAGAAACCCTCTGGTGTCTGGGCCCTGCTGCCCTGAGCCTGATCTGCCAAGACACAGCACACACCGCTCTGCAAGGGGGAAATTCCTCCTGCCTGTTCCAGGAGGCTCTCAACAGGCTCACAGTGACACTCATCAGGAATAAACAACCTCTCTTGTTCTCCTAGAGAACTCCTCGCACCCCTCTGAGGATCTCGAGCCCCTTTCCTGAGGCAGAGCCCTGGTGAGGAGCTGACCAGGTTTCCCAAGGAAACCTCCTCTGTCAGGAACACAAGTCAGAGCCGCGGCCAACAGAGGACACGCTGGTGTCCTGCTGGTCCCCGTGGAGAGGAAAACCAAGCAGGCTCAGGGACAGAACCCACTCTGCAGAGCACAACACAGGACGGGGCTGAGCTCTCACAATCACTGCGGCAGGCTGTGTCTGGGCCACCCCTGGGACTCTCTCTGTCCCATCCAAAATGGAGCTGTCCCTCATTCTGCAGAGATCAAGGGCTTTCTGGGCCCAGCCCTTGTGTTCATGAAGAGACTGAAAGGCGGCTGCTGCCTTCAGCAGCTCCAGACCCAGCTCCCAGGCTGCCCTCGTGTTCCTCTCCTGCCCACCCTCCACCCACTCCAGCTGGCGAGGTGGAAAACACACCTGGGGAAAGGGGAGGAGGAGTTTTCAAACATACCCGTTCAGACGTTCAACCTTCTCTGTGTGTCCCCTGGTACCTGCTGAGGTGCAGGTAACAAGCATCTCGCTCGCTCAGGAATGAGCCGGAAACTCTGCGATCTCAGTTCCCTCAAGATCCAGAGTGACCGAGGCGCAGGGAGAGCCCTGGTCTTACACCTGCTGTGCCGACCTCAGCGCTGACGCTGCTTTGTGACACAACGGCAGTGGCTGATGTCACAATGGACGAGGCTGCGCCGCGTTTGGAGGCAAAGTCCCACCTGGCAGGAGCGGGTCTCGCAGTCCCGTCTGCCAGGGACGTCTCCCCCACGAGGTGACGCTGCCTCACATTGGTCCCCTGGGCCATCACTCTGCCCTGCTTGGGGCCCGCCCTTCCCTGAGAGCGGCCTCTGATTGGCCCCCAGCTGGTCAGGCTGCTCAGATGCAGTTCACCTGAAGTGACGCTCTCTCTGATTGGTCACCCGGGCTGTCACTCTGCCCTGGTTTGGGCCACCCTTTCCCTGAGGTGACGCTGGCTCTGATTGGTCACTGGCTGCTCAGGCTGCTGCACTGCAGTGCCCGCCCCTCAACTCAGATGTGACCTCTGATTGGCCACCTGTGCTGTCACTCTGTCTGGCTGTGTTACCTCTCCATGTGGTGGCCACAGCAGAGGAGATGAGGGTGAGAGACACCAAATTCATCCTCAGGGCCCCAGGAGTTTTTCCTGACCTTATGCTGACCATGGATGTCGGGCTGTGCACGATCAGCTTTTGTTACAACACTGCCAGCGACTTCTGCTTCGGTAGAAATGGTTTCAGCAGCTGATGCAGTAACAAGAGTCTCAACCTCGCGGCTGAAGTCGGAACGAGCCTTCCTGGACTAAAGCTGGAGGAGCACTTGGAGCTTTCGAAACGTAACATTCTATACTGGCCGGCAGCCGCCTTTGTTGGCTTGGCCGGCTGCAGGAGGCACCGGCTGCTTCGTGCTGGCACCTTTCGCTGACATTTGGCGCTGTGAGAATGAGCGCAGCTGGCAATGACTGCCATTGCCAGTGCTCCCCAAACGCACAGGTAAAGGCTGCAGATCTCAGAGTGCTGTGGATCCTTGATTTCCTGACACAGCCGTGTTGACAGGGAGCTCTGTTATGGAAACGTAGAAGCTGATACGTCTCTCTGGGTCATGGCGGGGAAAAGGGGGGAAAAGTGGGGGACGTGTCCCTTGCTGTGACCCTCTTGTGCTCCCCAGGTTCCCCATGTCCCCCCCTTCACACAGAGTTGAGGGCTCCGACACAGTTCCAAGAACTGGTGCCACCTTGTTTGGTTCCCGTCCGCAACCGTCCCCACGGTGGCCTTGACCTCGTGGTGACCCTGACCCCGCGGTGGCCTTGACCCCACAGTGGCCCCGACCGTCCCCGTAGTGGCCCTGACCCCACGGTGACCCTGCTCACGTCCCCAGTGGCCACGGCCACCCCTGCGGTGACCCTGGTGGCCCTGGCTGTCCCCTGTGGTGTCCCCTGATGGTGACCGTGCCCGTGGTGGCCATGGCCATCTGGCTGTCCCAATGGTGGCCTCTGATGGCCCTTGATGGCCCCGTTGTCCCCTGGGATTCCTCCAGTTTCATTAGTTTGACACACTTGACCCAAAGCTAGTTTGGCAAAATTTGGGGGGGGGGACCTGGGGAGAGGGGAAAGGGGCCCCCCCAAACATGGAGGGGAAGGGGAGGGACCCCAGGATCCCAGGGGGAGGGGGGAAATTCTCCTTTCCCCCAAATGTGAGGGGTCCCCAAGTGGCCAGTGGGTTTTGGGGTGTCCCCCTGGCCCTAAGGAGGGGGCCTAGACCCCCCTGACCGGGAGCTTGAGGGGATCCCTAAAATATGGGAGTGTGTGTAAATACTGGGGGGGACACCCAAAGTCTGAGGGGGGAGGGGGATCCCCAAAACTTGGAGGGTTCCCCAGATTCCAAGGGAGGATCCCAAAGCCCTGGGAGGGTCGCATCAAACCATAGAGGGGATCCCCAAATTCGGGGGAGTTACAGGGCCCAGAGGGGTCCCCAAAACTTGGGAAGGGTTCCCCAGATCCCTGGGGGGGGATCCTGAAGCCCTGTGGGGGTGTCCCCAAAATATGTGGGGGGGGCCTAAATACTGGGGAGTTCCCAAATTGAACAGGGTCCCCAAAACTTGGGGGAGGGTCCCCAGATCCCGCGGGGAACCCCAAGCCCTGAGCGGGGAGTGTCATTGTCCCTTTGTCCCCCTCTCCATTTTTGGGGTTAATTCCTGGGGGTCCCCCCATCCCTCTGTACAGCACAGAGAGGCACCCCCAAGCTGAGGGGGGGGGGCTTGTGCTTGCAGGGGGGCCCCACCGGGATGGGGGGACCCTCGGTGGGGGGGGCTTTTGGATGGAGGGGCTGGTCCATTTACATCCATATTACAAGGAAAATGTGTCTCTTTTTGGGGGAGATTGTGAGGGGTTTTGGCAACAAAAAGTGTCAGTCGGGGGAGGTCCCCACTTTGGGTGGGACCCCCTCAGTCTTGGGGGGTTCAGCCCCGCCCCCCCCCTCGCCCCAGCTCAGTGCTGCCAATGATACAGGGGCCCCCTCGATGGCTTTTGGTGGGGCCCCCCTTCAAAATAGGGCCGTGTCCTCCCCACCCCCACATGTGCAGGGTGGGGGGCACAAGGAGCCCCCACCCCCCCAAGGTCCAGTGCTTTTGGGGGGGCACACGGACCCTCATGTCGACACGGGGTGGGGGGGCACGAGGGGCCCATGTCCAGCTGGGGGGGCACAGAGGGGCCCTCGTGCGAGGCTGCGTCCTCGTGCAAGGCCGGGTCTTTGCCTCAGGCTGGATCCTCGTGCAAGGCCAGGTCCCCGTGCAAGGCCGGGTCCTCGTGTGCGGGGAGGACGACGTGCGAGGCTGAGGCCCCGTGCAGAGCGAGGTCCCTGTGTGAGAACGGCCCCGGGGGCGAGGCCGAGCCCTCCTGCGAGGCCGCCATCCCCGCAGGCCCGGACCCCCTTCTGAGGCCGCTGCCCCCCGGGGCGGGTCCCTCGTGCAAACCCTCGTGCGAGGGGGGTCACAGCCCGTCGGGCTCGGCCCCCCCGGCCCCTCGTGACCCCCGCCCTCGGCCCTCCCGCAGGCTGCAGCTGTTGAGGTTGCTGTTGAGGGGAAGCGGCTCTGGGGGGTCGCGGAGGCCGCCCCGGGGGGCTCTGCGGGGAGGGGGGGTCAGTTGGGGAAATGGCGGGGGGGGAACGAAGTGGAGGGAGCAAGGGGACCTGGGAGACACGAGAGGGGGGAGCACAAGAGTTGGGGGGGGCACAAAGGGACTAGGGGGACACAAGGGGGGTCACAAGATGGGGGAGAAACACGGTGACTGGGGGGGGCTAAACAGGGGGGTACAAGGGAGGGAATGAAGTGCAGGGTACGAGGGCAGACGGGGGGCACAAGATTTGATGGTTCTGTGATTCTTGATTGATTTGATTCTTCTGTGATTCTTCGATTCCGTGATTCTTCGATTCTTTGATTCTGTGATTTTGCGGTTCTTTGAATCTGTGATTCTGCGATTCTATCATTACATGATTCTATGGTTCTGCAATTCCATAATTCTTTGAGTCTTTGATTCTGTAATTCTGTGATTCTATGATTCTGTGTTTCTATGATTTGATTATTATGTGGTTATTTGATTTTTATTATTCTTTGATGTTTTTAGTCTTTGATTTTTTTGATTCTATAATTAATTGATTCTATAATTTATTGATTCCAGGATATTATGATTCTTTGATTCTACGATTCTTTGATTCTATGGTTCTTTGATTTTCTGATTCTACAATTATTTCATTCGATGACTCTGTGGTATGGATTTGGGTTTTTTTTGCTTCTGTGATTCTATGATTCTACAACCCTGTGATTCTGTAATTCCATGATTCTGTTATTCTCTGATTCTCTGATTATATGATTCTACGATTCTTTGATTCTGGGATATTAGGATTCCTTGATTCCCTGGTTCTTTCATTCTAAGATTCTACGACTCTAAGGTTCTATGATTCCTTGATTTCATGATTCCATGATTCCTTGATTCTGGGATATTACGATTCCTCGATTCCCTGATTCTTCAATTCCAAGGTTCTATGACTCCAAGGTTCTACGATTCTTTTATTCCACGATTCTACAACTCTTTGATTCTTTCCTTTGAGCCCAGAGCAGTTTGAAGCCTCCAACCCTCCTGGACCCCCCGTGTGTCACCTGCTCCATCCTCGGCTTGGCTGGAGATCCCCAGCGGTCCCCTGTGGGGTGACAATGGGGCCCTTTGTCACCTCACTGGTGACACCGCCTGTGGTCACCACGGCGCCGGGCCCGGCTGCACTTTGTGGCAGGACGGCGACGGGACCAGTGCGAGCCCCGAGCACAGCCCACGTCTCTTTAGAGTCACAGACTCATTTGGTCCGGACGAGACCTTCAGATCGAGTCCAACCACAACCCGACTTGAGCTGCCGGGGGCAGATCCGTGTGAGGAGCTCCCGAGCTCATCCCGCGTCTTTTTGTGGCGAGGAGCTCCCGAGCTCATTCCACATATTTTCGTGGCAAGGAACTCTTGATCTCAATTCACGCCTCTTCATGGCAAGGATCTCCCAGGACCATCTCACATCTTTCCCTGGTGAGGAGCTCCCGAGTGCATCTCAAATCCTGAAGACTTTCCTTTTTGCTGAAGCTTTTCCTTTTCACCAAAGCTTCCCCGCGAGCTGGAGCAGAGACCTGCCCAGCCACCCCGGGTGGCCTGGGAGGAGGTGAATGTTCCCCAGGCCATCAGACCTCGACGGCAGCCCGATGAGGTGACCAGGTTCCGACTGCTGCCGCATGAGTGAGGGGCCAGATGGGACAGCGGGGCCAGAGGGGACAGCAGGGACAGAGGGGACAGAGGGGACAGCAGGGACAGCGGGGACAGCAGGGACAGAGGGGACAGCAGGGACAGAGGGGACAGCGGGGACAGAGGGGACAGAGGGGACAGCGGGGTCAGCAGGACCAGCGGGGACAGAGGGGCCAGCGGGGACAGCGGGGACAGAGGGGACAGCAGGGACAGCGGGGACAGAGGGGACGCGGCTCCTGCTCAGAGGCATAAAATCACCTCAAAACACAAAATGGTGGCCCCAGGGGCACAAAATCACCTCAGGGCTCAACATGGCAGCGGAATCACCTCAGGGCTCAACTGGCGGCCCCAGGGGTGTTGAGATCACCTCACGCCATTAAAACCCTGAGGAGCGGGTTGAGAGGAGGGAACGGAGCTGGTGAGGGGCTGGAGAAGGAGGGTGAGGGTGGAAACTGGGGGTGATTTCTTCCCCAAAGGGCTGTGGGGCGTTGGAACAGGCTGCCCAGGGCAGTGCTGGAGTCGCCACCCCTGGAGGGTGAACAGACGAGCTTCTTGGGGACGTTTTAGTGCCGGGGCTGGGTTAATGGACTCGATGATCTTGAGGGGCTTTTCCACCCAAAACAGTTGGCTAATTGGCTGATTTTGGGCATTCCCGCGTAGCCGCTCTCTCCTGGCTGGTCGGGCCGGCTCGGGGGGACACGGAGGTGTCTCTGCCGACATGGGGGTTCATCCCGGCTCCATTTCTCTCCCTGCAGCCCTCAGGATCCTGGAGCGGGACCCCGACCCCTCCACCCGTGCCCTGGCAGGTCAGACCATGCTCCTCCTCACCACCAGGACGAATCAGCCAAGACAGCAGCCGACCCTGTGGTCCCTCTGCTGCTGGCACCGCTAAGCCTGGCTTAAGGGCAGCTTTTCTCACCGAAACACCTGCATTTTCTGACAATAACTCTGGAAAAGGAGCCCGATCAATGGCGTCCTTCAGCCCTGGGGTGACGGCGGCGTTTCTGGCCTCTCCGGACGCCGTTTTTCTGGAAATCCCCCAGATCCTCAAGCTCAGGGACGTGAAGTCAGGATTTTTGTGCTTGCATCTCATTTGCTTTTTGCTTTTTTGGGGGTGTTTTGATTGTGCAGATGATGTTGGCGCTCCCCTCTGAGCAGGGGTGGCACACACCCCTTTTCACGTTGTTTAAATAAACTGTGTCAGATCAAGATTCTCCCACTGGAATCAGCAGACACATTGTGGGGAAGATCCCAATTAAGGAAATTCACGCTGATAAAAATGCCAAGTTTATCTTTATTAAGCAGCAACGAAGTCCAGCCCACAGGGCAGCGAAACCCCCGTTATTTTGTGTTTGAGAAGAGCCCAGGGAGTTCATCTCAGTTTGAGAAACAAAAACAGGGCAAAATGGGGATTTTGCTGCAAACGTGAGAACTTGAGCATTCAAATGTTTCATCCGGGGGTCGCTCAGGGGGAATAAAATGCTCAAGGCCCAAAGGGATCCGTGGTAAATCAGCGACGGGTGTTTTGATTTCGGGTGCAGGGGAACGGTTGGGTCTTTTCGAACACAAATTATTTAGGGATTCTAAAACCGGAGGGAATTGGGGGTAAATTGTGGTGCAGGGAGGGAAAAGTGGGAGACGTGTCCCCCCCGTGATCCTCATGTCCCCTCCAGGTCCCCTGTGTTCCCCCAGCCACTGACTGCAGCCAGTGTAATGGTATTGTTGGGCTTTGTGGGTGGGTTGTGCATTGGAGAGGGACTTTTGTGGGTTGTTGTATTTCATTCTTTTTCTGTAAATAGTTTTGTTTCTTTGTGTGCTTGTTGGTTTTGGTAAATATATTGGTTTATGTTTTTTCAGACCTGTGCTCTCCGTCATTTTCCTGTATCTGCAGAGCTGTGGTTTCTGCTCACTCTGGGTTCCTGGGGCTGGAGGTGGCTGGGGATGCTGGCACGGCCACCCCGGGGACAGGGGGTCCCTGTGCACAGAGGGGTCCCACTTGCAGAGACATGGCACTGGGCACCAGTGGGGTTGGTTCATGCGTTGCTGGAGAGCGGTGTCCCCACCAGCAAAGCTGTCACCAGCAACGAGTGAGCCGTGAGAGCCTTGGGAACGGCTTGTGCCAGGATCAGGGAGAAGGTTTTGCAGCTGTAGGTGCTGCTGTTTAAGGCTCTGAACCTACACATGCGCAGGGCTCTGGAGCTGTTCCCCACCAGGCTGGTGTCAGGACCGCGGTTGCTCCCAGCTTGCAGAAGCGTCCGGGCTGGAGCCAGTGGGAGCTGTTCCTCTCCTCTGGACGCAGGCAAGGGCATTCAAGTCCTTCTCAAATGGTGGGGCCCAGCCCGACACACAGTGCTCCAGGTGAGGCTGCAGCAAGCCTGGACCCAGTGGGACAATCCCTTCTCTTGGCTGGCTGGTCAAGCTGTGTTTGACGTCCCCAAGACGCCGTTTGCCCTCTCCGAGCCCGGACACGCTGCTGGCTCCTGAGCCGCTGCCCCCCAGCACCCCAGATCCCTTTCTGCAGGGCTGCTCTCCAGCTGCTCCTCTCCCCGTTTAGACTTGTGCAGCTGTTACCCCCTTCCAGGGGCAGACACAGCATTTGGGTTTGTTACACATCAACCCATTCGTCATCGCCCAATGCTCCAGTCTGTCCAGATGCCTCTGCAGGGCCTCTCGTCTCCTGAGAAACTCAACAGGGAATCACAGACTGCTTGGGGTTAGGAAGGACCTCTGGAGATCACCTAGTCCAGCCCACCTGCTAGACCGGGTTCACCAGAGCAGGTGGCACAGAATGGCCTCTACATGTGTTCTGAGTGTTTCCAGAGGCGGAGACTCTCCATCCTAGAGAAGGCAGCCTGTTCCAGGGCTCTGGCACCCTCACAGGAGAGAAGTTTCTCCTCCTGTTGAGACAGAACCTCCTGTGTGTCATTCTGTGCCCGTTGCCCCTCACCCTGTCATTGGGCACCACTGAAAAGGGTCAGGACCATCCTCTTCACACCCACCCTGGGGATATTTAGCAGCATAAACATGATCCCCTGTCAGCTTCTCTTCTCCAGGCCAAACAGACCCAGTTCTCTCAGTCTTGCCTCTTCAGAAAGAAGCTCCAGAGCCCTCATCATCTCTGTGTCTCTCCACTGGACTCTGTCCAGCAATTCCTTCTCCTTTGTAAGCTGGGGAGCCCAGAGCTGGACACACAACTCCAGATGCGGCCTCACCAGGGTAGATCAGAGAGGGAAGATAACCCGCCTCGACCTGCTGGTCACGCTCTTCCTAATGCTCCCCAGGAGACCCTTGGCCACAAGGGCACATTGCTGCCTCATGGTCAACCTGTTGTCCACCAACTTGGGAGAAGACTCGTCGGCTTCTCTTTCTGCTCAGGGCCTGTAGGAAACGCCCACAACACGTCAGCCCACATTAGTCTGGCCCTTCATTTTTACCCATAAGCTCTGGACTCATTTTTCATCCCCTCAGGCAGAGTTTGATACATTCGAGTTGCTCTCTCACATAAAGCGCAACTCCCCCACCGCCCTTGCTGGCCTGTCTTTCTAAAAAAGTACAGACCCTCTGTGACAGCGTTCCAGTTTTGTGAGCTGTGCCACCGTGTCTCTGGAATGGCAAAGAGATCATGGCTGTGTGACCATACACGGATCTCTCGTTGTCCCTGTTTGTTCCCCGTGCTGTGTGCGCTGGTGCACAGACATTTCAGAGAAGGAATTGAGTGTGCAGGTTTCCCGTGAGGTCTGCAGAAGGATCCACCACAGCCATACACACCCTGGAGCTGGTTGGCCTTCTGGTCCTCGTCTTGGGAGGCAGCTCAGCAACATTTGTCACTTCTCTGCTTGGCCTGGCTTATGTTCCCCAGTTTGGATGTGTTGGCATGAGTTTTGCCACTTTGGACACTGTCCCCAAGCCCTTCAGTTGGAAGCCCACCTCACCAAGTTGGTCAGCCTGCTGCCAAACATTCCCTCACCTCTTCTAGACAGGTAGATCCCATCCCTCCCTAGCTGCTTATAGTCATCAATGTCCCATTGTCATAGCAGCCAAAACCCTTAGGAGGCCACCAGCCACAAAGCATGGAGCTGATGTGCATTATACATCTATTTCTGGCTGCGCCCTTTCCTTTAACTGGTAGAAGGGAGGAAAAGATGACCTGGGCATCAGATTTATTCACTTGTACCCCCAAGGCTTTCTAGTCTTCCTTGACAGTACCCAGGCTGGGACTTGCGGTGCCATTGGTGCCCACGTGGAAGAGCAGCTGTGCTGTACAGGGGCAGAGCGAGACCAGAGCCTGCAAAGGGATGGCCATGGACAGGGACGTGAACTTCAGCTACGGCAGGAACCAACTGGAGAACAACATTTCTGAGGGGTGAGGATGGCTGCCGGGCATGACGGGATGGTTGGGAAGAACCGCTCAAGGCTGCATGGAAGTAGAACTGGTTGGGATTCAAAATTCGGTGGAGGGGGTAGAGTAGTACCTCCCTAACCACCACTGAGGGGGTGTCATCCCCATCCCTGCTGCGCAGCCAACCCCAGAGTGCCCATGCAACCCAGGTGTGATGTCACGGCCCGTGTTCCACCCACAGCGCTGGTGCCCGGCAACGAGCACAACAAAGAGAATCCCAGCAGCACTGAGCAAAGCCCATCCTGTCTTCCCTTTTTGCTTTCTTACCACTTGCCCTGTTCCCAGTCCAGCCCTTGTATCCCATTCCCCGTGCCTTGGCTGCAAAATCCAACCTTCTCACCTGCTCCCACCAACTCAGTCCCGTCTTTCCCTTCCCACTTTTTTTTGGTTATGAAGGTCCTGAAGAAGAGGAAAACCGCGCTGCTGGAGGTACGGCCCCCGCTGCCTGGGGGGATGGCGTGGCATGGGACCCCACTCTGGGGAGCTCAGGGGCCAGGAGCTCAGCTTATCTTCTCCACCCAGCCCTGCAAGGCCACGGGCTGGGAGAAGCCCTTCTGGGCTGCTCGTCCCCTGCTGAAATCGAGCATCCCTGCCTGTGGGACACGTCCCCATGGGAGCCCAGGGCACCCCGGGCTCGTGTCAGAGGGATGCTCAGCGGGAGCAGCTGGTGCTGCCCGGAGCCTGAGCCCGTGCCTCCTCTGCCCCTTTCCAGGCTGGAGCCAGGGCAGCCCAGCCCTGCCCGGGGAGCAGCGCAGAGGCAAAAAACCCACCTGTGCAAGGTAAGGGGCTTCTGGGTCCCCAGGCAGGTGTGGGGCTGGGCTCTGTGCTTGGGGCACCCCGCAGGCCAGGGACATGGCTGCTCAGCCCTGCCCTCTCTGCTCCCGCACATCTGCAAGACCGCGTCACTCCCAAATCTGCTGAAGGGCACAAAGCGCAGAATCCCCTGGCTGCAGGTGCTGGCCCGTGGGTGCTGGTGGCCCAGGAGCTGCCCAAACTCCAGGCAGCTCCTGCTGGGGACATACCATGGGGTCCTGTCACACCACAGCTCTCCCTGGGCAGTGAGAGGGATCAGGGGTGCTGAGAGCCCCGTTCCACAGATGCGCTGGGCTGGGCAGGGCAGGACCAATGCACTTTTCTGCTTGTATTTTGGCTTAGGATACACCACCTCTTGCTGGGGAGCTGCATGTCCGGCTGCTGGGATCAAGGAAGGAGAGATGGAGGAGAAGACAGACGTAGATGTGATGGTGGAAGAACAGATGGAGGTTGATGTGATGGTGGAGGAAGAGATGATGGATGTGGACGAAGGGACAGAGGAAAAAATGGAGGTAGATGCAGAGATCGAGGAGGCAATGGAGGTGGATGGATAGCTGAAGATCAAAGATGGACGTACCAGCAGCCGGATAGGAACATGCTCCCCAGACACTGCCTGCAGCCGCTGCAATAATATTGGTGGGTGGGTTATACATTAGACAGGAGTTTTAGGGTTTTTTTCTACTTATCTGTAGTTGTTTTTTCTGTACATAGTTTTGTTTCTTTGTGTGTTGGTTTGTTTTGGAAAATATATTGATTTATGTTTTTTCAGACCTGTGCTCTCTGTCATTTTCCTGTATCTGCAGAGCTGTGGTTTCTGCTCACTCTGGGTTCCTGGGGCTGGAGGTGGCTGGGGATGCTGGCACAGCCACCCTGGGGACAGGGGGGTCCCTGTGCACAGAGGGGTCCCACTTGCAGAGACATGGCACTGGGCACCAGTGGGGTTGGTTCATGAGTTGCTGGAGAGCGGTGTCCCCACCAGCAAAGCTGTCACCAGCAACGAGTGAGCCGTGAGAGCCTTGGGAACGGCTTGTGCCAGGATCAGGGAGAAGGTTTTGCAGCTGTAGGTGCTGCTCTTTAAGGCTCTGAACCTACACATGCGCAGGGCTCTGGAGCTGTTCCCCACCAGGCTGGTGTCAGGACCGCGGTTGCTCCCAGCTTGCAGAAGCGTCCGGGCTGGAGCCAGTGGGAGCTGTTCCTCTCCTCTGGACGCAGGCAAGGGCATTCAAGTCCTTCTCAAATGGTGGGGCCCAGCCCGACACACAGTGCTCCAGGTGAGGCTGCAGCAAGCCTGGACCCAGTGGGACAATCCCTTCTCTTGGCTGGCTGGTCAAGCTGTGTTTGACGTCCCCAAGACGCCGTTTGCCCTCTCCGAGCCCGGGCACGCTGCTGGCTCCTGAGCCGCTGCCCCCCAGCACCCCAGATCCCTTTCTGCAGGGCTGCTCTCCAGCTGCTCCTCTCCCCGTTTAGACTTGTGCAGCTGTTACCCCCTTCCAGGGGCAGACACAGCATTTGGGTTTGTTACACATCAACCCATTCGTCATCGCCCAATGCTCCAGTCTGTCCAGATGCCTCTGCAGGGCCTCTCGTCTCCTGAGAAACTCAACAGGGAATCACAGACTGCTTGGGGTTAGGAAGGACCTCTGGAGATCACCTAGTCCAGCCCACCTGCTAGACCGGGTTCACCAGAGCAGGTGGCACAGAATGGCCTCTACGTGTTTTCTGAGTGTTTCCAGAGGCGGAGACTCTCCATCCTAGAGAAGGCAGCCTGTTCCAGGGCTCTGGCACCCTCACAGGAGAGAAGTTTCTCCTCCTGTTGAGACAGAACCTCCTGTGTGTCATTCTGTGCCCGTTGCCCCTCACCCTGTCATTGGGCACCACTGAAAAGGGTCAGGACCATCCTCTTCACACCCACCCTGGGGATATTTAGCAGCATAAACACGATCCCCTGTCAGCTTCTCTTCTCCAGGCCAAACAGACCCAGTTCTCTCAGTCTTGTCTCTTCAGAAAGAAGCTCCAGAGTCCTCATCATCTCTGTGTCTCTCCACTGGACTCTCTCCAGCAATTCCTTCTCCTTTGTAAAGTGCTGTCGAGGGTTTAGATTGCGGGGGAGAATAAAACGTTGGCAGATGTATTGTTAATCTCCTCTTCTGCCTCCGCTTCCCCCTTTTGCCCCTCCCTCTCCCCCTTCCCTCTCAGGACAGGTGATCAGGAGGGAAAGAAGGACCGATAGAAGAGAGTTGGTAAAAATTAAAGATGTTTTACTAATGCTACTGATAAGAATAGAGAAAATAATACAAAATATACAAAACCAATCTTGGAAATCCCCGCAATTACAGAGCCGGCACCCAAAGTCCTGGATTGGACTCTGCAGCCAACCGGAGCTGGATTCAGTCTCTCACTAGGCCTCAGTTCGCAGGGATGACTCGCAAGGTCCTCTCCTAATGTCGGCCATAAGTAGAAGGGAAAAAGCAAAGGCAAAAAGGGAAAAAGGGGCGAGATCCTCATGATCTTCCACTTTTATATGAATTATCCAGGTGAATGGAATGTTATACTCAGTTGGTCAGTTTCTTGGTCACCTGTTTCTTGTTGCCCCTCTCACGAGATGTCCATCCATGCTTATCAATGACCTCGCATTGCATTGCTATGTTCACCAAAACATGTATCTGGTTTTCCAGGAAAATGCAGCTGATATGAAGCTTGAGCTGAGAGGCAAATTCACTAAAAGAGGATCTTGTTTTTTAACAAAACCAGGACATTCTACACCTTATAATATGCCATTCACCGAATATTTAAACCTTATCAATAAAATCTATCAATACAATCTAATTAATCACTACTATATACATATATATACATATATATGTATATACACATATGTACATATATATTCAGGAGTAATTAATCTTAATCAGTGGACCATCCTTTGAAAAGTTCATTAAGTTCATTTTGTCACAGCAGCCTTCCAGGGCAGGAAAAATGGTACAAGTGCATCTCATGACCACTGTTTGTGGGTTAAAGACATCACCTTCGAAGAAGTTGTCAGGCACCACTCCAAGAAGCTAGCTTTGGTTTCATCATCACTGTCTTGATCTGGAAGACACTTATGAAACACTGTCAGGTCCTTGGGAAAAACAATCCCAGTAATGGGCTTGCCTTTGCCTGAGGCAGGAGTAACCCAGAGCACCTTTCCTAACATGTTTTTCATGTGTACTACAGGGACTTTATCTCCTTCCACAGGATGAAGAATCTCTGATTGGGCAGGCCCGGCTCGGTTGGTTGATCCCCTGGTGTTGGTCAACCACGTGGCTTTTGCTAAATGTGAATCCCAGTTTTTAAAGTTTCCACCACCAAGTGCCTTTAGTGTAGTTTTTAGCAAACCATTGTACCTTTCAGATTTCCCAGAGGCTTGTGCATGTTATGGAATATGATATACCCACTCAATACCATGTTCTTTGGCCCAATTGTCTATAAGACTGTTTTTGAAATGAGTACCATTGTCGGATTCAATTCTTTCTGGCGTACCGTATCATCAAAGGACTTGCTTTTCAAGGCCCAAGATAGTATTTCGGGCTGTAGCATGAGGTACAGCATATGTTTCCAACCATCCAGTGGTTGCTTCCACCATTGTAAGCACATAACGCTTACCTTGACGTGTTTGTGGAAGTGTAATATAATCAATCTGCCAAGCTTCTCCATACTTATACTTTAACCATCGCCCCCCATACCATACAGGATTTGACCGTTCATCTTGTTTGATTTTGGCGCAAGTTTCACATTCAGGAATAACGTGTGAAATAGTGTCCATAGTTAAATCCACCCCTCCATCGCGAGCCCATTTATATGTTGCATCTCTACCTTGATGCCCTGAAGCATCATGGGCCCACCGGGCTAGGAAAAGTTCACCTTTATGTTGCCAGTTCAAGTCCACCTCAGCTACTTTAATCTTAGCAGCTTGATCCGCTTGTTGGTTGTTTAGATGTTCCTCGGTGGCTCGACTTTTAGGCACATGAGCATCTACATGCTGAACTTTCACAGGCAGGCTCTCTAGCCGAGCAGTAATGTCTTGCCACAGTGTGGCATCCCAAATGGGTTTACCTCTGCGCTGCCAGTTGCTTTTCTTCCACTGCTGTAGCCACCCCCACAAGGCATTTGCTACCATCCATGAGTCAGTATAGAGATAAAGTATTGGCCACTTCTCTCGTTCAGCAATGTCCAAAGCCAGCTGGATGGCTTTCACTTCTGCAAACTGACTAGATTCACCTTGTCCTTCAGTGGCTTCTGTAACTTGTTGTGTGGGACTCCACATAGCAGCTTTCCACCTTCGATGTTTTCCTACAAGACGACAGGATCCATCTGTGAACAGTGCATACTGCTTATCAGTCTCTGAAAGAGTATTATACAGTGGTGCTTCTTCAGCACGTTTTACTTTCTCCTCATCTGGAGACATCCCAAAGTCTTTGCTTTCTGGCCAGTCTGTAATCACCTCTAAGATCCCTGGACGGTTGGGACTTCCATTTCAAGCTCGTTGCGTGATCAAAGCAATCCATTTACTCCACGTAACTTCGGTTGCATGATGTGGAGAGGGAACCGTCCCTTTGAACATCCAGCTCAGCACCGGCAGTCGAGGTGCCAGGAGGAGCTGTGCTTCAGTACCGATCACTTTTGAAGCAGCTCGAACTCCTTCATATGCTGCTAGTACCTCTTTTTCAGATGGAGTATAGTTGGCCTCAGATCCTTTGTATCCTCGACTCCAAAAACCTAAGGGTCGACCTCGGGTTTCTCCTGGTGCTTTCTGCCAGAGGCTCCAGGTAAGTCCATTATCTCCGGCTGCAGTGTAGAGCACATTTTTAACATCTAGTGCAGTCCGAACTGGTCCAAAGGCCACTGCATGAGTTATCTCACGCTTAATTTGTTCAAAGGCTTGTCGTTGTTCAGGGCCCCACTCAAATTGGTTCTTTTTACGAGTCACTCGATAGAGAGGGCTCACAATCTGGCTGTAGTCAGGAATATGCATTCTCCAAAAACCTACAACGCCCAAGAAAGTCTGTGTCTCCTTTTTATTAGTAGGTGGAGACATTGCAGCAATTTTGTTGATCACATCCATTGGGATCTGACGACGGCCATCTTGCCATTTTATTCCTAAAAACTGGATCTCTCGTGCAGGTCCCTTGACCTTGCTTCGTTTTATGGCAAAACCAGCATCCAAAAGAATCTGAATTATTCTCTAACCTTTCTCGAAGACTTCTTTCGCTGTGTCGCCCCATACGATGATGTCATCAATATACTGCAAGTGTTCTGGAGCTTTACCTTGCTCCAGCGTGGTCTGGATCAGTCCATGGCAGATGGTAGGACTGTGTTTCCACCCCTGGGGCAAGCGATTCCACGTGTCCTGGACGCCTCTCCAGGTGAAAACAAACTGCGGCCTGCACTCTGCTGCTACAGGAATAGAGAAAAATGCATTAGCAATGTCCATTGTAGCATGCCACTTAGCTGCCTTTGACTCCAGTTCAAATTGCAGTTCTAGCATGTCAGGCACAGTAGCACTCAGTGGTGGCATAACTTCATTCAGGCCACGATAGCCCACAGTTAGTCTCCACTCGTCACTAGACTTAGGCACTGGCCAGACTGGGCTGTTAAAAGGTGAGCGAGTCTTACTTCTGGATCAACTGATCAAGTTCTGGATAGGAATCAAGGAGTCTCGATTGGTGCAATATTGCCGGCGATGCACTGTCGTGGTAGCAGTTGGCACCTGCTGATCGTCAACCATCAGCAGTCCTACAACAGAAGGATCATCTGAAAGACCAGGCAAATCAGACAGCTCTTCAATTTTCTCAGTGTCCACAGCTGTTGTCCCAAATGCCCACCTATACCCTTTTGGGTCCTTAAAATACCCTCTCTTGAGGTAGTCTATGCCAAGGATGCATGGAGCATCTGGGCCAGTCACAATGGGATGCTTTTGCCATTTTTTTCCAGTTAGGCTCATTTCAGCCTCTACAACAGTCAGTTCCTGGGATCCCCCAGTCACTCCAACAATATTGATGGATTGCGTTCCTTTATAATTAGAAGGAATTATTGTGCACTGAGCACCAGTGTCCACTAAAGCTTTGTACTCCTGGGGGTGTGTTGTACCAGGTCATCGTATTTGTACAGTCCAATAAACTCTGTTATCCCTTTCCTCCACCTGGTTGGAGGCAGGGCACCTCTAATTTCTGTTTTGCACAGTCTCTGGGTGTGAATTAGAGGTTCCTTCAAGAGCATCAGAATCTCTCCTGCTCCTTTTGTAAACTGGAGCAGCCACCTTCCTAGGAGTTTTTCCTTTGATTTCACGTACTCGTTCTTTGAGTTCTGAGATAGGTCTTCCATGCCACTTATTCATGTTTTCTCCCTGCTCACGTAGGAAGAACCACAGTGAACCTCTTTTTGTGGGCTGCCTCTGTCCTCTCTCTCGAGATTGGAAACGCCTTTTCCTAACAGCTGAAACATAGGTTTGTGCAGGTCGTGAATGGTATTTGTCTTCTCTGAGTTCTTTGATCTCTTGCAATAGCTTTTCAAACCGGTCATCAGATTTTTCACACAGTTTCTCCACAGCAGAGACACAAGACCGTAGAGAACCAGCAAGGCTGTCCTCAAAGTCATGGAGTTGCTCAATCACTTCAGTAATATCTTGTCCACCTCTAGATGACCAGAGCATTCCTGCCAATGACTTAGCATATGCAGGTGATGCACTTTGTACAAATCTGCGCCACAGAGGTTGTGAACAATTGATTCTATCTGGGTCTGTTCTTTCTTGGCTGTTTGGTCCAAAATAGATGATCTCTCGCACAGCTAATTCTCTCAGGAACTGAATACCTTTCTCCATAGTATTCCATTTCCCTAACTTGGATATACAGTCTTCCTTGTAGGGAAATCTTACTTTCATAGCTGCCAGGAGTCGAGTCCAGAGAGTAGTGGCATTAGACTCTCTTGAAATTGCCCTATCAATGGTGGAATCTCTTGACAAAGATCCCAGCTGTCTGGCTTCACCACCCTCCAGTTCAATTGTATCTGCCCCATTGTCCCAGCATCGGAGCAGCCAGGTTAAAATATTCTCGCCTTCACAACGACTAAAGTCTTTTCGCAGATCTCTCAGCTCACCTGGAGAAAAGGACCGAGTGGTGGTCACTTCATCTCCTCCCTGTCCTGATGGTGCCCCTTTTGTTGATGTTGGCCCTGTGCCATCATCTGCTGCACGGGTAGTCTTTCTAGTGACTTTCTTACAACCAGCAACTGATGCTGATATGGGTTTACCATCATTTGATTCATTTCCAGAGTCTGAATGACTGTCACAGTGATCGCTATGGTTACAGCGGCAACAGTGCCCAGTGTGTGAAGAAGGGGGGGCTGCCTTTAAGGCTGCAGAATTATTGTTATCACTAGTGACCTTGGCAGAAGAACTCTACGGAGGAGCTGTACCTTCAGCCTGCAAAGGCGTTGGGGGGGCAGCTTTCGCTGTTTTGCTCTTCCTCGAGCGGCCAGGAGTGCTTTTTGCTAAAGCTTCCGAAGACGCACCGCAAATCTCAGGACTAAAATGGGACGCAAACCTCCTGTTGAACGCCATTTCTCTTAACAGAAGCACAAACTGACACACATTCAGCAAACCAGATAACACCATCACAGTTCTATCAAAACTCCAAGGATATTCAAAGCTCTCTAAAACATTTGCGAACTGTCCTAGCGAAAAAACGAAAGTATTGTTAGTTAGCCTTTCTAAAGATTCGCTTGACCAATTAGCAAACACAGAGTCGTACTGCTCTTTAATCTCTCCTGGAGGATTTTCAAGGTAAAGCAGAAGCGAGTAGAAATTCATTAGTGGCTGCAGTATAATGAAATAAACCAGTGACAAACCACACAGTATCATCATGAGCATTGTCCAGTTCCTTGTTGTTATATAATGAATACTTCGATTTAAAAAGAAAGCCCAACACAGATATGGAATCAGTGAGCACAATGTAGAAAATAACTGATACAACTTATGCCATAACATCATTAAATCAATGTAGTTCACTTTGCTTGAATACAACCAAATAATATCCGAAGCAAACAGACGCGCGAGTATCACAACTCTATGAGTTGGCACCGTGCCAAGAAAATTGAAAGCTACATCAGAGCAGTACAAAAGCCAAAAATCTCCAGATTTACCCCTTTCTCTTGCCCCACGTTGGGCGCCAATTATCTGTCGAGGGTTAAGATTGTGGGGTGACAATAAAACCCTGGCAGATGTATTCTTAACCCCCTCTTCCCCCCCACTTCCCCCTTTTTGCCCCTCCCTCTCCCCCCTTCCACTCAGGACAGGCGATCGGGAGGGAAAAAGAAGGACAGAGAGAAGAGAGTTGGAAAAAATTGAAGATGTTTTACTAATGCTACTAATAAGAATAGAGAAAATAATACAAAATATACAAAACCAATCTTGAAAGTCTCAGCAACTGCAGAGCCGGCACCCAAAGTCCTGGATTAGACTCCACAGCCAACCAGAGCTGGGTTCAGTCTCTCACTAGGCCTCAGTTCACAGGGACGACTAGCAAGGTCCTCTCCTAATGTCGGCCATAGGGAAAAAAGGAAAAAAGGGACGAGATCCTCGTGATCTCCCATTTTATATGAAGTATTCACGTGAATGGAATGTTATACACAGTTGGTCAGCTGTTTCTCATCGCCCCTCTCGCGAGATGTCCATCCATGCTTATCAATATGTTTGCATTCCATTGCTAGGTTTACCAAAACATGTGTCTGGTTCTCCAGGAAAATGCAGTTAATATGAAGGCTTTAGCTGACAGGAAAAATTCACTGAAAGAGAAACTTGTTTTTAACAAAACCAGGACATTGGATCCACACCCCATCACTCCAGGAGGTTCATGGATCCACCAGGTTCATGAGTGATTCCTGAGGACCATCCAAGTGTGGGCAGTGTAAGAGAGGAGCAGAGCAGGGTCAGCTCATGGGCCATGACTGAGCACAGCCACCCCAGCAGCAGCCGTTCCCCATCTCCCAGGCACAGCCATGCCCACAGCATGCAAATGGCACTGCCATACATCATTAGCCCAAGAGAGGCCTTTCCTCCTTCCATATTCCCAGGAAAATCTCCCTCCTGTTCCTCCTCCACCTGCAGACATCAACTGCTTTCCATTGCTGGGCTCAGACATGGCTGGAAGGGTTCACTGAAGCCATCAGCCATCTCATTGCTTCTCCCTGGCATGCCCTGACCTCTCCCACACCTACAATGGCCAATCACGGCTGCTCAGGCCTCCCGCTCTTCAGAAGAGGCCTCGAGCTTCTTGGTTCTTGATGGTGCTTATTATAAACTTCCTCGCCCTCTCCAGAGTTCACGGTGAACTTTCTTGTCCATAACAGCCCTTTATGACCATGTCTTAGTAAACGGTTGTGTTTGTATGATCATTTGTGCAGAAAGGGCAGTCACAGGACAGCACCCAATATGTCAAAACTGATGCACAGTGAAATGCCGTAAAGCCCTGATGAGTTCCCCTTGTGTCGGTGTCTCTCCTGGAAGGAGTCTGTCCCGAGAAGGGGATGCAGCTCCTGCCACTCTCTGCAGAGGCACATGAGCAGTGTCCATCACCTGGGGACACAAAGGGTGACGTTTGCCAGACCACCCTTCATCTGAACCACTTAGATGTGTGCTTGTGGATGAGGTATGGAGCCTTATAGTGCCAATACCTCTTTAACTGTCATTGCCAGAGGGGCGACCACACATGCAGAGTACTATTTTACACGTATTTAAATATAAGCGTGTTAAACTTTTATTTTTCTTTTTAAAACCGTCATTCCCAGACAAATTACGCAAACACTTGAAGGATTACTCATGTCTTTTAACATGATTATCCTCAGAAGGCCACCAGCTTTGCTTCTCAGGAAATGGGATCCAGAGTCCAAGGGCAGGATGGTTTGGGCTCTGTGCTGGGATCTGGAAACTGAAACGTGCTCCCATCTCCCAGCCCCCTGCCCTCCTGAGTGAGGGTGTGAGACATTCTGCCAGCGAGGGCTGAACTCACAGCCATGACCAGTATCTTATGTCCAACTGCAGCCAACGGTGTCCTGCCAGCTCGGGATTGGAGCTTCCATTGCTGGACGTGTTTAAGAGACATGGAGATGTGGCACTTAGGGATATGGTTTATTGTTGGAGTTCTTATGTCGAGGTCTTATGTTTGAGTTCCATGTTCTTATGTGTCTTTTCCCAACTAAATGATTCTATAATGCTGTCATTCTATGATTGGAGTTTAAATATTTCAGTTCTCACTAACTGTAGCTTCTGTCCAGGCTGGCTCTTGTGTGGCACAACTGTCCTGGCTCTCCAGGCAGATTGGGCACTGGTGTGGTGCCTGCACTGGAAGTTTTTCCCTTCCTTGGGTAAAAGACTTGGGTCACAGATGTTTGAAGCAGTCCTGTCAAATACTGAGCAGGCTGAGCTTTGAAGCCAAGGGATGACAGTGACCTTTTCAAGGATGTTTTTGATAGTGGTACTATCACTAATAACAGCAACAGAAAATTCCCTATTCTTGGTTATGTTGATGAATTAAAGCTCTTTAATTTCCCTCCCAGCAGTCATTCTCACTTCTCACTTCTCAAAATACATCTTGCATCTCAGTAGTTGGCCTCTTCTACGAAGTTCTTGGAACAGTGCTTTCTCCCACTTCCACCTTTTTCTTATTGAAAGAATACACTTCTTAGTCAGAACTTTTTCCCAAATCGTCCCTCTTCCATACATTTTCTCCTTTCTTTTTCTGGTGTGAGGGGCAGGTGGCATAGGAGAGTTGTTTCCTTTGTAGCCAATGAAAGCCAAGGAACAGATCCCAGCTAAGTGAAAAGGCACAAAGGAAGCCAGAATCTTTATGTGGTGTGCACTGACAATACATTGTTCCCTACATTTCTAATCTCTGAAGAACTGTGCAGCAGATATTGGATTTATAAGTCCCCTTCATCTGCCCTGTTTGGCACCATGTGAAATGGAACTAGCCCAGTCAAGAAGTTGGCTTGGATTCTCTTCACAGCCTGGAGCACCACATGGGTCAGGAGATGAACCAGGATGCTCAGTGAGGACTAAAACTTCTCAGTTGTTAAAGTTCAGGTGTTCCCTGGAATCTCAGCAGACAAGGCATGCCAATTGCTCGGTGCAAGGAGCTGGTCAAGAGCCTCGTCTCTATTTCTATAATGATGGATTTGCTGCCTGGCTGATGAGCAGACTCTGTACATGGATGCTGACACTGGGGCACTTGTAAATCAGCCCTGCACCTCAGGTGAATTATTCCTGTGGTCAGGGAGAACCTCAGAGCTCTCCCTAACTTGAAAATCACAGAATCACAGAATTAACTGGGTTGGAAAAGACCTCAGAGATCATCCAGTCCAACCCTTGGTCCAACTCCAGTCTGTTTACTAGATCATGGCACTAAGTGCCATGGCCAATCTCGGTTTAAAAACGCCCAGGGATGGTGAGTCCAGCACCTCCCTGGGCAGCCATTCCAATGTCTGACCACTCTCTCTGGAAAGATGCCTAAATTTCCCCAGGCAGAGTTGAAGCCCATGCCCCCTTGTCCTATTGCTGATGCCTGGGAGAAGAGACCAATCCCCACCTGGCTAGAACTGCCCTTCAGATAGTTCTAGGGAGTGCTGAGCTCACCTCTAAGCCTCCTCTTTCCAGACTAAACAAGCCCAGCTCCCTCAGCCCCTCCTCATAGGGCTTGTGCTCAAGTCCTTTCCCCAGTCTTGTTGCTCTTCTCTGGACCCGCTCCAGCACTTCAATCTCTTTCCTGAACTGAGGGGCCCAGAACTGAACACAATACTCCAGGTGTGGCCTCCCCAGTGCAGAGCACACGGGAAGGATCACTGCCCTTGTCCTGCTGACCACGCTTGTTTGATACAGACTCTCCTCACTCTCCATGAGCTTTCCAAGATGGTGGAAGGTGGCCTCACTGGGACATGGTCCTGCTGTCCCAGCTCCTGGGATGCTGCCCCTCCTGTCCCATAGACTGGAAAGGATTGTGTTAGTTCCAATGACCCCTGACTTGATCCCCATCCACTGCTGGTTGTTCTCCAGATTCTCGTCTCATGTCAGAGAGGCCTGGGACACATTGCTGGTGAAGACAGAGGACAAGAGGACATGGAAATTCTCACCTCTTTCTCTTATTAAAGTCATCAGTCACCGCACAGTATTTTTGTTTCTCCTTTAACTGTTCCTGCAGTAGTAACAGCTCATTATGGGCCCTTGAGTTTCCATACAGGTCTAGACTGAGTTCTGATCTGGACTGTTGCTGTGCTTGGAGGCTGCTGTCCTTGCAGACCAGATGAACTCACTCCTGCCACCCTGCCTGGCAGTTCATTCCATCCGTATCACAGCTCTGTCTGCAGCACTGACAGCTCCAGCTCCCCCAGTCTGGTCCCTGGCTGAGGACATGGCCTCACATCTGGGCTGAACCACCCCAGCTGTGGCACCAGCCCAGCTCTGACCCGCCACAAGAAACCTGGTACCAAGTGTCCAAGAGCCCATGTGTGCAAAGGCTTCGAATCAGAGCACAGACATGACATGGCCAAAGACTGATGAATGTCTCTCTAGACCTAGGAGTATAATCCAGAATAAAATGCCTGAACTCATTCAACTGAGGATATTCCTCCCCCAGCCTGGAGAAATAAAATCCTTTACTGTAACATTCCTGGTGTCCTGTCTAATGATGGGACAAGAAAAGATGATTCTCATAGCAATTTAATTTTTAATATGAAGAATACAATGCTGGTGAGAAGTGTCTCTTCAGAGGAGAGAGAATCAACATCACTGATTACTTGAAGTTGTTTGAAAGGATGTGCCCCTGGAGCCCCAGGGACACCTGGAGGAGCCCAGAGGGGACAGAGAAAGGGACATCATGGGCTGCTCCTGTGCTGCTGAGCTGGGCTGGGCTCCTGGGACACAGGGAGCTCAAGGCAGCGGCAGCGCTGCAGAGAGACAGCTCTGCCCAGGAGCAGCTCCTCTGCACACGCAGCAGGGCTGAGGGCTCTGCCTGCAGCACCGAGGGCACAGGAGCCAGGCACAGAGAGGGAAAGGCAATGTGGGGAGTTGGTTGCTGAGGGCTCATTGAGAGACCAGTCTTCAAAGTCCTTAGATGGTAAGTCTCTGCATGTAGGACAATGCAGCTGCATTTCCTGGCAGAATCTCCTAAAGCTGGCACATGACACAGTTTGCAGGATCTGTCAGGTCTCTCTCACAATATTTCTCATGTAGAGGACAAGAACGCACTCCAGAGCAGGGCTTCCCTGATGCACTGTCAGAGGGACAGGGCATGAAGGCAGCTTCTGCTGAGGGTGATTGCACGGGGAGCCCCCAGGGGTGCCCAGGGCTGTCCTGCAGAGCAGGGTCCCTGCACCCCAGGGCTGTGCCGGGGCAGGGACTCTGCCGCCTGGCAGGGTCAACGCTCAGCCTGCCCGGGAGATCCCAGCAACACTGAGGGGAGAAACTGGGGGGGAAAGGAGCGACCCGTGGCAGGGAATGGTCCTTCTGCTGCTTGTGTACAGGTATTTCTTTGAAGATAAGGAGGTTACCTGAGTCTGTCCTTTCAGTTTCCTATTCCAAGACTAAAGTTGGGGGGGAGGCGGGAGGGGCATGTGTGAAATGATAAATGCAAAATGAGCTCTCATGCTTTAAGAAGTCACTGAGACTCCTGAACTGCAACTCTGAGTGATCAGTACATCTGCCAGAAGGCTCATGACATCCCTTCACCACCCCTCTGCCTGTGCACAGCACCTGCATCACTTTGGCTGGACCCGTCAGCCTTAGTCTGACCTGTCCTGTTTTCCAGCCTGCAAACAGGAAGATGCCCCCAGGCAGTGCCCTGTGAACAGGCAGGATCTGTAGGGCCAGGGGGAGGGCACAGAGGGTGGGATGGTCTGTGAGCACTGACAGGGAACAGACATGGACAGGGAAACACCTCCCAGGGGAGAATCTCCAGGCAGCAGGGAAATGATCAGAAATGAGAGGAAACCAAACACGGAATTGTTATGGGAGGGAGAACAGAGAAAAGTCCCTGTGACCCCCTGCAGGTCAGATCCCTCCTGTGAGCAGCCCCCTGGCCTCCTCTCCCACCCAGCAAAGCCTCTGCCCTCAGGGCCGGGGGCTCCAAGGCATGAGGCAGCTCCTGTGCAGCCAGAGCTGCAGTTCCTCTGCAGAGCACAGGGGCTGAGAGCAGCTGCCCGGCACTGTTGGTGTCTGGGAGGTGGCTGCACAGCTGGGGAAGGGGGACGCTGTCTGAGTGCCCGGCTGCCTCTGCCCTGGCCTCTCTCACACCCACCCTCACCGCATTTTCCTTCTTGCTCCCCTGCTCTGGGTCACTGCTGTTGGGATCTTGTTCTTGCTGTCAGGCTCTCTGGGGATGGCAGTTTCAGCTGCAGAGTCACAGCCTGATCTTGTGGGTCCTTTCCTGCAGGTGTGTCCATGGGCACATGTGTCCCAGCTTTGCTCTGACCTGTGGGCTGTGGGCAATGCAGTCTGTGGGGCTGGGCAATGAGCTGAGTCTCCCTCAATCAAATGCCATCATTAGGACTCTAGGCTGTTTCTTTGAGGTTTCCTTCCACGCTGTGAGCTTCCCTCCAGGATGCAAACCTGTCCTACACCATCGTTGTGTACCTGAAAGCCCCATGGAGAAGTGCAGAGATTCTGCAACCAAGAAAATGCTTTTTAGGAAAGGCTGAGACATGTTGTGGTTCCATCTGACACAGCTAAACCCCAGTTCTGGCCCCTGCCCCCCGTTCCCATGCCCCCTGCTGCAGAGCAGGGCTGACTCCTCCGCAGACAGTGGGCACAGGCCCTGCTCCTCATGGCACCTCCAGCCAGCACCACCCAGGGCTCAGACACCGAGCTGGAGGAAGGTCTGGAAAAGGACAAGGGGTGTGGAGCAGGGGAGAGTGTGTGAGAAATGGCTTTGATTTTGCTCAGAGAAGTCACTGATAACTTGTCACTGTCTTTTCCTCCTATGACAGTTTTCCCATGACCATCAGCAGCAAATGTCCAACAGCAGCTCCATCACCCAGTTCCTCCTCCTGCCCTTCACAGACACACGGGAGCTGCAGCTCTTGCACTTCTGGCTCTTCCTGGGCATCTACCTGGCTGCCCTCCTGGGCAACGGCCTCATCATCACCACCGTAGCCTGGGACCAGCACCTGCACACCCCCATGTACTTTTTCCTGCTCAACCTGGCCCTCCTCGACCTGGGCTGCATCTCCACCATTGTCCCCAAAACCATGGCCAATTCCCTCTGGAACACCAAGGCCATCTCCTTTTTGTGATGTGCTGCTCAGCTCTTTTTGTTTGTCTTCTTGATAACAGCAGAGTATTTTATGCTCACAGTCATGTCGTACGGCCGCTACGTTGCCATCTGCAAACTCCTGCACTACGGGACCCTCCTGGGCAGCAGAGCTTGTGTCCACATGGCAGCAGCTGCCTGGGCCACTGGGTTTCTCACTGCTCTGCTGCACATGGCCAGTACATTTTCACTGCCCCTGTGCAAGGGCAATGCCCTGGGCCAGTTCTGTGAAATCCCCCAGATCCTCAGGCTCTCCTGCTCACACTCCTACCTCAGGGAACTTGGGCTTATTGTGTTTAGTCTGTTAATCGGGTTTGGCTGGTTTGTGTTCATTGTGGTGTCCTATGTGTAGATCTTGAGGGCCGTGATGAGGATCCCCTCTGAGCAGGGACGGCACAAAGCCTTTTCCACCTGCCTCCCTCACTTGGCCGTGGTCTCCCTGTTCCTCAGCACTGTCATGTTTGCCCACCTGAAGCCCCCTTCCATCTCTTCCACATCTATGGTCCTGGTGGTGTCAGTTCTGTACTCAGTGGTGCCTCCAGCAGTGAACCCCCTCATCTACAGCATGAGGAACAGTTAACTCAAGGATGCCCTGTGGAAACTCATATCTTAGTGTTTTCTAAAGCAATAAACTGCCCATCTGCTTAGCCGTTTAAATGTAGCTAATTACAGGTCCAGCCTGTCATTCGGATTTTTTCTTGTTCTTAGTTGTTTTCTTATTGTGATAATGTTGTCATCCCCTTTCTAATTCACTGTCAGCTTTTCTTTTATAACTGTTGGCTGTGTAAATGAGGAGCCGTGCTCTCCTTGTCTCTAAACACAATAAAGGGCTCTTTAGTGACTTGTTTTTCACTATATCCTTCCTGCAAGGCCTTTTTAGAGCTGCAGGGACAGTTCCTGTGTTCATGGGAGGAGGGTAAAAGAGTCCATCCTGGCAGCCCTGCCAGGGAGCAGCAGCGCTTGTTCTTCCAGAGCTGTTCTGGTTCCACTCCCACACTCTCCTTCTCATCCCTGGTGTTGGTGCAAGGCCTGAGTGCTCTGGCAGCTTGGTCACCGTCCTGCTGTGTGTCAGTGCTGTGAGCGCAGGCAGGGACAGGCAATGGGCACTGCTGTGACAGAGCGGGCCCCAGAACAGCCTTTCCAGATAGAAAGGTGATCTCCTATGGGCAGGGCCTGAAGGTTTAGGTCTTCTTCCAAACCTTCTCTCAAGAATATACCCAAGAAACTGGCCCACAGATGAAACACCATTGTACAGCTGAACAGCGTGTGTGTGCAGGGCTGGCACACAGCAGTGTCCTCTCACAGCCAGGCTCCTGCCAGAGACCTGCAGGACCAGCAGAGCAGGGGCTGGGCTGTGCCCCTGTGCACTGGACACCCCATAGAAGGAGCCTCAATCACCATGGACTGACCCCTCACAACCACCATTTCCAGCACTGGCTTCTCACCCACAGAGGCTGTTTTCTCTCCATGGATGGACACTCAATGAATAGTTCAGTAATCCACGTTTGCTTTGTACAGATGAGATGTGAGCATGCACATCATGTACGTGAGGTGACATGAACCTGAGTGAGCATAAACACCATCAACTATTCCTTTCCATTCCGTGAAGGCCTGTGAGACAGACGAGGTCCTGAGGTCACTTCATATTGGGAGGAACAACCTATGGGAAATCACCTGCATGCAGTACTGGAATGTGCTTCCTTGAATTGTGATCCCTGTGTCCATTCCTCAGGACGCGGGACATCTCAGATGAGTGCAGAGCAGGTGACACACCACAGGGCTGAGGTGTCTCCCACCCCTTTGGAGCGGCAACAGGAGGCCAGAGGGACACTGTGACTCCTGCCTCTGTGTGTAAAAGGGACAGACTCTGTCTCTGAGCATCCCTGGGTGCATAAGGAGTCCTGAGACCAACTCAGACATGGATGCCTGATGGAACCCTGGCATTTCTGTGTGTGACTCCAGGAACAAACCTCAGTGGCCCAGTGAGATTCATCTCAGCTGCTGGGACAGGCTCATTGCAAGTGCTCCTGTCTGCTCTGTCACCCTTGCCTGTGATTCTGGGTTGTGCTCTCAAAGTAAGACAAAGTGGTAAGAGGGTTTCCGAGGTCTTTGGAAAAGGCAGATATCGAACCCATCTGCATGAAAAGCATGAAGGAGAATTAACAGCTGGTCAACCTGCCACCATACCTGGAATTTTGCAGGGTCACAGACGTGGTGTTCCTTGGTGTCCTAGTAGCCAGATCAGTGATCTCTGGGCTGGAGATTTGGAAGCTGGGTGGGAAGTTGGCTGGACAATCAAGCCAAATGTCATCAGCGGTACAAAGCCCTCCGTGCAGCCAGTTACTAGTAGCATCCCTCAGTGACCAGCACTTGGACCAACACTGTTAAACATCTTTATTCTCCCTCTGTATGATGTGACGAGTGCACTTTCAGCTTCTCTGTGGATGATGCGTAGTTGTGAGGAACCCTTGGACAACCTCACCTGGTTAACCCTGCCTGGAGCAGGACAGTGAGACAAGTGAGACAAGGGCTCTCTTCAACCCTGAAGTTATTCTGCGATTCAATGAATCTTTCCCTTGGAGAGGATTTTGAAGGCAGAATAGGCAGAGGAAGAATAGAAAGAATAAAAGACAGAAAAGGAGTTCGAAATGTTGTCAACAAAAATACAGCAGTTCCTCTGAAGAGTGTTTTTCAACTCAAATCTCTAGTAGGGAATAAAATTGATGAATTTGATAAAATAAGTGTACTTTTATCTGACTGGGTCCTAGGCCATAAAAAAGGTGATGGATAGTTATGGTATTATGAGTTCAGTTGTGTCTCAGACACTCATAATCCAGTCAGAATCCTGTGGCTGTGAAGGGGACAGTGAGGCCAGTTCTGTGTCTGGAGGTGACAGCCCAGCAGCAGGGACATGGCTGGGAAAGAACCTCTGCCTAAGTATGACAGATCCTACCCAGGAAGAGATCTTGGAGACAGGTTGTCACATCCATCCCACCTGAGAACATGATGGGACAGCAGCAGGGTCATGGTTGTGTGTATCAGAGAAGCTGAAAGGCCAGCAGCACTCATGAGATTTAGGAGATCACAGTGAGGTTACTTCTCTCTGGTCAAGTGCAAGATGACTAGAAGAATAACAGGTTGGGATCTCTGCTTGATGGGCAGTTTCTGAGGTGGTAAAGCTTCCAAAGGAGTGGGAAAAAGCAGCAGAGAAAAAAAAACAAAGCCACCAAGTGCAGATGTGGAAGTAGAGACTGGTTATCAGGAGGAAGAAATGTCACTGGAAGGGCAGTGCTGTAGGGCAAGAGCTCACTCAGAAGGAGTTGGATCAGCCCATGGTTTGTGTGCCAAAGAGCAGCCAGTGAGGATGCAGACACATCAGTGAAGGTGCAGAAATGCTGGGGTGAGAGCAGGTGGGGAAGCGAGATGGTTGTCTGCAGCCTGCAGGGAAAGAGGGGCAGGGGTAGGACCATGTAGAACAGCCTGTGATGGAGATGGCAAAGGGCGCTGTAAGGCTGGAAGGGACCCACAAAACCCAGGTCTCTGTCCCCTTGGCCATGGCAGTTGTCTCTGTGAAAAAAGTCTAAGAGAAGACATGTTGTCCTCATGGCACTGGGGCCTTGTTGCCTCCTTGCAGCCCCATGGGGAAGCTGGAAGTTGTACCAGTGTTGTCCTTCCCTTGGCCTTGCACACCCACATCCCACGGTCCCAGGAAGAGCTCTGAGTCATGTGTTTACATCTCATCTGTGCATGGACTTTTGACCTAGTGTTTCATAGAATCATAGAATGTCCTGAGTTGGAAGGACCCACAAGGGTCATCAAATCCAACTGCTGTCCCTGCACAGGACACCACACAGGTCACCCCGTGTGTCTGAGGACGTTGTCCAGTCTCTTCTTGAACACTGTCAGGTTGGGGCCATGACACCTCCCTGGGGAGCCTGTTCAGTGTCCAGCACCTCTGGGTGAAGAACCTTTTCCTCATGTCCAACCTGACCCTCCCCTGGCACATCTTCCTGTCATTGAGTGAAGCAGGAATTTCAAGGATGGTTGAGGAGGTGTCTTTAAGATTTCACAAGTCTATGTTCTATAAAGACAGAGGTTCAACTTGTGAAGCACACAAGGCTAAACCTAAATTAGTGTGATTTGTGTTTTCTAAACTCTGGGTACAGTCACTTAAGCGTATTTACAAATCTCCTTCTTGCCAATCTTCCCTTATCTTCCCACACCTACAATTAGTGTCATGCTCAGTACAAAGCTGGAGCTGACATTTCTGGCTGGTTAATTCAGATTTGCCAGGTACTTTGGTTAGTTTAGTTTGGAAGTTCCGTTCTGTTGGGAGATTTGAGTGAGTTTTTGGCTGTTCTGCCATTTTGCAGTTGGCCCTTGGGCCTTTTTGCTCTGTCTTGCTGGGATTGGTTGTTTGGGACCAAGGTGCTCCTTTCTCCAGGACTGGCTGTTCCATGTGACTGGAGTTACGTGACAGATTGCACTGAGTATATTTTTTTTAAATTTAATTTATTTTGATTTTTTATATTTAATTTTAATTTTTAAATTTCATTTCATTTAATTATATACATAGTAGTAGTATATTATACTATTTTTATTGTCTTATTAAAATGCTATTTCTGAACCCACGGGTTTCTCCATTCCCTTCGGTTATCTTCCATATCGCACTTAATATATTGGGGGAGTACGTGAGCAGCTATTGTGGTCTTAGTTGCTGGCTGGGGTAGAACATTGAGAGGGAAAGATAGTAGTGGCTCAAGAACTCTTGAAAATCACTTTCCAAGATGACGGCACTTTTAAACCATTGAAACTGCAGTTCTGGAGGTCCAGAGTGGAGCTCAGGATCAAGAAATGTCATTCTGAGCGCAGTGCTGTGGTCATTCAGAGGGACTCTGGATCAGCCATGGCTTTGTGTTTCCAGGAACAGCTGGTGAGGATGGAGAGACAGCAGCACAGGTGGGGACACACTGGGGTGAGAACAAGGTGGGGAAGCGCATGGGGTGTCTGCAGCCTGTGGGGAAACAGCCACAGTTCTGGGATAGTGCAGGATGGATTGTGGTGGACACGGCCAAGGGCGCTGGCAAGGCTGGATGTCCCTGCAAGAGCCAAGGTCTTTGTCCCCTTGGCTATGGCTGATGTTCCTGCCAGCGAGGCCTAAGAGGAGACACATGGTTGTCATGGCCATGGCACCCATTGCCTCCTTGCACCCCCAGGGAGTGTCACACCATTGTCCTGCACTGGGCATCGCACTCCCCACAGCCCCAGGAAGAGCCCTGAGCCACACGTGAGGGACAGGATCTCCCTTCCCAGGGGCAGGGGCTCAAGGCTTGGCCATTGTCCTTCATCAAACAAACCAAGAGCTTTCTCAGCATCAGAGCTGCTGCACTTTGCCTTTGCCTGATGCAATCACTGCCTCCAATTATCTGCTCTAAGGAGTCCCTGGGGAGGCTTTGTCAGTAACAGCCCTCAGTGGGGCTCATTAATGCCTCATGGTACTTTGGAGTTTGTTCTGGCTTGGACTTCTTGAGCAGATTCCTCAGTCTGTCCTTGGTATCTGAGGTTCATGGACTCAGCACCAAATACACCATGGGGCTCATTAAAACACAGAAAGCCCTAACGAGCGATGTTTCTTTCCCTAATTTTTTTCAAATCTTCCAGACTTGCAGAACTAACTGGAGAGGTTTCAATGGGACACTTGCTGATGAAGGTTTCAAAGAAGATTTCATAAAGGAGGGTTTTTCTTTCAATGGTATTTTCTGTCATTTTTCAGTGTATGGAAGAAGTGACAGCAGCATTCTACACTGGACATTGATCCTGAGGGTCTCCTGAAGAAATCTGGACAGGCAGAAGAACAGTCCCTTGAGGCTGGACACTGTATGGGCAACCTGGCTCCTCACCCCCACCCCCAGTCTGCCGGTTCCCTCATTGGCCACCAGAGATTGCATCACTTTTCCTCCATCAGACTTCTCCACTGAGCTCTGCAGGAGATGCTGCAGCTCCTGTGCACCAGCTCCACCTGCTCTCCTGTGCAAACACTGCACAGTTCAATCAACAGCAAAACACTTTCCTCAGCTGTGTGTGTAAGTGGAGCTGATGAGGTCCACCATCCACAAGGGACACCCACACAAGAACTGCTTTAGACAGAGAGACAGGAGAGGATAGAAGTAAACACAATGAACGTGTTGACTGCCATGTTAATTAGAGCTCTGAAGAATGGGGCAAGTTTGTAACTCCCTGAAGCTCAAAGCAGAAACCAGACAGTTGAGAGGTCACTGAATGACCAAAGAGTAAGCGGAGGAGAAACCTGAGAGCACTGGGAAGGGCAAACATCCAGACAGTGCTGGAAAGTTGTCCTTGGACAGGGACACTTAATCAGGAGAGGTGGGAACTCCTGAATGACGAGGGAGATGAAATACTAGAGTGTTGGTAATAGAAGTACAGGGGAAGACCAATATTTCTTCTCCTTCCCTTGTTAAACTTCCCCATAATTCCCTTTTTGGCTTTTTTCTTTTAAATTTTAATATGTTAAAAAAAAAAAAAAAAACAACTAAAAAAGAATCTCCAATAAAAGAAAATGACAAACCAAACAAAATAAACAAAAACAGCCACAATACAAAAGCAAAACAAAAACCAAACCAAACCACCAAGAACAACAACCAAAACCAAAACCCAACCCAACCAACGAACCAACCAAACAAAAAGCCCAAAACAAAACAACAACAACAAAATAGTGGAGGTTTCCAGGCAGAGATCAGTCATCAGCTGTCTCAACATAAACAGCCAGGGCCATTTTGGGGCCCAGTGTACCTGAGGTGCAGGCCTGGGATTGACATCTCTCACACAGGACCTGGGGATAGCAGAGCACCTTGCAGTGCAGGTGGAGCCTGGGCAGGGGTTCCCAGGGCATCTACACTGGCACCAGGTGTTTGTGTCCCTGGCGCTGAAGACATTTGTGTCCTAGATCCATGCCCAGGTCTGGAGAACACTTTCCATTTCCAACAAAAGAAACAACACCAAAGAAAAATAAATTATGTCGACACCTTCCTTTGCTTTGGATCTTTGTCTTCACTTCTTCTTATTTTAATATCCATTGACATCAACTGGCATCTGATGGGCCTGCAGGCATGAAGCCAAGATCATGTTGTGTCTTCACAGAATCACAGAATCACAGAATCACAGAATCGACTGGGTTGGACAAGACCTCAGAGATCATCGAGTCCAACCCTCGATCCAACTCTAGTCTGTTTACTAGATCATGGCACTAAGTGCCATGTCCAACCTCACTTTAAAAACCTCCAGGGACGGCGAGTCCACCACCTCCCTGGGCAGCCATTCCAATGCCTGACCACTCTCTCTGTAAAGAATTTCTTCCTAATATCCAGTCTAAATTTCCCCTGGCAGAGTTGAAGCCCATGCCCCCTTGTCCTATTGCTGACTGCCTGGGAGAAGAGACCAATCCCCACCTGGCTAGAACTTCCCTTCAGATAGTTATAGAGAGTGATGAGGTCACCTCTGAGCCTCCTCTTCTCCAGACTAAACAACCCCAGCTCCCTCAGCCTCTCCCCATAGGGCTTGTGCTCAAGTCCCTTCACCAGTCTTGTTGCTCTTCTCTGGACCCGCTCCAGCACTTCAATGTCTTTCCTGAACTGAGGGGCCCAGAACTGAACACAACACTCCAGGTGTGGCCTCCCCAAAGCAGAGTACAGGGGAAGGATCACTGCCCTTGTCCTGCTGACCACGCTTGTTTGGATACAGGACAGGACACCATTGGCCTTCTTGGCCACCTGGGCACACTATTGGCTCATGCTGGACTTCCTGTCCATTAGTACCCCCAGGTCCCTTTCTGCCTGACTGCTCTCCAGCCACTCTGCGTCCAGCCTGGAGCGCTGCAGGGGGTTGTTGTGGCCAAAGTGCAGGACCCAGCACTTGGCCTTGTTGAACTTCATCCCATTGGAATCAGCCTATTTTTCCAGTCTATCCAGATCCCTCTGCAGAGCCCTCCTGCCTTCCAGCAGGTCCACACTCCCTCCCAACTGGGTGTCATCAGCAAATTTGCTGATGATGGTCTCAATCCCCTCATCTAAATCGTCAATAAAGATGTTACACAGGACTGGACCCAACACTGACCCCTGGGGACACCACTAGTGACTGGCCGCCAGCTGGATGCGGCCCCATTCACCAGCACTCTCTGGGCCCGGCCCTCCAGCCACTTCTTCACCCAGCGTGGAGTGCACTTGTCCAAGCCACGGGCTACCAGCTTTTGCTCGAGTATATTATGGGAGACAGTGTCAAAGGCCTTGCTGAAGTCCAGATAGACCACATCCACGGCTTTCCCCTCATCCACCAGGTGAATCACCTGATCATAAAAGGAGATCAGGTTGTTCAGACAGGACCTGCCCCTCCTAAACCCATGCTGGCTGGGTCTGATCCCTTGTCCATCCTGAAGGTGCTGTGTGATTCCATTCAGGATGATCTGCTCCATAACCCTGCCAGGCACCGAGGTCAGGCTGACAGGCCTGTAGTTACCAGGGTCAGCTTTGCAGCCCTTTTTGTGGACTGGGGTAACATTGGCCAATTTCCAATCATATGGGACCTCCCCAGTGAGCCAGGACTGTTGGAAGATGATGGAGAGTGGCTTGGCAAGTTCTTCTGCCAGCTCCCTCATCACCCTAGGATGGATCCCATCTGGTCCCATAGACTTGTGAGGATCCAGATGGCTCAGTAAATCACCAACTGTTTCCTCCTGGAATACAAGGGACCTGTTTGGCTTCCTGTCTCTGTCAACCACCTCCAGAGGCCAGTTGTCCTGAGGGCCACCTGTCTTTCTGGTGAAAACCGAGGCAAAGTAGGTATTAAGTACCTCAGCTTTCTCCTCATCTTTGTTAACTATATTTCCCTCAAAGTCCAGCAGAGAATGGAGGTTTTCCTTGCCCCTTCTTTTGTTATTAACATATTTAAAGAAGGACTTTTTATTATCCCTGACAGAATTGGCCAAATTAACCTCAAATTGCGCTTTTGTTTCCCTGATTTTTTTCCTGCATGATCTAGCTATTTCCATAAATTCTTCATAAGTAGCCAGCCCTTTTTTCCACAGTTGGTAAAGTCTCTTTTTATTTCCGATTTCCTTCAGAATCTCCCTGTTTAGCCAAGCCGGTTGTCTTCCCCGACGGCTAGCCTTTCGGCACACTGGTATAGCCTGTACCTGTGCACTCAAAACCTCCTGCTTGAAGCATGTCCACCCCTCCTGGGCCCCCTTGTTCTTAAGCATTGTTTCCCAGGGTATGCTCTGAACTAGGCTTCTGCATAGGCAAAAGTCTGCCCTCCGAAAGTCCAGTGTAGAGGTTTTGTTAATGGTTCTCCCTGCATCTCTGAGTATTGAAAATTCTATTATTTCATGGTCGCTAAGACCCAGGCAGCCTCCAACCACTACATCTCCCACCAGCCCTTCTCTGTTTGTAAACAGTAGGTCTAGTGGGGCCTTGCCCCTCGTAGGCTCATTTACCAGCTGATGAAGGAAATTGTCCTCTACACTCTCTAGGAACTTCCTAGACTGCCTCTTCTGTGCAGTATTGAGCTCCCAGCAGATATCTGGCAGGTTAAAGTCACCCACAAGAACAAGGGCTGTCAACTTTGAGACATCTGCCAGCTGCTTGTAGAATAATTCATCTCCTTCATCGTCCTGGTTGGGCGGTCTATAACAGACACCCACGAGAATGTCAGCCTTGTTGAACTTCCCTCTGATTCTGGTCCACAGGCACTCAACCTTGTCGCTGCTGACCTCAAGTTTAACAGAGTCGAGTGACTCTCTAACATATAAAGCCACCCCTCCACCTCTCCTACCCTGCCTATCTTTTCTGAAGAGCTTGTAGCCACACATAGCAGCACTCCAGTCATGAGAGTCATCCCACCATGTTTCTGTGATGGCAACTATGTCATAGCTTTCCTGCTGCACAATGGCTTCCAGCTCCTCTTGTTTGTTGCCCATACTGCGTGCATTAGTGTACATGCACTTCAGGTGGGCTGCTGATTTCACTCTTAATTTGGGCTTTCCATCCTTAGGCTGATCCTTGGAGAGCCCGGTTTCAATCCCTTCCCACTTCAAACCTAGTTTAAAGCCCTCCTGACCAGCCCTGCCAACTTATGGCCTATAGTCCTCTTGCTCTGCCTAGCACCCCATGTCCTCTGAACCTATCCTGCCCAGGACTCCTCACACTTTGCCCAGAGCGAGTCACACTGAGGTGTTGGCTGGTTCCCTGGCTGAGATGTTAGTTTAGATGGTCACCTACAGCACAGGTGGATCCTGCCCCATCATCGCCTGCTCTGCTCCAGTCTGAAACAGAGCCCAACATCACAATGGGATCATGAGAGAACTGAGGTTGAAGGGACCTCAGGAGTCTGCAGTCCAACCTGTCACCAACTGGGTCACACTAAGCTGTTCAAGCCTTGATTCAATCAGAGCTTTAGCAGGACTAGAGAAGTGATCATCCCTTTGTACTGGGCACTGGTGAGGCTGCACCTTGAATCCTGGGGTCAGTTTGAGGCCCCTCATGGCAAGGAAGACATTGAGGTGCTGGAGAGAGTTCAGAGGAGGGTGACAAGGCTGGTGAAGGGTCTGGAGCACCAGTCTTATGAGGAACGGTTGAGGGAGCTGGGGCTGTTCAGCCTTGAGAACAAGAGGCTGAGGGGAGACCTTGTTGCTGTCTACAGCTACCTGAAAGGAGGTTTTATCATGGAGGTTGTTGGTCTCTTCTCCCAAGTAGCAAGTGATAGGACAAGAGGAAATGACCTCAAGTTGCACACGGGGACGTTTAAATTGGATATGAGGAAAAAATTCTTCAGGGAAAGGGTTTTGAAGCAATGGAGCAGACTGCCCAGTGAGGTTGTGGAGTCACCATCACTGAAGGTGTTTAAAAGACATACAGAAGAGGTTCTTAGGGACGTGGTTTAGTGCCAGATTTAGGTTATGGTTGGACTCGATGATCTTAAGGGTCTCTTCCAACCACAATTATTCTACGATAAGTCATGTTTGCTATTTTCTTTCTCAGAGGACCATGCAGCCTCCCTGAGAGCCAGGACTTTTCTGAGGTGTTGGAGAGATGTCTCACGGTCACACCAGCCAGTTCCACCAGCCCCTGTCTGTCCCTTCCCAGACCAAACCTTTTCTCCATAAGGCAACCTTCCAGGCGAGTTTCTGGGACACAGCAAATGCTGTCCAGGTCCTCTGGGCCTGTTCAGAGAGAACAGCTTGCCAACATGGTGATGGCCTCCCTGTGCACCTCAAAGCTTTCCTGACCATTTTTCTCCATGTCCCGCTTGTACCCAACCTTTCTGGTCCTTAAGCTTTACATGAGGGGATTGAGCAGGGATGTGGGGAAGGTGTAGAAAAAATGGTTTGTCAAACTGTCTTGGGAGGGCTGTTCTGGGCATCCCACAGTCCAGGATGAGGGTGCTGGAGAAAACAGTGGCATTGGTGAGAGGTCCAGGTGGAGAAGGCCTTGTGCCTGTCTACACTGGGGTAGAGAGCAGTAATGCATTCAATGGGATGCCCATGTGACCAGGAAGGGGACAAATGGCTCTGTAATGCCTTCCATCCAGTTCTTTACCCATCGCAGATACACCATCCAGGCCATGAGCTGCAGCTTCTCCAGGAGATGCTGTGGGACACGGTGTCAAAGGCTTCACTGCATCTAAGGACACAACACCCACAGCCCGTGTGGCGGATTCACTCCCCACAACAGACTTTCCCTCATCTGCTCAGCCGGTCACCTTGTCACAGAAGGAGATCAGGGTGGTCAAGCAGGACCTGCCTTTCATCAAGCCATGCTGATTGGGCCCCATTGCTCATCTCGTGTGTGTGATCTCACAGTCCTTTCCCAGCCATGTTCCTGCTGTTGGCCAATCCCCTGCAGAGACAGAAGTGACCTCACAGTGCCCTCCACACCCATTGATTCCTACTGGACTATGAGTTCCTGAGACACAGTGACCACATGACGTCGTACCCACCTCACCCTCTTTGTGGTCCAGTGTGTGAGCAGATCAAACTGAGCTGCTTTCATGAAATGTATCTAATAGATTCGTATCAAGGGTTTGAGTGGAGAAACGTTCCTCAGAGGAGCTGCTGTATTTACTCTGAGACATTTTACATCTCTGCTTCTGCCTTTTTTTCTTCTTCCTATTTCTATTCTGACGTGAAAGAGCTCTCCAAGGAAAAGATTCATGGAATCCTACACTAACACAGGTCAGAAGAGACCCCTGAACACCATCTCTGTCCCACTGACCTTTATGGCACCCCAAGGAATAGCTGATAGCATTTGTGCTCCCTTGGGTTCATCTCACCACATGAACACACTGGGCATGCACATGATGTGTATGTTTGCAACTCATCTGCACAATGAAAACATGGACTTTTGACCTAGTGTTTTATAGAATCATAGAATGTCCTAAGTTGGAAGGACTCAAAGGATCATGGAGTCCAACTGCTGTCCCTGCACAGGACACCCCACAGGTCACCCTGTGTGTCTGAGGACGTTGTCCAGTCTCTTCTTGAACACTGTCAGGTTGGGGCCGTGACACCTCCCTGGGGAGCCTGTTCAGTGTCCAGCACCCTGCGGGTGAAGAACCTTTTCTCATGTCTCTCTGACCCTCCCCTGACACACCCTTCTTCCATTCCCTTGGGTATTGTCATTGGTCACCACAGAGAACAGATCATTACCTTCCCTTCCTTCTCCCCTTGTGAGGAAGCTGTAGCCACCAGGAGGTCTCCTTTGAGTCTATTCTTCAGCTCTGATGCTCAGAAACCACTTGCTTTGCTTTCTGAAGCAGAAAGGAGAAGCCATGAGCTCCAGGCAACGGGAAGGGCATCCTGTCCCTCACACACGGCTCAGGGCTCTTCCTGGGACCGTGGGATGTGGGTGTGCAAGGCGCAGGGAAGGACAACAGCTTCCAGCTTCCCCATGGGGCTGCAAGGAGGCACCGAGGCCCCAGTGCCATGAGGACAACGTGTCTTCTCCTGGGCCTCAGTGGCAGAGACAACTGCCCTGGCCAAGGGGACAGAGACCTGGGTTTTGTGGGTCCTTTCTAGCCTTACAGTGCCCTTTGCCATCTCCACCACAGGCTGTTCTACACGGTCCTACCCCTGCCCCTCTTTCCCTGCAGGCTGCAGACACACATCTCGCTTTCCCACTTGCTCTCACCCCAGCATTTCTGCACCTTGACTGCTGTGTCTGCACCTTCACTGGCTGCTCTTTGGAACACAAACCATGGGCTGATCCAGCTCCCTCTGGGTCACCTCTTGCACCACAGCACTGCCTTTCCAGTGACATTTCTTACTTCTCATATTCTGTCCCCTTCACAGCCACATGATTCTGACTGGATTATGAGTGTCTGAGACGCAACTGACCTCAAAACACCGTACCCCTCCATCATCCGCCGCGTGGCAATGCGCCACGCAGGGATCAGCAGCTGCTGCGGCTCTTGGCTGACGGGGTTTATACCTGAGCCTCCCTCCATTTTTGGGCCCCAGAAATCCAGTGCAGAATAACTCGCATCTGAGACGAAGCTCTGAGCGGGTGGATTTCTTCTCAAGACCAGCACTGCTTGCAGCGCTCCTCCCCGGTGTCTCTGGCCTGAACGTGCTCTCGTGATGCTGGAAGCCTTGTGCAGAGATGGATCATGGCTCAGATTTCCAGCAAGGGAGCGAGCAGCTGGCTCGTCCTGACTTGGAAGACCCTCGGTGGAGGTGAGGGACCACATGTGGGCTTGGACGGTCTCGCCTGTATCAGCTCATGTAGGTGCTCCGAAACACCCCTGCAATGGGGAGGTTCCTTATGAGATGAAAGGGATGCCGTATGGTGCAGGTTCACCAGGCCAAGTCAGCAACAGATCTCAAATGTTCCAAGTCCTGGACTGGAATTGGAGACAGGCGGGTGGGAAGGGAGCCTGAGGGGGATCCAGTCAAACTGCCGGCTTGCGGCAGCACCAGCCCAGGGCTTCCCGCAACCAATGCCGGGACAGCCCGAGGACAGAGATTTCCTGCAGCCTTCTTTGTCCCGAGGTGGAGCAGAAACAGATGAGCACAGGGGGAAAACTGTCATTTTTTTTTTAATGGGCTTTATTGATTTCTGAAAACAATCCAAGGCCGAGCAGAGGCTGGCAGCATCACGTCCTCAGGGCAGGTGAACGCCGCTGTCACCGTGCATGCACCCATCCCTGGCGTGGCACCCTCAGACGCTCCCTCTGGACGCTGCACAGGCTCAGGACCAGCCGCATGTCCAGGCACCCGCGTGGCGCTGGCAGCCGGGCTCTACTCCTCTTGCTGTCCCGCGGTGCAGCTGCAGCGGAAAGCCCTGCGCAGAGCCCGCAGCGCCCTCCTGAACTGGGAAGGCCGTCGCCGTGGAGCTGGGCCCTGCGCTGGGCAGGCCATGTCTGCGCTGGTCTCTCCTCCATGTCCCGCAGGCATTGGAGAAACCGTGTTCTCTTCTTCCTCCTCTGCAGTTGGGACGAGAGGGGCTGTGCTGGCCTGTCCCTCATCCTCTCCAGCCAAGTGAGCTTCAACGGCTTCAGGTCCTGCAGGTGCTGGTGCTGCCACTGGAACGTCCGTGCATTGGGCCCGGTGCTGCTGTTCCACCGGTTGCTGGCCAGGTCCCTGGACCTCAGCCTCAGCCCTGCGCACGGCCTCACTGACGATGTACTCCACAATGTCTGCCAGAGCCACATCGTCCTCTGTGGGGCTGTGCTGGGCAGGTGCCGGGCGCTCTGCCTTTGCTGCCACCTCTGTGTCTGTGCAGCTGGTCAAGCCAGGCCCCTCCTGGGGACCTGCAGGGGCGTCCTGGAGGTGCTCCTGGACCGAGGGCTTGATCCAGGTGCTGTGGATGGTGTCTCCGCCTTGGCACCCCTCTTTGCTGTTCTTGTCTTGCAAGTCCATGCTCTGGGTCAGGTTCTGCTGTTCCTCCGGTTCCTGGCCAGCTGCCAGGACCTCAGCCACAGCCCTGCGCATGGCCTCACTGACGATGCGCAGGGCTGTGTCCCACAGAGCCGCGTCGTCGGCCTCTCCCTCCTGCCCTGTCCCGACCCTCCCCTGTGGCCTATGGAGCACGGGGGGCTGGGAGTGGGCATACGTCTCCTCGTCAATGGGCATCTTTGGTCTCGTCTACCACAGAGCTGCGGCGAGCACCCAGGGGAGCTGCTGCCTCCTGAGAAGCTGCTGCTCCTGAGAAGCTGCTGCTCCTGAGAAGCTGCTGCCTCCTGAGAAGCTGCTCCTTAAATACCCCCACGGTCAGGGCGGGGACCCCCATGTCACAATGGCTCTGGTTATGACGTCACAGAGCCCGGGCGGTTGCCATGGACACACCCACCTCCGGGTCCGGCTGGGACTGGCTGTGCGCGGCGTGGGGCAGCCCCTGCGTGACCGAGGAGGGAGCAGAGAATGGCGAGGGAAGCTGTGCCCAGCACACAGGACCCTGTCCCCCAGAGCTTTGCTCAGAGACGCTGCTGCCTGCTCCGCTACACCTGCAAGAATCCGCATTCAGAGCTTGTTGGCAGGACAAGCCAAGGGCCACTCTACAGCCTCACCGCACTGATTCTCTGTTTTTGTTGTGGTCTGATCGTGGGGAGACAATCAAAACCGTGGGAGAAGGTTTCCCTTCACCCTTTTTCCCCCTTCGCCCTTCAGGCCACAGTAGTCTACAGTTAATCTCCACTCATCGCTGGACTCGCACACTGGCCAAATTGGGCTACTGAAAGGTGAGCGAGTCTTACTGATCACACCCTGGCTTTCCAGTTGACGAATCAATTTCTGTGCCTGTGGCTGTGCCTGGGAGATGGGGAACGGCTGCTGCTGGGGTGGCTGTGCTCAGTCATGACCCATGAGCTGACCCTGCTCTGCTCCTCTCTTACACTGCCCACACTTGGATGGTCCTCAGGAATCATCCATGAACCTGGTGGATCCATGAACCTCCTGGAGTGATGGGGTGTGGATCCAAATAGGGGATTCGAGCAAGTTTTAGAGTGGGACATTGAGGTGATTGGTGACCATTGCCAGGTGTATGAAAGAAGCTGGATGAGCTGTGAGGAACTCACAGGCATTTCCAACTCCACAGAAAACCAGAGACTTGCAGTTAAAGCAACAGCACTTGACATAAAACTCACCCCCAAAACACAAAACACTCACACTGACCACAGGAAAAGCCTTGAAAAACATTGGAGAAAGATCTACCAGGTCCCAGGGGTCAGGGCTCAGCCATTCTGGTGATGAACAAGCATCAAGGGCTGACATGGCATCAGAGCCACCTCCACATGGCCCTCACCACCTGGAACCACTGTCTCCATGTCTTTCCTTCAGCAGACTCCAGGGACAGGGACCTGCACTGGTTGTTTCCTTCACAGCTGTGTCAAGTGATGGCCCTTCATGGAGTCCAAACACCCTCAGAAACTTGGGGTTTGCTTCTGCCTTTCACTTCATTGGAGGTTTGTTCATTCTCTCTGTATCTGCAGTTCAGGCTCATGGCACCAGAGGGCTCATGGACATCTAAAATGCTCTTACAAGCCAAGGCTCTGTGCATCATTTTCCTAAAGGCTTCAAGTCTGGTGTGGATGATTAGGGAGATTTCAGGAATAACCAAACACAGAGCATTTCCATAATAAATAGCAATTAACCCACATTTCTTCTATTTCCTTCCCTGCTCGCCCTTCCCTCCCTTTCCAGAACAGGTGGTCTCAGCAGCCTCCAGTTCATATTGGTGTGGAGCATCTCCTAATAAATACTGAATATGTCACAAAATGGGTTGCCTAAATCACAATGTGAGTGAGGAGAGAGGCCAGGACACCTCGAGAGGAGTCACACTCCTCTGGACCAAGAGGTGGGTGTTCCTGGGAATCTCAGGTGCCACAGCACAGTGATGCTTGTGTTCAGGCAGCTGGTCAAGTGACCCATCTCCTGTTCTGTAATGGTGTTTGAGTTTGCTCAGGTCACCCCTGACTTGAGCCCCATCCACTGCTGGGTGTTCTCCAGACTCCTGCCTTCAGGAGCCAAGTCCCAGGAGACCTTGCTGGTGAAGACGGAGGAAAAGAAGCCATGAAGAACCTCAGTCCCGTCTGATTCTACTCTTCTGAAGTTCAGCAGCAGGCCCACGTTCACCCTGTCTATTCTCTTACTGCAAGTGAAGCTTAGTCAGCTCATCTTCCAAGGTGACGGTGACCACAACCCCTCCCCTCCCCTTGCCTTGAAAAATCCTAGTCGCTGCCCTCCAGATGCAGGGAGGAGCAACCAGCTTGTGTAGCGGGTGAGTCCCACCCACACTGTGCTGCAGCAGCGGGTGTGGTAGCTTGTGCAGCAGGGTGCAGAGAGCACTTGTCGCTTGTCAGCCCCTCTAACTTATTGCCAGCATCCCAGACTGCTGACGACCATGGTCGCCTCCAGGAGGAGAGTTTGTCCCAAACAGACTGTGGCTACGCAGACTGAGGTTCTGTCCCGAATGGTGGCTGTTCCAGTCTCCATCTGCAGGGAGTGCCAGAGCCTGCTGCTGCCGGGGCAGGGAGGCCAGCACTCCACCTGTGTGAGGTGTGAGCAGGTGCAAGGTCTGCTCCACATGGTTATGAAACTTAAGGAGGAGGTTGAGACGCTGAGGACCATCAGGGAGTTTGAAAGGGACATGGACTGGTGGAGTAACACCCTGACGTGCCAGTCGGAAAGGTCCCAGGGAGGTACCCCCCAAAAGGAGATGGACCTCCTGCCCTCTCGGACAGAGGCCGAAGTCCTGAGACGGCCCCACCCTTGTTGCTGTCGGGCAGAGGTAGGGGACCTAAAAGACGACGAGCGTTGGAAGCGTATTCCGGGTCAGTGTCACGGGCAGCCGCCCTTCCTGCCTGCTTTGTCTCCCCAGGTGCCCCTCCGTGATAGCTTTGAAGCCCTGGATCTGGAAGAAGAGGTAGGTGAGGAGGCGGTGCCAAGCCTGCCTACAAGATCCCATAGGAAGAGGTGCTTGACGTCACAACTTAAGACTGCCTCTGATAAGAAAGAAAGAAGGGTGATTGTCATAGGAAATTCCCTTCTGAAAGGAACAGAGGGTCCAATATGCAGAGTTGACCCTCATCGTAGGGAAGTTTGTAGTCTACCTGGAGCCCGGATCAAGGATACCGCTAGACAGCTCCCCAAACTGGTGCACCCGACAGACTACTACCCGCTGCTGCTCTTCCAGACAGACGGGGAGGAAGCTGCTTCCCCTAGTCTGAGGGGAATGAAGAACGATTTCAAGGTCTTGGGGAGGATGGTGAAAGACTCAGGGGCTCAAGTGATCTTCTCTTCACTCTTTCCATCTTCAAGTGATGATGTGGGATGGAAAAGGAAAATTCAGTCTCTAAAGAGTTGGCTCCAAGACTGGTGCTACAGGCAGGGCTTTGGATTTTTTGATAATGGTTGGTTTTATAAGACACCAGTCCGGACAGTGTCATGCATGCGGGAAAGGTTTATCTCGCAGGGGCAAAAGGATGCTGGGGCAGGAATTAGCTGGGCTCATTTGGAAAGCTTTAAACTAGGCTCAAAGGAGGATGGGGTTGTAGCTGGGCTTGTCCCAGTCGGGCAGCATTCTAAAACTGATGAGGACCGGGTGGCCTCCTGTGCTCCTGGGGAGAAATCGGTGTGCTCTGCTCGCTCCCTGAAATGCCTGTACACCAATGCGCGCAGCATGGGGAATACGCAGGAGGAGTCAGAATCCTGTGATCGGTCGGGAGATTATGATCTGGTGGCAATTACAGAAACATGGTGGGACAGTTCACATGACGGGAATGTGGTCGTGGATGGCTATGCCCTTTTCAGGAAAGACAGGCCGGCCAGGCGTGGTGGTGGAGTTGCTCTCTATGTGAGAGAGCAACTACAATGTACTACATTCTGCCCAGGAGTGGATGACAAGCGAGTTGAGAGTGCATGGGTCAGGATCAAGGGGCAGGCTGGCAGGGGTGACACTGTTGTGGGCGTCTGTTACAGGCCACCAGATCAGGCTGAGGAAGTTGATGAGGCCTTCTATGGGCAGCTGAGAGTGGCCTCGCAGTCACAGGCCCTGGGTGTTTTGGGTGATTTTAACTTCCCTGATGTTTGCTGGAAGGACCATTCAGCCAGCCAGCCACAGGCCAGGAGGTTCCTCCAGTGCCTTGATGAGAACTTCCTCATGCAGATGGTGGAGGAGCCGACTAGGAGAGGTGCACTGCTGGACCTCATCCTCACTAACAAGGAGGGTCTGGTTGAAGCATTAAAGGTTGAGGGTGGCCTGGGTTGCAGTGACCACGAGATGGTGGAGTTCAGCATCTTGTGTGGCAGGAACAGAATAGTGAGTAGAATTGCAACCCTGAACGGTAGCAGGGCTATCTTTGGCCTTTTCAAGCAACTGCGGGGGGAAATCCCATGGGCAAGACTGCTTGAAGGAAAAGGGGCCCAAGAGAGCTGGACTGCATTCAGAGATTGCTTCTTCCACGCTCAGGATCAGAGCATCCCCACACGTAGGAAGTCAAGGAAGAGAGCCAGGAGGCCTGCGTGGTTCAATAGAGATCTGTTGGGTATGCTCAAGCAGAAGAGGAGAGTTTACAGGTCATGGAAGCAGGGGCTGGCCACTTGGGAGGAATATAAGGCTGCTGTTAGAGGATGTAGGAAGGCAGCTAGGATAGCCAAGGCCTCCTTAGAATGACAGCTGGAGAGAGGGGTCAAGGACAGCAAAAAGAACTTTTTCAAATACATAGCAGATAAAACTAATACCAGAGACAATGTAGGCCCACTGAGGAATGAGGTGGGTGCCCTGGTGGCAGAAGATACAGAGAAGGCAGAATTACTGAATGCCTTCTTTGTGTCTGTCTACTCTGTCGGAGGCTGTCCTGGGGAGCCCTGTGCCCCTGAGACCCCGGATGAAGCCAGGTCAATGGAGGAGTTTGCTTTAGTCGAGGAGGACTGGGTTAGGGAGCAATTAAACAGTCTGGACATCCATAAATCCATGGGTCCAGATGGGATGCATCCGCGGGTGCTGAGGGAGCTGGCTGAGGTCATTGCTGGACTGCTCTCCATCATCTTTGCCAAGTCTTGGGAAACGGGAGAGGTGCCTGAGGATTGGAGGAAAGCAAATGTCACTGCAGTCTTCAAAAAGGGCAGGAAGGAGGACCCGGGTAATTATAGACTGGTCAGCCTCACCTCTGTCCCTGGGAAAGTAATGGAACAGCTTGTCCTTGGTGCCATCTCAAGGCATATCAAGGATAAGAGGGTTATTAGGGGCAGTCAGCATGGCTTCACCAAGGGTAAGTCATGCTTGACCAACCTCATAGCCTTTTATGAGAATGTAACAAGGTGGATGAATGATGGCAGAGCAGTGGATGTGGTCTACCTTGACTTCAGTAGAGCCTTTGACACAGTCTCCCACAGCATCCTCACAGCTAAGTTGAGGAGGTGTGGTCTGGACAATAGTGAGGTGAGTTGCAAGGTTGCAAACTGGCTGAAGGAGAGAAGCCAGAGAGTGGCAGTCAATGGTGCGGAGTCTAGTTGGAGGCCAGTATCTAGTGCAGTGCCTCAGGGGTCAGTACTGGGGCCAGTATTATTCAATATATTCATTAACGATTTGGACGAGGGAATAGAGTGTACTATCAGCAAGTTTGCTGATGACACTAAGCTGGGAGGAGTGGCTGACACGCCAGAAGGCTGTGCTGCCAGCCAGCAGGACCTGGACAGGCTGGAGAGTTGGGCGGGGAATAACCTGATGAAATTCAACAAGGGCAAGTGTAGAGTCCTGCATCTGGGCAGGAACAGCCCCAGGTTCCAGTATAGGTTGGGAACTTACGTATTAGAGAGCAGTGTAGGGGAAAGGGACCTGGGGGTCCTGGTGGACAACAGGATGACCATGAGCCAGCACTGGGCCCTTGTGGCCAGGAAGGCCAATGGCATCCTGGGGTGTATTACAAGGGGGGTGGTTAGTAGGTCAGAGAGGTCCTCCTTCCCCTCTACTCTGCCCTGGTGAGACCCCATCTGGAATATTGTGTCCAGTTTTGGGCCCCTCGGTTCCCTACACCAGCCCAGGTGAGCACACAAACTCTGCCTACGCAATTTAATGCGTCAGCAGATTAACCAGGGGCTCCCAGAGCTCTGTCCGCCCACCGCTGACTCCACGCGTCCGGGCAGAGCAACTCCCAGCCAAACGTGCACCCGCGCAGACCGACGCTTCCCACAACGTTAGAGACCACGTGACGGCCACGGCACCAAAAACACTCCGCAACGAAAACGACGCTCCGAGACCAGACAGGCATCCATCCAAATCATCTACGGGGAGGCAGCGGTCAGGCGAGGAGCCTCTCCTATAACCCCAAGTGAACAAGGAGCCCAACGTCACGGCTCCTGACCAGACGGCGGCACCGCCACAACCGAGCAGAGGCGGCGCAACCAGACGAGAAGCTGCTGCAACGTCTAAGAACTTCTTCCCAGCATCTTGAAGTTCCAGTCCTGAGATTGGATGCGTAGAGAGCACAGCCGCCGGCACAGCCCATGACAACGCCACAAACGCCACTGACCAGAAACGGCCGACACGCAAGAACCCTCCACACTTTCGGCTGCTGATGCCCGAAAACCAGCGTCCAATGGGCGCTACGCCGGTCGGCACCGGCGTTCCAGATCCCGGGACGGCACCCCAGGTGCCTTTCGTGTCCCTCGAACGCAACGAGACCCCAGCATCGTCTGACAGGCGCAAGGCAGGCTTCCCGAGCTACACCACAACGCAGACACAGGCTGGAGCTGCCCTGCCCGGCACACGCTGGCATCGCTCTGTAAAGGTTCCCGGGCCCTTTCCCCGCGCCAAGGGGACGGTTCCTAGACGGCCCTTTCCCTTGTCAGAACTAAACCCCCCGTCCCTGCCATTCCCAGCCCCTTCCCAGCCCCCGTGCCTCCACTTAGCTTTCAGAGGGCCAAGGGACTGAACCCGTCTTCAACAGAGGAAAACGCCACGTGCGCGAAGCGCCGTCTTCCTGCATCGCCGGCTTCCTCTTCAGCGTCTACAGGAACACGAGAAAACACACGCTCACTAAGCCGTGCCGGCACACGGCGTCGTGGGGTAAATGCCGACCCCTTCCGCAACACCCACCTCCTGCTAAGTTCCACGGCGTTCCGTTCGGCGCGTTGTGCTGCGGGCGCGGTCACCGACCCTCACCGCTCGAGGCGCCTAAGACGGCGAGAAGCGAAAGAACTGCAGTGCCTGGAACGAGTCGCCGGCCCCACGCTCCTCCTCGCCCCTAGCCCGGCTCACTGCAAATGCTCCTCACAGTCCAAAGGGCCCACAAAGCGCCTGCGAAGCGAGAAAGAAACGCTGAACCCAGTCACCAGGCAATACCGGGCTCTTCCACGCCCTCCGCCGCCTCACCTTCTCGGCTGCCGGCCCGCCTGCGGCTTCGCCCCTCGCAGCTCGTCTGCGGCACCTGCAAAACCAGAGGCACGCGCTCGGACGCCGCCCGAAAGCGCAGCCTGCCCGCAGACGGTCCCATCTTGCCCTCCCTTACCTGGGCCGCTCACCCACCTGGGTGCCCTTGCTTTTGCCTGCCACGCTGTTGACCACGAAGACGTTCAGCTACCGCCTCTAAAACACAACCAAAGGACGCTCAGACCTGCACCAGCAACACGGGACCTGAAACCAGCTGCCGCTTCAGCCCAGCACTCCGTGCTCACCTTGCCCGAGGAGCTGCGCTGCCGATACCCAGCTTTCCTCTTCGCTTCACACCTAGGAAACAGAGAAACAACCAAGCTCAGCGAGAGCCACACGGCACGGCTTCTCTCTGGCGCCACGTACCGATCCACCTGCTTACGGCGCACAGCTCGCCTCCTCCATTGCTCCTCCGTGCCAAGCTGTTTATCTGCATTTGAAATCAAGTTATTCAACAAGTTACCCAGGAGCTCATCAACAGCTTGGGCATTCCACCCACCCCTGACTGCACATCTCCGGGCAGAGTAGCCTGAAAGACACTCTGCCTTACGGTCCTGGTGCTTCTTTCGGAAATCCTAGAACTCTACTTATAGATACGAGATGGTCATTTTAACCCCTGCTAGAAAACCAAAGCATCAGTCCTAGGAGGAGAGATTATATCAGCAACTTGTTATACGCCTATACAAACCATAAATTAACACCTCATCTTCATTGCAGTCAGGAATTTCAGGAAAACGCAAAGCACGGGGAATTTATTCAATAAATGAAACCTAGTTACAAACATACCTTCAACTACAGCTGGTATTGAAACTTTGCTGCTCCTGAAGGTCCTGCATCAAACAGGCATCTCCACTTCTCCAAACACAACTGCCCACATAGCTTAAAGAGCCCAAAAGCTGCCGACTGCTGAAGGAGCAGCAGAGAACCAGCACCCAAGCAGCCCAGGAGCAGCATGAGCTCCTGTCCAGGGGCTGGGGCTCAAATACCCTGAGACCCGCCCACCCCTTCCCACAATCCTCTGGGAAAGGGGAGGGGCCAATCACCCCAGGCCCACCCACCACCCTGATCAGATCACCTGGACCCTCACTGGAAATGACAGCACCTGCACTCCTGTCGGGCTCTGGCAGACAATGTTGGTTTTTGTGAAGCCCTGTCAAGACCTCTTGGGGTCTGTCAGGCCATATCAGGCTTCGATGGGCTCTGTCGAGACCTCTTGGGCTCTGCTGAGCCCTGTCAAGATGTCTCAGGCTCTGTTGAGGTCTCCAGGGCTCTGTCATACACATTGAGGCTCTATCAGGAACTGACAAGATTTGTCAGGCCCTGACGGGTCCTGTTGGGCTCTGTCAAGCTTTCTCAGGCTCTGTGAGGATCCATCAAACTCTCTCGGGCCCTGTCGGGCTTTGTCAGGCAGTGTCGAGACCTGTCGGACTTTCTCAAGCTCTCTCGGGCCCTGCCTGGCTCTGTTGGTCTTTCCTGAGCTTTGTCTGCCCCTGTCATGCTGTCGGGTACATGGCTCAGCAGGGGAAGGGAAGGAGTTGTAGGTCTGTAGGCCACACCCCCTGCAGGGAGCCCACCAATGGGGGTGGAAGTGTGGGTCAAGGGGGAGGAGCCCAGCTGGGAGGGTGGGGTGCTTGGAAAGGGGGTGGGGCCTGGTAGGGGCACACCCCTCCGGGAAGGCACATTGGGGAGAACTTGGGAGGGGGGTGGGGTGGGCAGTGGCCATAAGCCTAAACCTCACCCTTGCAGTAACCTAAGCCTAACCCTAACACTAAGTCTAATGCTAAACCAAGTCTAATCCTAACCCTAACCCTAACCAAACCCTGACCCTGGCGGGCCACCGGTCATGTACCAGCCCAGGAACTCCAGCTCCTTAAACACCTGCTTGACTGTGGGGTGGGGGGGGGGGGGTGGTCATCCCAAAAACAGCCCCAGCCCCGCCCCCCAGGAAACCCCAAAACCCCCCAGGGACACCCAAGAGCCCCATGGGATCCCCAAAACCCCCCAGGACACCCCAAAACACCCTGGATTCCATAAAACCTCTTCGATACCCCAAAACACCCTGGGGTCCCCAAAACCCCCCTAGGGCCCCCAGGTCTACCCCCCTACCAGGACCCCCCCCCCCCCCAGGTCTACCTCCCACCCCGGGGCCCCCAGGTCTACCCCCCTCCTTGGTGTAGTAACGCTCCTTACCGATCAGCACGTGTGTGCCCAACACATGCACCGGTACCCCCCCAAATCCCCCCCAGGACTCCTCCAGCCTCCCCCAGACTCACACTGCTCCTCCCAGTCCAAAGGACCCACAAAGTGCCTGCAAAGCAACAAGGAAACGCTGAACCCAGTCACCGGGCAATACCGGGCTCCTCCACGCCCTCCGCCGCCTCACCTTCTGGGCTGCCGGCCCGCCTGCGGCTTCACCCCTCGCAGCTCGTCTGCGGCACCTGCAAAACCAGAGGCACGCGCTCGGACGCCGCCCGAAAATGCAGCCTGCCCACGCATGGTCCCATCTCGCCCTCCCACCTTGGCGCCCTTGCTTCTAACCATGAAGACCTTCAGCTACCGCCTCTAAAACACAACCAAAGGACGCTCAGACCTGCACCAGCAACACGGGACCTGAAAACAGCTGCCACTTCAGCCCAGCACTCCGTGCTCACCTGGCTCGAGGAGCTGCGGTGCCGATACCCAGCTTTTCTCTTCGCTTCACACCTAGGAAACAGAGAAACGACCAAGCTCAGCGAGAGCCACACGGCACAGCTTCCCTCTGGCACCACGCACTGACCCACCTGCTTACGGCGCACAGCTCGCCTCCTCCGTCGCTCTTCCCTGCCAAGTTGTCCCTCTGCATCTGAAATCAAGTTATTCAACAAGTCACCCAGATGCTCAAAACAGGTTGCCCATCACACAGGTCTGCTTTCTGTTTAGGAATCCCACCAGAGGCTCTAATTGAGTCCCAAAAAACACTGGGGAAGCGACAGTTCGCTCCCCTGCCCACGGCTACTCCATCCCAGATGACTGCACAACCTTTGCCTACGCAGGTGAACATGTCCACAGATTAACCGTGCAGCCCTAGAGCTCCGTCCACCCACCCCTGACTCCACGACTCCGGGCAGAGCAGCTCCAGCCAAATGTGCACGTGCACAGACAGACGCTCCACACAACATTATAGACGACACGACAGCAACAGCACCAAAAATGCTCTATAACAAGAACGACTCCAAACTAGAGACTGCATCGCCCAAAAGAACCTGCAGGGAGGCAGCGGTGAGGCGAGGAGCCTCTACTGCAACCCCAGAAAAAAATAAGAGCCGAACATCACGGCCCCTTATGAGACGGTGGCGCCGGCGCACACACACACAGAGACGGCGGCGCAACAAAAATGACTCCAAACCAGAGATGGCATCGATCAAAATAACCTGCAGGGAGGCAGCGGTGAGGCGAGGAGCCTCTACTACAACCCCAGAAAAAAAAAAGGAGCCGAACGTCACGGCCCCTTATGAGACGGCAGCTCTGGCGCAAACACACAGAGAAGCTGCTGCAAGACTTAAAACCTTCAAGATACTGGGAAGAAGTGCCAGTCCCTTAGACTGGATGGGTAGAGAGCAGAGCTGCTGTCGCAGCCCAGAACTACACCATAAAACACAACTGACTGGAAACGTTCAAGATGCAAGAATCGTGCACCCTTTCAGCTGCCGATACAAGAAAACTGGCACCCGATTGGTGCTACCCCGATCGGCACCGGCTTGCCAGACCCCAGGATGGCGCTTGAAATGACTTTTGTGCCCCTGGAGCGCAATGATAGCCCAGGATCGTCTGACAGGCGCGAGGCGCGCTTCCCGAACTACGCGACAACAGACGCGGGCTGGAGCTGCCCTGCCCGGCGCACGCTGGCGTGGCGCTGTAAAGTTCCCTGACCCCGTTTATCTGCCCAAAGGGGACTGCTCCTGGACTGCCCTTTTCTGCCTGAGAACTTTAAACCCTCCCTGCAGTTCCCAGCCCCTTCCCAGCCCTCGTGCCTCCACTTAACTTTTAGAGGGACAAGGGACCGGATCCGTCTTCAATAGAGGAAAACGTGACGTGGGCTAACGGGGATCTTCCTGCAGTTGTCACTTTCTCCATCATCACCTACAATAAGGAAAGCAAGGACATGCCTACGATTAGGCACCCGAATAATATTTATCAGTAGCAGCCTACGAGTCATTGCTCGCCTTGGCTGAGCTCCGAGAGGTACATTGAAATGATCTACCAGGGGCCGCTGCACAGGTCCTGGAAACAAAACACTCTTCTAGGAGAGGAGATTATATTAATAGCTATTAATACAGCAATGCAAACCAAAACACAACACTCCATCTTCATCATAGTCAGGAATTACTGGAAAATGCAAAGCACCCGGAACTGAATCAGCCAACGAAACATAATGACAAATAACCTTTCTACTACAGCTGCTACTGAACCTTTGCTGCGCCCGAAGCTCTTGCCTCAAACGGACACCTCCGCTTCTCCTAAGACATCTGCCCACGTAGCTGAAACAGCTCAAAAGCTGCCGACTGCCGAAAGAGCAGCAGAGAACCAGCACCCAAGCGGTCCTGGAGCTGAATGAGCTCCCTCCCCGGGGACTGGGGCTCAAATACCCTGAGCCCCGCCCACCCCTTCCCACAATCCCCTGGAAAGGGGAGGGATCAATCACCCCAGGCCCACCCACCACCCCGATCAAATCACCTGGAATCTCACTTGAAGTGACAGCACCTGCACTCCTGTCGGGCTCTGCCAGACACTGTTGGTTTTTGTGAAGCCCTGTCGAGACCTCTTGGGGCCTGTCAGGCTCTATCAGGCTTTGATGGGCTCTGTAGGGCTCTGTCAGGCTCTATCAGGCTTTGATGGGCTCTGTAGGGCTCTGTCGAGACCTCTTGGGGCCTGTCAGGCTCTATCAGGCTTTGATGGGCTCTGTAGGGCTCTGTCGAGACTTCTTGGGGTCTGCTAGGCTTTATCAGGCTTTGATGGGCTCTGTAGGGCTCTGTCGAGACCTGTTGGGTTCTGCTGAGCCCTCTCAAGATTTCTCAGGCTCTGTTGAGGCCCCCAGGGCTCTGTCATACATGTTGAGGCTCTATCAGGAACTCCCTAAGCCTCTTCTGGTTACTCTTATTTAAGTTTTAATTCTAAACGTCTTACAGTAAGTAAGCAGTTTCAATAATAAAACACCAGGACCCTGGAATTTCCAGGAAAACCCACCGCAGCGCCTCGACGTGTCCAGAGACTGTCAGTGCCGGCTCCACCAACAACGCATCCAACGAACCCCACGGTGCTGCCGAGGCTGCGGCAGCGCGATGGAACCGACCGGAGCGCGGGGAGGAGACTCAGCCCAGCAGGTACCGCACGCAACGTGAAACACCGGGCAGCGCAACTTCATTTCAAAGGAGGAACACACACACAGAGCGCAAAGGATGTTCTTCTGCACGGGACACGCGCTGTCCTTAGCAGCTGCACAGCGACATTGTCTCTGTGACTTGGAGATCTGGTGGCAAATGAGGGAGCTCTGCACGTTGCACCTTTCAAACCTGCACACGGAATCACATTTCACCCCACAGATGACACCAGAAACTAGGAAGCCTCCAAAAAGAATTTACAACCCCACACCCAAACCAGTTCCACTCACCTCCACAACCAATCCTGCTCTACACACATCTCCTTCTCCTTCACGCACCCTTCCACAGCCAGATCCACAGCCATCTCCTGACGGTCATTTGCTGCACTAAACGCAGTGAACGAAAGCTAAAGGAAATGTATTAAAAACTCCCTGTGTTTTTTTCGATGACATTTTTGGCGTTATTTTTGTTGAGGGACACGTTGGGGTGTTTTTAATTAAGGAAACTGCTGTTTGTTGAAATAAATAACTTGCACTTTTTCTATGGATAAACAACGTTTAATCCAATTCCTTGTATTCCTTAAACACATGTTCATTAGAGCATAAGCAAAACAGCGCTGGATGCGCGGGGGATTCGCTCCGCCCAACACGCACCCCTTTAAACAATAAGAGCTGTGCTTAAATACAGTAAGGTATTACATATTCATAATGACCCCAGGAACGCCTATACATATTCATAACCTTTCCCACTTCTGATTAAAATGAGTCTCAGAGAACCATTTCCATAGACGCTCCCCTGTTGCGCCTGCGCAGTGCCACTTGGTGAATTTGAGGAGGGGTCTTTGGGGGTCTTTGGATGAAGCTCCTTCAGCTTCGTCACAGTGAACTTTTTACCTTTGGCTCATTATGTTGAATTGACTGGGACCCAAGCTGCCAAGTCGATTGAGACCAGACTGGCCCCCTTTTGCTGTATATCTTCATTATCTTGTCTCCTCAAGGTTACAGCTGGTGTGGTAAAACTTCTTATCTTGGCATTCAATGGGGTTCTTTTCTTCTTAACATAAAGCTCTAAACTAAGCATTTATTGTGTGGCTAAGCCTTAAAGTGTTAGTTCATTAGCAGGCACTCATTATATGTTTAGTTAACTGTCGCGGTTGAGACGGACAAACAACATGGACCAGGTTCCTTCAAGATGAAAGTAATAGATGCCATTTATTGCTACAAGTGCATTTTTATACAATTCGACCAGTTCATGTGTCTTTTCACTCTTGGTTACAAGTTACAGCACTAACTAATAAATCCTGCAAGAATTCGTCTCTAAAACACTGTAGATCAACAATGACAGTTTTAAGTCACAGAGACTCCTCGTTTTCTCTCTGACTCTCACAACAGTAATAAGTAAGTCCCAAAGGATGGAAAACACCAGGATCGGCTGGGAACGACAACAAAGGTAGGTCAAAGAAGGTAAATGGGGGCTCTCAGGGGCCCCAAAAGACAAGCTCAGCTGTCCTGAGAGGAGCAGATGGGAATCAGAGGAGTTCTGAGGGGATCGCGGTGGGGGGCTGTCCTGGTTTTGTTAAAAAACAAGTTTCTCTTTTAGTGAATTTGCCTGTCAGCTAAAGCTTCACATTAGCTGCATTTTCCTGGAGAATCAGATACCTGTTTTGGTGAACAGAGCAATGGAATGCTAACTTGTTGATAAGGACAGATTCACATCTTGCGAGAGGTGCAACAAGAAACAGGTGACCAAGAAACTGACCAACTGTGTATAACATCCCATTCACGTGAATACTTCATATAAAAGTGGGAGATCATGAGGATGTTGTCCTCTTGGCCCCTTTTCGTCCCTTCTGCTTATGGTGACATTAGGAGAGGACCTTGCTAGTCGTCCCTGCGAACTGAGGCCTAGTGAGAGACTGAATCCAGCTCCGGTTGTCTGCAGAGTCCAGTCCAGGACATCGGGTGCCGGCTCTATAGGGGCTGAGACGTTCAAGATTGGTTTTGTATATTTTGTATGTTTTTCTCTATTCTTATTAGTAGCATTAGTAAAACATAGTTAATTTTTCCAACTCTAAGGGGGAGAGGGAGGGGCAAAAGGGGGAAGTGGAGGGGAGAGGGGGTTAAGAATACGTCTGCCAGGGTTTTACTGTCACCCCGCAATCTAAACCCTCGACAGGGGCCAACAGATGGGGGGTCCTGAGAGGAGACAAGAGGGAAAAATGAGGCCTCTGGGATGTGTCAAGAGCAAATGGGCAAGTTTTGAGGGGAATTTAATGGGGCAAAGGTCAAACAGGCACCGTGATGCCACCAAAGAGCCTGCAGGGACCCAAAGGCAGGCAGGGTAATCGCAGAGGAACTGGAAGGAAATGGGTTTCTGAGGGAACCAGGGGGCGAGTAAGCTTGTGAGGGGTCCAGAGGCAAAGGGATGTGTCCTGAGGGGAACAAATCGAAAGGTTCTTACCTCTGAGAAGTTGTCCTTGACTTTGGTTCCACCAGCAGCCGTCCTGTGGTCCCGGCACAGCCTGGGGATCCCTGACCCGCACCACCACAACCTTTAACAGGACATTGGGCCGTTCTAGAACCTGAATGACAAACAGTGAGTATTTCTCTAGGACGGCTTTGATGTGGGATTGTTCTGTTTACCCTGCAGCGGACAGGGAGAAATTTCTCCTCCCCACAGTAACACTGAACACCCCGCCCATGACTCTTCAGGCATTTTGGGGCTGTAAGCCCCCATCTTTCACTGGCCTGCTCCTCCAGCAACATCATCGTCACCCCCGGAGCCTCCCCATTTATTCACTCCAAAAAAAAAGGTAGAAAAGGAAAATGGGGAAAGAAATGGGACGGCAGAGTCAGCAGCACTGCTAAGCCACATTCTTTACTTCATTTGATGAGGTTAGTTATAACTGTTTGGTTTCTCGCTGACAACACATCTGTTAATTCTTAGTTAAATACAAACTAAGCTCTCAGCTTCTAAACAACGTGTTACTTAACCTTCCGTCTCCCTCTTGTCGTGCAGAAGGATCTAAAAGGCGAAAAATGTCCCCTCACTGTGCAGGCGGTCAGAAAGCCTTTCCTGCACGTCAACCGGTTAATGAAGGCTACATCTTCTATAACTTCAGCGCAGCATACGTTAACTTGGCAGCTTCTCTTCAAAAGCGAGAAGAGAAAACAGGGACAGGCATCTGAAAAAACAAAGCAGAGAACAAGGAGTTTATAAATCCGCTCTTACCTTTTTGTCTAATCTCGATAGAGCGCATCAGCTCCTCACGCCGCGAGGCACCGCTACCCTCCCGTCGCCGGTGACAGCTTCTTTGGACCCTAATTCTAATTCGGCTATAAATCTCCTATTCATTTCTTAGCCTCTTTGTTACAGTTTCCTGATGGAGGTTGGAGGAGACAGCCACCTGGGATCAGAGACGTGGCTCCTGTATCAGTCTCTGTCCTTTCGGTGGCTGGTTTTACAGCCAATTTATTTCCAGTTTCCTGATCAGTGTTTCCCTTTGCAACGCATGACGGTGACTTTTCTAGCAACAGCACAGCTTCTAGCAACTGGAGCATCATGTTTAATCTGCCTTCCTTGTGCTGTGAATAAACTATGCATCTATTGCATATTCATTTGCTGCTAGCGCTTAGTTAATGCATTAAACAGAAGTGCTTTCCATAACGCCACCCTCCGCTGACAGTCCATCGTTGGTACGCCAGAGTGTCCGTCAAGGGTCTCCAGTGGTCCCCGGTGCCCCCCCGCCCCGGTGTCGGCTTCTCGACCTCATCTCTTGAGCACGCCCACTGCCATTTGGTGCTGCTACTCCAGTAGCTCCTTCTCCAGTCAGTGGAACGTTCCCTCTTCCCAGCCTGCGAGCCAAGGACATCCCGCTTTGCCCCACCTCCAGTCCCTACAGAGCTAGTTTTGCTCCGTTAGGTTTCTGTTACGTTAGGCCTAGTCTTGCTACCTCATGCCGAGGGCTTTCTAAAAGACTTTTGCTCCTCCTATCAACGGGAAGCAAGAGGGAGAGCAACAGGCAAAACCGATGGCAGAGCCAGAGAGACCGCGGGGAGCACAGGGGGCTGGAGGAGGAAAGAGAGGAACGAGGAGCCCCGCGGAGAGACGGAGGGCAGGGAAAAAACAACAAAACAAGAGAAAAACAGGGCGGGGGGCAGCACGAAGGCTCAGAACAGGAACGAGGACGGGAACAGCGCCGTACAGAATGAAGAAAGCCAGCAACGCGGAGCACGAGAAAGGCACAGAGAGACAAGGCGGAGGGAGGGAGGAAGGAAAGAGAAAGACAGGAAGGTCGGGGGACAGAGCAGCACGTACAGACGCAGAGAGGAAGAGAGCAGCGGGGGCGGCAGAGCAGCGGGGGCGACAACGGGCCAGAGAAAGCGTGGGGAAAAAGGAGACGGAGGGACAGGGAGGCACCAGGACACACAAGCCGGGGACGAGGCCCCGAGGGCCAGGGACTCACAGCGGCTCTCACTTTCCGTGGCTGCCAGGAGGCTTCTAACAGCTCAGACGCTCCTGTCTCCTCCTCTCCTCCCTCGGGGCGCTCGGCCGTCCTCAGCCTAGGAGAACACGGTGGGGTGTCAGGGCTCCCACGAGACGAGGCTTCGGGGACACGCAGCCTCACTGGTTCGCTCGCCACGCAGCCGTCCCGCTCCAGAATACGCGCACGGACCCTGCCGCGCGCGTTGGCGGCCTGGCCCGCCGCACGCCACGCAGAGGGACCCTTCGCCCTCCGCAGAGAGGGGCTCTCTCTCTTGCCCGCCGCAGGAAGCAGACGTCGGGCCCACGGCCCTGCGTTTCTTCCTCTTTACCTCTCCGCAACCCCTCCGACTCCAGCCGCGCCAGCACCCGTCCACGGACGGGACGCGCTCCCCAGTCCCTTTTCCCTCTGCGCTGCGAGACGAGCCTCGCCAGCCCGAGGCGGGCGCAGCCCACGGCATATCCGGGGGGGCAGCGAACGGCCACATCCTCAGCGTGGCCTCTGGGAGCGGGAAAGAAGAAGCAGCGGCCGTTAGCACCGTAGCTCACCCCTGCCTGAGCCTGCTCCTTGCGCAGGGGCCACCGGAGAGGTGCCGAGGGCCGGCTTGCCGCCTTCACCGTGGGGCTCGGGAGCGGCCCAGGAACGCGGGACAGGTTCGCAGGAGCTGCCGGAGCTGGGGGCGGCTGCACGGGGCGAGCGGGGCCGCGGGAGGAGGCTCAGGGGGAGCTCTGGCGAGCTGGGGACGCACCCGGCACCTGCCCCCGGCCGGCTGTCGCCTCCCGCTCCTCTGCGGCACGCTGGGGACGGAGGACGGTGCCGCATCTCCCACCCGGGTGCTGCTCCCCACTTTCCATTCCCCGCCTGGACTGGGGGGTCTGCTGAGCATCGGGCGTTCGCAGCTCCGCCTCTGAAAAACATAAATTCCAAATTAGAGTTCAGCGTCTGAAAAAAATAGAGCAGGAGAAAGCAGAGGAATTAGGCAAGAGAACGGGCAGGAGAGCAGCTGAGCTAACGGAGGATTCCAGGGAAATGGGCTGCCTCAAAACGCAAGGCAGCCTTGAGAAACTAGAGCGATTGGAGCAACGCCAGACGGCAATAAGACAAACTGACACCGTTTAGGACACGCTCAGCATAAAAGCAAATGCTCCCACTGGTGCAGGAAAGCATCTCGCGCCTTCCCCACAGCAGCGCCACAGGAGACAGCCCTGTGAGGCCACGGGACGGGCTCCTACTGAAACGGAGCAATTTGCGAGACAGCAGAGTCAATCACGCTGTTGAGCAGGCAACGTTTCTTTCATCAGCACTGGGGAGCTCCGGGGATTGTCCTCTCCAAGTGCTCCCACCACTGGATGCTCTTGCATTGCTTAGAGTCACACAATTGCTACATATTCGTTACTTTTTTTGGAAATTTTAAACATACAGTATATCTAGGCTAAGAAATGATTGATGATGTTAGTTATAAATGTTTTGTTTCTCACTGACAATACATCTATTAGTTAAATATAAGCTAAGCTCTCAGCTTCTAAACAACGCGTTATTTAATCTTCTGTCTCCCTCTTGTCACGCAGAAGGGTCTAAAAGGTGAAAAACGTCCCCTCATCATGCAGGGGGTCAGAAAGCGTTTCTCTCACGTCAACTGGTTAACGAGGGTATGAGTTCTGTAACTTCATCGCAGCATACATTAACTTGGCAGCTTCTCTTGAATTCCCCCCTTTTCAATATACTTGCAAATTCTTCGGCAGTATAAATCTACAAAACACTATCATCGCGTGCTGCGGTACAGCACGATTATTTGTTACGCAAGAGCAGCACCAAACAGAACACCGTAGCATAATGCAAGTAAAAATGACTAGCATCAAAATCAGCGTCATACGATCAACGCTGAAAGAGCTGTGAAGCCGCAGCTCCTACCGGTTCTGACGTTTGTTTCTTATCGGGCACCTCTGACTGCTTGTGTTTCTTATCTGGCACTTACCTGGCACTTCTGAGCGCTTCAGGTCAAACGGCGTCTCTGCCCCCTGGCCGTGCGCTGCAGTACCCGAGTTTCGCCACAGGGTGGCAGCACTGAGGCGCGCCGCGGCACCGCATTGGGGCGGCCGGCTGCAGTACCGCGCTTTGCCCACAGGACGGCGACACTGAGACCCGCCGCGGCAGCCCCGGCCGAGCGCTCGTGCCGCGTGTCGCGGGAATCCCCAAAAAATAACCCAAAAAACAAACGCCACAAAACAAAAAAGTGCACAGATAGCTGCGGCGCGACAGCCGCGCCACCGGGACACAGAACCCGCCGCGCCGCGCCTCGCCCCGAGCTCCCGCCGAAGCGGCGCCCCGCTCGCCACGCCACCGAGCCTGCAACCGCGCCTTAGCTCTGCTTTTCAACGTCCCCCCGGCTAACGGGGGCTGCGCCGCTCCCGGAGGGATCGCCGGACCGGGCACGGGCGCCGCGCCGGAGGGAGACGCGGCTCCAGACCGCCAGCCTTCAGCGCACCTGCCCGCAGGGTCCCACACGCGCCTCCCACCAGCTTCGCCAGCTCGGCGGGGGGGGAAGCGGAACGGCACCCCGGTCACCCCCGCCGCGGCCGCACTCACCTGTCGCCTCTTTCGCCGCTCCGCTCCGCTCCCCTCGCGCTCTCCCGCCGTCCCGCCGGGCTCCGCGGGCACCGACACCCACCGCGCCCCGGAGACCCCCGCAGCGGGAGGTCCCCGGCTGTCGCCTCCTTCCCCTCTGCCCTTCTGCCGCCTCCGGGGAGCCTCACGAAGGGCGGCCCGGAGCCGCCTGCCTCCAGATGCCCGGCCGCCGGCCGCAGCGAGCGCTCCGCAGCCGCCCCGGTCCCGTTCGCTCCCGGTTACCCCCCCCCCCCGCCGCCTCGCCAACGCCGCGAGGCGCCGGCGGCTTGAGCATGCGCAGGAGGGAGACCGCAGCACCCGCCCCTTGCCGCGTCCCGGTTGGCTGCCTAGGACACGTCAATCATCTCTCTCGCAGCCTATCAGCGCTCGCGGCTTCGGCATGCGCAGTAGGGAGGCCGCAACACCCGCCTCTTCGGCAACATCATTGGCTGCTGTCGGCACGCCAATCACCATTTTCTCCACCTATCAGCGCTCACTCTTTGGGGCATGCGCAGTACGGAGACCTCAACGCCCGCTCCCCTGGCAACCTGATAGGCGGACAGATTGGCGACTGACGTGCCTAGGCAGCCAACCAGCGCCCCGCCCCTCCAGCCCTCCCGAGCGATCTGATTGGCCCGCTCTGCATCCTCACCCCCCCCTGCTCGCCGCACGGCTTCCAGCAGCCGTGTTTAAAAGGAAACAAACCGCGCTTATTTGCTTTGCACTGGGAAGGGGGGCGGGTGGTCTCCTACCCATAAATTCACTGTGAACAGAGAGAGCCCTGAGGAGCTCCGGCCGGCAGGTTTGTCTCCCCTGTGCCCGAGACCGAGGAGACGCCGCCGCCTCCTGCTGCCGCCTCGCCCGTTCCCCTCGCAGCGGGGCTGCCCCGGGGGAGCCGGGGGCCTCTTTGTTTCCCGGCGGCTCATCCGATCGCTGCCCCCCCCGCTTTCTGACCGGCACGACCCCGCCCGCAGCGGCAGCGCCCCCTCGTCCCCCCGGCACGGGCACAGGGCGCCGCTCCCCAGCTGCAGTACTGGGCTGTGGCCACCAGGCGGCAGCACCGAGCGCGGTCCCGCAGCGCCCCCGGGCCCGCAGCGCGGGCGCTGTTTCCTGTCCCGCGGGCAGCCAGGGTCCCTGAACGCGCTTTCCCAGAGCCGCGGGCACGGCAGACACGCTGATAAAAGATAAGACCCCGACGTTTATAAAGTATTATTTTTCCTCAAGATGTCTTCTGGCCTAATAAAATACATTGCCTCTGCCTGTGCCCGTGTCTCGTCTGCAGCAATAACTCGACTCCTCCGCTGCGGCAGCTCTGGGGCTGTTACGGGGTCCGTTCCAGCCCTTCCCCACGGCTGAGCAGCAGCCGGGCAGGTGTTGCTGTTCTGGGCGCTTCGCATCCTTCAGGAACGGTTCTCAAACGACCCTGCGCAACGATGCCCAGCGCCGGGACAGCCCGCGGCGGCAGGACAGGAGGCACGGCCAGGGCCGTCCCGGCTCGGGCTGTTCTGTGAGCTGGAACCAGCCTCCTGCTGCCCCGGCCCTTTGTCCCCGGCTTTCCCGGGCAGCTCATGGGCTGGGTCACACAGACTGTTCTCTGCTGGCACCACCCACCGGGTCACCTGTGTCTGTGGTTCTGGGGACACCCCGCGGGCTCCCTGGAAAACGGACATCGCAGCACTGAGAGGGGGCGTTCAGGAGCCTCTGCGCTTTGGGGTTTGTTTGTGTGGGGTTTTTTGCCTCTTTTGTTGTTTTTATCATTAGTTTCTTGTTGTTGGTTTGTTTGTTTTTAAGCTGTCACTCTATATAGCTCATCGATGGTGCTTATAGAGTATGGATAAATCTATCCTGGTTCCCCACAGGAGACGACTATCTTGCTTTACAACAGGTGACTGAATCTGCTACAGAAAAGTTCAACCACCTCCTGCACAGCAAAGGATAAAAGAAAGTACGGATTTTTGTTGCATCTAATCCATTACGCAAGTACCAATTAAAAAATACATTAGCAGTGGGTTCCTTCAAATATTCACTGTGAAGGCAGCTCCTGGCACGATTATATCAGCGTTCTTACTATTTTACAGAGAAACACAGGGCACAGCTGATTTTGCCCACGTGCAGCGCAATGATCACACGAGTGCGGTGAACCGGGTGAAAGGCCCTAGAGAAGGAAAATCAGGCTCCGTGTACTACAAAGGATATAAAGCAGAAAAAAGAGCAGTGAATGTGCATAATGACACAATTAGATGGTTTTTCAGTTCCATGATGTGCTCTTTTACTAAAAAGTGTCTGCTGGAGTGGATATCCTGGACACAAACAGGCGGGTTCTGGTGCTGTGCCCATGGTGATTCATCCACTGTGGCTGTGGGTGTCAGGCCCTGATACAACAGACACAAAACCTTGGGAGGGAGGTGATCACAGTAAAACGCTTAAAGATAATGAGCTAGCAGACTTGATTTAGTCTTTATTTAAAAATACACATGGCTGCTGTCTTTTCTCCAGTTTAGCTAGCATGGGCTTCAAGATCTCTATTAATTCTAATTACAATATGTGACAAAAATTAAGGGGGGAAAGCTTTATTTTTACAATGGTGTTTAAATCGCAATTTGGGAAACAGATAAAGGGGTGTAGCAGATGAGGCACAGATTCTCTTTAAGATGCAAAGAGACATTTAATACAAACTCAGGTTTGCATTTGAAACATCAAGTACCTCTGTCCCTGATGAACCGATCCCGTATCAATCCCTCTGTCCCTGATGTACCGATCCCGTATCAATCCCTCTGTCCCTGATGTACCGATCCTGTATCAATCCCTCTGCCCTTGATGAACCGATCCCGTATCAATCCCTCTGTCCCTGATGTACCGACCTCGTATCAATCCCTCTGTCCCTGATCTACCAATCCCGTATCAATCCCTCTGTCCCTGATGGTTCATGTCCCACACAGTCTTTGCTGTTTGTTGTTCCATCAGCGCTTGTTCTCACACTGTGACTCTTGCAGTTTCTCAGGCCTAATGTCCCAACCCTGCCACATCTCCCCTTCTTTGTTTAACAATTGCAGCCACAGCAGCGTGTAACTGCACAGCCATTGCACCATTAAAGCTTTTTTCAACCATCATTGTGCATAAGATAAGACACATGGTACACAATGCAAATTCTCCTTTGTTGTAGGAATAAACATACCATCAGGTCTACCCCATACATAGCATATAAACATTCTGTGCCTTTAATTATTGGCTTCGCATACATTTCTTTTGTTATCCAAACTGTTTTCATTGGTGTGTAATCTAGAAAAACCCATATGGCCACAGTCACCTTTCTCCTTCCTTGAGCTCTCCTGGCCTGCGGTTCCACCACCGGTGTCTTCCTTCTTGATCCCTCCTGACTAGCAGGTGCGCTCCAACCTTCTTTCTCCATCACTCTTACTCACAGGTTCACCTCCTTCCTTGCTCCCGCTCGCCGTGCTCTTGCCGCTTCTTTTGAGACTTGTTGATCCACCAGAGTGCTCCCCTGCACCATCCTCTTGCCTTTTTTGGGGCAGTCTTGTGACCAACTGGAGCACTCCCCGCTGTTGTCCTCCTGTCTTTTTTTCAAGGTGCCTCTTGCTCTGTCGGGCCGCTCCCCTTTGCCACCCTTTTGTTGCTTATTCTCTTCATGTGTAGGTCCTCCATCATCATCTTTTTTCTTGACCCATCTTAACTTGCAGTTCCACCACAGTAGCCTTCTTTGTTGATCCCTGTTGACACACCTGGCATTTACAGCAATACACAACAGCATCCAGACAACCATGAGTTGAGAGCTGGTCAGGCAATGCCCAGGTGAGGTCCCCTTCCCCCACCTTTGCCAGCTGGCAGACAGACAGACACCTCCCAAGAGATGACCACCCTGCTCCCTTTACTGCTCCCAAGTCCAAGAGCCCAGCCCCTGCTCAGCACCCCACCTCCCAAAACCAGGCCAACGCTCAAGACCCGGCCCAGGCTCTTGGACACCACCTTGGCCAGGGAGACCCACGCCCCTGAGTACAGTTTCTAGGGGCGGGAGGGGGCAGCACTAATCACAGGTTGTTCCCTGTGCTTAAGGAGACATTCTCCTCCTCGCTGGCTCAGGCTGCCCATTTTCCTCCTCACTCTTCACTCATAGCTCCACCACCTTTCTCCTCTTTTGTCCCCTCCTGACTCGCAGGTCCACCACTGTCATCTTCCTTCTTGTCCCCTCCTGGCTCGCAAGTGCACTCCGATCCTCTTTCGTGATCGCTCTTCTGTGTCAGTACGTGAAGACTGGGCACATGAGAAACTTGCTGCAAGAGTCAACAGATTAAGAACAAATATTAGTGGAAAAATACAAGGAGGAAGGACTATATGCTATGCGATACATCAAGGACAGAGGGATTGACGCAGGATTGATGCATCTAGGACAGGGGGACAGCTTCTGATAGACAAAAAAGGTGTTTATGGCAGTAACTTTGGTGGGAAGACAACATATGTCGCTTTTGTAATTACTAACTTAGCTAATCAGCAAATGCTTGAGCAAGCATCGTAGCGAGTATAAATGCAAACCTGAGTTTGTAATAAATGTCTCTCATGGCACCTTACGGTGAGTCACGCCAGATTCGCTACACTCTTCCTCACAGGCTCACCACCTTCCTCTCCTTCCTTTTTTTTCCTTTGCACGCTGTTCCACCTGAAGAGAAACACACGGAGGACTGAACTACACCAGGCCAAGGGCACTACAGTCAGACGGGGGCTGGGTCCGGGGGCTGACACCTCCCCACACCCCACAGCGCACCCACCTTGCCTTGGCCTCGGCCCCTCACACATGCCTTAGAGATGCCATCGCTCAGTACTGAAATAAATAACTTACGCTTTTTCTATAGATAAACAACTTTTAATCCAATTCCTTGTATTCCTTAAACACGTGTTCATTAGAGCATAAGCAAAATAGCGCTGGGTGTGCGGAGGATTCGCTCCGCCCAACACGCACACCTTTAAACAATAAGAAGTGTGCTTAAATACAGTAAGGTATTACATATTCATAATGACCCCAGGAACGCCTATACATATTCATAACCTTTCCCACTTCTGATTAAAATGAGTCTCAGAGAACCATTTCCATAGACACTCCCTTGTTGTGCCTGCGCAGTGCCACTTGGTGAATTTGAGGAGGGGTCTTTGGATGAAGCCTCCTTCAGCTTCGTCACAGTGAACTTTTTACCTTTGGCTCATTATGTTGAATTGACTGGGACCCAAGCTGCCAAGTTGAATGAAACCAGACTGGCGCCCTTTTTTGCTGTAAAGCTTCGTTATCTTGTCTCCTCAAGTTTACAGCTAGGTGCAGTGAAACTTCTTATCTTGGCATTCAATGAGGTTCTGTTCTTCTTAACATAGAGCTCTAAACTAAGCATTTATTGTGTGGCTAAGCCTTAAAGTGTTAGTTCGTTAGTAGGCACCCATTATATGTTTAGCTAACCCTTAAAATGTTAGTTCCCTCTGTCAATACAACTTAATAAGCAAGTTTCATAACTTTTTACATAGAACTTAACCACCTTTTTCCAGGTTCAGAGCCCTTGCCTCATTTGGTTATATCTGTAAACATTAAACATCTTAGCATGAATCACAACTGCATTTCTCACAGTACAAATGCCCACGGTCCTCACCTGCTCTTTGGTACTTGCTGGACCCAAGTGTCACGGGATAGAGATGTCACAGCTCAGTACAAATGCCCACGGTCCTCACCTGCTCCTTGGTACTTGCTGGACCCCAGTGTCACGGGTTAGAGATGTCACAGCTCAGTACAAGTGCCCACGGTCCTCACCTGCTCTTTGGTACTTGCGGAGGGTCACGTTGCTGTGCCCCAGGGCACTGGCCTGCACGGCCCTGCCCGGCAGCGGGAGCGTCTGGAGCTGCCGGCTGGTTCTCCAGCTTTAGGGTCATCCGCAGCAGCCCGCTCTCCTCAGCTCTGCACACCCAGCCAGTTGCGCCGCCCAGGCAAAGTCAGCTTCACCCTCTGCCCTACACCTCACCTGCAAACAGCCAACTCTTCAGCTGACAACCGCCCCAAACCCACCAACAAACCCTCCAAATCTCAGCCTTTCGCTTTCAACTGCTGCCTCTAGTGCATCTCACAGACAAGCCTCCAAAATCCCCTCATCCTGCAATAATGCTCCAGCACTCATCGCCTGCGGGAACAACCGCCACAATACCATGCAAACACCAACCAGTTCTGGCACGGAAATATCGCTTTCTCCTCCAGATCCCACCTACACCAACTGCTGACAAACACACGCTGTCCTCACCAAAGCCAAACGCTGCAACAACCAGCGACAACTCAAATGTGCGTGTGCGGCGCAAAACCGCAGGTGTGAGCTAACGCAGAGCTGGGCTTGACAGCTGCACAGTGTGCACCCTGTGGCTTAACGTGGCCAGTCACTGCCATTCCGCCTTCTCCCTGGGAGAAGCACATGAGCACAGGCTGCTTCAAGGCACAATGCGAACGGTTTGGATCTCCGGGTCTCTGAGGGCGAGAGCGATAAATGTGATCTGTGTGTGGCGCAGGATCTTCCCATCCACTTGCTCCTCCATTCGGTCTCAGGTGCTGCAAGAGAGGGAGAGAAAGATTCAGGGCAAGATTGACAACCTTGGCATTCCCGTCCCAGCCACGGGTCACCCAAACCTGCAGACATCCCAGGAGGCCCCATAACATTTACGCTCCCCTATCCCCCACCCTCGAAGCCTGGACATCACCAGAACCACAGAGCAAGTATTTCTGGAGGAGGCACCCACAGGGTCCGTGTTCTCTTTCAGGCAGATGCTAGCGCAAGATTGCAAATCATCTCACAGCTACCAGGAAGGTAAAAAATAACATCTCGGAAAAGGAACAGGTATTGTTTCTCTTCATCACCCCTCTCAGTGCCACATTATCAAGGTCTCCCGCAACGTTTCACAGGAAACTTGAAGCTTGGAATTCACAGTATTCTGAACCTGAACAAGAAAGGAAGAAAAGCATGAGACTGAGCATAAAGAGGGTGGCTGCTCGTAACATGAAAAGAGCAATAAAAAGGCAACAAAGTATCACTTTTACTTAGAGAGCTCTCAAAGCTGCCTGTTAAGGACAAGAAAAACAAACTTAAAGGGGAACCAAATAAAATACTCACAGAAAATATGGTGATAAAAACCTCAACATCGTTCAATAACGCATCCTGAGCATAAGAGAAAATCCTTTATTTAAGGAATAACAAGTTTTACTGTAGAGGGCGACAGAGGAAGGACAGAGTGCCATTTAAAGTCCATCTGACGCAGTCCAGGCACGCAGCGTTTCCCACCGTCCCTCATTCACTTCTACGGACCACTTGTCTTTGAAATTCATAGTTCCAGAAAACTGTTTCATTGCCACTTTTTGCCTGGTAATAAAAAGGTTTGTAGTTTTTTGGCAGGTGACACATTTTTGAGGTTACCTCTGCGAGCACACTCACTTTATTGCACTGATTGCTCCTCCTCAGCTGCAGGATCACATAATGTGAACCAAAATACAGCATGAAGTAACTGTCTTCATATTGTACACAAGTCAAAAGTCTACATGAGGAAAAAGCACTATCCAGCCTTCCCTTCCCGGTTTCTTCATGGGTTTATTTACCAACTCCATGACCAAGTCACCTGTTCTGTAGAGACCAACCAAAGAGTGACAGAACTCAACCCACTGTTTCCCAATTCAGGACAAAGCCTTTTCCCATCCTAACAAGAAACACGACAGTGACACACATGCAGATCTTCCCAAGAACTTCTCGTGCTTTCATAAGGCTCGACTCCCCACAGACCAACAGCAGGGCTGCCCAAAATCCCCACTGCAGACACTGCAGACTCCGCACTGACGGATCTCACAGCACACGTGTTTGATCCGCTCTGTTGTTGCTGTCCCCCACCTTCTCAGACGAGCTGTGATTACAGGGTTCTCAGCAGCACCTTTGGAACGTTAACGCCTCCACGGAGCGCCTGCTTCAGCCTTACCCACCGAACACACAGCCCTTTGCTTGAGCACAGACAAGCTCAACCACAGCATTCCAAATGGCAAGAACACTGTGAGCAACTCTAGGGGCTGTAACCCTGCTGCAGTCAACATCTTTAAGTGCTCAGCAGATAACTAAAATCAGAGCTTCGTCACCTGGCTCTTTCTTTAATTAGTGCAATTTACATTACCAGTGAATCAGCTGGGCTCAGCCGAGACCCAGAGGAGAACAGCGGCTGGAGAAGTAGAACAATCCACACCAGACATTTATCTACATTAGTTGTTAGTTTCCCTTCATAACTTTTACTTCAAGCCTTCTGGTTAAACAGGTTCACAGAGAGACCTGCAAGCAAGAATGTACCAAACACAACATGCAGAGCTGATGGGGAAGTCAATTACAGCAGCTGGAGCACCTCTGAGTCTTATGGGGGATTTTTTGTGTGTGTCTCTGTTTGGTTTTTTTGGTGGTAGTGGTTTTGTTGTTGTTGTTTTAATTAGACATGAATTCAATGAGCCTGGGGACGCAGTCAGAGCACACGAGCCAGGGCAGCTCTTTTCCACAGGCTTTGCACTGCGGACACTCTGGCACAGGTTCCAGAAATCACTGTTCAGTCACTGATTTGCCAGCACAGCCAGAGCACCGTGAGCTGGGCGTCTGCGCACAGGGACCCTCTGCAGGAATATCCCGGACAGTTCTACCCACAGTCCCAGCCCCTGCACGGCCCTCAGGCCAACCGCCCCATTGGAGTCTGGGGTCTCCCTGTTCTCCATGGAATCTCCCCATTCTCCTCAGATGGGGCCGTCAGGCCAAGTCCTGACCTGCAAGTTCCTGTTTTGCAGCTGCAGCTGCAGATAAAGAGTTATTTGCAGTAGCCAAACCAGCCCTGTGTGTCCCGTCCCGTCCCGTCAGACCCATCCTGTTCCTCTCTCAGCAGCTCCCTCGTCTTGAGCACTCTGAGCCCTTTTTCCTTAACAAACAGAAGTTCCAGGGTCCACAGCTCACAGCTGCATTGGGCAAACTCACTTATGCTGAGCGAGTTCTATAAAGCCGTTTCTAACCAGGCTCTGTACGAAGCCATATACTCAGTAATTAGATAAGCTAAGGCAGCCTGTTCCCTAACAGTGACTTATTCTGGCTTGTTGTGCTTTGCTGGAAACTTGTATTTAAATCGTGTCTTTCAGCCAGGCAGTCATAAGATGAACTGTAAGAGCAGCTTTTCTTTGCGGGCAGGAAAATACTACTGGAATATAGAATATTTTTACAGAATAAAATATTTTCTGAACATATTTATTCATGAAATTATTGAAAGAAATTGATAAATTATTAGTATATAATTAGAATAGACCTGTAGAAAATGTGGATAATTATTGTGGCAAGGGTCATTGCCACTCCTAAATATTTATTTCTAAGTGTCTATCAGGCCTGGCCTGCTCTTCCCAGTTTTCCTTCTTCTCTTTTGCCCCATTCATTTTGAGTCCTGGTTAAACAAACAAACAAACAAAAAACCCACACACAACAAACAACAACCAAAACCAAACAAACCAACCCCAGCCAAACACACAAGCACAGCTGGCCGAGCTGCCGCAGCTGATGCGCGGCATGTAGGGGAGTTGGACTCCACTCGTCTTGGAAAGTTAGGGGAACATGATCAGAATGTGAGATGAGCTGATTTAACTGATAAACATTTGCCTCACTCCTGTTACTGGCTGCTGGTCCCCACGCTTGCTGCCTTCATTGCATTTTTTTAAAAGACTCTCCAGTCCACCGGAACTGCCTGAAAAACTCGCATGCAAAGGAATACGTTTGGCTTCGCAGTTGGCTTTGGAATGTTGGGGCTTTTTTGAAACAAGTTGAACTATCCAGCTACTTTTGTCACTTTTATCCTCCCTCCCCCACCCCCGTGAGATGACAGTGGCAAAGGAGTCTCTTTGGTAGCAGTCTGAGGTGCTGCTGGTGCCCAGCACAGGGGTCCCAGCGCAGAGCGGTGCCCAGCTCTGGGTCACAGGTACCGACGTGTCCCCGGGAGCGGAGCCGCGTCCGCCACACCGCAAGGGGACAGAACCGCGTCCCACCGGGTCTCACCCGGAGCTGCGGGTGCAGAACACCAACCCAACGCCAGGACTTGGGCTGACGGGGCCGTGCGGGCAGAACTGCCCAGGACTTTTCCTGCTCCGGTCCCTCTTCAGGAGCAGCAGCTCGAGCTGCTCTACACTGGGCCTGGCTGATAAACTGATATTTTAGCAGAATTTCTGGAATCCACGCCAAGTCTGTGCTGCAGGAAACCCAGGGAAAAGGAGCTTCCCTAGTGCCGAGCTGATCGCCCTCCCACGCAAAGCTTCACCTTCATTTCTGGTTCTGAAATACTTCCTTTGAACCAAAGTCAAAGTTACTTTTGCTTTTTTCCTATTACAGCTGACAACAGTTTCTGCAAATCTTGTTACATTTTTTACCTTTGTAGCATCTATAAAATTGTTTCCAGAGTCCAATTAAATTTGTTAAAAAAACCCACAACATAACCCTGTAGCCAGTTTTGAATCCTTGCAGTTGGCCTTTCCTGTTATACGTTTCCCAAGTGCCACTCAGAACAAAGTACTGAAAACCAGAGAGGCAGTCAATATCACTGTACTTTACAAATCACCAGCTTCACTGTATTTACAGCTTTCCTCAGGCACGTTCAGCATCTCCAGAATCAACACCTGATTGTAACCCACTAGTAACAAACCCACAACTTTACCAGTAAAGGGGAAGAGAAAGACAGCCAGGGTTTCCAGAAATCATGACAAGGCAACAACTGGAGTAGGATTCATCATTAACTGGCAAGACTTTTTTAATAAAGTACGTACTCACCGCTATTGTTCTTCGCCACGTGTCCCGTGTCGCCGCGCCGTGTCCGCCCAGCGCTGGGGGACAGCCCGTGTCTCCGGGCAGGAGCCCAGGCCCTGGTACCGACACGGGTGCTCCTGCAGAAAGTGTCCCTGCGCACACAGGGGTTCAATGGAATCAGGTGCTTCACTTGCAGCAGCAACAGCCAAAAGAGAAATGAAACGCTTGAAGAGAATTTTCCCTGAACGCAGGAACACCCGCGAGCTCTGCAAGAGACTCATCGTTCCACCAGCGCCGCGGCCACCGAAACTGCAGCCCGTCCGAACCCACACGCTGCCCGCGCCGCCTCAGCTCCCCCGGGCAGCCCCGAGGCGCAGCCCCGCGCCCCTTCCAGCGCTCCCGCCCGCACAGCCGCTCTGCGCTCGGCAGGGCGAGCCTCGGCCCGGCCCGGCCGCCCCCCGGAACCGTTCTGTCTCCTCACCAACCCCCCCGGACCACAACTTCCTATCCCGATCGCCGCCTCCCTGCACGCACTCGAACCCCCAACTGCACCCGGCAGCCAATCAGCGCTGAGCTCCCGCCCCATCCGCTAGGCGGGCGGCGTGGCTGGCCAATGAGAAACGGCGTAAGCACGGTGGGGCGGGAGGAAGGCGGGTGGGGGCGGGGCCGTCCGCAGCGGGGACCAATGGGCGGGCGGCGCGTGCAGCCGAGGGGCGGGTCTGAAGGCGGCGGCGGGAGGGGGCGCAGAGCGCGGCGGGCGGGGATCGGGGACAGCGGGTCCGGGAACGGGGATCCGGGGACAGGGGGTCCCGGGGGTCCCGGGGGGCTGGGAATTCGGGGACAGCGGGTCCCGGGGGTCCTGGGGGGCTGGGCGATCCCGAGGGGTTGAGGATCCGGGGACAGCGTGTCCCGCGTGGTTGGGGGTCCCGAGGGGTTGGGGTCCCGTGGTGATGCTGTGTCCCCTCCCCGCCCCCAGGATGGCGCAGAAAGAGAACGCGGACCCCGGCGTGTCCAGCCTGCCCGAGGTGACACCCCCTCCCCCGCGACGTTCCCCTGCCAGGGTGTCCCCCCGGGGCACTCGGGGTGACGCTGCCCTTTCTGGAGTGTCCCAGTCCCTGGGATGGGGGGTCTCGGAGTGCCCCAAACCCCTCCGGGGGGGGCCGTCCTTGGGAGGGGGTCTCGGGGTGCCCCCTGGGCCCCATCCTTGGGGCACCCTTGGGGCTGGTCCCGTGTGCTTTGGGGCCGCACCGACCCCTGGAGGTGGCCCCGTCCCAGGGGGGTGCGCTCAGGCACCCCCGGGCCCTTTTTGGGGGGGTGTCCTGTCCCTGGGGAGGGTGTTGGGGTCCCCCACCCCTGCAGGGTGTCTCAGGGTGACACCCCTCCCCGGCCGGGCCGCAGGTTCGCCGCGAGGAGCCGCTCACGCTGGAGCGCCGGCCAGGTACGGGGAGGGAGGGTCCGGGGGACGGAGCCCCATGGGGAGGAGTTGGGGCACCCGGACGCCTGGGTCCCTTGGTGGGGGCACGGGTGTTACCTGGGGGTCCGTGGACACCTGTGTCCCACGGGAGGGTCCTCGGGGGCCCCCAGGGTGTGTGTGGGGGTTCCCGCAGCTGAGCCTTCCCCACCAGGAGCTGCGCCCCTGCAGCCCATTGCCCTGCAGGCCTCTCCCCCGCCACAGTGAGTGACGGTGGGGGCAGAGCTGGGGGGCCTGTGGGTAACAGGGACCCCTGGGGTGATGTGGGACACTGGAGACCCTGGGGTGATGGGGGAGGGGGTGCCAGGGACCCCCTGGGTGGCACTGGGGGATGCCAGTTACCCCCTGGTGACAACGGGGGGCTCCTGGGGAGCTTCTGGGGACCACAATGTGGGGGTCCCAGAGACTCCCTGGGTGTTGGGGGGAAGAGAGCCCTGGGGCCCCTGGGGTGATGGTGGGTGGCACTGAGGGGACCCTGGGGTAATGAGGATGGCTCCTGGGATCCATGGAGTGACAGTGGGGAGGTCCTGTGGTCCGTGGGGTGTCCTGGGAACCCAAGTATAATAAGTTGGGGGGTCCCAGAGACCCCTTGGGTGATGGTGGGCGGCACTGTGGGGTGTCCTGAGGACCTTGGGGTGATTGTGGGGGCTCCAAGGACACTTTGAGTGGCACTGGGGGGCCCAGTTACCCCCAGTATGACAGTGGGGAAAGCATCCCAGAGACCCCATGGGTGGCAGTGCGGTGGTCCTGTGACCCCTGGGCATTGGTGGGTGACACTGGGGTTGGTGTTGACTATGTGTGGGCGCAGGTGCTGGGTGTCCCCCCTGTGATGGGGTGTCCCCCCTATGATGGGGTGCCCCCGCCATCGTGTGTCTCTGCCCCCCACTCTGCAGACGGACCTTCACGCTGGATGACTTTGAGATTGGGCGGCCGCTGGGGAAGGGCAAGTTCGGGAGCGTCTACCTGGCACAGGAGCAGAGCATGAAATTCCTGGTGGCGCTGAAGGTCCTCTTCAAGTCCCAGGTGGAGAAGGAAGGGGTGGAGCACCAGCTGCGGCGAGAGATCGAGATCATGGCCCACCTACAGTCAGGAAGCACAGGCATGAGGGTGTCGGGGGGAGGCGGGGTGGGGGAGCCTGGGGACCCTGGGTGGTGCTGGTAGGGTCCTGGGGACCTCCTGGGTGATGGTGGGTGGCACTGGGGCGACCCTGGGCTGATGAGGTGGGGGGTCCTGGGGTGATGAGGTGGCACTCGGAGACCCACGGGGTGACAGTGAGGGGATTCTGGGACCCAAGTATGATATCAACAGGTCCCAGAAGACCCCCTGGGTGGTGGTGGGTGGCACAGAAGTGACAGTGTGGGAGTCCTGTTGTCCTCTGGGTCATGGTGGGGGCTGTCCTGAACACCCTGGGGTGACAGTGGAGGGGTGTCCTGGGGCTCACTGGGGTGATGGTGGGTGGCACTGGGGTCCTCTAGGTGACACTGAGGGTGTTCTGGGGTCCCCTAGGTGACAGCAGGGGTCAGTTGCAGAGAGCCCATGGGAGGCACTGGGGACTCTGGGGTGGTAGTGGGGGGTCCTGGGGCCTCAACATGTGTCCCTGTTCCCCTCAGGCACCCCAACATCCTGTGCCTCTACAACTACTTCCATGATGAGCGGCAGGTGTTCCTCATCCTGGAGTACGCGCCCGGGGGGGGCACTCTACAAGGAGCTGCAGCGCCAAGGCCGCTTCGATGCCACCCGCACCGCCATGGTCAGGTCACCCCGAAATGGGGCACCCCTAGCGGGGAGCTCTGGAGCCACCCCAGACACCAGGGTGACCCCCACACATGGGGGTCTGGGCCCCCTGACCAGCCCCAAATGCTGAGGTCCCACCCAAGAATTGGTGTTGGGGTCCTCAAGGGCCCCCTGGTCAGTTTGGGGGTGCCCTGACCCCCTCGTTTCATCACCCCAGCTGATGGAGGAGGCGGCAGACGCGGTGCTGTACTGCCACGGGAAGAAGGTGATCCACCGGGACATCAAACCTGAGAACCTGCTGCTGGGGCTGATGGGGGAGCTGAAGATCACCGACTTCGGGTGGTCTGTGCACGCCCCCTCCCTCCGGTACGGCTGTGGGGGGCCCTGTGGGTCTGGGGGAGCACCCTGTGGCGCTGGAGGAGCCGAAGATCACTGACTTTGGGTCGTCTGTGCACCCTCTCCCCTTTGGTATGATCTGGGGAGGGGCCCTGTAGGGCTGGGGACGCTCTGGGGGGGGTCCTCCATGGGGCACCCTGTGCGGACAGGGACACAGCAGGGGCTGAGACCCCATGGGGATGGCGTCACCGGCCTGGGGGTGGCAAGCACCCCAGAGGACTCCAACATGCCAAGGCGGGGCTCCCCCTAAAACAGAGCTGCCTTTATGTACCTCTGGAGAGGCGGTGGGTACGTGTACACATGGGGGTGTCTCCTCATGGGGTGCCCCCCAGGCGGAGGACACTGTGTGGGACGCTGGATTACCTTCCCCCTGAGATGGTGGAGGGACGTGAGCACGACGAGAAGGTGGATCTGTGGTGCCTGGGGGTGCTGTGCTATGAGCTGCTGGCTGGGCACCGCCCCCTTCGAGAGCCTCTCCCACAACAAGACCTACCACCGCATCACCAAGGTGGGGACTGCGCCCTAGGGACCCTCACCCACCCGGGGAGCACCTCCGGGGACCCACAAGGACCCCAGAGCAACCCCCAGCCTCACGTGCTGTGCTCTCACAGGGGGGACCCTGCCACAGAGACCCCATGTTTAGGGAGCTCACACCCCCCTGGAATCCCCTGCCATGGGGACCCTGCCTGTGGAGAGCAGCCCCTGCCCCACTGTCACGGAATATTACCCCGAAGTACAACAGGGTCCAAAGCAGCCTTTATTAAACTGGTGAAACAGGGTTTTAATATTCCAAAGTGACTTAAATACAGGTTCGAATATCAGCTGGAAACTTATTTAGGGGCGGCAACCACTACAGCAGGCGGTCCACAGAGTGCATGCACGTGGCTTCACTCAAAACAATGCCGGAGTCGCCCCTGAGTCCCGGAGAAGCACACACTTGCCCAAGCCTATCCGTAATTATTTTAAAGAGATAATTTAGAGTATGTGTGCAAACGGGCACAGAAAGTATGAATATACTCGCAATCCTGCGAGAAGTTTTCCTCCATTCGGTGCTTAAGTTTACACAGATCCTGTGCTACCTTTAAGCAAACACACAAACTGAAGCACATCGCGCACCACATAATGAAAAACCACGCCGCAAAATGCCAGGTTTCTGCAGAAATGTTACTCAACCCTCTAAAAAGTACCTCCATCTCTGATATCCTGCCGACTACGCCAAATTGTCACGGAATATTACCCCGAAGTACAACAGGGTCCAAAGCAGCCTTTATTAAACTGGTGAAACAGGGTTTTAATATTCCAAATTGACTTAAATACAGGTTCGAATATCAGCTGGAAACTTATTTAGGGGCGGCAACCACTACAGCAGGCGGTCCACAGAGTGCATGCACGTGGCTTCACTCAAAACAATGCCGGAGTCGCCCCTGAGTCCCGGAGAAGCACACACTTGCCCAAGCCTATCCGTAATTATTTTAAAGAGATAATTTAGAGTATGTGTGCAAACGTGCACAGAAAGTATAAATATACTCGCAATCCTGCGAGAAGTTTTACTCACGGCCGTGGGGGCGAGGCAAGCGGAGACTCCGTTCCGGGGAGCTGGGGGGGGCCGTGGCTCCTGGCGGCAGTGGCTAAGCTCGTTCTCTGAGAAAACTCCAACCAAAAAGGAAGTTTTCGACGAGTGTCCCGTTTTTAAGAGCTTGACCTGACTGCAGTCATTCCTCCTATTCCCGGAAGCCCCCCAAAAACATCCCCCACCCTGGGTGTGGGCGCCCAGCGGCTTTTGCCCCTAACGACTCTGCTGGTACGGGTGCTCTGGGGCCAGACAAAGAAGCTGTTAGGCCCACAGCAGCCAGGAGAGAGGGGGATGTGCCTACTCCTCCATACTGAAGGAAGGAGGGGGAGAGTGGGGGCAGAAGAGGGGGAGAGAGGCGAGGGGGGGTTGCATTCTGCCACAATCCCACCCTATGACTACAGTCATGGTCAAGTCATAACTCCAGAGTGGTGTGACAGCCACCTCTTGCCTCCAAAGTAAAAGGGGACATTCCTGCCAGTGAGCCTTAATGTCCACTGTGGATCGCCATATCTCATGTGTTGACTTACCCCTGCCAAACAGTTATTAATAACAATATACAATAGAATCGAAGTAATTGCAACAATCAACAATTGCCCAAGGTAATTAATGAGTCCCAGCATCAGTCACAGTTCATTAGTGTTTCCATTCCTGTGACTGTCTTCCTTCTGAATGGCTTGCTGGTTTTAGCTGGATCCTTTTCCACTCCGTCATTGTTGGCGGTGTTTTCAAGGCATCTGGATGCTTTTCCATCCCTTGCTGGTGTTAGCTGGATCTTCTTCCACAACAGGAACAGAGATTTTGTAGAAGGAAAACCTACAGCAACACTCATCAGCTGTTTTAACCTGAGCATTTGGCTTACGCAAGAGTAGCAGCTTTATTCTGCATTCCCCATCAGGCACTCGTGCACACACATTAAATCACACGCGCCCGGACACCCATAGGCCATGTGGGGTCCCCGGCTGCTGCAGCAATGGGGAGCTGGTGTAGCTAAAACTTCACACCAAACACACACAAGCAAACACCTTAAGGCAACTACTGCAATGGGGGTTTAAGTTAAAAGGTTAAGCTTCTGCTGTAACAAAACGGGTTGTATACAGCAAAATACACGTGCCTCTTTAACCCTCCAAAGCAATGGCTTATTATTATTATTATTATTTTGTGCAAATTTTAAAATCTTCAAATATGCATAAAAGCAATATCAACAACAAAAGTAGTTAAGTCTGCTAATACTGAAACTTCCGTAATGCAAAGGCACATGTCCAGGCCGAAGCAAAGGCTAGTGCCATGATTCTGCTTGCTGCTGGTCAGAATCCTCTATTAGTCTCTTAATATGAGACAACTTGTTGTGGAGATACACGCATCTGTACTTCTCTTCCACCCTGTCATCTTCCTTTGCCCTGCAAGAAAACACAAAGAACAGACCTCGGTCCCTTTGGAACCGGGCTTTCATAGTTAACGTGTTAGACTAGCTCAGAAGTTCTGAGCAGAAAATATCTCTTGGACCTTTTGTTTTAGGGGCAGGTCTTTATCGAGTTGCTGCCTGTTATTGACTCTTTATCAAAATCATTAATGACCTCCATAATGCCTCATTTAGCTGCAGTAGAGTGCCAGTAATTTTTTTGATAGCAAGTAATATTAGCAGCTACTTTTAGCAAGCAGCAGTGCTAAGGCACATTGCCGGGTCCTAATGGGAGCTGCCTCTGAACCTCAGAGAGCACTGAGCCGGGCGGGGTTGCTGGTCCCAAGCCGCGGGTTTTTTTTTTTTTTTTTTTTTAACTTCAGTTTGCAAGCCGGGGCGGGGGGGGTGCTCCCGCCCGCAGCGAGTGGGGGGGGGCGGCCAGCCGGAAGGTGGTTGCCTGCCTGCGCTCGCGAGGCCGGGCTGCCCTGCCCCACACCACCAGAACTTAGGGTCCAGGAACGGTGGCGGGCCGGGGGGAGATGCGCAGAGAGGCGACAGAAGTTTTACGGGGGGAAGTTTGCGTCCGTTTTTCGGGTTATGCCCGTACTGGACATGCGTTTCTAGCAGCTCTCTCAGGCCACTCCGTTTCATGTCGCCAGTCCCAGGGCAGTCGCCGGCACTCGCGGGGTGGGGCTTTGCTATGCCAGACCCCCTGAGTTGCTGGTACGGGGAGGGGGCCGTCTGGACACTGCGGCTTTTTATTTGCCTTTCTTCAAGATCATTAACAACCTCCGTAGTGCCCCGTTTTGCTGCATTTAGCAGGGGGGAACGTGGGGTACAGGTTATTGTAGATGTGGGTGGAGCAGGATCAAGTTGCAAGGGTGCAGAGGTAAATGGCAATATTTTAATACAGGCTACCTCTGCCCTGTGACTTCCAAAGCTCCAAATCTCCCCATTAGGTAAGCACCATCGTCTACCTGCCAAAATATCGAATCCCAATATGTTCGCTTTATAAGGACTCAGGGCAACTTCCACAGCCGTTGTCCGCTTTTCCCCAGGCAGCAAAAGGTGGATTCGAGCTAAAGGACATCTCTCTGCTACACCCGTTACCCCTACTATATTGATGGCCTTCCTTGATGGTTTAATCTCGAGTTTGTCAGCTTGCAGCCTGTTCAAAACACTGATTTGTGCACCCGTGTCAATTAAAAATTTCACACTTATTCGCCTTGGACCAACGGGAATATGTATGTATGGTTCTTTATCACTGGACCATTGGCAGGAGAATACCAAGCGGGTGGGGCGGTCCCGGTTCCCATCCGCCTTTACTAGTTTTTTGATTCCCTTTGTGAGGATGCGAAAGGGTTAGTGTTTCGCTTGTCCTCGGGGCGGGGGGCGGTTGCCGGTGCCTTCTCTTTGTTCTCTGATCTTCCCTCTAAGTATTCCACTAGCTCCTGTAAATGCTCAGTGGAGAGCTTGTGCACCAGTTTTCGAGGCACGCCCAAAGCGGCTGCACGATGCCAGAGGTCGCTCCGCTGCAAACTGCTACTCTGATTTGACTGGCAGCCAAAACGCTCCGGTTTCTGTGACGGGGGGGGCGGCCTAGTGGGGGGGGTCCCTAAAGAGGCTCGGCTCGGCTCGTCTTCCGGACCGCCCGGCTTCTATACGGGCTGCCGCTCGGGTCTACCCACCCCATCTCGCACCCATGTGTAACCACATTGTGTAAAATTTCCGCCCAGGTTAATACATGTTCAGGAGGACTTCGGGGATTTTGCTTATTGCGATCAATAGCCCCCTGAACTTTTTCCTTAAGGGATTGGACATATACTTTTAAGGCATCCGGTAATCCTTTAATAAGCAGCCGAAGGTGGACGGGATCCACCGGCGCCGCCATAGGGGGGGACTGCCGGCCTCTTTCATACATTGCTTGTATACAAGCCGCCTTTTGAACTCCCTCGGCAAGGTCTGATAAACCTTTTATAACAATTGCCACTGGCTCCCCATGTTCCCTGAGATCTATACCACCAGCCCAGTAAGCTACACGAGATGTAATGGACTGATCACCGTCTGGACCATCACTTAAAAATACCCCCGGGCCCCAGAAACCTGTGGCCTCATCCTTACTCAATAATATTCTATCACCCCCAGTAAGTGAAACGCGCCAAAGATATTCAGTCTCTGTCTCGCCCGGCTTCTGTGAGAATCTAGTTTGTAAATCCCCTAGCTCCAGTCCTGAATATGGCATGCTATGGGTAGCCGTGCGTGGATTTCTGCCTCGTCCATCCGTATGTGTTTCAGTTCTAATAAGAGGACGCACGTTCTTAGTCTCTACCCCCCCTTCATCAGCGCTGTTTTCAGAGTCAGTATCTCTGTTGAGAAGCGCGGGGGCCGAGGAGCACGCCTGAACTGGGGGGACGCTGGAGGAAGCTCTCATATTAATTAACAAAAACTCAAGTTTTTGTTCCAAAAAACCAAGTTTCTGTTCTAACAAGCCAAATCTCTGTTCTAAATAATCCGATCGTATGCTTTGTCGCGAAAAGTCCTGTATTAGACAGTCAAACTGTTCGCTCTGCCGCGACAGGTTTTGCTTTAAAAAGTCAAACTCTTTGCCTTGCGGCGAAAGGTCCTGCTTCAAGGAGTTAAACTGTTCGCTCTGCTGCGAAAAGTCCTGCTTTAAGGAATCAAACTGTTCGCTCTGCTGCGAAAAGTCCTGCTTTAAGGAGTCAAACTTTTCGCTTTGCTGCGAAAGGTTTTGCTTTAAAGAATCAAATTGTTTGGTTTGCCACAAAAGGTCCTGCTTTAAGGAGTCAAACTTTTCCCTTTGCCGCGAGAAGTTTTCCTCCATTCGGTGCTTAAGTTTACACAGATCCTGTGCTACCTTTAAGCAAACACACAAACTGAAGCACATCGCGCACCACATAATGAAAAACTACGCCGCAAAATGCCAGGTTTCTGCAGAAATGTTACTCAACCCTCTAAAAAGTACCTCCATCTCTGATATCCTGCCGACTACGCCAAATTGTCACGGAATATTACCCCGAAGTACAACAGGGTCCAAAGCAGCCTTTATTAAACTGGTGAAACAGGGTTTTAATATTCCAAATTGACTTAAATACAGGTTCGAATATCAGCTGGAAACTTATTTAGGGGCGGCAACCACTACAGCAGGCGGTCCACAGAGTGCATGCACGTGGCTTCACTCAAAACAATGCCGGAGTCGCCCCTGAGTCCCGGAGAAGCACACACTTGCCCAAGCCTATCCGTAATTATTTTAAAGAGATAATTTAGAGTATGTGTGCAAACGGGCACAGAAAGTATAAATATACTCGCAATCCTGCGAGAAGTTTTACTCACGGCCGTGGGGGCGAGGCAAGCGGAGACTCCGTTCCGGGGAGCTGGGGGGGGCCGTGGCTCCTGGCGGCAGTGGCTAAGCTCGTTCTCTGAGAAAACTCCAACCAAAAAGGAAGTTTTCGACGAGTGTCCCGTTTTTAAGAGCTTGACCTGACTGCAGTCATTCCTCCTATTCCCGGAAGCCCCCCAAAAACATCCCCCACCCTGGGTGTGGGCGCCCAGCGGCTTTTGCCCCTAACGACTCTGCTGGTACGGGTGCTCTGGGGCCAGACAAAGAAGCTGTTAGGCCCACGGCAGCCAGGAGAGAGGGAGATGTGCCCACTCCTCCATACTGAAGGAAGGAGGGGGAGAGTGGGGGCAGAAGAGGGGGAGAGAGGCGAGGGGGGGTTGCATTCTGCCACACCCACATGCTGCTGGGGAACCCAAGGGCTGGGCAGGACCCCAGGATCTGGGCCCCACATACACAGCACCTGCCCCACACCCTCCATTCTCACTGTGGGGCGAGACCCACGACTGAGGGGCCAGGGACACCGGTGCTGGGTGGGGGTGTCCTTGTGCCCCGTCCATTTCCAGGGTCCCTGAGTCCCCCGCGTCCCGCCAGGTGGACCTGCACTTCCCGCCCCCCGTGCCCGAGGGCGCCCGTGATCTCATCTCGCACCTGCTGCGCCGCAGCCCGGCCCAGCGCCTGCCCCCGCGGGACGTGCTGCAGCACCCCTGGGTGCGCACCCACTCCCGGCGGTTGCTGCCCCCTGCCTGCGCGTCCCCACCCCGTGAGTTCAAACACTTGGATTATTAAAGATCTGCGGTAATATAATAAATATCAGCCTGCAGCTTTGCTAAACATCCGTGTCACAGTTCCGTCCAAAGGTGTCAACTACTGCATGAAACAAAAGTAAAGCTGCAACTCCCCTGCAGCAGCTGCCGAGCGCAGGGACACGGCTGCGAGGCCTGACACCCGCGCCCCGGGCAGAGCGCGGGTGGCACCGCGCACCGGGCAGACCGCGGGCGACAAAATTCTCGGGGAAAAAAACTGGAGTAGAATAGCAGCAGGGCTGGCACAAGCTGGTACCTCCACAGGGGTCCAACCCGAGCATAGTAAACCATAGACTTCTGTATCTTTACAAACCGTTCATACCATCATTCAGTCCAACAGCAATATTTAACTGTGAGGTCTTCTTGCTTCTCCTTGGATTTTTTTCTCCGATTCCACGTGGGCCTTTGTTTTTCAGCTGTAGACATTGTTTATGGTCCATAGCCTTGCAGGTACTGTTTTGTCTGAATAAATCCTTTCTTCTCAGCAAAGTGTGAAATAGGCCCCATTTTGCAGATGTCTGTAATGTCTCCTCTGTGTTAGTTTTGGATCGTTGTTTTTCCCAGACAGTTCCGTTCTTCCCAGCAAAGTGCAAACAAGACCTTATCTTGCAAGTGTTCAGTGTGGTTTGTAGTTTGTAGTCAGGCCCCCACCTCCTCTGGACACGTGTTCATTAGAGCATAAGCAAAACAGCGCTGGGTGCGTGGGGGATTCACTCCGCCCAACATGCACACCTTTAAACAATAAGAAGTGTGCTTAAATACAGTAAGGTGTTACTTATTCATAATGACCCCAGGAATGCCTGCACATATTCATAACCTTTCCCGCTTCTGATTAAAATGAGTCTCAGAGAACCATTTCCATAGACGCTCCCTTGTTGTGCCTGCGCAGTGCCACTTGGTGAATTTGAGGAGGGGTCTTTGGATGAAGCTCCTTCAGCTTCGTCACAGTGAACTTTTTACCTTTGGCTCATTATGTTGAATTGACTGGGACCCAAGCTGCCAAGTTGAATGAAACCAGACTGGCGCCCCCTTTTTGCTGTAAATCTTCGTTATCTTGTCTCCTCAAGTTTACAGCTAGGTGCAGTAAAACTTCTTATCTTGGCATTCAATGGGGTTCTGTTCTTCTTAACATAAAGCTCTAAACTAAGCATTTATTGTGTGGCTAAGCCTTAAAGTGTTAGTTCGTTAGTAGGCACCCATTATATGTTTAGCTAACCCTTAAAATGTTAGTTCCCTCTGTCAATACAACTTAATAAGCAAGTTTCATAACTTTTTACATAGAACTTAATCACCTTTTTCCAGGTTCAGAGACCGTGCCTCACTTGGTTATATCTGTAAACATCAAACATCTTAGCACGAATCACAACTACATTTTTCACAAGAGTGTCCTGATTGCGGTGCTGAGTGTTGGATAGATTTGAGCTGCGTAGCGGAATTGTTTAGTTTTGGAGAGGGTGGGATAAACTTGGAACACAACTTGTGAGGGCGGTATGTCGTGGGTAGGCTTTAGTATTATGCGTGGAGCGGTGCTGTAAGCGTTCATAGTTATTGCCTGTCTTTGTTACAAGATGAGCCGTGTCGTTCTGTGTGACGCGTAACGGGAGGACGGCGTAGGAGCGTCATTCTGAAAAAGAGCCCGTTGGGGGGTATTTTAGCTGGCAGGAAAGAGACTGGGGAACCGCCCGCTGATAATGCGAGTAGAGCAGCCTTGATGAGATGTGATGAGCAGAGGCCATTGTGTAAAGTGGACAAGGAAGGAAAGGCTGTGGGCAAAGCGCGGTGCTGCAGCCGGCAGCCCCAGAGCGGAACTCTGCTGTGGAATTCCTGTGTTTCAGAGGGGGAGCTGTGACCGCCCCATGCTCAGCAGACCCCCCAGCCCAGGTCGGGGGAGCAGCCCCAGAGCAGGACTCGCGGCACCGTCCTCTGTCCCCAGCGTGCCGGGGGGCGGCTGCCGGCCTGTGGGACGTGGATGCGGCTGTTCGGGGCACTGACGCCCCGTTTTTGGGGGGCTCTGGTATGTATATATGTAGATGGCATTTTAAAGTAATGAGCTGCCCGCTGGGGCTGTTTTCCTTTTCTACCTTTTTTTTTTGAGTGAATAAATGGGGGGACACGGGGGATGACGATGATGTTACTGGAGGAGCAGGCCAGCGAGAGATGGGGGCTTACAGCCCCAAAATGCCTGAAGATTCATGGGCGGGGTGTTCAGTGGTACTGTGGGGAGGAGAAATTACTCCCCATCCCCTGCAGGGAAAACAGAACAATCCCACATCAAAGCCGTCCTAGAGAAATACTCGCTGTTTGTCATTCAGGTTCTAGAACGGCCCAATGTCCTGTTAAAGGTTGTGGTGGTGCGGGTCAGGGATCCCCAGGCTGTGCCAGGACCACAGGACGGCTGCTGGTGGAACCAAAGTCAAGGACAACTTCTCAGAGGTAAGAACCTTTCGATTTGTTCCCCTCAGGACACATCCCTTTGCCTCTGGACCCCTCACAAGCTTACTCGCCCCCTGGTTCCCTCAGAAACCCATTTCCTTCCAGTTCCTCTGCGATTGCCCTGCCTGCCTTTGGGTCCCTGCAGGCTCTTTGGTGGCATCACGGGGCCTGTTTGACCTTTGCCCCATTAAATTCCCCTCTTTTCTCTCTTCCCCTCAAAACTTGCCCGTTTGCTCTTGCCACATTCCAGAGGCCTCATTTTTCCCTCTTGTCTCCTCTCAGGACCCCTCATCTGTTGGCCTCTGTCGAGGGTTTAGATTGCGGGGTGACAGTAACACTCTGGCAGATGTATTCTTAACCCACTCTTCCCCCCGCCACTTCCCCCTTTTTGCCCCTCCCTCTCCCCCCTTCCACTCAGGACAGGCGATTGGGAGGGAAAAAGAAGGACAGAAAGAAGAGAGTTGGAAAAAATTGAAGATGTTTTACTAATGCTATTAATAAGAATAGAGAAAATAATACAAAATATACAAAACCAATCTTGAAAGTCTCAGCAACTGCAGAGGCGGCACCCGAAGTCCTGGACTGGACTCTGCAGCCAACCGGAGCTGGATTCAGTCTGTCACTAGGCCTCAGTTCGCAGGGATGACTAGCAAGGTCCTCTCCTAATGTTGGCCATAGGGAAAAGGGAAAAAGGGACGAGATCCTCGTGATCTCTCATTTTATATGAAGTATTCACGTGAATGGAATGTTATACACAGTTGGTCAGTTTCTTGGTCACTTGTTTCTCGTCGCCCCTCTCGCGAGATGTCCATCCGTGCTTATCAATAAGTTTTCATTCCATTGCTAGGTTTACCAAACATGTGTCTGGTTCTCCAGGAAAATGCAGTTAATACGAAGGCTGTAGCTGACAGGCAAAATGCACTGAAAGAGAAACTTGTTTTTAACAAAACCAGGACATTCCACCCCTTATAATATGCCACTCACTGAATACTTAAACCTTATCAATACAATCTATCAACACAATCTAATTAATCACTACTACTATATATATATACACATATGTACATATATACACAGGAGTAATTAATCTTAATCAGTGGACCATCCTTTAAAAAGTTCATTAAGTTCATTTTGTCACAGCAGCCTTCCAGGGCAGGAAAAATGGTACAAGTGTATCTCATGACCACTGTTTGTGGGTTAAAGACATCAACTTCGAAGAAGTTGTCAGGCGCCACTCGAAGAAGGCTAGCTCTGGTTTCATCATCACTGTCTTGATCTGAAAGACACTTATTAAATACTGTTAGTGTGGCAATTCGCATCCTGCAGTTCAGTATTGCATATTTTCACCTAAGCTCAAATCCCCTTGAGGTACACACCGAACTTCTCCATCCTTAAGCATCACCCACCAGGTGCTGCCAGGTCCCTGGGCAAAAACAATCCCAGTAATGGGCTTGCCTTTGCCTGAGGCAGGAGTAACCCAGACTGCCTTTCCTAACATGTTTTTCATGTGTACTACAGGGACTTTATCTCCTTCTACAGTCCATAGAATTTCTGATTGGGCAGGCCCAGCTCGATTGGTTGATCCCCTGGTGTTGACCAACCAAGTGGCTTTTGCTAAATGTGAATCCCAGTTTTTAAAGGTTCCACCACCAAGTGCCTTTAGTGTAGTTTTTAGCAAACCATTGTACCTTTCAATTTTCCCAGAGGCTGGTGCATGATATGGAATATGATATACTCACTCAATACCATGTTCTTTGGCCCAATTGTCTATAAGACTGTTCTTGAAATGAGTACCATTGTCTGATTCAATTCCTTCTGGCGTACTGTGTCGCCAAAAGATTTGCTTTTCAAGGCCCAAGATAGTATTTCGGGCTGTAGCATGAGGTACAGCATATGTTTCCAACCATCCAGTGGTTGCTTCCACCATTGTAAGCACATAACGCTTACCTTGACGTGTTTGTGGAAGTGTAATATAATCAATCTGCCAAGCTTCTCCATACTTATACTTTAACCATCGCCCCCCATACCATACAGGCTTTAACCGTTTTGCTTGTTTGATTTTGGCGCAAGTTTCACATTCAGGAATAACGTGTGAAATAGTGTCCATAGTTAAATCCACCCCTCGATCACGAGCCAATTTATACGTTGCTTCTCTACCTTGATGCCATGAAGCATCATGGGCCCACCGGGCTAGGAAAAGTTCACCTTTATGTTGCCAGTCCAAGTCCACCTCAGCTACTTTAATCTTAGCAGCTTGATCCGCTTGTTGGTTGTTTAGATGTTCCTCGGTGGCTCGACTTTTAGGCACATGAGCATCTACATGCCGAACTTTCACAGGCAGGCTCTCTAGCCGAGCAGCAATGTCTTGCCACAGTGTGGCAGCCCAAATGGGTTTACCTCTGCGCTGCCAGTTGCTTTTCTTCCACTGCTGTAGCCACCCCACAAGGCATTTGCTACCATCCATGAGTCAGTATAGAGATAAAGTATTGGCCACTTCTCTTGTTCAGCAATGTCCAAAGCCAGCTGGATGGCTTTCACTTCTGCAAACTGACTCGATTCACCTTGTCCTTCAGTGGCTTCTGTAACTTGTCGTGTGGGACTCCACACAGCAGCTTTCCACCTTCGATGTTTTCCTACAAGACGACAGGATCCATCTGTGAACAGTGCATACTGCTTATCAGTCTCTGAAAGAGTATTATACGGTGGTGCTTCTTCAGCACGTTTTACTTCCTCCTCATCTGGAGACATCCCAAAGTCTTTGCTTTCTGGCCAGTCTGTAATCACTTCTAAGATTCCTGGATGGTTGGGACTTCCAATTTGAGCTCGTTGCGTGATCAATGCAATCCATTTACTCCACGTAACTTCAGTTGCATGATGTGGAGGGGGAACCGTCCCTTTGAACATCCAGCTCAGCACCGGCAGTCGAGGTGCCAGGAGGAGATGTGCTTCAGTACCGATCACTTCTGAAGCAGCTCGAACTCCTTCATATGCTGCTAGTATCTCTTTTTCAGTTGGAGTCTAGTTGGCCTCAGATCCTTTGTATCCTCGACTCCAAAAACCTAAGGGTCGACCTCGGGTTTCTCCTGGTGCTTTCTGCCAGAGGCTTCAGGTAAGTCCATTATCTCCGGCTGCAGTGTAGAGCACATTTTTAACATCTAGTGCAGTCCGAACTGGTCCAAGGGCCATCGCATGAGTTATCTCACGCATAATTTGTTCAAAGGCTTGTCGTTGTTCAGGGCCCCACTCAAATTGGTTCTTTTTTCGAGTCACTCGATAGAGAGGGCTCATAATCTGGCTGTAGTCAGGAATATGCATTCTCCAAAAACCTACAACGCCCAAGAAAGTCTGTGTCTCCTTTTTATTAGTAGGTGGAGACATTGCAGCAATTTTGTTGATCGCATCCATTGGGATCTGACGATGGCCATCTTGCCATTTTATTCCTAAAAACTGGATCTCTCGTGCAGGTCCCTTGACCTTGCTTTGTTTTATGGCAAAACCAGCATCCAAAAGAATCTGAATTATTCTCTCACCTTTCTCGAAGACTTCTTTCGCTGTGTCGCCCCATACGATGATGTCATCAATATATTGCAAGTGTTCTGGAGCTTTACCTTGCTCCAGCGTGGTCTGGATCAGTCCATGGCAGATGGTAGGACTGTGTTTCCACCCCTGGGGCAAGCGATTCCACGTGTCCTGGACGCCTCTCCAGGTGAAAGCAAACTGCGGCCTGCACTCTGCTGCTACAGGAATAGAGAAAAATGCATTAGCAATGTCCATTGTAGCATACCACTGAGCTGCCTTTGACTCCAGTTCAAATTGCAGTTCTAGCATGTCAGGCACAGCAGCACTCAGTGGTGGCGTAACTTCATTCAGGCCACGATAGCCCACAGTTAGTCTCCACTCGTCACTAGACTTAGGCACCGGCCAGATTGGGCTGTTAAAAGGTGAGCGAGTCTTACTGATCACACCCTGGCTTTCCAATTGACGGATCAACTTCTGGATAGGAATCAAAGAGTCTCGATTGGTGCGATATTGCCGGCGATGCACCGTCGTGGTAGCAATTGGCACCTGCTGATCGTCAACCATCAGCAGTCCTACAACAGAAGGGTCATCTGAAAGACCAGGCAAATCAGACAGCTCTTCAATTTTCTCAGTGTCCACAGCTGCTATACCAAATGCCCACCTATACCCTTTTGGGTCCTTAAAATACCCTCTCTTGAGGTAGTCTATGCCAAGGATGCACGGAGCATCTGAACCAGTCACAATGGGACGCTTTTGCCAGTTTTTTCCAGTTAGGCTCATTTCAGCCTCTACAACAGTCAGTTCCTGGGATCCCCCAGTCACTCCAACAATATGGATGGATTGCGTTCCTTTATAATTAGAAGGAATTATTGTGCACTGAGCAGCAGTGTCCACTAAAGCTTTGTACTCCTGGGAGTGTGTTGTACCAGGCCATCGTATTTGTACAATCCAATAAACTCTGTTATCCCTTTCCTCCACCTGGTTGGAGGCAAGGCACCTCTAATTTCTGTTTTGCACAGTCTCTGGGTGTGAATTAGAGGTTCCCTCAAGAGCATCAGAATCTCTTCTGCTCCTTTTGTAAACTGGAGCAGCCACCTTCCTAGGAGTTTTTCCTTTGATTTCACGTACTCGTTCTTTGAGTTCTGAGATAGGTCTTCCATGCCACTTATTCATGTTTTCTCCCTGCTCATGTAGGAAGAACCACAGTGAACCTCTTTTTGTGGGCTGCCTCTGTCCTCTCTCTCGAGATTGGAAACGCCTTTTCCTAACAGCTGAAACATAGGTTTGTGCAGGTCGTGAATGGTATGTGTCTTCTCTGAGTTCTTTGATCTCTTGCAATAGCTTTTCAAACCGGTCATCAGATTTTTCACACAGTTTCTCCACAGCAGAGACACAAGCCCGTAGAGAACCAGCAAGGCTGTCCTCAAAGTCACGGAGCTGCTCAATCACTTCAGTAATATCTTGTACACCTCTAGATGACCAGAGCATTCCTGCCAATGACTTAGCATATGCAAGTGATGCACTTTGTACAAATCTGCGCCACAGAGGTCGTGAACAATTGATTCTATCTGGGTCTGTTCTTTCTTGGCTGTTTGGTCCAAAATAGATGATCTCTCGCACAGCTAATTCTCTCAGGAATTGAATACCTTTCTCCATAGTATTCCATTTCCCTAACTTGGATATACAGTCTTCCTTGTAGGGAAATCTTACTTTCATAGCTGCCAGGAGTCGAGTCCAGAGAGTAGTGGCATTAGACTCTCTTGAAATTGCCCTATCAATGGTGGAATCTCTTGACAGAGATCCCAGCTGCCTGGCTTCACCACCTTCCAGTTCAATTGTATCTGCCCCATTGTCCCAGCATCGGAGCAGCCAGGTTAAAATATTCTCTCCTTCATAACGACTAAAGTCTTTTCGCAGATCTCTCAGCTCACCTGCAGAAAAGTACTGAGTGGTGGTCACTTCATCTCCTCCCTGTCCTGATGGTGCCCCTTGGGTTGATGTTGGCCCTGTGCCATCATCTGCTGCACGGGTAGTCTTTCTAGTGACTTTCTTACAACCAGCAACTGATGCTGATATGGGTTTACCATCATTTGATTCATTTCCAGAGTCTGAATGACTGTCACAGTGATCGCTATGGTTACAGCGGCAACAGTGTCCAGTGTGTGAAGAAGAGGGGGCTGCCTTTAAGGCTGCAGAATTATTGTTATCACTAATGACCTTGGCAGAAGAACTCTACGGAGGAGCTGTAGTTTCAGCCTGCGAAGGCGTTGGGGGGGCAGCTTTCGCTGTTTTGCTCTTCCTCGAGCGGCCAGGAGTGCTTTTTGCTAAAGCTTCCGAAGACGCACCGCAAATCTCAGGACTAAAATGGGACGCAAACCTCCTGTTGAACGCCATTTCTCTTAACAGAAGCACAAACTGACACACATTCAGCAAACCAGATAACACCATCACAGTTCTATCAAAACTCCAAGGATATTCAAAGCTCTCTAAAACATTCGTGAACTGTCCTAGCGAAAAAACGAAAGTATTGTTAGTCAGCCTTTCTAAAGATTCGCTTGACCAATTAGCAAACACAGAGCCGTACTGCTCTTTAATCTCTCCTGGAGGCTTTTCAAGGTAAAGCAGAAGCGAGTAGAAATTCATTAGTGGCTGCAGTATAATGAAATAAACCAGTGACAAACCACACAGTATCATCATAGCCATTGTCCAGTTCCTTGTTGTTATATAATGAATACTTCGATTTAAAAAGAAAGCCCAGCACAGATATGGAATCAGTGAGCACAATGTAGAAAATAACTGATACAACTTATGCCATAACATCTTTAAATCAGTGTAATTCACTTTGCTTTAATACCACTAAATAATATCCGAAGCAAACAGACGCGCGAGTATCACAACTCTATGAGTTGGCACCGTGCCAAGAAAATTGAAAGGTACGTCAGAGCAGTAGAAAAGCCAAAAATCTCCAGATTTACCCCTTTCTCTTGCCCCACGTTGGACGCCAATTATCTGTCGAGGTTTAAGATTGCGGGGTGACAATAAAACCCTGGCAGATGTATTCTTAACCCCCTCTTCCCCCCCACTTCCCCCTTTTTGCCCCTCCCTCTCCCCCCTTCCACTCAGGACAGGCGATCGGGAGGGAAAAAGAAGGACAGAGAGAAGAGAGTTGGAAAAAACTGAAGATGTTTTACTAATGCTACTGATAAGAATAGAGAAAATAATACAAAATATACAAAACCAATCTTGAAAGTCTCAGCAACTGCAGAGGCGGCACCCAAAGTCCTGGATTAGACTCCACAGCCAACCAGAGCTGGGTTCAGTCTCTCACTAGGCCTCAGTTCGCAGGGACGACTAGCAAGGTCCGCTCCTAATGTCGGCCATAGGGAAAAAAGGAAAAAAGGGCCGAGATTCTCATGATCTCCCATTTTATATGAAGTATTCACGTGAATGGAATGTTATACACAGTTGGTCAGCTGTTTCTCATCGCCCCTCTCGCGAGATGTCCATCCGTGCTTATCAATAAGTTTGCATTCCATTGCTAGGTTTACCAAAACATGTGTCTGGTTCTCCAGGAAAATGCAGTTAATATGAAGGCTTTAGCTGACAGGCAAAATTCACTGAAAGAGAAACTTGTTTTTAACAAAACCAGGACATTGGATCCACACCCCATCACTCCAGGAGGTTCATGGATCCACCAGGTTCATGGATGATTCCTGAGGACCATCCAAGTGTGGGCAGTGTAAGAGAGGAGCAGAGCAGGGTCAGCTCATGGGCCATGACTGAGTACAGCCACCCCAGCAGCAGCCGTTGCCCATCTCCCAGGCACAGCCATGCCCACAGCATGCAAATGGCACTGCCATACATGATTAGCCCAAGAGAGGCCTTTCCTCCTTCCATATTCCCAGGAAAATCTTCCTTCTGTTCCTCCTCCACCTGCAGACATCAACTGCTTTCCATTGCTGGGCTCAGACATGGCTGGAAGGGTTCACTGAAGCCATCAGCCATCTCATTGCTTCTCCCTGGCATGCCCTGACCTCTCCCACACCTACAATGGCCAATCACGGCTGCTCAGGCCTCCCGCTCTTCAGAAGACGCCTCGAGCTTCTTGGTTCTTAATGGTGTTTCTTATAAATGTCCTCACCCTCTCCAGAGTTCACGGTGAGCTTTCTTGTCCATAACAGCCCTTTATGACCATGTCTCACTAAATGGTTGTGTTTGTATGATCATTTGTGCAGAAAGGGCAGTCACAGGACAGCACCCTATATGTCAAAACTGATGCCGAGTGAAATGCCGTAAAGACCCGACGAGTTCCCCCTGTGTCGGTGTCTCTCCTGGAAGGAGTCTGTCCCGAGAAGGGGATGCAGCTCCTGCCACTCTCTGCAGAGGCACATGAGCAGTGTCCATCACCTGGGGACACAAAGGGTGACGTTTGCCACACCACCCTTCATCTGAACCACTTAGATGTGTGCTTGTGGATGAGGTATGGAGCCTTATAGTGCCAATACCTATTTAACTGTCATTGCCAGAGGGGCGACCACACATGCAGAGTACTATTTTACACGTATTTAAATATAAGCATGTTAAACTTTTATTTTTCTTCTTAAAACCCTCATTCCCAGACAAATTACGCAAACACTTGAAGGATTACTCATGTCTTTTAACATGATTATCCTCAGAAGGCCACCAGCTTTGCTTCTCAGGAAATGGGATCCAGAGTCCAAGGGCAGGATGGTTTGGGCTCTGTGCTGGGATCTGGAAACTGAAACGTGCTCCCATCTCCCAGCCCCCTGCCCTCCTGAGTGAGGGTGTGAGACATTCTGCCAGCGAGGGCTGAACTCACAGCCATGACCAGTATCTTATGTCCAACTGCAGCCAACGGTGTCCTGCCAGCTCGGGATTGGAGCTTCCATTGCTGGAGGTGTTTAAAAGATGTGGAGATGTGGCGATGAGGGATATGGTTTAGTTGTGGACTTGGCAGTGTTTCATTGACAGTTGGACTCCATGTTCTTAAGGGTCTTTTCCAGCCTAAATATTTCTATGATTATATGGTTCTATGTTGCTATGATTCTATGATTTGGGTTGGAACTATTCCAGTTCCCATCATTTCCAGCTTCCCTCAGAGGCAGCTGTTGTGTGGCACAACTGTCCTGGCTCTCCAGGCAGGTTGGGCACTGGGTTGGTGTTGGCGTTAGGAGTTTTCCACTTCCTGGGATAAAAGACTGTTGAGCAGAGACAGTTGTAGAGGTTTGGGTCACAGGGGTTTGCAGCAATCCTGTCAAAATCTGAGCAGGATGAGCTTTGGAGCCCAGGGAGGACAGAGACATTCTCAAGGATGGTTTTGAACAGTGGCACTATCTATCACTAATAACAGCACCAGGGAACTCCTCATTCTTGGTTATGCTGCTGAACTAAAGGTCTTTAGTGTCCCTCCCAGCAGTCATTCTCACTTCTCAAAACTACATCTCAGTAGTTATCCTCTTGCATGAGTTTCTGGTTCCAGCCAGGCGGAGGAAAGGGATAACAGAGTTTACTGGATGGTACAGATAAGATGGCCTGCTACAACACACCCCCAGGAGTACAAGGCTTTGGTGGACACTGCTGCTCAGTGCACAATAATTCCTTCAGACTGTAAGGCGACACAACTCATCAGTATTTTTGGAGTGACTTGGGGGATCCCAAGAGCTGACTGTTGTAGAGGCTGAAATGAGCCTAACTGGAAAAAAATGGCCAAAGCATCCCATTGTGACTGGCCCAGATGCTCCGTGCATTCTTGGCATAGACTACCTTAAGAGAGGGTATTTGAAGGACCCAAAAGGGTATAGGTGGGCATTTGGGACAGCAGCTATGGACACGGAGAGACTTGAAGAGCTGTCTGATTTGCCTGGTCTTTCAGATGACCCTTCTGTTGTAGGACTGCTGATGGTTGATGATCAGTAGGTGCCAGTTGCTAGCACAACGGTGCATCGTTGACAGTATCGCACCAGTCGGGACTCTTGGATTCCTATTCAGAAATTGATTCGTCAACTGGAAAGCCAGGGTGTGATCAGTAAGACTCGCTCACCTTTCAGTAGCCCAATTTGGCCAGTGTGCGAGTCCAGCGATGAGTGGAGATTAACTGTAGACTACTGTGGCCTGAAGGGCGAAGGGGGAAAAAGGGTGAAGGGAAACCTTCTCCCACGGTTTTGATTGTCTCCCCACGATCAGACCACGACAAAAACAGAGAATCAGTGCGGTGAGGCTGTAGAGTGGCCCTTGGCTTGTCCTGCCAACAAGCTCTGAATGCGGATTCTTGCAGGTGTAGCGGAGCACGCAGCAGCGTCTCTGAGCAAAGCTCTGGGGGACAGGGTCCTGTGTGCTGGGCACAGCTTCCCTCACCATTCTCTGCTCCCTCCTCCGTCACGCAGGGGCTGCCCCACGCCGCGCACAGCCAGTCCCAGCCGGGCCCGGAGGTGGGTGTGTCCATGGCAACCGCCCGGGCTCTGTGACGTCATAACCAGAGCCATTGTGACACGGGGGTCCCCGCCCTGACCGTGGGGGTATTTAAGGAGCAGCTTCTCAGGAGCAGCAGCTTCTCAGGAGCAGCAGCTTCTCAGGAGGCAGCAGCTCCCCTGGGTGCTCGCCGCAGCTCTGTGGTAGACGAGACCCAAGATGCCCATTGACGAGGAGGCGTATGCCCACTCCCAGCCCCCCGTGCTCCATGGGCCACAGGGGAGGGTCGGGACAGGGCAGGAGGGAGAGGCCGACGACGCGGCTCTGTGGGACACAGCCCTGCGCATCGTCAGTGAGGCCATGCGCAGGGCTGTGGCTGAGGTCGTGGCAGCTGGCCAGGAACCGGAGGAACAGCAGAACCTGGCCCAGAGCATGGACTTGCAAGACAAGAACAGCAAAGAGGGGTGCCAAGGCGGAGACACCATCCACAGCACCTGGATCAAGCCCTCGGTCCAGGAGCACCTCCAGGACGCCCCTGCAGGTCCCCAGGAGGGGCCTGGCTTGACCAGCTGCACAGACACAGAGGTGGCAGCAGAGGCAGAGCGCCCGGCACCTGCCCAGCACAGCCTCACAGAGGACGATGTGGCTCTGGCAGACATTGTGGAGTACATCATCAGTGAGGCCGTGCGCAGGGCTGAGGCTGAGGTCCAGGGACCTGGCCAGCAACCGGTGGAACAGCAGCACCGGGCCCAATGCACGGACGTTGCAGTGGCAGCACCAGCACCCGCAGGACCTGAAGCCGTTGAAGCTCACTTGGCTGGAGAGGATGAGGGACAGGCCAGCACAGCCCCTCTCGTCCCAGCTGCAGAGGAGGAAGAAGAGAACACGGTTTCTCCAATGCCTGCGGGACATGGAGGAGAGACCAGCGCAGACATGGCCTGCCCAGCGCAGGGCCCAGCTCCACGGCGACGGCCTTCCCGGTTCAGGAGGGCGCTGCGGGCTCTGCGCAGGGCTTTCCGCTGCAGCTGCACCGCGGGACAGCAAGAGGAGTAGAGCCCGGCTGCCAGCGCCACGCGGGTGCCTGGACATGCGGCTGGTCCTGAGCCTGTGCAGCGTCCAGAGGGAGCGTCTGAGGGTGCCACGCCAGGGATGGGTGCATGCACGGTGACAGCGGCGTTCACCTGCCCTGAGGACGTGGTGCTGCCAGCCTCTGCTCAGCCTTGGATTGTTTTCAGAAATCAATAAAGCCCATTAAAAAAAAAATGACAGTTTTCCCCCTGTGCTCATCTCTTTCTGCTCCACCTCGGGACAAAGAAGGCTGCAGGAAATCTCTGTCCTCGGGCTGTCCCGGCATTGATTGCGGGAAGCCCTGGGCTGGTGCTGCCGCAAGCCGGCAGTTCGGCTGGATCCCCCTCAGGCTCCCTTCCCACCCGCCTGTCTCCAATTCCAGTCCAGGACTTGGAACATTTGAGATCTGTTGCTGACTTGGCCTGGTGGACCTGCACCGTACGGCATCCCTTTCATCTCATAAGGAACCTCCCCATTGCAGGGGTGTTTCGGAGCACCTACATGAGCTGATACAGGCGAGACCGTCCAAGCCCACATGTGGTCCCTCACCTCCACCGAGGGTCTTCCAAGTCAGGACGAGCCGGCTGCTCGCTCCCTTGCTGGAAATCTGAGCCATGATCCATCTCTGCACAAGGCTTCCAGCATCACGAGAGCACGTTCAGGCCTGAGACACCGGGGAGGAGCGCTGCAAGCAGTGCTGGTCTTGAGAAGAAATCCACCCGCTCAGAGCTTCGTCTCAGATGCGAGTTATTCTGCACTGGGTTTCTGGGGCCCAAAAATGGAGGGAGGCTCAGGTATAAACCCCGTCAGCCAAGAGCCGCAGCAGCTGCTGATCCCTGCGTGGCGCATTGCAAACCAGCCATGGCTGCTGCATGCCCCGGGCTGCAGCCTTCGCAGCATCCTCCTCTTCCCCAGCACCCCCGTGCACTGCACAGAACCAGAGCTGATTGCAATGACTGGGGCAGCACCGGGCAGCAGCAGCATCTCTCTCCCCAGCCTCCAGCTGCCCAGTTGCCCTGCGGGGAATTTCTGCCTGGGAAGGGCAGAGTTGTATTGCGATCGGCCGGGGGCTCAGGACAAAGCACAGCACCGCCACGTCCCTGGAGCAGAGCCCTTCTTTTCCTGCCTTGGACCGGTGTATTCCTCCTGCTCACAGCGCGGTCCTTCTCTGGGATAAGGTGACGCCAGCACTTTCAGGGAAATTGGAACTTCGTGATGGAGTGGACGTGAAACTGCGTCACTTCATGAAAAGCCAAAGGAGTAAAACTGACATGGAACAAAGCGAGTAACTTGCCACAGCTGTCCAACCTGCGCTCCTCAGGCAGGACGCGACCGGCGACATGTTCTGGTGCTGTGCCGGGGCTGTGCCGCAACAAGTCAGTTGGGGCCGTGGCCAGAAAGGTAGTGATGTACATCTAGATATACCCACATCGTCTTGTGGGAAGCATCTGTTTCCTCGGCACGATTTGGAACACTTTTGACACACGGGACTTGCTGGGCCCTAAATCACAGCAGCGTTGACTCCTCTAAGCCTCCCAGTTCCAATTCAGCAGGTGCCCAGTTCAAGGTGTTGACACAGCAATGTGTACTTCTCTTTAATCTGTATTATATGTTCTCTCTGAAGTCAACACGTCCTTCCTAGGAGCAATCTGGGTCCCAGTGTAGGCTACGAAGCCATTGGACTTGTTGACAGTAGATGACCAAGAGTGATTTGCCAACAGGAGGAGTTCTTGCTAAAGTAACAGCAAAAGCCATGCTGAAAAATGCAAGGGAGCAATCAGGGAGTGCTGGAGTCGTGCTCGGGAGCTGTGTCCGTGCGTGAAGGTTTATGTGTCTCGCTGGGTAGTGCCCAGAGAGTTGGTCTGATCACACTGCAGAGCTCCAGGAGACATCAGTCCGTTTGCTTTCTTTCCTACACCAAGCTTTAGAGGCTGGTTTTGATAGTCAAATGGGATTCAAACGTAACGTTCCTCCAAGAAGGCCTTGGGTAACTCATTTCCCAAAATTCAGACTTCTTTTCCCAGGGAGGCTGAATTTCCTCCATAGCAATCAAATGATCAGGTTGTGCACAGAAGAGCTGCTGTGGTTCTAAGCGTCTTTATTTTGTCTAGGCTGCCTTAAAGAAGCAGCTGTTCTGCCTTTTGCTTTTGGTGATGGAAGTCGGGAACGGCCAGCGCTGTGCTTCATGTCAGGACGGTTTCATTCTCGTTTTATTGAAACTGAACTTTTGCCAGATGCAACTCCAAGAAAACGCCTCAGCCTCTTCCAGGGCCCTGCTCTTTAGTCCGCTCTCAACATCACCGGCAAAGAGCTGCTGCTTCTCTTCTGCACTGGATGTTTGGACATCTCTTTGCTAGAGGGACAAAGTCCCTTCGATCAAGAGGCTGAAGCAGAAGCTTCAGAAATTGTCATTCCTCCAAGTTTTCCCCCTGTGCCTCGAGTTCCAAAGCAAAGAGAAGGGCATGGCGATGGTGCCATTTTCTACCTCAGGGATAAAATTGTGTCAGGAATCGTAGTATGGAACATCTTCTGCAGGATGCCTATTGCCGGCAAGTCAGCGCAGGACTGGTGTGCTGAACAGTGAGTCTTGCTTAGATTGGGGATTTTCTTGTGGAAAAATCCATCTGCCCATTTAAAATGATGAAAAAGAAATGGAGATGCTCTGTGTGTCTTGGTACGATACTTGCAAGAAACTTGTAGGTTGGTTGTGCTTTAGTTGTTAGCGGTGCAGGTCAGAGCGGCTTCACAGTATCACAGTATGTTTGGGATTGGAAGGGACTTCAAAAGATCATCTAGTCCAATCCCCCTGCTGGAGCAGGAACGCCCAGGTGAGGTCGCACAGGAACACGTCCAGGCGGGTTGGAATGTCTCCAGAGAAGGAGACTCCACCACCCCCCTGGGCAGCCTGTTCCAGTGCTCTGTCACCCTCACTGAGAAGAAGTTTTTTCTCAAATTTAAGTGGAACCTCTTGTGTTCCAGCTTGATCCCATTACCCTTTGTCCTATCATTGTTTGCCACCGAGAAGAGCCTGGCTTCATCCTCGTGGCACTCTCCCTTTATGCATTTGTAAGCATTAATAAGGTCACCCCTCAGTCTCCTCTTCTCCAAACTAAAGAGCCCCAGCTCCCTCAGCCGTTCTTCATAAGGGAGGTGCTCCACTCCCTTAATCATCTTTGTTGCCCTATGCTGGACCTCCTCCAGCAGTTCCCCGTCCTTCTGGAACCGAGGGGCCCAGAACTGGACACAATATTCCAGATGGGGTCTCACCAGGGCAGAGTAGAGGGGAAGGAGGACCTCTCTGACCTACTAACCACCCCCCTTGTAATACACCCCAGGATGCCATTGGCCTTCCTGGCCACAAGGGCACAGTGCTGGCTCATGGTCATCCTGTTGTCCACCAGGACCCCCAGGTCCCTTTCCCCTACACTGCTCTCTAATATGTAAGTTCCCAACCTATACCGGAACCTGGGGCTGTTCCTGCCCAGATGCAGGACTCTACACTTGCCCTTGTTGAATTTCATCAGGTTATTCCCCGCCCAATTCTCCAGCCTGTCCAGGTCCTGCTGGATGGCAGCACAGCCTTCTGGCTTGTCAGCCACTCCTCCCAGCTTAGTGTCATCAGCAAACTTGCTGATAGTACACTCTATTCCCTCGTCCAAATCGTTAATGAATATATTGAATAATACAGGCCCCAGCACTGACCCCTGAGGCACTGCACTAGATACTGGCCTCCAACTAGACTCCGCACCATTGACTGCCACTCTCTGACTTCTCTCCTTCAGCCAGTTTGCAACCTTGCAACCCACCTCACTAGTCTATTGTCCAGACCACACCTCCTCAACTTAGCTGTGAGGATGCTGTGGGAGACTGTGTCAAAGGCTCTACTGAAGTCAAGGTAGACCACATCCACTGCTCTGCCATCATTCATCCACCTTGTTACATTCTCATAAAAGGCTTTGAGGTTGGTCAAGCATGACTTACCCTTGGTGAAGCCATGCTGACTGCCCTGTGGGAAACTGCAGCGGGTCTGTGGAATCCTTGACAGAAAATATGAGAGTAGAGATCAGCCTTGAGATATTAAGATTTACCCTTGAGGAGAATGGGAGTAAAGGAGTATCCGGAGAGAGGAGAGATGTACCCGTGAGAGAGAAGGGGATAGAAGAATAACATGGATGATAGAAAAATTAACCAATGAGATGTTAGTGCTGTAACTTGTAACCAATAGTGAAAAGACACATGAACTGGCAGAATTGTATAAAAATGCACTTGTAGCAATAAATGGCATCTATTACTTTCATCTTGAAAGAATTTGGTCCATGTCGCTTGTCCGTCTCAACCGCGACATGTGGTGACCCCGACGTGATCCTACCTGAAGAGGATCTCGCCTAACAAGGTGACAGCGAAAAGCTGTGAACAGCCGAAGAGCTGTGGAGACGGAGCCCGGTACAGCTGATAAGAACAGCCCAGGAGAGCTGCCGAAGATCCGGATCGATTGAAAAGACACCTCGCAAAGGAGGAGGTGAGCTACCGGGAACATGGGGGGAAACTTATCTAAAGAAGTGGGTACTATATTATCTACATGGAAGCTGCTTCTGAAGAAGCAGGATGTTAGCCTTCTGGAATTGACTTTAAGAAAAATGTTACTATGGGGCAAAGCACAAGGTTTAGAGGTTAATCCTGTGACAGCATTTAGTGTATCACAATGGATGGACTTGGGAGATAAATTGTTTGATAGTGCTACCCAAGGGTCCAAGGAAGCAACTGAACTGTTAACGATGTGGCGCTTGTTGTTAGATACTCTGAAAGAGTTAAAACAGCAACAGGCAGAGGCAGCTGAGGGGGATGGTATTCTTGACTCTTCTGGGCCAAATTCGGAGGAAAAAGCAAGATTAAGTACTACCCCAACCCCCCTTGTTACTAAAGATTCGTCAAAACTGCCCAAATCCATATTATCTGACATGGACAAGGATCCGCAGCACTTTCTTGGAAAGTTAAAAGGAATAAAGGAGAAGCGCACGTATGTGTGGCCCCGAGATCAGAAAAAAACTATGAAAGAATCGTATACATATGTGTGGCCCCGAGATCGGTTAAAAGCTATGAAAGACTCACATGAAAAAACAGCGTTATGGTCTCGGGAGGGGCCCTCAGAGAACCAGTCGGAGCACCAGTCAGAGCGGTGCGTTCGGCCGACCACTCCGCTGTCATCAATTACGGCTCAAACCTCTCCTCTGTCATCAGCAACCGCGGTTCCACCGTCTGCGTCACCGCCATTGATCACAGTTCACCCCTCTGCCTCGCCGCTATCAGTCGCGGAAGAAAAAAAAAAAATGGACATTTTTTTTTCCTGTCCCCCCTTGCCTGGAGATTTAGGTGGGGAGGACCCCCCCGTGATGAGCCAGACCAAGCCAAATAACGTAATTCCTACAGATTTGGGGCCCTCCAACCTGCCCCCTTCTCCCTCCCACACTGAATTCCTGAGGGTGAGGGTAGAGTTTCAGAGCGTAAACCGAACTTACCAAAAAGCTGGGATTTACCCCCAGTTTCGATTACAGTTAAACCACGGGACCCTGTGCGTTTCTGGAAGAGACACTATACAGGCACGATAACTTTCTGAAATCCTGAAGCAGTCAACAGACCTCACATATCAAGCTGTGATGGGGGTGCCTGGGATCAGCAGTGCAGCCAAATCATTTACAACTGTTAATCGGGGTCCCAGTGAGAATTACATGCAATTTATTGACCATCTTCAAGAGGCTATCAGTAAGCAGGTTGAAAACTTATGAGCTAAGGAAGCATTGGTGTTGAAATTAGCAGTAGAGAATGCTCATGTTTGCTATCTGCGAGTTTTACAGTACATATTATGCGTTTCTGTGTATTGCCTCTCTGAAAATCAAGCACCTTGTCAGGAATGTGAGTTAAGTGCGCCGCAAAACTCTCTCCCTACTTTTCCCAGTCATGCTGCAAGAAGCACCCCTCCCTCCCTCCCCCTTCTCAAGGTTTTTACTTGTAAGATGGGGTCAGGGATAATTGTTTTCAGTTGTGTTCCTAAAAATCAGTATTGGGAGGTGTTTTAAAACTTAGGAAAGCACTCAGAATTATAAGGAAGGAATATCTTGTTAAATATTGAAATCAGTGTTCGCTGCTGTTTACGTTAAATAATTGGTAAAAGTGTCTGGAGAATAGAATTTTGTTGCAATTAATGTTGGTTTTAGGGTGAGAAGAGCAGGACAAAATAAATCTCTCCAAGAGATCATTAGATCATTACAGACAGTTTTACAGCTGGAACGGTTTGAACGTCAACAAGCTGAGAGAGAGTTAACTGATAACACACAGGTCACAGTAAACTTGCTAAAGTCTGCAAGATGCTTTCCTCATTAACCTGTTTTCTTTGTGGGTATCGGTTTACGCATGTTGTAATTTTGGTAGGTCTTTGTTATATGGTACGATAACTTCACAGTCTGTCAAATCATGAGAATTCATTAACTCAAAATGTGCGTTTTGTGATAATACAGAAGATCATGAGTAATTTAGTTCTTTACTGTGTGAATGTGATGGTAAATTTTGTGTGTAGTAGCTGTTATTTTTTTTTTCTCTAGCATGCTAGCTTTATTCCAGCATTCAGACTTGCGCAACTCTGTGACAGGCTGTGTCTCCTCTCGGTGTGCTGGATTTGGTTTTTCCGTATGCACATCATGTAAAGAATCCTGGTTTTGGAATAGCAGCTGTAGCGCACCAGATGAGACACTAAAACAATAACAAAAGAAAATAAAAAAAGGCCTTGCCCAGTCCGGCTCGGCGGGTGCCGATGGGTTTCAGCGCGCAACTGACTTTTTTTGTCAGGGAGACCCAGAGGTACCTCCACCTGGCTGAGCAGTGAGCCGCCCAAAGGTGCAATATAAAAAATTGAGATATTGTCTTAAATTGGTGTAACTGTGATCCATCTGCGTATTTGAACTTGGTATATGGTTTTCATATCTGAGCTCAGTATTTTAGTTTGCATATTCATATTTGGTACCAAAAGAATCTTGTTTGGGGAGATAATTAAAAAATGGGAACCGGTTCCACTGCTAAAATTCCACCTTGCTCCCCCTTAGGATGCATCCTTACACATTAGAGTAATTGCTTATATTGTTAGAAAAGTATTTAAATTGTTAAAATGCTATGATAGCTGTGAATTTGGAAGAGGTTGTATTTAAAAGTTGCTAGAATATTAACTGATTTAGATGTAGGAAAATAGAATAATGGATTTATGTTTATTATACTGGTTTATACTGTTTTTTGACATCTCTAAATTGTAACAGGTAAATGGAGCTAAGGAATGTAACTATTGCTGAGCTACTTGAAATTGCATATAAAGTGTATTATGGTTGGAATGAAATGGGAAAACAAAACAGCAAAATATCCCAGGCCTGTGTGCAGCTCATTGTAACTGAGGAGTTTACCAGAGCCTCCCAGCCTCCCACTTTGTACCAGTATACCAGCTGCATGACCTTGACTATATCTGAACTGCAGGAAGAAGAGAACGAAAAAAAATGGAGAAACCTGTTTTTCCCGCTGCTAAGCGGAGAAAGGGGGGCTTTACTCCCCCCGCTCTGTCCTTTTTTTTTTTTTTTTTCCCCTGAAGTATTGTCATCCATTTTTGTTGTGGCACTGTGTTGTTTTTCGGCTTTGAATCAGGGGTTGTTGGTGTTTATTTTTGCTTCTGTCTTGTTTCCTAGGTTTTGGCACATTTGGGAAAAAGAGCTCATAATTTTACCTCCTTGCTGAAGTCAGTCTTTTCACACTGGTCAGCTTTGGGGGGTCACAGTGTTCAGTGCTTCTCTGGGTCAGACTGGTACTGATTTGAGTGTGGAGTGGAGCCAGATTGGTTTGATGTGGAGTTCAACCTGCTGTGTTTTCATGCTGGGCTGTACGTCTTGCCATCTCAGATGGGGGCGAGAGGGAAGTTTTATTCCCCCCCACGCCCCTCCTCCAAGCAATGTTACTGCTAGAGAGCTGTGATACTGCATGAAGGAGTCTGAGGGTGAAATTTAAAGGCATCACCAGTGGATGCATAGTTCTAATGAAACTGGAAAATTAAACCAAAAATTTGTTAATAGACTTATTCTGTGGTAATTAGTTGTAAGTGACTTCTTAGTAAATTCACCATGCTAGTTTTTGAGGTCATGAGAGAGAACAAAAGAAAAGCTGTTTTTTGAGACCAATGGAATGCCAAATTTGGAACAAAGTTTAAATACATGAACTCTTATAGTTGTTAGAAACTCTTATACCTCTCTTAGGTTAAGATTCGTTAAGTAAATTGTAAGCTCAAATAACGTTTTCTGAGACTTCTGTTTATTTGCATGGCCTGCAAGAAGCTGCTTGGATGGCGCAGATCTGCTTGTCTCCAAGGAAATTTCAGATGCTGTATTTCCACTAGTATTAACAGCCAATGTTTCGATAAAGCAAATACTACACTGATAGATCTGAAACGGGACTTTGATCTGGTAAGGGAAAACAATATCCAATAAATATGACAGCCAAAATGGAGTTGGAAACTTTGAGGAATAAATTTATGACAACCTAACAGGTTGACTGTATTTGACTGGACTTGCAGATTTGTCTATTTATGGCAACAACATAGAAACAACCTGTGGCTATTGTGGGACAGTATGATGAGATTGCTAGCAAACTGATATACTGATTGTTATATACCAATTATCACTTTACTCAAGAAAATGCAGGGAATTAATTTAAGTTTCAATGGACCATGATCCTTTTGTCATATATGTACCATTTGTGAAATTTAATTTTGATTTTTTTATTTGTAATCTATGTCTCTATAAATTGCACTAGCTGGTTTTCTTAACACCACAGCTTTTGGCATGTATTTGGTCTGATCCTACATACTTGCAAAGTTTTTGTCGATGGTTCTGGGCAGTCTCATAAAGCTGTAGTGGTTTAGTGTGAAGATAACAATTGGCATCATTCTGAAAAAATTTTTGAAGGTTCAACCCAATTAGCAGAACTTGGCACAGCTTTAAATTACTTAGAGCTTTTTAAGGAGGAACCTCTAAATTTGATTTGTGATTCTGAGTACGTAGTCAAGGTTCAATGCACATATCTGCTTTTGAACTGTGTTTTTTTGTTTTGGTTTTGTTCTTTTTTAAAACAAAAAGGGGGGAGAAGTAGGGAAAACACCACAAAACCAATTGTCAAAAGCATTGTATGTGATTAAATACTTTGCAAGTATGACCCAAAATCATGCTAAATCAGAAGGAACCTACATTAGTTATGGTCAAATCACTAGTCAATGGAAAAGGCCACATCAATTGATAACCTGGGGGAGAGGTTCTGCTTGTGTCTTTTCAGATCAAGGGCCGCAATGGTTGCTGGCGCAAAACGTGAAACCTGTGCTATCTTCCTGACAATGATTGTTGCAGCTGCTGTGTTTTGAATGCCCGCACAGACAAAGACTAACATGTGGAGTACTTTAGCCAACATGACTGACCAGGACTCCATATGCCTGGCTATGGCATCCCAGAAAACCCGTTCCACACATGCTTGGTTGGCATCCTCCTTGATGACTACAGCAGCATCACACAATTGTTTCAAAATAATGGTTGATGCAGAGGCATTGCAACAAACTGTAATAATACTAACATGGCACTTTGGATTAACTGTCTCCCGGAAACAGACACTGAACCACAGGAACTGGAATTGCTGGGATCTGTGCCCATGGACGCTTGTATCCAACTGGTTTGTGAAAAGTGCCAGGACAATATGCTAAAGCATGAATGGATAAGACTGCAAAATGTTAATGCTACCATTGATGACTATAGAAATGAAACTCGATGGTATAATGCCTCGCAGAAGAATCCAAGGGTTGTCATTGATAATGTGGAACAGCGACCCCAAAACCTCCTGTATGGTGTGTTCTTGATTTGTGGAGATAGAGCCTGACCAGGAATTCCTTCTAATGCTGTTGGAGGACTGTGTATTTTGGGACTATTAACTCTCTTAACGCCCAATGTATCTATGATAGTAAATCACAGAAGAGTAAGATGAGAAAAACAGCTTTTGCGTGTATAAGAGTCAAAATGTGATGATAATGTAGATTTTTGGGGATCAAAGTTAAGGGTTTTAGGATCTCTTGTATCTGGTGTTGGCACAGCTAAAAGCTTTAAACATTTTAGAAAATTAGGATGCTGGCTAGTTAAGCAAACTAACAGAACTTAAAAGGCTTTAAGTGGACTTTTGTTAGATGTAGATTCTGTAAGACACGCCACACGGCAGAGTAGAGCCACGATAGATTTTTGTTATTAGCTCAAGGACATGGGTGTGAAGATTTTGATGGGATTTATTAAATAAATTGCTTAGTGGTTGAGAGTTTTTAGGATGGTTGTTATCAGTAGTGAAAACAGGACTGATCATTTTGATGATTGTTGTGGTTGTGTTACTAATGTTGCTATGCATGATTTCTCTGCTGCAAAGGGCCCTGCAGTGGACAATGAGGGCAGCATTTTTAGCACAAATTAAAAAAGGGGGAATTGTGGGAAACTGCAGCGGGTCTGTGGAATCCTTGACAGAAAATATGAGAGTAGAGATCAGCCTTGAGATATTAAGATTTACCCTTGAGGAGAATGGGAGTAAAGGAGTATCCGGAGAGAGGAGAGATGTACCCGTGAGAGAGAAGGAGATAGAAGAACAACATGGATGATAGAAAAATTAACCAATGAGATGTTAGTGCTGTAACTTGTAACCAATAGTGAAAAGACACATGAACTGGCAGAATTGTATAAAAATGCACTTGTAGCAATAAATGGCATCTATTACTTTCATCTTGAAAGAATTTGGTCCATGTCGCTTGTCCATCTCAACCACAACACTGCCCCTAATAACCCTCTTATCCTTGATATGCCTTGAGATGGCACCAAGGACAAGCTGTTCCATTACTTTCCCAGGGACAGAGGTGAGGCTGACCGGTCTATAATTACCCGGGTCCTCCTTCCTGCCCTTTTTGAAGACTGCAGTGACATTTGCTTTCCTCCAATCCTCAGGCACCTCTCCCGTTTCCCAAGACTTGGCAAAGATGATGGAGAGCAGTCCAGCAATGACTTCAGCCAGCTCCCTCAGCACCCGCGGATGCATCCCATCTGGACCCATGGATTTATGGATGTCCAGACTGTTTAATTGCTCCCTAACCCAGTCCTCCTCGACTAAAGCAAGCTCCTCCATTGACCTGGCTTCATCCAAAGTCTCAGGGGTACAGGGCTCCCCAGGACAGCCTCCGGCAGAGTAGACAAACACAAAGAAGGCATTCAGTAATTCTGCCTTCTCTGTATCTTCTGCCACCAGGGCACCCACCCCATTCCTCAGTGGGCCTACATTGTCTCTGGTATTAGTTTTATCTGCTATGTATTTGAAAAAGTTCTTTTTGCTGTCCTTGACCCCTCTCTCCAGCTGTCATTCTAAGGAGGCCTTGGCTATCCTAGCTGCCTTCCTACTTCCTCTAACAGCAGCCTTATATTCCTCCCAAGTGGCCAGCCCCTGCTTCCATGACCTGTAAACTCGCCTCTTCTGCTTGAGCATACCCAACAGATCCCTATTGAACCACGCAGGCCTCCTGGCTCTCTTCCTTGACTTCCTACGTGTGGGGATGCTCTGATCCTGAGCGTGGAAGAAGCAATCTCTGAATGCAATCCAGCTCTCTTGGGCCCCTTTTCCTTCAAGCAGTCTTGCCCATGGGATTTCCCCCCGCAGTTGCTTGAAAAGGCCAAAGTTAGCCCTGCTACAGCTCAGGGTTGCAATTCTACTCACTATTCTGTTCCTGCCACACAAGATGCTGAACTCCACCATCTCGTGGTCACTGCAACCCAGGCAGCCCTCAACCTTTACTGCTTCAACCAGACCCTCCTTGTTAGTGAGGATGAGATCCAGCAGTGCACCTCTCCTAGTCGGCTCCTCCACCATCTGCATGAGGAAGTTCTCATCAAGGCACTGGAGGAACCTCCTGGCCTGTGGCTGGCTGGCTGAATGGTCCTTCCAGCAAACATCAGGGAAGTTAAAATCACCCAAAACACCCAGGGCCTGTGACTGCGAGGCCACTCTCAGCTGCCCATAGAAGGCCTCATCAACTTCCTCAGCCTGATCTGGTGGCCTGTAACAGACGCCCACAACAGTGTCACCCCTGCCAGCCTGCCCCTTGATCCTGACCCATGCACTCTCAACTCGCTCGTCATCCACTCCTGGGCAGAATGTAGTACATTGTAGTTGCTCTCTCACATAGAGAGCAACTCCACCACCACGCCTGGCCGGCCTGTCTTTCCTGAAAAGGGCATAGCCATCCACGACCACATTCCTGTCATGTGAACTGTCCCACCATGTTTCTGTAATTGCCACCAGATCATAATCTCCCGACCGATCACAGGATTCTGACTCCTCCTGCTTATTCCCCAGGCTGCGCGCATTGGTGTACAGGCATTTCAGGGAGCGAGCAGAGCACACCGATTTCTCCCTAGGGGCACAGGAGGCCACCCGGTCCTCATCAGTTTTAGAATGCTGCCCGACTGGGACAAGCCCAGCTACAAACTCATCCCCCTTCGAGCCTAGTTTAAAGCTTTCCAAATGAGCCCAGCCAATTCCTGCCCCAGCATCCTTTTGCCCCTGCGAGATAAACCTTTCCCGCATGCATGACACTGTCCGGACTGGTGTCTTATAAAACCAACCATTATCAAAAAATCCAAAGCCCTGCCTGTAGCACCAGTCTTGGAGCCAACCATTTAGAGACTGAATTTTCCTTTTCCATCCCACATCATCACTTGAAGATGGAAAGAGTGAAGAGAAGATCACTTGAGCCCCTGAGTCTTTCACCATCCTCCCCAAGACCTTGAAATCGTTCTTCATTCCCCTCAGACTAGGGGAAGCAGCTTCCTCCCCGTCTGTCTGGAAGAGCAGCAGCGGGTAGTAGTCTGTTGGGTGCACCAGTTTGGGGAGCTGTCTAGCGATATCCTTGATCCGGGCTCCAGGTAGACTACAAACTTCCCTACGATGAGGGTCAACTCTGCATATTGGACCCTCTGTTCCTTTCAGAAGGGAATTTCCTATGACAATCACCCTTCTTTCTTTCTTATCAGAGGCAGTCTTAAGTTGTGACGTCAAGCACCTCTTCCTATGGGATCTTGTAGGCAGGCTTGGCACCGCCTCCTCACCTACCTCTTCTTCCAGATCCAGGGCTTCAAAGCTATCACGGAGGGGCACCTGGGGAGACAAAGCAGGCAGGAAGGGCGGCTGCCCGTGACACTGACCCGGAATACGCTTCCAACGCTCGTCGTCTTTTAGGTCCCCTACCTCTGCCCGACAGCAACAAGGGTGGGGCCGTCTCAGGACTTCGGCCTCTGTCCGAGAGGGCAGGAGGTCCATCTCCTTTTGGGGGGTACCTCCCTGGGACCTTTCCGACTGGCACGTCAGGGTGTTACTCCACCAGTCCATGTCCCTTTCAAACTCCCTGATGGTCCTCAGCGTCTCAACCTCCTCCTTAAGTTTCATAACCATGTGGAGCAGACCTTGCACCTGCTCACACCTCACACAGGTGGAGTGCTGGCCTCCCTGCCCCGGCAGCAGCAGGCTCTGGCACTCCCTGCAGATGGAGACTGGAACAGCCACCATTCGGGACAGAACCTCAGTCTGCGTAGCCACAGTCTGTTTGGGACAAACTCTCCTCCTGGAGGCGACCATGGTCGTCAGCAGTCTGGGATGCTGGCAATAAGTTAGAGGGGCTGACAAGCGACAAGTGCTCTCTGCACCCTGCTGCACAAGCTACCACACCCGCTGCTGCAGCACAGTGTGGGTGGGACTCACCCACTACACAAGCTGGTTGCTCCTCCCTGCATCTGGAGGGCAGCGACTAGGATTTTTCAAGGCAAGGGGAGGGGAGGGGTTGTGGTCACCGTCACCGTGGAAGATGAGCTGACTAAGCTTCACTTGCAGTAAGAGAATAGACAGGGTGAACGTGGGCCTGCTGCTGAACTTCAGAAGAGTAGAATCAGACGGGACTGAGGTTCTTCATGGCTTCTTTTCCTCCGTCTTCACCAGCAAGGTCTCCTGGGACTTGGCTCCTGAAGGCAGGAGTCTGGAGAACACCCAGCAGTGGATGGGGCTCAAGTCAGGGGTGACCTGAGCAAACTCAAACACCATTACAGAACAGGAGATGGGTCACTTGACCAGCTGCCTGAACACAAGCATCACTGTGCTGTGGCACCTGAGATTCCCAGGAACACCCACCTCTTGGTCCAGAGGAGTGTGACTCCTCTCGAGGTGTCCTGGCCTCTCTCCTCACTCACATTGTGATTTAGGCAACCCATTTTGTGACATATTCAGTATTTATTAGGAGATGCTCCACACCAATATGAACTGGAGGCTGCTGAGACCACCTGTTCTGGAAAGGGAGGGAAGGGCGAGCAGGGAAGGAAATAGAAGAAATGTGGGTTAATTGCTATTTATTATGGAAATGCTCTGTGTTTGGTTATTCCTGAAATCTCCCTAATCATCCACACCAGACTTGAAGCCTTTAGGAAAATGATGCACAGAGCCTTGGCTTGTAAGAGCATTTTAGATGTCCATGAGCCCTCTGGTGCCATGAGCCTGAACTGCAGATACAGAGAGAATGAACAAACCTCCAATGAAGTGAAAGGCAGAAGCAAACCCCAAGTTTCTGAGGGTGTTTGGACCCCATGAAGGGCCATCACTTGACACAGCTGTGAAGGAAACAACCACTGCAGGTCCCTGTCCCTGGAGTCTGCTGAAGGAAAGACATGGAGACAGTGGTTCCAGGTGGTGAGGGCCATGTGGAGCTGGCTCTGATGCCATGTCAGCCCTTGATGCTTGTTCATCACCAGAATGGCTGAGCCCTGACCCCTGGGACCTGGTAGATCTTTCTCCAATGTTTTTCAAGGCTTTTCCTGTGGTCAGTGTGAGTGTTTTGTGTTTTGGGGGTGGGTTTTATGTCAAGTGCTGTTGCTTTAACTGCAAGTCTCTGGTTTTCTGTGGAGTTGGAAATGCCTGTGAGTTCCTCACAGCTCATCCAGCTTCTTTCATACACCTGGTAATGGTTACCAATCACCTCAATGTCCCACTCTAAAACTTGCTCGAATCCCCTATTTGGATCCACACCCCATCACTCCAGGAGGTTCATGGATCCACCAGGTTCATGGATGATTCCTGAGGACCATCCAAGTGTGGGCAGTGTAAGAGAGGAGCAGAGCAGGGTCAGCTCATGGGTCATGACTGAGCACAGCCACCCCAGCAGCAGCCGTTCCCCATCTCCCAGGCACAGCCATGCCCACAGCATGCAAATGGCACTGCCATACATCATTAGCCCAAGAGAGGCCTTTCCTCCTTCCATATTCCCAGGAAAATCTCCCTCCTGTTCCTCCTCCACCTGCAGACATCAACTGCTTTCCATTGCTGGGCTCAGACATGGCTGGAAGGGTTCACTGAAGCCATCAGCCATCTCATTGCTTCTCCCTGGCATGCCCTGACCTCTCCCACACCTACAATGGCCAATCACGGCTGCTCAGGCCTCCCGCTCTTCAGAAGACGCCTCGAGCTTCTTGGTTCTTGATGGTGCTTATTATAAACTTCCTCGCCCTCTCCAGAGTTCACGGTGAGCTTTCTTGTCCATAACAGCCCTTTATGACCATGTCTCACTAAATGGTTGTGTTTGTATGATCATTTGTGCAGAAAGGGCAGTCACAGGACAGCACCCTATATGTCAAAACTGATGCCGAGTGAAATGCCGTAAAGACCCGACGAGTTCCCCCTGTGTCGGTGTCTCTCCTGGAAGGAGTCTGTCCCGAGAAGGGGATGCAGCTCCTGCCACTCTCTGCAGAGGCACATGAGCAGTGTCCATCACCTGGGGACACAAAGGGTGACGTTTGCCACACCACCCTTCATCTGAACCACTTGGATGTGTGCTTGTGGATGAGGTATGGAGCCTTATAGTGCAAATACCTCTTTAACTGTCATTGCCAGAGGGGCGACCACACATGCAGAGTACTATTTTACACGTATTTAAATATAAGCATGTTAAACTTTTATTTTTCTTTTTAAAACCGTCATTCCCAGACAAATTACGCAAACACTTGAAGGATTACTCATGTCTTTTAACATGATTATCCTCAGAAGGCCACCAGCTTTGCTTCTCAGGAAATGGGATCCAGAGTCCAAGGGCAGGATGGTTTGGGCTCTGTGCTGGGATCTGGAAACTGAAACGTGCTCCCATCTCCCAGCCCCCTGCCCTCCTGAGTGAGGGTGTGAGACATTCTGCCAGCGAGGGCTGAACTCACAGCCATGACCAGTATCTTATGTCCAACTGCAGCCAACGGTGTCCTGCCAGCTCGGGATTGGAGCTTCCATTGCTGGAGGTGTTTAAAAGACGTGGAGATGTGGCGATGAGGGATATGGTTTAGTTGTGGACTTGGCAGTGTTTCATTGACAGTTGGACTCCATGTTCTTAAGGGTCTTTTCCAGCCTAAATATTTCTATGATTATATGGTTCTATGTTGCTATGATTCCATGATTTGGATTGGAACTATTCCAGTTCCCATCATTTCCAGCTTCCCTCAGAGGCAGCTGTTGTGTGGCACAACTGTCCTGGCTCTCCAGGCAGGTTGGGCACTGGGTTGGTGTTGGCATTAGGAGTTTTCCACTTCCTGGGATAAAAGACTGTTGAGCAGAGACAGTTGTAGAGGTTTGGGTCACAGGGGTTTGCAGCAATCCTGTCAAAATCTGAGCAGGATGAGCTTTGGAGCCCAGGGAGGACAGAGACATTCTCAAGGATGGTTTTGAACAGTGGCACTATCTATCACTAATAACAGCACCAGGGAACTCCTCATTCTTGGTTATGCTGCTGAACTAAAGGTCTTTAGTGTCCCTCCCAGCAGTCATTCTCACTTCTCAAAACTACATCTCAGTAGTTATCCTCTTGCATGAGTTTCTGGTTCCAGCCAGGCGGAGGAAAGGGATAACAGAGTTTACTGGATGGTACACATAAGATGGCCTGCTACAACACACCCCCAGGAGTACAAGGCTTTGGTGGACACTGCTGCTCAGTGCACAATAATTCCTTCAGACTGTAAGGCGACACAACTCATCAGTATTTTTGGAGTGACTTGGGGGATCCCAAGAGCTGACTGTTGTAGAGGCTGAAATGAGCCTAACTGGAAAAAAATGGCCAAAGCATCCCATTGTGACTGGCCCAGACGCTCCGTGCATTCTTGGCATAGACTACCTTAAGAGAGGGTATTTGAAGGACCCAAAAGGGTATAGGTGGGCATTTGGGACAGCAGCTATGGACACGGAGAGACTTGAAGAGCTGTCTGATTTGCCTGGTCTTTCAGATGACCCTTCTGTTGTAGGACTGCTGATGGTTGATGATCAGCAGGTGCCAGTTGCTAGCACAACGGTGCATCGTTGACAGTATCGCACCAGTCGGGACTCTTGGATTCCTATTCAGAAATTGATTCGTCAACTGGAAAGCCAGGGTGTGATCAGTAAGACTCGCTCACCTTTCAGTAGTCCAATTTGGCCAGTGTGCGAGTCCAGCGATGAGTGGAGATTAACTGTAGACTACTGTGGCCTGAAGGGCGAAGGGGGAAAAAGGGTGAAGGGAAACCTTCTCCCACGGTTTTGATTGTCTCCCCACGATCAGACCACGACAAAAACAGAGAATCAGTGCGGTGAGGCTGTAGAGTGGCCCTTGGCTTGTCCTGCCAACAAGCTCTGAATGCGGATTCTCGCAGGTGTAGCGGAGCAGGCAGCAGCGTCTCTGAGCAAAGCTCTGGGGGACAGGGTCCTGTGTGCTGGGCACAGCTTCCCTCGCCATTCTCTGCTCCCTCCTCCATCACGCAGGGGCTGCCCCACGCCGCGCACAGCCAGTCCCAGCCGGGCCCGGAGGTGGGTGTGTCCATGGCAACCGCCCGGGCTCTGTGACGTCATAACCAGAGCCATTGTGACACGGGGGTCCCCGCCCTGACCGTGGGGGTATTTAAGGAGCAGCTTCTCAGGAGGCAGCAGCTTCTTAGGAGGCAGCAGCTTCTGAGGAGCAGCAGCTTCTCAGGAGGCAGCAGCTCCCCTGGGTGCTCGCCGCAGCTCTGTGGCAGACGAGACCCAAGATGCCCGTTGACGAGGAGCCGTATGCCCACTCCCAGCCCCCTGTGCTCCATAGGCCACAGGGGAGGGTCGGGACAGGGCAGGAGGGAGAGGCCGACGACGCGGCTCTGTGGGACACAGCCCTGCGCATCGTCAGTGAGGCCATGCGCAGGGCTGTGGCTGAGGTCGTGGCAGCTGGCCAGGAACCGGAGGAACAGCAGAACCTGGCCCAGAGCATGGACTTGCAAGACAAGAACAGCAAAGAGGGGTGCCAAGGTGGAGACACCATCCACAGTACCTGGATCAAGCCCTCGGTCCAGGAGCACCTCCAGGACGCCCCTGAAGGTCCCCAGGAGGGGCCTGGCTTGACCAGCTGCACAAACACAGAGGTGGCAGCAAAGGCAGAGCGCCCGGCACCTGCCCAGCACAGCCCCACAGAGGACGATGTGGCTCTGGCAGACATTGTGGAGTACATCGTCAGTGAGGCCATGCGCAGGGCTGAGGCTGAGGTCCAGGGACCTGGCCAGCAACCGGTGGAACAGCAGCACCGGGCCCAATGCACGGACGTTCCAGTGGCAGCACCAGCACCTGCAGGACCTGAAGCCGTTGAAGCTCACTTGGCTGGAGAGGATGAGGGACAGGCCAGCACAGCCCCTCTCGTCCCAGCTGCAGAGGAGGAAGAAGAGAACACAGTTTCTCCAATGCCTGCGGGACATGGAGGAGAGACCAGCGCAGACATGGCCTGCCCAGCGCAGGGCCCAGCTCCACGGCGACGGCCTTCCCGGTTCAGGAGGGCGCTGCGGGCTCTGCGCAGGGCTTTCCGCTGCAGCTGCACCGCGGGACAGCAAGAGGAGTAGAGCCCGGCTGCCAGCGCCACACGGGTGCCTGGACATGCGGCTGGTCGTGAGCCTGTGCAGCGTCCAGAGGGAGTGTCTGAGGGTGCCACGCCAGGGATGGGTGCATGCACGGTGACAGCGGCGTTCACCTGCCCTGAGGATGTGGTGCTGCCAGCCTCTGCTCGGCCTTGGATTGTTTTCAGAAATCAATAAAGCCCATTAAAAAGAAAATGACAGTTTTCCCCTTGTGCTCATCTCTTTCTGCTCCACCTCGGGACAAAGAAGGCTGCAGGAAATCTCTGTCCTCGGGGTGTCCCGGCATTGGTTGCGGGAAGCCCTGGGCTGGTGCTGCCGCAAGCCGGCAGTTCGGCTAGATCCCCCTCAGGCTCCCTTCCCACCCGCCTGTCTCCAATTCCAGTCCAGGACTTGGAACATTTGAGATCTGTTGCTGACTTGGCCTGGTGAACCTGCACCGTACGGCATCCCTTTCATCTCACAAGGAACCTCCCCATTGCAGGGGTGTTTCGGAGCACCTACATGAGCTGATACAGGCGAGACCGTCCAAGCCCACATGTGGTCCCTCACCTCCACCGAGGGTCTTCCAAGTCAGGAAGAGCCGGCTGCTCGCTCCCTTGCTGGAAATCTGACCATGATCCATCTCTGCACAAGGCTTCCAGCATCACGAGAGCACGTTCAGGCCAGAGACACCGGGGAGGAGCGCTGCAAGCAGTGCTGGTCTTGAGAAGAAATCCACTCGCTCAGAGCTTCGTCTCAGATGCGAGTTATTTTGCACTGGGTTTCTGGGGCCCAGAAATGGAGGGAGGCTCAGATATAAACCCCGTCAGCCAAGAGCCGCAGCAGCTGCTGATCCCTGCGTGGCGCATTGCCACGCGGCGGATGATGGAGGGGTACGGTGTTTTGAGGTCAGTTGCATCTCAGACACTCATAATCCAGTCAGAATCATGTGGCTGTGAAGGGGACAGGATATGAGAAGTAAGAAATGTCACTGGAAAGGCAGTGCTGTGGTGCAAGAGGTGACCCAGAGGGAGCTGGATCAGCCCATGGTTTGTGTTCCAAAGAGCAGCCAGTGAAGGTGCAGACACAGCAGTCAAGGTGCAGAAATGCTGGGGTGAGAGCAGGTGGGGAAGTGAGATGTGTGTCTGCAGCCTGCAGGGAAAGAGGGGCAGGGGTAGGACCGTGTAGAAAAGCCTGTGATGGAGATGGTAAAGGGCACTGTAAGGCTGGAAGGGACCCACAGAACCCAGGTCTCTGTCCCCTTGGCTATGGCGATTGTCTCTGCCACTGAGGCCCAGGAGAAGACACGTTGTCCTCATGGCACTGGGGCCTCGGTGCCTCCTTGCAGCCCCATGGGGAAGCTGGAAGCTGTTGTCCTTCCCTGCGCCTTGCACACCCACATCCGATGGTCCCAGGAAGAGCCCTGAGCCGTGTGTGAGGGACAGGATGCCCTTCCCATTGCCTGGAGCTCATGGCTTCTCCTTTCTGCTTCAGAAAGCAAAGCAAGTGGTTTCTGAGCATCAGAGCTGAAGAAAAGACTCAAAGGAGACCTCCTGGTGGCTACAGCTTCCTCACAAGGGGAGAAGGAAGGGAAGGTAATGATCTGTTCTCTGTGGTGACCAATGACAATACCCAAGGGAATGGAAGAAGGGTGTGTCAGGGGAGGGTCATGGAGATGTGGCACTTAGGGATATGGTTTATTGTTGGAGTTCTTATGTCGAGGTCTTATGTTTGAGTTCCATGTTCTTATGTGTCTTTTCCCAACTAAATGATTCTATAATGCTGTCATTCTATGATTGGAGTTTAAATATTTCAGTTCTCACTAACTGTAGCTTCTGTCCAGGCTGGCTCTTGTGTGGCACAACTGTCCTGGCTCTCCAGGCAGATTGGGCACTGGTGTGGTGCCTGCACTGGAAGTTTTTCCCTTCCTTGGGTAAAAGACTTGGGTCACAGATGTTTGAAGCAGTCCTGTCAAATACTGAGCAGGCTGAGCTTTGAAGCCAAGGGATGACAGTGACCTTTTCAAGGATGTTTTTGATAGTGGTACTATCACTAATAACAGCAACAGAAAATTCCCTATTCTTGGTTATGTTGATGAATTAAAGCTCTTTAATTTCCCTCCCAGCAGTCATTCTCACTTCTCAAAATACATCTTGCATCTCAGTAGTTGGCCTCTTCTACGAAGTTCTTGGAACAGTGCTTTCTCCCACTTCCACCTTTTTCTTATTGAAAGAATACACTTCTTAGTCAGAACTTTTTCCCAAATCGTCCCTCTTCCATACATTTTCTCCTTTCTTTTTCTGGTGTGAGGGGCAGGTGGCATAGGAGAGTTGTTTCCTTTATAGCCAATGAAAGCCAAGGAACAGATCCCAGCTAAGTGAAAAGGCACAAAGGAAGCCAGAATCTTTATGTGGTGTGCACTGACAATACATTGTTCCCTACATTTCTAATCTCTGAAGAACTGTGCAGCAGATATTGGATTTATAAGTCCCCTTTATCTGCCCTGTTTGGCACCATGTGAAATGGAACTAGCCCAGTCAAGAAGTTGGCTTGGATTCTCTTCACAGCCTGGAGCACCACATGGGTCAGGAGATGAACCAGGATGCTCAGTGAGGACTAAAACTTCTCAGTTGTTAAAGTTCAGGTGTTCCCTGGAATCTCAGCAGACAAGGCATGCCAATTGCTCGGTGCAAGGAGCTGGTCAAGAGCCTCGTCTCTATTTCTATAATGATGGATTTGCTGTCTGGCTGATGAGCAGACTCTGTACATGGATGCTGACACTGGGGCACTTGTAAATCAGCCCTGCACCTCAGGTGAATTATTCCTGTGGTCAGGGAGAACCTCAGAGCTCTCCCTAACTTGAAAATCACAGAATCACAGAATTAACTGGGTTGGAAAAGACCTCAGAGATCATCCAGTCCAACCCTTGGTCCAACTCCAGTCTGTTTACTAGATCATGGCACTAAGTGCCATGGCCAATCTCGGTTTAAAAACGCCCAGGGATGGTGAGTCCAGCACCTCCCTGGGCAGCCATTCCAATGCCTGACCACTCTTTCTGGAAAGATGCCTAAATTTCCCCAGGCAGAGTTGAAGCCCATGCCCCCTTGTCCTATTGCTGATGCCTGGGAGAAGAGACCAATCCCCACCTGGCTAGAACTGCCCTTCAGATAGTTCTAGGGAGTGCTGAGCTCACCTCTAAGCCTCCTCTTCTCCAGACTGAACAAGCCCAGCTCCCTCAGCCCCTCCTCATAGGGCTTATGCTCAAGTCCTTTCCCCAGTCTTGTTGCTCTTCTCTGGACCCGCTCCAGCACTTCAATCTCTTTCCTGAGCTGAGGGGCCCAGAACTGAACACAATACTCCAGGTGTGGCCTCCCCAATGCAGAGCACAGGGGAAGGATCACTGCCCTTGTCCTGCTGACCACGCTGTTTTTGATACAGAGTCTCCTTACTCTCCATGAGCTTTCCAAGATGGTAGAAGGTGGCCTCACTGGGACATGGTCCTGCTCTCCCAGCTCCTGGGATGCTGCCCCTCCTGTCCCATAGACTGGAAAGGATCGTGTTAGTTCCAATGACCCCTGACTTGATCCCCATCCACTGCTGGTTGTTCTCCAGATTCTCGTCTCATGTCAGAGAGGCCTGGGACACATTGCTGGTGAAGACAGAGGACAAGAGGACATGGAAATTCTCACCTCTTTCTCTTATTAAAGTCATCAGTCACCGCACAGTATTTTTGTTTCTCCTTTAACTGTTCCTGCAGTAGTAACAGCTCATTATGGGCCCTGGAGTTTCCATACAGGTCTAGACTGAGTTCTGATCTGGACTGTTGCTGTGCTTGGAGGCTGCTGTCCTTGCAGACCAGATGAACTCACTCCTGCCACCCTGCCTGGCAGTTCATTCCATCCGTATCACAGCTCTGTCTGCAGCACTGACAGCTCCAGCTCCCCCAGTCAGGTCCCTGGCTGAGGACATGGCCTCACATCTGGGCTGAACCACCCCAGCTGTGGCACCAGCCCAGCTCTGACCCGCCACAAGAAACCTGGTACCAAGTGTCCAAGAGCCCATGTGTGCAAAAGCTTTGCTGCAGAGCACAGACATGACATGGCCAAAGACTGATGAATGTCTCTCTAGACCTGGGAGTATAATCCAGAATAAAATGCCTGAACTCATTCAACTGAGGATATTCCTCCCCCAGCCTGGAGAAATAAAATCCTTTGCTGTAACATTCCTGGTGTCCTGTCTAATGATGGGACAAGAAAAGATGATTCTCATAGCAATTTAATTTTTAATATGAAGAATACAATGCTGGTGAGAAGTGTCTCTTCAGAGGAGAGAGAATCAACATCACTGATTACTTGAAGTTGTTTGAAAGGATGTGCCCCTGGAGCCCCAGGGACACCTGGAGGAGCCCAGAGGGGACAGAGAAAGGGACATCATGGGCTGCTCCTGTGCTGCTGAGCTGGGCTGGGCTCCTGGGACACAGGGAGCTCATGGCAGCGGCAGCGCTGCAGAGAGACAGCTCTGCCCAGGAGCAGCTCCTCTGCACACGCAGCAGGGCTGAGGGCTCTGCCTGCAGCACCGAGGGCACAGGAGCCAGGCACAGAGAGGGAAAGGCAATGTAGGGGGTTGGTTGCTGAGGGCTCATTGAGAGACCAGTCTTCAAAGTCCTTAGATGGTAAGTCTCTGCATGTAGGACAATGCAGCTGCATTTCCTGGCAGAATCTCCTAAAGCTGGCACATGACACAGTTTGCAGGATCTGTCAGGTCTCTCTCACAATATTTCTCATGTAGAGGACAAGAACGCACTCCAGAGCAGGGCTTCCCTGATGCACTGTCAGAGGGACAGGGCATGAAGGCAGCTTCTGCTGAGGGTGATTGCACGGGGAGCCCCCAGGGGTGCCCAGGGCTGTCCTGCAGAGCAGGGTCCCTGCACCCCAGGGCTGTGCCGGGGCAGGGACTCTGCCGCCTGCCAGGGTCAGCGCTCAGCCTGCCCGGGAGATCCCAGCAACACTGAGGGGAGAAACTGGGGGGGAAAGGAGCGACCCGTGGCAGGGAATGGTCCTTCTGCTGCTTGTGTACAGGTATTGCTTTAAAGATAAGGAGGTTACCTGAGTCTGTCCTTTCAGTTTCCTATTCCAAGACTAAAGTTGGGGGGGGGGTGGGCAGGAGGGGCATGTGTGAAATGATAAATGCAAAATGAGCTCTCATGCCTTAAGAAGTCACTGAGACTCCTGAACTGCAACTCTGAGTGATCAGTACATCTCCCAGAAGGCTCATGACATTCCCTCACCACCCCTCTGCCTGTGCACAGCACCTGCATCACTTTGGCTGGACCCGTCAGCCTTAGTCTGACCTGTCCTGTTTTCCATCCTGCAAACAGGAAGATGCCCCCAGGCAGTGCCCTGTGAACAGGCAGGATCTGTAGGGCCAGGGGGAGGGCACAGAGGGTGGGATGGTCTGTGAGCACTGACAGGGAACAGACATGGACAGGGAAACACCTCCCAGGGGAGAATCTCCAGGCAGCAGGGAAATGATCAGAAATGGGAGGAAACCAAACACGGAATTGTTATGGGAGGGAGAACAGAGAAAAGTCCCTGTGACCCCCTGCAGGTCAGATCCCTCCTGTGAGCAGCTCCCTGGCCTCCTGTCCCACCCAGCAAAGCCTCTGCCCTCAGGGCCCGGGGCTCCAAGGCATGAAGCAGCTCCTGTGCAGCCAGAGCTGCAGTTCCTCTGCAGAGCACAGGGGCTGAGAGCAGCTGCCCGGCACTGTTGGTGTCTGGGAGGTGGCTGCACAGCTGGGGAAGGGGGACGCTGTCTGAGTGCCCGGCTGCCTCTGCCCTGGCCTCTCTCACACCCACCCTCACCGCATTTTCCTTCTTGCTCCCCTGCTCTGGGTCACTGCTGTTGGGATCTTGTTCTTGCTGTCAGGCTCTCTGGGGATGGCAGTTTCAGCTGCAGAGTCACAGCCTGATCTTGTGGGTCCTTTCCTGCAGGTGTGTCCATGGGCACATGTGTCCCAGCTTTGCTCTGACCTGTGGGCTGTGGGCAATGCAGTCTGTGGGGCTGGGCAATGAGCTGAGTCTCCCTCAATCAAATGCCATCATTAGGACTCTAGGCTGTTTCTTTGAGGTTTCCTTCCACGCTGTGAGCTTCCCTCCAGGATGCAAACCTGTCCTACACCATCGTTGTGTACCTGAAAGCCCCATGGAGAAGTGCAGAGATTCTGCAACCAAGAAAATGCTTTTTAGGAAAGGCTGAGACATGTTGTGGTTCCATCTGACACAGCTAAACCCCAGTTCTGGCCCCTGCCCCCCGTTCCCATGCCCCCTGCTGCAGAGCAGGGCTGACTCCTCCGCAGACAGTGGGCACAGGCCCTGCTCCTCATGGCACCTCCAGCCAGCACCACCCAGGGCTCAGACACCGAGCTGGAGGAAGGTCTGGAAAAGGACAAGGGGTGTGGAGCAGGGGAGAGTGTGTGAGAAATGGCTTTGATTTTGCTCAGAGAAGTCACTGATAACTTGTCACTGTCTTTTCCTCCTATGACAGGTTTCCCATGACCATCAGCAGCAAATGTCCAACAGCAGCTCCATCACCCAGTTCCTCCTCCTGCCCTTCACAGACACACGGGAGCTGCAGCTCTTGCACTTCTGGCTCTTCCTGGGCACCTACCTGGCTGCCCTCCTGGGCAACGGCCTCATCATCACCACCATAGCCTGGGACCAGCACCTGCACACTCCCATGTACTTCTTCCTGCTCAACCTGGCCCTCCTCGACCTGGGCTGCATCTCCACCATTGTCCCCAAAACCATGGCCAATTCCCTCTGGAACACCAAGGCCATCTCCTTTTTGTGATGTGCTGCTCAGCTCTTTTTGTTTGTCTTCTTGATAACAGCAGAGTATTTTATGCTCACAGTCATGTCGTACGGCCGCTACGTTGCCATCTGCAAACTCCTGCACTACGGGACCCTCCTGGGCAGCAGAGCTTGTGTCCACATGGCAGCAGCTGCCTGGGCCACTGGGTTTCTCACTGCTCTGCTGCACACGGCCAGTACATTTTCACTGCCCCTGTGCAAGGGCAATGCCCTGGGCCAGTTCTTCTGTGAAATCCCCCAGATCCTCAGGCTCTCCTGCTCACACTCCTACCTCAGGGAACTTGGGCTTATTGTGTTTAGTCTGTTAATCGGGTTTGGCTGGTTTGTGTTCATTGTGGTGTCCTATGTGTAGATCTTGAGGGCCGTGATGAGGATCCCCTCTGAGCAGGGACGGCACAAAGCCTTTTCCACCTGCCTCCCTCACTTGGCCGTGGTCTCCCTGTTCCTCAGCACTGTCATGTTTGCCCACCTGAAGCCCCCTTCCATCTCTTCCACATCTATGGTCCTGGTGGTGTCAGTTCTGTACTCAGTGGTGCCTCCAGCAGTGAACCCCCTCATCTACAGCATGAGGAACAGTTAACTCAAGGATGCCCTGTGGAAACTCATATCTTAGTGTTTTCTAAAGCAATAAACTGCCCATCTGCTTAGCCGTTTAAATGTAGCTAATTACAGGTCCAGCCTGTCATTCGGATTTTTTCTTGTTCTTAGTTGTTTTCTTATTGTGATAATGTTGTCATCCCCTTTCTAATTCACTGTCAGCTTTTCTTTTATAACTGTTGGCTGTGTAAATGAGGAGCCGTGCTCTCCTTGTCTCTAAACACAATAAAGGGCTCTTTAGTGACTTGTTTTTCACTATATCCTTCCTGCAAGGCCTTTTTAGAGCTGCAGGGACAGTTCCTGTGTTCATGGGAGGAGGGTAAAAGAGTCCATCCTGGCAGCCCTGCCAGGGAGCAGCAGCGCTTGTTCTTCCAGAGCTGTTCTGGTTCCACTCCCACACTCTCCTTCTCATCCCTGGTGTTGGTGCAAGGCCTGAGTACTCTGGCAGCTTGGTCACCGTCCTGCTCTGTGTCAGTGCTGTGGGCGCAGGCAGGGACAGGCAATGGGCACTGCTGTGACAGAGCGGGCCCCAGAACAACCTTTCCAGATAGAAAGGTGATCTCCTATGGGCAGGGCCTGAAGGTTTAGGTCTTCTTCCAAACCTTCTCTCAAGAATATACCCAAGAAACTGGCCCACAGATGAAACACCATTGTACAGCTGAACAGTGTGTGTGCAGGGCTGGCACACAGCAGTGTCCTCTCACAGCCAGGCTCCTGCCAGAGACCTGCAGGACCAGCAGAGCAGGGGCTGGGCTGTGCCCCTGTGCACTGGACACCCCATAGAAGGAGCCTCAATCACCATGGACTGACCCCTCACAACCACCATTTCCAGCACTGGCTTCTCACCCACAGAGGCTGTTTTCTCTCCATGGATGGACACTCAATGAATAGTTCAGTAATCCACGTTTGCTTTGTACAGATGAGATGTGAGCATGCACATCATGTACGTGAGGTGACATGAACCTGAGTGAGCATAAACACCATCAACTATTCCTTTCCATTCCGTGAAGGCCTGTGAGACAGACGAGGTCCTGAGGTCACTTCATATTGGGAGGAACAACCTATGGGAAATCACCTGCATGCAGTACTGCGATGTGCTTCCTTGAATTGTGATCCCTGTGTCCATTCCTCAGGACGCGGGACATCTCAGATGAGTGCAGAGCAGGTGACACACCACAGGGCTGAGGTGTCTCCCACCCCTTTGGAGTGGCAACAGGAGGCCAGAGGGACACTGTGACTCCTGCCTCTGTGTGTAAAAGGGACAGACTCTGTCTCTGAGCATCCCTGGGTGCATAAGGAGTCCTGAGACCAACTCAGACATGGATGTCTGATGGAACCCTGGCATTTCTGTGTGTGACTCCAGGAACAAACCTCAGTGGCCCAGTGAGATTCATCTCAGCTGCTGGGACAGGCTCATTGCAAGTGCTTCTGTCTGCTCTGTCACCCTTGCCTGTGATTCTGGGTTGTGCTCTCAAAGTAAGACAAAGTGGTAAGAGGGTTTCCGAGGTCTTTGGAAAAGGCAGATATCGAACCCATCTGCATGAAAAGCATGAAGGAGAATTAACAGCTGGTCAACCTGCCGCCATACCTGGAATTTTGCAGGGTCACAGACGTGGTGTTCCTTGGTGTCCTAGTAGCCAGATCAGTGATCTCTGGGCTGGAGATTTGGAAGCTGGGTGGGAAGTTGGCTGGACAATCAAGCCAAATGTCATCAGCGGTACAAAGCCCTCCGTGCAGCCAGTTACTAGTAGCATCCCTCAGTGACCAGCACTTGGACCAACACTGTTAAACATCTTTATTCTCCCTCTGTATGATGTGACGAGTGCACTTTCAGCTTCTCTGTGGATGATGCATAGTTGTGAGGAACCCTTGGACAACCTCACCTGGTTAACCCTGCCTGGAGCAGGACAGTGAGACAAGTGAGACAAGGGCTCTCTTCAAACCTGAAGTTATTCTGCGATTCAATGAATCTTTCCCTTGGAGAGGATTTTGAAGGCAGAATAGGCAGAGGAAGAATAGAAAGAATAAAAGACAGAAAAGGAGTTCGAAATGTTGTCAACAAAAATACAGCAGTTCCTCTGAAGAGTGTTTTTCAACTCAAATCTCTAGTAGGGAATAAAATTGATGAATTTGATAAAATAAGTGTACTTTTATCTGACTGGGTCCTAGGCCATAAAAAAGGTGATGGATAGTTATGGTATTATGAGTTCAGTTGTGTCTCAGACACTCATAATCCAGTCAGAATCCTGTGGCTGTGAAGGGGACAGTGAGGCCAGTTCTGTGTCTGGAGGTGACAGCCCAGCAGCAGGGACATGGCTGGGAAAGAACCTCTGCCTAAGTATGACAGATCCTACCCAGGAAGAGATCTTGGAGACAGGTTGTCACATCCATCCCACCTGAGAACATGATGGGACAGCAGCAGGGACATGGTTGTGTGTATCAGAGAAGCTGAAAGGCCAGCAGCACTCATGGGATTTAGGAGATCACAGTGAGGTTACTTCTCTCTGGTCAAGTGCAAGACGACTAGAAGAATAACAGGTTGGGATCTCTGCTTGATGGGCAGTTTCTGAGGTGGTAAAGCTTCCAAAGTAGTGGGAAAAAGCAGCAGAGAAAAAAAAACAAAGCCACCAAGTGCAGATGTGGAAGTAGAGACTGGTTATCAGGAGGAAGAAATGTCACTGGAAGGGCAGTGCTGTAGGGCAAGAGCTCACTCAGAAGGAGCTGGATCAGCCCATGGTTTGTGTGCCAAAGAGCAGCCAGTGAGGATGCAGACACATCAGTGAAGGTGCAGAAATGCTGGGGTGAGAGCAGATGGGGAAGCGAGATGGGTGTCTGTAGCCTGCAGGGAAAGAGGGGCAGGGGTAGGACCATGTAGAACAGCCTGTGATGGAGATGGCAAAGGGCGCTGTAAGGCTGGAAGGGACCCACAGAACCCAGGTCTTTGTCCCCTTGGCCATGGCAGTTGTCTCTGTAAAAAAAGTCTAAGAGAAGACATGTTGTCCTCATGGCACTGGGGCCTTGTTGCCTCCTTGCAGCCCCATGGGGAAGCTGGAAGTTGTACCAGTGTTGTCCTTCCCTTGGCCTTGCACACCCACATCCCACGGTCCCAGGAAGAGCCCTGAGCCATGTGTTTACATCTCATCTGTGCATGGACTTTTGACCTAGTGTTTCATAGAATCATAGAATGTCCTGAGTTGGAAGGACCCACAAGGGTCATCAAATCCAACTCCTGTCCCTGCACAGGACACCCCACAGGTCACCCCGTGTGTCTGAGGACGTTGTCCAGTCTCTTCTTGAACACTGTCAGGTTGGGGCCATGACACCTCCCTGGGGAGCCTGTTCAGTGTCCAGCACCTCTGGGTGAAGAACCTTTTCCTCATGTCCAACCTGACCCTCCCCTGGCACATCTTCCTGTCATTGAGTGAAGCAGGAATTTCAAGGATGGTTGAGGAGGTGTCTTTAAGATTTCACAAGTCTATGTTCTATAAAGACAGAGGTTCAACTTGTGAAGCACACAAGGCTAAACCTAAATTAGTGTGATTTGTGCTTTCTAAACTCTGGGTACAGTCACTTAAGCGTATTTACAAATCTCCTTCTTGCCAATCTTCCCTTATCTTCCCACACCTACAATTAGTGTCATGCTCAGTACAAAGCTGGAGCTGACATTTCTGGCTGGTTAATTCAGATTTGCCAGGTACTTTGGTTAGTTTAGTTTGGAAGTTCCGTTCTATTGGGAGATTTGAGTGAGTTTTTGGCTGTTCTGCCATTTTGCAGTTGGCCCTTGGGCCTTTTTGCTCTGTCTTGCTGGGATTGGTTGTTTGGGACCAAGGTGCTCCTTTCTCCAGGACTGGCTGTTCCGTGTGACTGGAGTTACGTGACAGATTGCACTGAGTATATTTTTTTAAATTTAATTTATTTTGATTTTTTATATTGAATTTTAATTTTTAAATTTCATTTCATTTAATTATATACATAGTAGTAGTATATTATACTATTTTTATTGTCTTATTAAAATGCTATTTCTGAACCCATGGGTTTCTCCATTCCCTTCGGTTATCTTCCATATCGCACTTAATATATTGGGGGAGTACGTGAGCAGCTATTGTGGTCTTAGTTGCTGGCTGGGGTAGAACATTGAGAGGGAAAGATAGTAGTGGCTCAAGAACTCTTGAAAATCACTTTCCAAGATGACGGCACTTTTAAACCATCGAAACTGCAGTTCTGGAGGTCCAGAGTGGAGCTCAGGATAAAGAAATGTCATTCTGAGCGCAGTGCTGTGGTCATTCAGAGGGACTCTGGATCAGCCATGGCTTTGTGTTTCCAGGAACAGCTGGTGAGGATGGAGAGACAGCAGCACAGGTGGGGACACACTGGGCTGAGAACAAGGTGGGGAAGCGCATGGGGTGTCTGCAGCCTGTGGGGAAACAGCCACAGGCCTGGGATAGTGCAGGATGGACTGTGGTGGACACGGCCAAGGGCGCTGGCAAGGCTGGATGTCCCTGCAAGAGCCAAGGTCTTTGTCCCCTTGGCTATGGCTGATGTTCCTGCCAGCGAGGCCTAAGAGGAGACACATGGTTGTCATGGCCATGGCACCCCATTGCCTCCTTGCACCCCCAGGGAGTGTCACACCATTGTCCTGCACTGGGCATCGCACTCCCCACAGCCCCAGGAAGAGCCCTGAGCCACACGTGAGGGACAGGATCTCCCTTCCCAGGGGCAGGGGCTCAAGGCTTGGCCATTGTCCTTCATCAAACAAACCAAGAGCTTTCTCAGCATCAGAGCTGCTGCACTTTGCCTTTGCCTGATGCAATCACTGCCTCCAATTATCTGCTCTAAGGAGTCCCTGGGGAGGCTTTGTCAGTAACAGCCCTCAGTGGGGCCCATTAATGCTTCAAGGTACTTTGGAGTTTGTTCTGGCTTGGACTTCTTGAGCAGATTCCTCAGTCTGTCCTTGGTATCTGAGGTTCATGGACTCAGCACCAAATACACCATGGGGCTCATTAAAACACAGAAAGCCCTAACGAGCGATGTTTCTTTCCCTAATTTTTTTCAAATCTTCCAGACTTGCAGAACTAACTGGAGAGGTTTCAATGGGACACTTGCTGATGAAGGTTTCAAAGAAGATTTCATAAAGGAGGGTTTTTCTTTCAATGGTATTTTCTGTCATTTTTCAGTGTATGGAAGAAGTGACAGCAGCATTCTATACTGGACATTGATCCTGAGGGTCTCCTGAAGACATCTGGACAGGCAGGAGAACAGTCCCTTGAGGCTGGACACTGTATGGGCAACTTGGCTCCTCACCCCCACCCCTAGTCTGCCGGTTCCCTCATTGGCCACCAGAGATTGCATCACTTTTCCTCCATCAGGCTTCTCCACTGAGCTCTGCAGGAGATGCTGCAGCTCCTGTGCACCAGCTCCACCTGCTCTCCTGTGCAAACACTGCACAGTTCAATCAACAGCAAAACACTTTCCTCAGCTGTGTGTGTAAGTGGAGCTGATGAGGTCCAGCATCCACAAGGGACACCCACACAAGAACTGCTTTAGACAGAGAGACAGGAGAGGATAGAAGTAAACGCAATGAACGTGTTGACTGCCATGTTAATTAGAGCTCTGAAGAATGGGGCAAGTTTGTAACTCCCTGAAGCTCAAAGCAGAAACCAGACAGTTGAGAGGCCACTGAATGACCAAAGAGCAAGTGGAGGAGAAACCTGAGAGCACTGGGAAGAGCAAACGTCCAGACAGTGCTGGAAAGTTGTCCTTGGACAGGGACACTTAATCAGGAGAGGTGGGAACTCCTGAATGACGAGGGAGATGAAATACTAGAGTGTTGGTAATAGAAGTACAGGGGAAGACCAATATTTCTTCTCCTTCCCTTGTTAAACTTCCCCATAATTCCCTTTTTGGCTTTTTTCTTTTAAATTTTAATATGTTAAAAAAAAAAAAAAAAACAACAACTAAAAAAGAATCTCCAATAAAAGAAAATAACAAACCAAACAAAATAAACAAAAACAGCCACAATACAAAAGCAAAACCAAAACCCAACCCAACCAACGAACCAACCAAACAAAAAGCCCAAAACAAAACAACAACAACAAAATAGTGGAGGTTTCCAGGCAGAGATCAGTCATCAGCTGTCTCAACATAAACAGCCAGGGCCATTTTGGGGCCCAGTGTACCTGAGGTGCAGGCCTGGGATTGACATCTCTCACACAGGACCTGGGGATAGCAGAGCACCTTGCAGTGCAGGTGGAGCCTGGGCAGGGGTTCCCAGGGCATCTACACTGGCACCAGGTGTTTGTGTCCCTGGCGCTGAAGACATTTGTGTCTTAGATCCATGCCCAGGTCTGGAGAACACTTTCCATTTCCAACAAAAGAAACAACACCAAAGAAAAATAAATTATGTCGACACCTTCCTTTGCTTTGGATCTTTGTCTTCACTTCTTCTTATTTTAATATCCATTGACATCAACTGGCATCTGATGGGCCTGCAGGCATGAAGCCAAGATCATGTTGTGTCTTCACAGAATCACAGAATCACAGAATCGACTGGGTTGGACAAGACCTCAGAGATCATCGAGTCCAACCCTCGGTCCAACTCTAGTCTGTTTACTAGATCATGGCACTAAGTGTCATGTCCAACCTCACTTTAAAAACCTCCAGGGACGGCGAGTCCAGCACCTCCCTGGGCAGCCATTCCAATGCCTGACCACTCTCTCTGTAAAGAATTTCTTCCTAATATCCAGTCTAAATTTCCCCTGGCAGAGTTTAAGCCCATGCCCCCTTGTCCTATTGCTGATGCCTGGGAGAAGAGACCAATCCCCACCTGGCTAGAACTTCCCTTCAGATAGTTATAGAGAGTGATGAGGTCACCTCTGAGCCTCCTCTTCTCCAGACTAAACAACCCCAGCTCCCTCAGCCTCTCCCCATAGGGCTTGTGTTCAAGTCCCTTCACCAGTCTTGTTGCTCTTCTCTGGACCCGCTCCAGCACTTCAATCTCTTTCCTGAACTGAGGGGCCCAGAACTGAACACAATACTCCAGGTGTGGCCTCCCCAATGCAGAGCACAGGGGAAGGATCACTGCCCTTGTCCTGCTGACCACACTTGTTTGGATACAGGACAGGACACCATTGGCCTTCTTGGCCACCTGGGCACACTGTTGGCTCATGAGCTTCCTGTCCATTAGTCCCCCCAGGTCCCTTTCTGCCTGACTGCTCTCCAGCCACTCTGTGCCCAGCCTGGAGCGCTGCAGGGGGTTGTTGTGGCCAAAGTGCAGGACCCGGCACTTGGCCTTGTTGAACTTCATCCCATTGGAATCAGCCTATTTTTCCAGTCTCTCCAGATCCCTCTGCAGAGCCCTCCTGCCTTCCAGCAGGTCCACACTCCCTCCCAACTTGGTGTCATCAGCAAATTTGCTGATGATGGTCTCAATCCCCTCATCTAAATCGTCAATAAAGATGTTACACAGGACTGGACCCAACACTGACCCCTGGGGACACCACTAGTGACTGGCCGCCAGCTGGATGCGGCCCCATTCACCAGCACTCTTTGGGCCCGGCCCTCCAGACAGTTCTTCACCCAGCGTGGAGTGCACTTGTCCAAGCCACGGGCTACCAGCTTTTGCTCGAGTATATTATGGGAGACAGTGTCAAAGGCTTTGCTGAAGTCCAGATAGACCACATCTACAGCTTTCCCCTCATCCACCAGGTGAGTCACCTGATCGCAAAAGGAGATCAGGTTGGTCAGACAGGACCTGCCCCTCCTAAACCCATGCTGGCTGGGTCTGATCCCTTGTCCATCCTGAAGGTGCTGTGTGATTCCATTCAGGATGATCTGCTCCATAACCCTGCCAGGCACGGAGGTCAGACTGACAGGCCTGTAGTTACCAGGGTCAGGTTTGCAGCTCTTTTTGTGGACTGGGGTAACATTGGCCAATTTCCAATCATATGGGACCTCCCCAGTGAGCCAGGACTGTTGGAAGATGATGGAGAGCGGCTTGGCAAGTTCTTCTGCCAGCTCCCTCATCACCCTAGGATGGATCCCATCTGATCCCATAGACTTGTGAGGATCCAGATGGCTCAGTAAATCACCAACTGTTTCCTCCTGGAATACAAGGGACCTGTTTGGCTTCCTATCTCTGTCAACCACCTCCAGAGGCCAGTTGTCCTGAGGGCCACCTGTCTTTCTGGTGAAAACTGAGGCAAAGTAGGTATTAAGTACCTCAGCTTTCTCCTCATCTTTGTTAACTATATTTCCCTCAAAGTCCAGCAGAGAATGGAGGTTTTCCTTGGCCCTTCTTTTGTTATTAACATATTTAAAGAAGGACTTTTTATTATCCCTGACAGAATTGGCCAAATTAACCTCAAATTGCGCTTTATTTTCCCTGATTTTTTTCCTGCATGACCTAGCTATTTCCATAAATTCTTCACAAGTAGCCAGTCCTTTTTTCCACAGTTGGTAAAGTCTCTTTTTATTTCTGATTTCCTTCAGAATCTCCCTGTTTAGCCAAGCCGGTTGTCTTCCCGACGGCTAGCCTTTGGGCACACTGGTATAGCCTGTACCTCTGCACTCAAAACCTCCTGCTTGAAGCATGTCCACCCCTCCTGGGCCCCCTTGTTCTTAAGCATTGTTTCCCAGGGTATGCTCTGAACTAGGCTTCTGCATAGGCAAAAGTCTGCCCTCCGGAAGTCCAGTGTAGAGGTTTTGTTAATGGTTCTCCCTGCATCTCTGAGTATTGAATATTCTATTATTTCATGGTCACTATGACCCAGGCGGCCTCCAACCACTACATCTCCCACCAGCCCTTCTCTGTTTGTAAACAGTAGGTCTAGTGGGGCCTTGCCCCTCGTAGGCTCATTTACCAGCTGATGAAGGAAATTGTCCTCTACACACTCTAGGAACTTCCTAGACTGCCTCTTCTGTGCAGTATTGAGCTCCCAGCAGATATCCGGCAGGTTAAAGTCACCCACAAGAACAAGGGCTGTCGACTTTGAGACATCTGCCAGCTGCTTGTAGAATAATTCATCTCCTTCATCGTCCTGGTTGGGCGGTCTATAACAGACACCCACGAGAATGTCAGCCTTGTTGAACTTCCCTCTGATTCTGGTCCACAGGCACTCAACCTTGTCGCTGCTGACCTCAAGTTTAACAGAGTCGAGTGACTCTCTAACATATAAAGCCACCCCTCCACCTCTCCTACCCTGCCTATCTTTTCTGAAGAGCCTGTAGCCACACATAGCAGCACTCCAGTCATGAGAGTCATCCCACCATGTTTCTGTGATGGCAACTATGTCATAGCTTTCCTGCTGCACAATGGCTTCCAGCTCCTCTTGTTTGTTGCCCATACTGCGTGCATTAGTGTACATGCACTTCAGGTGGGCTGCTGATTTCACTCTTAATTTGGGCTTTCCATCCTTAGGCTGATCTTTGGAGAGCCCAGTTTCAATCCCTTCCCACTTCAAACCTAGTTTAAAGCCCTCCTGATCAGCCCTGCCAACTTATGGCCTATAGTCCTCTTGCTCTGCCTAGCACCCCATGCCCTCTGAACCTTCCCTGCCCAGGACTCCTCACACTTTGCCCAGAGCGAGTCACACTGTGGTGTTGGCTGGTTCCCTGGCTGAGATGTTGGTTTAGATGGTCACCTACAGCACAGGTGGGTCCTGCCCCATCATCGCCTGCTCTGCTCCAGTCTGAAACAGAGCCCAACATCACAATGGGATCATGAGAGAACGGAGGTTGAAGGGGCCTCAGGAGTCTGCAGTCCAACCTGTCACCAACTGGGTCACACTAAGCTGTTCAAGCCTTGATTCAATCAGAGCTTTAGCAGGACTAGAGAAGTGATCATCCCTTTGTACTGGGCACTGGTGAGGCTGCACCTTGAATCCTGGGGTCAGTTTGAGGCCCCTCATGGCAAGGAAGACATTGAGGTGCTGGAGAGAGTTCAGAGGAGGGTGACAAGGCTGGTGAAGGGTCTGGAGCACCAGTCTCACGAGGAGCGGTTGAGGGAGCTGGGGCTGTTCAGCCTTGAGAACAAGAGGCTGAGGGGAGACCTTGTTGCTGTCTACAGCTACCTGAAAGGAGGTTTTATCATGGAGGTTGTTGGTCTCTTCTCCCAAGTAGCAAGTGATAGGACAAGAGGAAATGACCTCAAGTTGCACACGGGGACGTTTAAATTGGATATGAGGAAAAAATTCTTCAGGGAAAGGGTTTTGAAGCAATGGAACAGACTGCCCAGTGAGGTTGTGGAGTCACCATCACTGAAGGTGTTTAAAAGACATACAGAAGAGGTTCTTAGGGACATGGTTTAGTGCCAGATTTAGGTTATGGTTGGACTCGATGATCTTAAGGGTCTCTTCCAACCACAATTATTCTACGATATTCTACGATAAGTCATGTTTGCTATTTTCTTTCTCAGAGGACCATGCAGCCTCCCTGAGAGCCAGGACTTTTCTGAGGTGTTGGAGAGATGTCTCACGGTCACACCAGCCAGTTCCACCAGCCCCTGTCTGTCCCTTCCCAATGAGTGTCTGAGATGCAACTGACCTCAAAACACCGTACCCCTCCATCATCCGCCGCGTGGCAATGCGCCACGCAGGGATCAGCAGCTGCTGCGGCTCTTGGCTGACGGGGTTTATACCTGAGCCTCCCTCCATTTCTGGGCCCCAGAAACCCAGTGCAGAATAACTCGTATCTGAGACGAAGGTCTGAGCGGGTGGATTTCTTCTCAAGACCAGCACTGCTTGCAGCGCTCCTCCCCGGTGTCTCTGGCCTGAACGTGCTCTCGTGATTCTGGAAGCCTTGTGCAGAGATGGATCATGGCTCAGATTTCCAGCAAGGGAGCGAGCAGCCGGCTCTTCCTGACTTGGAAGACCCTCGGTGGAAGTGAGGGACCACATGTGGGCTTGGACGGTCTCGCCTGTATCAGCTCATGTAGGTGCTCCGAAACACCCCTGCAATGGGGAGGTTCCTTGTGAGATGAAAGGGATGCCGTACGGTGCAGGTTCACCAGGCCAAGTCAGCAACAGATCTCAAATGTTCCAAGTCCTGGACTGGAATTGGAGACAGGCGGGTGGGAAGGGAGCCTGAGGGGGATCCAGCCGAACTGCCGGCTTGCGGCAGCACCAGCCCAGGGCTTCCCGCAACCAATGCCGGGACAGCCCGAGGACAGAGATTTCCTGCAGCCTTCTTTGTCCCGAGGTGGAGCAGAAAGAGATGAGCACAGGGGGAAAACTGTCATTTTTTTTTTAATTGGCTTTATTGATTTCTGAAAACAATCCAAGGCCGAGCAGAGGCTGGCAGCACCACGTCCTCAGGGCAGGTGAACGCCGCTGTCACCGTGCATGCACCCATCCCTGGCGTGGCACCCTCAGACGCTCCCTCTGGACGCTGCACAGGCTCAGGACCAGCCGCATGTCCAGGCACCCGTGTGGCGCTGGCAGCCGGGCTCTACTCCTCTTGCTGTCCCGCGGTGCAGCTGCAGCGGAAAGCCCTGCGCAGAGCCCGCAGCGCCCTCCTGAACCGGGAAGGCCGTCGCCGTGGAGCTGGGCCCTGCACTGGGCAGGCCATGTCTGCGCTGGTCTCTCCTCCATGTCCCGCAGGCATTGGAGAAATCGTGTTCTCTTCTTCCTCCTCTGCAGCTGGGACGAGAGGGGCTGTGCTGGCCTGTCCCTCATCCACATCTTTTAAACACCTCCAGCAATGGAAGCTCCAATCCCGAGCTGGCAGGACACCGTTGGCTGCAGTTGGACATAAGATACTGGTCATGGCTGTGAGTTCAGCCCTCGCTGGCAGAATGTCTCACACCCTCACTCAGGAGGGCAAGGGGCTGGGAGATGGGAGCACGTTTCAGTTTCCAGATCCCAGCACAGAGCCCAAACCATCCTGCCCTTGGACTCTGGATCCCATTTCCTGAGAAGCAAAGCTGGTGGCCTTCTGAGGATAATCATGTTAAAAGACATGAATAATCCTTCAAGTGTTTGCGTAATTTGTCTGGGAATGATGGTTTTAAAAAGAAAAATAAAAGTTTAACATGCTTATATTTAAATACGTGTAAAATAGTACTCTGCATGTGTGGTCGCCCCTCTGGCAATGACAGTTAAATAGGTATTTGCACTATAAGGCTCCATACCTCATCCACAAGCACACATCTAAGTGGTTCAGATGAAGGGTGGTGTGGCAAACGTCACCCTTTGTGTCCCCAGGTGATGGACACTGCTCATGTGCCTCTGCAGAGAGTGGCAGGAGCTGCATCCCCTTCTCGGGACAGACTCCTTCCAGGAGAGACACCGACACAGGGGGAACTCATTGGGACTTTACAGCATTTCACTCGGCATCAGTTTTGACATATTGGGTGCTGTCCTGTGACTGCTCTTTCTGCACAAATGATCATACAAACACAACCATTTAGTAAGACATGGTCATAAAGGGCTGTTGTGGACAAGAAAGCTCACCGTGCTGTATCTAGGATGCTGAATCTGGGATATTGTATCTGGGATGCTGTATCAAGGATGCTGTATCTGGGATTCTGTATCTATGATGCTGTATCTGGGGTGCTGTATCTGGGATTCTGTATCTATGATGCTGTATCTGAGGTGCTGTATCTTAGATGCTGTATCTGGGTGCTCTACATTGGATGCTGTATCAAGGATGCTGTATCTGGGATTCTGTATCTATGATGCTGTATCTGGGGTGCTGTATCTTAGATGCTGTATCTGGGTGCTCTACATTGGATGCTGTATCTAGGATGCTGTATCTGAGATGCTGTATCTGGGGTGCTGTATCGAGGATGCTGTATCTAGGATGCTGTATCTAGTGTGATTCATCTGGGATACTGTAACTGGGATGCTATATCTAGGATGCTTTTTCTGGGATGTCGTATCTGGAATGCTGTATGTAGGATGCTGTATCTAGGATACTGTATCTAGTATGCTGTATCTGGGATGCTGGATCTGGGATGCTCTATTTGGGATCCTGTATCTAGGTTGTTATATCTGGGGGGGTGTATCTAGGATGCTGTGTCTAGGATGCTGTGTCTAGGATACTGTATCTGGCATGCTGTATATAGAATGCTGTATCTAGGATGCTGTATCTAGGATGCTGTATCTGGGATGCCGTATCTGGAATGTTGTATGTAGGATGCTGTATCTAGGATGCAGTATCTGAGATGCTGTATCAAGGATGCTGTATCTGGGATTCTGTATCTAGGATGCCATATCTGGGATGCCGTATCTTGGATGCTGTATCTTAGATGCTGTATTTCAGACGCTGTATCTTGGATGCTGTATCTGGGGTGCTGTATCTAGTAAGATGTATCTAGGATGTTCTCTCTAGTGTGATGTATCTAGTATGCTGAGTCTTGGAAGCTGTATCTGGAAATCTGTATCTGGGATGATGTATTTGGGATGCCTTATCTGGGATGCAGTATCAAGTATGATGTATCTGGGTTGCTGTATCCAGGACGCTCTATTTGGGATCTTGTATGTAGGTTGTTGTATCAGGGATGCTGTATCTAGGATGCTATATGTAGGATACTGTATCTGGGATGCTGTATGTAGGATGCTGTATCTGTGGTGCTGTATCTGAGATGCTGTATCTGGGATGCTGTATCTAGCATGCTGTATACAGGATGATGTATCTGGGATGGTTTATCTAGGATGGTGTAACTGGGATGCTGTATCTAGGATGCTCTATCTGGGACGCTGTATCTAGAATGCTGTATCTGGGTTGCAGTATCTACGATGCTGTATCTAGGATTCTGTATCTGAGATGCCGTATCTAGAATGCTGTATCTGGGATGCTGTATCTAGGATGCTTTGTCTCAGATGCTGTATCTGGGCTGCTGTATCGGTGATGCTTTATCTGGCATGCTATATCTTTGTGCTGTAACCGGGATACTGTAGCTAGGATGTTGAACCTGGGATGCTGTATCTAAGATGCCGTATCTGGGATGCTGAATCTTGGATGGTATATCTAGGATGCTGTATCTAGGATGCTGAATCTGGGATATTGTATCTGGGATGCTGTATCTGGGATGCTGTATCTAGGATGCTGTATCTGGGATTCTGTATCTGGGATGCCGTATCTGGAATGTTGTATGTAGGATGCTGTATCTAGGATGCAGTATCTGAGATGCTGTATCAAGGATGCTGTATCTGGGATTCTGTATCTAGGATGCCGTATCTGGGATGCTGTATCTTAGATGCTGTATCTCAGATGCTGTATCTTGGATGCTGTATCTGGGCTGCTGTATCTAGTAAGATGTATCTAGGATGTTCTATCTAGTGTGATGTATCTAGTATGCTGAGTCTTGGAAGCTCTATCTGGAAATCTCTATCTGGGATGATGTATTTGGGATGCCTTCCAAGATTCCGCATACTAGTTACATCACACTAGGCAGAGAATCCTAGATACATCATACTAGATACAGCACCCAAGATACAGCATCCTAGATACAGCATCACAGATATAACAAGCTAGATAAAGGATCGCAAATACAGCATCCCTGAGCCATCATCTCAGATACAGCATCCCAGATACATCACACTAGTTACAGCATCCTAGATACAGCATCCCAGATACCGCACCCCAGATACAGCATTCTAGATACAGCATCCCAGATACAGCATCCTACATACAGCTTCCCAGGTACAGCATCCTAGATACACCATCCTAGATACATCATCCTGTATACAGCATCCCAGATACATCACACTAGATACAGCATCCTAGATACAGCATCCTAGATACAACATCCCAGATACAGCATCCCAGATACGGCATCCTAGATACAGCATCCAGATATGGCATCCCAGATACTGCATCCTAGATACAGCATCCTAAATACGGAATCTCAGATACAGCGTCCTTGATACAGCATCCCAGATACAGCATCTCAGATACAGTTTCCTAGATACAGCATCCCAGATACTGCATCCTAGATACAGAATCTCAGATGCAGCATCTTTCATACAGCATCCCAGATACACCATCGCAGATACAACGTCCTAGATACAGCATCCCAGATACAGCATCCCAGATACATCACACTAATTACAGAATCCTAGAAACAGCATCCCAGAATACAGCACCTCAGATACAGCATCCCAGACACATCATCTGGATACAGCCATCTAGATACAGCATTCTAGATACAGCATTCAAGATACAGCATTCAAGATACAGCATCCCAGATACAGCATCTAAGTTACAGCATCCCAGATACGGCATACCAAATACGGCATCCTAGATACAGAATCCCACATACAGCATTCTTGATACAGCATCCTTCATACAGCATCTGAGATACAGTATCCTAGATACATCACACTAGATACAGCATCCTAGATACAACATTGTAGATACCGCACCCCAGATACAGCATTCTAGATACAACATCCCAGATACAGCATCCAACATACATCACACTAGATACAGCATCCTAGTAACAACATCGTAGATACTGCACCCCAGATACAGCATTCTAGATACAGCATCCCAGATACAGCTTCCTACATAGAGCATCCCAGATACAGCATCCTAGATATAGTGTCCCAGATACAGCATCCTACATACAGCATTCCAGATACGGTATCCCAGATATAGCATTGTACATACAGCATCTCAGATACAGCATTCCAGATATATCACACTAGATACAGCATCCTAGATACCAAAGCCCAGATACATCATTCTGTATACAGCATTCCAGATACAGGATCCTACATACAGCATCCCAGATACAGCATCGTAGATACAGCAATCTAGATAAAGCATCCAAGATACAGCATCCCAGACACAGCATTCCACATACAGCTTCCATGAATCCGCATACCAGATACATTACACTAGATAGAGAATCCTAGATACATTATACTAGATACAGCACCCCAGATACATCATTCAACATACAGCTTCCATGAATCCGCATACTAGATACAGCACCCTAGATAGAGAATCCTAGATACATCATACCAGATAGAGCACCCCAGATACAGCATCCTTGATTCAGCAGCCCAGATACAGTATCCTAGATACAGCATCCTACATACATCATTCCATATACGGTATCCCAGATACAGCATTCCACATACAGCATCCTATATACAGCATTGCAGATACAGCATTCTTGATATATCACACTAGATACAGCATTCTAGATACAGCATCCCAGATACACCATCCAAGATACAGCATCCCAGATAGAGCATCCTAGATACAGCATGCAAGATACAGCATCCCAGATACAGCATCCCAGATACAGCATCCCAGATGCACCATCCCAGATACAGCATCCCAGATACAGCATCCTAGATACAGCATGCAAGATACAGCATCCTAGATACAGCATCCCAGAGTACAGCACCCCAGATACAGCATCCCAGATACAGCATTCCAGATACCGCACCCCAGATACAGCATTCTAGATACAGCATCCCAGATACAGTATCCTACATACAGCATCCCAGATACAGCATCCTAGATACACCATCCTAGATACATCATCCTGTATACAGCATCCCAGATACATCACACTAGATACAGCATCCTAGATACAGCATCCCAAATACGGCATCCTAGATACAGTATTCTAGATACAGCATCCAAGATACAGCTTCCCAGATACAGCATCCTAGATACAGCAATCTAGATAAAGCATCCAAGATACAGCATCCCAGACACAGTATTCCACATACAGCTTCCATGAATCCGCATACCAGATACATTACACTAGATAGAGAATCCTAGATACATTATACTAGATACAGCACCCCAGATACATCATTCAACATACAGCTTCCATGAATCCGCATACTAGATACAGCACCCTAGATAGAGAATCCTAGATACATCATACCAGATAGAGCACCCCAGATACAGCATCCTTGATTCAGCAGCCCAGATACAGTATCCTAGATACAGCATCCTACATACATCATTCCATATACGGTATCCCAGATACAGCATTCCACATACAGCATCCTATATACAGCATTGCAGATACAGCATTCTTGATATATCACACTAGATAGAGCATTCTAGATACAGCATCCCAGGTACACCGTCCAAGATACAGCATCCCAGATAGAGCATCCTAGATACAGCATGCAAGATACAGCATCCCAGATACAGCATCCCAGATGCACCATCCCAGATACAGCATCCCAGATACAGCATCCTAGATACAGCATGCAAGACACAGCATCCTAGATACAGCATCCCAGAGTACAGCACCCCAGATACAGCATCCCAGATACAGCATTCCAGATACCGCATCCCAGATACAGCATTCTAGATACAGCATCCCAGATACAGCATCCTACATACAGCATCCCAGATACAGCATCCTAGATACACCATCCTAGATACATCATCCTGTATACAGCATCCCAGATACATCACACTAGACACAGCATCCTAGATACAGCATCCCAGATACGGCATCCTAGATACAGTATTCTAGATACAGCATCCAAGATACAGCTTCCCAGATACAGCATCCTAGATACAGCATCCCAGATACAGTTTCCTAGATACATCATCCCAGATACAGCAGGCCAGATAACGCATCTAACACAGAGCATCCTAGATACAGCATCCCAGATACTGCATCCTAGATACAGAATCCCAGATGCAACATCCTTCATACAGCATCCCAGATACACCATCCCAGATACAGCATCCTAGAATACAGCACCACAGATACAGCATCCCAGATACAGCATCCTTCATACAGCATCCCACATACAGCATCCCAGATACAGTGTCCTAGATACAGCATCCTACATACAGCATTCCAGATACGGCATCCCAGATACAGCATTCTAGATACAGCATTGCAGATACAGCATCCCAGATACAGTATCCCAGATACAGCATTTTAGATACGGCATCCCAGATAAGGCATCCTAGATACAGCATCGTAGATACCGCAACCCATATACAACATTCTAGATACAGCATCCCAGATACAGCATCCTACATACAGCATCCCAGGTACAGCATCCTAGATACACCATCCCAGATACATCATCCTGTATACAGCATGCTAGATACATCATCGTACATAGAGCAACCCAGATACAACAACCGATCTACATCATCCTAAATACAATATCCCAGATACAGCATCCCAGATACAGTATCCCAGATTCAGCATCCTAGATACAGCATCCTAGATACAGTATCCAAGATTCAGCATCCCAGATACAGCAACCCAGATACAGCATCTAAGACAGAGCATCCTAGATACAGTATCCTAGAAACAGTATCCCAGATACAGCATCCTGCATGCAGCATCCTAGATACAGCACCCTGATACGACAACCTAGATACAAGATCCCAAATACACCATCCTGGATACAGCATCCCAGATATGGCATCCCAGATATGGCATCCTAGATACGGCATCCTAGATATGGAATCCCAGATACATCACACTAGATACAGCATCACAGATACAGCATCCTAGGTACCGCACCCCAGATACAGCATTCTAGATACAGCATCCCAGATACAGCATCCTAGATACAGCATCCAAGATTCAGCATCCCAGATACAGCAACCCAGATACAGCATCTAAGACAGAGCATCCTAGATACAGTATCCTAGAAACAGTATCCCAGATACAGCATCCTTCATACAGCATCCCACATACAGCATCCCAGATACAGTGTCCTAGATACAGCATCCTACATACAGCATTCCAGATACGGCATCCCAGATACAGCATTCTAGATACAGCATCCTAGATACAGCATCCTGTATACAGCATGCTAGATACATCATCCTACATACAGCAACCCAGATACAACAACCGATCTACATCATCCTAGATACAATATCCCAGATTCAGCATCCTAGATACAGCATCCAAGATTCAGCATCCCAGATACAGCAACCCAGATACAGCATCTAAGACAGAGCATCCTAGATACAGTATCCTAGATACCAAACCTCAGATACATCATTCTGTATACAGCATCGCAGATACAAGATCCTACATACAGATACAGCATCCCAGATACCGCATCTAACACAGAGCATCCTAGATACAGCATCCCAGATACTGCATCCTAGATACAGAATCCCAGATGCAGCATCCTTCATACAGCATCCCAGATACACCATCGCAGATACAGCATCCTAGATGCAGCATCCTAGATACAGCATCCCAGATACAGCATCCCAGATATATCACACTAATTACAGAATCCTAGATACAGCATCCCAGAATACAGCACCTCAGATACAGCATCCCAGACACATCATCTGGATACAGCAATCTAGATACAGCATTCTAGATACAGCATTCAAGATACAGCATCCCAGATACAGCATCTAAGTTACAGCATCCCAGATACGGCATCCCAAATACGGCATCCTAGATACAGAATCCCACATACAGCATTCTTGATACAGCATCCCAGATACAGCATCCTAGATACAGCATCCTAGATACATCATCCTACATACAGCCTGTATACAGCATCCTAGATACATCATCTTACATACAGCATCCCAGATACAGCATTCGAGGTACATCATCCTAGATACAATATCCCAGATACAGCATCCCATATACGGCATCTTAGATACAGCATCCCAGATTCAGCATCCTAGATACAGAGTCCTAGATACAGCATCCGAGAAACAGCATCCCAGATACAGCATTCTAGATACTGATATATGTTCTTAACTATTAACTAATAAACCATTAAAAAACTAACACTTGACACTTGAAGAACTAACCCTACCCCACATCACTAAAGACTCTTAGAGAGCCGACCCTTTAACCCACATCACTATTGCCCAGCCTTGCTTAGCTCTGTGTAACTTACTGTACAAAAAACAGGACGTCACTGACGCCCTGCAAGGACAATAATCCTTGGTGCGTCCTTGGGTGAACTAGATTACAGGAACTCAGGCACAGGACAGGAGATACGCCAATTTAACCAACTCCGCAGCCTGAGACCCAGCCAACTCATCACCAAAGGTGACCGTGTACAGAGAAGAGGATCCGGGGTCACGACCACTGCGCAGCTGCAACCAGGAGGAGCCAGAGCTGGAAACTGTGGAAATGGTCTCCTGAACTCATTCCAATAAGATCCACCTGCTCGGGGACAGGTTCTGAATATGTACAGGCGTTCCTAGAACTGTCATGAATATGTAACACTTTACTGCATTTAATCAAGCTCACAGCTACTGTAATTTTACACAGGCACTAGGTGAAATGATTCCCCGTGTGTCCGGCGTTGTAAATAAATGCATGCCTTCCTTATAACTTCAACAACCCAGCTGTCAGGATGAGTTTACCCAGGGCAGTTCCGTATTCTGTATTAGGCCCTCTGATTCCAGTCTGAGATACAAATTCTGTAGAGGCACCACATAGACACAACCAACCTAAAACCACCTCGTGAAATCCCTCCACCAGGTTTGCTGCTGCGTTTGGGTTCTTTGTGCAAGTTCCATATATGCTTGAGAAGGTTTTAGAGAAAAAAAAACTGGAGCAGGACATTTTCAAGCACGGGTGAATTATAGTAGGATGATTTTTTTTCCCTGTTGCTTCTAGAACTGTTGAAAGTTTAATTTTTAAAATGTTTCTGAAACAGTATATAGTTTTGCTCTAATAAATCACGCACAAAACGTTATCTATATCTATTTTTCCAGAGGAGCCAAAGAGACTTGGAAGCAAATAACAAAGGAGAACGATATGTAGACATGAGCAAGAGATGAAATGAGTGTGTTAGTTTACAAGAAATTCAACTGGAAAATCTAAAGATGAAAAAGCGGCAAATTCAAAAAATAAGATGCAGGAAGTACAGTGTAACATTTCAGAACTGATAGAAACGGAAATTTAAAAACTGTGCTCTGGATGGTCACATATAAAGGTCTTCAATAAATTTTATCTGTTTTGAAAATTTGATAATTGAAATTATTTTTACAGACTGTATTTAATGCACAGTTACTAAAAGGAATAGATACTATCAGTTTTACTTTGGACTTTCAGAGGACTTTTAATGTCAACAGCAACACTCATGCATTCTAGAAAGTCGTTGTTTCCGTGTGAAAGCCGGATCCTTAGATGGTTCAGCTGTTCGCTGCATGTTCGAGGGCTCAGTCTGAGTGTGATCTGGAGATTTTGCCACTTGAGCAGGGCAGCAGAACTATGTGATGAACTAAATGAACTGTGCAACAAAACTTTCAGAATTAACTGAAATACGCTTTACACACACTTTAAAGCATAAAATATTTTATTTTTACCCCAATCCACAAAAAGAGCTGCAACTCCAGGCCTGGCAACTTCAGGCCCATCAGCCTGACCTCGGTGCCTGGCAGGGTTATGGAGCAGATCATCCTGAATGCAATCAGCACCTTCAGGATGGACAAGGGATCAGACCCAGCCAGCATGGGCTTAGGAGGGGCAGGTCCTGTCTGACCAACCTGATCTCCTTTTGCGATCAGGTGACCCACCTGGTGGATGAGGGGAAAGCTGTAGATGTGGTCTATCTGGACTTCAGCAAAGCCTTTGACACTGTCTCCCATAATATACTCGAGCAAAAGCTGGTAGCCCGTGGCTTGGACAAGTGCACTCCACGCTGGGTGAAGAAGTGGCTGGAGGGCCGGGCCCAGAGAGTGCTGGTGAATGGGGCCGCATCCAGCTGGCGGCCAGTCACTAGTGGTGTCCCCAGGGGTCAGTGTTGGGTCCAGTCCTGTGTAACATCTTTATTGACGATTTAGATGAGGGGATTGAGACCATCATCAGCAAATTTGCTGATGACACCAAGTTGGGAGGGAGTGTGGACCTGCTGGAAGGCAGGAGGGCTCTGCAGAGGGATCTGGAGAGACTGGAAAAATAGGCTGATTCCAATGGGATGAAGTTCAACAAGGCCAAGTGCCGGGTCCTGCACTTTGGCCACAACAACCCCCTGCAGCGCTCCAGGCTGGGCGCAGAGTGGCTGGAGAGCAGTCAGGCAGAAAGGGACCTGGGGGGACTAATGGACAGGAAGCCCAGCATGAGACAATAGTGTGCCCAGGTGGTCAAGAAGGCCAATGGTGTCCTGTCCTGTATCCAAACAAGCGTGGTCAGCAGGACAAGGGCAGTGATCCTTCCCCTGTACTCTGCATTGGGGAGGCCATACCTGGAGTTCAGTTCTGGGCCCCTCAGCTCAGGAAAGAGATTGAAGTGCTGGAGCAGGTGCAGAGAAGAGCAACAAGACTGGGGAAGCAACTTGAACACAGGCCCTATGGGGAGAGGCTGAGGGAGCTGGGCTTGTTTAGTCTGGAGAAGAGGAGGCTTAGAGGTGAGCTCAGCACTCCCTAGAACTACCTCAAGGGCAGTTCTAGCCAGGTGGGGATTGGTCTCTTCTCCCAGGCAGTCAGCAATAGGACAAGGGGGCATGGGCTTCAACTCTGCCAGGGGAGATTGAGGCTGGATATTAGAAAGCAATTCTGTGCAGAGAGAGTGGTCAGGCATTGGAATGGCTGCCCAGGGAGGTGCTGGACTCACTGTCCCTGGAGGATTTTAAACTGAGATTGGCCATGGCACTTAGTGCCGTGATCTAGTCAATGGGCTGGAGTTGGACCGAGGGTTGGACTGGATGATCTCTGAGGTCTTTTCCAAATGAGTTGATTCTGTGAATTAACTTAAGTTTTAAGAAAAAAAAAAAAAAACAACTAAAGTATACTTCTGGGTGAGGATGGACCAGGTTCGGGATCAGGACCAGGAGTGCTGCAGGAGCAGGTGTCTCCCAGCACGGACACATCGGGGGGACCTGTTGACCTCAGCACCCTGGGCCCCACCATGGCCCAGGGACAGCCCCACAACCATGGTCAGAGCAGTTCCTGCTGCTGCCCCGAGGGTCACCAGCCCCAGGCAGCCCTGAGCCAGAGTGCAGGTGTCTGAGCTGGGCTGAGCTGGAAGGGGCTGCAAAACAGCTCATCGGAGGAGGCGATGGAAGAAGGTGCCATGTGTGTGGCACCGGGGTGAACCGACACCCTCCGTTTGGTATCTGGACCTGTGCTGGGCTTGCACATGGACTAAGTCCCAGCTCAGAGCACAAATTGCTGTTCCCAGCCCCGGCTGCCAAGCGCTGGTCCTGCTCTCTCCTCCCTGGTGCGGCCCCAGCGCACGACTGCCCTGCCTGCTCCTGCCTTGGGGCTTGGGGAGCTCAGGTCCAAAGGAAAGACAGACTGGGGTGGGTATGGGATCTCTTAAGTGTCCTGGCGTTGCTTTGCTAATCACTCTGTGACGGTTCCTGGGCTACTCACTAGATTATGTGCCCAGAGAGGCAAATGAGGCATAAAGTGACTTTCCAGTTAAGGGTTTCCACCTTACAAAAAAACACAGGTGCATTTTCTCATCAGCAACAGACTGAAAGATGGCAGCTGAAGCAGCATGTGCCTCTTGTGAAAACAGGTAACAACAGATGGTTCCATTCAGTCAATCCTTCATTTATTTCTGCACAAGAAAACTGTCCATTAATTCAATCTCTGGTGTCCAGGCAGGGCCTTGCTGATGTTCCTGTGTCGCAGCAAGTGTGTGCATGTCAGGCTTTCTGCAGGTTTGTGGCTGAGTTTTCCATTTTCCCTAAGACGGACAATCTTGCTGTGGACTCCTGAAGTCTCCCATAAGCTGGTGGTTGAGAGAAGGCCGGGGAGCTCCAATGAGCTCAGGGAGGACCAGGCAGCATCACAGGCAAAGCAGACGGGAACTCGACTGGGTGAACATTAATGGAATTTATTGATAGAAGAAACAGGAACGTCTCCCCCATCTCTGGGCGGATCACCGTGCACCCTGAACCGATACAGGCAGGTGTAGTTCGGGTGGCCCCAGTTGCTCAGCACCTGCAGCCTGATGTAATTCACGACCCCAGGGAGCTCGTTCTGCAAGGACAAAGAGAAATGAGTCGCCTTTTCCTCTCTGGCCCGTGAGCACTGACAGAAGTGCCGCAGTGACGGCCTCGATCAGCAGCTTCCTCCCTGCTGCCCTGCGGAGGCTTTGACCTGTCGTGGTGCAGATGTTCCCTCATTGGGCCATGAGAACAGCAAAGGAAGAAGCAGCGACCAGGTACCTCAGCAAATACGCTGAAAAGTTCTCGCCTGCTTTGGGGCACAGGCTTCCACAGTCAGAAGACCCAGTGCTGGGGTCAGTATAACGTCTCGTTGCCTTCTCTAGAAAGCCACGGAAACAGAATGGCCTCCCTGTCACTGCTCACTGCCAGCACCAACAGAACCCTCAGGAAGCCCAGTATTTCTGGTCTCTAACTGGCAGACCAGCAGTCCCGCATCCTACGGGATGTGGCCACTTGTGTGCACTTGGGGTCCAGACAGTCAAGCTGATTCCAGCTTCAGCTGTGGTGCTTCTAAGCACTGAAGTTTAACCCCAAAATGAAAGAGAAGATGGCAGTGCAGCCATCCGCCACCAGGAAGTCAAAGCAGAAGAAAGGCAGCGTGGCACTCGCTCAAGGACAGGGCTGCCTGTACCCTCTGGCAGGGAAGCCTCTCCCTATCCAGCCGTATTTCTCCTCCTCTCCTGCAGTTCTCCTCCCTCTGTGTCCCCATACCTTCAGCTGGAAGGTCTGACTGGGATTCAGCGCTGCCAGGAAAGTGAACTGTCCCAGGAACGTTCCCTGCTCCTCGTGTTCTTTCTTGAAGCCCTACAGAACAACAGCGGTGGAGAAAACAAGAGCGTCTGGTGCACCATGGGAGACTGAACTTCAGCTGGTAAAGTACGGGGTTATTTCAGCTACGGAGTCCAAGGACCATGAGCACAAGGACAAGATGAGAAGCTGCAGGTGGGCAGCACGTCACACTTGCCCACTCAACGAGTCCAGGCTGCTTGTCAGAAAAGGAGCAGACGCTCCCAGTGAGAGAGAAGTGACCTGAGGATCACAAATGCACTGGGACTGGAAGACAAGAAGGTCTAGGACCATGCACTGTCCAGCTCCTTTTCCCTGTGGCTCCTGGAGTAGCATCTTGCCCCAGAAGCTTTGAGTGGCACATTGAATAAAAGAGGAATACAATGGGAAGGAAGCAACTCCAAGGAGCCTGTTTGTTCTGAGAGACAGGAGGAAGCTTCAGGCCACCAGAATCTTCGACCCATCTTCACCCCCTGCTTAGCAATGCTGTGCAACCCCTGCCCCCGACTCCAGAGAAATCACTTACATAGACAGCAAAGTCCTTGGGAGCTCCGGAGATGCTTTCTCCATGGAACGCTGTCCCTGAGACATGGGCCATGGTGACGGCTCTGGGAACAACCGGCATGGACAGCTTGATGAAGACGTGTCCCTGACTCCCTGGGAAGGGCCAGCAGTTGCCAGGATGATTGTCCGGCTGAAAGGACAAGAAACACTCAACAGGGAGACACAGGAGGAGAGCAGGTTCATGCGGGAAGGGGGCAGGAGAAGAAGCTTCGAGGAGCAAAGACAGGGGGGAAGGACACTCGGAGCAGTGTGTGTGGTTCATTCTCCCAGCCTTTGTGTTACTGCTTCTTGGTGCTCCTACCTCCAGAATCAGCTCAGGAGACCTCATGTAATCCATCAATGGCAGGGAATACAAGAACACCTTTGCTTTGTCAGTCCGGAGGGATGGAGAAGTCTTGGACCGAATGACGGCTGCCCCTGGAAATTCAAACATGAGCACAGTCATCAGACAATGTCAAAGGAATATTACACTGTTGACTTGGAAAAGGCTTCTCAGTTGTCATCCATGTCCTACAGTGGGTTCCCCTCTGTCTTGCTGGCACAACCCCTCTGGAACACACAGTAGTGAGTCATCAAACTGTCATATTTGGCCATGGAAATAGGCAAGAATGTGAACCACCCTTTCTGTTCCTCCCATGGGGTCTGGCCCGTTACAGGCTCTGTCAGTGGGGGCACTTTTAGGACACGAGGTGACCCGTGACTTCTCGCCCCTTCTCTCCTACCCCTGAGCATGTTCCAATGCCCATCTTGTCAATCTGGACAGGAGGTGCTTTGAAACTGGTTTGTTTGTACAATGTCACGGCACCTGCTGATTTCAGGGCATAATCCGGCATCGGGACCTGCATTTCTTCCAGCTTCTCCAGGGCTTGATTGATGATCTCGTGAACAGCCTGGGAAGGAACACAATGGAGAGTGCCTGTTGGAAGGAGAAGGACCGGGGCAAGCAGCTCCCCTGCAAGGCCAGCCAAGGTGAGCGGGGACAAGGCTGTTTCAAATGGAGGGAACGCCCACATTGCCTGGAAGCCTCCCAGGTTTGCTCTGCTCTGATTGTCGGGATCAGAAAGCGGGGGCTGCTCACTCCAGTGCTCTGAATGCTGGAGCTGCGGGAAGGGGCTGTTCCTGTGGAGAGGCCCCAGGCCAGGCAGCAAGGACAGACAAGCCTTCTGGGCATGAGATAGGCCTGGCTTAACTCTGGACCTCTGAGACCATTCTTTCTTTCCAGCCCTTCCCTGAGGAGGACCCGAGATCTGGGCGCAGAGGAAGGTCCAACTCAGACAGCTGTCATTCCCGTCACGCTCTCTCTTCCCCATAAGGAAGTGTGGAGCAACAGGAAAAGGAAGCATGGCCATGGCAGCACTTGTTCCAGCAGCACCAGCCTGTTGGCTGTGACAGGAATGGAGTAGGATACGTGCGGATGGAGGATAAAACCCCAGAGCAGATCCTTCTGCCTTGTGCCCTTACCCATCCGGTAACGCCTGTGAGCTTTGCCTGCTTCAGTCCTTCCTGCAGAGCCCGCTCGCTGACATCCTTTGTGCTCCAGCGCAGATGATAAAGCTGTTCCTGGAGCTTACGGAGCTGAATGGGCAGGGACAGGGCTTCGCTGAGGTCTCCCAATTCGGTTGTGGTGCTCCAGGTTAAGGCGTCAAGTCGTCCCACATGGTAAACACCTGTCAGACACACACCAGAGCTTAGAACTCGGTCTAAGGCTGGGCTGTGCCTTGGGCTGCCGGCTCCCCTTTCTGTGTCTCTCCAAAGAGCCATAGTTGTCTCTCCTCTTGTTGTCTTTGACAGTGGCCATCATGGCGTACAGGCTCCACAATAGATGGACGTTCCCTGCCCTGGACTGTGCTCCCTGTCCTGCAGAAGATCCTCAGCCCCTGGGGCAGGAGAGCTGAGCCACGGCCTCTCCCTGGGCTGAAGAGAACTGTCTCAGCCCTCCTGGGGAAGGCAACTCAGCCCTTCCTCACCCACACCCGTCCCGCTGGAGCAGGGACCGGCACAGCTCTGCGGGGACTTTCTGCTCTTGGCTGAGCTCCTCTGCTCACAGCGGAACAGGGCAGGATGGAGCCCCGAGTATCTCCTAAAGCACCGTCCTCAGGTCAAGATCTGCAGAGACTCACCGAAAGAGAACAGACCGAGAAGCAGCACCAGGGTCGTTGCCTTGAGAGGCTTCATCGTCCTGCAGAGCAGATAAAGAAAAGGCTGGTGAAGCTGGCGGTTCCCGTGCAGATCAGCAGCAGACTGGAGAGCAGCAGCAGGGACTGCAGCCCTGGAGCCTGGCCTTCCTGCCGTGTGCATTGGCTTGGTCCTGCACCAGCTCCAGTCACTGCTGGAGGTGTCACCAGCTGCACCAGTGGGGGATTTGTCACGGCAAAGATTGTTTCCTTAGGGACAAAGGGCTCAAGGTTGACTCCGGACTAAGAGCAGGAGTTGCAACAAGAGCTGTGTCCACACTTCATGTCTGTGGGGCTGGAGAGGGCTTCTCTGGAAATGGAAGGACATAACGAATGCCTGTTTCTCCTGCCCAGCATTCAATGGACACTTGTGCTGCTCCTGTTGTCCACCCTCTCAAGAGAAGGTTCAGCCTGTGCCCCTGTAGTTCAACAGCTGCCAGGGGGGTGTGTGTCTCCCCTCTCGCAGCGTTTCTTTAGCAGCCGGGTTATCTCTGGCCCTTCTCTTGGCAGAACTGCAGACAAATGCAGACTGGAAAGAGGGAGGGTGGCTGAATGTCAATGCGTGCTGGCAAGCAACGGGCAACCAAGGAAGCGCCAAAGAAATGCTCTGGTGTCTGGGCCCTGCTGCCCTGAGCCTGATCTGCCAAGACACAGCACACACCGCTCTGCAAGGGGGAAATTCCTCCTGCCTGTTCCAGGAGGCTCTCAACAGGCTCACAGTGACACTCATCAGGAATAAACAATCCCTCTTGTTCTCCTAGAGAACTCCTCGCACCCCTCTGAGGATCTCGAGCCCCTTTCCTGAGGCAGAGCCCTGGTGAGGAGCTGACCAGGTTTCCCAAGGAATCCTCCTCTGTCAGGAACACAAGTCAGAGCCGTGGCCAACAGAGGACACGCTGGTGTCCTGCTGGTCCCCGTGGAGAGGAAAACCAAGCAGGCTCAGGGACAGAACCCACTCTGCAGAGCACAACACAGGACGGGGCTGAGCTCTCACAATCACTGCGGCAGGCTGTGTCTGGGCCACCCCTGGGACTCTCTCTGTCCCATCCAAAATGGAGCTGTCCTTCATTCTGCAGAGATCAAGGGCTTTCTGGGCCCAGCCCTTGTGTTCATGAAGAGACTGAAAGGCGGCTGCTGCCTTCAGCAGCTCCAGACCCAGCTCCCAGGCTGCCCTCGTGTTCCTCTCCTGCCCACCTTCCACCCACCCCAGCTGGCGAGGTGGAAAACACACCTGGGGAAAGGGGAGGAGGAGTTTTCAAACATACCCGTTCAGACGTTCAACCTTCTCTGTGTGTCCCCTGGTACCTGCTGAGGTGCAGGTAACAAGCATCTCGCTCGCTCAGGAATGAGCCGGAAACTCTGCGATCTCAGTTCCCTCAAGATCCAGAGTGACCGAGGCGCAGGGAGACCCCTGGTCTTACACCTGCTGTGCCGACCTCAGCGCTGACGCTGCTTTGTGACACAACGGCAGTGGCTGATGTCACAATGGACGAGGCTGCGCCGCGTTTGGAGGCAAAGTCCCACCTGGCAGGAGCGGGTCTCACAGTCCCGTCTGCCAGGGACGTCTCCCCCACGAGGTGATGCTGCCTCACATTGGTCCCCTGGGCCATCACTCTGCCCTGCTTGGGGCCCGCCCTTCCCTGAGAGCGGCCTCTGATTGGCCCCCAGCTGGTCAGGCTGCTCAGATGCAGTTCACCTGAAGTGACGCTCTCTCTGATTGGTCACCCGGGCTGTCACTCTGCCCTGGTTTGGGCCACCCTTTCCCTGAGGTGACGCTGGCTCTGATTGGTCACTGGCTGCTCAGGCTGCTGCACTGCAGTGCCCGCCCCTCAACTGAGATGTGACCTCTGATTGGCTGCCTGGGCTGGCACTCTGCCTGGGCCTGCCCTTCCCTGAGGTGACGCTCTCTCTGATTGGCCACCTGTGCTGTCACTCTGTCTGGCTGTGTTACCTCTCCATGTGGTGGCCACAGCAGAGGAGATGAGGGTGAGAGGCACCAAATTCATCCTCAGGGCCCCAGGAGTTTTTCCTGACCTTATGCTGACCATGGATGTCGGGCTGTGCACGATCAGCTTTTGTTACAACACTGCCAGCGACTTCTGCTTCGGTAGAAATGGTTTCAGCAGCTGATGCAGTAACAAGAGTCTCAACCTCGCGGCTGAAGTCGGAACGAGCCTTCCTGGACTAAAGCTGGAGGAGCACTTGGAGCTTTCGAAACGTAACATTCTATACTGGCCGGCAGCCGCCTTTGTTGGCTTGGCCGGCTGCAGGAGGCACCGGCTGCTTCGTGCTGGCGCCTTTCGCTGACATTTGGCGCTGTGAGAATGAGCGCAGCTGGCAATGACTGCCATTGCCAGTGCTCCCCAAACGCACAGGTAAAGGCTGCAGATCTCAGAGTGCTGTGGATCCTTGATTTCCTGACACAGCCGTGTTGACAGGGAGCTCTGTTATGGAAACGTAGAAGCTGATACGTCTCTCTGGGTCATGGCGGGGAAAAGGGGGGAAAGGTGGGGGACGTGTCCCTTGCTGTGACCCTCTTGTGCTCCCCAGGTTCCCCATGTCCCCCCTTCACACAGAGTTGAGGGCTCCGACACAGTTCCAAGAACTGGTGCCACCTTGTTTGGTTCCCGTCCGCAACCGTGCCCACGGTGGCCTTGACCCCGTGGTGACCCTGACCCCGCGGTGGCCTTGACCCCACAGTGGCCCCGACCGTCCCCGTAGTGGCCCTGACAGTCAAAGTCTGAGGGGGGGGGGATCCACAAAACTTGGAGGGTTCCCCAGATTCCAAGGGAGGATCCCAAAGCCCTGTGAGGGTCACATCAAACCATAGAGGGGATCCCCAAATTCGGGGGAGTTGCAGGGCCCAGAGGGGTCCCCAAAACTTGGGAAGGGTTCCCCAGATCCCTGGGGGGGGATCCTGAAGCCCTGTGGGGGTGTCCCCAAAATATGTGGGGGGGGCCTAAATACTGGGGAGTTCCCAAATTGAACAGGGTCCCCAAAACTTGGGAGAGGGTCCCCAGATCCCGCGGGGGACCCCAAGCCCTGAGCGGGGGGTGTCATTGTCCCTTTGTCCCCCTCTCCATTTTTGGGGTTAATTCCTAGGGGTCCCCCCATCCCTCTGTACAGCACAGAGAGGCGCCCCCAAGCTAGGGGGGGGGGGGGCTTGTGCTTGCAGGGGGGCCCCACCGGGATGGGGGGACCCTCGGTGGGGGGGGCTTTTGGAGGGGGGGGCTGGTCCATTTACATCCATATTACAAGGAAAATGTGTCTCTTTTTGGGGGAGATTGTGAGGGGTTTTGGCAACAAAAAGTGTCAGTTGGGGGAGGTCCCCACTTTGGGTGGGACCCCCTCAGTCTTGGGGGGTTCAGCCCCGCCCCCCCCCTCGCCCCAGCTCAGTGCTGCCAATGATACAGGGGCCCCCTCGATGGCTTTTGGTGGGGCCCCCCTTCAAAATAGGCCCGTGTCCTCCCCACCTCCACATGTGCAGGGTGGGGGGCACAAGGAGCCCCCACCCCCCCAGGTCCAGTGCTTTTGGGGGGGCACACGGACCCTCATGTCGACACGGGGTGGGGGGGCACGAGGGGCCCATGTCCAGCTGGGGGGGCTCAGAGGGGCCCTCGTGCGAGGCTGCGTCCTCGTGCAAGGCCGGGTCTTTGCCTCAGGCTGGATCCTCGTGCAAGGCCAGGTCCCCGTGCAAGGCCGGGTCCTCGTGTGCGGGGAGGACGACGTGCGAGGCTGAGGCCCCGTGCAGAGCGAGGTCCCTGTGTGAGAACGGCCCCGGGGGCGAGGCCGAGCCCTCCTGCGAGGCCGCCATCCCCGCAGGCCCGGACCCCCTTCTGAGGCTGCTGCCCCCCGGGGCGGGTCCCTCGTGCAAACCCTCGTGCGAGGGGGGTCACAGCCCGTCGGGCTCGGCCCCCCCGGCCCCTCGCGACCCCCGCCCTCGGCCCCCCCGCAGGCTGCAGCTGTTGAGGTTGCTGTTGAGGGGAAGCGGCTCTAGGGGGTCGCGGAGGCCGCCCCGGGGGGCTCTGCGGGGAGGGGGGGTCAGTTGGGGAAATGGCGGGGGGGGAACGAAGTGGAGGGAGCAAGGGGACCTGGGAGACACGAGAGGGGGGAGCACAAGAGTTGGGGGAGGCACAAAGGGACTAGGGGGACACAAGGCGGGTCACAAGATGGGGGAGAAACACGGTGACTGGGGAGGGCTAAGCAGGGGGGTACAAGGGAGGGAATGAAGTGCAGGATACGAGGGCAGACGGGGGGCACAAGATTTGATGGTTCTGTGATTCTTGATTGATTTGATTCTTCCGTGATTCTTCGATTCTTTGATTCTGTGATTTTGCGGTTCTTTGAATCTGTGATTCTGCGATTCTATCATTACATGATTCTATGGTTCTGCAATTCCATAATTCTTTGAGTCTTTGATTCTGTAATTCTGTGATTCTATGATTCTGTGTTTCTATGATTTGATTATTATGTGGTTATTTGATTTTTATTATTCTCTGATGTTTTTAGTCTTTGATTTTTTTGATTCTATAATTAATTGATTCTATAATTTATTGATTCCAGCATATTATGATTCTTTGATTCTACGATTCTACGATTCTACGATTCTTTGATTCTATGGTTCTTTGATTTTCTGATTCTACAATTATTTCATTCGATGACTCTGTGGTATGGATTTGGGTTTTTTTTGCTTCTGTGATTCTATGATTCTACAACCCTGTGATTCTGTAATTCCATGATTCTGTTATTCTCTGATTCTATGATTATATGATTCTACGATTCTTTGATTCTGGGATATTAGGATTCCTTGATTCCCTGGTTCTTTCATTCTAAGATTCTACGACTCTAAGGTTCTATGATTCCTTGATTTCATGATTCCATGATTCTTTGATTCTGGGATATTACGATTCCTTGATTCCCTGATTCTTCAATTCCAAGGTTCTATGACTCCAAGGTTCTACGATTCTTTTATTCCACGATTCTACAACTCTTTGATTCTTTCCTTTGAGCCCAGAGCAGTTTGAAGCCTCCAACCCTCCTGGACCCCCCGTGTGTCACCTGCTCCATCCTCGGCTTGGCTGGAGATCCCCAGCGGTCCCCTGTGGGGTGACAATGGGGCCCTTTGTCACCTCACTGGTGACACCGCCTGTGGTCACCACGGCGCCGGGCCCGGCTGCACTTTGTGGCAGGACGGCGACGGGACCAGTGCGAGCCCCGAGCACAGCCCACGTCTCTTTAGAGTCACAGACTCATTTGGGTTGGACGAGACCTTCAGATCGAGTCCAACCACAACCCGACTCGAGCTGCCGGGGGCAGATCCGTGTGAGGAGCTCCCGAGCTCATCCCGCGTCTTTTTTTGGGAGGAGCTCCCGAGCTCATTCCACATATTTTCGTGGCAAGGAGCTCTTGATCTCAATTCACGCCTCTTCGTGGGGAGGATCTCCCAGGACCATCTCACATCTTTCCCTGGTGAGGAGCTCCTGAGTGCGTCTCAAATCCTGAAGACTTTCCTTTTTGCTGAAGCTTTTCCTTTTCACCAAAGCTTCCCCGCGAGCTGGAGCAGAGACCCGCCCAGCCACCCCGGGTGGCCTGGGAGGAGGTGAATGTTCCCCAGGCCATCAGACCTCGACGGCAGCCCGACGAGGTGACCAGGTTCCGGCTGCTGCCGCATGAGTGAGGGGCCAGAGGGGACAGCGGGGCCAGAGGGGACAGCAGGGACAGAGGGGACAGAGGGGACAGAGGGGACAGCGGGGACAGCGGGGACAGAGGGGACAGCGGGGACAGAGGGGACAGAGGGGACAGCGGGGACAGTGGGGACAGCAGGGACAGTGGGGACAGAGGGGACAGCAGGGTCAGCAGGGACAGCGGGGACAGAGGGGACAGCGGGGACAGAGGGGACAGAGGGGACAGCGGGGACAGCGGGGATAGAGTTGACAGCAGGGACAGAGGGGACAGCGGGGACAGCGGGGACAGAGGGGACAGCGGGGACAGAGGGGACAGAGGGGTCAGCAGAGACAGCGGGGACAGAGGTGACAGCAGGGACAGAGGGGACAGCGGGGACAGAGGGGACAGCGGGGACAGCGGGGACAGAGGGGACAGCAGGGACAGCGGGGACAGAGGGGACGCGGCTTCTGCTCAGAGGCATAAAATCACCTCAAAACACAAAATGGTGGCCCCAGGGGCACAAAATCACCTCAGGGCTCAACATGGCAGCAGAATCACCTCAGGGCTCAACTGGCGGCCCCAGGGGTGTTGGGATCACCTCACGCCATTAAAACCCTGAGGAGCAGGTTGAGAGGAGGGAACGGAGCTGGTGAGGGGCTGGAGAAGGAGGGTGAGGGTGGAAATTGGGGGTGATTTCTTCCCCAAAGGGCTGTGGGGCGTTGGAACAGGCTGCCCAGGGCAGTGCTGGAGTCGCCACCCCTGGAGGGTGAACAGACGAGCTTCTTGGGGACGTTTTAGTGCCGGGGCTGGGTTAATGGACTCGATGATCTTGAGGGGCTTTTCCACCCAAAACAGTTGGCTAATGGGCTGATTTTGGGCATTTCTGCGTAGCCGCTCTCTCCTGGCTGGTCGGGCCGGCTCGGGGGGACACGGGGGTGTCTCTGCCAACATGGGGGTTCATCCCGGCTCCATTTCTCTCCCTGCAGCCCTCAGGATCCTGGAGCGGGACCCCGACCCCTCCACCCGTGCCCTGGCAGGTCAGACCATGCTCCTCCTCACCACCAGGACGAATCAGCCAAGACAGCAGCCGACCCTGTGGTCCCTCTGCTGCTGGCACCGCTAAGCCTGGCTTAAGGGCAGCTTTTCTCACCGAAACACCTGCATTTTCTGACAATAACTCTGGAAAAGGAGCCCGATCAATGGCGTCCTTCAGCCCTGGGGTGACGGCAGCGTTTCTGGCCTCTCCGGACGCCGTTTTTCTGGAAATCCCCCAGATCCTCAAGCTCAGGGACGTGAAGTCAGGATTTTTGTGCTTGCATCTCATTTGCTTTTTGCTTTTTTGGGGGTGTTTTGATTGTGCAGATGGTGTTGGCGCTCCCCTCTGAGCAGGGGTGGCACAGACCCCTTTTCACGTTGTTTAAATAAATTGTGTCAGATCAAGATTCTCCCACTGGAATCAACAGACGCATTGTGGGGAAGATCCCAATTAAGGAAATTCACGCTGATAAAAATGCCAAGTTTATCTCCATTAAGCAGCAGCGAAGTCCAGCCCACAGGGCAGCGAAACCCCCGTTATTTTGTGTTTGAGAAGAGCCCAGGGAGTTCATCTCAGTTTGAGAAACAAAAACAGGGCAAAATGGGGATTTTGCTGCAAACGTGAGAACTTGAGCATTCAAATATTTCATCCGGGGGTCGCTCAGGGGGAATAAAACGCTCAAGGCCCAAAGGGATCCGTGGTAAATCAGCGACGGGTGTTTTGATTTCGGGTGCAGGGGAACGGTTGGATCTTTTCAAACACAAATTATTTAGGGATTCTAAAACCGGAGAGAATTGGGGGTAAATTGTGGTGCAGGGAGGGAAAAGTGGGAGACGTGTCCCCTCCGTGATCCTCATGTCCCCTCCAGGTCTCCTGTGTTCCCCCAGCCACTGACTGCAGCCAGTGTAATGATATTGTTGGGCTTTGTGGGTGGGTTGTGCATTGGAGAGGGACTTTTGTGGGTTGTTGTATTTCATTGTTTTTTTCTGTAAATAGTTTTGTTTCTTTGTGTGCTTGTTGGTTTTGGTAAATATATTGGTTTATGTTTTTTCAGACCTGTGCTCTCCGTCATTTTCCTGTATCTGCAGAGCTGTGGTTTCTGCTCGCTCTGGGTTCCTGGGGCTGGAGGTGGCTGGGGATGCTGGCACGGCCACCCTGGGGACAGGGGGGTCCCTGTGCACAGAGGGGTCCCACTTGCAGAGACATGGCACTGGGCACCAGTGGAGTTGGTTCATGAGTTGCTGGAGAGCGGTGTCCCCACCAGCAAAGCTGTCACCAGCAACGAGTGAGCCGTGAGAGCCTTGGGAACGGCTTGTGCCAGGATCAGGGAGAAGGTTTTGCAGCTGTAGGTGCTGCTCTTTAAGGCTCTGAACCTACACATGCGCAGGGCTCTGGAGCTGTTCCCCACCAGGCTGGTGTCAGGACCGCGGTTGCTCCCAGCTTGCAGAAGCGTCCGGGCTGGAGCCAGTGGGAGCTGTTCCTCTCCTCTGGACGCATGCAAGGGCATTCAAGTCCTTCTCAAATGGTGGGGCCCAGCCCGACACACAGTGCTCCAGGTGAGGCTGCAGCAAGCCTGGACCCAGTGGGACAATCCCTTCTCTTGGCTGGCTGGTCAGGCCGTGTTTGACGTCTCCAAGACGCCATTTGCCCTCTCCGAGCCCGGGCACGCTGCTGGCTGCTGAGCCGCTGCCCCCCAGCACCCCAGATCCCTTTCTGCAGGGCTGCTCTCCAGCTGCTCCTCTCGCCGTTTAGACTTGTGCAGCTGTTGCCCCCTTCCAGGGGCAGACACAGCATTTGGGTTTGTTACACATCAACCCATTCGTCATCGCCCAATGCTCCAGTCTGTCCAGATGCCTCTGCAGGGCCTCTCGTCTACTGAGAAACTCAACATGGAATCACAGACTGCTTGGGGTTGGGAAGGACCTCTGGAGATCACCTAGTCCAGCCCACCTGCTAGATCGGGTTCACCAGAGCAGGTGGCACAGAATGGCCTCTACGTGTGTTCTGAGTGTTTCCAGAGGCGGAGACTCTCCATCCTAGAGAAGGCAGCCTGTTCCAGGGCTCTGGCACCCTCACAGGAGAGAAGTTTCACCTCCTGTTGAGACAGAACCTCCTGTGTGTCATTCTGTGCCCGTTGCCCCTCACCCTGTCATTGGGCACCACTGAAAAGGGTCAGGCCCATCCTCTTCACACCCACCCTGGGGATATTTAGCAGCATAAACACGATCCCCTGTCAGCTTCTCTTCTCCAGGCCAAACAGACCCAGTTCTCTCAGTCTTGCCTCTTCAGAAAGAAGCTCCAGAGTCCTCATCATCTCTGTGTCTCTCCACTGGACTCTCTCCAGCAATTCCTTCTCCTTTGTAGAGTGCTGTCGAGGGTTTAGATTGCGGGGGAGAATAAAACGTTGGCAGATGTATTGTTAACCTCCTCTCCTGCCTCCGCTTCCCCCTTTTGCCCCTCCCTCTCCCCCTTCCCTCTCAGGACAGGTGATCAGGAGAGAAAGAAGGACCGATAGAAGAGAGTTGGTAAAAATTAAAGATGTTTTACTAATGCTACTGATAAGAATAGAGAAAAAAATACAAAATATAAAAAACCAATCTTGAAAATCCCCGCAATTACAGAGCCGGCACCCAAAGTCCTGGATTGGACTCTGCAGCCAACCGGAGCTGGATTCAGTCTCTCACTAGGCCTCAGTTCCCAGGGATGACTCGCAAGGTCGTCTCCTAATGTCGGCCATAAGTAGAAGGGAAAAAGCAAAGGCAAAAAGGGAAAAAGGGGCGAGATCCTCATGATCTTCCACTTTTATATGAATTATCCAGGTGAATGGAATGTTATACTCAGTTGGTCAGTTTCTTGGTCACCTGTTTCTCGTTGCCCCTCTCACGAGATGTCCATCCATGCTTATCAATGACCTCGCATTGCATTGCTATGTTCACCAAAACATGTATCTGGTTTTCCAGGAAAATGCAGCTGATGTGAAGCTTGAGCTGAGAGGCAAATTCACTAAAAGAGGATCTTGTTTTTTAACAAAACCAGGACATTCTACACCTTATAATATGCCATTCACCGAATATTTAAACCTTATCAATAAAATCTATCAATACAATCTAATTAATCACTACTATATACATATATATACATATATATGTATATACACATATGTACATATATATTCAGGAGTAATTAATCTTAATCAGTGGACCATCCTTTGAAAAGTTCATTAAGTTCATTTTGTCACAGCAGCCTTCCAGGGCAGGAAAAATGGTACAAGTGCATCTCATGACCACTGTTTGTGGGTTAAAGACATCACCTTCGAAGAAGTTGTCAGGCACCACTCCAAGAAGCTAGCTTTGGTTTCATCATCACTGTCTTGATCTGGAAGACACTTATGAAACACTGTCAGGTCCTTGGGAAAAACAATCCCAGTAATGGGCTTGCCTTTGCCTGAGGCAGGAGTAACCCAGAGCACCTTTCCTAACATGTTTTTCATGTGTACTACAGGGACTTTATCTCCTTCCACAGGATGAAGAATCTCTGATTGGGCAGGCCCGGCTCGGTTGGTTGATCCCCTGGTGTTGGTCAACCACGTGGCTTTTGCTAAATGTGAATCCCAGTTTTTAAAGTTTCCACCACCAAGTGCCTTTAGTGTAGTTTTTAGCAAACCATTGTACCTTTCAGATTTCCCAGAGGCTTGTGCATGTTATGGAATATGATATACCCACTCAATACCATGTTCTTTGGCCCAATTGTCTATAAGATTGTTTTTGAAATGAGTACCATTGTCGGATTCAATTCTTTCTGGCGTACCGTATCATCAAAGGACTTGCTTTTCAAGGCCCAAGATAGCATTTCGGGCTGTAGCATGAGGTACAGCATATGTTTCCAACCATCCAGTGGTTGCTTCCACCATTGTAAGCACATAACGCTTACCTTGACGTGTTTGTGGAAGTGTAATATAATCAATCTGCCAAGCTTCTCCATACTTATACTTTAACCATCGCCCCCCATACCATACAGGATTTGACCATTCATCTTGTTTGATTTTGGCGCAAGTTTCACATTCAGGAATAACGTGTGAAATAGTGTCCATAGCTAAATCCACCCCTCCATCGCGAGCCCATTTATATGTTGCATCTCTACCTTGATGCCCTGAAGCATCATGGGCCCACCGGGCTAGGAAAAGTTCACCTTCATGTTGCCAGTCCAAGTCCACCTCAGCTACTTTAATCTTAGCAGCTTGATCCGCTTGTTGGTTGTTTAGATGTTCCTCGATGGCTCGACTTTTAGGCACATGAGCATCTACATGCCGAACTTTCACAGGCAGGCTCTCCAGCCGAGCAGCAATGTCTTGCCACAGTGTGGCATCCCAAATGGGTTTACCTCTGAGCTGCCAGTTGCTTTTCTTCCACTGCTGTAGCCACCCCCACAAGGCTTTTGCTACCATCCATGAGTCAGTATAGAGATAAAGTATTGGCCACTTCTCTCGTTCAGCAATGTCCAAAGCCAGCTGGATGGCTTTCACTTCTGCAAACTGACTAGATTCACCTTGTCCTTCAGTGGCTTCTGTAACTTGTTGTGTGGGACTCCACACAGCAGCTTTCCACCTTCGATGTTTTCCTACAAGACGACAGGATCCATCTGTGAACAGTGCATACTGCTTATCAGTCTCTGAAAGAGTATTATACGGTGGTGTTTCTTCAGCACGTTTTACTTCCTCCTCATCTGGAGACATCCCAAAGTCTTTGCTTTCTGGCCAGTCTGTAATCACCTCTAAGATCCCTGGGCGACTGGGACTTCCAATTCGAGCTCGTTGCGTGATCAGTGCAATCCATTTACTCCACGTAACTTCGGTTGCATGATGTGGAGAGGGAACCGTCCCTTTGAACATCCAGCTCAGCACCGGCAGTCGAGGTGCCAGGAGGAGCTGTGCTTCAGTACCGATCACTTCTGAAGCAGCTCGAACTCCTTCATATGCTGCTAGTATCTCTTTTTCAGTTGGAGTACAGTTGGCCTCAGATCCTTTGTATCCTCAACTCCAAAAACCTAAGGGTCGACCTCGGGTTTCTCCTGGTGCTTTCTGCCAGAGGCTCCAGGTAAGTCCATTATCTCCGGCTGCGGTGTAGAGTACATTTTTAACATCTAGTGCAGTCCGAACTGGTCCAAGGGCCACTGCATGAGTTATCTCACGCTTAATTTGTTCAAAGGCTTGTTGTTGTTCAGGGCCCCACTCAAATTGGTTCTTTTTATGAGTCACTCGATAGAGAGGGCTCACAATCTGGCTGTAGTCAGGAATATGCATTCTCCAAAAACCTACAACGCCCAAGAAAGTCTGTGTCTCCTTTTTATTAGTAGGTGGAGACATTGCAGCAATTTTGTTGATCACATCCATTGGGATCTGACGACGGCCATCTTGCCATTTTATTCCTAAAAACTGGATCTCTCGTGCACGTCCCTTGACCTTGCTTCGTTTTATGGCAAAACCAGCATCCAAAAGAATCTGAATTATTCTCTCACCTTTCTCGAAGACTTCTTTCGCTGTGTCGCCCCATACGATGATGTCATCAATATATTGCAAGTGTTCTGGAGCTTTACCTTGCTCCAGCGTGGTCTGGATCAGTCCATGGCAGATGGTAGGACTGTGTTTCCACCCCTGGGGCAAGCGATTCCACGTGTCCTGGACGCCTCTCCAGGTGAAAGCAAACTGCGGCCTGCACTCTGCTGCTACAGGAGTAGAGAAAAATGCATTAGCAATGTCAATTGTAGCATGCCACTGAGCTGCCTTTGACTCCAGTTCAAATTGCAGTTCTAGCATGTCAGGCACAGCAGCACTCAGTGGTGGCATAACTTCATTCAGGCCACGATAGCCCACAGTTAGTCTCCACTCGTCACTAGACTTAGGCACTGGCCAGACTGGGCTGTTAAAAGGTGAGCGAGTCTTACTGATCACACCCTGGCTTTCCAATTGATGGATCAACTTCTGGATAGGAACCAAAGAGTCTCGATTGGTGCGATATTGCCGGCGATGCACTGTCGTGGTAGCAGTTGGCACCTGCTGATCGTCAACCATCAGCAGTCCTACAACAGAAGGATCATCTGAAAGACCAGGCAAATCAGACAGCTCTTCAATTTTCTCAGTGTCCACAGCTGCTATGCCAAATGCCCACCTATACCCTTTTGGGTCCTTAAAATACCCTCTCTTGAGGTAGTCTATGCCAAGGATGCATGGAGCATCTGGGCCAGTCACAATGGGATGCTTTTGCCATTTTTTTCCAGTTAGGCTCATTTCAGCCTCTACAACAGTCAGCTCTTGGGATCCCCCAGTCACTCCAACAATATTGATGGATTGCGTTCCTTTATAATTAGAAGGAATTATTGTGCACTGAGCACCAGTGTCCACTAAAGCTTTGTACTCCTGGGAGTGTGTTGTACCAGGCCATCGTATTTGTACAGTCCAATAAACTCTGTTATCCCTTTCTTCCACCTGGTTGGAGGCAGGGCACCTCTAATTTCTGTTTTGCACAGTCTCTGGGTGTGAATTAGAGGTTCCTTCAAGAGCATCAGAATCTCTTCTGCTCCTTTTGTAAACTGGAGCAGCCACCTTCCTAGGAGTTTTTCCTTTGATCTCACGTACTCGTTCTTTGAGTTCTGAGATAGGTCTTCCATGACACTTATTCATGTTTTCTCCCTGCTCACGTAGGAAGAACCACAGTGAACCTCTTTTTGTGGGCTGCCTCTGTCCTCGCTCTCGAGATTGGAAACGCCTTTTCCTAACAGCTGAAACATAGGTTTGTGCAGGTCGTAAATGGTACGTGTCTTCTCTGAGTTCTTTGATTTCTTGCAATAGCTTTTCAAATCGGTCATCAGATTTTTCGCACAGTTTCTCCACAGCAGAGACACAAGCCCGTAGAGAACCAGCAAGGCTGTCCTCAAAGTCACGGAGCTGCTCAATCACTTCAGTAATATCTTGTCCACCTCTAGATGACCAGAGCATTCCTGCCAATGACTTAGCATATGCAGGTGATGCACTTTGTACAAATCTGCGCCACAGAGGTCGTGAACAATTGATTCTATCTGGGTCTGTTCCCTCTTGGCTGTTTGGTCCAAAATAGATGATTTCTCGCACAGCTAATTCTCTCAGGAACTAAATACCTTTCTCCATAGTATTCAATTTCCCTAACTTGGATATACAATCTTCCTTGTAGGGAAATCTTACTTTCATAGCTGCCAGGAGTCGGGTCCAGAGAGCAGTGGCATTAGACTCTCTTGAAATTGCCCTATCAATGGTGGAATCTCTTGACAGAGATCCCAGCTGCCTGGCTTCACCACCTTCCAGTTCAATTGTATCTGCCCCATTGTCCCAGCATCGGAGCAGCCAGGTTAAAATATTCTCTCCTTCATGACGACTAAAGTCTTTTTGCAGATCTCTCAGCTCACCTGGAGAAAAGGACCGAGTGGTGGTCACTTCATCTCCTCCCTGTCCTGATGGTGCCCCTTGGGTTGATGTTGGCCCTGTGCCATCATCTGCTGCACGGGTGGTCTTTCTAGTGACTTTCTTACAACCAGCAACTGATGCTGATATGGGTTTACCATCATTTGATTCATTTCCAGAGTCTGAATGACTGTCACAGTGATCGCTATGGTTACAGCGGCAACAGTGCCCAGTGTGTGAAGAAGGGGGGGGCTGCCTTTAAGGCTGCAGAATTATTGTTATCACTAGTGACCTTGGCAGAAGAACTCTACGGAGGAGCTGTACCTTCAGCCTGCAAAGGCGTTGGGGGGGCAGCTTTTGCTGTTTTGCTCTTCCTCGAGCGGCCAGGAGTGCTTTTTGCTAAAGCTTCCGAAGACGCACCGCAAATCTCAGGACAACAAAGAGACGTAAACCTCCTGTTGAACGCCATTTCTCTTAACAGAAGCACAAACTGACACACATTCAGCAAACCAGATAACACCATCACAGTTCTATCAAAACTCCAAGGATATTCAAAGCTCTCTAAAACATTTGCGAACTGTCCTAGCGAAAAAACGAAAGTATTGTTAGTCAGCCTTTCTAAAGATTCGCTTGACCAATTAGCAAACACAGAGCCGTACTGCTCTTTAATCTCTCCTGGAGGCTTTTCAAGGTAAAGCAGAAGCGAGTAGAAATTCATTAGTGGCTGCAGTATAATGAAATAAACCAGTGACAAACCACACAGTATCATCATAGCCATTGTCCAGTTCCTTGTTGTTATATAATGAATACTTCGATTTAAAAAGAAAGCGCAGCACAGATATGGAATCAGTGAGCACAATGTAGAAAATAACTGATACAACTTATGCCGTAACATCATTAAATCAATGTAATTCACTTTGCTTGAATACAACCAAATAATATCCGAAGCAAACAGATGCGCGAGTATCACAACTCTATGAGTTGGCACCGTGCCAAGAAAATTGAAAGGTACGTCAGAGCAGTAGAAAAGCCAAAAATCTCCAGATTTACCCCTTTCTCTTGCCCCACGTTGGGCGCCAATTATCTGTCGAGGGTTAAGATTGCGGAGTGACAATAAAACCCTGGCAGATGTATTCTTAACCCCCTCTTCCCCCCTACTTCCCCCTTTTTGCCCCTCCCTCTCCCCCCTTCCACTCAGGACAGGCGATCGGGAGGGAAAAAGAAGGACAGAGAGAAGAGAGTTGGAAAAAATTGAAGATGTTTTACTAATGCTACTAATAAGAATAGAGAAAATAATACAAAATATACAAAACCAATCTTGAAAGTCTCAGCAACTGCAGAGGCGGCACCCAAAGTCCTGAATTAGACTCCACAGCCAACCAGAGCTGGGTTCAGTCTCTCACTAGGCCTCAGTTCGCAGGGACGACTAGCAAGGTCCTCTCCTAATGTCGGCCATAGGGAAAAAAGGAAAAAGGGACGAGATTCTCGTGATCTCCCATTTTATATGAAGTATTCATGTGAATGGAATGTTATACACAGTTGGTCAGCTGTTTCTCATCGCCCCTCTCGCGAGATGTCCATCCGTGCTTATCAATAAGTTTGCATTCCAATGCTAGGTTTACCAAAACATGCGTCTGGTTCTCCAGGAAAATGCAGTTAATATGAAGGCTTTAGCTGACAGGAAAAAATCACTGAAAAAGAAACTAGTTTTTAACAAAACCAGGACATTGGATCCACACCCCATCACTCCAGGAGGTTCATGGATCCACCAGGTTCATGGATGATTCCTGAGGACCGTCCAAGTGTGGGCAGTGTAAGAGAGGAGCAGAGCAGGGTCAGCTCATGGGCCATGACTGAGCACAGCCACCCCAGCAGCAGCCGTTCCCCATCTCCCAGGCACAGCCATGCCCACAGCATGCAAATGGCACTGCCATACATGATTAGCCCAAGAGAGGCCTTTCTTCCTTCCACACTCCCAGGAAAATCTCCCTCCTGTTCCTCCTCCACCTGCAGACATCAACTGCTTTCCATTGCTGGGCTCAGACATGGCTGGAAGGGTTCACTGAAGCCATCAGCCATCTCATTGCTTCTCCCTGGCATGCCCTGACCTCTCCCACACCTACAATGGCCAATCACGGCTGCTCAGGCCTCCCGCTCTTCAGAAGAGGCCTCGAGCTTCTTGGTTCTTGATGGTGCTTATTATAAACTTCCTCGCTCTCTCCAGAGTTCACGGTGAGCTTTCTTGTCCATAACAGCCCTTTATGACCATGTCTTACTAAATGGTTGTGTTTGTATGATCATTTGTGCAGAAAGGGCAGTCACAGGACAGCACCCAATATGTCAAAACTGATGCCGAGTGAAATGTCGTAAAGCCCTGATGAGTTCCCCTTGTGTCGGTGTCTCTCCTGGAAGGAGTCTGTCCCGAGAAGGGGATGCAGCTCCTGCCACTCTCTGCAGAGGCACATGAGCAGTGTCCATCACCTGGGGACACAAAGGGTGACATTTGCCACACCACCCTTCATCTGAACCACTTAGATGTGTGCTTGTGGATGAGCTATGGAGCCTTATAGTGCAAATACCTCTTTAACTGTCATTGCCAGAGGGGCGACCACACATGCAGAGTACTATTTTACACGTATTTAAATATAAGCATGTTAAACTTTTATTTTTCTTTTTAAAACCGTCATTCCCAGACAAATTACGCAAACACTTGAAGGATTACTCATGTCTTTTAACATGATTATCCTCAGAAGGCCACCAGCTTTGCTTCTCAGGAAATGGGATCCAGAGTCCAAGGGCAGGATGGTTTGGGCTCTGTGCTGGGATCTGGAAACTGAAACGTGCTCCCATCTCCCAGCCCCCTGCCCTCCTGAGTGAGGGTGTGAGACATTCTGCCAGTGAGGGCTGAACTCACAGCCATGACCAGTATCTTATGTCCAACTGCAGCCAACGGTGTCCTGCCAGCTCGGTATTGGAGCTTCCATTGCTGGACGTGTTTAAGAGACATGGAGATGTGGCACTTAGGGATATGGTTTATTGTTGGAGTTCTTATGTCGAGGTCTTATGTTTGAGTTCCATGTTCTTATGTGTCTTTTCCCAACTAAATGATTCTATAATGCTGTCATTCTATGATTGGAGTTTAAATATTTCAGTTCTCACTAACTGTAGCTTCTGTCCAGGCTGGCTCTTGTGTGGCACAACTGTCCTGGCTCTCCAGGCAGATTGGGCACTGGTGTGGTGCCTGCACTGGAAGTTTTTCCCTTCCTTGGGTAAAAGACTTGGGTCACAGATGTTTGAAGCAGTCCTGTCAAATACTGAGCAGGCTGAGCTTTGAAGCCAAGGGATGACAGTGACCTTTTCAAGGATGTTTTTGATAGTGGTACTATCACTAATAACAGCAACAGAAAATTCCCTATTCTTGGTTATGTTGATGAATTAAAGCTCTTTAATTTCCCTCCCAGCAGTCATTCTCACTTCTCAAAATACATCTTGCATCTCAGTAGTTGGCCTCTTCTACGAAGTTCTTGGAACAGTGCTTTCTCCCACTTCCACCTTTTTCTTATTGAAAGAATACACTTCTTAGTCAGAACTTTTTCCCAAATCATCCCTCTTCCATACATTTTCTCCTTTCTTTTTCTGGTGTGAGGGGCAGGTGGCATAGGAGAGTTGTTTCCTTTGTAGCCAATGAAAGCCAAGGAACAGATCCCAGCTAAGTGAAAAGGCACAAAGGAAGCCAGAATCTTTATGTGGTGTGCACTGACAATACATTGTTCCCTACATTTCTAATCTCTGAAGAACTGTGCAGCAGATATTGGATTTATAAGTCCCCTTCATCTGCCCTGTTTGGCACCATGTGAAATGGAACTAGCCCAGTCAAGAAGTTGGCTTGGATTCTCTTCACAGCCTGGAGCACCACATGGGTCAGGAGATGAACCAGGATGCTCAGTGAGGACTAAAACTTCTCAGTTGTTAAAGTTCAGGTGTTCCCTGGAATCTCAGCAGACAAGGCATGCCAATTGCTCGGTGCAAGGAGCTGGTCAAGAGCCTCGTCTCTATTTCTATAATGATGGATTTGCTGCCTGGCTGATGAGCAGACTCTGTACATGGATGCTGACACTGGGGCACTTGTAAATCAGCCCTGCACCTCAGGTGAATTATTCCTGTGGTCAGGGAGAACCTCAGAGCTCTCCCTAACTTGAAAATCACAGAATCACAGAATTAACTGGGTTGGAAAAGACCTCAGAGATCATCCAGTCCAACCCTTGGTCCAACTCCAGTCTGTTTACTAGATCATGGCACTAAGTGCCATGGCCAATCTCGGTTTAAAAACGCCCAGGGATGGTGAGTCCAGCACCTCCCTGGGCAGCCATTCCAATGTCTGACCACTCTCTCTGGAAAGATGCCTAAATTTCCCCAGGCAGAGTTGAAGCCCATGCCCCCTTGTCCTATTGCTGATGCCTGGGAGAACAGACCAATCCCCACCTGGCTATAACTGCCCTTCAGGTAGTTCTAGAGAGTGCTGAGCTCACCTCTAAGCCTCCTCTTCTCCAGACTAAACAAGCCCAGCTCCCTCAGCCCCTCCTCATAGGGCTTGTGCTCAAGTCCTTTCCCCAGCCTTGTTGCTCTTCTCTGGACCCGCTCCAGCACTTCAATGTCTTTCCTGAACTGAGGGGCCCAGAACTGAACACAATACTCCGGGTGTGGCCTCCCCAGTGCAGAGCACAGGGGAAGGATCACTGCACTTGTCCTGCTGACCACGCTGTTTTTGATACAGAGTCTCCTCACTCTCCATGAGCTTTCCAAGATGGTAGAAGGTGGCCTCACTGGGACATGGTCCTGCTGTCCCAGCTCCTGGGATGCTGCCCCTCCTGTCCCATAGACTGGAAAGGATTGTGTTAGTTCCAATGACCCCTGACTTGATCCCCATCCACTGCTGGTTGTTCTCCAGATTCTCGTCTCATGTCAGAGAGGCCTGGGACACATTGCTGGTGAAGACAGAGGACAAGAGGACATGGAAATTCTCACCTCTTTCTCTTATTAAAGTCATCAGTCACCGCACAGTATTTTTGTTTCTCCTTTAACTGTTCCTGCAGTAGTAACAGCTCATTATGGGCCCTGGAGTTTCCATACAGGTCTAGACTGAGTTCTGATCTGGACTGTTGCTGTGCTTGGAGGCTGCTGTCCTTGCAGACCAGATGAACTCACTCCTGCCACCCTGCCTGGCAGTTCATTCCATCCGTATCACAGCTCTGTCTGCAGCACTGACAGCTCCAGCTCCCCCAGTCAGGTCCCTGGCTGAGGACATGGCCTCACATCTGGGCTGAACCACCCCAGCTGTGGCACCAGCCCAGCTCTGACCCGCCACAAGAAACCTGGTACCAAGTGTCCAAGAGCCCATGTGTGCAAAGGCTTCGAATCAGAGCACAGACATGACATGGCCAAAGATTGATGAATGTCTCTCTAGACCTGGGAGTATAAAACCAGAATAAAATGCCTGAACTCATTCAACTGAGGATATTCCTCCCCCAGCCTGGAGAAATAAAATCCTTTGCTGTAACATTCCTGGTGTCCTGTCTAATGATGGGACAAGAAAAGATGATTCTCATAGCAATTTAATTTTTAATATGAAGAATACAATGCTGGTGAGAAGTGTCTCTTCAGAGGAGAGAGAATCAACATCACTGATTACTTGAAGCTGTTTGAAAGGATGTGCCCCTGGAGCCCCAGGGACACCTGGAGGAGCCCAGAGGGGACAGAGAAAGGGACATCATGGGCTGCTCCTGTGCTGCTGAGCTGGGCTGGGCTCCTGGGACACAGGGAGCTCATGGCAGCGGCAGCGCTGCAGAGAGACAGCTCTGCCCAGGAGCAGCTCCTCTGCACACGCAGCAGGGCTGAGGGCTCTGCCTGCAGCACCAAGGGCACAGGAGCCAGGCACAGAGAGGGAAAGGCAATGTGGGGAGTTGGTTGCTGAGGGCTCATTGAGAGACCAGTCTTCAAAGTCCTTAGATGGTAAGTTTCTGCATGTAGGACAATGCAGCTGCATTTCCTGGCAGAATCTCCTAAAGCTCTCATGCTTTAAGAAGTCACTGAGACTCCTGAACTGTAACTCTGAGTGATCAGTACATCTGCCAGAAGGCTCATGACATCCCTTCACCACCCCTCTGCCTGTGCACAGCACCTGCATCACCTTGGCTGGACCCGTCAGCCTTAGTCTGACCTGTCCTGTTTTCCAGCCTGCAAACAGGAAGATGCCCCCAGGCAGTGCCCTGTGAACAGGCAGGATCTGTAGGGCCAGGGGGAGGGCACAGAGGGTGGGATGGTCTGTGAGCACTGACAGGGAACAGACATGGACAGGGAAACACCTCCCAGGGGAGAATCTCCAGGCAGCAGGGAAATGATCAGAAATGAGAGGAAACCAAACCCAGAATTGTTATGAGAGGGAGAACAGAGAAAAGTCCCTGTGACCCCCTGCAGGTCAGATCCCTCCTGTGAGCAGCCCCCTGGCCTCCTCTCCCACCCAGCAAAGCCTCTGCCCTCAGGGCCGGGGGCTCCAAGGCATGAAGCAGCTCCTGTGCAGCCAGAGCTCCAGTTCCTCTGCAGAGCACAGGGGCTGAGAGCAGCTGCCCGGCACTGTTGGTGTCTGGGAGGTGGCTGCACAGCTGGGGAAGGGGGACGCTGTCTGAGTGCCCGGCTGCCTCTGCCCTGGCCTCTCTCACACCCACCCTCACCGCATTTTCCTTCTTGCTCCCCTGCTCTGGGTCACTGCTGTTGGGGTCTTGTTCTTGCTGTCAGGCTCTCTGGGGATGGCAGTTTCAGCTGCAGAGTCACAGCCTGATCTTGTGGGTCCTTTCCTGCAGGTGTGTCCATGGGCACATGTGTCCCAGCTTTGCTCTGACCTGTGGGCTGTGGGCAATGCAGTCTGTGGGGCTGGGCAATGAGCTGAGTCTCCCTCAATCAAATGCCATCATTAGGACTCTAGGCTGTTTCTTTGAGGTTTCCTTCCACGCTGTGAGCTTCCCTCCAGGATGCAAACCTGTCCTACACCATCGTTGTGTACCTGAAAGCCCCATGGAGAAGTGCAGAGATTCTGCAACCAAGAAAATGCTTTTTAGGAAAGGCTGAGACATGTTGTGGTTCCATCTGACACAGCTAAACCCCAGTTCTGGGCCCTGCCCCCCGTTCCCATGCCCCCTGCTGCAGAGCAGGGCTGACTCCTCCGCAGACAGTGGGCACAGGCCCTGCTCCTCATGGCACCTCCAGCCAGCACCACCCAGGGCTCAGACACCGAGCTGGAGGAAGGTCTGGAAAAGGACAAGGGGTGTGGAGCAGGGGAGAGTGTGTGAGAAATGGCTTTGATTTTGCTCAGAGAAGTCACTGATAACTTGTCACTGTCTTTTCCTCCTATGACAGGTTTCCCATGACCATCAGCAGCAAATGTCCAACAGCAGCTCCATCACCCAGTTCCTCCTCCTGCCCTTCACAGACACACGGGAGCTGCAGCTCTTGCACTTCTGGCTCTTCCTGGGCATCTACCTGGCTGCCCTCCTGGGCAACGGCCTCATCATCACCACCATAGCCTGGGACCAGCACCTGCACACTCCCATGTACTTCTTCCTGCTCAACCTGGCCCTCCTCGACCTGGGCTGCATCTCCACCATTGTCCCCAAAACCATGGCCAATTCCCTCTGGAACACCAAGGCCATCTCCTTTTTGTGATGTGCTGCTCAGCTCTTTTTGTTTGTCTTCTTGATAACAGCAGAGTATTTTATGCTCACAGTCATGTCGTACGGCCGCTACGTTGCCATCTGCAAACTCCTGCACTACGGGACCCTCCTGGGCAGCAGAGCTTGTGTCCACATGGCAGCAGCTGCCTGGGCCACTGGGTTTCTCACTGCTCTGCTGCACACGGCCAGTACATTTTCACTGCCCCTGTGCAAGGGCAATGCCCTGGGCCAGTTCTTCTGTGAAATCCCCCAGATCCTCAGGCTCTCCTGCTCACACTCCTACCTCAGGGAACTTGGGCTTATTGTGTTTAGTCTGTTAATCGGGTTTGGCTGGTTTGTGTTCATTGTGGTGTCCTATGTGTAGATCTTGAGGGCCGTGATGAGGATCCCCTCTGAGCAGGGACGGCACAAAGCCTTTTCCACCTGCCTCCCTCACTTGGCCGTGGTCTCCCTGTTCCTCAGCACTGTCATGTTTGCCCACCTGAAGCCCCCTTCCATCTCTTCCACATCTATGGTCCTGGTGGTGTCAGTTCTGTACTCAGTGGTGCCTCCAGCAGTGAACCCCCTCATCTACAGCATGAGGAACAGTTAACTCAAGGATGCCCTGTGGAAACTCATATCTTAGTGTTTTCTAAAGCAATAAACTGCCCATCTGCTTAGCCGTTTAAATGTAGCTAATTACAGGTCCAGCCTGTCATTCGGATTTTTTCTTGTTCTTAGTTGTTTTCTTATTGTGATAATGTTGTCATCCCCTTTCTAATTCACTGTCAGCTTTTCTTTTATAACTGTTGGCTGTGTAAATGAGGAGCCGTGCTCTCCTTGTCTCTAAACACAATAAAGGGCTCTTTAGTGACTTGTTTTTCACTATATCCTTCCTGCAAGGCCTTTTTAGAGCTGCAGGGACAGTTCCTGTGTTCATGGGAGGAGGGTAAAAGAGTCCATCCTGGCAGCCCTGCCAGGGAGCAGCAGCGCTTGTTCTTCCAGAGCTGTTCTGGTTCCACTCCCACACTCTCCTTCTCATCCCTTGTGTTGGTGCAAGGCCTGAGTGCTCTGGCAGCTTGGTCACCGTCCTGCTGTGTGTCAGTGCTGTGAGCGCAGGCAGGGACAGGCAATGGGCACTGCTGTGACAGAGCGGGCCCCAGAACAACCTTTCCAGATAGAAAGGTGATCTCCTATGGGCAGGGCCTGAAGGTTTAGGTCTTCTTCCAAACCTTCTCTCAAGAATATACCCAAGAAACTGGCCCACAGATGAAACACCATTGTACAGCTGAACAGCGTGTGTGTGCAGGGCTGGCACACAGCAGTGTCCTCTCACAGCCAGGCTCCTGCCAGAGACCTGCAGGACCAGCAGAGCAGGGGCTGGGCTGTGCCCCTGTGCACTGGACACCCCATAGAAGGAGCCTCAATCACCATGGACTGACCCCTCACAACCACCATTTCCAGCACTGGCTTCTCACCCACAGAGGCTGTTTTCTCTCCATGGATGGACACTCAATGAATAGTTCAGTAATCCACGTTTGCTTTGTACAGATGAGATGTGAGCATGCACATCATGTACGTGAGGTGACATGAACCTGAGTGAGCATAAACACCATCAACTATTCCTTTCCATTCCGTGAAGGCCTGTGAGACAGACGAGGTCCTGAGGTCACTTCATATTGGGAGGAACAACCTATGGGAAATCACCTGCATGCAGTACTGCGATGTGCTTCCTTGAATTGTGATCCCTGTGTCCATTCCTCAGGACGCGGGACATCTCAGATGAGTGCAGAGCAGGTGACACACCACAGGGCTGAGGTGTCTCCCACCCCTTTGGAGCGGCAACAGGAGGCCAGAGGGACACTGTGACTCCTGCCTCTGTGTGTAAAAGGGACAGACTCTGTCTCTGAGCATCCCTGGGTGCATAAGGAGTCCTGAGACCAACTCAGACATGGATGCCTGATGGAACCCTGGCATTTCTGTGTGTGACTCCAGGAACAAACCTCAGTGGCCCAGTGAGATTCATCTCAGCTGCTGGGACAGGCTCATTGCAAGTGCTCCTGTCTGCTCTGTCACCCTTGCCTGTGATTCTGGGTTGTGCTCTCAAAGTAAGACAAAGTGGTAAGAGGGTTTCCGAGGTCTTTGGAAAAGGCAGATATCGAACCCATCTGCATGAAAAGCATGAAGGAGAATTAACAGCTGGTCAACCTGCCGCCATACCTGGAATTTTGCAGGGTCACAGACGTGGTGTTCCTTGGTGTCCTGGTAGCCAGATCAGTGATCTCTGGGCTGGAGATTTGGAAGCTGGGTGGGAAGTTGGCTGGACAATCAAGCCAAATGTCATCAGCGGTACAAAGCCCTCCGTGCAGCCAGTTACTAGTAGCATCCCTCAGTGACCAGCACTTGGACCAACACTGTTAAACATCTTTATTCTCCCTCTGTATGATGTGACGAGTGCACTTTCAGCTTCTCTGTGGATGATGCGTAGTTGTGAGGAACCCTTGGACAACCTCACCTGGTTAACCCTGCCTGGAGCAGGACAGTGAGACAAGTGAGACAAGGGCTCTCTTCAAACCTGAAGTTATTCTGCGATTCAATGAATCTTTCCCTTGGAGAGGATTTTGAAGGCAGAATAGGCAGAGGAAGAATAGAAAGAATAAAAGACAGAAAAGGAGTTCGAAATGTTGTCAACAAAAATACAGCAGTTCCTCTGAAGAGTGTTTTTCAACTCAAATCTCTAGTAGGGAATAAAATTGATGAATTTGATAAAATAAGTGTACTTTTATCTGACTGGGTCCTAGGCCATAAAAAAGGTGATGGATAGTTATGGTATTATGAGTTCAGTTGTGTCTCAGACACTCATAATCCAGCCAGAATCCTGTGGCTGTGAAGGGGACAGTGAGGCCAGTTCTGTGTCTGGAGGTGACAGCCCAGCAGCAGGGACATGGCTGGGAAAGAACCTCTGCCTAAGTATGACAGATCCTACCCAGGAAGAGATCTTGGAGACAGGTTGTCACATCCATCCCACCTGAGAACATGATGGGACAGCAGCAGGGACATGGTTGTGTGTATCAGAGAAGCTGAAAGGCCAGCAGCACTCATGGGATTTAGGAGATCACAGTGAGGTTACTTCTCTCTGGTCAAGTGCAAGACGACTAGAAGAATAACAGGTTGGGATCTCTGCTTGATGGGCAGTTTCTGAGGTGGTAAAGCTTCCAAAGTAGTGGGAAAAAGCAGCAGAGAAAAAAAAACAAAGCCACCAAGTGCAGATGTGGAAGTAGAGACTGGTTATCAGGAGGAAGAAATGTCACTGGAAGGGCAGTGCTGTAGGGCAAGAGCTCACTCAGAAGGAGCTGGATCAGCCCATGGTTTGTGTGCCAAAGAGCAGCCAGTGAGGATGCAGACACATCAGTGAAGGTGCAGAAATGCTGGGGTGAGAGCAGGTGGGGAAGCGAGATGGGTGTCTGCAGCCTGCAGGGAAAGAGGGGCAGGGGTAGGACCGTGTAGAACAGCCTGTGATGGAGATGGCAAAGGGCGCTGTAAGGCTGGAAGGGACCCACAGAACCCAGGTCTCTGTCCCCTTGGCCATGGCAGTTGTCTCTTTAAAAAAAGTCTAAGAGAAAACATGTTGTCCTCATGGCACTGGGGCCTTGTTGCCTCCTTGCAGCCCCATGGGGAAGCTGGAAGTTGTACCAGTGTTGTCCTTCCCTGGGCCTTGCACACCCACATCCCACGGTCCCAGGAAGAGCCCTGAGCCATGTGTTTACATCTCATCTGTGCATGGACTTTTGATCTAGAGTTTCATAGAATCATAGAATGTCCTGAGTTGGAAGGACCCACAAGGGTCATCAAATCCAACTCCTGTCCCTGCACAGGACACCCCACAGGTCACCCCGTGTGTCTGAGGACGTTGTCCAGTCTCTTCTTGAACACTGTCAGGTTGGGGCCGTGACACCTCCCTGGGGAGCCTGTTCAGTGTCCAGCACCTCTGGGTGAAGAACCTTTTCCTCATGTCCAACCTGACCCTCCCCTGGCACATCTTCCTGTCATTGAGTGAAGCAGGAATTTCAAGGATGGTTGAGGAGGTGTCTTTAAGATTTCACAAGTCTATGTTCTATAAAGACAGAGGTTCAACTTGTGAAGCACACAAGGCTAAACCTAAATTAGTGTAATTTGTGTTTTCTAAACTCTGGGTACAGTCACTTAAGCGTATTTACAAATCTCCTTCTTGCCAATCTTCCCTTATCTTCCCACACCTACAATTAGTGTCATGCTCAGTACAAAGCTGGAGCTGACATTTCTGGCTGGTTAATTCAGATTTGCCAGGTACTTTGGTTAGTTTAGTTTGGAAGTTCCGTTCTGTTGGGAGATTTGAGTGAGTTTTTGGCTGTTCTGCCATTTTGCAGTTGGCCCTTGGGCCTTTTTGCTCTGTCTTGCTGGGATTGGTTGTTTGGGACCAAGGTGCTCCTTTCTCCAGGACTGGCTGTTCCGTGTGACTGGAGTTACGTGACAGATTGCACTGAGTATATTTTTTTAAATTTAATTTATTTTGATTTTTTATATTGAATTTTAATTTTTAAATTTCATTTCATTTAATTATATACATAGTAGTAGTATATTATACTATTTTTATTGTCTTATTAAAATGCTATTTCTGAACCCATGGGTTTCTCCATTCCCTTTGGTTATCTTCCATATCGCACTTAATATATTGGGGGAGTACGTGAGCAGCTATTGTGGTCTTAGTTGCTGGCTGGGGTAGAACATTGAGAGGGAAAGATAGTAGTGGCTCAAGAACTCTTGAAAATCACTTTCCAAGATGATGGCACTTTTTTTTTTTTTTTTTTTTTTTGGTAGTGGGAAACAGCATGAGAAAATAAAACCATCGAAACTGCAGTTCTGGAGGTCCAGAGTGGAGCTCAGGATCAAGAAATGTCATTCTGAGCGCAGTGCTGTGGTCATTCAGAGGGACTCTGGATCAGCCATGGCTTTGTGTTTCCAGGAACAGCTGGTGAGGATGGAGAGACAGCAGCACAGGTGGGGACACACTGGGGTGAGAACAAGGTGGGGAAGCGCATGGGGTGTCTGCAGCCTGTGCGGAAACAGCCACAGGCCTGGGACAGTGCAGGATGGACTGTAGTGGACACGGCCAAGGGCGCTGGCAATGCTGGATGTCCCTGCAAGAGCCAAGGTCTTTGTCCCCTTGGCTATGGCTGATGTTCCTGCCAGCGAGGCCTAAGAGGAGACACATGGTTGTCATGACCATGGCACCGCATTGCCTCCTTGCACCCCCAGGGAGTATCACACCATTGTCCTGCACTGGGCATCGCACTCCCCACAGCCCCAGGAAGAGCCCTGAGCCACACGTGAGGGACAGGATCTCCCTTCCCAGGGGCAGGGGCTCAAGGCTTGGCCATTGTCCTTCATCAAACAAACCAAGAGCTTTCTCAGCATCAGAGCTGCTGCACTTTGCCTTTGCCTGATGCAATCACTGCCTCCAATTATCTGCTCTAAGGAGTCCCTGGGGAGGCTTTGTCAGTAACAGCCCTCAGTGGGGCACATTAATGCTTCAAGGTACTTTGGAGTTTGTTCTGGCTTGGACTTCTTGAGCAGATTGCTCAGTCTGTCCTTGGTATCTGAGGTTCATGGACTCAGCACCAAATACACCATGGGGCTCATTAAAACACAGAAAGCCCTAACGAGCGATGTTTCTTTCCCTAATTTTTTTCAAATCTTCCAGACTTGCAGAACTAACTGGAGAGGTTTCAATGGGACACTTGCTGATGAAGGTTTCAAAGAAGATTTCATAAAGGAGGGTTTTTTCTTTCAAGGGTATTTTCTGTCATTTTTCAGTATATGGAAGAAGTGACAGCAGCATTCTACACTGGACATTGATCCTGAGGGTCTCCTGAAGACATCTGGACAGGCAGGAGAACAGTCCCTTGAGGCTGGACACTGTATGGGCAACCTGGCTCCTCACTCCCACCCCCAGTCTGCCGGTTCCCTCATTGGCCACCAGAGATTGCATCACTTTTCCTCCATCAGACTTCTCCACTGAGCTCTGCAGGAGATGCTGCAGCTCCTGTGCACCAGCTCCACCTGCTCTCCTGTGCAAACACTGCACAGTTCAATCAACAGCAAAACACTTTCCTCAGCTGTGTGTGTAAGTGGATCTGATGAGGTCCAGCATCCACAAGGGACACCCACACAAGAACTGCTTTAGACAGAGAGACAGGAGAGGATAGAAGTAAACGCAATGAACGTGTTGACTGCCATGTTAATTAGAGCTCTGAAGAATGGGGCAAGTTTGTAACTCCCTGAAGCTCAAAGCAGAAACCAGACAGTTGAGAGGCCACTGAATGACCAAAGAGTAAGTGGAGGAGAAACCTGAGAGCACTGGGAAGGGCAAATGTCCAGACAGAGCTGGAAAGTTGTCCTTGGACAGGGACATTTAATCAGGAGAGGTGGGAACTCCTGAATGACGAGGGAGATGAAATACTAGAGTGTTGGTAATAGAAGTACAGGGGAAGACCAATATTTCTTCTCCTTCCCTTGTTAAACTTCCCCATAAATCCCTTTTTGGCTTTTTTCTTTTAAATTTTAATATGTTAAAAAAAAAAAAAAAAACTAAAAAAGAATCTCCAATAAAAGAAAAGAACAAACCAAACAAAATAAACAAAAACAGCCACAATACAAAAGCAAAACAAAAACCAAACCAACCCACCAAGAACAACAACCAAAACCAAAACCCAACCCAACCAACGAACCAACCAAACAAAAAGCCCAAAACAAAACAACAACAACAAAATAGTGGAGGTTTCCAGGCAGAGATCAGTCATCAGCTGTCTCAACATAAACAGCCAGGGCCATTTTGGGGCCCAGTGTACCTGAGGTGCAGGCCTGGGATTGACATCTCTCACACAGGACCTGGGGATAGCAGAGCACCTTGCAGTGCAGGTGGAGCCTGGGCAGGGGTTCCCAGGGCATCTACACTGGCACCAGGTGTTTGTGTCCCTGGCGCTGAAGACATTTGTGTCTTAGATCCATGCCCAGGTCTGGAGAACACTTTCCATTTCCAACAAAAGAAACAACACCAAAGAAAAATAAATTATGTCGACACCTTCCTTTGCTTTGGATCTTTGTCTTCACTTCTTCTTATTTTAATATCCATTGACATCAACTGGCATCTGATGGGCCTGCAGGCATGAAGCCAAGATCATGTTGTGTCTTCACAGAATCACAGAATCACAGAATCACAGAATCGACTGGGTTGGACAAGACCTCAGAGATCATCGAGTCCAACCCTCGATCCAACTCTAGTCTGTTTACTAGATCATGGCACTAAGTGCCATGTCCAACCTCACTTTAAAAACCTCCAGGGACGGCGAGTCCACCACCTCCCTGGGCAGCCATTCCAATGCCTGACCACTCTCTCTGTAAAGAATTTCTTCCTAATATCCAGTCTAAATTTCCCCTGGCAGAGTTGAAGCCCATGCCCCCTTGTCCTATTGCTGACTGCCTGGGAGAAGAGACCAATCCCCACCTGGCTAGAACTTCCCTTCAGATAGTTATAGAGAGTGATGAGGTCACCTCTGAGCCTCCTCTTCTCCAGACTAAACAACCCCAGCTCCCTCAGCCTCTCCCCATAGGGCTTGTGCTCAAGTCCCTTCACCAGTCTGGTTGCTCTTCTCTGGACCCGCTCCAGCACTTCAATGTCTTTCCTGAACTGAGGGGCCCAGAACTGAACACAATACTGCAGCTGTAGCTTCCCCAATACAGAGCACAGGGGAAGGATCACTGCCCTTGTCCTGCTGACCACACTTGTTTGGATACAGGACAGGACACCATTGGCCTTCTTGGCCACCTGGGCACACTGTTGGCTCATGAGCTTCCTGTCCATTAGTCCCCCCAGGTCCCTTTCTGCCTGACTGCTCTCCAGCCACTCTGTGCCCAGCCTGGAGCGCTGCAGGGGGTTGTTGTGGCCAAAGTGCAGGACCCGGCACTTGGCCTTGTTGAACTTCATCCCATTGGAATCAGCCCATTTTTCCAGTCTCTCCAGATCCCTCTGCAGAGCCCTCCTGCCTTCCAGCAGGTCCACACTCCCTCCCAACTTGGTGTCATCAGCAAATTTGCTGATGATGGTCTCAATCCCCTCATCTAAATCGTCAATAAAGATGTTACACAGGACTGGATCCAACACTGACCCCTGGGGACACCACTAGTGACTGGCCGCCAGCTGGATGCGGCCCCATTCACCAGCACTCTTTGGGCCCGGCCCTCCAGACAGTTCTTCACCCAGCGTGGAGTGCACTTGTCCAAGACACGGGCTACCAGCTTTTGCTCGAGTATGTTATGGGAGACAGTGTCAAAGGCCTTGCTGAAGTCCAGATAGACCACATCTACAGCTTTCCCCTCATCCACCAGGTGAGTCACCTGATCATCAAAGGAGATCTGGTTGGTCAGACAGGACCTGCCCCTCCTAAGCCCATGCTGGCTGGGTCTGATCCCTTGTCCATCCTGAAGGTGCTGTGTGATTCCGTTCAGGATGATCTGCTCCATAACCCTGCCAAGCACCGAGGTCAGGCTGACAGGCCTGTAGTTACCAGGGTCAGGTTTGCAGCTCTTTTTGTGGACTGGGGTAACATTGGCCAATTTCCAATCATATGGGACCTCCCCAGTGAGCCAGGACTGTTGGAAGATGATGGAGAGCGGCTTGGCAAGTTCTTCTGCCAGCTCCCTCATCACCCTAGGATGGATCCCATCTGGTCCCATAGACTTGTGAGGATCCAGATGGCTCAGTAAATCACCAACTGTTTCCTCCTGGAATACAAGGGACCTGTTTGGCTTCCTATCTCTGTCAACCACCTCCAGAGGCCAGTTGTCCTGAGGGCCACCTGTCTTTCTGGTGAAAACTGAGGCAAAGTAGGTATTAAGTACCTCAGCTTTCTCCTCATCTTTGTTAACTATATTTCCCTCAAAGTCCAGGAGAGAATGGAGGTTTTCCTTGCCCCTTCTTTTGTTGTTAACATATTTAAAGAAGGACTTTTTATTATCCCTGACAGAATTGGCCAAATTAACCTCAAATTGCGCTTTTGTTTCCCTGATTTTTTTCCTGCATGATCTAGCTATTTCCATAAATTCTTCATAAGTAGCCAGCCCTTTTTTCCACAGTTGGTAAAGTCTCTTTTTATTTCCGATTTCCTTCAGAATCTCCCTGTTTAGCCAAGCCGGTTGTCTTCCCCGACAGCTAGCCTTTCGGCACACTGGTATAGCCTGTACCTCTGCACTCAAAACCTCCTGCTTGAAGCATGTCCACCCCTCCTGGGCCCCCTTGTTCTTAAGCATTGTTTCCCAGGGTATGCTCTGAACTAGGCTTCTGCATAGGCAAAAGTCTGCCCTCCGGAAGTCCAGTGTAGAGGTTTTGTTAATGGTTCTCCCTGCATCTCTGAGTATTGAATATTCTATTATTTCATGGTCACTATGACCCAGGCGGCCTCCAACCACTACATCTCCCACCAGCCCTTCTCTGTTTGTAAACAGTAGGTCTAGTGGGGCCTTGCCCCTCATAGGCTCATTTACCAGCTGATGAAGGAAATTGTCCTCTACACACTCTAGGAACTTCCTAGACTGCCTCTTCTGTGCAGTATTGAGCTCCCAGCAGATATCTGGCAGGTTAAAGTCACCCACAAGCACAAGGGCTGTCGACTTTGAGACATCTGCCAGCTGCTTGTAGAATAATTCATCTCCTTCATCGTCCTGGTTGGGCGGTCTATAACAGACACCCACGAGAATGTCAGCCTTGTTGAACTTCCCTCTGATTCTGGTCCACAGGCACTCAACCTTGTCGCTGCTGACCTCAAGTTTAACAGAGTCGAGTGACTCTCTAACATATAAAGCCACCCCTCCACCTCTCCTACCCTGCCTATCTTTTCTGAAGAGCCTGTAGCCACACATAGCAGCACTCCAGTCATGAGAGTCATCCCACCATGTTTCTGTGATGGCAACTATGTCATAGCTTTCCTGCTGCACAATGGCTTCCAGCTCCTCTTGTTTGTTGCCCATACTGCGTGCATTAGTGTACATGCACTTCAGGTGGGCTGCTGATTTCACTCTTAATTTGGGCTTTCCATCCTTAGGCTGATCTTTGGAGAGCCCAGTTTCAATCCCTTCCCACTTCAAACCTAGTTTAAAGCCCTCCTGACCAGCCCTGCCAACTTATGGGCTATAGTCCTCTTGCTCTGCCTAGCACCCCATGCCCTCTGAACCTTCCCTGCCCAGGACTCCTCACACTTTGCCCAGAGCGAGTCACACTGAGGTGTTGGCTGGTTCCCTGGCTGAGATGTTGGTTTAGATGGTCACCTACAGCACAGGTGGGTCCTGCCCCATCATCACCTGCTCTGCTCCAGTCTGAAACAGAGCCCAACATCACAATGGGATCATGAGAGAACTGAGGTTGAAGGGGCCTCAGGAGTCTGCAGTCCAACCTGTCACCAACTGGGTCACACTAAGCTGTTCAAGCCTTGATTCAATCAGAGCTTTAGCAGGACTAGAGAAGTGATCATCCCTTTGTACTGGGCACTGATGAGGCTGCACCTTGAATCCTGGGGTCCCTCTGGACGCTGCACAGGCTCAGGACCAGCTGCATGTCCAGGCACCCGCGTGGCGCTGGCAGCCGGGCTCTACTACTCTTGCTGTCCCGCGGTGCAGCTGCAGCGGAAAGCCCTGCGCAGAGCCCGCAGCGCCCTCCTGAACCGGGAAGGCCGTCGCCGTGGAGCTGGGCCCTGCGCTGGGCAGGCCATGTCTGCGCTGGTCTCTCCTCCATGTCCCGCAGGCATTGGAGAAACCGTGTTCTCTTCTTCCTCCTCTGCAGCTGGGACGAGAGGGGCTGTGCTGGCCTGTCCCTCATCCTCTCCAGCCAAGTGAGCTTCAACGGCTTCAGGTCCTGCGGGTGCTGGTGCTGCCACTGCAACGTCCGTGCATTGGGCCCGGTGCTGCTGTTCCACCGGTTGCTGGCCAGGTCCCTGGACCTCAGCCTCAGCCCTGCGCACGGCCTCACTGACGATGTACTCCACAATGTCTGCCAGAGCCACATCGTCCTCTGTGGGGCTGTGCTGGGCAGGTGCCGGGCGCTCTGCCTTTGCTGCCACCTCTGTGCCTGTGCAGCTGGTCAAGCCAGGACCCTCCTGGGGACCTGCAGGGGCGTCCTGGAGGTGCTCCTGGACCGAGGGCTTGATCCAGGTGCTGTGGATGGTGTCTCCGCCTTGGCACCCCTCTTTGCTGTTCTTGTCTTGCAAGTCCATGCTCTGGGCCAGGTTCTGCTGTTCCTCCGGTTCCTGGCCAGCTGCCACGACCTCAGCCACAGCCCTGCGCATGGCCTCACTGACGATGCGCAGGGCTGTGTCCCACAGAGCTGCGTCGTCGGCCTCTCCCTCCTGCCCTGTCCCGACCCTCCCCTGTGGCCTATGGAGCACGGGGGGCTGGGAGTGGGCATACGCCTCCTCGTCAATGAGCATCTTGGGTCTCGTCTACCACAGAGCTGCGGCGAGCACCCAGGGGAGCTGCTGCCTCCTGAGAAGCTGCTGCTCCTGAGAAGCTGCTGCTCCTGAGAAGCTGCTCCTTAAATACCCCCACGGTCAGGGCGGGGATCCCCGTGTCACAATGGCTCTGGTTATGACGTCACAGAGCCTGGGCGGTTGCCATGGACACATCCACCTCCGGGCCCGGCTGGGACTGGCTGTGCGCGGCGTGGGGCAGCCCCTGCGTGACCGAGGAGGGAGCAGAGAATGGCGAGGGAAGCTGTGCCCAGCACACAGGACCCTGTCCCCCAGAGCTTTGCTCAGACACGCTGCTGCCTGCTCCGCTACACCTGCAAGAATCCGCATTCAGAGCTTGTTGGCAGGACAAGCCAAGGGCCACTCTACAGCCTCACCGCACTGATTCTCTGTTTTTGTCGTGGTCTGATCGTGGGGAGACAATCAAAACCGTGGGAGAAGGTTTCCCTTCACCCTTTTTCCCCCTTCGCCCTTCAGGCCACAGTAGTCTACAGTTAATCTCCACTCATCGCTGGACTCGCACACTGGCCAAATTGGGCTACTGAAAGGTGAGCGAGTCTTACTGATCACACCCTGGCTTTCCAGTTGACGAATCAATTTCTGAATAGGAATCCAAGAGTCCCGACTGGTGCGATACTGTCGACGATGCACCGTTGTGCTAGCAACTGGCACCTGCTGATCATCAACCATCAGCAGTCCTACAACAGAAGGGTCATCTGAAAGACCAGGCAAATCAGACAGCTCTTCAATTCTCTCCGTGTCCATAGCTGCTGTCCCAAATGCCCACCTATACCCTTTTGGGTCCTTCAAATACCCTCTCTTAAGGTAGTCTATGCCAAGAATGCACGGAGCGTCTGGGCCAGTCACAATGGGATGCTTTGGCCATTTTTTTCCAGTTAGGCTCCTTTCAGCCTCTACAACAGTCAGCTCTTGGGATCCCCCAAGTCACTCCAAAAATACTGATGAGTTGTGTCGCCTTACAGTCTGAAGGAATTATTGTGCACTGAGCAGCAGTGTCCACCAAAGCCTTGTACTCCTGGGGGTGTGTTGTAGCAGGCCATCTTATCTGTACCATCCAGTAAACTCTGTTATCCCTTTCCTCCGCCTGGCTGGAACCAGAAACTCATGCAAGAGGATAACTACTGAGATGTAGTTTTGAGAAGTGAGAATGACTGCTAGGAGGGACACTAAAGACCTTTAGTTCAGCAGCATAACCAAGAATGAGGAGTTCCCTGGTGCTGTTATTAGTGATAGAAAGTGCCACTGTTCAAAACCATCCTTGAGAATGTCTCTGTCCTCCCTGGGCTCCAAAGCTCATCCTGCTCAGATTTTGACAGGATTGCTGCAAACCCCTGTGACCCAAATCTCTACAACTGTCTCTGCTCAACAGTCTTTTACCCCAGGAAGTGGAAAACTCCTAATGCCAACACCAACCCAGTGCCCAACCTGCCTGGAGAGCCAGAACATTTGTGCCACACAACAGCTGCCTCTGAGGGAAGCTGGAAATGATGGGAACTGGAATAGTTCCAACCCAAATCATAGAATCATAGCAACATAGAACCATATAATCATAGAAATATTTAGGCTGGAAAAGACCCTTAAGAACATGGAGTCCAACTGTCAATGAAACACTGCCAAGTCCACAACTAAACCATATCCCTCATCGCCACATCTCCGCATCTTTTAAACACCTCCAGCAATGGAAGCTCCAATCCCGAGCTGGCAGGACACCGTTGGCTGCAGTTGGACATAAGATACTGGTCATGGCTGTGAGTTCAGTCCTCGCTGGCAGAATGTCTCACACCCTCACTCAGGAGGGCAGGGGGCTGGGAGATGGGAGCACGTTTCAGTTTCCAGATCCCAGCACAGAGCCCAAACCATCCTGCCCTTGGACTCTGGATCCCATTTCCTGAGAAGCAAAGCTGGTGGCCTTCTGAGGATAATCATGTTAAAAGACATGAGTAATCCTTCAAGTGTTTGCGTAATTTGTCTGGGAATGACGGTTTTAAAAAGAAAAATAAAAGTTTAACATGCTTATATTTAAATACGTGTAAAATAGTACTCTGCATGTGTGGTCGCCCCTCTGGCAATGACAGTTAAAGAGGTATTTGCACTATAAGGCTCCATACCTCATCCACAAGCACACATCTAAGTGGTTCAGATGAAGGATGGTGTGGCAAACGTCACCCTTTGTGTCCCCAGGTGATGGACACTGCTCATGTGCCTCTGCAGAGAGTGGCAGGAGCTGGATCCCCTTCTCGGGACAAACTCCTTCCAGGAGAGACACCGACACAGGGGGAACTCATCGGGGCTTTACGGCATTTCACTCGGCATCAGTTTTGACATATTGGGTGCTGTCCTGTGACTGCCCTTTCTGCACAAATGATCATACAAACACAACCATTTAGTAAGACATGGTCATAAAGGGCTGTTATGGACAAGAAAGCTCACCGTGAACTCTGGAGAGGGTGAGGAAGTTTATAATAAGCACCATCAAGAACCAAGAGGCTCGAGGCGTCTTCTGAAGAGCGGGAGGCCTGAGCAGCCGTGATTGGCCATTGTAGGTGTGGGAGAGGTCAGGGCATGCCAGGGAGAAGCAATGAGATGGCTGATGGCTTCAGTGAACCCTTCCAGCCATGTCTGAGCCCAGCAATGGAAAGCAGTTGATGTCTGCAGGTGGAGGAGGAACAGGAGGGAGATTTTCCTGGGAATATGGAAGGAGGAAAGGCCTCTCTTGGGCTAATCATGTATGGCAGTGCCATTTGCATGCTGTGGGCAGGGCTGTGCCTGGGAGATGGGGAACGGCTGCTGCTGGGGTGGCTGTGCTCAGTCATGACCCATGAGCTGACCCTGCTCTGCTCCTCTCTTACACTGCCCACACTTGGATGGTCCTCAGGAATCATCCATGAACCTGGTGGATGCATGAACCTCCTGGAGTGATGGGGTGTGGATCCAAATAGCGGATTCCAGCAAGTTTTAGAGTGGGACATTGAGGTGATTGGTGACCATTGCCAGGTGTATGAAAGAAGCTGGATGAGCTGTGAGGAACTCACAGGCATTTCCAACTCCACAGAAAACCAGAGACTTGCAGTTAAAGCAACAGCACTTGACATAAAACCCACCCCCAAAACACAAAACACTCACACTGACCACAGGAAAAGCCTTGAAAAACATTGGAGAAAGATCTACCAGGTCCCAGGGGTCAGGGCTCAGCCATTCTGGTGATGAACAAGCATCAAGGGCTGACATGGCATCAGAGCCAGCTCCACATGGCCCTCACCACCTGGAACCACTGTCTCCATGTCGTTCTTCAGCAGACTCCAGGGACAGGGACCTGCAGTGGTTGTTTCCTTCACAGCTGTGTCAAGTGATGGCCCTTCATGGGGTCCAAACACCCTCAGAAACTTGGGGTTTGCTTCTGCCTTTCACTTCATTGGAGGTTTGTTCATTCTCTCTGTATCTGCAGTTCAGGCTCATGGCACCAGAGGGCTCATGGACATCTAAAATGCTCTTACAAGCCAAGGCTCTGTGCATCATTTTCCTAAAGGCTTCAAGTCTGGTGTGGATGATTAGGGAGATTTCAGGAATAACCAAACACAGAGCATTTCCATAATAAATAGCAATTAACCCACATTTCTTCTATTTCCTTCCCTGCTCGCCCTTCCCTCCCTTTCCAGAACAGGTGGTCTCAGCAGCCTCCAGTTCATATTGGTGTGGAGCATCTCCTAATAAATACTGAATATGTCACAAAATGGGTTGCCTAAATCACAATGTGAGTGAGGAGAGAGGCCAGGACACCTCGAGAGGAGTCACACTCCTCTGGACCAAGAGGTGGGTGTTCCTGGGAATCTCAGGTGCCACAGCACAGTGATGCTTGTGTTCAGGCAGCTGGTCAAGTGACCCATCTCCTGTTCTGTAATGGTGTTTGAGTTTGCTCAGGTCACCCCTGACTTGAGCCCCATCCACTGCTGGGTGTTCTCCAGACTCCTGCCTTCAGGAGCCAAGTCCCAGGAGACCTTGCTGGTGAAGACGGAGGAAAAGAAGCCATGAAGAACCTCAGTCCCGTCTGATTCTACTCTTCTGAAGTTCAGCAGCAGGCCCACGTTCACCCTGTCTATTCTCTTACTGCAAGTGAAGCTTAGTCAGCTCATCTTCCACGGTGACGGTGACCACAACCCCTCCCCTCCCCTTGCCTTGAAAAATCCTAGTCGCTGCCCTCCAGATGCAGGGAGGAGCAACCAGCTTGTGTAGCGGGTGAGTCCCACCCACACTGTGCTGCAGCAGCGGGTGTGGTAGCTTGTGCAGCAGGGTGCAGAGAGCACTTGTCGCTTGTCAGCCCCTCTAACTTATTGCCAGCATCCCAGACTGCTGACGACCATGGTCGCCTCCAGGAGGAGAGTTTGTCCCAAACAGACTGTGGCTACGCAGACTGAGGTTCTGTCCCGAATGGTGGCTGTTCCAGTCTCCATCTGCAGGGAGTGCCAGAGCCTGCTGCTGCCGGGGCAGGGAGGCCAGCACTCCACCTGTGTGAGGTGTGAGCAGGTGCAAGGTCTGCTCCACATGGTTATGAAACTTAAGGAGGAGGTTGAGACGCTGAGGACCATCAGGGAGTTTGAAAGGGACATGGACTGGTGGAGTAACACCCTGACGTGCCAGTCGGAAAGGTCCCAGGGAGGTACCCCCCAAAAGGAGATGGACCTCCTGCCCTCTCGGACAGAGGCCGAAGTCCTGAGACGGCCCCACCCTTGTTGCTGTCGGGCAGAGGTAGGGGACCTAAAAGACGACGAGCGTTGGAAGCTTATTCCAGGTCAGTGTCACGGGCAGCCGTCCTTCCTGCCTGCTTTGTCTCCCCAGGTGCCCCTCCGTGATAGCTTTGAAGCCCTGGATCTGGAAGAAGAGGTAGGTGAGGAGGCGGTGCCAAGCCTGCCTACAAGATCCCATAGGAAGAGGTGCTTGACGTCACAACTTAAGACTGCCTCTGATAAGAAAGAAAGAAGGGTGATTGTCATAGGAAATTCCCTTCTGAAAGGAACAGAGGGTCCAATATGCAGAGTTGACCCTCATCGTAGGGAAGTTTGTAGTCTACCTGGAGCCCGGATCAAGGATACCGCTAGACAGCTCCCCAAACTGGTGCACCCGACAGACTACTACCCGCTGCTGCTCTTCCAGACAGACGGGGAGGAAGCTGCTTCCCCTAGTCTGAGGGGAATGAAGAACGATTTCAAGGTCTTGGGTGAAAGACTCAGGGGCTCAAGTGATCTTCTCTTCACTCTTTCCATCTTCAAGTGATGATGTGGGATGGAAAAGGAAAATTCAATCTCTAAAGAGTTGGCTCCAAGACTGGTGCTACAGGCAGGGCTTTGGATTTTTTGATAATGGTTGGTTTTATAAGACACCAGTCCGGACAGTGTCATGCATGCGGGAAAGGTTTATCTCGCAGGGGTAAAAGGATGCTGGGGCAGGAATTAGCTGGGCTCATTTGGAAAGCTTTAAACTAGGCTCGAAGGGGGATGGGTTTGTAGCTGGGCTTGTCCCAGTCGGGCAGCATTCTAAAACTGATGAGGACCGGGTGGCCTCCTGTGCCCCTAGGGAGAAATCGGTGTGCTCTGCTCGCTCCCTGAAATGCCTGTACACCAATGCGCGCAGCATGGGGAATAAGCAGGAGGAGTCAGAATCCTGTGATCGGTCGGGAGATTATGATCTGGTGGCAATTACAGAAACATGGTGGGACAGTTCACATGACGGGAATGTGGTCGTGGATGGCTATGCCCTTTTCAGGAAAGACAGGCGGGCCAGGCATGGTGGTGGAGTTGCTCTCTATGTGAGAGAGCAACTACAATGTACTACATTCTGCCCAGGAGTGGATGATGAGCGAGTTGAGAGTGCATGGGTCAGGATCAAGGGGCAGGCTGGCAGGGGTGACACTGTTGTGGGCGTCTGTTACAGGCCACCAGATCAGGCTGAGGAAGTTGATGAGGCCTTCTATGGGCAGCTGAGAGTGGCCTCGCAGTCACAGGCCCTGGGTGTTTTGGGTGATTTTAACTTCCCTGATGTTTGCTGGAAGGACCATTCAGCCAGCCAGCCACAGGCCAGGAGGTTCCTCCAGTGCCTTGATGAGAACTTCCTCATGCAGATGGTGGAGGAGCAGACTAGGAGAGGTGCACTGCTGGATCTCATTCTCACTAACAAGGAGGGTCTGGTTGAAGCAGTAAAGGTTGAGGGCTGCCTGGGTTGCAGTGACCACGAGATGGTGGAGTTCAGCATCTTGTGTGGCAGGAACAGAATAGTGAGTAGAATTGCAACCCTGAACTGTAGCAGGGCTAACTTTGGCCTTTTCAAGCAACTGCGGGGGGAAATGCCATGGGCAAGACTGCTTGAAGGAAAAGGGGCCCAAGAGAGCTGGACTGCATTCAGAGATTGCTTCTTCCACGCTCAGGATCAGAGCATCCCCACACGTAGGAAGTCAAGGAAGAGAGCCAGGAGGCCTGCGTGGTTCAATAGGGATCTGTTGGGTATGCTCAAGCAGAAGAGGCGAGTTTACAGGTCATGGAAGCAGGGGCTGGCCACTTGGGAGAAATGTAAGGCTGCTGTTAGAGGATGTAGGAAGGCAGCTAGGATAGCCAAGGCCTCCTTAGAATGACAGCTGGAGAGAGGGGTCAAGGACAGCAAAAAGAACTTTTTCAAATACATAGCAGATAAAGCTAATATCACAGACAATGTAGGCCCACTGAGGAATGGGGTGGGTGCCCTGGTGGCAGAAGATACAGAGAAGGCAGAATTACTGAATGCCTTCTTTGTGTCTGTCTACTCTGCTGGAGGCTGTCCTGGGGAGCCCTGTACCCCTGAGACTCCGGATGAAGCCAGGTCAATGGAGGAGTTTGCTTTAGTCGAGGAGGACTGGGTTAGGGAGCAATTAAACAGTCTGGACATCCATAAATCCATGGGTCCAGATGGGATGCATCCGCGGGTGCTGAGGGAGCTGGCTGAAGTCATTGCTGGACTGCTCTCCATCATCTTTGCCAAGTCTTGGGAAACGGGAGAGGTGCCTGAGGACTGGAGGAAAGCAAATGTCACTGCAGTCTTCAAAAAGGGCAAGAAGGAGGACCCGGGTAATTATAGATCGGTCGGGCTCACCTCTGTCCCTGGGAAAGTAATGGAACAGCTTGTCCTTGGTGCCATCTCAAGGCATATCAAGGATAAGAGGGTTATTAGGGGCAGTCAGCATGGCTTCACCAAGGGTAAGTCATGCTTGACCAACCTCACAGCCTATTATGAGAATGTAACAAGGTGGATGAATGATGGCAGAGCAGTGGATGTGGTCTACCTTGACTTCAGTAGAGCCTTTGACACAGTCTCCCACAGCATCCTGACAGCTAAGTTGAGGAGGGGTGGTCTGGACAATAGAGTAGTGAGGTGGGTTGCAAGGTTGCAAACTGGCTGAAGGAGAGAAGCCAGAGAGTGGCAGTCAATGGTGCGGAGTCTAGTTGGAGGCCAGTATCTAGTGCAGTGCCTCAGGGGTCAGTACTGGGGCCAGTATTATTCAATATATTCATTAACGATTTGGACGAGGGAATAGAGTGTACTATCAGCAAGTTTGCTGATGACACTAAGCTAGGAGGAGTGGCTGACACGCCAGAAGGCTGTGCTGCCATCCAGCAGGACCTGGACAGGCTGGAGAGTTGGGCGGGGAATAACCTGATGAAATTCAACAAGGGCAAGTGTAGAGTCCTGCATCTGGGCAGGAACAGCCCCAGGTTCCAGTATAGGTTGGGAACTTACGTATTAGAGAGCAGTGTAGGGGAAAGGGACCTGGGGGTCCTGGTGGACAACAGGATGACCATGAGCCAGCACTGGGCCCTTGTGGCCAGGAAGGCCAACGGCATCCTGGGGTGTATTACAAGGGGGGTGGTTAGTAGGTCAGAGAGGTCCTCCTTCCCCTCTACTCTGCCCTGGTGAGACCCCATCTGGAATATTGTGTCCAGTTCTGGGCCCCTCGGTTCCAGAAGGACTGGGAACTGCTGAAGGAGGTCCAGCATAGGGCAACAAAGATGATTAAGGGAGTGGAGCACCTCCCTTATGAAGAACGGCTGAGGGAGCTGGGGCTCTTTAGTTTGGAGAAGAGGAGACTGAGGGGTGACCTTATTAATGCTTACAAATGCATAAAGGGAGAGTGCCACAAGGATGAAGCCAGGCTCTTCTCGGTGGCAAACAATGATAGGACAAGGGGTAATGGGATCAAGCTGGAACACAAGAGGTTCCACTTAAATTTGAGAAAAAACTTCTTCTCAGTGAGGGTGACGGAGCACTGGAACAGGCTGCCCAGGGGGGTGGTGGAGTCTCCTTCTCTGGAGACATTCCAACCCGCCTGGATGTGTTCCTGTGCAACCTCACCTGGGCGTTCCTGCTCCAGCAGGGGGATTGGACTAGATGATCTTTTGAGGTCCCTTCCAATCCCAAACATACTGTGATACTGTGAAGCCGCTCTGACCTGCACCGCTAACAACTAAAGCACAACCAACCTACAAGTTTCTTGCAAGTATCGTACCAACACACACAGAGCATCTCCATTTCTTTTTCATCATTTTAAATGGGCAGATGGATTTTTCCACAAGAAAATCCCCAATCTAAGCAAGACTCACTGTTCAGCACACCAGTCCTGCGCTGACTTGCCGGCAATAGGCATCCTGTAGAAGATGTTCCATACTACGATTCCTGCCACAATTTTATCCCTGAGGTAGAAAATGGCACCATCGTCATGCCCTTCTCTTTGCTTTGGAACTCAAGGCACAGGGGGAAAACTTGGAGGAATGACAATTTCTGAAGCTTCTGCTTCAGCCTCTTGATCGAAGGGACTTTGTCCCTCTAGCAAAGAGATGTCCAAACATCCAGTGCAGAAGAGAAGCAGCAGCTCTTTGCCGGTGATGTTGAGAGCGGACTAAAGAGCAGGGCCCTGGAAGAGGCTGAGGCGTTTTCTTGGAGTTGCATCTGGCAAAAGTTCAGTTTCAATAAAACGAGAATGAAACCGTCCTGACATGAAGCACAGCGCTGGCCGTTCCCAACTTCCATCACCAAAAGCAAAAGGCAGAACAGCTGCTTCTTTAAGGCAGCCTAGACAAAATAAAGACGCTTAGAACCACAGCAGCTCTTCTGTGCACAACCTGATCATTTGATTGCTATGGAGGAAATTCAGCCTCCCTGGGAAAAGAAGTCTGAATTTTGGGAAATGAGTTACCCAAGGCCTTCTTGGAGGAACGTTACGTTTGAATCCCATTTGACTATCAAAACCAGCCTCTAAAGCTTGGTGTAGGAAAGAAAGCAAACGGACTGATGTCTCCTGGAGCTCTGCAGTGTGATCAGACCAACTCTCTGGGCACTACCCAGCGAGACACATAAACCTTCACGCACGGACACAGCTCCCGAGCACGACTCCAGCCCTCCCTGATTGCTCCCTTGCATTTTTCAGCATGGCTTTTGCTGTTACTTTAGCAAGAACTCCTCCTGTTGGCAAATCACTCTTGGTCATCTACTGTCAACAAGTCCAATGGCTTCGTAGCCTACACTGGGACCCAGATTGCTCCTAGGAAGGACGTGTTGACTTCAGAGAGAACATATAATACAGATTAAAGAGAAGTACACATTGCTGTGTCAACACCTTGAACTGGGCACCTGCTGAATTGGAACTGGGAGGCTTAGAGGAGTCAACGCTGCTGTGATTTAGGGCCCAGCAAGTCCCGTGTGTCAAAAGTGTTCCAAATCGTGCCGAGGAAACAGATGCTTCCCACAAGACGATGTGGGTATATCTAGATGTACATCACTACCTTTCTGGCCACGGCCCCAACTGACTTGTTGCGGCACAGCCCCGGCACAGCACCAGAACATGTCGCCGGTCGCGTCCTGCCTGAGGAGCGCAGGTTGGACAGCTGTGCCAAGTTACTCGCTTTGTTCCATGTCAGTTTTACTCCTTTGGCTTTTCATGAAGTGACGCAGTTTCACATCCACTCCATCACGAAGTTCCAATTTCCCTGAAAGTGCTGGCGTCACCTTATCCCAGAGAAGGACCGCGCTGTGAGCAGGAGGAATACACCGGTCCAAGGCAGGAAAAGAAGGGCTCTGCTCCGGGGACGTGGCGGTGCTGTGCTTTGTCCTGAGCCCCCGGCCGATCGCAATACAACTCTGCCCTTCCCAGGTAGAAATTCCCCGCAGGGCAACTGGAGGCTGGGGAGAGAGATGCTGCTGCTGCCCGGTGCTGCCCCAGTCATTGCAATCAGCTCTGGTTCTGTGCAGTGCACGGGGGTGCTGGGGAAGAGGAGGATGCTGCGAAAGCTGCAGCCCGGGGCATGCAGCAGCCATGGCTGGTTTGCAATGCGCCACGCAGGGATCAGCAGCTGCTGCGGCTCTTGGCTGACGGGGTTTATACCTGAGCCTCCCTCCATTTTTGGGCCCCAGAAACCCAGTGCAGAATAACTCGCATCTGAGACGAAGCTCTGAGCGGGTGGATTTCTTCTCAAGACCAGCACTGCTTGCAGCGCTCCTCCCCGGTGTCTCAGGCCTGAACGTGCTCTCGTGATGCTGGAAGCCTTGTGCAGAGATGGATCATGGCTCAGATTTCCAGCAAGGGAGCGAGCAGCCGGCTCGTCCTGACTTGGAAGACCCTCGGTGGAGGTGAGGGACCACATGTGGGCTTGGACGGTCTCGCCTGTATCAGCTCATGTAGGTGCTCCGAAACACCCCTGCAATGGGGAGGTTCCTTATGAGATGAAAGGGATGCCGTACGGTGCAGGTCCACCAGGCCAAGTCAGCAACAGATCTCAAATGTTCCAAGTCCTGGACTGGAATTGGAGACAGGCGGGTGGGAAGGGAGCCTGAGGGGGATCCAGCCGAACTGCCGGCTTGCGGCAGCACCAGCCCAGGGCTTCCCGCAACCAATGCCGGGACAGCCCGAGGACAGAGATTTCCTGCAGCCTTCTTTGTCCCGAGGTGGAGCAGAAAGAGATGAGCACAGGGGGAAAACTGTCATTTTTTTTTTTTAATGGCCTTTATTGATTTCTGAAAACAATCCAAGGCCGAGCAGAGGCTGGCAGCACCACGTCCTCAGGGCAGGTGAACGCCGCTGTCACCGTGCATGCACCCATCCCTGGTGTGGCACCCTCAGACGCTCCCTCTGGACGCTGCACAGGCTCAGGACCAGCCGCATGTCCAGGCACCCACGTGGCGCTGGCAGCCGGGCTCTACTCCTCTTGCTGTCCCGCGGTGCAGCTGCAGCGGAAAGCCCTGCGCAGAGGGCGCAGCGCCCTCCTGAACTGGGAAGGCCGTCGCCGTGGAGCTGGGCCCTGCGCTGGGCAGGCCATGTCTGCGCTGGTCTCTCCTCCATGTCCCGCAGGCATTGGAGAAACCGTGTTCTCTTCTTCCTCCTCTGCAGCTGGGACGAGAGGGGCTGTGCTGGCCTGTCCCTCATCCTCTCCAGCCAAGTGAGCTTCAATGGCTTCAGGTCCTGCGGGTGCTGGTGCTGCCACTGCAACGTCCGTGCATTGGGCCCGGTGCTGCTGTTCCACCGGTTGCTGGCCAGGTCCCTGGACCTCAGCCTCAGCCCTGCGCACGGCCTCACTGACGATGTACTCCACAATGTCTGCCAGAGCCACATCGTCCTCTGTGGGGCTGTGCTGGGCAGGTGCCGGGCGCTCTGCCTTTGCTGCCACCTCTGTGCCTGTGCAGCTGGGCAAGCCAGGCCCCTCCTGGGGACCTGCAGGGGCGTCCTGGAGGTGCTCCTGGACCGAGGGCTTGATCCAGGTACTGTGGATGGTGTCTCCGCCTTGGCACCCCTCTTTGCTGTTCTTGTCTTGCAAGTCCATGCTCTGGGCCAGGTTCTGCTGTTCCTCCGGTTCCTGGCCAGCTGCCAGGACCTCAGCCACAGCCCTGCGCATGGCCTCACTGACGATGCGCAGGGCTGTGTCCCACAGAGCCGCGTCGTCGGCCTCTCCCTCCTGCCCTGTCCCGACCCTCCCCTGTGGCCTATGGAGCACGGGGGGCTGGGAGTGGGCATACGCCTCCTCGTCAATGGGCATCTTGGGTCTCGTCTACCACAGAGCTGCGGCGAGCACCCAGGGGAGCTGCTGCCTCCTGAGAAGCTGCTGCTCCTGAGAAGCTGCTGCTCCTGAGAAGCTGCTCCTTAAATACCCCCACGGTCAGGGCGGGGATCCCCGTGTCACAATGGCTCTGGTTATGACGTCACAGAGCCTGGGCGGTTGCCATGGACACATCCACCTCCGGGCCCGGCTGGGACTGGCTGTGCGCGGCGTGGGGCAGCCCCTGCGTGACCGAGGAGGGAGCAGAGAATGGCGAGGGAAGCTGTGCCCAGCACACAGGACCCTGTCCCCCAGAGCTTTGCTCAGACACGCTGCTGCCTGCTCCGCTACACCTGCAAGAATCCGCATTCAGAGCTTGTTGGCAGGACAAGCCAAGGGCCACTCTACAGCCTCACCGCACTGATTCTCTGTTTTTGTCGTGGTCTGATCGTGGGGAGACAATCAAAACCGTGGGAGAAGGTTTCCCTTCACCCTTTTTCCCCCTTCGCCCTTCAGGCCACAGTAGTCTACAGTTAATCTCCACTCATCGCTGGACTCGCACACTGGCCAAATTGGGCTACTGAAAGGTGAGCGAGTCTTACTGATCACACCCTGGCTTTCCAGTTGACGAATCAATTTCTGAATAGGAATCCAAGAGTCCCGACTGGTGCGATACTGTCGACGATGCACCGTTGTGCTAGCAACTGGCACCTGCTGATCATCAACCATCAGCAGTCCTACAACAGAAGGGTCATCTGAAAGACCAGGCAAATCAGACAGCTCTTCAATTCTCTCCGTGTCCATAGCTGCTGTCCCAAATGCCCACCTATACCCTTTTGGGTCCTTCAAATACCCTCTCTTAAGGTAGTCTATGCCAAGAATGCACGGAGCGTCTGGGCCAGTCACAATGGGATGCTTTTGCCATTTTTTTCCAGTTAGGCTCATTTCAGCCTCTACAACAGTCAGCTCTTGGGATCCCCCAAGTCACTCCAAAAATACTGATGAGTTGTGTCGCCTTACAGTCTGAAGGAATTATTGTGCACTGAGCAGCAGTGTCCACCAAAGCCTTGTACTCCTGGGGGTGTGTTGTAGCAGGCCATCTTATGTGTACCATCCAGTAAACTCTGTTATCCCTTTCCTCCGCCTGGCTGGAACCAGAAACTCATGCAAGAGGATAACTACTGAGATGTAGTTTTGAGAAGTGAGAATGACTGCTGGGAGGGACACTAAAGACCTTTAGTTCAGCAGCATAACCAAGAATGAGGAGTTCCCTGGTGCTGTTATTAGTGATAGATAGTGCCACTGTTCAAAACCATCCTTGAGAATGTCTCTGTCCTCCCTGGGCTCCAAAGCTCATCCTGCTCAGATTTTGACAGGATTGCTGCAAACCCCTGTGACCCAAATCTCTACAACTGTCTCTGCTCAACAGTCTTTTATCCCAGGAAGTGGAAAACTCCTAATGCCAACATCAACCCAGTGCCCAACCTCAAAGCCTTTTATGGAATGTAACAGGGTGGATGGATGATGGCAGAGCAGTGGATGTGGTCTACCTTGACTTCAGTTGAGCCTTTGACACAGTCTCCCACAGCATCCTCACAGCTAAGTTGAGGAGGTGTGGTCTGGACAATAGAGTAATGAGGTGGGTTGCAAGGTTGCAAACTGGCTGAAGGAGAGAAGCCAGAGAGTGGCAGTCAATGGTGCGGAGTCTAGTTGGAGGCCAGTATCCAGTGGAGTGCCTCAGGGGTCAGTACTGGGGCCAGTATTATTCAATATATTCATTAACGATTTGGACGAGGGAATAGAGTGTACTATCAGCAAGTTTGCTGATGACACTAAGCTAGGAGGAGTGGCTGACACGCCAGAAGGCTGTGCTGCCATCCAGCAGGACCTGGACAGGCTGGAGAGTTGGGCGTGGAATAACCTGACGAAATTTAACAAGGGCAAGTGTAGAGTCCTGCATCTGGGCAGGAACAGCCCCAGGTTCCAGTATAGGTTGGGAACTTACATATTAGAGAGCAGTGTAGGGGAAAGGGACCTGGGGGTCCTGGTGGACAACAGGATGACCATGAGCCAGCACTGGGCCCTTGTGGCCAGGAAGGCCAATGGCATCCTGGGGTGTATTACAAGGGGGGTGGTTAGTAGGTCAGAGAGGTCCTCCTTCCCCTCTACTCTGCCCTGGTGAGACCACATCTGGAACATTGTGTCCCGTTCTGGGCCCCTCGATTCCCTATTCCGGCCCAGGTGAGCGCACAACCTCTGCCTATGCAATTTAACTTGTCAGCAGATTAACTGGGGGCTCCCAGAGCTCCGTCCGTCCACCCCTGACTCCACGCATCCAGGCAGAGCAGCTCCCAGCCAAACGCGTACCCGCGCAGACTGATGCTCCACACAACGTTAGAGACCACGCGACGGCCACGGCACCAAAAACGCTCCACAACGAAAACGACGCTCCAAGACCAGACAGGCATCCATCCAAATCATCTACGGGGAGGCAGCGGTCAGGCGAGGAGCCTCTCCTACAACCCCAAGTGAAAAAGGAGCCCAATGTCACGGCTCCTGACGAGACGGCGGCACCGCCACAACCGAGCAGAGGCGGCGCAACCAGACAAGAAGCTGCTGCAACACATAAGAACTTCTTCCCAGCATCTTGAAGTTCCAGTCCCTGAGATTGGATGCGTAGAGAGCACAGCTGCCGGCACAGCCCAGGACAACGCCACAAACGCCACTGACCAGAAACGGCCGACATGCAAGAACCCTCCACGCTTTCGGCTGCTGATGCCAGAAAACCAGCATCCAATGGGCGCTACGCCAGGTGGCACTGGCGTTCCAGATCCCGGGACAGCACCCGAGGTGCCTTTTGTGTCCCTCGAATGCAAGAAGAGCCCAGGATTGTCTGACAGGTGCAAGGCAGGCTTCCCGAGCTACACCACAACGCAGACACAGGCTGGAGCTGCCCTGCCCGGCACACGCTGGCATCGCTCTGTAAAGGTCCCCGGGCCCTTTCCCCGCGCCAAGGGGACGGTTCCCGGACGGCCCTTTCCCTTGTCAGAACTAGACCCCCTGTCCCTGCCATTCCCAGCCCCTTCCCAGCCCCCGTGCCTCCACTTAGCTTTCAGAGGGCCAAGGGACCCAACCCGTCTTCAACAGAGCAAAACGGCACATGCGCCAACGGCCGTCTTCCTGCGGTGCCGGCTTCCTCTTCAGCGTCTACGGGAACACGGGAAAACACACACTTGCTAAGCCGTCCCGGCAGACGGCGTCGTGGGGTAAACGCCGACCCCTTCCGCAAACACCCACCTCCTGCTAAGTTCCACGGCGTTCCGTTCGGCGCGTCGTGCCGCGGGCGCAGTCACCAGCCCTCACCGCTCGAGGTGCCTAAGACAGCGAGAAGCAAAAGAACTGCAGCGCCTGGAACGAGTCGCCGGCCCCACGCTCCTCCTCACCCCTAGCCCGGCTCACCGCAAACGCTCCTCCCAGTCCAAAGGGCCCACAAAGCGCCTGCGAAGCGAGAACGAAACGCTGAACCCAGTCACCGGGCAATACTGGGCTCCTCCACGCCCTCCACCGCCTCACCTTCTCAGCTGCTGGCCCGCCTGCGGCTTCGCCCCTCGCAGCTCGTCTGCGGCACCTGCAAAACCAGAGGCACGCGCTCGGACGCCACCCGAAAACACAGCCTGCCCGCAGACGGTCCCATCTCGCCCTCCCTTATCTGGGCCGCTCACCCACCTGGGTGCCCTTGCTTTTGCCTGCCACGCTGTTGACCACGAAGACGTTCAGCTACTGCCTCTAAAACGCAACCAAAGGACGCTCAGACCTGCATCAGCAACACGGGACCTGAAACCAGCTGCCACTTCAGCCCAGCACTCCGTGCTCACCTGGCCCGAGGAGCTGCAGTGCCGATACCCAGCTTTCCTCTTCGCTTCACACCTAGGAAACAGAGAAATGACCAAGCTCAGCGAGAGCCACACGGCACGGCTTCTCTCCGGCGCCACACACCGACCCACCTGCTTATGGCGCACGGCTCGCCTCCTCCATCGCTCCTCCGCGCCAAGTTGTTCATCTGCATTTGAAATCAAGTTATTCAACAAGTTACCCAGGAGCTCATCAACAGCTTGGGCATTCCACCCACCCCTGACTGCACACCTCCGGGCAGAGTAGCCTGAAAGACACTCTGCCTTATGGTCCTGGTGCTTCTTTCGGAAATCCTAGAACTCTACTTATAGATACGAGATGGTCATTTTAACTTCTGCTAGATAACCAAAGCATCAGTCCTAGGAGGAGAGATTATATCAGCAACTTGTTACACACCTATACAAACCATAAATTAACACCTCATCTTCATTGCAGTCAGGAATTTCAGGAAAACGCAAAGCACCTGGAATTTATTCAATAAATGAAACCTAGTTACAAACATACCTTCAACTACAGCTGGTATTGAAACTTTGCTGCTCCTGAAGGTCCTGCGTCAAACAGGCATCTCCACTTCTCCAAACACAACTGCCCACATAGCTTAAACAGCCGAAAAGCTGTCGACTGCTGAAGGAGCAGCAGAGAACCAGCACCCAAGCAGCCCAGGAGCAGCATGAGCTCCTGTCCAGGGGCTGGGGAATCAAATACCCTGAGACCCGCCCACCCCTTCCCACAATCCTCTGGGAAAGGGGAGGGGCCAATCACCCCAGGCCCACCCACCACCCTTATCAAATCACCTGGACCCTCACTGGAAATGACAGCACCTGCACTCCTGTCGGGCTCTGCCAGACACTGTTGGTTTTTGTGAAGCCCTGTCAAGACCTCTTGGGGTCTGTCAGGCCATATCAGGCTTCGATGGGCTCTGTAGGGCTCTGTCGAGACCTGTTGGGCTCTGCTGAGCCCTGTCAAGATTTCTCTGGCTCTGTTGAGGCCCCCAGGACTCTGTCATACACATTGAGGCTCTATCAGGAACTGACAAGATTTGTCAGGCCCTGACGGGTCCTGTTGGGCTCTGTCAAGCTTTCTCAGGCTCTGTGAGGATCCGTCAAACTCTCTCGGGCCCTGTCGGGCTTTGTCAGGCAGTGTTGAGACCTGTCGGACTTTCTCAAGCTCTCTCGGGCCCTGCCTGGCTCTGTTGGTCTTTCCTGAGCTTTGTCTGCCCCTGTCATGCTGTCGGGTACATGGCTCAGCAGGAGAAGGGAAGGAGTTGTAGGTTTGTAGGCCACACCCCCTGCAAGGAGCCCACCAATGGGGGTGGAAGTGTGGGTCAAGGGGGAGGAGCCCAGCTGGGAGGGTGGGGTGCTTGGAAAGGGGGTGGGGCCTGGTAGGGGCACACCCCTCCGGGAAGGCACATTGGGGAGAACTTGGGAGGGGGGTGGGGTGGGCAGTGGCCATAAGCCTAAACCTCATCCTTGCAGTAACCTAAGCCTAACCCTAACACTAAGTCTAATGCTAAACCAAGTCTAATCCTAACCCTAACTGTAATCCTAACCCTAACCCTAACCAAACCCTGACCCTGACCATAGCCCTGGCCCTGGCGGGCCACCGGTCATGTACCAGCCCAGGAACTCCAGCTCCTTGAACACCTGCTTGACTGTGGGTTGGGGGTGTCACCCCAAAAACAGCCCTGGCCCCGCCCCCTGGGACACCTCAAAACCCCCCAGGGACACCCCAGAGCCCCATGGGGTCCCCAAACCCCCCCAGGACACCCCAAAACACTCTGGGGTCCCCAAAACCCCCCTAGGACCCCCAGGTCTACCCCCCTACCAGGACCCCCCCCCCAGGTCTACCTCCCACCCCAGGGCCCCCAGGTCTACCCCCCTCCTTGGTGTAGTAAGGCGCCTTATCGATCAGCACGTGTGTGCCCAACACATGCACCGGTACCCCCCAAATCCCCCCTAGGACTCCCCCAGCCTCCTCCAGACTCACACTGCTCCTCCCAGTCCAAAGGACCCACAAAGTGCCTGCGAAGCGACAAGTAAATGCTGAATCCAGTCACTGGGCAATACCGGGCTCCTTCACGCCCTCCGCCGCCTCACCTTCTGGGCTGCCGGCCCGCCTGCGGCTTCGCCCCTCGCAGCTCGTCTGCGGCACCTGCAAAACCAGAGGCACACACTTGGACGCCGCCCGAAAACGCAGCCTGCCCGCGCATGGTCCCATCTCGCCCTCCCACCTTGGCGCCCTTGCTTTTGACCACGAAGACCTTCAGCTACCGCCTCTAAAACGCAACCAAAGGACGCTCAGACCTGCACCGGCAACACAGGACCTGAAACCAGCTGCCGCTTCAGCCCAGCACTCCGTGCTCACCTGGCCCGAGGAGCTGCGGTGCCCATATGCAGCTTTTCTCTTCGCTTCACACCTAGGAAACAGAGAAACGACCAAGCTCAGCGAGAGCCACACGGCACAGCTTCCCTCTGGCGCCACGCACCGACCCACCTGCTTACGGCGCGCAGCTCGCCTCCTCCGTCGCTCTTCCCTGCCAAGTTGTCCCTCTGCATCTGAAATCAAGGGATTCAACAAGTCACCCAGCAGCTCATCAACAGGTTGCCCATCACACAGGTCTGCTTTCTGTTTAGGAATCCCACCAGAGGCTCTAATTGAGTCCCAAAAAACACTGGGGAAGCGACAGTCCGCTCCCCTGCCCACGGCTACTCCATCCCAGATGACTGCACAACCCTTGCCTACGCAGGTGAACATGTCCACAGATTAACCGTGCACCCCTAGAGCTCCGTCCACCCACCCCTGACTCCACGACTCCGGGCAGAGCAGCTCCAGCCAAATGTGCATGTGCACAGACAGACGCTCCACACAACATTATAGACGACACGACAGCAACAGCACCAAAAATGCTCTATAACAAGAACGACTCCAAACCAGAGACTGCATCGACCAAAAGAACCTGCAGGGAGGCAGCGGTGAGGCGAGGAGCCTCTACTGCAACCCCAGAAAAAATAAGAGCCGAACATCACGGCCCCTTATGAGACGGCGGCGCCGGCACAAACACACACAGAGACAGCGGCGCCGGCGCAAACACACGAGGCTGCTGCAAGACTAAGAGCTTCTTCCTAGCATCTTGAAGTGCCATTCCCTTAGACTGGATGGGTCGAGAGCAGAGCTGATGATGATCCAGCCCAGAATGACACCATAAATCACAACTGACCGGAAACATCCCAAATGCAAACACTATCCACACTTTGGGCTGATGACACAAGAATCCAGGACCTAATTAGCACCAAGCCGATTGGCACTGGCATTCCAGATCCCGGGATGGCACCCGAGATGCACGTTGTGCCCCTTGAGCACAACGAGACCCCGGGATCGTCTGACAGGCGCAAGGCAGGCTTCCCGAGCTACACAACACAGACACAGGCTGGAGCTGCCCTGCCCGGCACACGCTGGCATCGCTCTGTAAAGGTCCCCGGGCCCTTTACCCGGCCAAAGGGGACTGTTCCTGGACATTCCTTTCCCTTATCAGTACTACACCCCCGACCCTGCGATTCCCAGCCCCTTCCCAGCCCCCGTGCCTCCATTTAGCTTTCAGAGGGCCAAGGGACCGAACCCGTCTTCAACAGAGCAAAACGGCACGTGCGCAAACAGCCGTCTTCCTGCATCGCCGGGTTCCTCTTCAGCATCTACGGGAACACGAGAAAACACACGCTCGCGAAGCCGTGCCAGCACACGGCGTCGTGGGGTAAACGCCGACCCCTTCCGCAACACCCACCTCCTGCTAAGTTCCACGGCGTTCCGTTCGGCGCGTCGTGCCGCGGGCGCGGTCACCAACCCCCATCGCTCGTGACGCCTAAGACAGCGAGAAGCAAAAGAACTGCAGCGACTGGAACGAGTCGCTGGCCCCACACTCCTCCTCGCCCCTAGCCCGGCTCACCGCAAATGCTCCTCCCAGTCCAAAGGGCCCACAAAGTGCCTGCGAAGCGACAAGGAAACGCTGAACCCAGTCACTGGGCAATACCGGGCTCCTCAACACCCACCGCAGACTCACCTTCTGGGCTGCCAGCCGGCCTGCGGCTTCGCCCCTCGCAGCTCGTCTGCGGCACCTGCAAAACCAGAGGCACGCGCTCGGACGCCGCCCGAAAACGCAGCCTGCCCGCAGATGGTCCCATCTCGCCCTCCCTTACCTGGGCCGCCCGTCCAGCCGGCCGCCCTTGCTTTTGCCTGCCACGCTGTTGACCACTCAGACGTTCAGCTACTGCCTCTAAAACGCAACCAAAGGACGCTCAGACCTGCACCAGCAACACGGGACCTGAAAACAGCTGCCACTTCAGCCCAGCACTCCGTGCTCACCTTGCCCGAGGAGCTGCAGTGTCGATACGCAGCTTTTCTCTTCGCTTCACACCTAGGAAACAGAGAAATGACCAAGCTCAGCGAGAGCCACACGGCACAGCTTCCCTCTGGCACTACGCACCGACCCACCTGCTTACGGCGCGCAGCTCGCCTCCTCCGTCGCTCTTCCCTGCCAAGTTGTCCCTCTGCATCTGAAATCAAGGGATTCAACAAGTCACCCAGCAGCTCATCAACAGGTTGCCCATCCCACAGGTCTGCTTTCTGTTTAGGAATCCCACCAGAGGCTCTAATTGAGTCCCAAAAAACACTGGGGAAGCGACAGTCCGCTCCCCTGCCCACGGCTACTCCATCCCAGATGACTGCACAACCTTTGCCTACGCAGGTGAACATGTCCACAGATTAACCGTGCACCCCTAGAGCTCCGTCCACCCACCCCTGACTCCACGACTCCGGGCAGAGCAGCTCCAGCCAAATGTGCATGTGCACAGACAGACGCTCCACACAACATTATAGACGACACGACAGCAACAGCACCAAAAATGCTCTATAACAAGAACGACTCCAAACTAGAGACTGCATCGCCCAAAAGAACCTGCAGGGAGGCAGCGGTGAGGCGAGGAGCCTCTACTGCAACCCCAGAAAAAATAAGAGCCAAACATCACGGCCCCTTATGAGACGGCAGCTCTGGCGCAAACACACAGAGATGCTGCTGCAAGACTTAAAACCTTCAAGATGCTGGGAAGAAGTGCCAGTCCCTTAGACTGGATGGGTAGAGAGCAGAGCTGCTGTCGCAGCCCAGAACTACACCATAAAACACAACTGACCAGAAAAGTTCAAGATGCAAGAACCGTGCACCCTTTCAGCTGCCAATACAAGAAAACCGGCACCCGATTGGTGCTACCCCGATCGGCGCCGGCTTTCCAGACCCTGGGATGGCACTTGAAATGGCTTTCGTGCCCCTGAAGCGCAATGATAGCCCAGGATCGTCTGACAGGCGCGAGGTGCGCTTCCCGAACTACGCGACAACAGACGCGGGCTGGAGCTGCCCTGCCCGGCGCACGCTGGCGTGGCGCTGTAAAGTTCCCTGACCCCGTTTATCTGCCCAAAGGGGACTGCTCCTGGACTGCCCTTTTCTGCCTGAGAACTTTAAACCCTCCCTGCAGTTCCCAGCCCCTTCCCAGCCCTCGTGCCTCCACTTAACTTTTAGAGGGACAAGGGACCGGATCCGTCTTCAATAGAGGAAAACGTGATGTGGGCTAACGGGGATCTTCCTGCAGTTGTCACTTTCTCCATCATCACCTACAATAAGGAAAGCAAGGACATGCCTACGATTAGGCACCCAAATAATATTTATCAGTGGCAGCCTACGAGTCATTGCTCACCTTGGCTGAGCTCCGGGAGGTACATTGAAATGATCTGTCCCTGGGAAAGTAATGGAACAACTTATCCTTGGTGCTATCTCAAGGCATATCAAGGATAAGAAGGTTATTAGGGGCAGTCAGCATGGCTTTACCAAGGGTAAGTCATGCTTGACCAACCTCATAGCCTTTTATGAGAATGTTACAAGGTGGATGGATGATGGCAGAGCCGTGGATGTGGTCTACCTTGACTTCAGTAAAGCCTTTGACACAGTCTCCCACAGCATCCTAGTTGCTAAGTTGCAGAGGTGTGGTCTAGACAATAGAGTAGTGAGGTGGGTTACAAACTGGCTTAAGGAGAGAAGCCAGAGAGTGGTAGTCAATGGTGCGGAGTCTAGTTGGAGACCAGTATCTAGTGGAGTACCTCAGGGGTCAGTACTGAGGCCAGTATTATTCAATATATTCATTAATGACTTAGACGAGGGAATAGAGTGTACTATCAGCAAGTTTGCTGATGACACTAAGCTGGGAGGAGTGGCTGACACGCCAGAAGGCTGTGCTGCCATCCAGCGAGACCTAGACAGGCTGGAGAGTCGGGCGGGGAATAACCTAATGAAATTTAACAAGGAAAAGTGTAGAGTCCTGTATCTGGGCAGGAACAACCCCAGGTTCCAGTATAAATTGGGGAATGACCTATTAGAGAGCAGCGTAGGGGAAAGGGACCTGGGGATCCTGGTGGACAACAGGATGACCATGAGCCAGCACTGTGCCCTTGTGGCCAGGAAGGCCAATGGCATCCTGGGATGTATTAGAAGGGAGGTGGTTAGTAGATCAAGAGAGGTCCTCCTTCCCCTCTACTCTGCCCTGGTGAGACCCCATCTGGAATATTGTGTCCAGTTCTGGGCCCCTCAGTTCAAGAAGGACAAGGAACTGCTGGAGAGGGTCCAGCGTAGGGCAACCAAGATGATTAAGGGAGTGGAGCACCTCCCTTATGAGGAAAGGCTGAGGGAGATGGGTCTCTTTACTTTGGAGAAGAGGAGACTGAGGGGTGACCTTATTAATGTTTATAAATATATAAAGGGTGAGTGCCATGAGGATGGAGCCAGGCTCTTCTCCTTGGCAAACAATGATAGGACAAGGGGCAATGGGATCAAGCTGGAACACAAGAGGTTCCACTTAAATTTGAGAAAAAACTTCTTCTCAGTGAGGGTGACAGAGCACTGGAACAGGCTGCCCAGGGGGGTTGTGGAGTCTCCTTCTCTGGAGACATTCAAGACCCACCTGGACATGTTCCTGTGCAACCTCACTTAGGCGCTCCTGCTCCAGCAGGGGGATTGGACTAGATGATCTTTTGAGGTCCCTTCCAATCCAGAACATACTGTGATACTGTGATACTGTGATCTACCGGGGGCCGCTGCACGCTGCAAAGGTCCTGGAAACAAAACACTCTTCTAGGAGAGGAGATTATATTAACAGCTATTAATACAGCAATGCAAACCAAAACACAACACTCCATCTTCATCATAGTCAGGAATTACTGGAAAATGCAAAGCACTCGGAACTGAATCAGCCAATGAAACGTAATGACAAACAACCTTTCTACTACAGCTGCTACTGAACCTTTGCCGCGCCCGAAGCTCTTGCCTCAAACGGACACCTCCGCTTCTCCTAAGACGTCTGCCCACGTAGCTGAAACAGCTCAAAAGCTGCCGACTGCCGAAAGAGCAGCAGAGAACCAGCACCCAAGCGGTCCTGGAGCTGAATGAGCTCCCTCCCCGGGGACTGGGGCTCAAATACCCTGAGCCCCGCCCACCCCTTCCCACAATCCCCTGGGAAGGGGAGGGATCAATCACCCCAGGCCCACCCACCACCCCGATCAAATCACCTGGAATCTCACTTGAAGTGACAGCACCTGCACTCCTGTCGGGCTCTGCCAGACACTGTTGGTTTTTGTGAAGCCCTGTCGAGACCTCTTGGGGCCTGTCAGGCTCTATCAGGCTTTGATGGGCTCTGTAGGGCTCTGTCGAGACCTGTTGGGCTCTGCTGAGCCCTGTCAAGATTTCTCAGGCTCTGTTGAGGCCCCCAGGGCTCTGTCATACATGTTGAGGCTCTATCAGGAACTCCCTAAGCCTCTTCTGGTTACTCTTATTTAAGTTTTAATTCTAAACATCTTACAGTAAGTAAGCAGTTTCAATAATAAAACACCAGGACCCTGGAATTTCCAGGAAAACCCACCGCAGCGCCTCGACGTGTCCAGAGACTGTCAGTGCCGGCTCCACCAACAACGCGTCCAACGAACCCCACGGTGCTGCCGAGGCTGCGGCAGCGCGATGGAACCGACCGGAGCGCAGGGAGGAGTCTCAGCCCAGCAGGTACCGCACGCAACGTGAAACACTGGGCAGTGCAACCTCATTTCAAAGGAGGAACACACACACAGAGCGCAAAGGATGTTCTTCTGCACGGGACACGCGCTGTCCTTAGCAGCTGCACAGCAACATTGTCTCTGTGACTTGGAGATCTGGTGGCAAATGAGGGAGCTCTGCACGTTGCACCTTTCAAACTTGCACACGGAATCACACTTCACCCCACAGATGACACCAGAAACTAGGAAGCCTCCAAAAAGAATTTACAACCCCACACCCAAACCAGTTCCACTCACCTCCACAACCAATCCTGCTCTACACACATCTCCTTCTCCTTCACGCACCCTTCCACAGCCAGATCCACAGCCATCTCCTGACGGTCATTTGCTGCACTAAACGCAGTGAACGAAAGCTAAAGGAAATGTATTAAAAACTCCCTGTGTTTTTTTCGATGGCATTTTTGGCGTTATTTTTGTTGGGGGACACGTTGGGGTGTTTTTAATTAAGGAAACTGCTGTTTGTTGAAATAAATAACTTGCACTTTTTCTATGGATAAACAACGTTTAATCCAATTCCTTGTATTCCTTAAACACATGTTCATTAGAGCATAAGCAAAACAGCGCTGGGTGCGCGGGGGATTCGCTCCGCCCAACACGCACCCCTTTAAACAATAAGAGCTGTGCTTAAATACAGTAAGGTATTACATATTCGTAATGACCCCAGGAACGCCTATACATATTCATAACCTTTCCCACTTCTGATTAAAATGAGTCTCAGAGAACCATTTCCATAGACGCTCCCCTGTTGCGCCTGCGCAGTGCCACTTGGTGAATTTGAGGAGGGGTCTTTGGGGGTCTTTGGATGAAGCTCCTTCAGCTTCGTCACAGTGAACTTTTTACCTTTGGCTCATTATGTTGAATTGATTGGGACCCAAGCTGCCAAGTCGATTGAGACCAGACTGATGCCTCCTTTTGCTGTAAATCTTCGTTATCTTGTCTCCTCAAGTTTACAGCTGGTGTGGTAAAACTTCTTATCTTGGCATTCAATGGGGTTCTTTTCTTCTTAACATAGAGCTCTAAACTAAGCATTTATTGTGTGGCTAAGCCTTAAAGTGTTAGTTCATTAGCAGGCACTCATTATATGTTTAGTTAACTGTCGCGGTTGAGACGGACAAACAACATGGACCAGGTTCCTTCAAGATGAAAGTAATAGATGCCATTTATTGCTACAAGTGCATTTTTATACAATTCGACCAGTTCATGTGTCTTTTCACTCTTGGTTACAAGTTACAGCACTAACTAATAAATCCTGCAAGAATTCGTCTCTAAAACACTGTAGATCAACAATGACAGTTTTAAGTCACAGAGACTCCTCGTTTTCTCTCTGACTCTCACAACAGTAATAAGTAAGTCCCAAAGGATGGAAAACACCAGGATCGGCTGGGAACGACAACAAAGGTAGGTCAAAGAAGGTAAATGGGGGCTCTCAGGGGCCCCAAAAGACAAGCTCAGCTGTCCTGAGAGGAGCAGATGGGAATCAGAGGAGTTCTGAGGGGATCGCGGTGGAGGGCTGTCCTGGTTTTGTTAAAAAACAAGTTTCTCTTTTAGTGAATTTGCCTGTCAGCTAAAGCTTCACATTAGCTGCATTTTCCTGGAGAATCAGATACCTGTTTTGGTGAACAGAGCAATGGAATGCTAACTTGTTGATAAGGACAGATTCACATCTTGCGAGAGGTGCAACAAGAAACAGGTGACCAAGAAACTGACCAACGGTGTATAACATCCCATTCACGTGAATACTTCATATAAAAGTGGGAGATCACGAGGATCTTGCCCTCTTGGCCCCTTTTCGTCCCTTCTGCTTATGGCGACATTAGGAGAGGACCTTGCTAGTCGTCCCTGCGAACTGAGGCCTAGTGACAAACTGAATCCAGCTTCAGTTGGCTGCAGAGTCCAGTCCAGGACTTCGGGTGCCAGCTCTGTAGGGACTGAGACGTTCAAGATTGGTTTTGTATATTTTGTATGTTTTTCTCTATTCTTATTAGTAGCATTAGTAAAACATAGTTAATTTTTCCAACTCTAAGGGGGAGAGGGAGGGGCAAAAGGGGGAAGTTGGGGGGAGAGGGGGTTAACAATACGTCTGCCAGGGTTTTACTGTCACCCCGCAATCTAAACCCTCGACAGGGGCCAACAGATGGGGGGTCCTGAGAGGAGACAAGAGGGAAAAATGAGGCCTCTGGGATGTGTCAAGAGCAAATGGGCACATTTTGAGGGGAATTTAATGGGGCAAAGGTCAAACAGGCACCGTGATGCCACCAAAGAGCCTGCAGGGACCCAAAGGCAGGCAGGGTAATCGCAGAGAAACTGGAAGGAAATGGGTTTCTGAGGGAACCAGGGGGCGAGTAAGCTTGTGAGGGGTCCAGAGGCAAAGGGATGTGTCCTGAGGGGAACAAATCAGAAGGTTCTTACCTCTGAGAAGTTGTCCTTGACTTCGGTTCCACCAGCAGCCGTCCTGTGGTCCCGGCACAGCCTGGGGATCCCTGACCCGCACCACCACAACCTTTAACAGGACATTGGGCCGTTCTAGAACCTGAATGACAAACAGCGAGTATTTCTCTAGGACAGCTTTGATGTGGGATTGTTCTGTTTTCCCTGCAGCGGACGGGGAGAAATTTCTCCTCCCCACAGTAACACTGAACACCCCGCCCATGACTCTTCAGACATTTTGGGGCTGTAAGCCCCCATCTCTCTACTGGCCTGCTCCTCCAGTAACATCATCGTCACCCCCGGAGCCCCCCCCATTTATTCACTCCAAAAAAAAAGGTAGAAAAGGAAAACGGGGAAAGAAATGGGACGGCAGAGTCAGCAGCACTGCTAAGCCACATTCTTTACTTCATTTGATGAGGTTAGTTATAACCGTTTGGTTTCTCGCTGATAACACATCTGTTAATTCTTAGTTAAATACAAACTAAGCTCTCAGCTTCTAAACAATGTGTTACTTAACCTTCCGTCTCCCTCTTGTCATGCAGAAGGATCTAAAAGGCGAAAAATGTCCCCTCACTGTGCAGGCGGTCAGAAAGCGTTTCCCTCACGTCAACCGGTTAATGAGGGCTACATCTTCTATAACTTCAGCGCAGCATACGTTAACTTGGCAGCTTCTCTTCAAAAGCGAGAAGAGAAAACAGGGACAGGCGTCTGAAAAAACAAAGCAGAGAACAAGGAGTTTATAAATCCGCTCTTACCTTTTTGTCTAATCTCGATAGAGCGCATCAGCTCCTCACGCCGCGAGGCACCGCTGCCCTCCCGTCGCCGGTGACAGCTTCTTTGGACCCTAATTCTAATTCGGCTATAAATCTCCTATTCATTTCTTAGCCTCTTTGTTACAGTTTCCTGATGGAGGTTGGAGGAGACAGCCACCTGGGATCAGAGACGTGGCTCCTGTATCGGTCTCTGTCCTTTCGGTGGCTGGTTTTACAGCCAATTTATTTCCAGTTTCCTGATCAGTGTTTCCCTTTGCAACGCATGACGGTGACTTTTCTAGCAACAGCACAGCTTCCAGCAACTGGAGCATCATGTTTAATCTGCCTTCCTTGTGCTGTGAATAAACTATGCATCTATTGCATATTCATTTGCTGCTAGCGCTTAGTTAATGCCTTAAACAGAAGCGCTTTCCATAACGCCACCCTTCGCTGGCAGTCCATCGTTGGTACGCCAGAGTGTCCGCCAAGGGTCTCCAGTGGTCCCCGGTGCCCCCCCGCCCCGGTGTCGGCTTCTCGACCTCATCTCTTGAGCACGCCCACTGCCATTTGGTGCTGCTACTCCAGTAGCTCCTTCTCCAGTCAGTGGAACGTTCCCTCTTCCCAGCCTGCGAGCCAAGGACATCCCGCTTTGCCCCACCTCCAGTCCCTACAGAGCTAGTTTTGCTCCGTTAGGTTTCTGTTACGTTAGGCCTAGTCTTGCTACCTCATGCCGAGGGCTTTCTAAAAGACTTTTGCTCCTCCTATCAACGAGAAGCAAGAGGGAGAGCAACAGGGAAAACCGATGGCAGAGCCAGAGAGACCGCGGGGAGCACAGGGGGCTGGAGGAGGAAAGAGAGGAACGAGGAGCCCCGCGGAGAGACGGAGGGCAGGGAAAAAACAACAAAACGAGAGAAAAATGGGGCGGGGGGCAGCACGAAGGCTCAGAACAGGAACGAGGACGGGAACAGCGCCGTACAGAATGAAGAAAGCCAGCAACGCGGAGCACGAGAAAGGCACAGAGAGACAAGGCGGAGGGAGGGAGGAAGGAAAGAGAACGACAGGAAGGTCGGGGGACAGAGCAGCACGTACAGACGCAGAGAGGAAGAGAGCAGCGGGGGCGGCAGAGCAGCGGGGGCGACAACGGGCCAGAGAAAGCGTGGGGAAAAAGGAGACGGAGGGGCAGGGAGGCACCAGGACACACAAACCGGGGACGAGGCCCCGAGGGCCAGGGACTCACAGCGGCTCTCGCTTTCCGTGGCTGTCAGGAGGCTTCTAACAGCTCAGACGCTCCTGTCTCCTCCTCTCCTCCCTCGGGGCGCTCGGCCGTCCTCAGCCTAGGAGAACACGGTGGGGTGTCAGGGTTCCCACGAGACGAGGCTTCGAGGACACGCAGCCTCGCCGGCTCGCTCGCCACGCAGCCGTCCCGCTCCAGGATACGCGCACGGACCCTGCCGCGTGCGTTGCCGGCCTGGCCCGCCGCACGCCACGCAGAGGGACCCTTCGCCCTCCGCAGAGAGGGGCTCTCTCTCTTGCCCGCCGCAGGAAGCAGATGTCGGGCCCACGGCCCCTCGTTTCTTCCTCTTTACCTCTCCCCAACCTCTCCGGCTCCAGCCGCGCCAGCACCCGTCCACGGACGGGACGCGCTTCCCCGTCCCTTTTCCCTCTGCGCTGCGAGACGAGCCTTGCCAGCCCGAGGCGGGCGCAGCCCACGGCATATCCGGGGGGGCAGCGAACGGCCACATCCTCAGCGTGGCCTCTGGGAGCGGGAAAGAAGAAGCAGCGGCCGTTAGCACCGTAGCTCACCCCTGCCTGAGCCTGCTCCTTGCGCAGGGGCCACCGGAGAGGTGCTGAGGGCCGGCTTGCCGCCCTCACCGTGGGGCTCGGGAGCGGCCCAGGAACGCGGGACGGGTTCGCAGGAGCTGCCGGAGCTGGGGGCGGCTGCACGGGGCGAGCGGGGCCGCGGGAGGAGGCTCAGGGGGAGCTCTGGCGAGCTGGGGACGCACCCGGCACCTACCCCCGCCCGGCTGTCGCCTCCCGCTCCTCTGCGGCACGCTGGGGACGGAGGATGGCGCCGCGTCTCCCACCCGGGCGCTGCTCCCCACGTTCCATTCCCCGCCTGGACTGGGGGGTCTGCTGAGCATCAGGCGTTCGCAGCTCCGCCTCTGAAAAACAGAAATTCCAAATTAGAGTTCAGCGTCTGAAAAAAATAGAGCAGGAGAAAGCAGAGGAATTAAGCAGGAGAAGGGGCAGGAGAGCAGCTGAGCTAACAGAGGATTCCAGGGAAACGGGCTGCCTCGAAACGCAAGGCAGCCTTGAGAAACCAGAGCGACTGGAGCAACGCCAGACGGCATTAAGACAAACTGACACCGTTTAGGACACGCTCAGCATAAAAGCAAACGCTCCCACTGGTGCAGGAAAGCATCTCGCGCCTTCCCCACAGCAGCGCCACAGGAGACAGCCCTGTGAGGCCACGGGACGGGCTCCTACTGAAACGGAGCAATTTGCGAGACAGCAGAGTCAATCACGCTGTTGAGCAGGCAACGTTTCTTTCATCAGCACTGGGGAGCTCCGGGGATTGTCCTCTCCAAGTGCTCCCACCACTGGATGCTCTTGCATTGCTTAGAGTCACACAATTGCTACATATTCGTTACTTTTTTTGGAAATTTTAAACATACAGTATATCTAGGCTAAGAAATGATTGATGATGTTAGTTATAAATGTTTTGTTTCTCACTGACAATACATCTATTAGTTAAATATAAGCTAAGCTCTCAGCTTCTAAACAACGCGTTATTTAATCTTCTGTCTCCCTCTTGTCATGCAGAAGGGTCTAAAAGGTGAAAAACATCCACTCATCGTGCAGGGGGTCAGAAAGCTTTTCCCTCACGTCAACTGGTTAACGAGGGTATGAGTTCTGTAACTTCATCACAGCATACATTAACTTGGCAGCTTCTCTTGAATTCCCTCCTTTTCAATATACTTGCAAATTCTTCGGCAGTATAAATCTACAAAACACTATCATCGCGTGCTGCGGTACAGCACGATTATTTGTTACGCAAGAGCAGCACCAAACAGAACACCGTAGCATAATGCAAGTAAAAATGACTAGCATCAAAATCAGCGTCATACGATCAACGCTGAAAGAGCTGTGAAGCCGCAGCTCCTACCGGTTCTGACGTTTGTTTCTTATCGGGCACCTCGGACTGCTTGTGTTTCTGACTTGGCACTTACCTGGCACTTCTGAGCGCTTCGGGTCAAACGGCGTCTCTGCCCCCTGGCCGTGCGCTGCAGTACCCGGGTTTCGCCACAGGGCGGCAGCACTGAGGCGCGCCGCTGCACCGCATTGGGGCGGCCGGCTGCAGTACCGCGCTTTGCCCACAGCACGGCGACACTGAGACCCGCCGCGGCAGCCCCGGCCGAGCGCTCGTGCCGCGTGGCGCGGGAATCCCCAAAAAATAACCCAAAAAACAAACGCCACAAAACAAAAAAGCGCACAGACAGCCGCGGCGCGACAGCCGCGCCACCGGGACACAGAACCCGCCGCGCCGCGCCTCGCCCCGAGCTCCCGCCGAAGTGGCGCCCCGCTCGCCACGCCACCGAGCCTGCAACCGCGCCTTAGCTCTGCTTTTCAACGTCCCCCCGGCTAACGGGGGCTGCGCCGCTCCCGGAGGGACCGCCGGACCGGGCACGGGCGCCGCGCAGGAGGGAGACACGGCTCCAGACCGCCAGCCTTCAGCGCACCTGCCCGCAGGGTCCCACACACGCCTCCCACCAGCTTCGCCAGCTCGGCGGGGGGGGAAGCGGAACGGCACCCCGGTCACCCCCGCCGCGGCCGCACTCACCTGTCGCCTCTTTCGCCGCTCCGCTCCGCTCCCCTCGCGCTCTCCCGCCGTCCCGCCGGGCTCCGCGGGCACCGACACCCACCGCGCCCCGGAGACCCCCGCAGCGGGAGGTCCCCGGCTGTCGCCTCCTTCCCCTCTGCCCTTCTGCCGCCTCCGGGGAGCCTCACGAAGGGCGGCCCGGAGCCGCCTGCCTCCAGATGCCCGGCCGCCGGCCGCAGCGAGCGCTCCGCAGCCGCCCCGGTCCCGTTCGCTCCCGGTTACCCCCCCACCTCGCCGCCTCGCCAACGCCGCGAGGCGCCCGCGGCTTGAGCATGCGCAGGAGGGAGCCCGCAGCACCCGCCCCTTGCCGCGTCCCGGTTGGCTGCCTAGGACACGTCAATCACCTCTCTCGCAGCCTATCAGCGCTCGCGGCTTCGGCATGCGCAGTAGGGAGGCCGCAACACCCGCCTCTTCGGCAACATCATTGGCTGCTGGCGGCACGCCAATCACCATTTTCTCCGCCTATCAGCGCTCGCTCTTTGGGGCATGCGCAGTACGGAGACCTCAACGCCCGCCCCCCTGGCAACCTGATAGGCGGACAGATTGGCGACTGACGTGCCTAGGCAGCCAACCAGTGCCCCGCCCCTCCAGCCCTCCCGAGCGATCTGATTGGCCCGCTCTGCATCCTCAACCCCCCTGCTCGCCGCACGGCTTCCAGCAGCCGTGTTTAAAAGGAAATAAACCGCGCTTATTTGCTTTGCACTGGGAAGGGGGGCGGGTGGTCTCCTACCCATAAATTCACTGTGAACAGAGAGAGCCCTGAGGAGCTCCGGCCGGCAGGTTTGTCTCCCCTGTGCCCGGGACCGAGGAGGCGCCGCCGCCTCCTGCTGCCGCCTCGCCCGTTCCCCTCGCAGCGGGGCTGCCCCGGGGGAGCCGGGGGCCTCTTTGTTTCCCGGTGGCTCATCCGACCGCTGCCCCTCCCGCTTTCTGACCGGCACGACCCCGCCCGCAGCGGCAGCGCCCCCTCGTCCCCCCGGCACGGGCACAGGGCGCCGCTCCCCGGCTGCAGTACCGGGCTGTGGCCACCAGGCGGCAGCACCGAGCGCGGTCCCGCAGCGCCCCCGGGCCCGCAGCGCGGGCGCTGTTTCCTGACCCGCGGGCAGCCGGGGTCCCTGAACGCGCTTTCCCGGAGCCGCGGGCACGGCAGACACGCTGATAAAAGATAAGACCCCGACGTTTATAAAGTATTATTTTTCCTCAAGATGTCTTCTGGCCTAATAAAATACATTGCCTCTGGCTGTGCCTGTGTCTCGTCTGCAGCAATAACTCGGCTCCTCCGCTGCGGCAGCTCTGGGGCTGTTACGGGGTCCGTTCCAGCCCTTCCCCACGGCTGAGCAGCAGCCGGGCAGGTGTTGCTGTTCTGGGCGCTTCGCATCCTTCAGGAACGGTTCTCAAACGACCCTGCGCAACGATGCCCAGCGCCGGGACAGCCCGCGGCGGCGGGACAGGAGGCACGGCCAGGGCCGTCCCGGCTCGGGCTGTTCCGTGAGCTGGAACCAGCCTCCTGGTGCCCCGGCCCTTTGTCCCCGGCTTTCCCGGGCAGCTCATGGGCTGGGTCACACAGACTGTTCTCTGCCGGCACCACCCACTGGGTCACCTGTGTCTGTGGTTCTGGGGACACCCCGCGGGCTCCCTGGAAAACAGACATCGCAGCACTGAGAGGGGGCGTTCAGGAGCCTCTGCGCTTTTGGGTTGGTTTGTGTGGGGTTTTTTGCCTCTTTTGTTGTTTTTATCATTAGCTTCTTGTTGGTTTGTTTGTTTTTAAGCTGTCACTCTATATAGCTCATCGATGGTGCCTATAGGGTATGGATAAATCTATCCTGGTTCCCACAGGAGACGACCATCTTGCTTTACAACAGGTGACTGAATCTGCTACAGAAAAGTTCAACCACCTCCTGTACAGCAAAGGATAAAAGAAAGTATGGATTTTTGTTGCATCTAATCCATTACGCAAGTACCAATTAAAAATACATTAGCAGTGGGTTCCTTCAAATATTCACTGTGAAGGCAGCTCCTGGCACGATTATATCAGCGTTCTTACTATTTTACAGAGAAACACAGGGCACAGCTGATTTTGCCCACGTGCAGCGCAATGATCACACGAGTGCGGTGAACCGGGTGAAAGGCCCTAGAGAAGGAAAATCAGGCTCCGTGTACTACAAAGGATATAAAGCAGAAAAAGAGCAGTGAATGTGCATAATGACACAATTAGATGGTTTTTCAGCTCCATGATGTGCTCTTTTACTAACAGTGTCTGCTGGAGTGGATATCCTGGACACAAACAGGCGGGTTCTGGTGCTGTGCCCATGGTGATTCGTCCACTGTGGCCATGGGTGTCAGGTCCTGATACAATAGACACAAAACCTTGGGCGGGAGGTGATCACAGTAAAACGCTTAAAGATAATGAGCTAGCAGATTTGATTTAATCTTTATTTAAAAATACACATGGCTGCTGTCTTTTCTCCAGTTTAGCTAGCATGGGCTTCAAGATCTCTATTAATTCTAATTACAATATGTGACAAAAATTAAGGGGGGAAAGCTTTGTTTTTACAATGGTGTTTAAATCGCAATTTGGGAAACAGATAAAGGGGTGTAGCAGATGAGGCACAGACTCTCTTTAAGATGCAAAGAGACATTTAATACAAACTCAGGTTTACATTTGAAACATCACGTACCTCTGTCCTTGATGTACCGATCCTGTATCAATCTCTCTGTCCCTGATGTACCAATCCCATATCAATCCCTGTCCCTGATGTACCAATCCCGTATCAATCCCTGTCCCTGATGTACCGATCCCGTATCAATCCCTCTGTCCCTGATGTACCAATCCCGTATCAGTCCCTCTGTCCCTGATGGTTCATGTCCCACACAGTCTTTGCTGTTTTTTGTTCCATCAGCGCTTGTTCTCACACTGTGACTCTTGCAGTTTCTCAGGCCTGATGTCCCAACCCTGCCACATCTCCCCTTCTTTGTTTAACAATTGCAGCCACAGCAGCGTGTCACTGCACAGCCATTGCACCATTAAAGCTTTTTTCAACCATCATTGTGCACAAGATAAGACACATGGTACACAATCAATAAGTACAGACTCTACATACAAACATTCTAAGCAGCAGGTTAAAGGGCCGTGTTTCGCACTTTTCATGGCACCCATAACTGTTACAGAATCGCTACTGAATATTCCCTGCATAGTGTTTAACACAGAATAATGAGCTCCCAGTCAACTAAGAATTCTATTTCTCTGTTCTCCAAGTCAGGATCTATATTAATATATTTCTGAGCTGTCGGTTTAAGAGGGTGTAAAAACTCCGTGGGAGACTCCTCACAATCCTGTTTAATCTCAGAAGGTTTTGGTGTATTTACAGCTTTAGGTGCAGCATGTCTAATCCCGTATAAAATGCACAGTCCATACCAATGTAGCCTGTCCCCCGATATAAGGACATTAGGATGCCACTCTGGACTGACCGAGGGACAATTCTGATCTCCTGTTCTCTGTGTATTCTACACCAATAGCTGTTCTTCAACAAACCTTTTACTGGTTTCCATTTCTGATTATCCTTTTTCAAAACAAATGGATCTGACGGGGATAAATACAGTGCATATGTAACATTATGTATTGTGTAAATCACATTATGTAATAAGCAATATATGATTTAAAATATATATCTTATTATATATTACATGTAGTGCAGCACTATACTACACATCCCAAAGTATACCCACCTAGACCTGTGCAGCATATAAATATTATTTACGGTGGCCACCATTAATTACAATATTTAATCAGATTCCCCCGGTTGCTGTTCCCCAGAGAGTCAAACGATCCTTTTCCAATGTCATGAAATACAACCCGGGGGGGATTTCTTCCAAATCCCTCCTGTCAATTGTACCACCACCTACTTCACAATCACAGTAACAGACAATTAGTGAACCGTAAGTACTGGACTATAAAATCAGCCAAGACACAAGTAACAACAACAACAGGTCACTGAAGACACAATCATACAATTGCTAAGGCAAAACCAGCAAAATCACTAAAGGTACCTTTACCAAATTACTGTTCCCTCGTTTTTCTCTTTTATTTATTGTTTTCTCATTTTCCTCTTTAATTTTTCATTTCTTTTTAAGTTACCCAGTTCACCAAAACGCGCAGACGCGAATGCGCAGACCCAATGCGCTGGTGTCGCCCACGTCTCGCGCAGGCAGCGTGTCAACCCAACCAGACAACGAAAGTGCCTTATCTCATTGATGGGGTTTTACCCACGTCCCGAGCTGGTTCGAGGAGCTGTGGTCCCTTCCAGGAATTCCCCGGTGCCGGCACAAGGTCCCAGAGATCCTGGGATCCACGGGAGGTCAGGCAGATTATCCCATCCTCGTCGCCAGAAATGATACCGAAAAGTCGGCAAACAAACTCTTTAACACTGTTTTGAAAGTGTTAAAAAGCAGGCACTTCTATTACAGTGCGCTGGGGGATCGCTCCTCTAATCGAGTGTGCGTTCCGCTTTCCTCTGGTTTTACAGATCGTGGAACTCCTCAAACAGCAAAACATGCCAACCAATGTTACAGACGTCTCGTGCTCTTTCACCAGCGCGTGCAGCAGCAACGAGAAATCTGGAATGAGCGTCTACAGAAACACGTACGTATTTACCCAATTCAGAACAATGCGTTACATCCGCTGGCCGTACTTCATTGGCAGTAACCCCTCCTGGATTAACACCCTCTGTGGATGGCGCGGGTGCCAACTGTTGGCAATCAGGGCAGGACATAAGAACGCTCCTGGCCTGATCCACTGTCATTTGAAATTGTCGTTTTAACGCCTTTGCACTCTGGTGAAAGAATTTATGTGATCATTTCGCTTGCGCCAAGGCTTTAGGCACAGTGAGCGGCACAGCTCGTGCATCGGCCCTCCTACTGCCTTCCGCAAGTGGTCCTGGAAGGGCCACTGCGAGAGCGGGTGTGCATTGCATAATACCTATGATGTCTATGATTTATTAGAAACCATAGCATTCTCAATTCAGCCATCAAAAGAGGATTATCCTCTTCCTTAAGAAAAGAAGCTTCCAGGCGGTTAAGTATGCCAGCTGCATAATATGAGCCAGTGACAACATTCAAAGGCTCGTTACAGAACACCTCAAAGCGATCCTGACAGCTGTCAGCTCAAGAACTTATTTGACTCTTGGTCTCTTTTTCTACCTTGTGTTTGCAGCACTGGGTATCTGAGTTTAGCCATGTAATTACAACTTCACGTGAGCGACCAGAGGCATCAGTAAATAGTCTTGTCGCTTACTGGTTGTTGCTGACAGCAGCATTTGCTGTATAACGGTAAATTACCAATTTCAGCCCACAGTTTATGTTGACAGTAATAAACTGATATGTTCCCTGCGTATGTTGCCAATGCAGTCTGGAAATTCACATCTTCAGTTAATTACCACTGCGAATTCTCCTTCCTTGTAGGAAGAAATATACCTTCAGGTCTACCCCATTGTCCTGGTTTTGTTAAAAACAAATTTCTCTTTCAGTGAATTTTGCCTGTCAGCTAAAGCCTTCATATTAACTGCATTTTCCTGGAGAACCAGACACATGTTTTGGTAAAACCTAGCAATGGAATGCAAACTTAAGCATCCGGATGATAAGCACGGATGGACATCTCGCGAGAGGGGCGACGAGAAACAAGTGACCAAGAAACTGACCAACTGTGCATAACATTCCATTCACGTGAATACTTCATATAAAATGGGAGATCACGAGGATCTCATCTCTTTTTCCCTATGGCCGACGTTAGGAGAGGACCTTGCTAGTCGTCCCTGAGAACTGAGGCCTAGTGAGAGACTGAACCCAGCTCTGGTTGGCTGTGGAGTCTAATCCAGGACTTTAGGTGCCGGATCTGCAGTTGCTGAGACTTTCAAGATTGGTTTTGTGTATTTTGTATAATTTTCTCTATTCTTATTAGTAGCATTAGTAAAACATCTTTAATTTTTTCCAACTCTCTTCTCTCTGTTCTTCTTTTCCTCCCGATCGCCTGTCCTGAGTGGAAGGGGGGAGAGGGAGGGGCAAAAGGGGGAAGTGGGGGGGAAGAGGGGGTTAATTATACATCTGCCAGGGTTTTATTGTCACCCTGCAATCTTAACCCTCGACAATGGGGTCCACCAGGCCGGAATAGAGGGGAAGGAGGACCTCTCTTGATCTACTGACCATCCCCCTTCTAATACACCCCAGGATGCCATTGGCCTTCCTGGCCACAAGGGCACAGTGCTGGCTCATGGTCATCCTGTTGTCCACCAGGACCCCCAGGTCCCTTTTCCCTACTCTGCTCTCTAATATGTAATTTCCCAACCTATACTGGAACCTGGGGCTGTTCCTGCCCAGATGCAGGACTCTACACTTGCCCTTGTTAAATTTCATCAGGTTATTCCCCGCCCAACTCTCCAGCCTGTCCAGGTCTCTGATGGCAGCACAGCCTCTGGTGTGTCAGCCACTCCTCCCAGCTTAGTGTCACCAGCAAACTTGCTGATAGTCACTCTATTCCCTCGTCTAAATTGCTAATGAATATATTGAATAATACTGGCCCCAGTGCTGCCCCCTGAGGCACTCCACTAGATACTGGCCTCCAACTAGACTCCGCACCATTGACCACCACTCTCTGGCTTCTCTCCTTCAGCCAGTTTGTAACCCACCTCACTACTCTATTGTCTAGACCACACCTCCTCAACTTAGCTGTGAGGATGCTGTGGGAGACTGTGTCAAAGGCTCTACTGAAGTCAAGGTAGACCACATCCCCCGCTCTGCCATCATTCATCCACCTTGTTACATTCTCATAATAGGCTATGAGTTTGGTCAAGTATGACTTACCCTTGGTGAAGCCATGCTGATTGCCCCTAATAACCCTCTTATCCTTGATATGCCTTGAGATGGCACCAAGGATAAGCTGTTCCATTGCTTTCCCAGGGACATCAGTCATCAGATGTCATCAGAAAAGCAAGGTTGGTCTCTTCTCTACCCAACAGCTGCAGGCATTGCATGGACAAGCAGCACATCACACAGGGATCTTCACTCAGTCTCTTGATGATACAATCAACAAAGAGACCAAATACTTTCACAATATGCCTGGATCCATCTAGTTTTCAAGGACAATGTCCTCCAGGCACAGCAATGGTTCTTATCAAAACACAATTAAAACTCCAGAAGGAATTGAAGGTCATCAAGATAAGCTGTTGCTAATTCAGAAACAGCCAAAGGAGAATCCTAAATACTGGGAGACTACTACTGAATTTAATAAGACAAGGTGTAGGTAGACCTGAGATGTCTCCATGTCTTTGCATCAGGCAGAAATCTGGAGGGCAACAACTATGGTGGATGGGGATCAAGCCAGGGGTTTTATGAGCAAACTGCAGCCTTACCAGCCCTTGGGACCAGAGGGTTTGCATCCAAGAGTGCTGGGAGAGTGTTTTTCCCCAGTTGATGCTGGTCTGGTATGATCCCAGAAGGAAATGCACTCAGAGTCTGAGGTATTGTTTAAAATGCTGTTCATTAGGTCTGGCTCTACAAGAGGGGTATCACAGAGGCAATCTGTGTCCCTCTGGATGGTGGAAACCCAGGTGGTGTACCACTGAACAAGCTTCCGAACATCCACTGCCAGGAGGTGCCCCATGTCTTCTCAAAGCACTGTGACAGTTTTGGATTATGTGAGGTGAGGTGAGGCAGCTTGCTGAGCTGTGGTGTTTCAGTTGGAGGATATAGGGTCTGCTGGAGAGAGTCCCGGGGAGAGTGAGGACAGAGGGATCCCCCTGTGTGAAGGATCAGCTCAGATCTATGGAGCTGCTCAATGACATGGGCAACAGGTTGATTTATCTTGTGTGAGTGAGGATGACAGAGAAGTTGGTCAGGATGACACTGTTTGGCAGTGAGCACTTTGAACATGTGATAGAAGAATTCCCCCATGGATACCGACGCAGAGTGTCTCCTGAGGAGGTGTGGACAGACAGGAAAAGCAGATTCAGCTCCAGCAGATCCCCACCACAGATGACCTGTGTCCATCAGTGCCAGCCCCTCTGCTCAGACCAGAACAAGAGTCCTGCTCCAGCAACAGAGCAGCCTGACCCCAATGAGTGTCTGCAGAAAGGGGTTTCTCTTGCTCCTGGATTCCTCCCTGCAGGCACAGAAATGCTGCCTTGCTCTTCTCCAGGGACATCCCTTTCCCCAGGTGAGGGTGTCCAGCCTGGCCTGGCCGGCTGGTCCTGGTTCCCTCCCTGTGCTCCCCACAGGGCCCTGAGCTGGCCATGCTGCTCTGCAGAGCGAGGGGCTGTGGTGCCCTGGGGCCATGGGTGACTCTGCTCTGGCCACGCTGGTTGGGCTGGGAAACAGACCCAGCTGGAGGAGGATCACTGCTGCTGAGCCCTTTCCATCTTCCCAGCTGGCTCAGGAGCCCAGGACAAGGCTGGGCAGGACCATGGGGTGTCTCTCCTGGCACAAAGGGCAGGGGAGGGCTGAACCAAGATGGTGTCCTGAAACATTCTCCAGTCTGACATCTTTTGGCATCCTGGCTCCTCACAGCCTGTCCTGGCATTGAAGGGCCCTTGTTACCCTGTGCCCTCCTCAGGTTCACCTCTTCCTCTGGGACACCTGCATGATCACTCCTTTGACCAGGACTGTTTTGTGTAACCCAGCGGGCAGCTGAACATCACACACAGCCCTTCTCTTCCTCTCTCCAGCCCAGTGGGATGGGAGAGGGAATCAGGAAAGAAAGAAACAGCTTGGGTTAAAATGAAGACAGTTTAATGAGACAGAAAGGCAAAACAATAACAACAGCAACAATAGCTACAAGAGCTACAATAAATATAATAATGATAATAAATAAAAAGTTATAGTAATAGTAATTATAATAATAATGATGGCAGTAGTAATAGTAGTAATTGCAAAAATGGTAATAATAATAACAGGAGATATAAACCAAGTCACGCACAGTGCAATTGCTCACAACCCATTGAGTGACACCCAGCCTGATCCCAAACAGCGGTCCCCCAGATAACTTCTCTCTAGTTTACATACCAAGCATGACATCCTATGGTGTGGAATATCCCTTTGGCCACTTGGGCCAGCTGTCCTGCCTGTGCCCCTCCCAGCTTCTTGTGCATCTCCAGCCTCCTTGCTGAAAAGTCCTTGGTTTGGGATAAACATGGCTTAGCAACAACCAAAACATCCCTGTGCTATCAACGTTCTTCTCAGATAAAATCCAACACACCGCACTCTACCAGCTACTAGGAAGAAAATTAACTCTCTCCCAGCTGAAACCAGGACAGTGCCCCCCCCTTATTCTGTACCATTTGTGTTGTGCCCGGGTCCCACACTCTCCAATACATTCCAGTTAATCAACAGCACTTTCCTATCTCTGGATATACACACAGATCTCATTCCTCAGCCTATAGGCCACGCCTCTAAAATGTCCAATGAGTTCATGTGGTCCATGGCTTTGGGCTCCAGGGGTCATAAGAGTCTGTCAGGACAGGAGAGATGGTCTTTGCTGTTGGACTGTTGTGTCCTGTGTTCAGAGCTCGTAGCTGGTGTATCTGTCCCAGCCAGGGACAGTGTGTGAGTCTGGGTGGGCAGCCAGTGGCACCTCAGGGAGATCCTCTGACAGCGCCTGGCAGCTCCACTCCTCTCCAGGATGCATCTGCCACTGCTGGTGGGACAGCGCCAGGCAGATCAGTCACAGACGTGTCCCTGTCTTTTGGGATGTGTTTTGGGATGTGTGCGACCCAGAAGGGAGCTCTTCATCCAGGCCTTGGTACCTGACAAATCCCCCTGGGACCCTGAGCTAAACCCCAACCCCAACCACTTCCACTGACACCACTGCCTAAGCCCTAACCTAACACTTATCCATCCCTTACCCTAACCCTAATCCTAACCTCTGCACTTCAAACTTAGCTACACCTATCATTCACCTAAAACTAACCTTAACATTAACACAACCACCACCCTAACCCTACCTTTTGCCCAAAATCTAACCTAAACCAAACCCCCCATAATCCTAAAACTAACCCTAACCCTAGCCTTACCCAAACTCTTACCTGAAATATCACCCTAATGTGACCTCTAAACCTAAACCATAACCCTAGCCTAACCCTAAAACTAACCCTAACCCATCATACTAACACCAGCCCTAAACCAAACACTAAACTAAACCAAGCCCTAACCCTAAATCCTAACCTGTAACTCTTATAACTGACTCTAACCCTGAAATATCCCTAATTGAAACCTTAACCCATTAACGTAGCGCTAATGCTATCCCTACCCCTAACTCATAAAACTAACCCCTTACACCTACCCTAACGAATTACACTAACACTACCCCCTAACCACTAACCAGAATTCTGACCCTAAATTTCAAAACCACCCTCAATCTCTAATATAAATCTAAAACTTAACTCTAACCATTCCACTATCGCTACTGCCTAACACTAACCCTAACGCTAATGCTAACCCCATCCCTAACTCTAACTAAATCTAAAGCTAAAACGTAATCCTAACTCTAACCCAAAACATAAAACTAACCCCTAATGCTAACTCCAACCCTACATTCTAACCCTCTTCTAAACCTAATCTAACTCTAATACTTACCCATAATGCTAACCACAATCCTACCCTTTACACCTAGTATTAAAACCTAACCCTGACTGCTTACACTAACACTATTCACTAACTCTAATGCCTAATCCTAACAGTATACCTAACCCTAACCTGAAAATTAACCACTAACCCTATCTCAAATGCCTAACCCCAAGCACTAACCATAGGCCTTTACCCCTAAACCTAACCTGTACTCTAATCCTGACCCTGACTCAAACTCTATTCCCTAACCCTCATCTAAACCTAACCCTAAACCTTATCCAACACTAACCCTTATCTAAATGATAACCCTAGTGCTAACCCTAACTCTAAATGCAATCCTAACTCTTAAACCTAACTTAACCCTTAAACTAAACCCTAACTTGTACCCTAACACTAACCTTAACTGTAATTCCTAAACCTAACTCCAAGTCTAACCCTAAACATCTAACGCTAACTCTACCCCTAACCAAAACCGTAACACCAGACCCTAACCCTTCCGCCAACTAGTAATGCCAACTCTAACCCTTACCATCATGTAACCCTAGCTGAAACCCTAATCCTAAGTCAATAACTGCTAACCCTGAACCCTATCCTTAACTATAATACTAACTCATTCCCTAATCACTAACCCTTCTCCTAAGCCATAAAACTAACCCGTAACCATAACCCCATATATGAACATTCATTGCTAAACCTCAACCCTGATCCTAACCTCTAAACCATAACTCTAACCCTAACCTAATCTCTACCCCCATCCCCAAACTCTATCCTATTCACAACCTAATCCTAACTGTAAGCCTACCCCCTAACACCTATCCCTAAAAAAAAAAATCTAACCATAATGCTTAACCCATACCGTCACTCTAATCCTAAATCAAAGCCTGAGTCTAAGCCTAAACTCAAACCCTAACCCTACCTCTAACTTTAATCATAAACCTAAATCTAAATCTAAACTTAACCCTAATCCTATCCCTTTCCCTAACCCATACACCGAACCTCTAAACCTAACCACTTCAACTGACCCTAACACTACACCCTAACCCCCAAACCTAACACTATTCCAACCCTTAACCCCAACCTTAATCTTAACCACTACCAGTAATTCTAACCATAAATCTAAAACTGAGCCCTAACGCTGACTCTAACAGTAACCCTAAACTCTAACCCCAATACCTAACCCATCATTCTAAGACCAACTATAACCCTAAGCCCCTATCCCAAAAATAACACTAACACTACCTCTAACCCTAAACCAGTGTCCTAGCCCTAACCCTGCAATATAAATCTAAAACCTAAAACTGACCATTCAAATAACAAAACTCCCTAAGCCGTAACCCTAACACTTATCCATCCCTTACCCTAACCATAATCCTAACCCCTAAACCTAAAACTTACCCTACACCTATCATTCACCTAACCATAACATCCACCCAAACACCACCCTAACCCTACCTCTTGCACAAAATCTAACCTAAACCAAACCCCCTCAACCCAAAAACTAACCCTAGTATAACCCAAAACCTAAACCTAACCCTAAACCTAAGCCTATCCCTACCCCTAACCTTAACCACTTACACTAAAACTAACCCTAACTCGAACCACTGAAATCTTACCCTAATGCGACCTCTAACCCTAACCCATAACCCTAGCCTAACCCTAAAACTAACCCTAACCCATCATACTAACAACAACCTTAAACCAAACACTAAACTAAACCAAGTCCTAGCCCTAAATCCTAACCTGCAACTCTTATGACTGACTCTAACCCTAAACTAACCCGAATTCAAACCCTAACCCATTATCCTAACCCTAAAGCTATCCCAACCCCTAACCCCTAAACCTAACCCCTTACACTAGTCCTAACGACTTACACTAATACAACCCCCTAACCACTAACCAGAATTGCAACCCTTAATGCCAACCCCAACCTCCATCTCCAGTATAAATCTAAAACCTAACTCTGACCATTCCACTATCACTACTGCCTAACACTAACGCTAACGCTAATGCTAACTCCATCCCTAACTCTAACCTAAATCTAAAGCTAAAAGTCTAACCCAAAACATAAAGCTAACCTCTAATGCTAACTCCAACCCTACATTCTAACCCTCTTCTAAAGCTAATCTAACTCTAATACTTACCCATAAGCTTAACTCTAACCCTAACCCTAACCCTAGTCCTACCCTTCAACCCTAATATTAAAACCTAACCCTAACTGCTTACACTAACACTATTCCCTAACTCTGAAACATAATGCTTAGCCTTAACACTAACTATAACCTAACACTAATCTAATCCTAACTGTAAACCTCATCCAAACTCCTAACCATAAGTCTAACTGGAAACACCATCCCCTAACTCTAATCTAACCCTAACCCTAAATCTAATCTGAAACTTAACCCTAATTCAAACCCTAAATCCTAAAACTAACCCCTAACCTAAACCACTTCCACTGACACAACTTCCTGGCCCCTAAACCTAATCCTATACTGTAAATCTAACCACTAACCCTAACTCTAACCTGAACACTAACCAAACCCAAAATGTAAATCCAAACCCTAAACATAAATCTAACCCTAGTACCTAAACCTACTCCTAACCACTTCCACTACTCTGTATCCCCAACCCCTAACACTAATGCAACACTTACCAAAAGCCTAATCCTTATCCTAAACCCTAACCCTGAATCTAATCTGAACCCCAAACCCCTGTCCCAAAACCTAACTCTACCCCCAATCCCAAACCCTAACTGCAACCCTAACCCATCATTCTAACCTTAACGCTATCCCCACCCCTAACTCTACCCCCTTACAGTAATCCTAACCACTTATAACAACGCTGCTCCCTAACCCCTAACCCTAAATAAGCCCCTACCACCAACTCTAACACTAACCTAAAACTAATCTAACTGTAACCCCAATTCTAACCCTAACTCCTAAACCTAAACCTAACTCTAACTGTAAATCTGAAACTAAGCACTAACCACCAGCCCTAACTCTAACCTGAACACTAACCAAACCCAAAATGTAAATCCAAACCCTAACCCTAAATCTAACCCTAGTACCTAAACCTATTCCCAACCACTTTCACTACTCCGTATCCCCAACCCATAACACTAACCCAACACTATTCCCTAACCCCTAACCTTAATCCTTACCTCTAACACTAACCCTAATACTAACCTTTACCACTAACCACATCCCTACCCATAAACCCTAAACCTAATCCTCATCAAACCCTAATAATAACCCTAACACTACCTCTAACACCTATCCCTAAATCTAAACCTCTAATGTTAGTCCAATCACTTACTGTAATCCTAAAGCAAAGGCTACATCTAAGACCAACCTCTCACCCTAACTCTAAAACTAATTCAATGCCCTAACCCTGATTCTAAATCTAAACCTTAATCTAACTCTAACCCCAAATGTAACCCCAAAACTTAACTCTACCCCTAAGACAACTCCGGAACCCCTAACGCTAACCCTAATCCAACCATTACCCTAAACCAAATCCTAAAACTTAAGCCTAAATGTAAACCTAAATACTAATCCTAAATCTAATCCTAAAATTTAAGACAAACCCCTAACTCTAACCCTAAGACTAACATCACATAAACCGAAATCCAAACCCTAACCTAACAATATCCCCAACCCAAAATCTAACGCTAACATCAAACCCTAACTCTCACCTTTCTCCCTGACTGGTAATGCTACCCAATAACTGACTCGAATCTAACCCCAAAAGGAACTATAACCCTAAGCCTAAGTCCTAACCACTTATCCTAGCCATAATCTTATCCTTCCTTATCCTAACTCTTCTCCCTAATACCTAAGCCTAACACCAACCCCCTAAAGCTGACTCTAAAGCTCAGCCCTAAACCTTAACCCTAACCCTAGCCAGTAACCATCAATCTAAACCTCACCCTTACTCGAGCAATAACCCCTAAACCCTGAAACTAACCCTACCTAACCCTAACCAGTTCCACTAACTGTAACACTGCTCCCTAACACAAACCCAACACTTATGATAACTCTAATGCTGACCCCTAACACTAACTATAACCTTAATGGTAAGCCTAAACCCTAATACTAACTCCAACCCTAACTCGAAACCTAGTCCTAACACTAAAACTAAACCCTAACCATAACCTAACCATAACCCTATCACTAACCTAACTTTAACCACAACCCTTAAACCAACCTAACCCAACACTAAGCCTAACATGAAATCTAACCCTAACCTGACCTCTAAACAGAATCCTAAGCCTAACTCTAACCCTAACTCTAGCCTCACCCCTAAACCTAATCTCCTATGCTAATCTTAACCATTTACAATAACATTACTCCCTAACCATGAACCCGAACCCATATCTCCAACAGAATTCTAAAATCTAAGCCTAACCACCTTTTCTAACACTACTGCCTAACCCCTAAACTTTAATCTAACCCTTACCCTAATCCTAATTATATTTCCTATCCCTAACTCTAACCCCAACCCCTAAATCTTACCCCAAGCACCAACTCCTACACCTAAGCTACTCCTAACTATGTCACTAATGCTACTCCCTCAACCCTAAGCCTAACCCTAAATTCTACCCAATTCTCTTCACCCTAAGGGAATGCTAATGCAAACCCCTACCTCTAACTCCAACTCTAAACCTAATGCTTAGCCTTCTTACTGTAATCACAAATCTAAGCCTCAACCTAAAACCAAACTCCACCCCTAACCTAAACCCAAAAGCCCTAACCTTAATTCTAACCCTAATCCTAATCAAACCCTGACCCTACCCCTAACTCTAACCCTAAACCTGACTCTAAACATAACCCTAACCCTAGCCCTACCTCCTAAAACTAACCCCTAACCCTAACCACTTCCACTGACACTACTCTCCAACTCCAACACTAATCAAATCCTACCCCTAATACTTGAACACCTAACCCAAACCCCAATGCAAACACATACCCGAACCTCAAACCCTACCTCTCAGACTAATCCCTAGCTCCTAACTCTAGCACCAACCATAATGCTTAACCCTAAAGCCTAACTCTAACACATACCCCCAATCCTAAACCTCATCTAACTCAAACACAGTAATTCTAACCCTAACTCTGACCCCTTGTCCTACATTTAACTCTATTTTTAACCCTAAATGTAAACCTTCCGCCTAACCCTAGCTCAAACTCCTAACCCCAAAATCTAACCCCACTCCCTAATTCCTAAGCCTAACCCTAACTGTAACTCCTAACACTTACCTTTACCCTAAATCTAACCCTAGACCTTAACCCTACCACGTAACCCTAACCTAAACCTCATATAACCCAAACACAGACTCGTAACCCTTAACGCTATAGTCTAACCTCTTGCCCAAAATATAATCCCAACTCTAAGACTAACTCTAACCCAAAACCTGACCCATAACCCTCACTCAAAACCTTAACCCCAAACATTAACCCAAACCATGCTCCCTAAGCCTCTCCCAAACTCTAACCCTAACTCTGTCCCCTAACCCAAAACCTTATCTAACAGTAACCCTCAACCTTACCTAAAACCTAACCCTTATGTAAATGCTAAACCTAAACCTAATCCTAACCCTAACTCTCAATCTAACCCTAACTTAACCCTTAAATTAAGCCCTAATTTTTACCCTAACTCTAACCTTTACTGTAAATCCTAACCCTAAGTCTAAACCTGAAACCTAATGCTAACTCTAGCCCTGACCAAAGCCCTAACACCAAAGCCTAACAATAACCCTAATCTAACCCTAAGCCTAACTATAACCATAACCCTAAATCCTAACTGCTTACTATAACCCTATCCTTAAATCTACTTATAACTCTAACCACAAAAACAAACCCCTAACACTTATTCTAAACCTAACTCCTAAACCTTAACCCCAACCCTAGCTTGCAAGCCTCATTCTAAACCTCATATCTACTTTAACAATAACCCCTACACCGTAACACTAACCCAAATCCTATCCCTACAACTAAAATTAATTCTTTTCCCTAAGGCTAAGTCTAACCCTACCTCTAATTAGAACTCGAAAACTAACAACTAACCCTAATCGCAAACCCTAATCCTAACTATAACCCTAACCCCTAAACCTACCTGTAATCTAAACCTAACCTGAAACCTTACCTAATGCTAACTCTAACTCTACACCCAAACCCCTAACCCGTATCTAAGCCTCACCATACACTTTATCTCAACCTAACACTAATCCTAATCCCTAACTGGTAACTCTCATCCTGACCCTGTGCTTTACCCAAAGCCCTATCTATCCCTAAATCTGATGAAACACTAGCCCCCTCTGACGCTAATACAAACCTACTCCTAACCTGTAGCACTAGTTCTCAACCTAACATATCCTCTAACCCTAGCCCCTAACCCTAACACTGAAACCTGACTCTAAACACTAATCCTAACTCTAAACCTAACTAATACACGCTAGCCAAGAAACAATCACCAACAAATGATAACCCTAAGCAAAACTCTGACCCTGGTCCTAACTGCTAACCCCAGCTCTGCCCCAAATTCCAACCCTTACTCTAACACTCTTAACCTTAACCACTATTCCAAACACTACCAGACCCCTAATCCTAGCCTCAAACCCAAAATCTAACCATTTACCTTATCGTCAAACCCTATCACTAACTACAATGCCAATTCCTCATCCCTAACCCTACCCTAATCCTAACCGCTAACATTAACTCTAAACCTAAACCATAAACCTACCTCTAACCAAAACCCAACCTTAACTCTATCCCTACCCCTAACCCTAACTACTTACCATAATACTCTTCACTAACCCCAAGTCTAACCCTAGCACCTAACAGCAAACTGTAACTCTAATCCTAATCCTAACCCATCAACCTAACTTTAACCCTATCACTACCTCAATCCTTAAACACTAAAGCTAAACCCAAGCCCTCATTCTAACCCTTACCCACAGTCTGGAACCCTAATGCTAAACCTCATTTTAACCCCGAGCAGCACTCTTCTGTCTCCTCCATCTCCTCCTTTTCTTCCTCTTGAGGGGGCAGATGGGCTCTGTGTCCAGACAGGTCCTGGGGCCTGACACTTGCACCACGGGCCTGATCTTTCGGCGCTGACAGCTGGGTGCCTCCCTGCCACCGCTGGGACCCTTGCCTGCCACCTCCTTCCCCCAGGGGACACTGAGCCCTCCTGCGAGATTCTTCTTCTTCTTCCCTGGGGGCTGGAGACTTGATCCTTGTCCTTCAGAGCCAGAGCACAGGGGCTGCTGTCTGCTCCACGGTGCTGCTTACACTGCCTCTTTTTGGAGTACCCAGCGGTGACCTGGCTGGGCTCCTTCTCGCCGCTGCAGGGAGGAAGGTGGTGTGAAGGGTGGGCAGTGGAACAGGTGGTCACGGGGAGGCTGGGAGCCAAAGGGCTGAGCTGAGGATGAAGCTGAAGGTCGGCTTTTCAGGATTTGGCCAATGGACAGCAGACAAGGACAGCCTGCAGAACAGGAAAAGAGGCTGACATGATCTGAAGGCCAGGTCAGGAGCAGGAGCCCCCCTCTTCCTCCACACTGCACAGTGCACAAGCACAGCACCCAACTGCTCCCATCTTAGCCAATCCAAGAGAACAGGACAGGTGGCTGCTGAAATCACTCCCGCGGGCCACCTGCCATGTCAGACAGTTGCCTCCTGGACTACCGGCCTTGCTACCGTGCAGGAGCCTGGGAGCAACTGGCACCACTTACCTTGCCAAAAGGCCAAGGAGTTGGGGTGGGTGGTGTCCATGGGGTAGGTGTGGTTGGCAAATTGTGAATGAGGTGGTGTGCAATGGTCACTTCTGCTCGCCTTCCACAGGATGCTGCGCTGCAGTTATTGACATGAAAAAAAAACAACAAACTTGGTGATCTAAAGAAAAGAGGTTTCCATGAGCCAAGAGAAGAAAATAAGAAGGTGAGCCCAGGGAAAAAGGCAGGGTAAAGACACAGGAGGGGAGAGGAGAGTGGGGGTGGTCAACTAATCAGAAGTGTTTTCTCTTAGGAGCAGAAACGAAAAAAGGAAGGAGGGAAATTTAAACAACAGAAACCCCAGCGCACTGTCCTGAGCCCGGGTTGCACAGCGGCGCCCAGAGGGCCGCTGGGGAGTCACCTGCTCCCATCATCCCAGGGGACAAGACACTCAGAGAAGATTGGTGAGGCCACCCCGCTCCAGGGACTGGCACAGCCACCCCTCTGTCCTGAGCAAGAAGACAGGAGGCATTTCTCCAGCCTTAATCAGGGATGGGAACAACAGCGGGGACCTGGCCCTGTACCCCAAACCAGAGCAACTGCTGCAGCCCTGGGGCTGAGGGGCTCTCCCTGTCTGCCTCCAGCTTAGCAAGACACCCAGCATCCAGTCTACACTCTCCCCAACACAATCTCCAGCTCAGAAGACACAAGGCACCTATTGAAGACTCCAGGCAGAAGCTCAGACTCACTTTTTGGCAGAAAGCACCAGCTTCAAGGCTGGTGGTGGAGACATGGTGATGTTCAGCTCCAGAACAGTACTGGCCAACAGGGAGGATTTCAATGTTGCCAGTTTGGAGTCTCTGGGGGCAGGTAGCTCGGTGCTGGAGCCAGTAGGGCGGTCTATGCTACAGTCCATTTCCTGAGAGGTGCAGAAGCTGCTGGTTTCACCCTGGGCCTTCTGGGACGCTTTGGGCAGGTCCCCGCTGTGCCGTGCGCTGGGCTGGCAGCACCGCTGCTGCAGGAGTCCCTCTCCAGGGTCTCAGCATTCTCCCCACTGCCCCTGGGCTCCTGGCTGGGGATGGGCTCCAGCAGCAGCTTGGCTGAGGTAGGTGGCTGCTTGCTCTCCCAGGAGCTCTGCCAGGACAGCTCTGCTTTGGCCCCACTTGTGCTGCTGCTGTTGCAGGAGCTCTGAACTGGTCTGGGCACAGGAGGCAGCTGCAGGAGGACGAGCAGCTTTTTGGGCCTCCAGGCTGAATCACTGTGCCAAGGACACAGGGTGATACTGCAATCCCATCCCCTCCAAGCTCACACAGCAACCCTTAACTGAGCAGGATCCTTCCTGCAAGTCATCCTCCCTCACCCCTGTCCATTGGGTGCAGTGCCTGCCTCCCTGCCAAGCTGCAGCCCACCTGCCCTCGCAGAGCAGGCAGAGGGGCAGCAGCTCCTGCAGCTCTGGCCCAGAACAGCCTTCAGGACTCACCTGGCCTGTCGCTGGTGAAGACCTGGGGCTGTTGGTCTCAGCTCTTTTCACCTAATCAGAGACACTGGCCCCAAGAGATAAAACAGAGCATGAGCACAGGGCCACAGGCTGCACCAAACCCCTGAGCCTGCCCCCAGACAGGCACTGGCCAGCATGCCATGAGGGACGGCTGTACTGTCCCCAGTCCCATGGAGCCTCAATGGAGGAGTCGTGGCTCATGCTCAGGCAACAGGCTCTGCTCTGCCAGACAGAGGCAGCACAACAACAGAAGCTGCTTCCCTCTTGCCTGCACCCTGCCTGACACTGGCAGTTAAGCAGCCTCGAGAGCAGTAACGGTGCAGCTGCAGGAACATCCCCTGTGAGAGCAGAGCTCCCCCCACACACACCCTGCCCCACTACCTGATCTCCAGCACCAGCTCCAGGAAAGGGTCAGAGCTCTCCCAGATGCTCTTGCATGCTGAGAACTTCACTGCAAAAGCAAGAGCAGGAAGCACACCCTGGCACAACACCTGCACCCAACACCACCCCAGCACAGCACAGGCAGCTGCCGTGTTCCCCCTCTCCAGCTTTGGGCTCTGGGATGTCGGCACCAGGATTCACAGCGTGCAATTCCACTGTGTGCTGGGACAGCAAGTGCTGCTACGTAACTGCCAACATGGGTTCCTCAGCTGGTGGCAAAGAGCTGGGGGCCCCCAGCCAACAGCTTTTTTCATCACTACAACACACGCCACAACCCACAGGAACCACAAGACTGAGCAGCTGCACCTCTGGATAAGTTACACACACTCAGCAGTTTTCCCAAAAGATTTGTACTGCAAGGCTCTCAGGGAAACCGCTGCCCTGAGAGTCACAGGCCCAGGACCTGGCAGCCAGCGCTCACCACGGAACCACAGGGATCCGCCAAAGATCTGGTGAACCAGCATGGTGGCCTGGGTCTGGTGAGCCAACCTGGAGACAGCAGCACCAGAGCTCACACTGCCCCTCCGCAATGGCCACCCCTGTCACCCACCGCTGCGTCCTCAGGATCCAAACCCATCCCAGTGGCAGCTCCTCTCTCCCTTCCCGGCAGGAGCATCTTGCCAACATTTATGCAGCCCTTGCAGTGGCCACTGACCAGGCCTGGAGCTGTCAGGAGAAAGGACTCCCTGGAGCTCACCCAGCTCTAAACTCAGCCCAACCTGCCGCTGGCTCGGCAGCCGGCACTGCGAGCAGCGCAGAGATGGAGCGGGTGGCAAAGAGCTTTGCAAGGCAGAGCCCTCTGGGGCACAGCGCTGAGGCGGACCCACTTCCCCTCTGCGTGACCGAGCGTCAGCCAAGAAAGTAGCAAGCTAAATTTCACAGGAACAGAAAATTAACATGTGAACGCTCATTTGTTCCAATGTCGTACCTGTGGGATCGCCCCGAGGCTCACGGACAGACTCAAGTCAAGAAGTCAAGTAGCCGCTGCCTACAGGGACGGCTGGAATCAAGGAGAAAGGAAAAGAGTTTCCATTTCACGTTGTGATCTACCTTGTCCTCAGTGACCTGCAGTGCCTGGACGGGGGTCAGGCAACAACACGGGACCCAGACGCATGCTGAAATTTCCAGAGCTGCAGAGGGGCTGCAGACCCCTTGGCTGGGACCTGGCAGCTTCCAAACCACTGTGTCCAGGCCACATGCAACACCCCTCAAGGACCAGATGGACAAACATGGGGCCTCTCAGGGCCTTCTGACCAGGACACCTCTCACACACACAAAAGAAAACCCACACTAAGGTGGGAGCATGGAGCACCAGGGCAAAAAATGATCATCCATGTTTCCTCTAGCAAAGAGCCTGCTGGCTACTGCAAGGCGCAACTATTGCAGGAAAATGTTAACAAATAATAAACCAAATATTAACAAATGCAAAAGGCCAGTGACCAATGAAGACTGAACACTTACCCTGGGATTGCCCCAGGCTCAGGAACAGGATTACACCAAGAGGCTTGATCACCATGGACTGCAGGAACCAAACAGGGAGTCAAACACAGGGAAGGAGCTTCCATGGCATGTTGTGATCTCCTTCTTCCTCAGTCACCTGCAGTGATGGGAGGGGGTGAGGTAATGACACAGGACACATACAAAGGTGTACGTTCCCACAGCTAGAAATGGAACATGGGTGACTTTTTGCTGAGAACTAGCAGTTTTTAAGGCAAATGAATATTCATTACTTGTCTGTGTAACACCACCAAGGCACAAAAAGCTTTTGGAAAGCCTCTGAGATGATCTTGGGTACAATCACACGTGAATAACCTATTAAAACGTGAGTGTTTATTCCTTCAAGCAGACAGACAGTGACAACTCACCCCTGGGACAGCCCAAGGCTCATAACCAGGATCCAGCTGTGGAGCTCGATCAGCTCTGCCAATGCCATGGCCCGGAGTCATCACAGATCAGAGAGGTTTCCAGGCTCACAGAGCAATACTCCTGCATTTCGGGTAAAAGAGGACATAAAGAAGAGAGAAAAAACACAACACAGCACAACATATTTAGGACAACAATGCCCATATGTTGCAGAGAAATAGCCCTATTTAGGGAGAAAACTGGAAAAATGACTAAATATTCCAAATATTTGGGGGCTAAATTGGCCAATATAGGCAAAAGAGTATTTGGGCAAAAAGTGGCCAAAAGAGGCAAAAATGTCTACATTTGGGAGCAAAACTGCTGGCAAAGGTGAAAATATCCCATATTTGGGAACACAGCGCCTCCAGTAGGGGAAAAAATGCGCAAAAGCACCTGAGTATACCGGGTAAAAAGAGCCAGAAAAAACAAAGCACCACTAGATTTGGATCAAAAGTGGCAAGAAAGGGGTATAACATCCCCAGATTTGGGGTGAAATTGGACCAAAAAGTCAAAGTATGCCCAGATTTGGGTAAAAAGTGGCCAAAAGTGGCCCAAACACCCCCAGATTTGGGTAGAAACCGGACTGCAAAGCCAAAGAACTCCCAGATCTAGGCAGAAATGACCCCAAAGGGCACCAATGTGCCCAGATTGAGCTCAAAACTGGCCCAAAGGGCCAAAGCAACCCCAGCTTTGATTTGAAACGGGCCCAAAGGCTCAAAGCGTGCCCTGGGATGGGGCCGTGTGGCACGAGGCTGGGGGGCAGGGAGGGCCCCACAGGGACTCAGTGCTGGTTTCTGCCCCTGTGCCACCTCTCCCAGCCCCCGCTTGCCCACAACTTGCCCCTGAAGCAGCCGCAGCCCCTCTCCCCTCCCTGCGGGGCGTCTGCCCCCTGCCCACACCCTGGTGCTGCCTGGCTCGCCCTGCCCGGCCCAGCCCGGCTGCTCTCCCGGCCCCAGCCCCAGCCCTGGCCCCACTGCTGCCCTGCTGAGCTGCTCGGGGCTGGGTGCTGCCCCTGCCCGCCCACCTGCTCCCTGCGCTCGGCTGGAGCAGCCTGGGCCTCCCGGGCTGGCAGGGACACCAGCAGGAGGAGGAGGGTGAGGACCATGGCCCCCACGCTCGCACCGTGATGCTGCTGCTGCTGCTGCTGCTGCCGAGACACAGCACAGCACGTCACCGTGGGGCTGTGACCTCATAGTCACATTGGAATCACCACATCTGCACACGACTGCATGGCCTTGTTCTACACGAGCATGGGAGGAACAGAAGTGGAGAAGAGTGCACCTATTTGGGAGGCAGCGCTGCCTATGGGAGTGCACAGGCTCTCACTTCTTGCTTCCCAGAAATCAATCAATCAATCAATCAATCAATACCAAAAGCTCCGTATTAAGACTAAATTAGGAAAAAAAAAAAAAAAAAGCCAACTTCAAGGGTCTTTCCTTGTAACTATTTGTGTCAGGCAGCTCTCTACGAAGAAACGAGCTTTACCTGCTAGTTTTACCACAGCTTCAATGCCTTTAAAGCCACCACTTCTCACCTCTGCTGCTCCAACACAGCCTCACAGCCCAGCAAAATCATAGTGCAGGCAGAAACCTTCACCATACAAAGAGGGAGAGTCAGGAATACGTTATTCTCAAAAAACAGACACTGTCAACCACGCTTGCTCTTGCTTACCAAATTCAGACAGTGTAAGAAAACAACAAGGAAGCGAGATTCTTATTTTATGGACCTCATTATACTGACCATTCAACATCAAGTCCAACCAGAGTCTGAACCTCCGAATAAGAAATATCATCTTAACATTTCTAGGAAAATGAAGGGCTTTCAAGTGGCAACACCATAAAATGTTCATAAAAGCACCGCCATGCAAGTCCACATCCCTGATCACAGACCACCTGCCCTGGTACCTAAGGCAGTGATGTTCTCAGCTGATTCGCAGTCACTGACATCTGGAAAACAGCACAAACTCTCATGTTCTTCAGTGCCAAACTTGTAGTTTAGAACTGAAACAGGCAAGAAAACCATCTACAGTCAGTCAGGTTTCATTCGAGGCCATCAGGACAAGTTGAGTTCACATTCACCAGGAACCACAGCAGGTCCCACCCGTCCCTGCAGACCCCAACACCGCTCCTGCGCAGGGTCCCGAGGAGCAGGAAGCACAGAACAAGAAACCTCCCTTCCAAAGAAGGCCCACAGCCGCTCTTCCAACAAGCTGCATAAGCAGCAGCTGAGAACAAGCTCTGCTGTAGGTGCACCCAGCTCTACTGCCTGCAGAAGGAGACCAGCTCCTAAATGATGCCCAGCCCTACAGACACAGATCTGCCCCAGGGCAGGGATGAGGAAACACCAGAGTGCACGGACACCTGGTCATTCAGTTGAAGCTGCTAGCGAGAAGGACAGAGGACTAGAGAGAGACAAATGAGATGAGAGAAGACAGAGGAGCTGAGAGAGAAAGAAACACACAGGGGAAAGGATGGAGAGATGGAGAGATCAAGGCAAAAAGGGACAAGGAGACAAGAAGAAACAGGGAGGAAGAAACAGCAGGGCTGAGGAGCAGGACAGAGGGATGGAGAGGGGGGAGGAGGGGGAGCAGGAAGGGGGTAGAGAAAGACAGAGAGGGGGATGTACAGATGGAGAGACAAAAAGAAAGTCTGAGAAATAAAGCAAAGTTCAGATCCAAATGAAGAGACTGGAAAGGGAAAACATGCAGCAATGAGCTGGAGGAAGAGGAAAAGAGGGCTGAGGAGCAGGAAAGAGGATGAGAAGACAAAGAAAAGGCAGAGCCAGCTGGACAGGGGAGATACAGTGAGAAAGGATGGGACTGGGAACAGGCAAGGAAGACAGAAATAAAACCAGGACAGAAAGACATCAAGAAGGAAAAGGGGCAGTAATCTGGACAGATATGGAGAAAGAAGAACAGGGAAAGGGAAGACAGGCAGAAAGACAGAAAGGGAGCAGGAGAGACAAACAACAATAAGAGTTGGGGGCAGGATAGAGATTGGGGAAAAAATCCTGGGGTGAGCAGCAAGACGGAGAGGGAGTAAAAAAGAAGAGGGGCAGGAATAGGTGCAGGGAGCAGGACAGAGAGATACCTTGAGAAATGATGGGGCAGGGAGCGGGACAGAGCAACAGACCAGAGTGACAACAAAGGGAAACCAGAGATGGTGAGAACCACAGAGGGGTGGAGATGGAGGGGGAGATACGAGAAACCCTGCACAGAGATGGAGAAGGGTGGAGGAATAGGTGAGGAAGCAGCAGAGAGGGACAGAGAGAGAAGAGATGAAGAGGAAGAAGGACACAGCAGGAAAGAGGAGGGAGCAGGGAGGGACTGGGACACAAAACAGGATGAAATGACCCCAAGGGCCCAGGACTCACCGCACTTCCTGCTCTCTGCACTGCCAGGCAAGCTGTGGAGTTCAGGCACTTCTGTCTGTCTGTCTTTTCCTCCCCTCCTATTCTGTAGCTCCAGTCGCTCGCCTATCCTGCACCCAAGAGAACACATCGGTGTTTGACAGCTCTTGCAGCACGTGGCTTCCCGGATACACACCACACACACACACTATACGGCCGTACAGTCATTCTCCTCACTGACACAGACCCTGCGGTGCAGGTGTGTGATCTGCTCTGCTGAGGCTGCTCACAGGGACTCTTCCTCACCCAGAGGGGCAGCTGTCTCTGTGCAGCTGCAGCAGCAGCTGTGGGGATCCCCTGCACTTCACCCTCCAGCTGCTTCCCCTTCTCCTGCTCTCTCCAGCTCCAGCCCCAGCAGCTCCTCTCCAGCAAGTGCCCCCTGCCCCTCCCCCGCCCAGGAGAACAAGGCCAGAACAGCCCACGCACACCTGAGCCAGAGGCAGCAACAACATCTCCAGGGCCCCAGGGCTGGGCCGGGGGCTGCTCAGCCTTGGGGCAGCTCCACAGGCCCATGGCAAAACTCACCCTGGCCGCCTGCAGAGCAACCGCCTGCGCTGCGCCACCATTGGGCGGGAGGGCTGTCAGTCTCCTCCGCTGAGCTGATCCTGCAGCTGATTGGCTGCCTGGGCTGTGACTCTGCCCTGGTTTGGGGCTCACCCTGCCCTGAGGCAATCCTCTCTCTGATTGGCTGCCTTAGGGGTCACTCCCTCCACAGTGTCCGCCTTCCCTGAGGCACTGTTTCCTCTGATTGGCTGTCTGGGATTTCCCGCTTGCTGTCCCCCCCAAATGATTGGTCAGACCGTTTGTCAATCATCCATGTGCCGCACTCCCACCAGGTGTGATTGGTTCAGCCAGCACAGCCCGCCCCTGATGGCTGCCCAGTTTGTTCCACTGTCGCCAACTGTCCTGCAGGTCTCAAAGCTTGATTGGCTGCTTACATTTCAATCACATGACTTGCCCCGCCTCCTCCAATGTGATTGGCTGCATTTCATCCCCTGATTGGCCCCGGACTTCTGGGCGGTTGTTGCCGGGCAGCGAGCTGCACCTGAAAATGAAGCTGCGGGCCCTGAGCAAAGGCCACGGGTGATGAAAGACACGTTGGGACCCTAAACATGAGGATTTGGCCCCAAGAAGGAGGCTCTGGGCACTCACAGGACGGGCAGATGCTACGGATGGCGCTTTGGGCCTGAACACGAGGGGACCCTCTTGGTTCCACCTGAGCTGGGTTAGGTGCCGTGACCCCACGTCCCAGCTGTCTGCTGCGCTTTCTGACCGCATGGGCCCTCTGGTCCTGCCAAACTGCTGCTGCAGATCCTGCTGTAGGAAACAATCACCTTGCCAATGGAACAGGCCCGGGCAGCATCTCTCAGCAAAGCGTATTTTAGAAACGGTTTTGCAAGACCAGGTGTTCTGCCCAAAGACAGGCACCGGGAACAGGACAAAAAGCCCCCGCTTACAGATCCGCCGATCCCAGCTGCACATCCCCCCCCTGCTCCCATCGGCTGGTGCTGCAGGGTTTACAGACTACCCACTGCCTGCCTCAGTTTACCTGTCTCATTCATCTAATTCTAACAACCCTCTAACCTTATGGATTTATTCAAAATATGGATTCCTGGCTCTTTGGTTACCCTTCCCCCTAGATTAACTTTTTAAATACAGTAATCAGTTTGGATTCTGGGATTATTTCCAATGGACTTTGTTTTACGTTAAGGATTCGTAGGCTGATGTCTTGGAGTCCTTCCCCTGCTGGGGTCAGGTGCCAGAGCAGTTCCAAAAACAACGTTCCCCCTTCCAGTGGCTCCTTACAACTCCACATTGAAACAGAAGGGACGGCAAGATGGGCACACACAACACACAGCTCCCAAAACCCACCACAGACACTTCTCAGAATGGGGATTTCTCCAATTGCCTCAAAACCCACAGAGAAGCAAACACCCCATGAATGACACACACGAGGCCAACAGGAGTTTGTTTTCAATCGTGGCTTTGGCTTTTCTGCCCGCTGGTGTCCAGTGAGTGTTTCTGAGCAGCAATCCCAGCCATGGCACGCAGGTCGCAGCTCTTCCTCCAGGGGCCTGTGGGCAGGCGGGCCGGCCGGCAGAGCTGCCCGTGGCTCTGGAAGGGCTCTCTGAGCTCTTCCTGCCAGAGGCAGCACTGGCTGCTGGTGCCCTTGGGGCAGCTTGGTCCTGCTGGGGCAGCTTTGCTGCTTCCTGGACTCTTCCTCCTCCTCTTCCTCCTCTCCAGCATCACAGGCGTCAGATGCTGTGTCCTCCCTCATCCAGGCTGCAGTCTGCCCCAGTCACCACCGACCGTTTTCCTCATCTACCTCTGCAGGACACTGAAGCCTTCCTGCTCGTCCTCCTCCTCTGTGCTGAGGGGTCACAGTCCGTGATCTCCACAAACCATCCTGCAGGGCTGGTGACTCCAGCACTGCCCTGGGCAGCCTGTTCCAATGCCCCACAGCCCTTTGGGGAACAAATTGTTCCCCAGGTCCAACCTCAACCTCCCCTGGGCAACTTAGGCTGTTTCCTCTGCTCCTGGCGCTTGTTCCTGGGGAGCAGAGCCCGACCCCCCTGGCTCCAAGCTGCTTTCAGGCAGTTCAGAGATCAGAAGGTCTCCCCTCAGCTCCTGTTCTCCAGCTGAACCCCCAGGTCCCTCAGCTGCTCCATCACATTGTGCTCCAGCCCCTCACCAGCTCCGTTCCCTTCTCTCCACTCGCTCCAGCACCTCAAGGGCTTTCCTGTAGTGGGGCCCAAAACTGCCCCAGGATTTGAGGTGCGGCCTCACCAGTACTGAGTTCAGCTCCGCCCTTCTCCCTCCAACCCCTTTTCCTCCCATTTTGTGCCTCCTCTGCTGGTCTCTCAGTCTCTGCCTCTGCCTCTATCTCTGGATTTCCTATAAGGGGGCAAAGGAAGATGCATCTCCTCATGTCACAGAAGAGATGTGGGGTGGTTGCTCGGGCTCCAAGCCTATAAACTTATGCAAGATGAACGGATGAACCAAGTGTTCCCACCACAGGAGCAGCAGTACGTGCACTGTTCTTTTTCTCCCCTTTCCCTTTGTGAAACAATGGGATACCTCACTGCGGGTCAAAGCCTGAGGAGAAGAACCATGCTAAACAAAATTCCACAGCCACGCAGAAGTGACTGCAAGAAAAAAAACAAACACAATGCACAAAAAATGTGGAAACTTCCAGAAGTGCTTTCAGTCCTGCTCAGAGAATGTGGAGGGAGATGGCACACAGGCAGGATTAGCTGCACTTTAGGCCAACCTGGTAAAGTCTCTTCTATCTATTTGTCAAACCAGCAAACTTGTGACATTTTACTTTTCCAATACACTACTGTCACAAAACATGAGCACAGCTTTTTATATACCACTAAACCAGCAGATGGGATCTTCCTCAATCACACCTGTAATGGTAAGTGGTTGTCAAATGTCATCCACCTGATCCATGTCTATCTCAGAGGCAGCCTTGACCTCTCCTAAGTCAATATTCATCAATTAGGACAGTGATACAATTCATCAGCTCTTTTCAAAATAACTTCAGAATACAAATAACGTCACAGCATATTTAAATATGATAAATAATTCAACACCGCATAACTTAGCTCTCTCATAGATAACACACAAAGCAGAAGCAGTCAAAATTAACATCTTCCAGGTGACTGCTTGCTCTTTGAGCAATTTCAAAGCAAATATTCAAGTCAATTGCCTTAAACCTTTTCACAACTGATCCACAACAGATCTCTTATTTGTAGTCAATGTCCCATAAAGATATAACCTTAGCCATAATCCATAAAAATAACATGTAATGTCAGTGAATATTCTGAGCCATTTACAGTTCCCATGAACCAGTTACTGGTGTATTTTCATTTGTCTTTTTTCATGCAGATAAAACCAGACAGGCTTTCTTTGAAGCAAAAGTAGGAGTCTGTTTCACCATGGGAACAAAACTAGTGACACCTTGGCTTCACTGGAAGTCAGGCAAACCTCCCATTGACTTCAAAACCTAAGCCATATTTTTACCACCAGCCTTGGATTCCCAGCTCGTGCCTCATAACAATCAGTTTTCCTCGCACCCTCATGGACAGAGGACTGAAACAGAGCACTATGTTATTTTCAGACAAGTGACATGGGCTGCTGGATGGTTTTGGAAGTGAATTGTGATTGGGAAGCACAGTGTAGTAGCTTGAATTACTGTGGCGTGTAACAGAGGATGACTTCGCAGATGAAGGTGCCAGCCTTATGAACTGATTCGTATCTTACCGTCATAATTCTGATGTCCCATGGACTCAGTACAGGTGGTGAGCCCAAAGTGTTCAATGCTGCTGCTGGGCATTTGCTGGTCATTGCATGTGGTTACTTCCGACTATCAGCTATTGAATGAGACCAGTAAATACAGGCTGCATCTCCTGATGGAGTCCCAGTGCTAACTCACACCACCAGTAAAAACACTGCTCATCTCGTTTTGCAGAAATAAGTAAGTCTGTGTCCGGTTATCTATCTTTTCTGATAATCGTGGACATTTGCAGGGAGGCAATACAGGGTGCCTGAGCTAGTTCATCCAAAATCTGTCCATATTGTTATCGAGTATGTCATTTCTATGCTGAGGTATCAGCTATTTCCTGTGCTGTTTGGGGCAATTGCATCCTTGAAGAGAGTAGTTATGGTCTGGATGTAACATGAGCCGGCAATGTGCCCTTGCAACCCAGAATCACAGAATCACAGAATCAACTCATTTGGAAAAGACCTCAGAGATCATCCAGTCCAATCCTTGGTCCAACTCCAGTCCATTTACTAGATCATGGCACTAAGTGCCATGTCCAATCTCAGTTTAAAAACCTCCAGGGCTGATGAGTCCAGCACCTCCCTGGGCAGCCATTCCAATGCCTGACCACTCTCTCTGCACAGAATTGCTTTCTAATCTCCAGCCTAAACTTCCCCTGGCAGAGTTGAAGCCCATGCCCCCTTGTCCTATTGCTGATGCCTGGGAGAAGAGCCCAATCCCCACCTGGCCAGAACTGCCCTTCAGGTAGTTCTAGGGAGTGCTGAGCTCAGCTCTGAGCCTCCTCTTCTCCAGACTAAACAAGCCCAGCTCCCGCAGCCTCTCCCCATAGGGCTTGTGTTCAAGTCCCTTCACCAGCCTTGTTGTTCTTCTCTGGACCCGCTCCAGCACTTCAATCTCTTTCCTGAACTGAGGGGCCCAGAACTGAACACAATACACAAGGCCAACTGTATCTGGGGCTGCATCCAAAGGAGTGTGGCCAGCAATTGGAGGGAGCTGATTCTGCCTCTTCTGCCCTGCTCTGGTGAGACCCCCCTGCAGTGCTGCATCCAGCTCTGGGTCCTCAGCACAGGACAGACATGGACCATCTGGAGAGGGGCCTGAGGAGCCACAGAAATGACCCGAGGCTGGAACAGCTCTGCTGAGAAGAACAGCTGAGAGAGTTGGGGGTATTCAGCATGGAGAAGAGAAACTCTGGGGAGACCTTATTGTGGCCTTTCCGGACTTAAAAGGGGCCAATAAGAAAGTTGGGGACAGACTTTTCAGCAAGGCCTGTTGCGATAGAACAAGGGGTGATGGTTTTAAACTAAAAGAGGAGAGATTCAGGTAAGACCTGAGGAAGGAATTTTTTACAGTAAGGGAGGTAAAATCCTGGGAAAGTTTTCCAGGAGAGGTGTTGGATGCCCCACGGCTGGAGACATCCCAGGGCAGGCTGGATGGGGCTCTGAGAAACCTGAGCTGGATGAAGATGTCCCTGCTCATGGCAGGGGTTGGACTAGATGAACTTTGAAGGCCATGTCCAACTCAAACTATTCTACGATTTGATGATTCTATGACAGGAAAGCCTGGATGTAACGATGATTGATTGCTGGAAAAGGTCTTGCCTGGCTTGTGCAAGCCCAGCTGGCAGCTTCACCCATCAGCTCTCCTGACTCAGAGGGGAGTAATAAACCGATTTCCCCACTCTCACACTGCCCCACAGTGCCCAGAGGATGCTGACCGGGGCCCCCAGGATGGGGATGCTTGGGCCAGGGGTGCAGTGAAGGGAACCCCCCGCACCCCAAAAAGCCAGGGAGAGCTGCAAGGCAGGCGGGGGAGAGGGCAGGGAGGCCGTGCCCCTGGGGACACAGCTCCATCCCCCAGCTGCTCTGAGCCCCACTCCAGCAGGACTCCCCTGCCCACAGGCTGTCCCGAAGCAGAGCGGCACCCCAGCTGTCCAGCTGCTCCCCTGGGACCCCCTGGCCTCTGGGCTCCAGCCTGTGCCCAGGGCAGCCAGGGAGCCCCAGGCGTGCGGGTGCCCCAGCACCTGCTCCTCCCCGCTGCCCCAGCACTGCCCTTCTCTGTGGGCTCTGCCCGCTGCCAGGGCTGGGGGAGCCCAGGCTGCCAGGCTGCTTTAACTGCCCTGGATCCCCCGACCGGTCACTCTGTGAGGCACCGATCTTGGTGAACGGGCTTCTTGTGCCATGGGCCCTGGGCAAACAGAGCTTATCAGAGCCGCTGTGGGAGCAAACATCCCTCCTCGTGCCAGGGCAGCTCCGTCAACAATTAGTTCTGAGCAGCTGCCTGGGAACAAGCGCCCGCTTCATCACGTCCCTCTGGATGGCCACATCCTGCTCAGGGACAGCGCTGGCCTGGGCCGAGGATGGGGGCATTGAAGGGACACTCGGTGGGGACAAGGGCCTTTGGTGAGCTGTGGCCAAGTCCCAGGAAGGGACAGGGCTGGAGCCAGAGCCTTGTTGGGAACAGGGACACTGGGACCCACCATGCGGGATCAGCTCTGCAGAGTGGGAGCCAGGTTGTCTGGGAGGGCACAGTGACCCCAGGCAGGGGCAGGTGAGAGCCAGGGCAGGGGATGTTCCCTCTGCTCTGTTCTCAGCTGTGGCTGGAGACTGGACCAGTTGGGGGCTGGCGGTGCAAGGGAAATGGAGTGGGCAGGAGCTGGGCACTGACACCACCCCAGCGCTTCCCCCAAGCCCAGCCCTCCTCTTCCAGAGCCCAGGATTCACCAGTGCTCCCCATTGTCAGTGCCACCAGTGACTGAGGATCCCAGTCCCCAGCTGTCCACATTGCCCATTGCCCCAGCTGTCCTCCCAGCTCCCAGAGTTCCCGAATCCTGGGGTCCCTGGTGCCCCAAGAAGAGGAGTGACTCCCAGCCCCTCATTTATCCAGCCACCTGGATGATAAAGGAAGATCAATATTAACATGACCATCCGGACGATCAAAGACATAATACTAACCTAAGAATTTATAAAGGGCCTTGGACAGATTACTTTGAAGTACATTTCTCGTGATTGTAAAAAGTTATAGCCCAGACTGGTGAGAATGGTATCTCAGGCTGGATAACCGTCCCAAGTGCATGGGATGTGTGAACGTCCTTGGGCCTGTGTGAATGAGTGGAAAAACAAGTGAGACAAACATCACATGAGTTTAGTGTGTTCTTAATAACAATTAGTGGAAAAGCACCTTTTTGTAAACATCTTAGTCCAGGCCCGTACCTGTAAATCCTATAAATTGTGAATGGTGAATAAAGAAGGCAGCCTAGGCCTAGGTCAGGTCTCCGCTTGGCCAGGCTCTGCGCTGCTTCCTGAACAAGATCTCTGCCTCTGCGTGTATTTCTGTCTGCGTCCTGCAATGCGTCGTTTCTAATCCTACCCGCAAAAAAGATTCTAACTGCATGAAGAAAATTAACTCAGTTTCAGTCAAATCTATGTAATGAGATTCGAATAACCTTTTCTTGAGGAAGATCCTGGTAAGGGGGTTTGAACTAGATGATCTTTAAGGTCTCTTCCAACCCAAACCGTTCTGTGATTCTAAGGGAAGAGGGAGATATGTTCCATTATCCTCTCCACAAGATAGAATACCTACCACAACACAGTAAATACGTCAGAACACATCAAATGTCTTGATTATGAATCCCCCCTGCACACCTCAGCCCTTTTCATGGCTTTTATTGCTGAGCCTCACAAGAGGACAAGCAAGCTCCAGCTGGTCTGACTATACTGACTGACTTCCATGGTCATGGGGAACCTGAGGACATTCCCTGCTGTCATCAGGGGAAGACTCAGAGGGGAAGACACCACAGCATCATTCGGGTTTCCACTCTCCTGCATGGGAGTTCAGGAGGTCTCAGGTCTGACCTCCTCCTCACAGCACGTTCAGCTGTGGAGTGAGACCATGTTGCTCAAGGCTTTCCCATGGGGGGGCTGGAAAACATCCAAGGACAGAGACAGCACAACAAAGCTGGGGAAGCTGCTCCAATGCTTTGATGCCTTCACAGAGAAGAATATTTTCCTTATCTGCATCCTGAACCTTCCTCATTTCAACATCTGACTGTTGTCTATTATCCTCCTGCCAAGCATGGCCATGACAAGACTGGCTCCACCTTCTGGAAAAACCTCCCCGCAGGGACAGAGAGGCTGTTACAAGGTGCCCAAAGCCTTCTCTTCTCCAGGCTGAACAAAGGCCCTTTCCCTCAGTTTCTCCTCCCAGCAAGTGTCCCAGTCCCTGAGCATCTTAGCAGCCCTCCACTGACCTCTCTCCCAGTTATCAACATCTTCAGGGGTTAATCTATGCCAGGTGCAGGACCTGCCCTTTGTCCTTCTCTGTCGTGATGTTCCTGACAGGACAGCCCTCCTGCCTATGAGGTTTCCCAACTTAGCATCATCAACAAATGTGCTGAGAGTTGTCTCCTCAAGGTCACAGATTATTAAAGTATTAAACTGCCCAGGTCTCAGCAGAGTCCCCTGTGCTGCCCCACAAGGCCCCAGTAAGTCCCAGTGGTCTCGAGGTTGGGCATGAGACCCCTTCACCACTGCTCTGTCAGCCTGATATCCAACTGGTTTCACTCATCTGTTTGTCAACCCATCCGACTGTAATGGCCTACCTCGGGTACAAGAACATTGAGGGACACCATGCCAAGAGCCTTGCTGAAGCTGAGGTAAATGACAGCCACTGTTCTCCCCTCACGCAGAAATGCAGTTACTTCGTCATGAAGCCAATCAAGTTTGTGAGACATTAATTACCCTTGCTAAGTTCTGATGGCTTTCGGACACATTTTTCTCTAGTAGGTGCCCAGAAATGTCACCCAAGAGGACTCATTGGACAGGTCACTCCTCACCAGAGTGTTCTTGTACAGCTTGTGGTTCCCTGGCAGGCACTTTTGGCTGCAACATTGGGTTTTTCTCACTCACAAGAGACCTCTACCAATCCTGTGACCTTTCAAAAGGGATATTCCAAAGATGTGTTGATCTCCTGCAACATCCTTGTCACTGTTCTGCCTGTTATATGGTGTATTTAATTTCTATGATCTTTCACCTATTTTCACCTGTCCTGATATAATGACTGTTTCTAAAGTCCCATTTTCAGGTGCAGACTCTCTACACAAAGACCCTTTTCATTATTCTCCAGTTTTCTCTTTCTCTTATTATTTATTCATTCAGATTGCTCTCAACTTGCCAGCTGCTGTTTTGAACCTCATTTAGTTAAATGTTTGCCTGTTTTGCAGTAGTTTAATTGTCTCCTTAGTCAACCCTTTAATTATGTTTGTATCTTTATTCTTTTATCTGCTTACCTAAAACATTTCTCATAATATTATCCATTGTTGAAAGACAACCTCATTAAAGGCAGCTTGTACTTAACTTATGGTGGAGGAGTGTGTTTTATTATTTTTGAAGCTTAATTGTGCTTCACCTTTCTTTGTTTGTAAATAGGAAAAATCATTCGGTGTCTCTGTGCAGCCAGCTTTCTAGGAAGAGCATTTGGGAAATGGTACAAAGGAGCTGTAACATCCAGCTGCAGAGAAACGTGGACAAATCTGATGTAAAGAAAAGTGAGAACAAGTCCCAGGGGGCAATGAGAGAAAGGGTAAGGTTGGGCAGGTGAGGAGGAGCATTGTCCATACCATGTTGGACCTCAAGGGACTGCTTTTCCTACCTGTCCAGACCTACTGAGGAGACATTCCGGATCGTTATGAATGAGAGAACGCTACTATCACCTCTTCACTGAACTGAAAAGGAACATAATATGCCCTTCAAAATACAGAATAATTTCTGCTAGGTGCATTTTGAAATCCTCCTTCTTTGCTACATTATGAAACAGCTCAAATTAGTCTTGAAGACTTGAAGAAAATTACAGGAAGGGAAAGAGTTCATTAATACTTTCTGTATTTTAATGAGCCCCATGGTGTATTTGGCCCTTAGTCCAGGAACTACAGATACTGAGAGGAGACTGAACAAATCGCTCAGGAGGTGGAAGTCAGAAGCGCAGCTCAAAGTACCTTGAAACATTGATTGACCCCACTGAGGGTCATTATTGACAAAGCCTCTCCATGGGCTCGTTAGAGAAGATAATTGAAAGTTGTGATTGCAGGTAGGAAAAGGCACTGTACAGGTTGGTCTGCTATGGAGAAAATCCTTGGTTTGTTTTACCAGCTAAAGGCCAAACCCTGACCCCAGGCCCTGGGAAGGCAGATCCCTCATGCGTGGCTCAGGCTCTTCCTGGAGCAGTGGGGTGTGAGTTTGAGCAAGGCCAAGTGTAGGAAACTGTACAACCCCTCCTGGCTTCCCCAAAAAGGGGCAACGAGAATCAAAGTCCAGGGCCTCAAAACAGAGTTTATCCTGGTAGGTCTCAGAGACAGATACAACTGCCATAGCCAGGGGGACAAAGACCTTGGTCCTGTCTGGCCTTTCAGCATCACCAGAGCCCTTGGCCATGTCTACTTCATGTTTGCTGATACTGTCCCCTTCAGGCACCTTTGTGCCTTCAGGCTGTTGACATCCATCTTGCTTTCCTACCTAGCTCTCATCCCAGCATTTCCTACTTTCACTGATGTCTCTCCACCCTCACTGCTCTTTCCTTGGAGCCCAAAGCCATGGGCTGATCCAGACTCCCTCTGCTTGACCTCTTGTACCACAGCACTGCCCTTGGACTGAGATGTCTTTTTCTGAACCTCCAATCTTGAACCTACCAAGTTGCACTTTGTGGAGGTTTCCTTCACTTTCTACTACCAAGAAAAGCTCCATTATCTCTGAAACCACCCTTCAAGCAGTTGCAGGGTACTGCTACAGTGCCCTGAGCCTCCATTCACCAGGCTCAAGAAACCCATGTTTCTCTGCCTCTCTCAAAGGCCCCAAACCACATCCTGACAGATCTTGGAAGTTTCTCTAGTTCCTCTCCATTCCTCCAGAACAGGGAGTCCCACACCAACACACACTAGCCCAGACGTGGTCACCACAGCACTGATTCAAAGGGAACGATAATTCTGTTGTTTTTTGGCCACACTCCTCCTAACGCAGCCCCACATGCCCTTGGCCTTGCTCATGGTGAGCATGCACCACTGGCTCGTATGGTATCCCTCGTCATGCCCAGCCCCTTCTGCTCAGAGTCACTCCTGAGCTGTTCAGGTCCCAGCCTGCCCTCATGTGTGGGGTTATTCTGCCCCCAGTAAAGAACCGGCAACTTCTCCTTCTAAAATTTCATGAGGTTTTTATTGCCCAATCCCAGAGTTTCTCAAGGTTCTCCTGGAGTGAAGCTCTGCTTTGCCAGCTGTTAATGAGTCCTTATAGATGGCCTATCAGGTTTGTGGTGCCCCTGAAAGATCAGAGTATCAGTCATTACAAGCCACTCCAGAAGACTGAAGGAGGTACTAATTTAATTGAATAGGTGATCAAGGGATGAATCCCCTTGGTCAAAAGCTGAGAAAGATTGAACGAGAATACAAAGGAAGCCAAACTCAGGCCAGGGAGGATATCTTGCTGGTAACCAAGAAGGTATGGGAAGACTGTTTTCATCTTTTCCCAAAGACTCATCCTCTCCTGGCTTTTCACTTTTGAAGTAAAGGTACACAATGGGCTGCATTAGTGGGAGTGTGGCCAACCAGACAAGAGAGTTGTCATCCCCCTTGACTCAGCACTGCCAGATGGTTGAGGGAGGTCATCCTTCTTCTCTGCTCAGCGCTGCTACAATTTGTCTCGCCCACTTCCCACAGGGTTTTCTAGCCCCTCCCCATTGTCCAGCAGTCCTGCTTTGTCTTCTTGTGAAAAACATAGCCAGGAGACCGTTCCCACCATGTTGGACCAGGGAATACCTTCTACTATCCCTTAAACCAAAGACTTCTAGCAGAGGTCCATGGTATTCAAAGTCCTCAATGACTACCAGGGCCTAAAACTGTGAGGCTTCCTCCAGCTGCCTAAGGGACAACTCATCCTCTTCCTAACCTTCCTCAGGAGGTTCAGTGATCCTGACCAGAACAGCATTGTACATGGAGAGTTAGAGGTCCACATAACAGTAAACTAGAGTAGACCCAGGGCTGTGCCCATGTACAGCTTGGCCTTCAGTCTGTGTTGTGCTGAGCACACAGTTGTGTGAGTTGCAGGATAGACTGGGTTACAACAGAGAAGTCTGCAGGAAGCTCCCACCTGCTGCCAGTGATTAGGCCAACTGCATGTCCTTATCTTTATGTAAAACTGCAGCAACAAATTCACATGTGAAGAGCCTCTTTTAGGGCCAGTAGAAATGACAACTTCATTTCTTTCCTTCTGGTATCATGCAGTCAAGCATGAGGGTGCTGTAGAAAACAGTGGCACTGGTGAGGTGAGAGGACCAGGTGGTCCTTATTTGTGACAATTGTCCTGGAGTAGGTGCCCCATGATGTCCAGGAGCTTGGGCACAGACCAGACCCTGCTCTGCTGGTCTTTCACGTTTCTCCCAGGAGGCCTGGCTGTGTGAGAACATTGCTGTGTGCCCCCACCATGCACACTCACACGCTTCATCTTTTCACGGGTGGTTTCCTCTCTGGGGCACTTTCCACCCAGCTCCTCACTAGCTCTCCCCACATCCTGCTCTCACTCCAGCCCAGCAGGAAAGCCCAGTCTGGGCAGGCCCTGTAGAGTGAGATGGAAGAAACAGGTCAGTGACAGTGTCTCTCTGGCCGCCACGCTCAGGATGTCCCGATTCCCGGCAGCCTTCAGCACCCTGTGCCAGCCCCACTCCCCAGGACAGCACCGAGTCCTGGCCCCGGGGCTCTTCAGGCAGCTCCTGCTGCCCCATGCACAGGGCAGCCTGTGCCAAACTGGCACCCACGGCAGAAAAGGGTTTCTCTTTCCGTGCCTGCACGCACACGGTGCCCTGCTCTTCTCCTGGGACATCCCATCTCCCCACAGAGCCTTTCCCCAAGGAGAGCACATCTGCACGGGCCTGGCCAGATGTTCCTGCACCCTGTTCCCGCACTCCCCACAGCCCCCGAGCTGGGGCTTTTGCTCTGTGCAGTGAGTGAGCTGTGATGCCCAGGCTGTGGTGGCTCTGCAGGGACATACTGGTCAGGTTGACAGACAGACCCCGCTGATGTTGGTCACTGTCACTGTCACAGCCTCCCACACGAGCTCTGAGGTGGCCATGGAGGGTGCTCAGAGCTGCTCTGCCTTATCTACCACCTGCCTGGGTGCTGGACACCAACAACCAAAGCCTGAACCACCAGCTCTAAGTCCCTTGAAAGCCACACTGGGACCCTGATCTCATCCCACTGAGCCCACAGAAAACACAGAAAACAAAGCCTTTTGAGAGTCTATTCCTTACGCATGTTCTTGAGAGCAACTATGGAAGAAGACCTAAGCCTTCGAGCACTGTGCTAAGGAGATCCCCTTGCTGATGGAGATGCTGTTCTGGAGGCAGCTCTGTCACAGAAGTGCCCATTGCCTGTCCCTGCCTGTGGTCACAGGACTGACACGCAGCGGGACTGTAACCAAGGGTCAGGAGTGCTCAGATCTTACACCAACACAAGGGCTCACAGGAGAGCGGGGAAGTGGAAGGAGAACAGCTCTGGAAAGGACAAGGCTGGTGCTCCCTGGCAGAGCTGCTGTGCTGAGACTGTTTCTCTTCAATAATCTCTTTACTACTTCTCTAGCTTTGTTGGTCTGGCATGGGAGAGCTGGTCTGTGCTGGTTTGACTGAAAAGGAGTTAATTTTCCTCATGCAGTTAGAAACCTTACTTTTTCATAGCTGGCATGGTCATTATTTGGATTTAGTTTGAGAACAAGAGAGAACAGCCCAGCACAGTTGGTGTTGGCAATTGCTCTGGTCTGAGAGCCAAGGACACTCTGAGTGCTCTGCCCACAGGTGTGAGGCAGCGAGGAAGGGGGGAGGGACGGGGCAGAGCTTGACTGACATCCAGGCTGACCAATGAGAGTGTTCCATCTCATTAGCCCCACACTTCATCTTTAGGAGAGTTGGGATCGTCCGGCCTCTCTCTCTCAGCCTTTGGGCACTTTTATTTCTCTTGTGAGTTCTTCCTTAGGTTTTTTATGGGAGCCAGGGGAGTTCAGTTCGGGACGTTTGATTTGGCCTTTTGCCATTTTGGAGAGGCCTCTGCGCTTTTCTGCGTTGTTTCTCTCTTTGGGATCAGCTGTCGGGACCAGGGTGCTGCTTCCTGGGACTGGCTGTGTGCAGACAGAGTTTGTGAGGAACTGCATTGCGTAGCTTTTATCTCTGTATTATATAGATACTTACTAGCAGTGTATTAGTATTTTGTTATTTTATTAAACTGTTTATCTCAATCCAAGTTTCTCCTTTCCCTTTCGAGGGAAGGGGGTGAGTGAGTGACTATCGTGGTTTTATTGCCAGCGCATTGGGTCTTTGCATTTTGGTTATTGATACTTTGGTGACCCAAGTGACACATGTAGAACTTGTCTGCCTTTCAGAGGGATACCAGCGCATGGGGCCTTTGCATTTTGGAAGCTTTGGTAACTTGGGTAACTTTAAAAATGGAAAAAGAAAAGAAAAAAAAAAGAAAAAAGAAAAAATAAAAGTAAGGAAATTAGAGAAAAATGAGAAAACACTAAATAAAAGAGAAAAACAAGAAAATAGTAATTTGATAAAGGTACCTTTAGTGACTTTGTTGTTTATGCATTACTAATTGTATCGTTGTTTGCATCTTTAGTGATTTGTTGCTGTTGTTACTTGTGTCTTCGGTGATTTTCCGGTCCAATACTTACAGTATAGCAACTGTCTGCTATTGTGATTGTGAATAGGTAGTGGATAATCGACAGGAGGGATTCGGAAGGAATCCCCTCCCCGCCCCGGGTTGTATTTTGTGACGTTGGAAAGAGATTGTTTGACTCCCTGGGGAACAGCAACCGAGGGGAATCTGATTGAACTTTGTAATCAATGGAGGCCACTGTAAATAATATGAATATGCTGCACAGATCTAGGTGGGTATACTTTGTGATGTGTAGTATAGTAATGCCTTATATGTAATACATCATAAGAAGTGTATTTTAAATCATATATTGCCTATTGCATAATGCATATTACACAATAAATAAGGATACATAGGCATTATATTTATCCCCTTCAGATCCATTTGTTTTGACCCTTGAACAGGATAATCAGGGAAAGAGGTTGAAACACTGTTGTACAGGGCAGATATTGGCAGGGAATATACAGGGAACATTAGATCAAAATTGTCCCTTGGTCGATCCAGGGTGGGATCATAACGTTCTTAAATCTAGTGACAGGCTGAATTGTTATTGACAGCGGATTTTATACAGGATTAGACACACTATACCTACAGCTATAAATATGCCAGAACTTTTGGAGATTAAACAGGATTGTAAGGAATCTCCAACTGGGTTTTTAAACCGTCTTAAAGAGACATCTTGTTACAACAAATGATTGAAAAAAGGTCTAATCAGGTAATAGCCATGCAACTACATACTGCTATGGCTATGCACTCAGTAAACATGAAGGGGAGATGTGGCAGTGTGCTAAGATCGGGTCTGTGAGAAACTGCGAGAGTCGACAGTGTGAGAACAAGCGCTAGTGGAAAAATACAAGAAGCAAGTACCGTATGCTATGTGAGACATCAAGGGTAGAGGGACTGATACAGGATTGATACATCAAGGACAGAGGGATAGCTTATGACAGACAAAACCTGTGTTTATGGCAGTAACTTTGGTGGCAACACAAAATATATCGTTTATGTAATGACTCACTTGGCAAATCAGCAAATGCTTGAGCAAGAATCATAGCAAGTATAAATGCAAGCCTGAGTTTGTAATAAATGTCTCTCACTGCACCTTCCCGAGAGTCCGTGCCTCATTCACTGCACCCTCACTGGCTGTTTGTTGAAACACAAAGCCATGGGCTGATCCCGACTGCCTCTGGGTGACCTCCTGCACCGCAGCACTGCCCTTCCACTGACGTTTCTTCCTCCTGATATCCAGAATGCACCTCCCAAGTTGTCCTTTTCAGTTATTATTTTTTTTCCCCTCTCTGGCCTCTTCCCACTACCATGGAAAGCTCGACTATCTCAGAAACTGCTCTGCAGGCAGGGACCCCAACCGACAGACTTCTTGTGGTCTTTAGCCTGACCAGAGAGAAGTAACCTCACCATGGACTCCTTATGCACCCATGGATGTTGAGAGACAGAGTGTTTCCCTTGTACACACAGATGCAGGAGTCACTGTGTCCCTCTGATCTCCTGCTGCCACTCCAGGAGTCTGGGAGGCACCTCAGCCCTTCCATTTGTCACCCTTCTCTGCACTTACATGAGACGCCTCATGGCATAAAGAATGGACACGGGATCTTCTGTTCCAGGAAGCACATCCCAGTGCTACATTCAGGTGGTTCCCCAAAGGATGTTACTTTCAACATGAAATCACATCAAAACACTGTCTGTCCCACTGACCTTCATGGAACCCCAAGGAATAGCTGATGGTGTTTCTGCTCACTCGGGTTCATCACCTCAGAAGCACTTTGTGCGTTTGTTTACATCTTGTCTACACAATGCAAACATGGACATCTGACCTACTCATTAGTTGTGCTGCCAGGGAGGGACAAAGAACCTCTTCAAGCTGAAGTGAGAAGCCAGTGCTGGAAATGGTGGTTGTGAGAGGCCGGTCCATGACGATTGACCTGCAGCAGGTTCTCTAGGGTGTCCAGTGGACACGGGCACAACCACTCAGTGAGAAAATTATTTACATTACATATGCCATGCAGAAGATGATGGGCAGTTTATTGCTTCATAAAACAGCCATTCATTAGTTGCCACACTGAATCCTTGATCTCCTTGTTCCTCACACTGTAGATGAGGGGGTTCACTGCTGGAGGCACCACTGAGTACAGAACAGACACCACCAGATCCAGGGATGGGGAGGAGATGGAGGGGGGCTTCAGGTGGGAAAATATGATAGTGCTAGTAAACAGGGAGACCACGGCCAGGTGAGGGAGGCACGTGGAAAAGGCTTTGTGCCGACTCTGCTCAGAGGGGATCCTCAGCACGGCCCTGAAGATCTGCACATAGGACAGCACAATGAACACAAAACAGCCGAATGCCACTGAGAAAGAAATCACAAGAACCCAGACTTCCCTGAGGTAGGTGTCTGAGCAGGAGAGCTTGAGGATCTGGGGGATTTCACAGAAGAACTGGTCCACAGCATTGCCCTTGCAGAGTGGTAGTGAAAATGTATTGGCCGTGTGCAGCAGAGCATGGAGAAACCCAGTGGCCCAGGCAGCTGCTGCCATATGGACACAAGCTCTGCTGCCCAGGAGGGTCCCGTAGTGCAGGGGTTTGCAGATGGCAACGTAGCAGTTGTAGGCCATGATGGTGAGGAGCCAATACTCTGCTGAAGCTAAAAAGACAAACAGAAACACTTGGGCAGCACATCCTGTGTAGGAGATGGCCCTGGTGTTCCAGAGGGAATTGGCCATGGACTTGGGGACAGTGGTTGAGATGTAGCCCAGGTCAATGAGGGAGAGGTTGAGCAGGAAGAAGTACATGGGGGTGTGCAGGTGCTGGTCCCAGGCTATGGTGGTGATGATGAGGCCGTTGCCCAGGAGGGCAGCCAGGTAGATGCCCAGGAAGAGCCAGAAGTGCAAGAGCTGCAGCTCCCGTGTGTCTGTGAACGGCAGGAGGAGGAACTGGGTGATGGAACTGCTGTTGGACATTTGCTGATTTTGGCTATGGGGGCTATCACAGAAGAAAAAGGAAGTGAGAATTTTTGGGAGATTTCTCTGAGCAAAGTCTAAGCCATTTCTCACACACACCCACCAGCTCCACACCCCCTTGTCCTTTTCCAGACCTTCCCTCAGCTCCGTGTCTGAGCCCTGGGTGGTGCTGGCTGGAGGGGCCATGAGGAGCAGGGCCTGTGCCCGCTGGCTGCTGAGGAGTCAGCCCTGCTCTGCAGCAGTGGGGTCATGGGAACGGGGGCAGGGGACAGTCCTGGGGTTCAGCTTTGTCACATGAAGCTGCTCCTGGTGCAGAAATACCTGTCAGCATCTGCACTCCCAGGGATAAGGAAATGAGGTGGCAGAAGGCGTTTTGAGAGGTTTAGGGTTTTTTACAGCTCCTTCTCCCCTCTCACCCTGGGGAATGTTCTTGGATGTCAGAAACCATCAGTATTTCTGCTGCACTCAGGGAGAACAGAGCGAGTCCTGCAAGGCAAGAGGATGCCTGTGGCTTAGTGCAGAGCGAGGGGAGCTGGTCTGTCCCTCTGTCTTGCTCCAGCTGCCCTGGGCTGGCACCTTTCTGAGATGGAGGGTGATCACACTACCATGTTACCCTGAAAAGCCACCAGACACTGCTGAGAGCTGAGGGATCCACCTCAGACCACTACACATCTCACTGCTTTCTAAGGTCTCAGCAGCCCACGTTTAGCCCAGGGCAGAAGTAGCTCATTTCACAAACCAAACAGAATTTTGACTGTCGCACCATTTCTGTGCTTCTCCTTGAGACTTTCAGATAACATAGATGCTATAGGATGGGTTTGCATCCCGGAGGGGAGCTCGCAGCTGGGATGGAAACCTCATGCAGATAGCCAAGTGTCCGAATGATGGCATTTCATTCAGGGAGATTCAGCCCCACAGACTGCATTGCCCACAGTCCACAGGTCAGAGCAAAGCTGGGACACGTGTGCCCAAGGACACACCTGCAGGAAAGGACCCACAAGATCAGGCTGTGACTCTGCAGCTGAAACTGCCATCCCCAGAGAGCCTGACAGCAAGAACAAGACCCCAACAGCAGTGACCCAGAGCAGGGGAGCAAGAAGGAAAATGCGGTGAGGGTGGGTGTGAGAGAGGCCAGGGCAGAGGCAGCCGGGCACTCAGACAGCGTCCCCCTTCCCCAGCTGTGCAGCCACCTCCCAGACACCAACAGTGCCGGGCAGCTGCTCTCAGCCCCTGTGCTCTGCAGAGGAACAGCAGCTCTGGCTGCACAGGAGCTGCTTCATGCCTTGGAGCCCCCGGCCCTGAGGGCAGAGGCTTTGCTGGGTGGGAGAGGAGGCCAGGGGGCTGCTCACAGGAGGGATCTGCACTGCAGGGGGTCAATCAGAGATTTCTACATCCTCCCTCCCACAAGAGCTCTGGTTTGTCTCCTCCTTCCCAGATCATGTCCCTGCTGCCAGGAGATTTTCCTCCTGGGAGGTGATTCCCTGTCCCATGTCTTTTCCCTGTCAGCGCTCACAGACCCCATCCCAAACTCTGTGCGCTCACCCTGGCCCTACAGACACCTACCTGTTTGCAGGGCACCGCCTGGGAGCATCTTCCTCCTGTTTGCAGGGTGAAAACAAAGACATGTGGGTGATCCTGCTGGGTCCAGCAAAGGCGATGCTGCATCTGTCCATGGGCAGAGGAGTGGATGAAGGCTCATCAGGAGGCTCCTATCAGACCTACTGACTACTTGAAGTTACAGCTGAGTGGTCTCCATGACTTGTTCAACTATGAGAGCTCCTTTTCCATTTCTCCTCTCAAATTCCCCAAGAGAAACAAATGGAAAATAAGGATTTGGGAAAGCTCCTTATCTTTACTGTAATCCCTTCCTTTACCTTCTCCTTGAAAAAGCCCATTAGAAATGTCCCTCAGAAGGTGCAGCAGAGAAACTCACCTCTATATAACATGTTTTCTCTACACTGGAGAAACTGCAACGTCCCTCCTGACAGATGCCACAGCTTGTGGAATGTTCCAGCTTTAGCATCTCTCCAGGAACTGTAGTTGAATTGGGCTGTAGCCAGAGACTTACTCTTTTCAGGGCTGTGAAGATTTCTCTCCCAGTGATCTCTCAGCATCCTCCACCCCATGTTGCCTTTCCCCTCTCTGTGCGTGGCTCCTGTGCCCTCGGTGCTGCAGGCAGAGCCCTCAGCCCTGCTGCGTGTGCAGAGGAGCTGCTCCTGGGCAGAGCTGTCTCTCTGCAGCGCTGCCGCTGCCATGAGCTCCCTGTGTCCCAGGAGCCCAGCCCAGCTCACAGCACAGGAGCAGCCCATGATGTCCCTTTCTCTGTCCCCTCTGGGCTCCTCCAGGTGTCCCTGGGGCACCTGCTGTGAAACAGGCTCAAGTCATCACTGATGTTCCCTCCTTATGCTGGGCAGAAACACTTATTTCCAACAGTGTATTTTCCCTCTCAGAGGCAAAGTTACCTCTAATTATCATCTTTTTTCTTTTTTTGTCTTATTATTAGTCAGGACACCCAGAAAGTGACAGGGAGGGATCTTCGTTACCCGTGCTGAAGGAAGGGATTCAGCTGTGTCGGTGGAGGCTTTTCCTCCTGCATTTCTATTCCCAGCACTTGAAGGACACTCAGCTCTGCCATCCCTGCCACACACCTACAGGAGGTGGGATTCCTTCCTCTTGCCTTTGTTTAGGAGTTCTCAAAATAGACACACAAAGAAGCATATCACCATATCAGTCTTCCAGGCCTTTGTGCTTCCAGGCAGGACTCTGGAGGGCAACAGCTGTGGTGGATGGGGATCAAGCCAGGGGTTTTATGAGCAAACTGCAGCCTCATCAGCCCTTGGGACCAGAGGGTTTGCATCCAAGAGTGCTGGGATAGTGTTTTCCCCAGTTGATGCTGGTCTGGTATTAACCCAGAAAGAAATGAACTCAGACTCTGAGGTATTGTTTAAAATGCTGTTCATTAGGTCTGGCTCTACAAGAGGGGTATCACAGAGGCAATCTGTGTCCCTCTGGATGGTGGAAACCCAGGTGGTGTACCACTGAACAAGCTTCCGAACATCCACTGCCAGGAGGTGCCCCATGTCTTGTCAAAGCACTGTGACAGTTTTGGATTGTATGAGGTGAGGTGGGGCAGCTTGCTGAGCTGTGGTGTTTCAGCTGAAGGATACAGGGTCTGCTGGAGAGAGTCCCAGGGAGAGTGAGGACAGAGGGATCCCCCTGTGTGAAGGATCAGCTCAGATCTATGGAGCTGCTCAATGACATGGGCAACAGGTTGATTTATCTTGTGTGAGTGAGGATGACAGAGAAGTTGGTCAGGATGACACTGTTTGGCAGTGAGCACTTTGAACATGTGATAGAAGAATTCCCCCATGGATACCGACGCAGAGTGTCTCCTGAGGAGGTGTGGACAGACAGGAAAAGCAGATTCAGCTCCAGCAGATCCCCACCACAGATGACCTGTGTCCATCAGTGCCAGCCCCTCTGCTCAGACCAGAACAAGAGTCCTGCTCCAGCAACAGAGCAGCCTGACCCCAATGAGTGTCTGCAGAAAGAGGTTTCTCTTGCTCCTGGATTCCTCCCTGCAGGCACAGAAATACTGCCTTGCTCTTCTCCAGGGACATCCCTTTCCCCAGGTGAGGGTGTCCAGCCTGGCCTGGCCGGCTGGTCCTGGTTCCCTCCCTGTGCTCCCCACAGGGCCCTGAGCTGGCCATGCTGCTCTGCAGAGCGAGGGGCTGTGGTGCTCTGGGGCCATGGGTGACTCTGCTCTGGCCACGCTGGTTGGGCTGGGAAACAGACCCAGCTGGAGGAGGATCACTGCTGCTGAGCCCTTTCCATCTTCCCAGCTGGCTCAGGAGCCCAGGACAAGGCTGGGCAGGACCATGGGGTGTCTCTCCTGGCACAAAGGGCAGGGGAGGGCTGAACCAAGATGGTGTCCTGAAACATTCTCCAGTCTGACAGCTTCTGGCATCCTGGCTCCTCACAGCCTGTCCTGGCACTGAAGGGCCCTTGTTACCCTGTGCCCTCCTCAGGTTCACCTCTTCCTCTGGGACACCTGCATGATCACTCCTTTGACCAGGACTGTTTTGTTTAACCCAGCGGGCAGCTGAACATCACACACAGCCCTTCTCTTCCTCCCTCCAGCCCAGTGGGATGGGAGAGGGAATCAGGAAAGAAAGAAACATCTTGGGTTAAAATGAAGACAGTTTAATGAGACAGAAAGGCAAAACAATAACAACAGCAACAATAGCTACAATAGCTACAACAGTAACAATAGCTGCAACAGCTGCAACAAATATAATAATGATAATAAATAAAATAATTATAGTAATAGTAATAGTAATTATAATAAAAATGATGGCAGTAGTAATAGTAGTAATTGCAAAAATGGTAATAATAATAACAGGAGATATAAACCAAGTCACGCACAATGCAATTGCTCACAACCCATTGAGTGACACCCAGCCAGATCTCAAACAGCGCTCCCCCAGATAACTTTTCTCTGGTTTACACACCAAGCATGACATCATATGGTGTGGAATATCCCTTTGGCCACTTGGGCCAGCTGTCCTGCCTGTGCCCCTCCCACCTTCTTGTGCATCTCCAGCCTCCTTGCTGAAAAGTCCTTGGTTTGGTATAAACATGGCTTAGCAACAACCAAAACATCCCTGTGCTATCAACATTCTTCTCAGATTAAATCCAACACACCGCACTCTATCAGCTACTAGGAAGAAAATTAACTCTCTCCCAGCTGAAACCAGGACAGTGCCCCCCCCTTATTCTGTACCGTCTGTGTTGTGCCCGGGTACCACACTCTCCAATACATTCCAGTTAATCAACAGCACTTTCCTATCTCTGGATGTACACACAGATCTCATTCCTCAGCCTATAGGCCACGCCTCTAAAATGTCCAATGAGTTCATGTGGTCCATGGCTTTGGGCTCCAGGGGTCATAAGAGTCTGTCAGGACAGGAGAGATGGTCTTTGCTGTTGGACTGTTGTGTCCTGTGTCCAGAGCTCGTAGCTGGTGTATCTGTCCCAGCCAGGGACAGTGTGTGAGTCTGGGTGGGCAGCGAGTGGCACCTCAGGGAGATCCTCTGACAGCGCCTGGCAGCTCCACTCCTCTCCAGGATGCATCTGCCACTGCTGGTGGGACAGCGCCAGGCAGATCAGTCACAGACGTGTCCCTGTCTTTTGGGATGTGTGCGACCCAGAAGGGAGCTCTTCATCCAGGCCTTGGTACATCACAAATCCCCCTGGGACCCTGAGCTAAACCCCAACCCCAACCACTCCCACTGACACCACTGCCTAAGCCCTAACCTAACACTTATCCATCCCTTACCCTAACCCTAATCCTAACCTCTGCACTTAAAGCTTACCCTACACCTATCATTCACCTAAAACTAACCTTAACATTAACCCAACCACCACCCTAACGCTACCTCTTAGCCCAAAATCTAACCTAAACCAAACCCCCCCAAACCCTAAAACTAAACCTAACCCTAGCCTTACCCTAACTCTTACCTGAAATATCACCCTAATATGACCTCTAACCCTAACCAATAACCCTAGCCTAACCCTAAAACTAACCCCAACCCATCATACTAACAACAGCCTTAAACCAAACACTAACATAAAGCAAACCCTAACCCATTATCCTAACCCTAAAGCTATCCCGACCCCTAAACCCTAAACCTAACCCATTAACACTAATTCTAACGACTTACACTAACACTACCTCCTAACCACTAACCAGAATTGCAACCCTTAATGCCAACCCCAATCTCCATCTCCAGTATAAATCTAAAACCTCACTCTGACCATTCCACTAACACTACTGACTAACACTAACCCTAAACCTAATGCTAACCCCATCCCTAACTCTAACCTAAATCTAAAGCTAAAACGTAATCCTAACTCTAACTCAAAACATAAAACTAACCCCTAATGCTAACTTCAACCCTACATTCTAACCCTCTTCTAAACCTAACTCTAATACTTACCCATAATCCTAACTCTAACCCTAACCCTAGTCCTACCCTTCAACCCTAATATTAAAACCTAACCCTAATTGCTTACACTAACACTATTCCCTAACTCTGAAACCTAATGCTTAGCCCTAACACTAACTATATCCTAACACTAATCTAATCCTAACTATAAACCTCATCCAAAGCCCTAATCATAAGTCTAACTGTAAACACCTTTCCCTAACCCTAATCTAACCCTCACCCTAAATCTAATCTGAAACTTAACCCTAATTCAAACACTGAATCCTAAAACTAACCCCTAACCTTAACCACTTCCACTGACTCAACTCCCTGGCCCCTAAATCTAATCCTAACTGTAAATCTAAAACTAACCACTAACCATAACTCTTACCTGAACACTAACTAAACCCAAAATGTAAATCCAAACCCTAACTCTAAACCGAAATCTAACCCTAGTACCTAAACCTACTCCTAACCACTACTCTGTACCCCCAACCCATAACACTAACCCAATACTTACCAAAAGCCTAATCCTTATCCTAAACCCTAACCCTGACTCTAATCTGAACCCCAAACCCCTGTCCCGAAACCTAACTCTACCCCCTAATCCCAAACCCTAACTGCAACCCTAACTCGTCATTCTAACCTTAAACCTATACCCATCCCTAACCCTACCCCCTTACAGTAATCCTATCCACTTATAACGCTACTCCCTAACCCTAAATAAACCCCTACCACCAACCCTAACACTAACCTAAAACTAATAAACCCCTACCACCAACCCTAACACTAACCTAAAACTAATCTGTCACCCCAAGCCCTTACCCAATTCTAACCCTAACCCTAACTCCTAACCCTAAGCCTAACCCTAACAGTAAGTCTGACCCTATCCTGAAAACTAACCCCTAACCCTATCTCAAATGCCTAACCCCAAGCACTAACAATAGGCCCTTACCCCTAAACCTAACCTGTACTCTAGCCCTGACCCTGACTCTACCTCTACTCCCTAACCCTAATCTAAACCTAACCCTAAACCTTATCCAACACTAACCCTTATCTAAATGATAACCCTAGTACTAACCCTAACTCTAAATGCAATCCTAACTCTTAAACCTAACTTAACCCTTAAACTAAGCCCTAACTTGTACCCTAACACTAACCTTAACTGTAATTCCTAACCCTAACTCCAAGTCTAACCCTAAACATCTAACGCTAACTCTACCCCTAACCAAAACCGTAACACCAGACCCTAACTCTAACTCTTCCCCCAACTGGTAATGCCAACTCTAACGCTAACCATCATCTAACCCTAGCTGAAACCCTAACCCTAAGTCATAATTGCTAACCCTAGCCCTATCCTTAACTATAATACTAACTCATCTCCCTAATCACTAACCCTTCCCCTAACCCAAAAAACTAACCCGCAACCATAACCACATATATGAACATTCATCGCTAAACCTCAACCCTGATCCTAACCTCTAAACCATAACTCTAACCATAACCTAATCTCTACCCCATCCCCAAACCCTAACCCTATTCACAACCTAATCCTAAATGTAAGCCTACCCCCTAACACCTATCCCTAAAAAAATCTAACCATAATGCTTAACCCATACCCTCACTCTAATCCTAAATCAAAGTCTGAGTCTAAGCCTAAACTCAAACCCTAACCCTACCTCTAACTTTAATCATAAATCTAAATCTAAATCTCAACTTAACCAAAACCCTATCCCTGTCCCTAACCCATAAACCTAACCTGTAAACCTAACCACTTCAACTGACCCTAAAACTACACCCTAACCCCAAAACCGAACAGTATTCCAACCCATACTCTAACCTTAATCCTAACCCCTACCACTAATTCTAACCATAAATCTAAAACTGAGCCCTAACCCTGACTCTAACAGTAACCCTAAACTCTAACCCCAATACTAAACTCTAACCTTAACCTAACACTAACTCTATCACTAACCTAACCTTAATGATAAGCCATAACTAACCTAACCTAACGCTAATTCTAACCTGAAATCTCCACCTAACCCCTAAATTCACCTCTAAACCACACCTTAAACCTAAACATAACCCTAATCTAATCCTAGCCCCATTCATATCCCTAGCCCATGAACCCAGCCACCAACCGTAAGCACTTAGACTAAAATTAACGCTAACCCAACCCCAGTATCTAACCCTAACCATTAACTCAACCTCTAAGCCTAACCCTAAAGCCTAACCTAAACCTATCCCTAATCTAATGCTAAATCCTAACCCATCATTCTAACTATAACCCTAAACCCCTATCCCAAAAATAACACTAACAGTACCTCTAACCCTAACCCAGTGTCCTAGCCCTAACCCTTCAATGTAAATTGAAAACCTAAAACTGACCATTCAAATAACAAAACTCCCTAAGCCGTAACCCTAACACTTATCCATCCTTATCCATTCCTTACCCTAACCATAATCCTAACCCCTAAACCTAAAATTTACCCTACACCTATCATTCACCTAACCATAACATTCACCCAAACATCACCCTGACCTGACCTCTTGCACAAAATCTAACCTAAACCAAACCCCCTCAACCCAAAAACTAACCCGAGTATAACCCTAAACCTAAGCCTATCCCTACCCCTAACCTTAACCACTTACACTAAAACTAACCCTAACTCTACCCTTACCCTAAGTCAAACCACTGAAAGCTTACCCTAATGCGACCTCTAACCCTAACCCATAACCCTAGCCTAACCCTAAAACTAACCCTAACCCATCATACTAACAACAGCCTTAAACCAAACACTAACCTAAAACAAGCCCTAAACCAAATACTAACCTGCAACTCTTATGACTGACTCTAACTCTAAATTAACCCTAATTCAAACTCTAACCCATTATCCTAACCCTAAAGCTATCCCGACCCCTAACCCCTAAACCTAACCCATTAACACTAATCCTAACGACTTACACTAACACTACCCCCTAACCACTAACCAGAGTTGCAACCCTTAATGCCAACCCCAACCTCCATCTCCAATATAAATCTAAAACCTCACTCTGACCATTCCACTAACACTACTGCCTAACACTAACCCTAACCCTAGTGCTAACCCCATCCCTAAGTCTAACCTAAATCTAAAGCTAAAACGTAATCCTAACTCTAACCCAAAACATAAAACTAAGCCCTAATGCTAACTCCAACCCTACATTCTAACCATCTTCTAAACCTAATCTAACTTTAATACTTACCCATAATCCTAACTCTAACCCTAACCCTAGGCCTACCCTTCAACTCTAATATTAAAACCTAACCCTAATTGCTTACACTAACACTATTCCCTAACTCTGAAACCTAATGCTTAGCCCTAACACTAACTATATCCTAACACTAATCTAATCCTAACTGTAAACGTAACCCCAACTGTAAATCTAGAACTAACAACTAACCCTAACTCTAACCTGAACACTAACCAGACCCTAAATTTAAATCCAAACTACATCCTAACCCCGAAACATAACACTATTCCAACCCATACCCTAACCTTACCCCTAACCTCTACCACTAACTCTAACCATAAATCTAAAACTGAGCCCTAACCCTGACTCTAAACCTAACAGAAACCCTAAACCCTAACCCCAATACTAAACTCTAACCCTAAACTAACACTAACCCTATCACTAACCTAACCTTAATGGTAAGCCGAAACCAACCTAACCTAACCCTAACCTAGACCCAACACTAACCCTAATTCTAAACTGAAATCTACACCTAACTCCTAAATTCACCTCTAAACCAATCTTTAACCTAAACACAACCCTAATCTAATCCTAGCCCCATTCATACCCCTAGCCCATGAACCCAGCCACCAACCGTAAGCACTTAGACTAAAATTAACACTAACCCAACCCTAATATCTAACCCTAACCATTAACTCAACCTCTAAGCCTAACCCTAAAGCCTAACCTAAACCTATCTCTAATCTAATGCTAAATCCTAACCCATCATTCTATGATAAACTTTAACCCTAAACCGCTATCCCAAAAATAACATTAACACTATCTCTAACCCTAACTCAGTGTCCTATCCCTAACCCTTCAATATAAATCTAAAACCTAAACCTGACCATCCAAATAACAAAACTCCTAACCCCAACATCTAACTCTAATGCAACTCCCTTACCCCAACCCTAATCCTAATCCCTATCTTTAACTCAAATCTTAACTCTAAGTCTAAAATCTAAGCCTAATTCTATCCCTAAATCTAATCAAAATTATAATGGTAACCCCTAAGCTGACCTCCAACCCTTACCCCTAACCCTAACGCTAATTCTAACTCTAACCCCTAACACTCAGCCGTAACCTAAACCTAACTATAACTGTAATACTTACAAATAGTGCTAACCTTAACCATATTCCTACCCTTTCCCCCGAAACATGAAGTCTAACTGCTTATACTAACACTATTCCCTAACCCCTAACCTTAATTCTTACCTCTAACACTAACCCTAATACTAACCTTTACCACTAACCACATCCCTACCCATAAACCCTAAACCTAATCCTAATCAAATCCTAATAATAACCCTAACACTACCCCTAACACCTATCCCTAAATCTAAACCTCTAATGTTAGTCCAATCACTTACTGTAATCCTAAAGCAACCTAAAATCCTAAAGACCAACCTCTAACCCTAACTCTGAAATGAATTCAATGCCCTAACCCTGATGCTAACCCTAAACCTTAATCTAACCCTACCCCTAAATCTAAACCCAAAACTTAACTCTACCCCTAAGACAACTCCAGAACCCCTAACACTAACTCTAATCCAACCATTACCCTAAACCAAATCCTAAAACTTAAGCCTAAATGTAAACCTAAATACTAATCCTAAATCTAATAGTAAAATTTAAGTCAAACCCCTAACTCTAACCCTAAGACTAACATCACATAAATAGAAATCCAAACCCTAATCTAACAATACCCTCAACCCAAAATCTAACGCTAACATCAAACCCTAACTCTAACCTTTCTCCCTGACTGGTAATGCTACCCAATAACCGACTCCAATCTAACCCTAAAAGGAACTGTAACCCTAAACCTAAGTCCTAACCACGTATCCTAGCCATAATCTTATCCTTCAATCTAACACTAATTCTTCTCCCTAATACCTAAGCCTAACACCAATCCCCTAAAGCTGACTCTAAAGCTCAGCCCTAAACCTTAACCCTAACCCTAGCCAGTAATCATAAATCTAAACCTCACACTTACTCGAGCAATAACCCCTAAACCCTGAAACTAACCCTACCTAACCCTAACCAGGTTCACTAACCGTAACACTACTCTCTAATGCTACTAATGCTAGTACTAATCCACTAATGCTACTCCCTCAACCCTAAGCCTAACCCTATATTCTACCCAATTCTCTTCACCCTAATGGAACACTAATGCAAACCCCTACCTCTAACTCCAACTTTAAACCTAATGCTTAGCCTTCTTACTGTAATCACAAATCTAAGCCTCAACCTAAAACCAAACTCTACCCCTAACCCAAATCAAAAGCCCTAACCTTAATTCTAACCCTAATCCTAATCAAAACCTGACCCTACCCCTAACTCTTACCCTAAACCTGACTCTAAACATAACCCTAACCCTAGCCCTACCTCCTAAAACTAACCCCTAACCCTAACCACTTCCACTGACACTACTCTCCAACTCCAACACTAATCAAATCCTACCCCTAATACTTGAACACCTAACCCAAACCCCAATGCAAACACATACCCGAACCTCAAACCCTACCTCTCAGACTAATCCCTAGCTCCTAACTCTAGCACTAACCATAACTCCTAACCCTAAAGCCTAACTCTAACACATAACCCTAATCCTCAACCTCATCTAACTCAAACACAGGAATTCTAACCCTAACTCTGACCCCTTGCCCTACCTTTAACCCTATTTCTAACCCTAAATGTAACCCTTCCCCCTAACCCTAGCTCAAACCCTAACCCCAAAATCTAACCCAATCCCCTAATTCCTAAGCCTAACCCTACCTGTAACTCCTAACACTTACCTTTACCCTAAATCTAACCCTATACATTAACCCTACCATGTAACCCTAACCTAAACCTCATATAACCCAAACACAAACTCCTAACCCTAACCCTTAATGCTATACTCTAACCTCTTGCCTAAAGTTCAATCCCAGCTCTAAGACTAACTCTAACCCAAAACCTGACCCATAACCCTCACTCTAAACCCTAACCCCAAACACTAACCCAAACCATGCTCCCTAAGCCTATCCCAAACTCTAACCCTAACTCTGTCACCTAACCCAAAACCTTATCTAACAGTAACCCTCAACCTTATCTAAAACCTAACCCTCATTTAAATGCTAAACCTAAACCAAATTCTAACCCTAACTCTCAATCTAACCCTAACTTAACCCTTAAATTAAGCCCTAATTTTTACCCTAACTCTAACCTTTACTGTAAATCCTAACCCTAAGTCTAAACCTGAAACCTAATGCTAACTCTAGCCCTAACCAAAGCCCTAACACCAAACCCTAACAATAACCCTAATCTAACCCTAAGCCTAACTATAACCATAACCATAAGTCCTAACTGCTTACTATAACCCTGTCCTTAACTCTACTTCTAACTCTAACCACAAAAACAAACCCCTAACACTTATTCTAAACCTAACTCCTAAACCTTAACCCCAACCCTAGCCTGCCAGCCTTATTCTAAACCTCATATCTACTTTAACAATAACCCCTACACCGTAACACTAACCCAAATCCTATCCCTAAAACTAATTCTTTTCCCTAAGGCTAAGTCTAACCCTACCTCTAATTAGAACTCGAAAACTAACAACTAACCCTAATCGCAAACCCTAATCCTAACTATAACCCTAACCCCTAAACCTACCTGTAATCTAAACCTAACCTGAAACCTTACCTAATGCTAACTCTAACTCTACACCCAAACCCCTAACCCGTATCTAAGCCTCACCATACACTTTATCTCAACCTAACACTAATCCTAATCCCTAACTGGTAACTCTAATCCTGACCCTGTGCTTTACCCAAAGCCCTATCCCTACATCTGTCGAAACACTAGCCCCCTCTGACGCTAATACAAACCTAATCCTAACTCTAACCTGTAGCACTAACTCTCAACCTAACATATCCTCTAACCCTAGCCCCTAACCTGAACACTGAAACCTAACCCTAAACAATAATCCTAACTCTAAACCTAACTAATACACACTAGCCAAGAAACCATAACCAACAAATGATAACCCTAAGCAAAACTCTGATCCTGGTCCTAACCGCTAACTCCAGCTCTACCCCAAATTCCAACCCTTACTCTACCCATCGCTCTAACACTAACTCTTAACCCTAACCACTATTCTAAGCACTACCAGACCCCTAATCCTAATCCCAAACCCAAAATCTAACCATTTGCCTTATCCACAAACCATACCACTAACTACAATGCCAATTCCTCATCCCTAACCCTACCCTAATCCTAACCACTAACTCTAAACCTAAACCATAAACCTACCTCTAACCAAAACCCAACCTTAACTCTGTCCCTACCCCTAACCCTAACTACTTACCATAATACTCTTCACTAACCCCAAGTCTAACCCTAGCACCTAACAGCAAACTGTAACTCTAATCCTAATCCTAACCCCTAAAACTAACTTTAACCCTATCACTACCTCAAACCCTAAACACTAAACCTAAACCCAAGCCCTCATTCTAACCCTTACCCACAGTCTGGAACCCTAATGCTAAACCTCATTCTAACCCTGAGCAGCACTCTTCTGTCTCCTCCATCTCCTCCTTTTCTTCCTCTTGAGGGGGCAGATGGGCTCTGTGTCCAGACAGGTCCTGGGGCCTGACACTTGCACCACGGGCCTGATCTTTCGGTGCTGACAGCTGGCTGCCTCCCTGCCACCGCTGGGACCCTTGCCTGCCACCTCCTTCCCTCCAGGGGACACTGAGCCCTCCTGCGAGATTCTTCTTCTTCTTCCCTGGAGGCTGGAGACTTGATCCTTGTCCTTCAGAGCCAGAGCACAGGGGCTGCTGTCTGCTCCACGGTGCTGCTTACACTGCCTCTTTTTGGAGGAACCAGCGGTGACCTGGCTGGGCTCCTTCTCGCTGCTGCAGGGAGGAAGGTGGTGCGAAGGGTGGGCAGTGGAACAGGTGGTCACGGGGAGGCTGGGAGCCAAAGGGCTGAGCTGAGGATGAAGCTGAAGGTCGGCTTTTCAGGATTTGGCCAATGGACAGCAGACAAGGACAGCCTGCAGAACAGGAAAAGAGGCTGACATGATCTGAAGGCCAGGTCAGGAGCAGGAGCCCCCCTCTTCCTCCACACTGCACAGTGCACAAGCACAGCACCCAACTGCTCCCATCTTAGCCAATCCAAGAGAACAGGACAGGTGGCTGCTGAAATCACTCCCGCGGGCCACCTGCCATGTCAGACAGTTGCCTCCTGGACTACCGGCCTTGCTGCCGTGCAGGAGCCTGGGAGCGACTGGCACCACTTACCTCGACTTGCCAAAAGGCCAAGGAGTTGGGGTGGGTGGTGTCCATGGGGTAGGTGTGGTTGGCAAATTGTGAATGAGGTGGTGTGCAATGGTCACTTCTGCTCGCCTTCCACAGGATGCTGCGCTGCAGTTATTGACATGAAAAACAACACAACAAACTTGGTGATCTAAAGAAAAGAGGTTTCCATGAGCCCTGGTTGCACAGTGGCGCCCAGAGGGCCGGTCCCAGCCCCTGTGTGGGGAGGAGGAGACTCTGCAGCCTCCAGCTGGGGACTCACCTGCTCCCATCGCCCCAGGGGACAAGACACTCAGAGAAGATTGGTGAGGCCACCCCGCTCCAGGGACTGGCACAGCCGCCCCTCTGTCCTGAGCAAGAGGACAGGAGGCGTTTCTCCAGCCTTAATCAGGGATGGGAACAACAGCGGGGACCTGGCCCTGTACCCCAAACCAGAGCAACTGCTGCAGCCCTGGGGCTGAGGGGCTCTCCCTGTCTGCCTCCAGCTTAGCAAGACACCCAGCATCCGGTCTACGCTCTCCCCAACACAATCTCCAGCTCAGAAGACACAAGGCACCTGTAGAAGACTCCAGGCAGAAGCTCAGACTCACTTTTTGGCAGAAAGCACCAGCTTCAAGGCTGGTGGTGGAGACATGGTGATGTTCAGCTCCAGAGCAGCACTGGCCAACAGGGAGGATTTCAATTTTGCCAGTTTGGAGTCTTTGGGTGCAGCCATCTTGGTGCTGGAGCCAGTAGGGAGGTCCATGCCACAGCCTGATTCCTGAGAGGTGCAGAAGCTGCTGGTTTCACCCTGGGCCTTCTGGGACGCTTTGGGCAGGTCCCCGCTGTGCCGTGCGCTGGGCTGGCAGCACCGCTGCTGCAGGAGTCCCTCTCCAGGGTCTCAGCATTCTCCCCACTGCCCCTGGGCTCCTGGCTGGGGATGGGCTCCAGCAGCAGCTTGGCTGAGGTAGGTGGCTGCTTGCTCTCCCAGGAGCTCTGCCAGGACAGCTCTGCTTTGGCCCCACTTGTGCTGCTGCTGTTGCAGGAGCTCTGAACTGGTCTGGGCACAGGAGGCAGCTGCAGGAGGACGAGCAGCTTTTTGGGCCTCCAGGCTGAATCACTGTGCCAAGGACACAGGGTGATACTGCAATCCCATCCCCTCCAAGCTCACACAGCAACCCTTAACTGAGCAGGATCCTTCCTGCAAGTCATCCTCCCTCACCCCTGTCCATTGGGTGCAGTGCCTGCCTCCCTGCCAAGCTGCAGCCCACCTGCCCTCGCAGAGCAGGCAGAGGGGCAGCAGCTCCTGCAGCTCTGGCCCAGAACAGCCTTCAGGACTCACCTGGCCTGTCACTGGTGAAGACCTGGCTCTGTTGGTCTCAGCTTTTTTCACCCGATCAGAGACACTGGCCCCAAGAGATAAAACAGAGCATCAGCACAGGGCCACAGGCTGCACCAAACCCCTGAGCCTGCCCCCAGACAGGCACTGGCCAGCATGCCATGAGGGACGGCTGTACTGTCCCCAGTCCCATGGAGCCTCAATGGAGGAGTCGTGGCTCATGCTCAGGCAACAGGCTCTGCTCTGCCAGACAGAGGCAGCACAACAACAGAAGCTGCTTCCCTCTTGCCTGCACCCTGCCTGACACTGGCAGTTAAGCAGCCTCGAGAGCAGTAACGGTGCAGCTGCAGGAACATCCCCTGTGAGAGCAGAGCTCCCCCCACACACACCCTGCCCCACTACCTGATCTCCAGCACCAGCTCCAGGAAAGGGTCAGAGCTCTCCCAGATGCTCTTGCATGCTGAGAACTTCACTGCAAAAGCAAGAGCAGGAAGCACACCCTGGCACAACACCTGCACCCAACACCACCCCAGCACAGCACAGGCAGCTGCCGTGTTCCCCCTCTCCAGCTTTGGGCTCTGGGATGTCGGCACCAGGATTCACAGCGTGCAATTCCACTGTGTGCTGGGACAGCAAGTGCTGCTACGTAACTGCCAACATGGGTTCCTCAGCTGGTGGCAAAGAGCTGGGGGCCCCCAGCCAACAGCTTTTTTCATCACTACAACACACGCCACAACCCACAGGAACCACAAGACTGAGCAGCTGCACCTCTGGATAAGTTACACACACTCAGCAGTTTTCCCAAAAGATTTGTACTGCAAGGCTCTCAGGGAAACCGCTGCCCTGAGAGTCACAGGCCCAGGACCTGGCAGCCAGCGCTCACCACGGAACCACAGGGATCCGCCAAAGATCTGGTGAACCAGCATGGTGGCCTGGGTCTGGTGATCCAACCTGGAGACAGCAGCACCAGAGCTCACACTGCCCCTCCGCAATGGCCACCCCTGTCACCCACCGCTGCGTCCTCAGGATCCAAACCCATCCCAGTGGCAGCTCCTCTCTCCCTTCCTGGCAGGAGCATCTTGCCAACATTTATCCAGCACTTGCAGTGGCCACTGACCAGGCCTGGAGCTGTCAGGAGAAAGGACTCCCTGGAGCTCACCCAGCTCTAAACTCAGCCCGACCTGCCGCTGGCTCGACAGCCGGCACTGCGAGCAGCGCAGAGATGGAGCGGGTGGCAAAGAGCTTTAATCCTCCCTTTCTATTGTCTCTATGGGGTTCTATGGGTCTCCATGGGGCTCCTTGGGGCTTCATGGGCCTCTACAGGTCCCTATGGGTCCCTGTAGGGCTCTATGAATCTCTATGGAACCCCCAGAGTCCTAAAACCCTCCCGGGGAAGCCCCAGGGTCCTAAAACCCTCCTGGGGAACCCCCAGGGTCCTGAAAACCTCCCACGGAATGCCCAGAGTCCTAGAACCCGCCCATTCTATGCAGACCCATTGACTGGACCTGGCAGCTTCCAAACCACTGTGTCCAGGCCACATGCAACACCCCTCAAGGACCAGATGGACAAACATGGGGCCTCTCAGGGCCTTCTGACCAGGACACCTCTCACACACACAAAAGAAAACCCACACTAAGGTGGGAGCATGGAGCACCAGGGCAAAAAATGATCATCCATGTTTCCTCTAGCAAAGAGCCTGCTGGCTACTGCAAGGCGCAACTATTGCAGGAAAATGTTAACAAATAATAAACCAAATATTAACAAATGCAAAAGGCCAGTGACCAGTGAAGACTGAACATTTACCCCTGGGATTGCCCCCAGGCTCAGGAACAGGATTACACCAAGAGGCTTGATCACCATGGACTGCAGGAACCAAACAGGGAGTCAAACACAGGGGAGGAGCTTCCATGGCATGTTGTGATCTCCTTCTTCCTCAGTCACCTGCAGTGATGGGAGGGGGTGAGGTAATAACACAGGACACATACAAAGGTGTACGTTCCCACAGCTAGAAATGGAACATGGGTGACCTTTTTGCTGAGACCTAGCAGGTTTTCTTGTCTGTGTAACACCACCAAGGCACAAAAAGCTTTTGGAAAGCCTCTGAGATGATCTTGGGTACAATCACATGTGAATAACCTATTAAAACGTGAGTGTTTATTCCTTCAAGCAAACAGACAGTGACAACTCACCCCTGGGACAGCCCAAGGCTCATAACCAGGATCCAGCTGAGAAGCTCCATCAGCTCTGCCAATGCCATGGCCCGGAGTCATCACAGATCAGAGAGGTTTCCAGGCTCACAGAGCAATACTGCATTTCGGGTAAAAGAGGACATAAAGAAGAGAGAAAAAACAAAACAAAACACAGCACAACATATTTAGGACAACAATGCCCATATATTGCAGAGAAATAGCCCTATTTAGGGAGAAAACTGGAAAAATGACTAAATATTCCAAATATTTGGGGGCTAAATTGGCCAATACAGGAAAAAGATTCTGAGTATTTGGGCAAAAAGTGGCCAAAAGAGGCAAAAATGTCCACATTTGGGAGCAAAACTGTTGGCAAAGGTGAAAATATCCCATATTTGGGAACACAGCGCCTCCATTAGGGGAAAAAATGGGCAAAAGCATCTGAGTATACCGGGTAAAAAGAGCCAGCAAAACCAAAGCACCACTAGATTTTGATTAAAACTGGCCAAAAAGGGGTATAAAATCCCCAGATTTGGGGTGAAATTGGACCAAAAAGTCAAAGTATGCCCAGATTTGGGTAAAAAATGCCAAAAGTGGCCCAAACACCCCCAGATTTGGGCAGAAACTGGACTGCAAAGCCAAAGAACTCCCAGATCTAGGCAGAAACGACCCCAAAGGGCACCAATGTGCCCAGATTGAGCTCAAAACTGGCCCAAAGGGCCAAAGCAACCCCAGCTTTGATTTGAAACGGGCCCAAAGGCTCAAAGCGTGCCCTGGGATGGGGCCGTGTGGCACGAGGCTGGGGGGCAGGGAGGGCCCCACAGGGACTCAGTGCTGGTTTCTGCCCCTGTGCCACCACTCCCAGCCCCCGCTTGCCCACAACTTGCCCCTGAAGCAGCCGCAGCCCCTCTCCCCTCCCTGCGGGGCGTCTGCCCCCTGCCCACACCCTGGTGCTGCCTGGCTCGCCCTGCCCGGCCCAGCCCGGCTGCTCTCCCGGCCCCAGCCCCAGCCCTGGCCCCACTGCTGCCCTGCTGAGCTGCTCGGGGCTGGGTGCTGCCCCTGCCCGCCCACCTGCTCCCTGCGCTCGGCTGGAGCAGCCTGGGCCTCCCGGGCTGGCAGGGACACCAGCAGGAGGAGGAGGGTGAGGACCATGGCCCCCACGCTCGCAGCGTGATGCTGCTGCTGCTGCCGAGACACAGCACAGCACGTCACTGTGGGGCTGTGACCTCATAGTCACCTTGGAATCACCACATCTGCACACGACTGCATGGCCTTGTTCTACACGAGCATGGGAGGAACAGGAGTGGAGAAGGGGGCACCTATTTGGGAGGCAGCGCTGCCTATGGGAGTGCACAGGCTCTCACTTCTTGCTTCCCAGAAATCAATCAATCAATCAATCAATCAATACCAAAAGCTCCATATTAAGACTAAATTAGAAAAAAAAAGCCAACTTCAAGGGTCTTTCCTTGTAACTGTTTTTGTCAGGCAGCTCTCTAGGAAGAAATGAGCTTTACCTGCTAGTTTTACCACAGCTTCAATGCCTTTAAAGCCACCACTTCTTACCTCTGCTGCTCCCACACAGCCTCACAGCCCAGCAAAATCATAGTGCAGGCAGAAACCTTCACCATACAAAGAGGGAGAGTCAGGAATACGTTACTCTCAAAAAACAGACACTGTCAACCACGCTTGCTCTTGCTTACCAAATTCAGTGTTAGAAAACAACAACAAGGAAGCGAGATTCTTATTTTATAGACTCCATTATACTGACCATTCAACATCAAGTCCAACCAGAGCCTGAACCTCCGAATAAGAAATATCATCTTAACATTTCTAGGAAAATGAAGGGCTTTCAAGTGGCAACACCATAAAATGTTCATAAAAGCACTGCCATGCAAGTCCACATCCCTGATCACAGACCACCTGCCCTGGTACCTAAGGCAGTGATGTTCTCAGCTGATTCGCAGTCACTGACATCTGGAAAACAGCACAAAGTCTCATGTTCTTCAGTGCCAAACATGTAGTTGGGAACTGAAACAGGCAAGAAAACCATCTACGGTCAGTCTGGTTTCATTCGAGGCCATCAGGACAAGTTGAGTTCACATTCACCAGGAACCACAGCAGGTCCCACCCGTCCCTGCAGACCCCAACACCGCTCCTGCGCAGGGTCCCGAGGAGCAGGAAGCACAGAACAAGAAACCTCCCTTCCAAAGAAGGCCCACAGCCGCTCTTCCAACAAGCTGCATAAGCAGCAGCTGAGAACAAGCTCTGCTGTAGGTGCACCCGGCTCTGCCATCTGCACAAAGAGACCAGCTCCTAAATGATGCCCAGCCCTACAGACACAGATCTGCCCCAGGGCAGGGATGAGGAAACACCAGAGTGCACGGACACCTGGTCATTCAGTTGAAGCTGCTAGCGAGAAGGACAGAGGACTAGAGAGAGACAAATGAGACAAGAGAGAAGACAGAGGAGCTGAGAGAGAAAGAAACACACAGGGGAAAGGATGGAGAGATGGAGAGATCAAGGCAAAAAGGGACAAGGAGCCGTGATGAGACGGGGAGGAAGAAACAGCAGGGCTGAGGAGCAGGACAGAGGGATGGGGAGGGGGGAGGAGGAGAAGCAGGAAGGGGGTAGAGAAAGACAGAGAGGGGGATGTACAGATGGAGAGACAAAAAGAAAGGCAGGGAACAGAACAAAGGGACTGAGAAACAAAGCAAAGTTCAGATCAAAATGAAGAGACTGGAAAGGGAAAACATGCAGCAATGAGCTGGAGGAAGAGGAAAAGAGGGCTGAGGAGCAGGAAAGAGGATGAGAAGAAAAAGAAAAGGCAGAGCCAGCTGGACAGGGGAGATACAGTGAGAAGGGATGGGGCCGGGAACAGGCAAGGAAGACAGAAAGACAAACAGGACAGAAAGACATCAAGAAGGAAAAGGGGCAGTAATCTGGACAGAGATGGAGAAAGAAGCAGCAGGGAAAGGGCAGACAGGCAGAAAGACAGAGAGGGAGCAGGAGAGAGAAAGAACAATAAGGGCTGGGGCAGGATAGAGATTGGGAAAAAATCCTGGGGTGGGCAGCAAGAGGGAGAGGGAGTGAAAAAGAAGAGGAGGAGGAATAGGCGCAGGGAGCAGGACAGAGGGATACAGTGAGAAATGATGGGGCAGGGAGCGGGACAGAGCAACAGACAAGAATGACAACAAAGAGAAACCAGGGATGGTGAGAACACAGAGGGGTGGAGACGGAGAGGGAGATACGAGAAACCCTGCACAGAGATTCAGAAGGGTGGGGGAATAGGTGAGGAAGCAGCAGAGGGCCAGAGGGAGAAGAGATGAAGAAGGGCACAGTAGGAAAGAGGAGGGAGCAGGGAGGGACTGGGACACAAAACAGGGTGAAATGTCCCCAAGGGCCCAGGACTCACCGCACTTCCTGCTCTCTGCACTGCCAGGCAAGCTGTGGAGTTCAGGCACTTCTGTTGTGAGAAATGCAGTTGTGATTCGTGCTGAGATGTTTGATGTTTACAGATACAACCAAATGAGGCTCGGGCTCTGAACCTGCAAAAAGGAAAAGGTGGGTAAGTTCTATGTAAAAAGTTCTGAAACTTGTTTATGAGGTTATATTGATAGAGGGAGCTCACATTTTCAGGGTTAACCAACCACATAATAAGGGCCTACTAACGAACTAACACTTGAAGCCACATCATGAGTATCTAGTTTAGAGCTGTATGTAACCAGTTGTGTTAAGAAAAACCAGAACCTCATCGAGTGCCGAGATCAGAAGTTTTACAGCACCAGCTGTAACCTTGAGGAGACAAGACAGCCAAGAGTTACAGCAAAAGTGGGGCCAGTCTGGTTTCGGTCAACTTGGCAGCTTGGAGACCCATAGAGACCATAGAGCCCATAGTGACCCATAGAGACCACAGAGACCATAGAGCCCATAGTGACCCATAGAGACCCATAGAGACCATAGTGAGCCATAGAGACCACAGAGTCCTATAGAGATCTGTCAGGAATTGGCTCAAGGAGCATGGACATGAGTCCACCGAGCAACTGTATGAGCAGAGCCCGTTCTAGTTGACATAAGTAGGCCTTAGATTGCTTTGCTAGTAGGCCATGGGAAAAGGAGAAATGGAAAAGTACTAATTAAAGCAGGGTCAGCATGCCCTTGAAGAGGTGATAAACAACTTGAGAAAGTAGGAGTCAGAAGAGTGCAGAATGTGCATAGTTAGCTAACTGCAAGTAGGTGGAGTAAGTGAATGTAACCTTTTTAGTGCTAAGCCTATTAGATAGAGACAAGTATGCATAATTATGGTATTTGGTATAAATACGCGCTATCCCGGGCAATAAAGTTGAATCATGCTTTATCACTCACATTGAGTCAGCCTGCATGTTTTCCTCAGCCGCGAACTAGCAAGTGGCGCCCGAACAGGGACCCTCGAAGGAGCGGCTGAAGCAGACGGGCACCGGGAAGCAGCGACCGGGGGGTCAAGAGCGACCGAACACTGCGTGCGTGCATCGGTGTGTCGTCTCCGAGGACCTGAACTGAATTCAGGAGTTCACCGTCTGCATGGGATACAGGGCAAGGGCTGCAGGTGGTGCCAGGTTTACAAGGTACCAAGGATTATAGGGTAAGGCGCCTTTCTTTTGCCTAAGGGCAGGTATCAGGATATGGATACCTACAAAGAAAACAGGTTAATAAGGAAAACATCGTGCAGATTTCAGCAAGTTTACTGTGACCTGTGTGTTATCAGTTAACTCTCTCTCAGCTTGTTGAAGTTCAAACCGTTCCACCTGTAAAACTGTCTGAAATTATTTAATGACCTCTTGTAGGGATTTATTTTGCCCTACTCTTCTCACCTTAAAAACAACATTAATTGCAACAAAGTGTTATACTTCAAGATTCTATTCTCCGGACACTTTTCCCAATCGTTTAACTTATACAGCAGCCACGATTAATTACAATATGTCACAGGATCTTCCTTCCTCATATTTCCAAGTGCTTTCCTATGTTTTAAAACACCTCTCAATACTGATTTCTTATGAACATGACTGAAAACAGTCTTTTCTGACCCCATCTCATAAGTAAAAACCATGAGAAGAGGGAGGGAGGAGGGGAAAAGCACAGGGCTGCTTGCAGCGCGAGTGGGAAAAGTGGGGAGAAAGTTTTACGGTGTACTTCTACCACAAAGAAACAATTCTAACAACAACCAGTGAAACAATTAACTCACATTCCTGAAAAGCTGCTTGATTTTCAGAGGGGTAATACAAAGAAGCACGCAATATGTACTGTAAAACTCGCAAATAACATGTTGATAGCAAACATTAGCATTCTCTACTGCTAACTTCAACACCAGTGCTTCCTTAACTTCTAAGTTTTCAACCTGCTTATTGATGGCCTCTTGAAGATGGGCAATAAATTGCATGTAATTCTCACTGGGACCCTGAGAGTAGTTATAAAAGATTTGGCTGCTTTGCTGGTTTCAGATACCTCTACTATAGCTTGATATGCAAGATCTGTTGACTGCCTCAGGATTTCAGAAGCTTATTGTGCCTGTAATTGTGGTGTGTCAATTAGTGTCTGTTCCAAGAGTTGTGGGATACCTGCCCCTTTCAACGAGTCCCCATCGTTCTGTCCTAAATGATCTATAGCTGTTACATTGCATAGGTCTAATTTTGCTTGAGTCTTTCATAGTTTTTATCTGATCTCGGAAAACTCGTACTCATACTATTTTTCCTGTTAACTTTTAAAAAAAGAAAAATGCTGCAGACCCTCATCCTCATCCGAGTCATCAGATAATGCAGACTTGAGTGGTGCTGAAGAATCGTTGGTAACAGGGGCGTTTGGAACAGTGCTCATTCTCGCCAATACTTTCTAGCATCATAATTATTTGTATAACCTGAGTCCCCAGGAGCATCCCCTTTCCTGTTGCGATCATCATGACTGCATTGCCGACTATTGGATTCACTCGCTATTAGCTGATCTAATCTGTCACACAGTTCTGTTGTCCAGTTCTTATCCAGTAACTTCTTCTGCTCTCTCGTGGAAGTTGCAGGGTTAAAAGGCAGTAAAGGCAGGTACAAATTGGTAAAAGGACTGATAGTACACCTGTTTACGACCTTGGCATTCTCAGCTTTCACAGGTTCTTTGGGCAAGTTGTCTGACTCCAATCCTCCAGACTTGCTGTTCACACCAGGGTTAGATGATGCTACAGGAGGCCACCCGCTCGGCATTTTTCCTCCCCCCACCCCAGACTGCTGAACTATCGGGGGTGCCAAAAGCACAGCAGGGGATGGAATAGGGAGGGTATCAAAGACACGAACCAGGTAAACTTCACAGCAGCTTTCAGGATACTTATCAGGCTGCAATGCTGCAAAAATTCCGGCAGCAGCAGACCGTTCAGCCTTAAGATCTTTTAAGGTAGTGATTATAAGCTTCCATGTAGTTACTAATGATTTAGCTTCTTTATCTCCATTGCTGACTTTATCCCATAATTTCTGCCCTGTGTCATCCCAAAGTTCAAGTTTAAGTTTTCAGTCACTAATGTTCATAACAGTCTTTTCAGGTTTTAATTGCTTCACTGTAGTAATTATCAGTTTCCAGGTGGTTACAAGGCCGAGAATATATTTTTCACTGTGACTGATTGTCTTGCAAAACACAGTTCCCACTTTTTCCCAAGTCTCTATTTGAAAAGCTCCTAACAAGTCAGCAGGAAACCCATTGCCTCTACACCAAATTAATAGTCTTTTGAGGTTACTCTCCTCATACTTCACCCCTCTCTTAGAGAGAATATGCGAGAGGAGCTGCAGTATTTCTTCTTCTTCTTTAAAAATATTCTGCCCCATCTCCTCTCGCCCCCCGCTGCTCACCTCTTTGAGTGTCCGTTGCAACGATATCGGATCCTTTATCCCTCCTCTGATGCTTCTGTAGCGATCAATCAGGAGTCATGCAGCCCGCAGACTGCGTCCCAGTCACGGTCCAGCCAAGCCGCCCCAGCTGGGGCTCGCTCCCCGCAGCAATCGTCCCCCTTCCGTAAATTCTCCTTATGGATCACGTCAGAATCACCACTTGCGAGGGCGAAAACTCATGGACTCCACATAATTCAATATGAATTCAAGCGAAGTCATTTATTACAGAAACAAGCCTCCTTATATATGCAGTTATTCCCTGATCACGCATCCATGCTCCAAGCATGCATTAGCTGATTGGAGTCCATGTTCACGAGCTGTCCATGCGCCCGAGTCTCACTGCTGTTTTTCAGCCTTCGAGCTGACCTTGGAATTCCTTTGACTAGTTCAGAAACAAATCTCCATCTAATAGAAACCCATCCACACAACAACCTCAAGAAAATCCCTCAAATCTCCCACATCCCTCCGCAAGCGTGTGTGTTGATTTCATCACACATGTGCATCTGCGCTGGTGTTGAGCTCAGCTGAGTGTGTCTGGTGACATGAGGTAATCGAAGCTAAACCTTTGTCTTCTGGGACTTCTGCCCGGACACCTGCACACACACGAGCTTTAGAATTTTCCAAAGAGAAGAAGATTAATATTTGGACAGTTTCCAAATATGCTTTGGGAGTGGTGCATGCCATGGAGCATTTGAAAAGGGCCACGTTTATTAACAGCAGAAGGAGAACAGATTAAGTGTGATACTCCAATTGTCAGAAGCTGTGCTGTTACTAGAAAAGTTGCCATCATGCATTTCAAGCAGCATCAAAAAGGAGACACTGATCAGGAAACTCGAAATAAATTGGCAGCTGATACTGCAAGACGAGCCGCTGAAAAGACAGAAAGAGAAATAAGAGCGATGTCTCTGAGCCCGGATGGCTGCCTCCTCGAACCAGCATCAGTAAACTCTACCTTGCAGTGTGTTAACAGAGACCTCAGGTTGGCCAGAAGCATTCCCCTGCCCAATACTGTTTCCCATAACATCATGCAAGACAGAGTTTACTGATGTTGGTTCAATAACATAACCATAATCTGGTTTAAAATGTGTAAGGCTTAATTTTATTGATTCCTCTCCAATCCTGCATTAACTCTATAGCTTTACCATCTAGTTTCTTTACTCGCACTCTATCAGCAGTCCAAACTGCAGGAAGTCACTCGTCCTTCTCTGGAGCCTCTGCTTCCCTCAGCTTTCCAGAAGACACCTTCGTGTTTTCCAGCACATCCTCCTTTCACCGCCCTGCAGAAACTCCTTTTGCCTCTGTGCCATCCCCAACACTGACACCATTCCCTTGGTTAATAGGAACTCAAAGGAGAAGACAGTGATACTGCTCTGAGGAAAAAACAAGTAGTACTAGTGAACCACATGCTGATAGTAGACGTTCTGCCCTTCTTTCAACTGCTCCTATTTTTGTAGCACTATCTCAAAGCATTTTGCAAGTGTTAAGTATGGAGATCTGATGTGAAAACCAACATGCAGTGGTGGTAGAAACTGGAAATTTGACCTGGAATGATGGAGTCCGTCTTTGAGGGCAGAAATCAGCTGACCAAGGTCGCTGGGTCTTCATCAAGAACATGGAGAACTTGTGCAGCGACCAGCAGGACTGGGGGCGGTTGCTCTGCACCCAGAGCGGCCACACGAGGAGCAGGTCCTGCAGCAGCAGCAGGAGCAGCTGGAGCAGCAGCAGCAGCATCTGCATCAGGGAAGTGTCTCCTCACCCTCCGCACTGGGCCTGGGGCCACGGTGCCCAAGTCCTGAAGCTTTTCTGACAGCTTCTCTCCCTGCCTTTCTCCCAGAGACTGCGCAGCAGCGGCTGAGCACGGCTCACCAGAGGAGACGGCGTGAACAGCCCGCGAGGAGCTGCCCGACCGCCCTGTGACACCGCTGACCACAGCCCAGGACCTCGGCGCCCCGATCGAGGGTCTCTCCAGCACCCTGGGTGAGGCTTCCACGCGCTGCGGGTGGGAAGGGACTTGCCAGGGGAAACTGTGCTTGTACCAGTGTCTCCGGAGGCTTGGGATGCTCCTGGGGCTGGTTTAGTGCCCCTGTATGTAAACCTCAGGTGTCAATTGGCCTCTGCGTCCTCTGCAGGGCCTCAGCGGAGCTCTCTGAGCCAGGGCAGTGCCCGGAGGGGGCAGGAGGGGAGAGGCCGGTGGGTTAAAGCCCGTTTGCCCTGGCTTTGTGGTGTCCCCATCCTGTGCCACCAGGTCCCCGCTGGGTCTTTCCCCAGGCAGGGACGCCCTTGGAGGCTTCCCCTGTGGGTCTTGCTCAGACTGCGAGGTTCTGGGCTCTGGAGGAGCGTGGGGAGGGGTCCCCTTCATGGGGGACGTGGCACGAGGGAGGCTTTGGGATGCTTCTCTCGTTGGTGAGCAACACCCTGGACTGTGACCCTGTTTCTGTGGCACTTTCTGGGATCATTCCCATCTCTTCTCAGGGGGATGATTACTTAGAAAAGGAGAAGATCTTCTTGGAGTCCCTGAAGAAAGCGCCATACAACACTTCACGTCTGTCAGCATCCCATCTGCCCTTCCCTGGACCATGATTTCTTTGAGGATACGCAGTTATTTCTGGAGATCCCGAGGAAAGTGCCCTGCTGCACTTCACCTCTGCCAGCGTCCCGGCCGTCCTCCCTACCCCTGACCACCATTTCTTAGAGGGTTTCTTAGAGAAATGGGTTTAAAAGCCCAAGTCTCTTTTGCCTTGTGTTCCCTCCCCCTGAGGGGCCCCCAGCCTGGACTGTTTCTTTGCTGTACCTTTTAAGTTGTTTTTTATCTTATAATTAAAGTATCTTTTCAAAGTGCAAATGTCTGAGACTCTGATACAGGGAACCCGGGGTCAAGAACATTTCTGTGACAGGTTGTGCGCATGAATCCGCGTGTGGCACTGCTTTGCTGATGGAGCTGGGAGGGAGATACTCGTCCTCTCTGGAGCCGAAAAACCACACGCGGTGGTTGGAGAAACAGCCAGTTTGACCTGGAAGGATGAAGCCAGAACTTGAGGGCAGAAATCAGCTGCCCCAGGTCCTTGGGTCTGGAGATTGTTCCGGGATGTTCTGGTTTTTAACGGCCATCTTCCAGACAACACCACTCCCAGGTGCAGTGTCCGGGCCGTGTTTCCTCCCCGTGCATCCCCGGGTGATCTGCTCCGTGACCCGTGTGAGCAGGGGCTGCGCTGGGGGCTCTGCAGAGGGCCCTTCAGCCCCGCCAGCCTGGGCTTCTGTGACTCTGTGACTCTGCACTGCGGGTCCCCAGCACCCCCAGGATGTTCCACAGCCCACAGGAACTGCAGCGTTTCCTTTTCGGGCCGATTTCTGAAACAAACCAACAAACAAACAACTGGCCGTTGTTTTGGGCTTCACCTCCCGTCCTGCTACCCCGGGGTGACAGCGGGGCCGCTCCGGTCCCTCCCGCGGGCTCTGCCCGCTCGGAGCAGCAAGGCCGGCGATGGGGAGGGGTTCCCGGGGAGGGCAGAGCCCGTCCCGCGGCGCTGCGGGGACGTTTCTGGGCAGGCTCCGCGCTCAACAGCCCCGTCGCTGCAACAGGGGGCGTTCCCAGCCCGGCGCTGCGATAGACAGACCCGCTGCTGCGGCCGCGGGGCCTTCCAGGCCGGACCCCGCGCGGCGCGGCCCCTGTCGCCATGGGAACGGGCCCTTCCGGAGCGGGGGCGCGCAGCATGGCGGTGCCGCTGCCGAGCGCGGCGCCGGGCGGCGTCCGGAGCGGGCGGTGAGTCCCGGGCCGGGGAGCCCCGGTTCCCCTGGGCGGGCAGCGGGAGCCGCTTGGGGCGTGCGGGGAGAGCGCTCGGGCGGCTGAATTCCTGGCGTGGCCGGCCCGGGGAGGCGGGGGTGGCTCCGGCTCTTCCCGGGCTCTCTCGGCCTCGTCTCTTGCGCTCTGGAGAAAGCGGGAACTCTCTGGAAACGGAGAGATGGGCTGAACAGCAGAGGCAGTGCTGCTGTTGGGCGGCATTCTTTATTTCATCAGCGCTGGGCGGCACTGGTAGAGTCTTGCACCTGGGCAGGAACAAGCCCAGGTTCCAGTCTAGGCTGGGGAAGGACCTGTTGGAGAGCAGTGTAGGGGAAAGGGACCTGGGGTCCTGGGGACAGCAGGGTGACCATGAGCCAGCACTGGGCCCTTGTGGCCAGGAAGCCAATGGTACCTGGGGTGGGTTAGAAGGGGGTGGTCAGTGGGTCAGAGAGGTTCTCCTGCCCCTCTGCTCTGCCCTGGGGAGACCACACCTGGAATCTTGTGTCCAGCTGTGGCCCCTCAGTTCCAGCAGGACAGGGAACTGCTGCAGAGAGTCCAGCGCAGCCACCAAGATGCTGGAGGGAGTGGAGCATCTCCCGGGTGAGGAAAGGCTGAGGGAGCTGGGGCTCTGGAGCTGGACAAGAGGACACTGAGGGGGGACTCATTCATGGGGATCAATATGGAAAGGGGCAGTGTCAGGAGGATGGAGCCAGGCTCTGCTGGTGACAACCAGTGACAGGACAAGGGGCAATGGGTGCAAACTGGAACATAGGAGATTCCCCTTAAAGATGAGAAGCAACTTGTTTGGGGTGAGGGTGTCAGAGCCTGGCCCAGGCTGCCCAGGGGGTTGTGGAGTCTCCTTCTGTGCAGACATTCCAACCCACCTGGACACCTTCCTGTGTAACCTCATCTGGGTGTTCCTGCTCCATGGAGGGATTGCACCGGATGAGATTTTGAGGTCCCTCAGGATCCCTGACAGGCTGTGATTCTGTGAATCATCCTCCCCTCATTTTGCAGGTGTTCAGAAAGCATTTACCATGTCATTGGTTAATGATGGGTGCATCTTTTGTAAGTGAATCACAGTGTACATGAATTTAGCAGCTTCTCTTCACTCTCCATTCCCAGCAGAGCAGAGTAGAGGAGTGATTCCTTGGAATCACAGCATCATTTGGTTGGAAAAGACCCTCAAGACCATCGAGTCCAACCATAACCTACCTCTGGCACTGCCCCATGTCCTGAGAACCTCATGTCCGTCTGTCCAGCCCTCCAGGGCTGGTGACTCCAGCACTGCCCTGGGCAGCCTGTTCCAATGCCTGACAGCCCTTTCCAGGAAAAAATTGTTCCCCAGATCCAACCTCAATCTCCCCTGGTGCAACTTGAGGCTGTTCCATCTTGTCCTAAACCCAGTGGTGTCAGAGGAACCAGAGCTGTAGACCACCTGCAGCAAATAACCCAGTTTGGCTGCAGAGACCAGAGCTGCTCCTCAGCTGGGAAACCGCTGGGTCTGGGGGTGCGATGAGCTGGGGGAGGAGGAGGCAGCAGACGTGTGGAGGTGCCGAGGGAAGGCAGAGGTGGTAGATTCGAGTCTCTGCTGTCTTGGAGTTTGCGTCTCTTTCACAGTCTCTCTAACGCTCTGCAGGCATTTTGCGTTTGGGTATTTTGGGTGTTGGAATTTATCATGTATGTGATTTTTACACCCCTGTCTGAAGAGCCAAAGACCAACATCAGCCTGCCTCATGAGAAGCTGCTGCGGGCAAAGGAAATCAAGGCAAGAAAGAAGATCCTGAGGGAGAACCACCAGAATGCTGAGCTGGAAAGAGCAGCGTGGCTCCAGACAGGTCTGTGCCCCACCACCCCCTCCCTGCCCCGGCCGTGCTGGGTCCCCCGGTGTCACCTCCAGCGTTTCCCTCTCCTCGCAGCGCTGATCCCCCTCGACGAAGTCAGAGCTGAGTGGGAGAAGAGCAGCGGCCCCTTCCACAAGCAGCGCGTGGCCGAGCACTGTGCGGTGTGGTGGAGTCACCATCCCGGGAGGAGTTTAAAAGACGTGTAGATGAGGTTCTTGTGGACATGGGTTAGTGCCAGAGTTGGGTTATGGTTGCGCTCGATGATCTTGAGGGTCTCTTCCAGCCCAAACGATTCTGTAATCCTATCACGAAGTCACCTTTCTCTGTTGCAGATGGATGTTGAAGAGACGCACACTCGGAGTACTTGCGCTGGCTGGAGTGAGTACTGCACGGCAGAGCCGCGCTGCTGGGCTTGGGGAAAGCCCCGGCAGAGCGGGCAGAAACTCCTTCAACAGCGCTTGGGAATAAGGATTTGCTGAGACAGTTCTGTGGTTCTCTGGTGCTCCTGCCAGTGGCTGCTTCAGCCCCATGTTCTAGGTCCTGCTAAAGATGCAGGAGTTCAGGTGTTGCTGCTGTTTGGCTTTCAAAACGCTGAGTGTGATGTTTTTTCCCAGTGAAAGCAGCCTCTGCTGTCTGTTTGCTTGTCAAACAGGGCGTAGGTTACGTCACAACGTAGCCCAGAGTGATGTGCAATCCTGGGGGAATCTGCTGGCCCTAAGGGAGGGAGATGAATGGATATATAGTGAAGTAAGCTTGTGTGTGTTCAGGACGAACATCCCAGGCAACGACATGCAGTCGGGTAAGGAGATCTGCCATCACCTGTCCCCTTGCTTGATTCCTCCTGTCTAAACAGTGGGGAAACATAGAGAACTCAGTAAAGCACAGCAGCTTTGTCAGCAAGCTTCCCAAAGCACCCCGAGATCTGCCTTCATGATGGCAGGGCATAAGTGGTCAAGGAGAATTCTAGAGGGCATCAGGAATAGCTTCTTGCTCCAAGCACTGGAAGCTCTAGCCAGGAGGACTCAGAGATAGACCTGCTCTTCACTGGCAGGAAAATCATGGCTTTGGGTCATGGCAATCAGCTGTATGTTTGGGTCTGGGAACCACAAAACAGCGGGCTTCAGGATCCTGAAAGGAGGGAGGAAGGAGAGCAGCAGAGAACAGATCCCAGACTTCGGAAGAATGCTCAGCTGCTGCAGCAAAATGGCAGCTGGGATGCTACGGGAAGCAGCTGGGAAGGACAAAGGAGGTGAGGAACAGGAGCAGACCCATTGGGAGATGCCTGTGTGTAGAGGGATCAAGCCCAACACAACATCTCTTACTGTTTTGTCCAGCCAAGAAGACAGCGAGGTGCTGCACTGCGTCTCGAGCCAGAGTTCTTGCCTCTTCCCAGGAATGTTGGGAAAGGAGGAGATGCCCCAGCAGCTGTCTCAGCTCTGGGATCTGGATGTCTCTGTAGCTGACAGGGCCGTGTATGTCTGTCCTAGAGCGGCACCACGCCTGGGCGAGGGAGACAGAACAGCAGGAGGGTTGAGGGCAGGCAGCTGTGCCAAAGCCCTGAACCCAAGCGCGTGTCCAGGGCTCCGTGGGCAGGCAGGACTTTCTTTCCAGGGCCGTGCCGGTCACAGCTTCTAAAGCAGCTGGTTGGGCAACAGCCCCACGTGGGGAGAGCTGCAGGCTGCTCTGGGGTGCAGGGATGGGCAGACGGTCTGGCCGGAGGGTGCCTGGCTCCTTACCTCCAGTGTGGGATTCTCAGCCAACATGACGCTCAGCCACTCAATCCTCCCCACGGCCCTCTGCCGCACATGTTCTCTCTCGGAGCTGCTCAAAGTCAAGAGCATCTGGGAAGAGAGAAGCTGCTGGTGAGCCCTGGGAGCAGCCACCGCTTCAGCAGAAGCAGCACCGCTCAACGCCTGTGCTGGACTGGCCCACTCCATTAAAGATTCCCCAGGACTCGACCAAAGCCTGTAGTGAGGTTCTTGCCCTGGGGTCCCTGGCAGCTTTGGGACAAATGCCCCGGGCCAGCCCCGTGGCCAGGCAGGAAGGCAGATGCCACCCCCTGCGGCCACTGTGCTGTGGAAGAGCCTGGTGGGCAGCCCCTGGTTCCCTGAGGAGGTGGGCACCCTCCCGGCAGTGCGCTCTCTGCACGGCACGGGGTGGGACTGTCACCTCCAGAGTGGACACCCCGTCCCCCAGGGTGAGGAACACCCCTTGTGAAGCCCAAACTTCACACACCCAGACCTGGAAGATATTCTGCAGCAGCTCGCTGACTTTGGAGGCACGAGAGTTGAGGAGCAACGCCTGCAGCATGTTGTCCATGGACTGCATGGTCTGCAAGAAGACAACGGGTTGTGATCATGTTTCCAGCCATCCCTCTCACTCCCAGGAGACTGATGTGTACTCCCAGCACCGAGGGACGACTCCCGCGCTGCTGCGCTGTGCCTGGGAGAGACCCAGGGGCAAATAATCTGCTATGGGCAGAGCAGCCTGTGAAACTGGACGTGGCCAGGCCCACAGGCAGGGGATGAAGGGATGAGGGTGCGACAGCAGAGTTGAGACCCTGCCCTGCCTTGGATCTCTGGTTATATCGCGGCACGGGGTGATAGGGGAGCAGACAGAGGGACTGGGGGCTCCTGTAGCTCACACAGCACTTACTTCTAAGTAGAGGTAAAGGTCCATGTCCTCGACTGCTGGAGGAAGCGAGAAGACACTGGAGAAGCAGGCTTGGAGCAGCCTTGTCTCCTTGCCCTCCAGCACCCTCTCCCCTGCGCTGCAAAGAGAGAGAGCAGCCAGCCGCACGCTGGTATCTGGAGCAGCGCCTCGAGCCCTCGTGCAGGCGTCCCCAGGAGGGATGGGCAGGTACCTCAGTTCGGCAATGGCACGCATGGCGATCTGCCGCAGCGCCGTGCGCAGTTGGTCCCTGGGCTCCTCTTCCAGCAGCACCTGCAGAGCACAGCCAAGATGGGACCTGCAGCTGCCAGCACCCAGCGCCACCAGCCCCTGGCCCTGCCCAGCACTGTCCTCACAGGTGCCGGTGCCGCAGTCCTCGACCCCTTCCCCAGCACTGCCGGGTATCTCCCCACCTCGATATTCTCTGCCAGCTCGTGTCTCTGGCAGAAGACATCTAGACCCCTTGGCGAGCAGCGGCGCCTGCTGGTGTCGCACAGGTCACGGATGTCCATAAGAAACCCAATCTTGTGGCTCTCCTCCTGGCAGCCGGGGAGCAGAGAGACAAACAGGGAGCGTGAGATGGGGACAAGCGGCCAGTGGCACCGCAGCATGGGGATGCAGTGCCCATTAGAGACCTGGGAGCAGCAGGTCTGCCCAGCCAGCACCCTCCAGCACCCACAGCAGAGGCCCTGTCAGCAGACGCTGGCACAGCCACCTTTAAAGCGGCTGCGGTTACCTTTTCTGGGCTGCTGAGAAAGGACACGATGGAGTCCATGTAACCCCTTAGAAATCCATTCACGGGTAACGAATCGGCCTCTAATAAAGGGGGAGAGCAGGAAAGGCTGCAGAGAGGGTTTGCAGGCAGGACAGAGCAGAAGCAGCTCTGCCCCCCATCCAGCCCCACACCCACTGCCCCGGCACAGTCTCCCCGTGCGTGTCAGGGCTGGGGGTGCCCAGCAGACGGGCTGCGATGCTGGAGCCAGGCAAGACAGAGAAAGTGCCCAGTGCAGCGGGTGAGGAACTCTCTTCAGACGGGCAGGAAAGGTCCCCGTCCCACAGCACAGCTGCCTCCTGCCCGCCCAGCTGCCTCTCGCTTCCCGTGCCCTGCAGCAGGAGCTGGGTCCCCTCTGCCTGCAGAGGCTGTGCTGGCACCGGCTCCCAGCTCGGAGCAGCCCTGGGCCTCAGGCAGCATAATCACCACCCATGGAACCCCCTGCCAGTGTGTGGGGAACCGTGACCCTGGTGTCAAGCGGGGAGCGATCGCTGGGCCCCACCCTGGCCAGACAATCAGGGCCCCTCACTCACCGATCTGCGGTGGCTGGGCCACATCCACCTGGTTGGGCTGCGGTGGAGATGTGACCTCCTGGGGAGCCCCAACCTCCTCCTGCCAGGCCACCGGGGGGCAGCTGGGGCGTCTCTGCTGCCAGGCCAGCCTATGTCGGATGGGGGGTCTCTCTGCCATTTTTCAGGATGTCCCCTTGGGAGGCTCAGGCCAGCTCAGCCCTGGGCACCTGGCTGCTAAATTTCAATCGCAGTTTCTAAAAGTTCCAGCACCCATTGCTCTGAGCATAGTCCTGAATAGTCCGTTGCACCGCTCCATTTTCCCAGCGGCTGGTGCATGGTGGGGATGTCACAGACCTACTCAATGCCACGCTCCTTGCTCCAGGCGTCTCTGAGGATGTTGCGGAAAGGAGTCCCGTTGTCTGGCTCAGTTCTCTCTGGGCTGCCAGGGGTGGCAGATGCACTCGATCCCCCAGTCACCCCCAGCCAAACCCGCAGCACTTGGGTCCAGGCTCCAGAGGAGGGAAGGGCCTGAGCCGTACCCAGGCCAAGAACTCCTGCCAGGAGACCCACAGCGAAGCAGAACGGCAACTGAACGCCGGGAACTTGTGGGCGCACAAGTCTCGTGCAGACTTTTCCTGCTGTTTGCAGTTTGACTACGAGTCAATCACTTCATTCCATAAATATGACAGCCTGGATAAGCCACTTTGAGATCTCCCTCATAAATAAGTGAACTGTGTGGCAATGGTTTTACTACTCAGAGATCAGTGGATGAGACCAATTTAAGTTTAATATTAATCATTTACCTTAAGTAGATGCACACTAAATACAATCAATTCTTTATGGACATGGTTTTTAATATATTCTTTGCTTCATGTTACTTGTAAGCTGGATTTGCTAACATTTTAAGCTGTAAAGTTCTGCTCATATCTACCAAAAGCAACTACAAACTACACTGAACACTTACAAGATAAGGCCTACATTGCAGTTCACTGAGAAGAAAGAAATCTGCGTTCAGGCAAAACAGTAACTGCAAGGTTATGGACAATAAGCAATGTCTGCAGCTGAACACAACAAAGCCCACGTGGAATCAGAGAAGTTTGCCACTGGAGCTTTAAACATGGACTCCAGGGCCAACGGTTGTCAGGAAGGGAATGCCTGAAAGTTCGCTTTGCAAACGGGTACAGGCCTGCCCTGAAAGTTTGCCTTCAGAGCTTGAAAATACAGACTCTGGAGCCAAGGGTTATCAGGGAGAGAAGAATCCTGACCGTGTGCACCGTGATGGGTACGGCCTCACCTGAGAGTTTGTCCTCGGAGCTCCAGGACACAGACTCCAGCGTGAACGGTTATCAGGGAGGCAAGAATCCAGACAGTTTGCTTCGTGAACGCATACAGGCACCTGGAGAGAAGGCCAGCAGCGTTCGGCTTGGCATATTTCCCCATGCAGTAAGTAATAGAGTGAACCTGCCACTGAATTCTTGAAGTTGCACTTGTCTTTAAGAAATCTAAACACTGTTCTGCAGTGAGCAGAACCCTCAATTACTCCCCAGCGACACCATGTTGACACAGGACTTGCTTTTCAAGGCCCAGGACCGTGCTGCGGGCAGTGCCGTGGGGCACGGTGCATATTTCCAGCCATCCGGTGGTGGCTTCCACCATTGTAAGCACAGAGCTCTTGCCATGGCAGGTTTGTGGCACTGTGATACAGACACTTGTCACCACCCCTCATACGACACAGGCTTTTACCACGTGTCTTGCTTGATCATAGCTCATGTTTCACAATGGTGGATAACCTGTTAAGTCCATGGTCAAGTCCACCCCTCAATCACGAGCCCATCTATGTGTTGCATCGCTTCCTCGGTGACCTGGGGCATCGTGGGCCCAATGGGCCACCAATAATTCACCTTCATCTTGCCAGTGCAAATCTACCTCAGCCACTTTAACCTGGGCAGCTCGATCCCCCCGCTGGTTGTTCGATCGGGTTCTTCACTGGACCGACTCTCGGGCACATGGCTTCTCCGTGGCAAACTCTCACAGGCAGGTTCTCCAGCCGGGCAGCAATGTCTCCGCAATTCAGCAGCCCAGATGCGTTGGGCTCTGCACGGCCAGCGGCTCCGCTTCCATTGCTGGAACCAGCACCACGGGGCATTTCCCACCATCCGTGAGAGAGCAGCGATGGAGCTTCTTAGACGCTGGGGCCTCTTCAGCCCCTGTCAGGATGGCGGTGCTGGGTCTGGGATTTCTCCCTGGCTCCTCACATCAAATGATTGGTCAGACTGCTTGTCAGTCATCCATGTGCTGCACTCCCGCCAGGCGTGATTGGTGCAGCCAGCACAGCCCGCCCCTCAACGCTGACAAGCTGTTCGACTCTCACCACCTTTCCTGGAGGCCTCAAAGCTTGATTGGCTGGTTACCTATCAGTCACATGACTCACCCCGCCTTCTCAAATGTGATTGGCTGTCCTGGGTCCTCTGACTTCCCATAGATTTGTGGTTGGTTGTTGCCAGGCAACGAGCTCCACCTGAAAATGAAACTGTGGGCCCTGAACAAAGGCCGTGGGTGATGAAAGACACGATGGGACCCTGAACATGAGGATTTGGCCCCACGAAGGAGGCTCTGGGCACTCACAGGACGGGCAGATGCTACGGATGGCGCTTTGGGCCTGAACACGAGGGGACCCTCTTGGTTCCACCTGAGCTGGGTTTGGTGCCCGTGAACAGACACCTGTGCTGCCCGGAGCGGCCACGGAACAGACGGAGCCCAAAGCCACGGACTCCATGAGCTCAATGGCTGTTGTGACATTTCATGGACGTTTCACAGGGGCGGCCCATGGACTGCGGGCAACTGTCTGTGTGTGACATCAAAGGGCGGGAAGGGCAGTGGTGGTTGGTGAGGACGTGTTGGGTCGTGTGGGACCTGAGCCCGACGTCCATGGGGTGGAACAAGGGGTGCAGAAAGGACCGTCGTGGTGGCGACACTGCTCCTGCGTGGAGCTAGAGAGGCTGCAGGGGCATTTCTGCTCCACAAGGGACCAGCACAAGCCTGTGGCCCGTTCATGTCTGTCACCGCTCTGGGGCTGTGACCCCAGCAGCACCTGCACAGCAGCAGTGTCCTCAGTGCCAGCACCGGCTCTTTGCTCTGTCTGCACCTCTGTCCCCATCTCCCCGTGCTCTCCTCCCTCCCAGGCATCTTTCCCACCTCCTCCAGGACCCACCGAGGCCTCTGCCGACCCAGTGCAATCAGTGGCCCAGCTGAAGTGCATCTGTACAAACGCACGCAGCTCGGGCAACAAACAGGAGGAGCTGGAAGCCCTTGTGAGGCAGAAAAGCTGTGATTTAATTGTCATGACAGAAACATGGTGGGATGACACTCAGAACTGGAGCACTGCAATGGATGGCTATAAACTCTTCAGATCATTGGGCTGAGACCAGTTGTCTGAGGTTTAACAAGGGCAAGCGCCAGATTTTACACTTGGGTCACAACAACTCAAGGCAGCGCTACGGGCTCAGGGAAGAGTGGCTGGAAAGCTGCCTGGCAGGGAGTGATCTGTGGGTGTTGGTTGACAGCAGCTGAACATGAGCTAGCATGTGCCCAGGTGGCCAAAAAGGCCACCAGCATCCTGGCTTGTATCAGGAATAGTGTGGTCAGCAGGCCCAGGGCAGAGACCATCCCCTGTACTGGGCACTGGGGAGGCCAAACCTCAAGTCCTGGGGTCAGTTTTGGCCCCCTCACAAAAAGAAAGACCTTGAGGTGTTGGAGCGAGTTCAGAGAAAGACAACAGATCTGGTGAAGTGGCTGGAGCACAAGTCTTACATGGAGCGACTGAGTGACCTGAGGCTATTTAGCCTGGAAAAAAAAGAGGCTGAGGGGAGACCTTCTTGCTGTCTACATCTGCCTGAAAGGAAGTTGTAGCATGAAGGGTGTTGGTCTCTTCTCCCAGGTATCAAGTGATAGAACGAGAGGAAATGGCCTCAAGTTGCTCCAGGGAAGGTTCAGATTGGATATTTGGAGACATTTCTTCATGGAAAAGGTTGTGAAGCAGTGGAACAGGCTGCCCAGGGAAGTGGTGGAGTCACCATCCCTGGAGGGGTTTAAAAGGCATTTAGATGAGGTTCTTAGGGACATGGGTTAGTGCTAGTTAGGTTATGGGTAGATTCGATAATCCTGAGGATCTCTTCCAGCTGAAATGATTCTATAATTCTGTTGACAAATCAAATTCAGGGCTGTTATTCCCTTTAATGCCAATTAGAACCCTGCAGCGTTACATGAGGTGCCAAGGCTCTCACACACCCCTACATGCATTGGGCACGGACAGCGATGGTCGTGTCCAGGGCAGCCATCCCCATTCACAGTGAGTGTGGGACAGACACACAGACAGCACTGCAGACAGATTCGGTGCCTTTGTGCAAGAAACTCATTCCCACCTCTGAAGCATCGCAAGGTCTGTCCCTTCTCTATCCAGTAGGTGTAGGGCAGCCCATGAACAGGAAGAACATCACACTGGGGTGTCCATGGGTATAGCTACACTTCCAAATTTCCTTCCTTTCTTTTCACCACCCTGTTCTCACCCCCTTGATAACACAACTGAGGAACAGACAAACCATTGTCACATTGGGCCTGTCAGCAGCACCTTGTCATTCCTAGAGATCAGTGACACCTCTGCCCAAGTACCTCAGGGGCAGCAGAGACACCACTGACTAAACACACGTTTCCTTCCAGGTCTGTCATTCCCAGCCCTGTTTCTCTCTGTCCTTGGGGACAGCAGGGCTTGCTCACTCTCCTGTTGCCCAATTTCAGCCCTACCTTTCCATCTGCAGCCACTGTGACATTTCTCTGCTTTGAAGTCAAACCTTTGCACACATGGAGACCTGGATTCTTGCTACCAACCAGATTTCCCTAAGACTATCAGAGCTTGGCCAGGCGCTACACCTGAGGTGCCACAGCCCAACTGTGCACTGATGCCCTCAGCCAAGGGCACAGCAGCACAAGCTGCAGCCTGTGCTGTTTGACATCCATGGAGTAAGAGCGAAGGCATGTGGGACAAGTCACACAGCTTGGGGTGCTGCAATGGCTGGGTACAGGCTTTTCAGGAGAAAAAGGCTGGAAGGATCAGCAGTAGGATTCCCTCAAAGTGAAGAAGTCTCTTGGATGTATGGAGCTCCGTAATGCGGCAAGTGACAAGATGGGTTTGCCCATGGGAGTGAGGGCACCAATGACAAGGCTCTGGGGCTGTGGGGGCACATGGCCATGCCCTCCAACAATCTGGTGCCACTGAAAGTGAGGCACAGCAGTCAGGGAGAGGTACCAGGATAAGGAGGAGAAAGCAGCACTGAAAGACTATGCTAGGGAAACTGGAAATTATTTCCTTTTTCTTGAATAAACTCTTGATGGAACCTGCTACTGCTGCCATTGTAGTGGCTTCTTCCTGGGCTCAGGAGAGCCCTGGAGGCTGGGGCCCCTTTTCTTTAGGGGGCAATGGGAGCTCCCTGGGTAAGTGGTCCCTGCCCTGGCCAGAAGTAGAGGGACTGCGGCTGCAGCAGTGCAGGGAGTGTCCAGACCTGGAAAAACTTTGGGTTCCACCATCAGGAATCTCTAAAGTTTTAAAAGGAGATGTGGCCAGTTCTGTACCGGGGCAGGAGAACAACCCCATCGATCAAGACAGACCAGGATCTGACACGCTAAGCAGTGACCCTGAGGAGAAGGGCCTGGGCACTACAAGGTCCCCACACCAGGCCGTGCTGCACGCTCACCATGAACAAGGCAGCTGCACACGGGGCTGCATGAGGGGGAGCGTGGGGACCAGACACCTGCAGTTCTCATCCCATTCGGTTCAGCACTGGTGTGACCCACACGCACGGGTGTGTGCCAGTGTGCGGCTTCCCAGTTTGGAGCAGCAGGGAGGAACTGGAGAGTGCAGGGCTGTGCCAAGGCAGGTTCAGCACCTTGTGCACATGGTGTGGGGTACTGAGGGACCTGGGCTGCTTTGGCCCAGCAGCGCTGGGGAGGCTGCAGCAGTGCAGGAGTAGCCTGAGAGTGCTCCAAGGGTGGTTTCAGAGGTGGTGGAGGTTTCTGCATAGTGGGAAAGAGCTTGAGAAAGAAATAATGGCCCAAAGTGCAGCTGGGGAGGTCCAGGCTGGACATGAGCAGAAAGGAATGTGACTAGAAGGGCAGTGCTGTGGTGGAGCAGGTCACCAGAGCGAGTCTGCATCAGCCCAAGGCTTTGTGCTTCAAGGAACAGCTGGGGAGGATGGAGAGATCTCAGCAAAGGAAGGAAGATGCTCAGACAGGAGCAAGGTGGGGCAGCAGGGGGGATGTCTCCAGCCTGCAGGGAAAGAGGTGCAGGGGATGCCACAGCACAGGACAGGCTGTCGTGGAGATGATCAGGGGATGTAAAGAGGCTGAAAGCCCCACCAGACATGAGCTCCTTCTCCCCTTGGCTATGGCTGTTGTCTCCACCTCTGATGCCTGTGAGGAGACACCTTGTCCTTCCAGCACAAGGGCCTCATGGCCTCCTTGTCCCCAGCCAGGAACCTGGGAGGTTCACATCACACTGTCCCAGGAAGAGCCCTGGGCAACGTGGGAGGGACGGGATCTGACTTCCCAGGGCCGGAGGTCAGGACTTGGCCCTTTGGTTAATGATCACATCCAGGTTTACTGGTCATCAGAGAGACCTTTACTTTGCTTTTGCTAACCTGTCATCACTGTCTCCAGTTTTCTGCTCTAACCATCCCTGGGCACAGTTCCTCAATAGTGTCCCTCAGTGGGACCCATTAACATTACAAGAAACTTTGGAGTTTGAATCTGACATGGGCTTCATGAGATGTTTCAAGCACCTCTCAGGGTCTGAGGTCCATGGACTCAGCACCAAACCCACCAGAGGGGTCGTTAAAGCACCTTGTGCTGCTCCTGTGCTGCTGAGCTGGGCTGGGCTCCTGGGACACAGGGAGCTCATGGCAGCGGCAGCGCTGCAGAGAGACAGCTCTGCCCAGGAGCAGCTCCTCTGCACATGCAGCAGGGCTGAGGGCTCTGCCTGGGGATCTCAGGAGACGAGCAAGGCAGAGAGAGATTAAAGGTGCTCAGGACTGGGAGGATGACTGAGAGCTCACTGGAGGAGAAACCTTTGCAGCCCTTGCCATGGTAAGTCTCTGGGTGCAGGGCAATGCAGCTGTAACTAATGGAGGCACCTCCTAAAACTGGCACAGGCTCATCTTGTGGGACCTGTAAGGACAGGGATCTTGTTCAGCATTTTGGAAAATCTGAGAAGCTGGTTGTGCACCCAGTGGATCTCAGGGCTGTCCTGCAGAGCAGGGTCCTTGCCCGGGGAGATCCACACAGTGCTATGGGGAGAAACAGTGGGTGGAAGGAGCAACGTCTGGCTGGGCAGTGTCCTGCTATGGAGAGGGTGTTGTGTGTGTCAGGGCTGCTCACAGCTCCAGATCACTTTAGGACATGCCCAGGAGGCTTTTAAAGAAGCACAACAAAACAGGGGCTCTGTGAAAGGGAAGGATCCTGTTCTATCAGTCTCATACTCTGAGCTGTCTATGTGGCCAATGGGAAACAGAAACTCATGTCTCAGTTCAGGAGGAGGAACTGAAATTCCAGAAATCTTACTCTGAGAGGTGAATAAAGGTGTGAGTATCAGAAATCAACACGCCATGGCTTGCAGACAGCATCAAGATGACTTTTCCAGCCTGATCAGGGCTGGTCTGATGTTCCCATCAGAGCCGTCCACACAGAGCTGTCCCTGGGCAGTGCCGGCTGCTGGGAGGGGTCTGCAGGGCAGAGCTGAGCACACAGCGGGTGGGATGGCGTCTGTGACAGTGACAGGAGGAGACCTGGGGACACAGACACAGATGCAGGCAGGGACAGCTCCAGGCAGCAGAGCAGGGGGTGTTCAGCAGCTCTTTTGGTCCTTCTCTGCAGATGATGCTGGATGTTGTCTGCTGGGCAATGATCTGACTGTCCCTTGAGCACATTCCACCTTCAGCAGCCCTGACTCTGCTCTGCCTGTCCTGCTGGGCTCACAAGCTGCCCCCAGAAAGGCCCAGCTCTGCTGTAGGATCCCAGGAGTGCTGAGCCTTTCCTTGGGGTCCACACTCTCCTCTCAGAGTCCTTTGCTTCTCTCAGTGAGGGGTCCTGTCCTGCTCTCCTCATCACATCTCCACCTCTGGGCTGGGGCAGAGAAGAGTTTGCAGATCTGCCCTTTCAAACAGGGCTCCCCTGCTCCAGCATGAGTCCAGTTTTGGGTTTTCTTTTAAAGAGAGATTTGTTTATGAAGTAGTTTTCAAGGCAGCACAAGTGAAAGCACAGGGCAAATGGGTAAAAGCTGCTCTCATAACTCTGCAGTGAGGCACAGAGAGATGAGCCCTTTACCTCTCCTGTGCCAAGAGTCTTCACATTTTCAGTCATATATATGAGGAATTCAACCCCTACAGAAATCCACTAATAAGATGTGATGGGGGAAAATTAAAAACACAGGCAAAATCATTATAATGACATGGTAAGCCTCTACTTTGCAGCCCATGCTCTTAAGTGTCACAAGTGTTGATATTGAACTTTTCCATTAATGGTGCATAAAATCTGACACTGCTTGTGAACGTCAAAGCTGTCACAGACCAGCTCCTGTGTCCCCACTGCAGCAGAGCAAAGCTGATCGCTTGGCAGCACACAGGCAGAGGTCCTGCTGCTCACAGCACACTCAGCCAGCACACAGCAGAGGAAGGAAATGCATTTCAATTGTGGTTATTTATATGAAAAGAAGAGTTGCTTTCTCATAGGAGTGTGTCCTGATTTTAAGTTGTCATTTCCTTTTTAGAAGAGAGCTCCCATGGCAACAAACAGCAAATGTCCAACAGCAGCTCCATCACCCAGTTCCTCCTCCTGCCGTTCACAGACACACAGGAGCTGCAGCTCTTGCACTTCTGGCTCTTCCTGGGCATCTACCTGGCTGCCCTCCTGGGCAACGGCCTCATCATCACCACCATAGCCTGGGACCAGCACCTCCACACCCCCATGTACTTCTTCCTGCTCAACCTGGCCCTCCTCGACCTGGGCTGCATCTCCACCATTGTTTCCAAATCCATGGCCAATTTCCTCTGGAATACCAGGTCCATCTCCTTTTTGGGATGTGCTGCTCAGCTCTTTTTGTTTGTCTTTTTAATAACAGCAGAGTATTTTATGCTCACCATCATGTCCTATGACCGCTACGTTGCCATCTGCAAACTCCTGCACTACGGGACCCTCCTGGGCAGCAGAGCTTGTGTCCACATGGCAGCAGCTGCCTGGGCTACTGGGTCTCTCTATGCTCTGCTGCACACGGCCAATACATTTTCACTGCCCCTGTGCAAGGGCAATGCCCTGGGCCAGTTCTTCTGTGAAACCCCCCAGATCCTCAAGCTCTCCTGCTCAAACTCCTACCTCAGGGAACTTGGGCTTATGGTGGCCAGTGTCTGTTTAGCATTTGTATGTTTTGTGTTCATTGTGCTGTCCTATGTGGAGATCTTCAGGGCTGTGCTGAGGATCCCCTCTGAGCAGGGACAGCACAAAGCCTTTTCCACCTGCCTCCCTCACCTGGCCATGGTCTCCCTGTTTTTGACCACTGCAATATTTAACAATCTGAAGCCCCGCTCCGTCTCTTCCCCATCCTTGGATCTGGTGCTGTCTGTTCTGTACTCGGTGTTGCCTCCAGCAGCGAACCCCCTCATCTACAGCATGAGGAACCAGGAGCTCAAGGATGCCCTGAGGAAATTGATGACTTGTTTTTTCCTGAAGCAATAAACTTATTATCTTCCTCTGTGTAACAGATATAATATAACTAATTGCATGCTATCCCTGTCTTCCTTCATTGTTTTTGTTTTATTTTTTTTTTAAATACTTTAATCTCATTTATATTTCTCTGTCCAGTTTCCTCATGGAGACTATCTATAAATGAAGAGCTGTGCCCTCTGTGTGTTTAACCAAAATAAAGGACTCTGCAGCAACATTTGTTTTCCTGAGATCTTTCCTCCAAGGTTTTTTTGGATCTACAGGGACAGTTTCTGTCTGCATTGGAGGAGGGGAAAAGAGTCCATCACAACAGCACTGCCAAGGAGCACCAGCGCTTGTTCTTCCAGAGCTGTTCTGGTTCCACTCCCACACTCTCCTTCTCATCCCTTGTGTTGGTGCAAGGCCTGAGTGCTCTGGCAGCTTGGTCACCGTCCTGCTGTGTGTCAGTGCTGTGAGCGCAGGCAGGGACAGGCAATGGGCACTTTCCAGAAAAAAAGTTCATGTCCTCAGTGCCAGAAGGTTTAGGTCTGTCCCCATGTGCTTCAGACAAGCCAGTAAGGAAAAATTCCAGCCTGGCTGAACAGAGAGTTTCAGGTAGAACTCAGGAATAAAATAATTCAAAACCTATGGAAGGAGAGGCCAGCAGCTCAGGAGGTATACAAGGATGTCATGAAGCTATTCAGGAAGAAATCAGAAGGGCCAAAGCCCAACTGGAGCTGAATCTGGCCAGCAGCATAAAGGAAAAAAAAAAAAAAAATATCTAACCACAAATACATCATCGACACAAGGAAGGTAAAGAGAAACTTCATCCTTTATTGGATGCAGGAGGAAACACAGTGACAAGGATTAGGAAAAGGCTGAGGTACTAAATGCCTTCTTGCCTCAGTCTTTATTAGTCAGAACAGTTGTGCTCCCGGTCCCCAGCCCCCTGAGCCAGAAGACAGGGATGGGGAGCAAAACAAAGCTCAGAAAATCCAAGGGAAATGGTTGGTGACCTGCTACAACACCTGAACACTCACAAGTCTATGGGGCCAGATGGGATACCAGAGGGTGCTGAGAGAGCTGGCGGAGGTGATCACTGAGCCACTTTCCATTATCTACCAGCAATCCTGGCTAACTGGGGCGATCCCGGTTGGCTGGAAGTTGGTGAATGTGGTGCCCATCTACAAGACAGGACATAAGAAGGATCTTGTTCCAATCCCTGGTCCAACCAGAATCATGGTCAACAAAATCGTGTTCTTTGTGTTGGCCACTGGTGAGGAGTCTGATAAGTGCTTATGTATATCTGCCAAAATCCTTCTCGATTTACCCCAATTCTTTTATTAGTTCTCAAGATTAGAACATGAAAATCTATGAAAAATAATATGCTAATTGGAAGAGATTAACCATCTATTGCTATTTGTATTATGACCTCTTTTTTACTTGTTTGACCTAGTTAATAGAGGTACAACCAGTCAAGGTGGACTTTACAGAATGAATTACCTGCCTTCATTTTTTAAACCTGAATATAGTCTTTCACTTACTTTTTATTTTAGTAAATACTGGTAGGTCTGATTATCCTGGTTTTGCTTACATTCTGTTGTCAGAACTTTCTCTCTCTCCCCTTCTCAACATATCCTGTACTCTCTTGTTCCTGAAGTTTCTTTCCTTCCAATTTATAAATTTCCTAACTATTCCTTTGGTATTTCTGATTTCTATTTCTATCTCTGCTGTCATTTGTTTTTCTCAGCTTAAGTCTGAAGAACTATAGAGCTTTATACACAATGCTGTAAGGTACTACGAACAGTCCCAGTCTCTTCCCTCACACTATGGCTATAGAAACCGCTTTTCTAGAGCCGCAAGTATGTGTATATATTCCTCACTTTTGAAAGTAAATTTTTTCAAATGAAGACAAGAAATGAAAAAAAAGCTGGAAGCACTTGATACTGTTACTTTACAGCTGTCAAGGGCAGATCACGTAAATGCCTTGCAGTTTTGGGGCATTCAAACTGACAGTGATCTTAGAGCTTACAAGTTTACAATTGGAAGCTCTACACCCTGCAGATCAGCAACAACAACATGGTTTGCTTCTATTTCTTATCAAATTCCACACGTATCTGTGGAGAAGAAGTGATACTGAAGACCAAAATACCTTTTAAAACAGATACCTAATTTTGATTTGGTTATTTAGATCACTTAGAGTTCCAGATATAGGGGGATGAAAATATCAAATAGAAACTCATGTCAGTTACTGAATTACTGAACATATAATAGTGAAATTATTCATGAAGACTTAAAAGATCTTTTCGTGTTATGAAAAAAACCTTTAGAAATAAGTTTGCTAGTTTTATAGAATTTCTATACTTCTCTCCTTACTATTTTCCATTTAAGCCCCTTTCACACTAGTAGTAACGAGTTGTTAGTCATGCTGCCAAAAGCAAGGTTTTTATTTGGAACAATGACCTATGTTGCAAGAAGCACTGATCTTCTTAGTTACCTTCAAGATTGACATTTGGCACAAGTGCACTGAAGCAAAACCAGTTCTTTGCCCTCTTGCAATGTGAAGGTGAGGTCTACTACCAATAAATCATTCTAAAAGCGTAGAGCATCTTAAGATGCTTCAAAGGATGCTGCAACTTTTTTTCAAGTGAAGACTAATACATTTTTATGAAGAAAATGGGATTTAGTCTACAAGTATTCAATACATTACCTACTGTTTCAACACTGTTTTTTAATTTCAAGTTCAGTTTTATAGCCAGCGATTACATGTTTAACTTGAGCTGAGACCCAAATGTCCAAGAAAGCACAGAATAATTTTCAGTGAAGTCTGAAAGTATGTCGAGGGTTTTGATTACAGGGTGACAATATAACCATGGCAGATGTATTGTTAGCCCCCTTTTCCCTCCCTTCTCCCTTCAGTCCCTCCCTCTCCCCCCTTCCCACTCAGCACAGGCGATCGGGAGGGAAAGAAGGACAGAGAGAAGAGAGTTGGAAAAATTAACAATGTTTTACTAATGCTACTAATAAGAATAGAGAAAAACATACAAAATATACAAAACCAATCTTGGAAGTCCCAGCAACTGCAGAGCTGGCACCCAAAATCCTGGATTGGACTCTGCAGCCAACCGGAGCTGGATTCAGTCTCTCACTAGGCCTCAGTTCGCAGGGATGACTAGCAAGGTCCTCTCCTAATGTCGGACATAAGGAAAAGGGGCGAGATCCTCGTGATGAAGTATTCATGTGAATGGAAAGTTATACCAGTTTTTTGGTCACCTGTTTCTCGTTGCCCCTCTCCCAAGATGCGCATCAATTGTTATCATAATTTCGCATTCCATTGCTATGTTTACCAAAACTTGTATCTGATTTTCCAGGAAAATGCACTTAATATGAAGGCTTTAGCTGAGAGGCAAATTCACTAAAAGAGAAACTTGTTTTTTAACAAAACCAGGACAAAGTATCAAATTATTTATCAACATTTTTACCTGCAAGTTTGTCACTGATGTACTAGATTCTTGTATGATTTAAAAAAAAAAAAAAAAAATCTTCACTCTGCTGTACTGTTAGATGTTGCAAAATTTAATTTTCCTTCTTCATTTTTCTAAAATTACAAATCACCCAATAAAAATGTTTGCTGATGTCGCTTTAATTCTTTGAAGTATTTATGTAATGCTGCCTTTATGCCCATGTATTACACTTCACAAACAAAACACTGCAGACTGAGAAGATGACAAACGAGCAGCACAGAATATGGAAAAGTTAACAGCTGCTGCTGGGAAGTTAGTCAGGAAGCCAAGATGTTTCAGACACCTTCACATGGAAAATGAAAGTAATGAGGAGAGAACTGAAAACCAGCAACAGATCATGAATCTAAGACTGAGCAATGGGAAACACCTACACTAACAAATGGGACACTGACTCAATGAGAGCTGCACTAACAGTAAACTTCTGGTGAAATGCAATATAAACTACCTCCCCCGAATACATGCATACGATTTCCTAAGAAAGTTTATAACTTTCTGAAAAACATTCACCTGTAAAGCACATTACTATGCTGCAGAAGTAATAATTCTTAATAAAAAAGAAATTCTGCTATATGTCACCAACGCAATCTCTGTATTTGCTCATATATTTACATGAATACGATATATCAAACAGTAACTTCATGAAGTGTAAAGGAATGTCTCAGACTTTCCTCAAAATACACTAAATAACCACAATATGCTGCTAAACTTGGAAAACTCTCAATTTAAATCTGAAAAGGGTATGTTGCTATCTGCATCTAAGTTCATAGCCCTGCTGCCCAGTCAAGACAAGATGATGTTTCTAATGAAGATATTAATTTTTCCTTACAAGCTCACAGCTTAACTAATCTTCTCAAAATGATATAAACTTAAAAATGCATCCATATAGGAAAGCTGGGTCAACATCGGCCTTTCACTTGGACCCTGCTATAAGGCTTGGCGATACAATTTTCTGCATTAGCCTCAAGAGGGCTCTCAAACAGAACCTCTAATTCAATAGATCCTCTTTACCTAGTATCAGCCTATTATTTAGTGGCCTTGCTGGTATTTCTATGATAGATGCATTTGCGGCAAAATTATTTTGCTTTTTAAATAAATCAGCGGCTTTATTTTCTATGACAACAAAATAAGAACTGATTTGCCATTCTATACTTGCACGCAAACCAGTTACTCAAAATGTTATTGTGATAGGATTAAAATATGATAATTATCAATTTATAATATGAGCAAGGACTCTAAATAACTACTACTGCTTAACAGTTAATTTTCACACCAACTGTGTTCTGCACTATATAGCTGGTAATACATAGAACATGAAAAATAAGCTGGTTTAATATTTTCTAGATAATACTTATAGGTTCTGTTACAGCTATTTGTCACCGTAATATCAGAGCATCGCTGCACAGATGTAATTATGAAACTCCTTACGTCAGTTTAAAGTACAACCTTCTAGCAGAGAACAAACTTGCTTTTATTGCCAGTCTGCTTGTTTATGTGGCAAGTATTACCCCATAAAAACTTCTGCTTCTAGCTTATACAGTACGAAAAAGCATTGCCTGTTAAATCCTCTTTAGAAGTAACTGACTTTACTTTTATACTTGCACCAAAATGTCTACTGAAGTGACAGAAAATCATGGACTTAGTCTAGACTTACAGTTTCGAATATGCGATTAATGCTTTTGTCTCTTCTGCTCATCAGGCAGCACTCTCTGATGCAGGATGTTGGATCGTTGCAGGAGTTTTCCAGATGATGCCACATAGGCAGTCTCTCACATAAACAAGGACTTTTCCAAAATTTACTACCTATTTTTTGCCACAGATTCACAAAACAGACTTCCTCTGACATCTGATATATTTTCTATGTCAGCATTTTGCTGCAGATAAAGCTTTTGGTCCACTACAACAACATTTTAACACCGAACATTAAAGCTTTACGAACGAAAGCAGATGTTTCACAGCTAATTTTAATTGTTTTGGAAGTCTGCAATTCTTCCCTTTTAATTGGAAGGTGCTGAACCGAATTCAGGATCTAGTTATGAACCCAGATACTCAGCTGCGAGAGGTTTTGTAGTTTCATTTACAGAAAATAAACTACAAGTTTAACAGCTTAAGTTTACCTCGGCATGAAACATTATATAGTTTTTCTTTAGTTACTGCATTTACAAAAGATGTCAAAAAAGAATTAGTGAAGCGATAGCACTAGAACTGTCAGTGAACAAGCACAGCTCCCAGTGTCTCACAGACATGCTGAACAATCTGACGACTTCTGAAAGAGACTTTTTGCCTTTTTAAAGAACTCTTTAGTAATTTCTGAGAAATGCAGTACATTTTAAGGCAAAATAAGCCAGCCCACATCTGGACATATAAGGTAAAAAGGTTAAAACTGTTTGGTTAGGAGATGTGACAATGACCAGAGGGATTATATAGTACTTGATTTTCTAGAAAAATGGGAAAAAATACTATCTCAATTTGCATCTGAAAAATTTAAACTGAACTTGTTATCATAGGTAACAATTCACTACTACTACAGAGTGTTCTAAACACATAGAAAAGGAACACTTGAAAAAAAAATGAAAGGCTTTCTAGGCTGATCACTGAAGCTGCTAGTAAAACAGAAAGGTCATCAATAAATGTTTTATCATTCTGGTATTTGAAGCAGGATGAAACTCATAAGCATTCCTCTATTTGGACAGTCTGTAAAACTAGTCATAATAGACACTGTCACTTTAAAGAGGAATTAAATTAGTTTCAAAGGGAAGAACTCCTCCATATGAGACTACTACTTCTGAAGTTCACTGGAGGTAGGGTGGGGTAGATTTGTCGTACTTGGGTTCTAATTCCAGTCACACCATAGGCATTGAACAACTAAGAAATGTCAAGCTATGCCTAAAAAGTTGTGATGCAAAAAATTGCACAGCATACTGGAAACGTTACAGTTGGAGCTGAGAATACATAAGCCATTATAGGAAAACCTGAAACATTCAAAGATCACTCCAAAGGAAAGAAAAGCTAGAATTGACAGGTTTCCAATTTTAACAGGTCAAAAACTTTGCTTCCTTGTTAAATGATAGCAAGCAACTTGTAAAAATCAGCCCAAGTGCTATACTTGAGTGCATGCTGCACTTTAAGTGACTAAAGGGTCATCTCAAATTTCTCAAATTAACGGAGCTGCAGACTCCAGACTTTTCTTCTAAAAACCACTGAATGCACTTCCTAAAAGACAATGATACATGCAACATTGTTATATTCTCATCTAACCATTTTTATTTTAATGAAATGAGACTCATGAAATCAGGCTCCCTAGTTTAGAAGTTGCTGTGTACCTGTCTGACAGTCTCCTCCGATTTTCAACCGGTTCGGGAGAGGAAGAGATCTTGAGGACATAAATTTCTTAGAAGTTCCATAAAAATATCAGGCTAATTTAATCTCTAATTTATAAGTTATTTGATCTGACAGAGATTCCTGAGCTTAGAAATCAAATAAAGCATGAGGCAAACACATATTTCTACCTCTGTTAAGAGAAAGTCTGTTTAAAAATTTGCGTGCTGTAAGCACCAGCTATCTGGCCAACCAGAGTGAACGAGTGAGTGAGTGTAGCCACAGTTTGGCTGCTACTTGCCAGCCAAAGACAAGACCTGTGCGGAAGCTGAGTTGGAGGAATTAAAAATACCCATTTTTAATGGATATTAACATAGAAGTAGAAGGAAACACTACCTGTAGCAGTGTGCATTTAAAACAAAGATAAGTTTGTAGAATTTATTTCAAACATAACTTGCAAATGGCTAATTTCTCATTGGGAGGCTGCCTTCTCATTCCCTCATTTGCAGTAACTCCACTGTCCTCTCTAAACCAGTTGATGTCTCTCTGACCATAGGCTCACAGGCTCCATCCCAGCATCTAGGAATGGTGTGTAATCTCTATCTGTTTGGTGATATGCCCTTATTGTTATGCCCTTTCAAAACCAAAAATTTTCCTCTGTTCTGTGCTGGGAATAAGTTACCAGGCAACCAGTAGGAATTAAGAGAAAAATAGAGTTTATATCATATTTTTGCTTAAGGCAATCACACAACTCATTTGTATCCTCATTTATGACAGCAACTGCTCAGAAAAGAGCACTAGATGCATGTCCCAATAGGTTTTTGCAGCTTGTTTTAGAAGTCTGGAGATTCACTCCACAACTGATTTTATGGTGACTGTTCTGAACAGCTATAAATATAGGAGTTTTCATAATCCAAAGCTAAAATTCTCTACATTGAGCATGCTATATCTTGCAAGAGAAAATTAAAAAGAATATCTTCAATTTATTTTTTGTCATTACAAAATTCACACACATTAACAAGATGCAAAATTTTTACTTCAGTGCTTAGCTGCTAACTTCATAAAGAGCATCACACGTTCTCTTAGAACATTCTTTCTTGTTTTGCTGCAAGCACGTCATCTCGTCTGGGTGGTTTGCTCTTCATGGTTTTCACCACAGGTCTCCTGCCATACACCAAACTAACTACAACTGTTCACAACTTCCAGAAGAGGAACTAAATTGCACTTACTTTAGCTTAGCAATCCTGGCTTCTGTAGTTTCAGTAAGACTTTTTGTTTCTTCTTTCCACCAAATTGTTGCTTTTTGCTGAGCTAGTAACAGACGTCTAAGTTCAGCAGTAGACTTGTGACTGGTGTCTTCCGTTTCCTTAAGTTGAGCTTCATATCCACTTTCTTTCAGAGCATACTCATGCTCCATTGTGCTTATCTAGAAAAAGTACAAAGAGGGTACAATCAAGTCTCTCATTTGTTACTTTTTCTTTTTTACAACATCTGAGTTAAATTTATAATCATTTGTTGAAAGCATGTAACATACAATAATTAAACTTGTAATTATATGCTCAAATAGATACATGTTCCCAGAGCCAATTTAAGCAAATAGTCCAACTGACAATAAAGGATAATGAGCTGTGTATGCTTATTTTAGTAAATAATCTTTATCCTTCTCCCTTGTATTTTCTCCACAGAAACATGTTCTTTCTTTTTCATCTAGTTAAATGCATTAGGAATTTCTTAACTGCATCTAAAATCCTTTGTACATCAGAGGAAAACGAAAGCAAGCAATACATATTATCTGTGACTACAATGGAAGCCTGTCTGATTAAAAATGAGATAGACAAAAGATCTGGTATCTATATTTTTCAAGACTCTGATCCTTTGCTGTTAAATTACATTTGACCAAAGGGTTCTGGAGTTGGAACTAGATTTCCTGTTTTATTTCACTGCTTCCTTTATCTTGTGGTGCAACGCAGTAAGTGGATTTGAGATGGTTCCCATTCAGAATTTGTAAAATTGTTCACTGAAGTCACCTGCATTGCTGTGGATTCTTAGATCCCTTTTCAATATGTTTTTATGCCTGGGGTTAAGAGCAAAACAGAAAGCACCAGTTTTCTTTGTTTAGAAAGCACATCAAGGATCAAAGGTGTTACTTACTTCAGAAGCCAAAGGTACCATGAATCTGCTGAGGTTACTATTAAGTCATTAACCCACCTGCAGTCTCTTCAGTTGCATTTAACAGAACACATTCAAAAAGAACATCCATCTTTCAGCTAATAATCTTGGTTGCAACTACTTGTATAGAAATATATTCTCTGTACAGAAAATACAGAACCCGTGTTCGATAACCATACTATTAAATTATGTATTATTTACACACTGCCCTGACAACGTGGTGGACTAACAAATAGGTGAACACTCTGGACTGAAAATCACACAGGGATTCCTAACACATTAAAGATAGCAGATAAATGAAGACCTGGAATTGGAGTAAGTGAGGCTTGAAGGAAAATACGTTATTATTTGATCTTTTTATCTTATAAAAAGCAAAGAACATTTGGGATCTTCTTAGTGAGCATAAATTAAGAAATTATAATACAATTTAATTAGCAGAGATTGAGGTACTCAAGAAATTCTGAGGACACACAATGCTACAACAAAATTATTTTTAAGCAGAAACCATGAAGCATAATTGAAACTCTCATCCTTATTTTAAACTTCTGATTATTTTCTCTTAGAAAGGCTGCCTTACTAAGCAAATGTCAGTCTTAGATTTAAAAAAAAATAAAATATAAACCATACCTTTATTTTAGCATTTCGTTGAGCCTCTGACACCAGTTTTCTCAAGCCATCCATTTCTCTTTGCAGTTGCTCATTCTCTTGCTGAAGTTTTAGCCTGTCTTCACTGATGAAGACACTCTTCTCTCTTTCTGAAGCCAGAGTGCTTTCCAATCTAGAGATAACTTCCTGGGAATGAGATTTCTCTTCCTCATAGCTGAAAGAGAAGAAAAGTCTTGTTGGAACTCAAGAGTTGAACAATTCCAGAAAAAAACATATATTGGGTCAGATTTTGGGGCTGACACCGTACAGCTGTTCCCCTGTTTCTTCCTCAAAGTTTGTATCAGCTCAGCACATTTTATGGGCTTGACAGTTAAAACTATAAACAAGTCAGCAAAGAATTTCATCAAGATGAGGGAATTCATAAAGATAATCTAATATTGCAGCAAGCTCAGGAAAATGACCATGTGAAACAGGAGATTTTTATTTTAATAACTTTTCCAGATTCCCAGCTGAGGATTGTTCTAGTGAAGTGACAGGATTTATGATCAGCAGAGTATAGAAATGACTGAAGCTTTCAGAGAATCCTACACTTTTCATGCTGAAAAAACCAACCTGGTCTAAAAATGCGTACCATATTGTAGTTTTTACCATTGTATAATATTATTTGAACTGCAATAACATCTCTTAGCTCTGGACACAGACCTGAAATTCAGTATGCTATGTAAACATAAAGTGTTCTGCACATACTAGGAGATACCACACTGTAGGTGAATTTATGAAGTAATAAATTCTGCCCGAATATTTCACAGAGTAACTTTACATAGAAACAGTATTGAAAAATACAGTAAGATTCAAAATAATATACACCTCTTTCAATTTTTTTGTTAAACAACTGCTTGCAGTTCTCATCTTTTAAAGAAAACCTTTCATTCTTTAGTGCGTTATCCCCTTTAATTCTTTTATAGTGAATCATAATTGCCCTTGCTTCAGAATTATGGTAACTTGATACTATTCTGGCTGCTGGTTAAAACCACGTTACAAAAACCTAACACATAACCAACAATTTGTCAGAAATAATTTCCATTATTTTCCATTCCAATTTCTGTAACATCTATTCCTTACTTCATTTCCAGTTGTTCCAGTTTTTGTGTTTTCTGCAGCGTTAGCTGAATGTCACATTTGGCAGCTTCTGCAAGTAAATATTTCTGATGCATTTGCTCTAGTTTTCTCGTGTCAGACTCATATCCTCTGTCTTGCCTGTAAACCTGAAGAATAAACTTACATGTGAGATCATCTTTACCTTGCACTGGAGACCAGCAGTGTAGTACTGACAAGGAGGCTGCTCCTCATTGCGTCCTATTTTCCAGTGATTTAAAACAAAACTTAATTCCTATCATTGTTGGTGCTACTTGGAAAAGAGTTTTCAAAGATCTGGCATTTATTTAGTTTTCTGTCTACTGAGTTGAACTTTAACTGGAACATGTACCAACATTCTTTTGGATTATGTCAAACATCTCTCCTGTTACTTTTTAAACTTTTCAAAGAACCCTCTTTTTCAGTTTAGTATTAATGCTTTAAAATGCTTTCCGGATTAAAAAAAAACAAACAAACAAACCTTGAAATAATGACATGAAAATTTACAATTAAGAAAAACTACCCAAAAATAAGAAAATAAAAGGAACAAAAAATCCATGAGAAATGGGAAAAATCAACATCACTTTTCCTTCTGAAAAGAGATCTTAAGCATAATGTCAAAATGCATGCAATTGCCTTACATTTTCAAGCTTTTCTTCTACTGCTCTCTTTTCTCTAATGGCTCGTTCAATCTGACCCTGTTTTCCTGCACATTCCTAGTTTTAAAAGTCATATTAAAATAAATCTAATTTAAAAAAAAAAAATCTCAAAAATTCAAGAAACGCCAAAACCAGCCATTGTAAATATAAATCTAGTCACTGGTGTGTAGGCATTTGATTATATTTACCTCCTTGTTATTTTCTCTATAGGATCAGTCTCATTCTCTATACAGACCAAGACACACAAAATGAAATACTCTTTTCATAAATTTAACCCATAAACAGGTGCATATGCACCAAGCTCTTTTGGTCCCCCATTTAATTTGTTACAAGTTCCTTCCTCATTGATTCAATAATATGATGATTGTGATGCACAGACTTTCTCTTAGCATACTCCATTTCATATACTTCATTTCTACATTCTCAACCATATATATGCAATACTGAACTTTCTGTGCTTTATGAATTTCTGTCCTGACTGTTAAAGACACCACACACGGTCACTTTTGTCAAGTAACACAAAGACACCGTATGTTCCATTAATGTCTGGAGACGTGCAGGACGTAAAGTGCTATACAGTAGTAAAGCACAGTCTTAAACAATTAACCATTAATTGACTTTTACCTGAATTTAGCATTTTACTTGAACTCTCAAACATTTTGCTATCACAACCATTTTCATCAGTCAGCACCATACCATCTGAAGAGCTGAAAGTTCTTCTGTTAGTCGAGAAATTTGCACATTATATGGCTTCTTTACCATGTCTACCTGTGATCAAAAACAAAGTGCAACCAGAAAAATCAATCTTGTGAACTATTTTTCCATCCTCTTTTTATATATATTGCCTATATGTGGTGCAGGTATATAAATATGAAAATATATGAGACTGCAATAACTGACAAATCTTACTGTATAAATGTTAGAAGAATGTTTATTATAAATACATCCTACTTTAACTGAGGGTCTTTAGGAAAAAAAGCAGAAAAGACGACATCACAATAAGGCCTTTGAAAAAGAACAATAAGACTACCAGGAAAGTTGCTGCCCATTAGGTGCAAGATATTTGCAATTTGTGTAACACTCTTTTTAGATCACACAACAAAAGAACTATTTGTTAATATTGTAGCTGGAGAAGCATGACAACACTTTTAAAAATGCTTTTGAGATATTCACTTTTACTGAGATAATTTCAAAATAAGAAATAGGGCATTTCTAATTTCTAACTTCTGATTAGTAAATCATTGTCACAACTAGACTGAGTGGTTATCCCAGTTACTCCTGCACCTTCTCCAAACCATGTATGACGTTAGATATTGCAGTTTTAAGTAATTCACACAATTTTTGTGATTCTTTCAGGTAACCACCAAATAGAAGGCACAAACCATCTTTATCCTAATTTTAAGGGCTCTTAAAAGTTTAGGCAGTATCTTCCTGAAACTTCTCGAAATGAAAGGACTGCAAAGAAAAGGAATCATTTCAACCCTATACAGTCCATACGCACATCATGTCATAGCGAGGAAAGTGAAAGGAAGAAAAAAACAGTTATACCAACGGAAATTTGCATATGAGACGACTGATATACATTGTTGTCCACTTGCAACAGAAAGAAGGTATTGGCAACACATGCCTGTAACAAGCCTTTATTTCCTCTGGAGTTTGCCATAAAATAAAGCAAGTCCCTTTGACCTGCAGATAATTATTGTGGACCTCTAGGTACATTAGTCTGCAGATGGGATAACATGGAATAAATTAATTTTGTGAATAGTCTTTTATCAGATCTTCATTATTTCAGGTGCTCATAAAGACAGTAACAAAAATCATAAACAGACTATCACATTTTTAATTTCTCTGCCAATTTGGGGTTTCTAAGTGTACTGTGATATTGAGCCTTTTGATTGTTAGCTGTACTTGGCAGAAGAGTCTTACTTGCCTAAATAAGGAATATTTTTAAGTACTGAGATGCCAAAAGAAAGCGTAACTTTCAACAGGTCCCACCTGAACATATATGAGCTTCCATCAGCAACTTCCAAGATAAGCCCATGTATCAGAAATTAAATTCCTTGATCTCAACACAACACAGTCTGTTGATGTGCTACTGAACAGAATCTCTAAAATCAAAGTGCCATTCCTCATGTCTTCACAGTGTCTGCACAGACATCAACACTTGTACTTCTTGAGAGATTTAAGAATTGTATTTAGTTCGGAAGAATATACGGCTACATAACAACGCTAAAGAGTACAGTTCTGCCAGTATGCTGCCTTGCAACCTATATCATCAAAACACTCTAAGATATGACCATGATGACCATGCACCATCAACAGTTTTTCACACTGAGGAAAACCAAAATATTTTCCCAACTGTTTATCATAGCGTCACTGTACTGTGAACTGCTGTCATAGGATAAAAGCTATTAATATGAATTGATGTCAGCTTTTAGTTTGCAAATTTACTAGCATTATTAAACCATTTACCTCTAAAATTTCTCACAATGTTAACAACGTTCTTCAAAAAATAAAGCAATTAGAATTCTGCATATCATTCATGTAAACTTCTAGAAGAGGCTTCATACTTAATCGGTCAAAGATTTCAATTCCTTTTTGAATCATTTGACACTCTCCGTGCAGTTCCTTTACCTTATATAAATTATGCAAACAGCTAAGCTAGGAGGCAAAAAAAACCCCAAACCTTCATCCGGGAAACTTGGGTACTCACTCATGCCTGGTTTGGGACTGACTTACAGTAGTTTCTATTCAACTGCAAGTCAGCTGTTTAATTCCTTAAAAACCAATACACCAAACCAAAAAGTGTCACTTTGCCGGCATTCACTGTGGGTTTTTGTAGAACAAATTTCATGGGCAGAGATGTACTTCATGCAAGTAAGATGAGATTTTGGTTCAAGTTTTCAACAGCAATGTCAACTGTTACTGCTTCTTATACACTCAGTATTTCCCCGGCTCCCAGATAAAGGCAAGAAGGCTCACGAGCCCTAATCTTACCATTTGTCCCTCATTAGCCTCCAAGGCACTTGTGCAGCTCACACAACATACTCTTTGCAGGGCTAACCATTCAAGGAACATTTGCAAAGTTAAGCTCTATTCAGGGAAGTAGTTCAGGCAACAGAAATCATTCACAAGAGCAGCCACAGATGAGGCCAGCTGCCATTGCTGTGACTATTCTAAGGCTCAATGAATCTAATCTGAACTGCTATATAGACACAAGAGACCAATGCATGACCTGCATGGGCACTACCATCCTAACAATTAAAATCACATGTGTATGAGCCCACTCTGACACATTCTTGGAAAACAACAACAACAAAAACTTTGCTATAAATATTTAAACTTTTCTTTCAGACTTAACCCAAAGTCATTCCTTCTAAACATCACAACTTACTTCCTTTCTAATTCTTGCAGCAGTATCTTCCGCAAGTTGAGCCATTTCATCTTTCATTTTTTTAATATCCTCTTCTTTTTGTTTCTCTGTAATCAGTGCCTAAAAAAAATAACAACTTGAAATACTACTGATAACATTTCAGTTGTGGCATCATATCTAGTACTGGGAGAAGAAACCACACATAGCCACGGTTCAGAAAACATTTTTTCCTTTTTCCTTTGGAGTAGCTGACATCGAGACCCAACAGGAAAACTAGAACAGCGAGAACATTTTGCACTAAATGTACACTACTGCAAACCAGAACCACACAAAAAGTTAGTATCGGTAGATGCCTTTTTCTACTGGGACTTATTGGTACTTTCAGATTTTGGCTGGACATGGAATTACACAGAACCAAGCACAGGAACTCGGAGTAAAAGGCAAGGCTACTCCCCAGTGTTCTCATCTGGGGCTGGCACCTGTAATAGAAACCAATGCCAACGCTACCACCTAGAAAGTTCTCTGTTAGGAAACTAAATACCTGTACACACACATGCACTCCTACATATTGCTATGCATTTTTTAATGGCTGCTGTACTAAATCATTACCTTCCAGAAAACTTAAAAGTAAAAAAAAAAAAAAAATATAAGCAATTAAGGAATATGTATGTCGCGGTTGAGATGGACAAGCGACATGGACCAAATTCTTTTAAGATGAAAGTAATAGATGCCATTTATTGCTACAAGTGCATTTTTATACAATTCTGCCAGTTCATGTGTCTTTTCACTATTGGTTACAAGTTACAGCACTAACATCTCATTGGTTAAACTTGCTATCATCCATGTTATTCTTCTATCCCCTTCTCTCTCACGGGTACATCTCTCCTCTCTCCGGATACTCCTTTACTCCCATCCTTCACAAGGGTAAATCTTAATATCTCAAGGCTGATCTCTACTCTCATATTTTCTGTCAAGGATTCCACAGACCCGCTGCAGTTTCCCACATGTGTATGCAGTGCCTTTCATGGTGATAATAATGAACCAAGGAGCTCTTTAGCATAAAATAATGGTGAGAATTACAGAAAAAGGTGTCATAAGGAACCCTTCCTGAGGAGGATGCAAGAAAGCTACTGATGTTAATATATAATAGGAGATACTGGTCTGAAAAGATGACAGAAGGTAATATAGAATACTTGATGGGAGAGATGAAAAATCCTAGGTGGCACTTAGAGAAAATGTAGATGCATAAAGGGAGAAAGACGTAAAAACATCCCTAATGGATGACAGAAATTCAGCCTATAGAAGGTTACTGACTTCAGGCAATAAAATGCCACTTCATTGGTCATATTCTCTTTTACTGCTGTCATTCAATTTTATTTCTCCAACTACTCTTTTAAAATTCTTCTGATGTCTCTTGGTAAGCTCAACTTTGTGTGCTTTACAAGGTTAGCATAGAAGAAGCAACATTATCATGACAGCTTGCTACTGCTACTCCCCCTCCCCACCAATCTGTTACAGAGCAGGGAGAAACCTCTGTGGCCACAGTTCACGACACAGAATTAACTAATATATATATATATACACATATATATATACATACATATATATATATATGCACACACATATATGCTGCATTTTTTTAATCATTTTCATTAATAAACTTCCCAGATTGAAACATTCAGGATGTTTTTAGCCAGAGAAATAAATCAACAAGTGTCTGCAAATTCCAGTTAATTCTTACTACGGCATTATACTAAACTGTTACTTATAAAAAGCCACTTCTTTATCTGTGATAGTTCAGTTACTGTCTCACAGATAAAATTTACATCACAATAATTTTACTGGGCCACTTCTTTCTGTTAGCTTCATGTGAGTTCATAGCAAGCAGCATCCAATGATCTGCTGAACTACTTTTGGATGAGAAATGGTGTTCTAACACCACTCTGGCGTACTAATTAGCAACTGGAAATGTGAATTATACTCCTTACCAGTAATTTTCAAATGAGAGTGTTTCTTGGTTTTTAAACTCTGAAAAAAAATGATTTATTTTTACCTTTGAGATTCTCCCTGCCACCAGGCTGTAGTGGAATGCTGCTAAGGATCAAAATTTCTTGCTGAGAAAAAGGAACTGACAAGTCCAAAGATGGCCATCAAGAGCTGGAGGATGGAAAACTTATTTTTTCATCCCTTTCCAAACCAGGGCCTGACAGGTAAAGGGAATTGTGGAAGATCAATTCATAAAGCAAATGAGATGCAGAAAGGTATGAGGAAATTATAAAAAGGAAAAGATGCCATCAAAGGTTTTCCTAAATGACTATAAATACATGGGAAGAAAGACTCTATATCACAAGATGATCATCCTCTTTTGTATAACAAGAATCACAGAAGTTGAACTGCAGTAATGGCTAGAACCTCTAAGCTTTGTCAATACCTTAATCTATTCGGGAAGCAGGCCAGAAGCTAGAAGGATGTCCTTAGAGAGGTTAGTTCCTTTTTCTGCCAGAAAAAAGGAGGCAGGTGTGCCTCCTTCGTCACTGAGCTGAATTCAGCAAGTGCAAAAAAGACAGCAGTAACTTTAATATTCCAAAAGTTAAAAGCAAAAAACTAGTTTAGATACTCAGGAGACTCCCCAAATTTGAAAAGCAACTTCAGACTAAAAGAGAACATTGACCTCCTTAATTCCTCAACATTTCAACATGCTAGCCCAAATAGGATCAATTCTAAGATTCTCCATTTATTCCCACAGACTTTAACTAATCTGGGTTTCATTTACTGATGTCTACAGTCATCAGATGTGCATTAAAGTTCTGTCTTGCCAGTAAACACAATTCATTTGATTTCTAAAAGCCTGACTCAAGCTGAAGCTTGGCATTAAAATACCGAAGCACCCACATTAGACAAAAGTTTACCACACCCTGTATCATATCTCCTAAAGGGGTAAACAGCCGATACTTCAGGAAGGTTAAGATCTGGGAAAACAGGAGGATCTTTTTTTTTTTTTTTGATCAGTAGATGCATGGATTAGACCCCATACTTTAGGTAGTTTTAGTGGATTGTTCTGTCATGAATTTGACTGTTTTCCTACCTATACTTTTGGTATATACATCATCTTACGACAGTTTACTCACATATTGTACAGAAAAATTTGTTTTAGGGCCTCTCCACTTGTCTAGTTTTCCTTGTTGACTCCTCCTGCACTTGCCTAATTCTGCTATGTATTACCTGAAATGGGCTGATCAAAACTGCACATGGAGGGGCACTATATTTAAAAGCATCTTTAATTCTGATTCTGAACGTTCTGTTCATTGTATCAAGTACCACTGAGGACTGTGTGAATGCATTCTTAAGGGACACCCATACCATCTCCTAAACAGTTGTTTGACTGGTAAGACTAAATTCAGCACCCAATATAGCATATTTGAATTTCTTCTGCGATTTTATCACACACTAACAAATGCTTTAGCAATTTTTGCCTAGCCGCAGACTTTACCAACTCATTACTCAGTCATTTTTCCAGATTTCTCCTGAACTCACTCATGCAGAACTCACTCTCTTGGTGACCTATGTGCATCACATAAGAAAAATGTCCCTTCAGTTTTAGCTATTCTTTCCTAACCATTAGTAAGTTATAAATTCATAATAGGCCTTTCTTTTTTATTCTGACAGACCAATTTCTTTATAAGCATCTGATAAAAAACCCTGTCAGAAATTTCTGAAAGTTCAAGTTCAGGTACACTATTATCACTTAGATCGCCTTTATCCAGGGACTCAACATATTCTTTGAAATTTATACTGTGTGACAAGTCTAAGTAACATATGGTCATATCACAGTTTTCTATCTTACCCATTGCTAATTTTAGTATAACAGAGATAACAGAAGCTTGTCTGTGCATGCATGTATGCCTAGAAGAATGGATAATCAGGCACTTCACAACTGTAAGTGATGGAAGTATTTGAATACTTAAGAAATACCTTCATCCATTGCCTTACCTGACTTCTTTGTAGGTTAGCATCTTCTAAGAGCTGTATGCAATCTTGGACTTTTCCAACAGCATCATACTTCTCCCTTTCTACATCAGCATACCTTGTCTGAAGCTCTTAGATTTGTTTCTCCAGGGCTGTTCTTTCTCTTGTCAGCTGTTCAGCATCTTCGAGAGCAACACAATCTACAAGACAGCAATAATTTTACTCATTCAACAATAAGATGCTTAACTAAGACACTAATTCTTTCAAACTAAACTAATATAAAGTATGTACTCATAAGTTGCCGAAACTGCATTACTGGCTTTCTGCTTGTTCTTAGGGTCTTTGAGTTGAATATTAAAGGACTTAACTCTGATATCTAATCTCAGGAGATCCGTAGAAGAATGTGGCTATCTTGGGATACATCACTGAAAACATTCTATATTAAAACAGAACAGAACAGCCCCAGAAGGTATAAAGTTTTCCTCTGTGGAAGAAATGGAATAATTGGATGTGGGCAATGAAGTTGCAGCTGTACCATTAGAACAAGAAAACCACAGGTAATTTTACGACAGCTCAGAAATTCTTATTGTTTAATTATGATTGTCAGTATTGGCAGGAACAAGAAACAGCAAGAGAGTCTCAGAGGTATCCTCAAAAAATCTCAGAAAGCTCCACAAGTGCTGCTGGTTCAATAAAGTTCACGGTTCTAAATATCCATAGTGAACACTTTGGCAACAAGGATCTGCCTTTTCAAGCAGCCATGTTTTTTTACTTTCTAACATGTTTGTAATGAAACATACAAGGACAACCAACCACTCTATTTTTGTGGGATCAAACACCATTTTTGTAGAACCAATACCCTACAGAAAGTCATAAAACTAGCTCATTTCTTAAGACCTTCTGAAGTAAACTTAACAGCCTCCACAACGCTTAGGCCAGTAAAATTCATCAAGTAGAGGCCACTTATAGTCCCAAAGTTGGCTCCCTGGTAATTGTTTGGTTTCTAGCATTACCAAAGAGCCTGCTAGTCACGCTCACAGGGCTGGGACCAAGAAGGAAAGATGAATTCAATTATTTTAATAAGAAATTTGTGAATTCTTCTTAGCTATTTGGTCATTTGATTTATGTTAACAATTCAACAACTGTGATCCTTCAATCAAAATCACTTTGCACAGCTAAGTGTGGTATCCTTGGAAAGTGAAGGGGGGAAAAAACTCCCATCATATTTCTTCTGTATCTAAGACTCACTCAGATACAAAAGAACCTGACCGAATCTTCAATCTTCCAGCAGATAGTGTGGAGTTAAAGTTCTACTCATTATCAGGTATTCAAAGTACCTTTGTAGCTACCATTTATTGTTAAGATGTATGCTTTAACTGTTTTATTAAATATTTTTTTTAATAAAGATTGCTGAACTAAGACTAGAAACCAAATCTTATTTAACACAGAAAGAAAAACCTGTGTTCACCTCAAAAACAGCTACTTTACATGAACATTTCAAATTTCAGTATTAATATTTTTCTTTAGAACTCCACCTAAGTCCACTGAGAGTTGAGTAACTAGAATTTACACACTAGAATGAAAAATACATGACTCATTTTTTGTCCGTTACAGTCAATAAAATCAAGTGGTCTGTTTTATGTTTTTTAATACACTGAAGTCAGAAGCTGTTCCAAAAGGTTGTAGAATAGAACAAATAAGACAGAGAGCAGCCAAGCATTAGATATCTGTATTTCGAGAAGACAGAACTGCTCAGAAACACAAAACCCAAAGGCTGAAAAAGGGTAATATTTTCTCTCCCTTTCTCGTATCCTGTAATTAAGACCCAATGAGCTATCTTTACCTTGTTTCTAATTGTATTATACTAGACTGCATTTCACGCAAGCGTTTGTCAGATGCTCTTTCTCTTTGCTGGGCAGATGTCACATCTTCTTCCTAGAAAGAATATATGTATTATCTAGACATCATCTGAGCTTTCCTGAACAAAATCAAGATATACCAATATAAAACAAGTTAGAGAACAACTTGTGATTAATTTTAACGTCAGCACAGAAATAACTGACAAGCCATTCAACTGCAATGGAAAATTATTTCTTTATCTAGAATACCCTTCTCTCCAATTTGCCTTGAAGCTTCTCTGTTAATTTGGTTGTTTCATCAAGCCGAGCATTTGCTGTCTGCACATCTGTTATGGCTTGCCTGTGTAAAGAAAAAAAAGTCTGTGAATTACATTTCAATTATTTATAGTGGAAAAATATTACTCCATTACAATTTTGTTGAAACAGCTGTGAGGGGAAGTCACACTTCTTAACACTGTTCCTACAGGGCAGAAAAAATTCCCCCTTCTTCTGACTTTGTGGCAGTGAGAGAAGAAAACCAAATTCATTAAGCATTTGTCCTGTAAAAATTACTTATTAAAGATACCTTAACAGGAACATGTATATGTTTGGGCGGACTAGGCAATCAAAAAGTTTAAGTGCTTCAATAACTTAAATATAATTGGCCACAGATGCTTGATAGAGAAATCTTTTTCAGAATTACATTTCACTTGATTCATCAGACTCCCTCCACAGCAGAAAAGCTTATTGAAGTGAGCAACCATCCTACTCCTCTGACTTGGGAACAGAGCGACATACAAAGTCCTTCACCTGGGGCGTAACCCAATTATTCAGGCTGCATATCAGGCCAAATATTAAAACCAATAATTGAACATATGATAAAGTTTAAAAAGAACAAACGTATTAGATTAGATAAGCTAATTTGAACTAGAGCACTAATAGTCATGAAAAAAGCTAGAAAACATTTAGTACTTTTTAAGAATCAACGTCAAGCAAAAATTCCTTATAGAAACAGTAAGTTTGATTAAATTACATAAAAGGCAAGAACATATTATAGCTATATAAAAATCTTAAGCAAAATGCACATAACATCAATTCTACAGCATATACTTAATTTCAGCTTAATTCATCAGAAGGGCTGACTTTGTTAACATTTCTTTATAAAACAAAAACAAAGATGAAAAACATTATTTCCAGACACATGGCCCTCATTACAGGTCAAAATGTTTGATCTTAATTCATCTGAATCATGCACATTTCTCCTACAAAAAGTACTTTTAAATTTGTGAGGACATTCATTTGTTTCCCACCCAAAATTGAAAATGTGCTGTAAAACAAAACAAAATCTCAAAACCTAATATAACAAGTAAAGAAATTAAAAAATAGGAAGAGGTCATAAAACTCAAAACAGCTTAAGTAATAAAAATGAATTTTTAGGACCAAATTCAGATCAGAGGTGTGTGTTAAACAAGGAACAAATTGATTCTAAAGATGCACCTTTTATTCTCCACCGTGCATCATATATTTAATGTAATCTTGGCAAGTTATCTATATTTAAAACCTTCAAGATTCTGAAATGCAGATACCTGCTCTAGCAATGCATGTTCAAAGTGTTTTGTGGCTACGTATATCAGATTGTATACTATATATTATTTTTAAAATACATATAGTATATATTAATTTTAAAATATCTAAACCAGACTTTTTAGCAGGGTCTGTTATGACAGGACAAGGAGCAATGGTTTTAAACTAAAAGAGGGTTTTCCATATGTTGCTACAAATTGCTCTGTCAATAAATGCCTTTGATCAAAATCTAGGGATGAGCACCACCCTTTCATTACTGTATCTGTTGCAGCGTGAAGTGCTTATCACTCTAAATATTGGGCATTTTACAAATTTCAGCATCTCTAAGTCTAAGTACTATTCACAGATACTAAAGTTACTGTGTCGCAATCCTCATAATAAAAGATACAGACTTACATTGAATGACTAGATTTGTTAGTGCTGACTACTAGTCATCATTGAATATTTATTAACCAATTTCTTTAAGAGTGGTTGTATCCAAATTTTTTTGCTGTTACAGCAATAAAAAATAGCTGTTTCTAATACTAAACTTTCACTCCCTGATTGGTGAAGTAAGTTACAGTTTACTTACTAGAAGAATTTTGTTGTTATTTTTAAATTTTGTTTGTACAATAAATTTAGGACCAGAACCTGCTTACAAATTCAAGTTACATTAACCACTGAAGATGTGTTTTTCAGAGGGACTTGTTAGCACCTCTCATGTTTTATTTGCCCAGATTTTTCCACTGAAAAACTATTTTCAAAAATAGTGTTCTTTGGAGAAGGAAAATGACAAGCAGTCAAAGATTGAGGTAGCATTCAAGGTATTTGCTAAAATAAAGTCTTTCCAAACTTGGTCATCACTTGCTATTTATTTGTGCATGTGTCAAGGTTTTGATTGTAGGGTGACAATAAACCCTGGCAGATACTTTGTTAACCTCCTCTCCTCCCTATCCTCTCCTTGAGCCGCCCCACTCCGCACTAAGTACAGGTGATAAGAAGGCAAGGAAAGACAAAAAGAGTTGGAAAAGATTAAAAATGTTTTACTAATGCTACTAATAAAATAGAAAATACAAAATATACAAAACCAATCTTAAAAGTCCCAGCAAAGATCAGCACTGCTCCAGCAGCAGCACAGCCTGCACCCAGAAATCCTGGACCAGACATTGCAGACAACCGGAACTGGATTCAGTCTGTCACTGGCCTCAGTTTGCAGAGACGACTCGCAAGGTCCTCTCCTAATGTCAGCCATAGGGAAAAGGGACGAGATCCTCATGATCTCCCACTTTCATTTGATGTATCACATGAATGGGATGGAATACTTAATTGGTCAGTTTTAGTCACCTGTTTCAGTTCTCTCCTCCTTGCCCCTCTCGCGGCGGGACATGTATCCTTAACAGCAACCTTGCATTCCATTGCTATGTCTACCAAAATATGTATCCTACTTTAGAAAAGTACAGTTACTAAGAAGACTTCAGCTGAAAGGACAATTCACTGAAAGGGAAACTTGTCTTGTTTTTAACAAAGCCAGGATAGCATACTACTATCTAATTCTTAAAAGACAAAGAAGAATATTTTCACATCCTCACATTTTTGGAATTTCTTTCCTTGCAGAGGACACTGGTATTGTGTTACTGTTTGGGATATCTCATTCATCTATAAATCTTCAGTCCTGCATTGACATGATAACATTTATTCATATAATAAGTGGGTATGAGAGCAATTAGCATTAACTGAACCTATTTTTGACATTCAATAAATAACATCAACATTTGGTTTATTATTGCATTTGTAACATTTCCAATCTCCTGATGTTTTTAATTAAAACAAAACAAAACAAACTACAGGAGTTGCGATTTCCTTCAGTCCCATCTTTTCTTTTTTAAAGGAAACTCCTTTTTTAGGCTTGTTTCTAGGAGTTAGATTACATTTTTTTAATGATACCACTTTGATAAAATAATTTAGAATATGGCATGACAGCCAAAAGGCCAAAGTCTTTCATTTGTATCCCTGTATGCACACAGGCACCTGTATAACTGTCCACATGGCCATGAGCCTGCACAGTAGAAGTGTGTGTTTTCTGCTTTAACTGCTGCTTCAGGAAGAAAATATATTAAGAGGTAAAAGTCCCTGGGGACTGACTGAAAGCTAATAGATCATCTCGTTCTGATGAGATGTCCACGTGCCCAAATATATGTGCATATTTTTGATTAGTTGCTGGTTTTTAAGTAGTGAAACTGTGAGTACATTTTTATTTACATATTTTCCTTATGCAAGTATCCACAGGGTTGGAGCAGGCTAGTCATCTTCATTCTTGTTTCAGAACATTACCTTTATGATTTAATAGGTTCTGGGCAAAACTGCTCAATGTATGTGGCCTAAGTCAATCAAAACAGTTAATTGCATACCACTAATAAACAGACAATTGGTGGTCTACATTTTAATGATCAATATTAATAATATAACAGGTAAACCATGAAACTAGGCATTTCTGTTGTATTACTGAACACACACAAATCTGTGAACAGTCTTCTATAACTGAGTACTGATCTCACATACTTTCTTGCCTGCTCTTCTATAGGGACACCCAACATCTATAACAGGAAGCATGAATGAAGCGCATGCACACATGTGCACAGATTCTCCCTTTTTGGAAGGTACATGTCCCCATCTGCACATCCTTCCTGCTGGAGGTGCAGGTCTCCAGCTTGTGCTGCTTCCCAGAGTCTGCTAAGTGTGTGCTGCTAAGAGAGCACTCCTTGAGTTCCCAAACACATGCCTGATATGCTGGTCTCCATTTACTTCGCCCTGTGCTGCCAGTCTGCCAGCTGAGTGCAGGCTGCTCACACTGTCTGGTGGGGCAGCTGCTCTCAGACATGGGAAAAGGTGGCAATGCCCATGGAGTGACGCCTGGCAGGGTCCAACACACCTTCACTGCTAGGCTGTCACTCTAAGGTCTGTCACCCACAAACACAAGTTTTCATGCTTCCTTTCAAGCTGTCTTCTCAGAACTCTGTTCGTAAATGTTTAATCTGGCTGATAATGATCAGGAGCAACCTTTGCCATTGTTACTCTACCCATAGCATTATTTTGGACAAACAGGTCTCAGAGGAATCTTGTATCTCTATTTTAGGGCACTGATTACACTCACATTCCTCTCAGATTAGCTAGAAGTTCTTGCAGCCCTAAAACTGGTACAATGTTACCTTCACAAAGCTAATGACAGCAGCTCTACATAGCTCTAAAGTAACTCCTGCAGTGATGCTCAGAGAAATCTGGAATATTTTTACCAGTTGTTTCCTCAACATGAAGTTACACAGAAGTAGTTTGCAGGGATTTTATAGCATACATTATAGACAATTCTAATACTTTTGGACATATTTAATAGATTTACATTGATTTATAGTCATAGAGTAACAAGTCTGGATTTTTATAAACTGTATTCTAATGAAAGCCTATCTTCAGAGTCAATTTTGCTGTGATACTGACACTTTGTTCAAATGTTAAATATTTCAGGAATCAGCTGGATCAAACAAAACTAACTGGAAATATGCTACCCTAACAATAATGATGCACACATTTGTAATGAACTTAACAGGCATTAACTGAAACTATTGTAACTATCACCATCAAATCAGTTTGCAGTACAAACAATGCCCGTGATACAGCAACAGGTTAGAAAAACTATAGAAAAGATCTTTAATAATTTTAAAAATTGCCTGGCTTATACCTCGGCTGTTTTCGTAGCTCCTCTGGTTCCAGATTCTGTTCTGTTACAGTTTCCTGCAACTGTCGATTGCTCTGCGAAATAAGGAGATATTTGTAACATTCTCTATATTGGATTGAAAATGTTTATATTTAGATATATCTATATAATTGTTATAGGGCATTTTTACAGTACATAATACCATAAAAATAGCTGATAAGGGCTATTTAACACTGTGGCTGGTCTCCAAGTGCCCAGGTTTAGGTAGAATACTGTAGAAAGGCAAACACAGAGTAATGTTACCTAATTCTCCTCTTCTTTAGGGAGTGTAAAAACTTTCCAAGTTGAGAACTGTAATAGCTCAGACCTACCACCTACATTCCCATCCACTTTAGATATCTAGAATAGCTTGTGGCAATGAGTATCACAGCAGACCACATGTTGCTGGAAATAATTCTTTTGTTTTAAATCGGCTGTTTATTGACATGCTTAATGCTCTCCAGCCCTGAGGCAAGAAACAAGGAGCACGTGTTTCTCCTTCACTTTTTCCATGCCAGCCATAGTGCTGGAGGTGTCATTCTTCTTCAGCTGCCTTCTCATGTGAAAATCCTTCCATATTTTCATTACCCTACTGGCCTTTTCTAGATCTTGCATCCCCTTTTGAGATACCAGAGATGACTACAACTGCAGGCATTATTCAAGATGCCACTGTACCATGAACTTAAGCACAATAGTCCATCCCCGTCCCCGCCCCCCCCCCCCATAATTGCCAACTTCCTATTTTTTTGACTGTTGCTTCCTACCTCTAAAATACCTATTCTGAGTGATAATTTCAAGACCATCACAGAGTACCCAAAGTGAAAGCTCCCTCTTGCCCACATGCATTATTTGGCTTTAATACCAATGAAATGTCAGCTAAAACTCACTCAGATACTCAACATCATGAGACCTCCCTGCAGATTTCTGCAGTTCACTTCAGTTTTCATTACCCTAAATAGTATAACATCACTAGCGAACACTCAATACCGAACCTCATTTCCAGAATATTTGTAAATATGCTTAATAGCTTCAACCCAAGCACATCTAGGAAACTCGGCTGTTTTACCACAATAAAAACCTGACTAGTTACTCTGGCTCTTCACTGCCCATTTCTAAGTTCACTAGTTCAAGAGAGAGCATGCTTCTTTATCCCGTGACATCCTGAGGCCTTTGGGAACAGACCTTGCCAAACAGATAATGCAAACAAATTGATTACCTTTATCTTAACATTATGTCTTTCAAAGAGTTCACATATTTCACTCCTTTCCTCTCCACATCATTTCTTTCCAATTTTATTATTTTAAGCATTGATTCTATTTTGTTCAGATACCTACTACTGATTTGCCTGCAATAGCAGATCAAATTGCTTTAAAAGCTCATCATTTTATTTGCCTGAAATTGTTATTGGACAGCAACACCTCCAGCAACTCTGAAGTATCTATCTTTAGAGAACAGTTAATTTTGAGACCATATCTGACTACATAATGTCAAACTTCCTCTGAGTGCATTATTTTGCTTTTACGAATACTAACAAAATGGCTTGGAAAGAGGACAACTGCTTTGCAAGATACAATTCTGTAGTAATCTGCATTATACTACTCAACATTACTAAGTGCTCAATTGGATTATTGTACTGTTTCCAGCACCACAGATCAAGAATGATGACACAAATGGAAAGAATTTAAAGGTGAGCAAGAAGAATTATTAGATATCTTAAAAACATAGTCAAAGAACAAAGACTTGACTTGCTTTGAACAAAATAGAAAAGGCGGAGAAAGGGAAAAGATGGCAATATAGAAGTTTTCAATAGCAGAGGCACCATGACAAATACAGAGTCATCTTTCCTTCATACCTACGATATTTCACACCCTAAAGACAGAAGAGAGCAAATTGCCTAGAGCAGGTTAGGAGTCTTTCTGCACTGCCAGTATCCAAGACAAACACTGATCAAAAACCATACAGGAATCAGATCTTGCAGAGAAGCAGCTGCTCAGCTAAAAACTTCACCATGTCTTTCACTTCACTTTTCCTATGACACTAACATTGTTTGTCACTCCTGGAAGTCCTAAGATAAAGCTAGGGAAGTGGATGATGCGCTAGATTAGGCCTCAGAAAAATTCCTAAAAAAAAAAATTGGCATGTAAACTTACTACTGACTTCTTGAACAAATAGCTCACACAATATTAAGAGCTAATCTCTCAGCCACCCTGATTTGGTGTTTGGAGTTCAGGAAAAAAAGCCATTATTACTCTATTTTTGAATAGTGATTAGAGAAGTTTGCAAATCTGAGTGGCACAAGCTCTTTTCCAGGTGTCTATGTGTGACTTTGTTTTTCTTTTGTACTTTGAGGCTCTAGTAGGAAAAAAACCAAAATTTATTAGGTCACTGTTTAGAAGGTTTTACTTACCAACTCTATTTTCTCATTGGCTGTATGCAGTTTCTCAATCAACTGTTGAAGGCTAGTCAGTTCATTCTAGAACAAGAATTCAGAGTTTCTTATAATCATCATAAAAAGTGTGTAATTAAAGAGTTCCATGGTCAATTTAAAACATTTTCAAAAAAAGTATATGTGTTGCAGAAAATTCAATATGCCTGTGTAGATTTTTGTTAGATTACTTTTAGCTGTTAACCTAGTAATCTGGCAAGTTAAGTTTAGTATTGAAAAGCATATCTGAATTTCACTCAGTTACATATTGCCTCCTTCCAAAACTCATATACTATTACTATCAAAATATGAAAGCATACATGAACAGTGCCTTTAAAGAGCCACACAGACTACAATGCTACTTAGAGGAATTTGCTAAGCAGATCAGCAGACATGTACCCCTTCATAATTAAAAATAATGCCTGTATGGACACACTTAATTTGCTCTTTGCCATATGGAATGTCTTGTGTCTATACAAAAAACCTGTTAGATTAAACTTTTGAGTCCCTGAACTTGAATGCTATTTTCCTAGGAAAACCAGCATAACAAACAAAAAACAAAAAAAGAATTATCTGCAGCATGCCAAGTGATTTCAGAGCAGAGAAGATACTCCTGAGCTAGAATATGTACTGTGCGGTGTTTATTTAACAGCTCAAGGCCAAGTATAAGCCAGAAACCTATTCCAACAACTCCCTAATTTATGTCCAACCCTTACAATGGTCTCCTCTCTCACCTTTGCTTTCTGTCACTTCTAACTCTAGTTGGTCTCACCCATTTACCTCTGGTAGCTATTTTCTGCTCCACTATTAAAAGCAAAAGCTAAAATAACATGTATTTATCTGAGAAGTCTTTTTCTATGGGAGACCAGTAGCATTTAAGAATAAAAGGCAGCTCAACCTCACTCTTGTTCCGACGGCATTACAATCCACCAAGAATTTAGTTACCAATGAGAAGTGAAATCTGCCAACCCTAAATTCTGCAACAGCTACCAATGACTCTGTGTGCTCTACCATGTGTATGTTACCAGCAACTGACAATGCAACAAAAAAATAACAGAAGGAATAGGAGCAATAAGTTGGAACTACACACAGGTAAAATAGTCCTCACAACTATTACTTGGAATAGTTATGAAACTTGACAGAGCACAATAGCTGTACAGATGTTTTACCCGATTCTTGGAAAATAACATATTGCTCAGGTGGACTTAATAACACAAAAGAAAAACAACAACAAAATCCTTAAAAAATAAATTTGTTACATAGGTGAATTGTAACAGTGCCCACAAGTCTAGTGTACTTGAAAACAGAAAGCAAATTCTAAAACTCTGTATTATCTTTTTATAGACCTAGAAATATCAACAGTGAGATGGACACATCCATGAAGTTTCTATTAGTTCTTCACACGCTGAGCATCTTCACAGAGCTTGTCAGAGCAAACCAGCTTCTTTTCTGAACTAAGATTTACTGAAAGACCTTCCCCAGAAACAGCAGCAACCAGCTGCTCAATACAAGCTAGTGTTAGAAGAATACTGGTGAACTTTATTCTTCATCTGTTTCCACATGCTTCTTTACTGAATGACAACAGGAAACAGAGACTACTTTTTCCCACTACCCCACTGTGATCTTAGAGACAAAATTCAGGATTCAAACATATGAGAACAACATGAAAGACTTCCACCTTGGAATTCAGAAATCTTTAGCAGCTTTTTCAGATGTTGAACTCTACTGAAGATTTCCAACCATCCAATTCAAATTTATTATTTATATGCAAATGTATATCTTGTGCACATACACATTCATCCTCAGTGAACTCCCCTAGTTCCTGTCCATACATTTGAAATAAAGAACCTTTCCAGTCCTAACAGTGCATTGATCTGATTAATCACTGGCCACATCTGACCACTCAACTTCAGATGACTATTACAGAAAATAATTAACAGTACTGGTAGAACACCACCCCCCACCCAATTCACTTTGATTACACAGACCCACATTCCCTACATTCTAGAAAGACATACCAAAATTAATAAAAATAGAACTGAAAATTACTTTCAGATTTTGCCTTTCAGCCATGAGAATCTGTGTTTCAGTTGTACCTTCCTGGCACTCCTCCTGGAATTGCTTAAGCTCCTATAATACTTTCTGCCAGACAAAACAATGGTTTATATAAAATACTCAATTAGATCACATTTTTCTTCATGTATTATTCCCTAAAAAGAGAAGTCTTAAGTTCTATTTTGAAGAAATGCCATTTTCTCTACTTATCTCTGCATATATTAAAACTACACAGACAAAAGACCAAATTCAGATGCAAAAAAGCAGATTCTTACAAGTTCAAATTCCACCTACAAGTGAATTGCAAGTTTTATGGACTTCTTATAGCTCAAACTTACAGGTATTTACTGTAGGTCTACAGTATATATAATATTCAAATACAATTCAGCTGTCAATTTAACTTCAACTTAATCACATGCAGCAGGATTGATACATTATAATAAACTCAAAATTTTTGCTTATCTTCTCAGATTTAATTACTACTTTCTATATCTCATATATACTTGTCTTCTCACATCACATTACAATGTTTTAATCAAAATGACAAACTACTCTGAACATTTTAACTGAACAAAATATTTCATTGATTTTCTGGTCAGGGATTCAATCTAAAGATTAAGTCAACTAGGTAAAATTACAAGCCCAATTTAATATTAAAAACTTCCTATATGAATCCAGGATAGGAGGAAATAAAACTGTAAAAATGTTTCATCTCATGCACTTGTTTCATCACTTGTAGTTGTTCTTGATAGTTTCTCACTGTTTGTTCATCTCCAGGAATATCAGTTCCTGATAGCATGAAAGGAAGAGACTCCAGGTGGTCCTCAACAGCATCTTTCAACTTCACAAACAGCCTGAAATTCAAAAAACTAAGTTCAGCAAAGTATTTAACAGGGATTTTTTTAACAACAGAAGTACACCATACCTTCCATCTGTACATACTGTTTACTTCCAACTCATATTTAAATATATTAATCAAGTTATGCTCTATGAACACAAACAGTTTGAAACAGCTTAACAGCTAGTTAAGAGACACAGTTAGATCTGCTAAACCTGGTGCTCTAATCTATATTAGGCACTTCAAGACTCCAACATTAAGCTTGTGAGTATAAAATCTTCAACTATTAAGTAGATTTAAAAGATTTCAAGGTCCTAAAAAAAGATTAAGTTTTAGAAATTAAAAAAAAAAAAAAAATCAGCAGCAGTAATAGGGCAGTGCAATTATTTACCGTTCATTTTCCTTGATGACTTGTTCACATTTCAGTCTCATCTCACTCACTTGTTCCTAACACAAAAACATGCAAGAGTAAGCATTCATTTCAGTGACACAAACTTCAGTAATTCATTCTTTCACTTTTCAATTCCAACTGATACTGTAAAAGATGGACAATTTAATTCAGTGTAATACAGTAAATGAAAGGAACTTTCTTTTGTAAGGAGAGTCACAGGATGCCCTTTAAATTTAACAGTTGCTAAGTCTTGTTATACCTGAGCATTCAGAAGTCATTATGAGCATTAAACTTGGCTTTTGAAATTCTCATAGCTGTTACAGATTGATTCTTAATTAACTCAAGTTCTTTTAGGGATACAGTGGATAACTCATCTTTTATGCAGCAAAGATTTGAGATAAGAGTTTAGGACTTAATTGAGTAGAAATTTCAGTTACATGAGTCAAATAGACTGTTTTGTTAACTAAACAGTGCAACAAAAGCAAAGTGCTTCAATTGCCTTCCAAAATCAGTCAAGTTCAAAAATGGTAATTGCAGAATCTTTATGATGGACAGATTGAACTAAGTGCACTAACCAAAACCAGAGTAAAACTTCTGCATGTAGATCACAAGTAAAAATTGCCTTCTGTATGCATGACGTTTTAATTATTAAACATACCACTTTGCTTTTCAGTGCTTACATGAAACATTAAAAAGTTCAATTTTTCTGTGGTTGAGAGGACAGTCCCACCACCTCCACCTCAGTCTCCATGATAATACACATTTAAAGAATTTTTTGAATATGAAAAACTATTAAGAATGAAAAAATCTGGGTATATCGACACTAGCAAGACTGAGCTGGACTGCATGGCCAAGATCAAATGTTTAGAGAAGAGGAGCAATAGCTGGTGCATCTGAACATCACCTAGGAAAGGACCTGCATCCATATCAGAACATCTAGTGAAATAAAACATGCGTGTCTCATTTCACAACACCACTTCTCCAAACACTCAGTACACCGTGCACTTTGGACAGTTTTCCAGCCTCTTCATGGAAAGCTCTCCAGCCACTTGAGGCAGACCATAGGCCAGCAAGTTTGTGAAGCATGGTGCAGGCATACTTTCCCCTATATATTCTGGGCCCCTCAGTCCAAGAAGGACAGGGAACTGAGAGAGTCCAGCGTAGGGCAACAAAGATGATTAAGGGAGTGGAGCATCTCCCTTATGAGGAAAGGCTGAGGGAGCTGGGTCTCTTTAGTTTGGAGAAGAGGAGACTGAGGGGTCACCTGATTAATGTTTATAAATATATAAAGGGTGAGTGTCAGGAGGATGGAGCCAGGCTCTTGGTGACAAACAATGGTAAGACATGGGGTAATGGGTTCAAACTGGAACACAGGAGGTTCCACTTAAATTTGAGAAGAAACTTCTTCTCAGTGAGAGTAAAACAACACTGGAACAGGCTGCCCAGGGGGGTTGTGGAATCTCCTTCTCTGGAGACATTCAAAACCCACCTGGACACCTTCCTATGTAACCTGATCTAGGTGTTCCTGCTCCGGCAGGTGAATTGGACTAGATGATCTTTTGAGGTCCCTTCCCATCCCTAACATTCTGTGATTCTGTGAAAAACTAACGGCCTGACACTCACCCTTTACATATTTGTAAACATGAATGAGGTCACCCCTCAGTCTCGTCTTCTCCAAGCTAAAAAGACCCAGCTCCCTCAGCCTTTCTTCATAAGGGAGATGCTCCACTCCCTTGATCATCTTTGTTGCCATGTGCTGGACTCTCTCCAGCAGTTCCCTGTCCTGCTGGAACCGAGGGGCCCAGAAATGGACACAATATTCTAGATGTGGTCTCACCAGGGCAGAGTAGAGGGGAAAGAGGACCTCTCTCAACCTACTAACCACCCCCCTTCTAATACACCCCAGGATGCCATTGGCCTTCCTGGCCACAAGAGCCCAGTGCTGGCTCATGTTCATCCTGCTGTCCACCAGGATCCCCAGGTCCCTTTCCCCTACACTGCTCTCCAACAGGTCATTCCCCAACTTACACTGATATCCGGAGTTGTTCTTGCCCAGATGCAAGACTCTACACTTGTCCTTGTGTAATTAAATTTATCCCCGCCCAACTCTCCAGCCTGCCCAGGTCTCGCTGGATGGCAGCACAGCCTTCTGAAGTGTCAGCCACTCCTCTCAGTTTGGTGTCATCAGCAAACTTGCTGACAGGGCACTCTATCCCCTCATCCAAGTTGTTGATGAATATATTGAATAGCGCTGGTCCCAGTACTGATACTTGAGGAACTCCACTAGATACAGGTCTCCAACTAGACACAGGCCTCCAACTGGACTCTGCCCCACTGACCACGACTCTCTGGCTTCTTTCCTTCAGTCAGTTCACAGTTTCCTTCAGTCCACCTCACTACCCAATCATCCAGTCCACACTTCCCCAGTTTAGCTGCAAAGAGGCTGTGGGGACTGTGTCAAATGCTTTACTGAAATCAAGATCGACATGACTGCAGGTAGTTTTACAGTTTTATATGCAACCCAAAGCTGTCGTTCTATCTGTACTGTTATCATATACAATATCCCACATGATCACTTTCAGGTTTATGTTCAAAAAACTTTGAGTGCTGGCCCAATTTGATATAATTATCTTTTTTTTCCCTAGAGAGGCTCTGATAGAGCCTCCCTAGAGAGGCTCTGATAGAAAGCATAATTGCATCTGAGGTGGAATAATTTCATTTAAAAAAAACAATCCTACATTTGTGCAAGTTCTAAGTTAATTTCCATGTATCTTGGCATCAGCAAAGTGGTGATGCCTCATCTTCTGCACAGACTTTCAGAGAGCCATATGGTTCCCAGCTCAAAAAGTTACCTCCACATGAGACCAATCTCTTACAAAAGAGAAGTCCAAAAAGTGAAAAAGTCTACTAAAGTAGAAATCAAGTATTCTTTCGAGGATATATCCTCCTGAAGATTACCAAGTTTTAAAAATGCATGAAAAGTAACAGAATTCACTGGTAAGGCAGTTTTTTCCTGCTATTGCCTGGAAAAACAACAAGCAACTCTAGATTTGTGTGATGGACCCAACACAAGGCCAGGCCACACTGCAGCAGGCTGTGCTCTATGTATGCAAATGTTTGTCTCCAGTTTCATAACAAAAATTCTTAATACTTCCATCCCTGGGTTCACATACCTGCTTAACAGTAGTTCTGAAAATATCATGTATTTCATACTGTCCAAGCGCCACACTGGGCCTCTGATCTGCAAAATACAATGTTTGATAATCACAGCTACAACATGGGCTGTCATCTAGATAAACCTGACAGCAGTCAGAAATAAGTTTAACAGTGTAGCGCTTTGAATGCACGTGTCATAAAATTATTCCATTTAGTACAATTATTTTAATGAAAATGGGACCTGAAAAAGTCCACAAAGATGGTGTAATAATAATGAATTCTATTTCTTTAGCATTTGTTCTGCTTTCTTTTAGAAATTTTTAAAAATGGAGTTTCTGCCTAGAAACCCCACAAACACATACACGTTAATGATCCACAAGGCCTCAATATGACAAATCACATTGTGTGTCCAATTCAATTAGCTGGATGTGTGACAACTTCTTGTTGTGAACTCAACCCTGCAGTTCTCAACAAACGTTCAAAAAATTTGGGTCAAAAGAGCTTCACTGATAAATGGATATAAGCATCCAAGTACATCCAGAACAAACCCAAACATGAACGAAGAAATGCAGTCTGTCAGGAGATGCTTTCTCTAAAAGAAGCAAAGCATAATGAATAATGAGATTTCATACTGCTGAGTTAGAACATCAGCTAAGGCATCACTCTTCCTTATTCATCTGAACTCTGGCTATTGGGATTTCAGAGACGACTTGCACTACAAATGAAAGAACCAGCAGAAGGCTGCAAGGGAGAAATAACAGCTCTTTCTACTGTTCATGGAGTGTTCCTTGTTCTAACAAATACATAAAGATCTGAGTGACACCTTTGTAACTGGAATGGGTAAAGAGAAAGAAAAAGGAAGTCAGGAAGGTAATGCAAACGTTTTGATTTAAAACAACTTTTTGCCTATTTTTCTTTATATACATCCAAGTGGTTCTTTTTGTGGTTCTAATCTCCTAAATGAGACAACAGAAAAATTACAGAGGGGATAAAAAGGAGTAAAAGGATATCAAAGGACATGAAAGGCAAAAGTAGCCAACCTCCTCAGGCACAGCAGTCTGCAAACATCAGAGACCACAGGTGCAAAAGGGGTCAAACCTTCAACACCACTCACAGGTGTACTCACCTGCAACAGTGAATCCCTAAAGACATTCTGATAAAATAATTTATGTGTTTAGTAGCTTATCACAAAAATATGTAATTCCTCTATTTTATTATATGTTTTTGTGATAAGCTACTAAATACAGCTAAAACTCAATTCATAACTGATCATTTCATTCTGAGAATCTCCTTTACAGCTACATATTTAACACAACAGGTATTTATGATACAAAGCAATATTTAGTAGTGCTTAGAGAGCATCTTTATGCATATTACACACATTCAGCATTTTAGAACTTTGATTTCACACTCATAAAACAAGAGGAACATCAATCCATATATTGGACTCAGAGCAAGTCTCAACTTAAATCACTTGGTATGCAAGCCAACTTCAAATTTGTTATTTGGCAGCCTTCAAAACGCATGAAATTTTTAAAAGAGAGAATTCAACTCCTTGATAGAACAGGCAACTCTTACCACTTTACCATGAATTTAGTCTGAGCTCTAGTTAGAGCCTAATGATTTATAAATAAGAAGCTGCACCCAAACAAACTAAATCCATATTATAATGCAAAACCAATATTAGAAAACGCACAATTTGTTCAAATCATGGTATAAGAAATACTCATGCAAAACTTGATAAAGATATGGGCTTATGAGCTGGTCTATCATCTTTGGCCAACCAAAGCTGTCATACAAAATCTACTATCAGTTAAAATGTTGAGGTTCAAGTGATGCACAGGCATAGCACTTCATGCACTATGATCTTGTCCTACTTCCTACTGTGCTATCAAGTTTTCCCACAACACTCATTAGTGACAGTAACATACTCGGGACAACCTATCAACTCATTGTCTATAAATTGTGCAGAGCAATTTTTCCCAATATTTTGCTGATAAGTAATGAAACTGTACCCTGATTCAATCATATTAAGCTTAAAGTTATCAAAATTGTAACAAAGAACACACACTTAAAAATACTGATTTTAGTTCTTAAAGCAAATGTTATGCGTAACTGGCAAGGCAGCTTTTTGCCTTTGAGGTACAAGCCAAGCATAGGAGATGCAGTAGTTTCTTAACCAGAGAAAAGAGGTGTTATTTTTGGTTGTTACCCTCGTTAGCAGCTCTTAATTATTAGTCTTTTGCTGTCGTTATTCGCTATAGGAAACACTAGAAGCACTACAGAATATAAGTAAATCCTCATTGCTGCAACTACATGCAAAAGAGTTTCTATCCTGTGTAGAAACTGACGCCGACTCCCAAGAGGCAGCGGCCAGGCCCCCACTCCTCCGCTCCGTCCTTCCGGCAGCCCCGGGACACCGCCGCCCGTGAGCCGCGCCGCCCGTGAGCCGCGCCGCCCGTGAGCCGGAAATGCCGCTGCTGGAGTTCGCCCGGAGCAGCCGTGAGGCAGCCGGAACTGGGAGCAGTTTGGAGCCCTGTGGGGGGCTCCTGAGTTTAGTAATGCGCTCTGAAGTACAGCAAGAGCTGTTGTCTCTGACACGGTCTCCAAGTACTCCCCTGTCCTCTTGGAGCGGTTTAGAAAAACACCAATAGAATTACTTCCGCCTTGCTTTTGTCGGTGTTACTGAGGTTGATAGGGTTTGAGTGGAAGACATAAATCCCTTGGATGAGGAGAGGTGAGGTGATGGGGCGGCAGCTCTGTCCTTGCTGTGCTGCGCACGTGGCTGGGGTGGCTGCGGCAGCGCCGGGCAGCCTGGGGTCAGGTCATTAACAACTGCCTGAGGTGTAGTGTTAAAAGGTAATTAAAGGTCTACTGTTGCGGTTTTAAATTACTTTTGCACCATTACTATGTGTTGCTATTTTTATTGTAACTGAAAAGCATTCTAGTAACCAGCTTACCTGAGTCTGTGCAATGTAATAAACTCACGAGTTGCATGGCCATTAATTTGGAAAAATCTGAGCTCTGCTGTTCATCAAATAAGTCAAATAACTTGAGCACCGAGTAGACCTCTAATGAAAGCTAGTGGATGTTTTGCAATTTTCCCTATTTCATGGTTATCTTTCAAATTGCTTGTTCTTACAATTAAGAGTAGTATTTGTTTTCAAAAATATGTCAAAACTTCAATCTGGTTATTTCAGTACATGATAAGCTCTTCCTGCAGGAGTTAAGTTTTTCACCAAAAAAAGACTGTCTCATATAGGTATAAATAGCAAACTGATAAGTATTTTATCTTCATTTTTACACACAACAGTTACAGTAGTGTCTAAATTGGTTTAGCAGGTTCTGTTATTTCACTGTTGTGTTGGTGTTTTTTTTTTTTAACTTGGTATGTTGTGACTCTGTTCCTGAGACAACCTTTCAAATCTTGTGCACAAAGAGAAGCTTTGCATTCCTTACTTCAGTTGGAATTTATAATAGCTAGTTGTGCAGTTCTGCCTGGATTTTAAGATATTCCTGGGCTACTTTAATTAGAAGGCTATGTTTTCTTTAAACACTATTGAAATCTGTTGGTATTTTCTAATAGGTATTTCAGATATTTACCTTGACCAGTGAGTGCAAAGAGTTAAAATATATTAGCACAAACTGAAGATACAATAATAGAAGGAAATATCAACTTCTAAGTCTGTAATGTTATTTTAGTAGGGCAGTATAAAATGGGTTCATAACACTTTATTAGCTTTCTTGGATATACCTGTCTGCTCTTAAACTTTACTCTTTGAGTAAGTGATCCTGCTTGTGTTACTCTGTCTTGTTTCCTTTCACAATAAGTGCACGTATGGCATATAAAGGTCCGTTTACAGGAATTTTCCTGTTCGTTTCACAAACCACTAGGAAGGGTCTTACCATCTGTGTTTACTCCATGCTCATGCTGCTTGATGTTTGCAGCTTAGAAAATTAAAAGCACAATACTTGTCTGCATTTCCTGTGGATTAAGATTTTCTAGATAACTTTAAGGTTAGATAGCCCATTGAATATGTTTTAGCAGCTGTTCGTATTGTGTAAGGGGCTTGTTGTTTAATACATTTTTTGTGTTATTTAAAATATTTGAGGGTGTTGGTTGACAGCCATCTGAATATGAGCCACCAGTGTGCCCAGGTGGCTAAGAAGGCCAACAGCATCCTGGCTTGTATCAGGAATAGTGTGGCCAGCAGGACTAGAGAAGTGATTGTTGCCACTGTACTCAGCACTGGTGAGACCCCACCTTAAATCCTGTGTTCAGTTTTGGGCCTCTCATCATAAGAAAGACATTGAAGTATTGGAGAGAGTGAAGAGGAGGCAACGAAGCTGGTGAGGGGCCTGGAGCACAAGTCTGATGAGGAGCAGCGGGGGGAACTGGGGCTGTTCAGCCTGGAGAAAAGGAGGCTGAGGGGAGACATTATCGCTGTCTACAACTACCTGAAAGGAGGTTGTAGCATAGAGGGTGTTGGTCTCTTCTCCCAAGTAGAAAGTGATAGGATGAGAGGAAATGGCCCCAAGTTGTGCCATGGAAGGTTTTAGATTGGATATTAGGAAAAATTTCTTCATGGAAAGGGTTGTCAGACATTGGAACAGGCTGCCCAGGGAAGTGGTGGAGTCACTATCCCTGGAGGTCTTTAAAAGACGTGTAGATGAGATTCTTAGGACATGGTTTAGTGCTAGAGTTAGGTTATGGTTGGACTTGATGATCCTGATGGTCTCTTCCAATCAAAATGATTCTATGTTTCTATTTAACAAAACATTATTTTGTAAAAACATAGTTTTGATTTCAAGAGATGTTTTTGACCTTTTGTGGCAATCCCCCTAATTAATGATGTGAAATAGTCTGCTGGTGTTTGAATATCAAGAATACATTGTTAATGTTGTTAGAACTTTCGATAATGTTACTTTTTATATTTGTATAGGGTGGAATTAGTAATGCTTATTAAATGCCCCCAGAGTGTGACTGGATGAATGTTCTCTTATGACTAAATTAGAGTTTTATAGAAACATTGAACTTCTTCTAAATCTGCCTGGTACTATTACAGAATGCCCAATTAAAACAATGTTTCCTAAATGCTCTGGGGAACTAGAAGCTGAGGAGCTATCAATCCTTGTCTTGAGGATAAGATGAAATACTTGGTCTGTAATGTGGGGAAAAAAACCAAAACACCAAACCAAAAATTCAGAAGTTAATTATGATTATAAGTCAAAATTATGATGGTTCTATTATTTATCAATGTAGCTAAATAGGTGATGGAGTTGTTCCCCTGGGGAATATAGAACCGTCTACATTTTGGCTTTGCCCATTTTTGTCTAGCCTGTATTCCTGTTAAAATAAAGTACTCGTCTGAGCTTAAGGCTGTTCTTAAGGTTTGTGCAGTTATCTCTAAATAACAGTAGCTGTAGGAGTGCAGTGCGCCCTATTCTTGCTGCTCTGCAAACATCCAGTGTGTTTAACAAGATGTGCTTGCAGTTTTAAAATCCTTTAGTTTGGCTAGTTTGCAATGACTATCAAGAGAAGCTTCAGCTAATTGTTTCATCATCTTGCATCTCACATTCATAGAAGGTTTTTCTCAATGTATTTTTCTTATGTTACAAAATCATCTAGGACCATTTAGTGGAGACTGTTTTAACTATTCTCTTGATAAATATTTCTGATAGTTTTGGAAGGTGTTTATTTAAGTACATAGTTGAAATGCCTTAAGCTTGGTAAGACTTCAGAGTGATTTGTAACCATACAGGTTTAAAAACCTATGAAAAGTATTCATGTAACTATTTATTTAATTGGTTTATAAAGCTAAACTATTTCAGCTCTTCTGTTGCCATGACTGACTGTAAGAAAGTGTGCTTTTTTCCTGGCCAAGCAAATAGTGCAGTTGATGGTGGAATGGAATGAAATCTTCTTTGACAGAATTTAGAATTAAACACACATGGGATGGTTTACCTGTGAGCCATGAGCCAGTAACAATTGAGCTGAAATCAGACAATGCAGGACTGCTAATGGAAGTTAATGCTCCATTCTTTAATGATCCTCCAGCACCACTTAGAGAGCCAGGGAAACCTTGTAGTAGACTGTGGGACTATGAGGGTAAGTATAACCATTCTGTTGCAAATATCTGATCTGTGTCAACACTGGTGTTCCTCTGTAGTTAATACGCCTGGTCTTTATTTAAGGGTCTATAATGTTTGGGGTTTTTTTTTTTTTTTAAGTGATCTAGTGGTTGTGAGTGCATGACATCTAATTCAATTCAGTTTATTTAGTCACAGTACTGCTTTTAAAGATCAGATCTGAAATGTGAAAGTTTTCCTTTCTCTTATATCCTGAGGTCTTTGCGAAAGAATTTAGTTGCAATCACTGTAAACCCTTAAAGAGCTCCTTGAGTAACTCTAAGCCTTATACTATATTCAGCTGTAAACTACCCCAAACTGTATCAAGAGTGATGCTCTTTTTCTAGGTAGTTAGTTGATTTTCATCACTAACACTCCTGGCTGTGAGGTGAGTGGTTGTTTTATGGTAGAGCAACAATACAAATGACTGTGAAAAGAAGCAAATATGTTTTGTCACTCAGTGGCCATAAAGAAATGGAGTACAATGAGCTGGAATAGTCTCAAGAATGATGATGCTGACTCTTCCTGATCCTGTCAATAGTATAGGCACTCAAACTTAGTTTATGGCTTACTGATATAACTTGTGGAATAACAGAGGCTTGACATGTTAGAATAACAAAATAATTTTGTGGCATATGTGTAGAAATGCATTTGCACTAGGTAAATAGGAGTGAAATCCTAAAGATGGGTTCTGCTTTTGCTTTAAGAAATGGAGAGCAATAGCTAGAACATGTTTACTTCAATCGCTTTTCCAAAGTGTATTTGAGGAATACAAAGATATGAAACACAGAAAGAGCAAGTCATAAAATATGGCTTACAATTGTACCTAAATGGAATGGAGAATATCCTTATAGGAATGCTGTTTTCATTTTGCTTTCCTGTCAGTACTGTCACTTTTACCTCTTGCTTTGAATAATGCAAGAATTTAATGCTTCCAGCAGCAATCTGCTTCCTGATTATTGAACTGTTCTGATTAAAGCTATATTAGAACAACATTAGCACCTCTTTGATTTTATTACCTAAAATGTAAAAATAAAGTTAGCAATCATATTAGAAAGCTTTAGTTAGAATAATTATATAATGTTATTGCTGTGAGAAGCACCATTATAGTGCTACTTTGTATTCCTGAGACGTGATCCAGTAGTCACACCTGACTTTCAGTTACATGTGGAATACTGATCCCTTGTCCAAAGTACCAGCCATCTACAGGACAGGGAAAAGTCATTTGAGCTAAACACTTTCTTACTATTTCCGAGATTTAGCAGACTTGGTTATGGGCTGTGTGCTCTGCTGTGAGCGTATGTTCCTCTTTTCATCTTTTTTTTTTTTTTTTTCTGCTGCTCTGAACCCTCAGGCTACCAGCAAACATAAGACTTTTGCACTTAAGTGCTCTACCCATAGTGACTACTGTGAGTATGATTGACTAGAATTGCTCTGTCTTGGTCAGCTTTGTTCACAGCAGGCATACTAGATGAAATCACTATGTGCTGATGCTTTTCTTACTGCATTGGCAGCTAGTGGTTGTTAATAAACCTGCCATTTTTCTGCTGCATCAAGATCTGTATTTCCAAAGCTAGAGTTGGTGAAGTAAATAAAATTAGTATAATGCTTTGTAAAGCTCTTTGTGGTGATAGGTATTAAAAAAAAGCTCTTGAAGTTACAATGATGGCATAGGATTTTAAATAGGAAGCTGTCAGTAGCATGTACACAGCTAGACAAATTCTGCCATGGCACAGGCCAGAAATGAAAAGCAAGATTGTTTTAGAGGGATATGAAGGTGTCTAGGATATTTTAAAATAGTTATTATAAAATACTGATAGCCTGTGTTGTGGTTTTTTTTTTTTTAGTTGTTGAAGCATTTTTCTTGAGTGACAGAACTGAACAGTATTTAGAAGTTGAACTTTATCCGTAAGTACAGCACTCTGGCAAAAGTCACAAATGTTAATTTGCATTTCCAGTTCTAATGTTTTGTTAGATATATGTATGACGAAGGCCGGGTACCAAAGTTGTTGCAATCCGAAGAGTGTGAACGTTTGTGACAGAACAGTACGCTAATAATTTGGCATGATTTTAAGAAAATTGTGTTCTGATTTCTTGACAGCCATGGACAACACTTGTTGCTGCTGCTTTCTGGCAAAAGAAGAGTTTGGAAAGTAAGTGGTCAAGTACATTCATAAGGTACAGAAAAGATATTTGGTTTTAGGTACCTGTTGCCTGATTGGGAGATGATGTTAACTCTATTTTCCTTCTTTACCAGGAAGATCTTCCTTTAGAGTTTGAGGTTACCAGAATGAAAACCAAATGGGAGGGTAAAGCTCACCTTCCATGGCACTATTTTCCACTGTGCACTAACAAATTTGCAATTCATGGCTCAGGAGAAGAGAGAAAGTATGAAGCGCTTCATCCCGTGCCTCGACATGAACTACAGGAAGGACAGAAACCAGATTTGTAAGCGTGAAATTAGCTTTTTTGTAGAATAGTTGCACCATTTTTGGAATACTTAAAGCAAGCTAACCTGGTTTCCAGACTAAGTGCCAGTAGGATTTTAACTATACTGCTCAGCCCCAGCTCCACTGGCACTGTACTTTGTATAAGGCCCCATAGCAGATAGCTGTAACCAGTGCCTGATTGCTGGGTTATCCCCTAGCTGCACAGCAAGTGATACATTCAGCACCATTGGCATCTGTTTTATTACCTTCCTCAGCTAAATCGTAGATAGGTTGTTCTATATTTTCCTTGCCTCCAGCACCTTCTGAAATGTTGTTTAGTGTTAATTTCACTAGGTACATTTCCAGTAAATCTCTTTTGCTTCTCCTCTGCTGTGATAAACGACCTCACCTATACAGATGGTTCCATATTATGGAAAAAAATTGAAAGGCAGACTAAACTGAAAAGTATATTAAAAAGATACCCAGTATGAATAGAAAAAACTAGAATATCTTGATTTTTAAGTTATGCTTTGAGCCTCTTTATTTTCTTTGACTGTGAGGCTGAGATGATTTGATAAAACCTCTGGACACTTTGTATAAATGAACTAGCTCTAGAACTCCACCATAGTTCTTATACAAACTTGTTAATCAACATGAAATTATGGCCAGGTAAGGTAAATTTTAGATAAGTTACCCTTTTTTGCCTTTCTTTAAGAAAAAATTAACTTTTGGAAGTAAAAAATAAATTGTAAACTATTGCTAATAAAGAATATTCTGTTTAGCTGTGTTCTGTAAGAAATAGATACTTTTTTCCTGCGGTAAACTGGAGAATGCTGGTAATATTTTTCAGGAAGGGATTATTTATATGCTTTCTGTAGTACTTCTTCCAAAAAGAACCCTTGACTTTTTCAGACATTGGTAGCAGATGCAATTATGTGAAAGGTTGCTCCTTGCTATGTTCATTGCTCTTAGTTTGTCTTCACTTTTACAAATTACTTTCTAATAAGAGAATTCTACTTACCTTTTTAAATGGGTAGTGCAGTGTCAGATGTTCTATCTACTGTTTGACAGTTATTTTATGTGAGAATTAGGAATTGGGTGCGGTGTCTTCCTTCTGTTTCTCTATGGTAGCCTAAAGGAGAAACTCTTAGCAAGAACTGATTTCATAATGTTTAAAGGAAATGAGCCTTGTAGCCTTCCAGAAAAGATATATTTACTAGCTTTGTTATCCTGTCCTGCCACCCTCCTTTCTGTAAGGAGAGGATATCACAGGGATACAATTTTTCAATTGCTCAAGAGCTGTAAATTATATTTACTTCATTGGAATGCAGGTAACTCATAAAGTAGAACAGTACTGTGCTCTTGCTCTGGCTGCAGTTCCAGGCAACATAAGATGAGGGAGTTTAAAAGGAGGGCACTCTGTTCATTTCACTTTGTGCTGTGTGATACTTGCTCATAGCTGAGGATTTTGCCCTGTTTTCTAGTACAAAATTTTCAGAAAGACAGTAGTGTTTTTATAAAAAAACTCAGATTTTGGAAAAAGAACACATAGAATGATGGTTACATTCCTGCCCAAGAAAACATGAAAATAAAGATTAATTAAACCTCTTGAGGATACTGCCTTTAATTAAGACACATGCTGAGACTTGTAACATTTTTGTTTATTTCTTCTCTTTGCAGTCATTGCCTGGAATTTTTTAAAGAATTGAACCTGAAAGAACTAATAAGAGAAGACTGGAAGCAGCCTGAATCAGATATATGGAAGTCTCTCTCTAATTAAATGGGTTGAGACATACGTTTTTATACAATAGCATTAAGGTTAGATGAAGGTGTGTGTAAAAAACTTGAACATTTTGAGCAGTGTTTGTAAATATCAGATTAGTAAGGCTTTCCTTGACAATGAAAGCATTGAGCAATCTTAAACTGTGAAGTATTTAGGCCACTTCATTCTAAATGTGTGAAATAAGCAATGGCTTCTGTTTCAGTTCATCTGGGTATGGAGTTTTTCATCTATATGACAGAGATGGATCTGTTTCTACCAATGAAGGGGGAAAAAAATGTGCCAAAGTTACACCTTTGTTTTCATGAGAACTCTAAGCTTCACAAGGGCAACATCTGGCTTGGAATATTTTGGCTTCTTGTAGTGGCTGCATTTCTGAAGCATTTTCACTGCTGCTTGTTTGTTTCTTGGCTGTTGAATGAGATCATGTGCACTAAACTCTTTAATTGCTATCAGGAGAAAGAATGCTTCCTCCAGGAACAGAAAATAATATAGCTGTTATGGCATTTTGTGGCACAGTACTTGCATTGCAAGATGCTGGAGGTATAACAGTAGCCAGCCCCTTTCCGATACCTGAAGTTTTTCTTTGTACAGTGCTGAAGGCGGAACTTAATTAGTTACTTTATTAGCAGACCTCTCTGCTTCACATTTAGTGTGGAACTTCTAGTGATATTTAGATACAGAGGGTAGATTTACAAAAGGCTTTATGCATTCCAGGAAAAGTTTCTCATAATGTTTATTAAAATTTTTGATATAGCTGTGTGCCTACAAAAGCTTGTTTGTTATCATAAAGTCATAGAATGGGTTGGACGGAGCCATAAAGATAATCTAGTTCCAGCCCCCCTGCTATGGGCAGGGACACCTTCCACTAGACCAGGTTGCTCAAAGCCCCATTCAACCTGACCTTGAACACTGCCAGGGATGGGGCATCCACAGCTTCTCTGGGCAACCTGTTCCAGTGCCTCATCAGCCTCATGGTGAAGAATTCCTTCCATGATCTTGCCGGGCACAGAGGTGAGACTGGTCTGTAGTTCCCCGCGTCTTCCTTTTGGAAGGTCCTTTGGGGTTTTAAGGCCTTGTCACACCGCCTTAAGGATTCAGCTCAGACATAAGAGAATTTGTTTGTAGGCCACCTAACCTTGGGCATACTCTAATTGTATGTGCCCACGTTTCTACATACAGGCATGCATATTTTTAACAGTACTGAATACTGTTAGCTGGTAACATCCAATATGTACACTCTTGCAGGTTTTACAAATGGGATTTTTTTTTTTTTTCCTAGCATACTAAGTGCTGCTTGTTTGTGGCTGCTGACTTGATCCTTTTTAAATTAAATTAGAAAATGGGAATCTCACCCACTAAGCATATCCTACATCTGAAAAGTAGGTGACTTCAAAATCAAACTTTTGGTTTCGTTCAGAATGCGGATTCAGACCACGACATGATCTTCAGTCCTTCATCCTGTTGAACTGTCACAGTATCACAGTATCGCAGTATGTTTGGGATTGGAAGGGACCTCAAAAGATCATCCAGTCCAATCTCCCTGCTGGAGCAGGAACGCCCAGGTGAGGTCGCATAGGAACATGTCCAGGTGGGTTTTGAATGTCTCTGGAGAAGGAGACTCCACAACCTCCCTGGGCAGCCTGTTCCAGTGCTCTGTCACCCTCATTGAGAAGTTGTTTTTTCATCACAGTGTAGAAGCTGGTTGTGTTCTCTAGTTTTGTGAGGAGGATTGTTTTGGGAGTCTGAGAGAATATCAAATTCAAAATTGAAGGAGTATATTTCAGAAGTTATGCCATGAGGATGTGTTGTTTTTTTCTCGTCCTTTTGTGCAGCACTTTCTACTGAACAATTTAGAATCCCGCAAGATCCTAGAAGAGACTAGTGTTCTTGTAGTCTACCATCCTGCTCAAAGCATGACTGTTGTTGAAACTAGATGAGTTTGCAGAGAGCCTTGTTGAGTTTCAAATAACTCCAAAGATAAAGTTTCAAATGCTCTGGGTAGCCTGTTTCAATACTCAGTTACTTCTGTTACAAAAACTTATGTAATGTCTGTTTCCTGGTGCTGCGACTTGTGCCCATTGCCTTTTGTCCTTTCTCTGAGCATCTCCAAGAAGAGTGACTGTTTTTCACTGTAACTACCCATTAGGTGTTTGAAGATAACTGCTAGCTCCTCTCGAGTTTCTTGAAATGCTGTCATTCTCCGTTTGTCTTTTGTGACTCTCATTAGTAAGCACCTTCCCCTCAGACTGACAACATAAATGTGTAAGCTGGGTTGTAACTCAGAGCAGCAATGCTCCCAGGCCTTTCTTGTTTGTTTAGCTCATAAATGATTCTAAAAATCTTGTGTGTATCTTTAGTTATCAAAATGCGTGCAAAATTTTGCACAAGACTGCACTTTAAGTCACATTACTAAAAGGATTTTCTGTTATCTTAGCAGTAATAACCATTGTCTGGTCATGTTTTCTGTGCTATCTTTAACTTTACATGTAAATTCTGCTTGAGAGCAAAAGAAGATGAGAATATCTGCCTTTGTGAAGAACATCTTTGTGTGATTAATATCTGTGAAATAGAATGTTACTTCAGAGGTTTTGTTTGGCTTTAGAATTCCCTCTTTGTACTTCCAGTTTTATGTATATATACTTTCAAATTTAGGATATTAGCCTCTTTCAGGTACAGACTTTGGCATGCCAATACACTGGGCCATCCAATTGTTTTTGCTCTCTTTTAATTAGACGCTATAGATTCCTTGCTATGAAGTGCCATCTGTTGAAAATTCTAAGTATTGTACTTTTAATTGTTTGGCTTTTCTACCTTCAATCTGTGTACAGTTTTCTAAAGAATGTCATCAGTCTGAAATATTGAATAATTCAATAAATGTTGATTAAAATTCTTTTTAGATACATCTAAAAGCTGCTTTTGAAATTTCAGTCAAAAGCAAAACAAAAATCTAAATTTCACTATGTTTTTAGACTTCATTTTAAATGGTTTGTCAACAAAATGCATGCAAATGTTCAGAATGAGTTTTTTTCCACAAAGGTTGTCTTCATGTGATGAATGATGTTTTGTATGTAAGGGACAGTAAATCAAATAATTTATTCAGAGGCTTCATCTTGTATTCATGTGCGCTTCAAACTGACTACTTCAGATTTGACTTTGGATGCAAATTATATTAACTTGGAGGGAAATAGATTACTTCCTCTAAATAAGTAATTTAACGTAAAATAATTGTCTCTGCAGTACAAAATGTAATGCTAGACGCTTCTGAAAATGGGAATTGCCGTATAGACATCACTTGAGGCATGCTGTTCCACAGTGCTGTCAGGTGATTCACATGTGTGTTTCTGAGCTTTAACATTGTTTGAACTGTAAATGCTGCCCTTCATCAGAAGGTTTCCATATGGGCTCCTGAAGTGCAGAGCTGAAACCTGTGCACTGACTTGTTTCTAAAGATTTAAAGTTAAATTAATCCTGTGGTTGAAACTTACTGTAGGGAAGAGTCTTGACATAAGGTATGCATTAGATGAAAGCACAGTGTCTTGGCTCACAGTAGTGAATTCATGGCTCATCACTGGACAGTACAATGCCTGCCAGCATCACAGCTCCCAGGACTTTGCAGGGATGGCATCGGTGTTTGTCGAGATGACAAGCTGGTTCGTAGCCTTCTTGCTATGATTGGCTTTTTAACCAGGTTTCATTTTACACTGGAGTCCAGTTGTAGGCTGTCTTTCCTCAATTGCCTTTTTTTCATGACATACGAACTTGAAGAAAAAACAAATTCTGTTCTGCATGAGTTCCGTGTAAGTACATGTTCAGTGATTAATTCTGGCCTAGAAGGAACATGATTCGATCTAGTGTAGCTCAGTGTGTGTATACACATGCATGCATAGATAGAGAGGCATTCAGTATTGTGCTGGTTTTGTATGTCAAAGTTTTATCAAGAATCTGATATGTACAGATAAATTTTCTAAATTGTCACACTAGGTATACTTTATGTAGGATATCAATTTGATAAAATGCAGAGCTGCATGATAGAAAGTATAGATCATGCAAGTACTCTAGCCACAAATCCATTTCTCCTTGAGCACTCCTTAGCCATTGCTCTCTATAAAAAAACCAAAACCAAACCAACAAACAAACAAAAACAAAAACCTACCACCCTGTCTTATAAGTATTTTCTGTGGGTAGTATTTGGCTTTGTGCCAGTTATACCCTGTGACGTATTGGGTGTAAGATGCGGGGCTTTTATTACTTTAGAAATGGGGGGATATGCATTTGGGGTACAGAGTGGTTTTTTAGGTCTTCAAAGGCTTTAGATAATCTTAAGTATGAAAATGTCAGTGGCGTGGCAATTTTTAATTATTTTACCATATTTGGCCAGAATTCCCAAGAAAATGGGACTGTTGAGTTAGGTCTGCCTTCTTGCCTTTCTGGCAATATTGTCATCACCTTTTCCTTCACTACGACAACAATTTTTAAATTAATTAGCCAATTGCACCTGAACCAGACAGGGGAACAGACAGCCTAAAAAGACACTGGATTCTTGCAAAATGTGTGGATGTGAATGGCTGGAGGCAGTTCTTCACTATGGTACCCCAAGCTGAGGAAAAGGAGAGATCATCTCAGCCCTGATTCTGTTGCTTGCATAGAACTCAGTACTAATAGGCTGGTTTTTCTATTGTGGCCAGATAATTTGTCATAAACTTCTAATTAGTTCTTAGATACTGCTACAACTGTCCTTCCTATAGGGCAATAGAATTCTCTGTCTTAAATAGCTTCTACTATTGTGGTATTTGATTTACTGAGTTTAATGAAACACTGAGCAGTTTTACTGTGGTTCTTTCCCCACCCCCTCTGCCAGTCTTTTCAGTAAATACTTGAGCAGTTGAGGCAGAATGCAGATTTGGGTATTTCCAACCACTTACTTAAAAGATGATCAGACTGAATAGCCTGGAAGACAAAAATACTGAGCTTCAAAAATGAATAATATACCTGTAAAGAGAACTTTGGCTTGTTTCAACAGTTTTGTCATATAAGTGCATTTCTAAGCTCCTTGTGATAGTATGTTTATTACTTGTGAACTTCAACATTAAAACTAGAATTCTACAGGATGCAGCCCTCCTTATAACAACAGTGAATCTTCGTAGAGTTGGTTGAAAATATCTTATGACTGAACTCCTGAAGACCAGCTTGTTTTTTATGTGTCTTGCCACTAGGTGGAAGAAGAAGGTTATCAAAACTATGCCTTGGTGCTAACAGCCTAGTTATCCTCAACTGTATCATTGATTTCAGAAAAAAAACCAAAAAAATGTTTCATTCAGGCAGATGATAGCTTATTTTTATTTCTTGGGACATCTTTATCAAAAGAAACACTATTCTGTGTTGTGTAGCTAGAGCTCTTATGTCTAATTTCGTACAGTAGCATATTGATGAATAATTCTGAAGCAAAACAGGAAGATAGATTCCATGATGTGTGAGTCTGTAATAGAAAAGATAAGTGTTGTGATACACAAATGACTTGAATATTCTATTGGGGTTTTTAATAAATGCCTTGGATAGTCTCTTGCAAACTTTCAAAAAAGATTGTATTTAATTCTGAAATAATATTGTCTTTTTAAATATAGCAGAATGTGTGTCCTTCAAGAGCGAGGCTTGAGTGGTGCGAACGCTTTGGAGTGAAAAATGGTAGCCTAAGAGGAATAGAGAATTGCTGTTCTTCAATACAAAAATGCAAAAAGAAAGTTTTCTTTAAGGAAAACTTAAGTGTCCACTGGTAGAAGTGTCTTAAATGCAAAGATGGAGCAACTTAGTCTGTCAGGTGTGGAAGGTGATAAAATCTAATGCTGCATGTACTGACGCTGCAGAGTTCGGGTTTTTTTGTTTTTTTGGTTTTTTTTGGTTTTTTAACGCAAAAGCTCAGAATGGGAATAAAATTTTCCTAATGTGTTTGTATACTTTTAAATACTTTTCTTTAATATGCCAGGTCAGATGCTATCTAGTAAACTGTAACTTCATGATGGATTATATATGTTTTGTTAGCCATGGCTGCTGTATCATCTGTTCTAGTTAACTCATTAGAAATGTGAGTCAGTTAATATTTGTACTGCCCAGCAGCATTATGACGATACAGGCCTGATGAGTGTGATGTTAACTGTTGCTTGCTGCTCCTTTTTCCCATGCTGAGGTGTTTTGTGCCTCTGAAAGGCACAGCACAGAATGTTTCTTGTATTTGAAATTCTGACCATGTAAAATGCTTTCAAAATATGAATAGCACAGTGCGTAATTTGCTGCACGTAAAATTTAAAAGTAGTCTTTCACACTGCCAAAACCAATTCTAAAATGGACTTCATTGCATTTAATTATGGTGCATTTATAATAATGCTACTGAAGTTTGATAGTTAATCTGCATTTCTAGTGATGATTCCTTCCTTTTGCTTTCTGTGAGTGCTTTAGTTTACTGCAGTGTCTCTGAACAGTGCTTCGAGCCTGATTATGGAACCCTTATTTACACTGATTGTATAAGTTGCTATACACATGCTCATACAAATAGTCCTAGTGAGATCAATGCAACAGTTAAAGTATATGACAGTTATGCCTTTTTCTGTTTACTTGTTCATCTGTTGAAATCAGTATCAGTGTTATCAGGAGAATTAAGTTCCAGAAGCTAGTCCTATGTGATCATACTGCTTGGCGTTGCTTGTTTTGTTTACTATGGTTTAAAACAAGGAAAAGTCTTAGCTGCAGTGTCTGTGGGAGGGGTTTAAGTGATGGTTCGAGAGACACTGTTTGTATCTGTAATAGCTATGAACATACCAAAATACATTTGTGATTTATTTTCAGAAATAATGCTATAGAGTACCAGTGAGTATGTGTGTAAATACCCTCTGCCAGTTACGTAGTTGTCCTGGTTTTGTCCATTTGCCAGGTTTTATTGTCACCTTGCAGTAAACATTGACAGTAGTTTATTTACAAATACCAAATGTGCAAGAATACATTTGTAAAATAGAACTAAATTGTGTTAAAATAGCCCTGAAAAATCTAAATTACTGTGCCTTCCATGCTGTTTTAAAAGCTACCTAGCCATTTAAGTGGCTTTCTTGGAACATGCAACAGATTCTTAAGAATAAAACAAAGGAATTTTTGGATATCACCTTTTTATATTGCAGAACTTCCCTCTCTAGAACCCTGTTTTTGCCAGTTTAATCTTGTCTTTCATTTCATGAGTTCGTTCTCTTGAACTCAGTCACTGCAGGCAATGAAGTTTATATCGTGGTGCCAGTAGTAGCTGTCCTGTCATAAAATTATTCATCTCTTTAATTGTAGGCAATCTAAGTGGTTTACTTGCTTCTTACTGCTAAGTTTGCCTCCATCAGCAAATTGAACATTTTGGAAACTGGTACTTTTCATGGTGCTTTATAGCTTATACAAGTCATGGTATTTATATTTAATTGTGCCTGGCACTTTAAATAATTAGGTTTTGTCTTAAAGTCACATATTACTTTCCTAAATGTTAACAGGGTGGTCTGTAACCTCTTATGGCTGGTATCTACTTCAAATCTTTTTTTTAATTTCAACAAAATACTTTGCTGTTTCAGAGGTAGGTAGTTCATGATGTCAGAAAACAAAAATTTGTTCTTGTGCCTTGTTAAATTCTTATGTCTTACAGAATTAAATCTTGAGAGGTCTATATTATTGTCAAGAGGAGTCTTTTGTAATCTCTATGAAACAGCTTTTCAGAAACTATTCTGCACATCTTCAGAAGAGCTTTTTTTGCAGCTTTACAGGTGAATTCTCTGAAGATTCTGCTGGAAGTGGGAATACACCACTGGCAGGTAGAATTGCCAGGCTTTAACTTGTTTGATGCTGAGTTGTCTTTCTGCCTCTCAGTGACAGGTTCTGTGACAGCGTTTGTTTTTTGTTTGTTTGTTTGTTTTTTAATGAGTGGTTAGGCTAGGTCTGTCCCCAGCCTGGAAAAGAGGTAGTGTGAGCATATGGTAGAGGGCTACAAATTACTGTATAGTGTTTGAATGCGTGAAACTGAAGAGAAGTTGATTTATTCTAGTAGAAGGGTGGACCATCACATGAAGCTGGTGAGTGCCGTTCTCAGGGCAGAGAATGGGTGGTACTTTTTATAACATTGTATTGCCACTGTGTGTTTAAGAAGTTTCTGTGGACTCAGTGGGAGACTGGAAAAGATACCTGGAAGAAAGATAAAAGTGCGTTTTTTACATGTATAAAATCAGATTTAAGAAATTCCCTCGGCTGAAAATAACTGGAGGTTGGGAGTGTAGTAGGATAAGCATATGCTTTCTGTACTTCCCGTTCTTGCTCTTCCTTAGGTGTCTTCTTACAGATAAAGGCCTCTGTGTGAGATGGATTCCCAATCTGAAACGCTGCAGCTAGTCTTATATCTGGAAACTTGTCCTGGTTTTGTTAAAAACAAGCTGCTTTTAGTGAATTTGCCTCTCAGCTAAAGCTTTCATATTAGCTGCATTTTCCTGGAAAATCAGACACATGTTTTGGTAAACATAGCAATGGAATGCAAAGTTACTGCTAAGCATGGATGCACCTCTCGGGAGAGGGGCAATGAGAAACAGATGACGAAGAAACTGACCAATAGAGTATAAAATCCCATTAATGTGAAAACTTCAAATAAAATTTTGGGGGAGATCATGAGGATCTCATCTCTTTTCCTTATGGCTGATATTAGGAGAGGACCTTGCTAGTCATCGCTGTGAACTGAGGCCAGTGACAGACTGAATCCAGCTCTGGTTGGCTTGAGAGTCCAATCCAGGACTTAGGATGCCGGCTCTGCAGTTGCTGGGACTCAAAGTAAGGAATTGTTTTGTTACTCCCTGCAGCTGTTTCTCATTGCTTACAAGTTATATCAGAACTGTGTGTTACAACTGAGGAGCAAAGCAACTCTTGTTGCTGATGTTCCCAAAAATCTCATGCTGAGCCAAGGTAATGAGAAATGGAAGAAAGAAAGCTGCTGAAATTCAGGAAATTGGGAAGCTCAGTCTTAGCTGTTGTGGGACGAGTGTGAACCATGAAGAGAGGCTGGGAAATGCAGAGTGGGACATGGAGCTATGAAGGAATCTAATTCTGGGAGAAGGATACAAAACATTTTTGTGTAGCTGGACTAGGAAATAAAAGGGGATGGCTGGGCATACGTGCTTGAAGAACTAAGGGAAGGCAGGGGAGAGTACACCTGACCTGGTAAAAAGTCCAGGAGAGTCAAGCAAAAGAGGAAATGGAAATAGGGCCAGGAAAAACAAAACAAAGAACCCCCTCCCCCCGCAACACCAACAAATAAATGAACAAAACCAGCTTTTGAATGGCTTATGCCACAGTGGTTTTTCATCCTTTATTATTCTTTGATGGATCTCTTCAATCACTGCTACAGGGTCTTTTGCCTTGAAGGTAATAGATAAAGTGACTCCAGTCTGTGTATCAGAAATCACTGTTCAAACTAGTGTTGTCATGTTTTCCTTGTAATGTTAAATAGATCTGGCTATCTTATTTAAATTTTTAAATTGTGGAAATAAACTTTGTAGAGAGGAAGACAGTAAAATCTTCCTTTAAGGGACCTCATACTTCAAACTCTGTTAAGTCATGTAGTAGTATTGTTCTTTGGGTAGGAAATGATGACTATATTATATCTATTCAGATACTGTTGATGAGATGGTCATTAGTAAAGTCTCTGCTATGAAAGATGGTTTTGAAAGTTGAGCACAGGCTGCTGCTTAGAAGGGGACGGCTTTGTCCAGCCAGTGCTTTTGGCTTGATATCCCTTTTGTGTTCTCTGATGAATTTTTCCAGGCATGAGGTGAGTCAGTATAGACAACACTCTGGCTATAAAGAAGCAAATAAGCCCTTTCCTCACCCAACCCTCACAACTGACCACAGGTCCTCTCTGAGAGGGGAAACAAAAACAACATCAAAACACCTTCAAAAAAACCTAAACCAAAATAAACCTTAGTTGAATTAGTATTGACATAAAGGAAGGAACAGAGACATGACATCAGGTCAAGGCAAAAGAGAGAGCTTCTACTATTTGAGGTATTGGTAAACATAAGGCACTTGCTTCCTTCAAAGGAAGGTGTGGCATTTTTTTCTTGTTTTTATAGTGGAAGTTCCTTCAGATATGAGTCCATTTTCACATGTTGCATCTCTGTGGTGTCAAGACTTATTGAGACTTAACATTCAGGATTGGAACAGCATAGATGAGCTAATGAGAAGTGGATTTTTTTATTTCTGCACCTGTTCAGTTACTTTTAATAAAGTAGTAAATTGACTGCTTTCCTTCTCAGTTAATCTGTGGATTTGAAACTTGAGTGAGGCTCTCCAGATCGATTAGCAGGTTTAGAAAATTACGCAGGAGGAAGTAATCACATTCTGCATGTGTTAGTATCACAGTGCCAAGACTTTATTTTCATTCTCCTGAGTCTACAATGCCTGAAGTGCTTAAAATCATGATAACGTTGCTTATAAGGTGTGTAATTTATCTGTTAAAATGGGGACAATCACACAGATTACATCACAAGTGTTGACTGTATTTGCCCAATTTTGTGTTCACTGTTACGTGAGATGCTGAATTCTGCTCTTTGGTTATTAACACCTTCCCCCTCCGTGATTCTTAAATGTATTCTGAAAACCCTCTATAGTTTTCAACAATGTATGTTTGGGACTTTTTGTTGTGGTGGAGGTTTTTGTGTGTGTGGTTTTTTTTGTTTGTTTGTTTGTTTGTTTTTCCCCTTACTGAGATCCATTTTTTCTTTCCTGATTAGCAGGACCAGAATAGCCTCCTTAAAGTAGAACTTTGCCCAAAGACATGTGCAACATATCTCCCTTCTCTGTTTAGCTCATGTATCAATATTTGCAGCTCAAAACATTGTTTTAGCCATTGCAGCCCTTAAAAATTTGATTTTTAGGCAGAAGAATCGTCTGATCTTCATGAAACATCTCCTGTATTTTTTCTTCACTTGTGGAAAGATGACTTAATTAAAAAAAGATGGTGCTAATTGACAGATGTAATGATTCTTTTAAACTACTAAATATATTGCCCTTAAAATCAGGCATTCATAGGTACAAATTAATGGCTAGTTTATTAGAACTCCCACTAACTGTCTGGTTTTGTCAGCAGCTGTAATGTAACTAATGACGGTCATAAGGACTGGATTGTTTAAAATAAATCCCAAGCATTATACAAGATGGGTTTTTTTTGTTTTGGTTTGGTTTTTTTCAGTAGGCCACATAAAGGGAGCCACCTAGCATTGCTTTCACATTTTCTGGGACGTGTGATCTTTTCTAACTTAGTTGTGATGTTTCCTAAACCATATCACGCATAGAATTAATTGTGGATGGTTGCGTGTTGTTCAGCATCTAATTAGAACATACTAATTACAAGCTGTTTTGTGAAGCCTAGTTTCCAGTGGATTTGTGTTCCATGTTCCCTGAGCCCTTCTATCTGCATTAGGAATCACTTAAGAATTTGAGGTGGTATTAGAAGAGTGATGGTTAAGGAGCTTGTAATAGCTGTCAGACTCTGAATGAGCTGAGGATCAGTCATCTGTTTCTCACAAATGGAAACAGGACATGTTGAGATATTTTTGGTGAAAAGATTAACTGTTTCTTTGCTTGCATGCCTATTATCAGTGTTCAGTACGGTCTACGAGCTGGGATGTGATATCTTAGGAGTTTTTTTAAAAGAGAAGATAGTCTGAAGTTTTTCACATTTAAGATCTAATAGTGCTGTATTGAAGGTTATTTTTCTATCTAATGGTTGAAAGTTGGCAGAATCTGAAGTGGGTCTGAAAGGCTGGGTGTTAGGAGACATCTCACACTGGAAGAGCTGTATTTGTAAGAAATCACCTGATGCCATCTGTTTCCCACTCTGGAAGCTGATTTGTGAGTAGATATGTCAGGCCATAAGTTGCAATGAGTAGTACCATACATCATAGAATGCCTGCTTGGAATCAAGTAGTCTCGAGTGCAAGTTTGAAATCTCAAATCAGAAAACTCATACCAAAGTTGGCATTTGGGAGGGGAATATCTTTGGTAGATGATGTTGTAATTTCAAATGTCCATTCCAGCTTTATTAAATCAACTGTGTTGTTCCCAGAAAATGCTGCTGGAATTGCCTTGCTATAATGATTTGCATATTGATTGGTTTTAAAGTATATAAGCATCGGTAGTACAAATCAAATTTCAGTTTAATTCTGAGATTTGCTGAGGAGCATCTGCAAGCTTGTGATCAGGAAGAAGTCCAATCTAATATTCTAGGAATTGCGGATGCTTGCTTTCTGGCAGGATCAGAGCCCTTGATAAATACAGAGCTGTGGTTTTGTGGAATTTTTTTTTTTTAATTACTTTTTGTTTGTTTGTTCAATTGTTTTTTAAACAGGCAAGTTATAATACACCAGTCTTTATCATGAACCAAGAATCCTTTGTCACCTAATTAGAACACATTGCTTGTGTTTTGCAGAGCATGGTTACTTATAGTTTTGTTTTCTGGGATCCATGTGCCTTTCCCTTCTGCGATGCCTATCTGAAGCAGATGATGGTTTACTCCTGGAGCCGTGCACATGCTATGGGGGCTGATGGGTAGTCTGGTTGATATGCTGAATACGTGCACCAGCTGGCTGACTAGCAGCTGCTTATTAAATGAGATGCAAATGACTGAAAGTTGTACCCCTATTTACTTCATAGGGTCAGTAACTTGAACCCTCTACCGATTCACTGTGTTTTTCACCACGATAACTGTAAAAATTTGCTAATGCATCTCCCTCCTCCCCCATTTAGATGAGGTTGCTCCATGGACTCAAAAGTAAAGTCAGACAGATACACAAGCAGTGCAACCACATAAGCTTCACTTTTGGAAAATCAGACAAAAGTTCATGTAGCTGCCAAAAGAGAGGGCCAGCGCAAAACCTTCAGGGTTAAAGCACATTTACTAGTTTTTTCAGTAGGAATTTATGTAAACAATCATTTGCATCAGTTTTGAGTAAGGGAAGTTATTGCCTTCGTTTCTATAACAGACATTACACTGATTGTGAGGTTGATTACTGAAGCTTCACTTGACTTGAAAATTTGTGTATAGAGTTCTTTATCAGTTATATACTGTATGATGAGCAATTAATAATATGAGTCCAAACATCTGGTCCTTAAATTTTTTTCCCTGTCTAATAATTAACTTGCGATGGAGCAAAAAAGTTAGCTGATGGAGTTTTTATTTATGCTTTGTGTGTCTGTGCATAATTTAAATTTGGATACCATTTTAATTTGAACTGGTAACTATTGCAATCATTTGCATGAGGATAAAAGACCATTATCTTTTATGCGGCTGTGTATGCCTGTGGTTTTTGTTATTGATAGAAAATTAGGATACCTCAGCCAAGTTGCCGACTGATGAAGAGGCTAGATGTTCAGCTTGGTTTAACACTGTAATTGAAATTCTGTTTTGAGGTGATTTTGTTTGAATATGGAGGAATGTTCTCTGGAGGAGTCTACTTTTCAGTAAGTAGTATCCTGCAAGGATAACAAAATGCCTTCTGAAACTAACGCATGTTTCCTCTGTTGGTGTTATTTTTATTTTTTGGAGAGCTGAAGGGCTTCTTATTTGTGTTTCTAACAATGAGATCAGAAAATTTTCAGGGAAAATAACTTGAGAATGATCATATTTTTGGAAAGACATGATTCATATTTTTTAAATATCTTCCTAGCCTCTTTAACTAGGGACTGAATTTGCCTTGAATTTACACAATAAAACCAGACTGCATTCTTGAACTTTTACTGAGTTAAAGGCATCCTAATGGAGATGGTTTTCTGCAAGCAATGTTCCCCTCTTCCGTAATTTTCAACTATGTATGTGGAAAATATGGTAGTTATTTACATGGAAAAAACAATGAGTAAGGAAGTCATAGAGTTCTAGGTGTGTTCAGTGTTTAGAAACTATTGAGATCCATGTGAAGAATTCTGTTTAGGACAAGAGATGGTAAATTTCTCAAGATGCTGACAAAATCCTCCATTAATCAGAGACAATAATTGGATTAGAAATAAATTGGATACACCTAACTGGGCAAAGTGTCACTGACTCTCCATAGTTATTTCTGTAAGTACAGCATTTCTCTATAAATCTTGCATGTGAATTGGGCTTAAATTGTGCCTCACTGTAAATTCACAGGAGGAAACAGAGCCCCTGTCCTTTCTTCTCTTGGTAGCCACAGTGATAAGAGTAGTTCCTGGAGATTTGCTGTTCTGCCCCCTTGGCCAGCAAGTAGAAAGTTGGCGGTTATAAGTTTTCATCCAGACATTGAAATATTGCAATGGTGAGTTTTGAATAACGCCGACAAGTATATGGGTTGAAAAGATACTCTAGTATTCTAGTGTTAATGGTAGAGAAACAAAAGTACGTCATTTCATATTTGTATGTTAACCATTCTCCCCACACGTGTACATTTTCATAATAAAAATAAAATTCTAGAATAATAAAATTAGGTTTAAAGTATTTTCCTTGGTAGGTCACTTCTAAAACAGATTTGGTTAGTCTATTTAGATGCCTAATAAGACTTGGGGATTTTTTTAATGCTAGGATTTAGAAATATTTTTCTGAATTACTTTAATATGTAACAGCACTAAACAAAAGACTCTTAAATCAAGAAGTGCTTGCTTATTCATGGTAATATGTTTTAAGTGGAAAATGAGTTATTTGATGTATTTTTGAAAGTAACTTCAAGACCAGTATAACATAAGATCCAGGAATGGGTAAAATATTTCTTTTTCTTAATAATAAATTCACACCTTGCCAATTATTTAATTTAGTAGGTTTCTATATAAAATTTAATATCTTCAAGGTTAAATGCAAGTAATTTTTTAATGATGAGAAAAGAGATGAGAACCATCATGGCAAAATCAATTTCTCTATCTTTGCTTTATGTTTTTCCAAGTTTATCAGTTACAGAGAGGCTTGCCAATTGACAGTGTTTGCTCTTTTACCGTATTCCACTTTATGAATTTTTTTTTTTTCCTTTTGGCTATTAAAACCTATACATTTCACTTCATTTGTTTTAGTGTCCTAAAATAAATCACTGATGTAATGCACTTTGAGTAATGACAAGGTACCTCCATGTCACTTGTAAGTTGGCTCAGGTAATCCAGTTAATCGGAAAACTGTTCTGTGGATATCTCTTCATATTCGAGTTTATACTTAAGCTTTATGGATGTTCTATGAAGACCAAAGCTGATTTTTCTCTCTTAATTATGAAAAAGTCCAGCCTTACTTTAGCACATTGTGCACAACACAAATACATGTTTTCAACCGTTCACATTTTCAGTTGACTGCGCATTTAAGTTAATGTTTTTAGACTAATAGAATTTCTGTAATGTGTGAAAAATTTGACAGATAACTTTTATAATGTTTGTGTACTTTAATAAAGAATATTAATTTAAAATTAACTGAAAATTTTAAATTGTAAATAAAATGGAAAAACTAATGGGTACCACTGAGCACTTTGATAGAAGACCTGCATTCTTCAGTGTATATATAGACTTTATGAAGTACTTGTTCCTGGCATGTACGAGTAACAGAACTGTTTAGAAATTAATTTCACTGTAACTCATAAGAAAATACGGTGCTCCATTTAATACCAATACTAATACCATCTCTGTCAAAATCTGATCCTTATTGTGTTCACAAAATTTTGTCTGTAAAACACAAGTCTATGATGATTCAGCTGGGTGTGTATACCTAACTGACATTTAATTTTCTGTTGCCCAGTTCTGTTAAGACAGCTAAAAAATACTTTAATGATGATATTCTCTAGTAAGAAGTTATTGAAGTTACAACAATTATTTTAATAGCAAGCATGAGAGAAGTTCTTGTGTTGTCAACCCCCATGTGCAATCTTGAATGGGAGAGGAGGAAGTATATAGGAATGGCACTAGTTTGGAAGATGTTCCAGACAATCCATTATATCCATCAGGAATTGCTACTCAGTGGAGCTTGATCTCTTTAACAAAAACATTACCTATCTCTGACTACACTGTTGATATGGAAGTTTGAAGAAAGAATCTTATTAAAAATTAAAAAGTCATCAAAATCAGTGACTGTATTTCAATGTGTGCACTTTAATGTTTGCAATGATAACACTGAATAATTCTTTTTCATAGGTAATCTTCTGTATTTTTTAAAACTTATGTTGAAACTCTTTTTGAGGGAATCAGTTGAATAATCCCTAAATAATTATTGTGAAATAGTAGACAAGCTTGAAGATCATTGTCTGAGTAATGCAGATAATTAAAATATTTGGATGTGTTTGAAAATGCTTTCATTCAAAGTACTTTGCCAATATTACATTACAAATAAGGATGGAATTGTAACGACTTTCTTTTAGATGCCCTGCAAAGGGCTTGATCCACCATAAAACAGGGATGTAAGCTGGAGGAGTTGTAATGGTGTGTCATTTATTCATTGCAAGTGTTTGCCACCTGAGAGTAACAAATTCCAAGTTATCCATGGATATATGATTGGAAGAATGTATGAGCATTTTATCCAATACTTGAAGAGATTGAACTGGGTCAGGAGCCTGATTTGTGAGTATTAACAGTTTGTTGTTGCCAATAAAGCAAGATTGGACTCTTAGGCCACCAAAGTGTGGAAATAAGTTTTTTCCTTTTGGCTGTAGTGGGTTTTGGATTAAATCCAGAATGGTATTTCATCTGGACTGTCATTTGCAATCAGACTTTTCAGCTAATAAGAATACAGATTATCCTATGTAAGTTGATTATTTGCGTACAATTACAAGGAATGAATGTTCTAGAGGAAGTGTAACAGCTACATGCAAACAAGCTGCAGAGAATATATTCAGATATATAATCATATATATATATAAAATATATACAAAGAACCCTGCTGTAGCAGCTTTTCCTGTATTTCTGTCTTGGTGGTTCTGTAGCACCTCAATTTTATGGCTGCCTGAAGGATCCTGGGTGATCTGTTTATGTCACTAGAGCATGTTTTCCTATTCACTATTGCAGCAAAGGAATTGGAAATTGCTCTATCACTGCCAAAATAGCATATTTATTTGCTACTTTAAAACATTCACTGTTTTGATATCTAACTACCTGATTGGGGGTATAATAGCAGTCATTCTCTTCATATTATACAATATTACTATACAATTGTTATACAATTCTAGTTCAGTCAATGCAAATAAGGTCTTGATAATTAGTTGCAAAACCAACTCAAAAAACCTCATAGCAATCAAAGCCGTATTGAATTTGTTGCCCTGAAACATGTGACCAGGACACAATTGTATCTGATGAGATGTATGTGTGGCCTTGAGTAACATATTAGACTTGGAAGTGACTACATATGGAAGCCAGAGACTATGAATTCTGGTTTCATCACATCTAAGAGAACTTAATTTTTGAGCATGAGTTATTAGTGGAACTTGTAACATTTACATGCATGCTGTTTTCCTCTTCCTTATTTTCTTAATTAGTTACCATTTGGTATATTTCAAAAAGTTAAGTCAAAAATGGAATACGGGGTATATCTAGGAACCAGCTGCCTTACTATTGTGGATACAGATACATCAGTTCCTACCGTCATGTAATGACTAAAAGTACTTGAAAACAAACATCTAGTCTGGATCACTAAAGCTCTGTTTCATGTTGAAAGTCACATTCAGGCAAATGAGCAAGTTCTACCATCTAATGGGCTATAGTTCAAGCACTAATTAGGTTTTGCATTGATTGTTGTAAGTTATGATTGTGGAGGGATAATTGGTGCTTTAAACTTATCTTCCTGGGCACAATGCACTTTCCTAAAACATTCTCTTAACAGAAAGTATTTGAAATTATTTTCATGAGTCTTTGAAGTAGTGAGGGTATTTATAGTATCAAGCTATAGCTTGATCTCCCAAATTCAGAGACTTGGTTGTTCATATTCTTTTACCAGCAGCTGTAAACCCGTGTCTTTTGTGACTAGTCACAACAGTTATTTATATAAAAAGAAAATTACTCCTACCAGCTTTCATTGTCTTTGACTATAGAACATCAGAATACTTTGCAAAACATGATTTATTTTTCAGTTAGTCATACTTGGTAGTCACAAAAGCTGTTATAACTAATCCTCTTGTAGGGAAGGAATAAGCCCTTTGTAACAGCTACCCTTTGTTTAATTATAACCACTGTGTACCTGTTCATTTTGAATACAGATTCTGACTTTGCAGATTTTCATGTAATGTATTTTAGAATGACTCCTGGGAATGATCTTGTGGAGCTGCTAAAATTGGACTCCTTCCAGTGGCAGAAACAGAATTCTCTCTAATGAGATTTTCAGAATAATGGGGAGACTGAGTAGGTTCCTTGCTATTTGTAACAGGGATACAGGAATGTATCAGTAAATAAGATGGCAGTATTTATGAACCGTTTATTCTATACAGTACCTGACTTGTAGTTCATGGTAATGAATTAACTTTTCTTTGATCCATGTGGATTTTACAGGATTTATATATTCTGGAGTGTTTCACCTGTCGTTGTTCTAAATAGAACCTTTAAGGTGAAACTCAGTGAAGAATTAACTGATTCATAAAACATAAAAAGTTACCCCCCAAAATAAAAGCAGGACTGCTTTATACAGGCAATCCTATAATGTTTTTAGTAACTATTTTTGAGATTATGGATTTTATAGATGACTGAAAAGAATGGTTAATAATAGGGCTTCTTTCAATTAAAAGCAAAACTGTTGACTATACTGAGCATTGCTGGATATTATTGTTCTATGAGAAAATCAGAAAGTGGTATAATGACAATTAATGAAACAGTTGATTATCATCTGTTTTGCTTGTAGGTAGAGACACATTTTTGCTCCGTGACCTTCTATTTCTCTCTGCAGTTGAGAACATTCCTCTGGTGATGGAGTTACTGCAATGCATAGGTCAGTTTTCTGAGAGAAATGAAAAATGGAACCATGTTTAGACACACTGCTGCATTATGTGTTCTATAGTTTGCGTCAAATCTTGTCTTGGATTCAGTACAGCTATCTTCAGGTAAGCTGTGTGATGGAGCATGGATTGAAGTCTTTAAAAACAGTCTCTGAAATGCCTTATAGTGTCACTTTAAATGTAAGTTTAGGAACTTTAAATGAAAGTGTCTTTTCTTTGCAGAGTGTTATTAACTAGAGGGATTCTGGATTAATTTAGCAGCCAGGTCTGTTCTTTCAGCCATAAGCCATGCTGTCAGGGAAACTTAATTACTCTTTAAGTGGGATGCAAATGAATTGTGACACTACATCATTTCACATGAAAGGTTAATTACTTACATTAACTGCACAATGCTCTCTCCTAAGCATAGGGCTCATTACAATTTTTTTATTTTTTTAACGTGCCTACATCTGAGTGTGGCTTTTACTTTTAATACATCTTTTCCTACTACATGTCCTTTCTTTAATCGCTTAAGCTTTAAGCTGTTGGGTTTATTAAATGAGTTGAACTCGAGTAGCATAGAAGATACTAAAATAAGACTTCATAGACTTCCAAAGCTCTCCCTTTGAATTTGTTTGCCCTCTTCTGAGTTTTCATGTGTAAGGAACTGTTGCGTGTGCTTTCATATGAGATGTCTCCCTTAGTAGATATCTACATTTCTTGCTTTGTTCCTAGAAAAATTAGAAGAAAATAGATGCAATTATTCATAGTGATTTACCATATTCATTGGGTAGTGATGAGTAATGATGGTTCTTTTACAATGGAATGGAATGTGTTTATAATGGCTCAAAACAAAGGAATTTTGGTTCATTGTTGGTCATTCTCAAGGAGAAAATAACCTACAATGGTATGACTTAAACTCCGAGACCAAGTCCATAATTGCTTAGCAGGTTTGTACCATCAACTGGTTGTGCCTATGCTGGTGAAACGGGTCAAAAGGATATTTGTTGGAAGCAATGTTTAGTTGTCTTAATTCAGCAAAAGTTTAAATTGTCATCTTAGTGTTTGTCTATATAATGTCTTCTTTCTTGCTTTAAAGAGAGTCGGGGGGAGAGAATCTTATTTTTCTAGCACAGCAGTGAGTGCCATTTAAGGCCATTAATCATTCTGTCGTGCAAGAATATCACTTCAATATTGACAATTAATATAGGATATATGTCAGGCTTTATTTTCAACTTGCATAATGCAGTAAACTGATAGCACTTTGAAACAGCATTGAAGTTGTCTGTTCTCAAGAAGGCCAACAAGTATATTTGATAAGAAAAGAAACATTTTGACTTATTTTATTATCAGTAAACTGATTTTGTTTGCAAGTTCACACTAACTGAATTCTAGTTAGACCCTGTGTTCTGCTTAGGCAAGGTCTTGAAGGCAAGACTCTCAAGTACTATCATCACTGCTAATTTAATAATTACTAATTAATCCAATTAAACCCATTCCATTTCACTGAACCTTTAGTGCTTGTGAAAAATGCCACTGTGATATCTGTGAAAATATCTGGCAAGCCAAGGTCAGTGTTTTACTGCACCTGTCTTTTGTATAAAGAGCGACTTCACTACCAACTCCATGGTGTTCCTCTGGAACATGTTGTAACCGTGGGCACAGAGGCTGGAACACTGATTCTATCTCAGTGCCTGCTCGGGCTGTTGTCAAGCACAGAGTCTGAGTTCATGCGTTAGTAGCATCAGTAATCCTGCTGAGGTCAGTGGGGTCACCTTGCAACAGAGTGGGACTATTCCTTAAAATCAATGGGCCTTCCCTGAGTCTTCGTTTCATTATGACTTTGCTAAAAAACGACACCTGAATAAGTTCTAATGAAAAGTTTTCTAGGTCAGCAATTTCCCATAGTCCTAATTTTATGCATCTCTGAACTATATATATCAATGGCTCATTAACTGCAAAGCTGCAATTTTAAGAAGGGTATCAAAGTTCATAAACACTGTTTGGTCTGCTGCTGTGGACCTAAGCAACAAAATGACTTGCTTTTCCTTAGGAGGACCTTGGGACCAAGCTGTCTCTTAATTTCATATCGTTGCCTTCTATTAGATTAGAACACTGAAGAGTTGAGATCTCATGAGCTTCCTACTAAGTTTGAACCAATGTATGAGGCAGTTTTGTGAAACTTTGGAGAATGATTACTGAAAATTAATGTGCAGCACTGCTTTTAAGTATAAATGCACCTCTAAGTATTTTCTAGGCTGAAAGCTGATTTATACGGCACTATCACTGTGCCATCAACAAATTTTGATCTTGCCCCTTCTTCAGAAATGATTTGCTCTATGAATATACCTTTTGTTTTTAAAAATACAACACATTAGAAAAGGTAAACAGTTGTTTTTTGAGGTATTTACTCTTTTTAATTAGATTATCAAGATTATTCCTTCTGATGTTTTAACTTTTTTTTTTTTTTTTTATGTACCTTGCATTATGCCCTGAATATTCTGAAGGCTGTGTGAACAAGCTGACTGTAGTTAGGTTCTAGAAAAACAAATCACAAATTACAATGGCTACATTCTTTAATGTAGAATTCACAAGAACTCGGGTACTTCACTGGTTCTTCTCTAAAGCAAAACAGATTCATTAAAACAGAAGGAAACAGCTTGTGTCCTGGTGTCTTTCTGTTGTGTTTGTGGTATATCTATTTTCAGACTCAGCAAGAAGAGGACAGACTTGGCAAACTTTTCAGTTAAACAGAGTGAAAAGAGAATATGACGTAAGAACTCAGTAACCTGTTCAGACAGAAGTGTCTTCACGAAAGTCACATGTGATGCTTTAATGTGAATTATCCAGGGCAAGGCAAAAGCTGGTTCAGAAGCTCTGTTGGAATGTTCCACAGGTTTTATTTGGGGCTATCAGAAGAAATAGGGACCTCTAGGTGCAGTCAGCTAAGGCTTAGGACTTGTAACATTAGCTAACTCCTGCAGTGGAGGAAAACGGAGTTCATATGGAATCACTGAGCAAAGCCAAGCAAGAAATGGGATTTTTTAGTTTACGGATAACTTGTTTCCCACAATTGCACAATGGTTTTGTATTCTGGGGGAACTGGAGATTTGGAAGCTTTACTTCTTTCATAGGTTGATGTGCTTTTCAAAAATGTTTGAAAGCTTATTTGAATAATATGAAACTTCAGTTTTCTTTAATAACATCCCCTAAGAACTGCAGTATTCTAAAATAGCCATATCTTCCTTGAGAAACTTGTCAGACATAACCTTTAGGTATATTATGCAGTGAAAAGGGAATTATGCTTGTTGATTATTTAACTTCTTGGTGTTATCTAGCATTTTCTTGTCTTAAAAAAAAAAGCGAGGGTTTGAATATTCCAGCTTGAATACTTTTTTAAATGAGATGTGTGCAAGAGGTGGTGGGCAGATACCCTGCCCTGGAGTGGAAGCACTGTGCATTCCAATTTCTGGGAGCAACCTGGCTTTAATGGCTGATACATAGGTGTCTGGACTGAAAAACAGTGTGGATAAAAGTCCATTGCTTTCCCCTGAAGTAAGAGGGAAGGACCGTATATATTCCAGATGTGACTATGTGGATGTTCATGTGAAGCACAAAAGTATGTATCATAAATAACTTTTGAGGGAATACAGCTTATGTTATTTTTTGCACTTTGGAATTGTTTTTCTCCTGCTTATTATTTGAAACTTGCCATGAAAGGAGTTCAGGTTTTGAATTCTATTTTGGAATAAACTTTACTTTTTTACTATGTATCAGATTACTATTTAATTGTAGTTGAGACAGAAAAAATGCCTATGCATTATCTGTGAGAGCAGTGCAGCGTGTCCAGTGCATTAGCAAAACTTGGATTTAATACATATTTACCCTTTCATTAATTATTTCTGTGCAAACCACTGGACTTCCTGGAATACAATGGGAAAATTTCTGATAACTTTTGAAAAGTGAAGCCCCATTGATCCTTTCAAAAATGACCGGGAAACAGGTTGGAGTGATTTTGAATATCTAAAGTTGTTTATTTGTATTCAGCTAGCCAGCAACCTAGAGGCCATCTGAAATGCTTTGGTGCAAAATATGCTAAGCTGCATGATAGTGAAACAAAATACTGACAGAGAGGTATTCCTGCCTCATTTGATTGTGTATAGTCTTGTGGGGGGACAGGACACCTGTAAAACATCTAATGTGAAAAACAAATTTCAGGACTTTGAGTTCAGCCTTCAAAAATCCTAAGGAAGCATGCATGTAAGGTGTAAGAAATGGACTAGTCTAATATATCATTAACAATTATGGATCTCTAGTAATACTGTTCAGACAAAGAATTACATGTAGAGTTAGAAATTCAGTACAGTTGTGGAGAAGTGTAATATGTAAAGCGGTTTTGAGGAATAAAAAGTAGACCAATAAATCACTTGTCTGTGTAGATAACAGAATCCTGCATCATTTTCTATCACTAAAGTAAAGGTCATACGCAACTGTTTACTGAAACACTATGATCTTACTGGAAAATTCAGCATTGGCTTCCCCGGTTGCTGAGGGCCAGAATGCCTGGGAGTGAGTGGGTAAGTGATCTGTGTGCACTCATCTGCATGATTGTTTTTCTCTGCCGCCCCTTCCCTGCTGTCTCTTCTGTCTATTGCTTTTGCTGAACGAGGTAAGTTGAGAGAAGTGGGGAATGGACAGCACTTACTTTTTAGCCTTTGCTGTGCCAGCCTTTCTAACTCATCCTGGGGAGGGTGGACATGAGGAGGGGGTGAGAACAAGGAAGAGCTAAACTATTACTGATAAAGGTCTTGGGACAAAAAGTAGCGAGGAAATAATAATTTCAAAGATCCTGCCCTCAGCTCCTCCTGAGGCAGAGCAGTTATGAACTACCTGGTTTGTTGTTCACAATGTGCTTTTGTAATTGAAATATTTTGCCTTTTTCCTACAGTTGTCATAATTTCTGAAAGAGATGATGTGGTATTTAGCAGCAATAGTGATAACAAAACTATCTGTGCAACATTTAAAAGACAATTATTATTGAACTGAGGGGAAAAAAATTACAGTCCTTGAAAATAAAATGTTGACTGTAAATATTCCAAGTGTTCTGAATAAAAAGTGTGGTAAATGAATAGCTTATTTTTCTTTGAATAGCAAGATTTTGAAAATCACAAATATTTACATTTGGATGGAAGCACTAGGATACTTCAATGTCTTTATAACTAATGGTCTGTAACCAGGAACACTATTTTAAAGTAGCCTTTATAAGTATTACTTTTCTGCCACGGAATTGCACAGAAGGTAGGGAATGTTATAGGCTAAAAATAAATTGCAGGAGACAATTGAGAATAGACATTGCCACCATTACATTGAGTGGTATTTTATGCTAAATTGATTTAAATGGGACTGTCTTGGGACTCTCATCTCAATAAGATTTAGCCTGAAATAGGAGTTGCACTATGCCCACAGTGGTCACTAATCTAATTCTTTCCTTTGTGGCTTGTCTTGATCAGGATTTATTTTTTCTTTTTCCTGTGTTCTTTAATGTCATGAATTTTCTTCCTATGTTCAGAGAATGTAGGGAATCTGACCCCTTCGGTGTTGTGGGGTGAAAGTATAAATCACACCTTCCTGGTTTTTTGTAGTTACTGTAATTTCATGAAGGTTATTTATAAGGCGAGGTTAAGGGAGCATCAAATCTTTGATTTAGCATGAAGCAATACTGTTTCCACTCAGCCTTGTGTGATGAGGAAGAGGCTTAGTTCTGTCTAGTTTAAAGGTGTCAGAAACTGGGATTCGGCCTCCACACTGGAGACTTGAGTTCTTTCTCCTGTCTATATTGGCTGTCACAACAGCAGTATAAATTATAAAAAAAGAAAAAAAAAAAAGAAAAAGTTTGCTGCATTTTTGTATTAAAAAAAAAAATGTCATGGCTTAGACACTGATGTTACTATGTGGTAACTGGAGTGCATAAACTTTGTTAGATATATGCCTGAAAGCTTATTGCTCTCTAATCAAGAGGGCAAAAGCAGCTTGATATACTCACAGTATTTCATTTTCCCTTGCTCTTCAAGACGTGATCACTCATCTCATGGTGTGTTCGCTTTAAGTAGTTCATTGCATCTCTTGTGCGTCCTCTACTAATATCACCCCCCTCCTGGATATCCAAGTGAAAGCGTCTATTTTATATGGATATTTATTGTACTTGTGAATGACACTTTAGTGAGGCTAGAAGTTAGTAGAAAGTTGAGAAGCAACTAGAATGGTCTATCACTTACTCCAGTAGAATGGCAGATCGCTAATGCAGGTTGAAATGAGGACTGAAAATTCTTTGCAATTTAGTTGCAGTTCTCAGAAACATGGAAGCATTAATCTTGTGACCCTCAGGCCTGTGACATATGGAGCCATCTTAAAAGAAAATAAAAAAACTAAAAAATAAAATATTTTTAGTAATAAAGACTGAAGTGAGAGCGGACGACCTTTATGCCATTTTTCCAAGTTGTTCTCATTGCAATTTAAGGCTATAATGCTGTTATGATATTCCTTGGCTAATGACCTCCTGTTGGTGTATTCCAGCTGATGAAACCAATTTGTGTTTTTTATAAGATGTACATTCAAATTTTCTCCACTTTTATTAAATCTCTACTGATTGTGTCCATCATCACTTTCTGTGAGTGGGAAGACTGATCAAGTCTGTATTGTCGAGAGGGCATAAAGGAGGTATAATTTAAGAAGATGTGGTTATGTTAAGAGTGTAATATGTTACCACTCAGAGCCTGCAGCTGGGAATGAAGCCCTTCAGGTGGAGGGTGAAACTGGAGCTTCTGACCAGAATGGTGGTCACTGGCAGAGCCCTGGTCTGGCCTGATGCTTCGCTGGGGTATTAATAAACAAAACTCAGGAGTGTTCAACTTTAAGATGGCACCTGGAATGTTGTGTCCAGTTCTGGGCCCCTCAGTTCCAGCAGGACAGGGAACTGCTGGAGAGGGTCCAGCGTAGGGCAACAAAGATGATTAAGGGAGTGGAGCATCTCCCTTATAAAGAAAGGCTGAGGGAGCTGGGTCTCTTTGGCTTGGAGAAGAGGAGACTGAGGGGTGACCTCATTAATGTTTATAAATATGTAAAGGGTGAGTGTCATGAGGAAGGAGCCAGGCTCTTCTCAGTGACAGACAAAGATAAGACAAGGGGTAATGGGTAAAAACTGGAATACAGGAGGTTCCATTTAAATTTGAGAAGCAGCTTCTTCATGGTGAGTGTGTCAGAGCACTGGAACAGGCTGCCCAGGGGGGTTGTGGAGTCTCCTTCTCTGCAGACATTCAAAACCTGCCTGAACACATTTCTGAGTAACCTCATCTGGGTGTTCCTGCTCCTGCAGGGGGATTGCACTGGATGAGCTTTCCAGGGCCCTTCCAGTCCCTGACATTCTGTGATTCTGAACACAGCAGGAATTTTGGTGCAGCGTTTGTCTTTGTAACTGGTGTGGCAGCGGCACACCCCGATGTCTTTGTAACTGGTGTGGCAGCGGCACACCCCGATGGGGCCCGGAGCCGTCAACAGGGCCGCTGATGGCTCTTCAGCACCTTTTGTTCCCTCTGTGCCTGTCCCCCGGCCCGGGCACGGTGGCTCCTCACAGTCGCCTCCCCCGGGCTGGGGGAGCGGGGGGGTGGGACCCCGATCAACAGGCCAATGAGGTGCCCAGGCCCGGAGAAGCTTCTGGAGCAGAGGCCCAGAGCCCGCGCCGAAGAACCCTGGGAGGGGTTTTCTCGAGCCGTGGGGCTGCGAACAGAACCTTCACCTCAGCTCAGGGACACGGTCTAAGGATGATCATCCTGGGGCTGAGCCCCCACCTCCTCCTTGGTGAGTGATTTTCTTCTGGATGAATCCTGGACTGAGCCCTTGTCCCCCCCAGGCAAGTGGTTGTTTCTTCTGGTACCCGTGGGTGAGAGGCCTCTTCTTTGTGTGGGTGAGGGGCTGCAGCGCGGGTGTCGTCATTCCTGTGGGGTCGTGTGGCAATAACATCCCCAACCAGGACATGGAACCCGCAGTTTATTGAATGTTGCCAGAGTGCTGGTCGATTTTTGGGTTGCCAGCGCCTCCAGCCCTTCACTCTGCCCTCCACCCTCGCTTTGTTTTCTGCAGTTTGCTGACTGTCTGTCGTTTGGATTCAGTTCAGAGCTAAAGTTGGTTTTTTACCTGTTATTATTTACCTGTAGTTGTTTTGGGATGCCTCTGTGACACTAGTGGCTGTTCATGTATCCTCTGCGTGATGTTTTTTTAAAGTTATTAATTTATTTTGTTTTGAAATAAATAACTTACGCTTTTTCTATGGATAAACAACATTTAATCCAATTCCTTGTATTCCTTAAACACGTGTTCATTAGAGCATAAGCAAAACAGCGCTGGGTGCGCGGGGGATTCGCTCCGCCCAACACGCACACCTTTAAACAATAAGAAGTGTGCTTAAATACAGTAAGGTGTTACATATTCATAATGACCCCAGGAACGCCTGTACATATTCATAACCTTTCCTGCTTCTCATTCAAATGAGTCTCAGAGAACCATTTCCATAGATGCTCCCCTGTTGCGCCTGCGCAGTGCCACTTGGTGAATTTGAGGAGGGGTCTTTGGGGGTCTTTGGATGAAGGCTCCTTCAGCTTCGTCACAGTGAACTTTTTACCTTTGGCTCATTATGTTGAATTGACTGGGACCCAAGCTGCCAAGTCGATTGAGACCAGACTGGCCCCCTTTTGCTGTAAATCTTCATTATCTTGTCTCCTCAAGTTTACAGCTAGGTGCAGTAAAACTTCTTATCTTGGCATTTGATGGGGTTCTGTTCTTCTTAACATAAAGCTCTAAACTAAGCATTTATTGTGTGACTAAGCCTTAAAGTGTTAGTTAGTAGGCACCCATTATAAGTTTTAGTTAACCCTCAAAATGTTAGTTCCCTCTGTCAATATAACTTCATATAGAAGTTTCATGGAGCTTAACCACCTTTTCCTTTCTCCAGGTTCAGAGTCCGTGCCTCACTTGGTTATATCTGTAAACATTAAACATCTTAGCACGAATCACAACTGTATTTTTCACAGTTTTATTTATTTTTTCATTTGTTTAGAGGTGGAATTAATGGTAGATTTCAACTTCATATACTTTAAAAAACTTCTTTCATGTTTGCTCCGCTTTGAAACTTTTAAAAACCTGCATAAAATCTCTTCATTTGTTGGGAACAATAAATCTCAGAATCATCTTAGAACATTTCCAGACTGGAATTTGAGATGAAGCCTGTGAAGTTACTTGAAGTTTCACATTCAACTACATAGCACCAAGACCCTGTGACACTGTTTCCTACTGATTAAATAGAGGTCTAGTCACATCAGTGGAACTTCTCTCCTTGATGCTGACACATAATCTGAATTTCTGTTCGACTCCAAGTAAATTTGATTGACATGAAAAAGTGGAGCAATTTAACTTAAGAAAAAACAAAACCAAAGACTTTCAGTACCAAGTTAAACACTTTTAAAGCTTTTCCTGTCGTTTCACTCTCGTATAAATAAAAACTCTATCTATCCTCAAATGAAAGTGCCTCGAGCCTTCTGCAACATCACTCTTTAGCCATTAGTTTTCTTTTTAAATTAGTAAATGTTCCAGACTGTTGTCAAAGAAGTGCTGGCAAAAATCAGAAAGAATGCATCTCTGTTAGTGCAAGAAGCAAAAGTGATATTGACTTGATCCTAAAAACAGTAATCAGGGCAAAAGTATAAATAATACTATGAAGTGTTTATGTGGGCTCTAATAATATTGAAAATGAAATGAACCTAATCAGTGTTCTGAAATAGGACTCTCACAGGTGTGCTGTGTATGGTATGAGTTGCTTCTCTACGTGATTTACAAGGCTTCCTGCTGCCTGATGAAGCACAGGTGCTACAGCTGCCATCCAGGGCAGTGACTTATGAGCTTTTGTGATACTACAGACGTCATGTAACCAGCACTAGATCAAGTGTATGTATACAGAAATAATGTTTTGCAATGGTGACCTGTAGACACCCTTTAGCTGTTCTTACACTTTTGCCATTGCTGTTCATTTTTGTCATTATTTTAAAAATCCGTGAGACTCACTTTCTGTCTTAATTCCTCAGCAATGAAATTTGCTTCACTGCAATTGATTTTCAGTTTTATTTCAATTGGTTTTCAGTTGTTATGTCATACCACTAAGGAGTCCAAAGTAGTATTGAGAAGGTGGAATACCCCAAGGCAAATGAGATCACTGAGAGATTCAGATAGTGGCAGGACATCTCTTTCTTGTGAAATCTCTGGTAGTCTGTACCATCTTTCTAAGCCATACTGGCATGTGGTAAAAACATGTCTCAGTTGTAGTTTGGAACATATTATCTACAGAGCATTTCTTCCAGGAAATTAACTTAAAGGTTTCATTCTCCAGTTTTCATGATAGTTACTATCAATCAAAGTCACCGCCTGTTGATTATCTGTGTAGCCTTTGAATAGACTAGAGAAATTTTTAATTACTATTAAATGCTTGCCAAGCATGGACATAAGGGGAAAAAAAATCAGTCAGTCAAGGTGCTGTTCTAGTGTAGACACTTAATTATTAATGAGAGGACACTTGAGAAAAGTAAATGAAATAAAATTATTAGTTTGAAAAGCTGAGGTACTACACAGGAGGTAAAGAAGATTTGACAGGAGAGCAGAGACTTTATTTTTATGACCCTGTGTGCAAGCTCCTTTCTGTCTTGTGAACGAATATCCCTGCCTGTAGTTACACTAATTGCATGTTGGGAAGGGACCCCACTAAAATAATGGGGTTTATATTTATTTTGGGGCTTTTGGGTTACAAATGAATGCAGTTCTTGGTCTTCGTTAGTGTGCTCTCCTTTGCCTTCTCAGGATCCAGACTGCGGCAAAAACTGGATTTCAACTGAAGCTTTCTGTAGCCTAGGAGAGGCCACTGAGCTGATTTGTTTGTTTGTTAAGAAACTACAGAAAGAAAATAAATCAGGTTAAGTCTAGTATTTAAGGTTCTCACTTACATGCAGTACGTAATGAGTTGGTGAGCCACTAGCGTATTTTCAAGTAAGGTGCCCTGAATAAGGTGACCCAAAGATCGAACGAATAGATTTTGTTGATCAGGTGACTTTGCCTTCTGCTCACAGCTGGGAGCTCTTGGACCAAGCAGCAGAGATGCAGAGAGTTGCCCAAGAGAGCTGCCTTGGTCCTTCAGGCGCAGCAGGGACAGTGGCGGCCAGAGTGAGGAGACAAAGGTGGCAAGAGTGGAGCGAAGGGTGGTGGGAACACAAGGAGCTGTGAAGTGCAGAACATTGTTATTTTCTGATGCTTGGCTACGGAAGGGAGGGAGATCCTGGTTAATGCAAGGAAAATGTTCCAAAGCAAGTGGCCTCTTTTGGGTAAGTGCTGATACCAGGATATTATATTAATCTTGTCCTTCTTTACAATGAAAATAGCTTTGCCACAGCTTTTATCCAGTAATTGGTTGCTACAACACGTTCCTACTCTGTAACAGAGATGGTTTTCAGATTTCTGCGTGAGAGAAGTTATTTCTATCCTTTACTTCCTTTGCTGCCATGAGGAAGGCATATGGGTTGAACAGATAGCTAGTCAGGGATTTGGGGTGTGTGTGACATTTCAGCCACAGTTGCATTTCACATGCAGGTATTAGGATTTTATACACCTGTTTTCTTTCTATTTTATTTGTCTTTAAACATGACTTTTAACTTAGACTGGATGGATAGATGCTCAAAAGAAATGGAAAACCAAATAGTACACAAAGTTATAGGAAGAAGGCAAACATGCACAACAAAGTATTTATTGAAAACAAAAATATATAATGTCCTCATTCATAGAGTGCTGCTGAGGTATGAACACTTACAAGTTAATGACAAATAAAAAGTTGCTTCTGAATGCTACAAGGGGCTAAGTTATACTTCTTGGTGGAAAGAGACATCAAATATAATGGGAACCATCTGAAAGGTATTTGAAACTTTGCTCTTCTGCAGTTTGGAGTGAAACCAGACTTTCAGTTGTAGAAGAACTCCATAAACATAATTCACTGAAATGAGAGGGTGATAAAAGACCTTTTGCCTCCCACCGCCCCGATAAATTACACTAAAATCTACAGGAATGTTCTAGTTTGAGAGTAAGTGGGATTGTATAATAAACATTTCTGTAACATTCAGCTACTTTGGCCCAGACAGCTCAATTAGGGCTGTGCAGTAAAATACAACTTCTGTGCATTTTGTGAGCACTTAATGTGACTGAAAGCCTGTTAGCAAGAAATCTCATAGAAAGTAAGTCCCGTCAAGTGTTTAAGGAAATTGAATTGGCATATATTTAACTCATAGATCTGAAAAGCAGGAGATTTCTGGATGCTGAGTAATTTAATTATATTGTCATATTTGACTTCTCCTGTTAGTCTCCTGTATTCATTATTTTTAATACATTAAGAGATGTGCAAAAGGGTATGGAAGTTACTCATGCAAGCTGACAAAAGCAGAAAATATAAAATTAAGCCTGACAACGTTTTCCTCCTTTCATAATTATCCATCAAATCCAACTTTCTCACGTAAGTGATGGGCTAACGTTTGTCATCCAAGTGTTCTTTGAAAAAGAGCACATTTTCCTTCTTAAGGCTTTTTAAAGAGTGTTCTGATAATGGAGAAAACAATATCGTTACATTCATGTAGCATTGTATCTATGCTACAATTTAGTTATCTATAGCATAGTTTTAACTCGTCATAACATAGTCTTCTTCTCTGAAACACTGTTGCTGTTGTCCTACAATTAGGCCAGGAAGCACAGGTTGGCTGTAGCCACTACTGCGTGGACGCGGGTTCTGGTTTGCTGTTGCCGAGTCGAGTGTTACTTTGGACAGAGACACTCTCTGAGAAGGCTTTCTCATCTTTAGTTATTAAAAAAAGCAGGTATCTCATTTATTCAGTTGCAAACAGGTGACAGCAATTTAGTATCATAAAATTTGTTTTAGGATAGGACAAATTGCCCTCTGCAGATGCCTGTTTCTCACTACTGACTCTAAGAAGAGACTAGAGGGCTTGCTTGTCCTATCAGTATAACTTGTGGTAGTCAAAGTAAGAAAAATTACACCTCTCTGTTTACTTTTCATCATGAAAAACTTGGGGTTTGGTGTGGATAAATAAGGTTAATGCTGAAGAGCTGCTTTCAGGCATAACTAAGGATTTGACCCTTTATTTATAGAGTAAGTATTTCAAAATAAGTGCCAGATCGAGCCTTTAAAAGAAAAGAAACGATATCATACTACCAACCCTAGGAACAGCACACTACCTAATCAGTTATTTTGTCTCGTAAAGATAGAGATGAGATTCAGAAATTGGTAGCAATTGTGTGCCTGCCAGCTGGGAGCCAGCAAATGAGGTGACTTTCTAGCTTGTGAATTATACCTTGTTGTGCTAAATTCACATTTAATTCTGAAGAAAGGCGTAGGCAGGCAGGCTATTGTTTCTACTTTAGATGAGATTTACTCAAAATGTTTTGAATGCTCAAAATTGAAGTGACATTTTGGGCCATCCTTATCACTGTGTGTAACTGCTGATTTACTCTCAAGAGACTATGTAGTGAAAGAGATGAGATATCTGTTATCTGTTTACTGCTCAGACAAGATGAATTTTATACCAGTGGTAATAAACAATGAGAGGGCTCATTTTTGTTATGGATCAAATAACCATCTGCAGGCAGCTGATGTTACTTTTATAATTGCCATTGTAGCATAAACGTGTTGGGAACTGTGTATAATGTGAGATAGATGCTCAGCAAGTGCTGATGATAGTTCATGCTGGTATAGCTTGAGGATGCCAGATCCATCTTGTCATAGTGAGAAATTGCTATTTGCTTCAGGGCAGAGAGCAGATAGGAAAATCAAAGTTTGGGATGAAACAGTAGCAATTCCAAATGTATTTGGAAGTTTACATTTTCTAATTCACAAACAATAGGAATACAGAGAATATTTTGGCAAATATTGTTTTTTGAAAGGAAGATCAAGTGATTATGAAGGCTCTTTTATTGCTCAGCAGGGAAATCATCAACGCTTCTGAGTGAAAGTAAATATTAAAATGCTGCAATTTTCTTTTGAAGAATCAGTCAAATATTTACTGTCTTATGTAGTGCCTTGTTTTTAATTACTTGCCAGAATACCTCATTTATTGAGTGCTTCAATTATACATGGAGGAAGGTGATTTTGTGTTATGGTAAGCAGTTTAAACATCGTACTGTCGAAAATAGTAGTTGAAGTCTAATAGAAATGGATTTAAAAATGGATCAAATAGGCTAGCCTGCTGTCTACTAGCACTGCTCTGACTCACACATGCTGCTGTTTTGCTAATGAAGCTTGGCTTACTTATATTAATGATTCTGTTTCCTTACGAGGGAGTAGGCACACCGCCACTTTTTCTTCTTAGTGGGTTCACTTTACTATGAACATCAAGTGGCATTATAACCTGTAATGATTTCATTACGGTTAACTACATTTGATCATGTTCAGCATGTTCCTGAAGAAATGGTTGGGTGAGCGGTTACTATTTTTACATGGAAGTCCTACATGCGAAGGTTTTAAAACAAGAATGAGGGGCTGATGTACTGTTGGGTGTTTAAATCCAGATGTAGGTGTAGAAATGGAGTCAGGAATGAGTGTATAACATGGGCAGTTATGAAGAGCTCTAGAAAGGATATGGGAGCTCTAAATGAGGTTAGGATGGACACTTGTTGCCTGTTGTGTAGTTTGTCACTGTTATATGCAAGTGATGTCAATCAACTGGCTAAGGTCTTTGTGTTTCATCCCTTAATTCTATCGAGTGTTTTATTTCAAGAGAGGAATATGTGCACCCGTGTTATTTTTATCTAGTGTAACAGTAGTCGATAGTCAGAAAAAACTTGGACCTTCCAGGCACTTAACTTTTAGCACTGTGCAGACATGCCTAAACTGAGAACGCTGCTATCTCAGGCTCCCTCTGTATTCACTTAAAGGTGGTAAACATACTCCAGAAGCCATTCCTTCCATTGACAAATCTGAATTTCTTTCTCATTGTCTGTCTGTAATGATTATAGAGGAAGCTCATGATTATTGCACGCCTTGGTATCTCAGTTAAGTGTGATGAATCCGAACCTCAGTTGCTGTAGGATTCACAATGAATGATGGTCAGTCCCTTCTCTAAAAGTAATCTGAAAATTAATGGAAATCATAGTATATACCAGAGCTCAAGAAGGAAGGCTGAATATCTTGCTCTTGATGCTGAGACCATGGATGCCCTGATGCATTCCCATGTTATCATGACACAATAGTCACAATGACTAAAAAGATTTTAAGTGATGCTGAATAAGATAGTAAAGAAATTTGCTTCAAAGATTCTCAGAGCCTGATGAAGACAGCGCCTCCTTTATTTATAGATTTTAAAATTTGTATTAAATTCAGGTGCAGTTCACTGAAAGAGGAAAAATCTCCTAATTTGTCTAATAAGACTCCGAGTGTGGAGGGCCAGTACCAGCCTACTAGAGGAAAGAAATGGTGAAAAAAGATTTCTCAAGAATGGGAACAAATAATTGTCTGGAACTAGAAAGACAGGGAATTTTTTGCAAAGATAAAGTAAAGCACCAAGACTAGGATAACTCTGCCTCTTAGCAAAAGCAAGGACATGCCTCTTAAAGGTACTGTTTGGTCCATTATTAGTGGAGTGCAAAAAATATTCTGCACAGTGCAGATGTCCCTTATCAGCGCTCACAGTTTATTTCTTAAGGCATTATAAATGTTTAACACAAGCTCAAATGGCAACAAAGGTTAAAACCCAAGCAACAAGAATCATGACTCCCTAACAATGTTCTCTGTTGACCCTGCAGATTTCTTGGCAGGAAGCTGATGGTGAATAAAAGCCACTTTAGAAATAGCACCTGACTGCCCTTACTTGCTCTCCTCCAGTGGAGAACCGTGCCAGGGATAAGGGAGAGCAGCAGGAGACTGACAGGCTTCTGTGCCAACTCCTTCGTGCCACTAGGGCAGAGGTTCTTGTTCATAATTTAAGCCTCTGCTAAGAGGGCTGGTAAGGCATAGACACTTCTGTGGGTTTTATAAAGCTCAGTTAAAATGTGTTTGTATATAATTGATTCTTCTGATGTTCTCAAAAGGCAGCGTTCAAGTAAAGGTAGTAATTTTGTGGAAATAAAATAGCCTTGAAGAGAGGTTTTTTGTAAATATGTATGAAGATGAAGCCACTTGTTTATAAACAATAATGCTAGATAATTGATAATTTTATACATAATCAGTGCTGTCACTGAGCTAAACAGAGCTCTTCAGAAATTAGACAAAAGCAACTGCTTTATCGTAGCAGGAAATTGTATAGAAAGGATTTAGCCCATGAGGGTAACCTATGGGTGGAGTTGCTGAAGTGTGGTTGGTAAACCGGGTTGTTATTTTTGAAGGCAGAGTTCAGTCTATTAGAACACGTATGCAGATGCATTCCGAACTTAAACTGTGCAGAGGGAGCAGTCCTCAGTCCTCCTCAGAAGCGAAGGGGGTGTGAGTGTGGAAAAAAACTTGATTTTGAAAGCAAACTGCTCTGTTTAAATTAACACTCTCTCCTTAAATATAACATACATATTTTTCAAAGATCTGTATTTTAAAGCTCTTACAATATCCATATGAAGTGAAATTAATGAGAAACTTTAATAAGATACAAAAGCATTGTCTAGAATTCAGATGTGAAAATACCTCTCATGTTATTTGTTGCATTTGTCTTTAGGAGAACTGCTGGCTTATGTGAGTGGATCTGTTTCCAGGGCTTTAGAATCACCAAACCCAGGTAGGGAGGGACCTCAAATCAGGTCTGGCTAAAGCAGGTTGCTCCGGTCAAACTTGAATATATGTATATTCAAAGCAGACAAAACTGTTTCGAACCATTGGAAACAACCCCACCACTTCCTGAGTGGAACCTGAATTCAAGGTACAGTTTTTTGAACTGGAGTTGTTGTCAAGATCTTTGATCTTTAGAAAAACTGATTCTTTGCCCTTCTTAAAGGATACTGTTGCAGAGGCAGTGCAAAATACAGTTAGTAGTTGCCAATAAAAGATAACAAAACTTGAAATAGGGAGCTGAAATCGTCAGCTAATTCACAGGTCAGTTTAAGACCAATTTTAAGAAGAAATAGGATTTACAAGCCCAGACAAGTCTCCAGAGTGGTAAAAATTTTATTCTGAGACCTGACTTTTAGGTCTTCCTTTGAGAGAAAAGGATACAGCACACAGGTTATTTATGGCAATATGTAATTTATATTTCTTGTGTTATATAAAACATGAACTTTAATTGCATTTTTTTTTTTTTTTCTTGAAGCATTTCTTTCTTTCCTGAACTGGCTGAGCCATTTCTCTTGACACATATCAAGCTGACTTGGAGGTTTTGTTTTCAGTATTCATTTTCAAGATTGCATATACAAGGATTAGGGGTAGAACAAATAATGCAGAGTAATGCAGTCAAAATTAGGAGGAACTGTTCCACTTGAGACCAGGCCAGCAGATGGCAAATAAGAGTTCAATGCAGAGAAATGTAAGATAATTGAAGTTGAAGTAAGGAACTAATCTAGGGAATACCTGCTAAGTGGAACAATCATCTAGCATAGTGATCAAGAAAAAGACTTGGGGGTTATTGTGGAAAAAAATTATTGAAACCATAAACCCATGAAGCAGTTTCAGTGAAATACCCAAATTGCACATTAGGTTATATTAGAAAAGTGAGAAGGCGTAAGATCAAAGAAGGACATAGTGATCACTTACTAAAAACTGCTGAAGCTGCTGTACACATTTGTTATAAAACCTTATTTTGACAGTGCAATACATTTACTAAAGTGCAATACATTTACTAAAGGCTGTTGAACCCTCCTTTAGTTATTCTGTCAGTTAAATTTTTCTGTGTCATCCAAACTTGGGGTATGCTCTTCCAATTATGTGCCCTGTAAGAAAGTACATTGGGCTTGCTGCTGTTTTCCACCCATAGCTCTAAAAATGAGGATTTCAAAATAAGGATTTAAATGAAGTGGCTTTTTTAAAAACAAACAAACAAACAAAAAACCACTTGATTTTTTTAAAAATTTATCCTGGATTTTGACCTGGATTCAAAGTTAAATCTACTCTGAAATCTAATGTGATTTATCATGAATGGATCAGGCTAATTGCTCCTACCTGGTAACTTGTGCCAGTTGCAGGGGGGAATTTGTAAGCAACAGTAACATTATTTTGTGTGTGTGTTCTAGGGCACCTGTTAGAGTTTCATATGAAATCCTGTTTGTGATTTCTTTGTATGTGATTGTCTGATTGGCATAAGTATGGCTGCACTGAAGTATTTGTTGGGACAATCAGCTTGCAGGAGGCTGCCATGTCTTTGTAAAAGATAATACCTGCAGCAAATCCCCGTAGAACATCATGAGCTGGAGGAATTTACAGTTTGATAATTTGGAGAACCTCTCAATGAAAGATTCCATAATTTCCTGAAAGTTTTAAGTTTTATTTTACTTGATTATTTAGAGGCGCATGTATATTCCCAAGACATTGGTGCAGATGTGTTTATGAAGGCTTTAGAGCTTACTAGAAAATATGGAGGTTTGCTGGCAGGGTGTGTTTGAGAACTTGTTCTATCCTCGATCTGAAACAGCTTCTATGCTTTTAAAAGGTTCTCTTGGAAGCCATTGTTGGGACCAGGTGATTGTGTTGTGCTGTGCTGTGCTAAGCATCTCTGACCTATTAGTCAGTCAATGAAGGAAGAAGGTCTGTGCCTGATTCTTAGTTGGCTCTGAATACTGTATGAGAAGCAAAGTGAATGGCATAAATAGTCTGAGAGGAGGGATAGAGACGTTAAAAGTTCAAGGACAATCAGAGAAGTATTAAATGGCACTTCATTGTTTTATTATATGTAAGCAAGAGGAGTAAGGACGGAGGAAGATAGTCAGAAAAGAGTCTTATTTAAGATATCAGCTAGCTTGACTCTTGTGCTCTGTTTAGCTAGCTTTAACTCATGCAGAGGAAGTATAAAACTGTCCTCCATCTAATAATGAACACGATTGATAACTCTTTTAACAGTGTCTGAAAGAAAAAGGGAAATTCTGCTGAGTTTGTCTTGCTTAAAGCAGAAGTCCCATCTTACTTTTTTTAATACTGTGTTTATGGTGAGAGGTGGGTGCATTCTTCAGTTCGTCGCAGGGTCCTGATCCTGAAATGCCCACTGAAGAACCTGGAGTGCTCTTCTCCTTGTGTCCTCTAGCATATGTTCCTGGTTATCTGTCCTGCAAAGATCAAGGTGCAAGTTTCACAGCAGTGTGGAAGTGGTTGGATCCAGGATTGCTGTCTAGACTGGAGAACTTATTAGTGCATTTACATCTAACAGTTTTGGTAGTGTCACTATGGTCCTTGCTAAGACTGATACCTTACCTGGGAGTTAAGATATTATACTTGAAGTGTTTTTACACACTAGGCACATTTATACTGACAGCTAGCCCGGATTCTAGCAGAAATGTGATGTGTATCTAATCCTCTGTCCAGACTGCTTAGCCCCACAAGTACTTGTTTTAGCAGATAAATTAGACCCCCTAGCTTTAAAGTTCCAGACCAATGATTTGGACACGGGCAGACAGCCAACCTGGATCATGGTACACTGGTGTCACAGCTGTCTGCTTATTGCAGAAAGGGCTTTGCACATTTTACATTAGCACAGCTTTGCATTTTTACTTGAGCTCTCCATGCGGCATTAATTTATTGAGGTGACCATGACAGCCCCAGGCTTCTGATTAATAAATGCACTTTGCTACAGGTATTGCTAGTGTTATAAAGAATGCATAGTGCCAGCTATTAAAATGTAGGCTTTTGCCATTATACCGTTGGAAATACTTAATCTTTGTGTTATGCTAGATTCTTTGTTACAATATATATATATTTTTTCCATTAGTGGTGCACAGCACTTGGAAAAATCTAGAGGCATAGTCAACTCTTTCCAGGTTTGAATTACTCAAATGTGAAAGTACCAACTTCAGGCAGGTCTGTTGGGAGTGCAGGGCATGTGCTTCAGTTGGAGATGTTTATAGATTCAGTTTCATAACTGCTAAGAGAGCTGTGCTTTTTGTGTTGGAGACAAGAGAATACCATATGTGAGGATTAGGGTTACTGAGTTAGCAATTTGCAGTGGTGAATAAAGATGTCATTTTTGAGGTTTTGCAGAGAGTACTGTTCTATGGAGGACTTCTTTGGTATCCATTCAGCTGCTTTAAAGCAAAAGCACTTGATCCATGAGTACATCAGTCTCAGAAGTGCTTTACAAGGAAGTCCAGTTTCCCAGGGGTCTTCTGAATCTCACAAGGACTATGTTCTTCTGTTCTCAGTTCAATAATTAATGTCTTCCCACTCTTCATATCCTTGCATACTTCAGAGATGGCAGAGCACTCAAATAAAATTTGGTTTTGTTAATAAGACCGTATTTTATATATATATATATTTGTATGTGACACAGACCATGATACTTTTAATGCTGAAGGTTATTATTGCTATTATTGACTCCTGAGAGCTAACACAAAAAAAGACAAAGCCTCTTTCCTCTAACATACAGAGAAGTATAGCACTTCATTCTTGGCTATAGGTCTTCTTACTATGCTTGTCAACCCTTAGAAGGGCTGAATGACATGGAAATAAACTGTTTCACAGAAGACTTTAAGGAAATTTCTTTCTGAACAAGTGGTGGTCCCATTTTCAAGGCTCATGGTATGGCTTCTGAGTTAGGACAGCATGATTTTGGTTTAGTCCTGGAGCAATCATGGGACAGAGGAAGCTTCAATGCAAAAGTAAACAGATTTCTGTCATGGGTCAGTTCTGATTCAAGAATGGTGACATGATTTTCTCCAGCAGCCTTATTGGCTTTGAAGGTTTACTCACCTACTGCAGAGCTGCCTGCTCTCTGGAGAGTGCGCTTGCAGCTCTCTTAGGAGATGTGTAGAGGCAGGCAGTCCTCTGTCCTTTGTCACCTGAGCATTAAAGAGTCTCTACACATATCACAGAATCACAGACCTCTGAAGGTCATCTAATCCAACCCACCTGCTAAAGCAGGTACACCTAGAGTAGAAGGTAGTATGGTCACCTTTTTTTTTCTTGTCAAAATAGTTATATTTGTTTTGCAGTCATAGAAAATCAGGCATATATTGGGCAGGTGTCAAAAGTGGCTGCAGAAGAATGCTGGACTTAGACTGACTTAGACAGTTGGAACTCAGAGTGCATAACATTGCCTACTACTGTATAAAACAATATGAAAATACAGAAGGAATAACTATAGTGAGCCTGTGCTGGTTTGACTGAAATTGGGTAAATTTTCTTTGTTCGGTTAGAAGCCTTTATTTTTCATAGCTAGGATGCTCATTATTTGTACTCAGTTGGAGAGCAAGCAGATAACACCCCAGCACAGAGCTCATGTTTATAATTGCTCTGGTCTGAGAGCCAAGGATACTCTGAATGCTCTGCCCACAGGTGTAAGGCAGTGAGGCAGAGCTTGACTGACATTCAGACTGATCAATGAGAGTATTTTATCCCATTTATGTCATGCTAATTATTTAAGAAGTCAGGGCCTTCTGGTTGACCCTTCTGATATCTCTTGCTCTCTCTCTGGGTGTAGCCAGGGAAGTTTGGTCGGAATGTTTAGCTTGGCCTTTTGCCATTTTGCAGAGGCCTCTGGGCTTTTCTGCCCCTTTCCTCTCTTTTATCTATCTGAGATCGGCTTTAGGACCAGCTGTGGCTTGCTGGGACTGGCGGCTCAGTTGTGGATGGAGTTCATTTGGAATTGCCTTGACTATCTGTTATTTCTATTACATATATATATATTTACTAGTAGTGTATTAGTATTTTGTTATTTTATTAAACAATCGAAGTTTCTCCCTTCCCTTTTGATTCTCTCCCAAGTTGGGGGTGTAAGAGGCAGGGGTGAGCAAGGGGCTATTGTGGTTGTATTGCTAGCTTGGGTTAAACCATGACAGAGGCAGTGTTAATATTTAATCATTTTTGTTGTTGTTTTGTTTGGTTGGTTTTTGTTGTTGTTGTTTGTTTTGTTTTGTTTGCTTTGTTTTGTTTTCTTCTTCAGATTTTAGCTGTATCGACTCTGCTTACCTAGTACTGTCTAGCCATGTAATTTTACGGATGCTTGGACAGCACTCCTAAAGTCCTATAGAGTGAACTGCGAGACACAAAGAGTCGCAGCTAGAGGGTGCTTTAGCTGCTCTGCCAATGTCTGTTAACATTAGACACAGCTCAGAGTAGTTTAGGTTAGCCTAGCTTAGGTTGCTCAGTAAGTCTTGCTGTCTAAATGGGAAAGCAGGGAATCCCAGGCATCACAAGAATACATGTAATACATATGTATATCATAGTGCAAGACAATTAATATCTACCAGACGAAATGAAGCTAATAAAATAAATCCAAGCCCTTCTAAACTTCTTTGAGTGGAAACACACATTAAACAAATGTAAACTGCAATGTACCAAGAATACATGTGGAAAACAATGTCTGAAAGAAAGCATCCTTTTAGGAAAAAAATGATGTAGCTCCATTCTCAATGTCTGGTCAAGTCTCTGGGAAAGGTTTCCCTCTAAGTTCCAGTGAAATTGTTTTGGCCTCCTTGAAGTCCCATCAGCTTCAAAGGAAGCTGAGACCCAAACCAGCAACTTGCTTTGAGAGTCAAAACCCTTTGAGGGGGTTTTGTTGCTTACATTTCTCTTTTGCGTACCTGTCCAGAGGGAAAGGCCGTATGGTGGCTTGTGTATATTTGTAGTGTTAGAACTGGCATAGGAAAGCATTAAAATGACAAAATAATGAATACAAGGAGATACCTAAAAGCAGTATAAGTGACAGGGAAACATGCCTCTTGCTGCAGAAAACCTTTCCTATTACAGCTTCCTCTCTCTCCTGAAAGCCTGCTAGTGTTGCTGCTGCCTTGTGAGCTCATGATCTGGTGAACAGAGAAGGATTTTCTCAACAAAGTACTTGAGATCTAGGAGTCAGAGGAAATCTGGATAAACTCGCATTTTGTTTCATGGTTTTGTTAAGAAGGACTCACTTCTATAAGATCATGGCTCCCTAGACAGGACAGGCAGAACTGCTCAAGATTGTTTCAGTAATATTCCTAACTGTTTTCTCTGACTGATACTTGTCTGAATGCAGGCCTTGGAAAGTGTGATGCCTCATCTGTGGGTTGTGGAACAGCTTTAGCTGCCATTGAATGTGATGGGAATGTCCTGCTATCAAGTTCAAGTAATTGATTTTTGATTAATATGTGCAGGTTAATAGTTGTAGAGAAGCTGGATATTCCAAACTGGATTCCTTCCTCTTTGTAAATGTAGATAAGAGATACAGAACAGCAGCGAAATCTGTTGGATAGGTTAATTCAAGTTCTCTGCTATGCAGGTACAGAGAGATTTAATAAATACATGCATGGTGTGTCTTGTGTGTTCATTTCTTCTCTTATTTCAGGCTGGCAGCTTTAACTAAATTAGATGTCAAGCACCTGCTGTTTTCTTCTTATCTCTATTACAACTTTATTTGACATTCTGGGACATCTCTCTAAAAGTATTCAGAAATGAATATATCATAATTAGCTTGTCATAGATAGTGACAGCCTTAAGGAAAGGGGAAGTAAGTCAAACAGAACAAATCACAAATTGGCAAGAAAAACAAGAAAAAACCCACAAAAGCTCTGTAAAGTTCCCAAGTACAGTGGCTTGGCTGGTCCCTGGCAGGGGAACATCAGCAGGACCTTGCATTCCAGCTCCATTTAACACTGCTGCTGCTGTCACTCCACAGAGCTGGAGCTGCTTTCGAACCAATTGCAAAGCATCACAAATAGCTTGCTAACACATGGAGGTTTGTACGAATGTCACCAGAGAATAGTCTGTGAAGGAAATGAGTTACACGTTTTAATTTTTAGTCTTCCCCTCTTGTGGACAACTTTGTGTTACTACCATAGTCAGATGGCTAACTCAGTGCTTTCCCATGACTTCACAGCAGCACCTGTGTCTGTATCAGTCATTAGCAAATGTAAGATTCAGCAGACAGAAGTAGTGAGATGTTTTAGCCTTGTAGCATACGTTTGGATTTGTGATGGAGATGATAACGAGCTGCTCACCAGAATCTTTGAGTAAGCAATTAGGTGCTTGTCTTCTATTGACATTGCAAGAGTAGGCTTACAGGGAAGTGCATATTAGAATATGTTATGAAACTTAAGCCCATCAGCCAGTCTGAAAACTGTCGCTCTGCACTGAACACAATGCCATGTAGTCTGGAGCCTAGTAACCGCTTCAGTCTGCTAGGTGTCTGAATAGAGCATGGGAAATAGAACTTGGCGTCTTTTGCTTCAAAACCTAATGTTTGCACTAAAAGTGTCGTTTGCTGAGCATCATTGAACTTACTACTACTGAACTGAGTGTAGTAAGTGGGTTTAATATGCTTTACCCCAAAGGTTTATCAGCACAAGTAAACACTGGAGTTACTGCCCTCCCCAGTCATATAATATTTTTGAATATTATTTTATTTTGGAAGATTTTTTTTCCCTCTTGTCTGATGGATATAGTACAGTGTCTTCCAACTGTCCAGGCAAGATGCAACTAGAGTGAGAAAACACTTTCTGAGGTTTACTCTTAGAAAAAATACTGGAATTTAAATAGGGGACTTCTGTCTTGTTTTGCTGTATTTTATTTTTTCCACAGTCTGTAGAATGATTTCGCTGCTGTGGATTTTAGAAAAGTGACAGAACTGAACCTGCCTCTCCTGGCATCTAGTCTTGTGCCCTATTAAGAATTACTTCATCCTTTAATTATTTCACAAATGAAATTGAACACTTGAGAGGGGAAAAAAAAGATTTCCACCTGACTGGTAACTGCTTTATACTCCAGTGGTAGAATTCCCCTGATTTCAGTAGAGCTTCATCATTGCAAACTGGGCTAAACAGTGGGTTTGTGTATTACAGATGGATAAGAAGAGCTGTTGCTATCTAGTGCCACCTCTCTTGTCCTGGGTGCTTTGTGGGAACTCAGGGAAAATGAGCAATCAGTCAGTGATCTGTGCATTTAAAGAAGTGTTTAGTGGAAGCAATGGTGTACAAGGTTGCGTGACTTTCTTCAAAGGAATATTCAAGGTAACTTGTATGACTTAATCTTGCTGAGAGACCTGGTAGATTCCTGTAAAATCCAGAAGCAATGCAAAAGATGACCTGGATATCTTGTGCAATCAAAAGATAACCATGCACTTCCATTTGGAAATCTTACTTAGGATGATTACCATGCTGGAGACATGCGAAGCTTCTATGAAACAGGATTTATCTTTATCTTGAATAAAATGAAGTATTTTTAATATTTTATAGTTCAGTATTGAACTGAGTTCTCAGAAAGTTGAGTACAATATTACAGGACTAGAATTTATTACTCAAATTTATACAATGGAAAACTTTCTACATTCCAAAACTGGAAAACAGTGGTTAGGATGAAGCATGAAGGACAACTTGGTTCAAAATAATTCCTGTCTTTCAAAAGGAGAATGGAAAGAATAGACACTGAGGGAGCAGTGATTGCTCTACTACTTATGCGTGGAAGAAACTTTATATTTGTAAATTTGAAATGCAAGAAAATCTGACTTACAAAAGAGAAACTGATACTGTGAGAGTGTAGCCTCAGCCCAAATTGAATCCAGACTTTTCTGAAATGATGTTACAGGGCATACAGGCCAATATCAAATATGGTTAAAACTCACTTTATTCCTTCCATCCTCAAAAAATAACATTTTTTTCTGAGGGGCTCTTTCTATTCCAGGCAAACAGTGACAAACTAATTCAATCAGGACATTACTATTGTTTTTGTAACACCAGGAATTGTATCGGCTTTATAGACAAAGGAGGAAAAATGGTAATGTCCCTACCTCAAGGGCTTAATTATTGGGAGTTGTGAAGCTGTAGAAGAGTAAACTGCTGAAAGGGGGATAAGGTGCTGAGGATTGATCTGTCTGTGATATCTGTTTTGTTAAAGCTAAGTGCTAAGATGAGACCTCATTTCTATATAACTTCCTGCTTGTCAACATAAAGTTTCTGGGTGTAAAGCTCGTAGTATGAAGCTGAAGCAGGATATTTAATAGTGTGGATTTATGCTGGAGTACCAGCACCTGTGGTCAAGTTGTCATTACAGCAAATAATGGCATTTGTTTTGTGTTGTGTGTAGCATATATATACAGCTGCCATTTCTGTTCTGTTATCAGGCAGCAGCTGTGCTGAGTGTACTTAAGGTTTTGGTAGAGAAATATATGTTCCTTTAAATCGCTTTGATTGTCGTGCAGTAACAAGCCAATTCTAAATAAGTTTTTGTTTAAGATGATGCTGGTTTTGAAAATCCTGTGAAATTTGATGGATGACACAGAAAATCAGTAGCCCATCCTTCCCATTTTACAGAGACTTTCCCTCAAGTTTAGGTCTCAACAAGACAGAATAAATTAATTCAGAATCAGCTGGAACAGCTATTTTTCCCATGTACACTTCAAAAATGAGTGTTTAATATTTTAAAAATTTGTATTAAGGTGGTTCTTGGGGGTGAAGACCATAATAAAACTTTCTTAAAAAACAAACAAAAAATTGTGGGTCAATAGTTGTCAGTCCAGTGGCTACCAAAATAGCTTCTGATAGGTTTGGCATTTCTAGGGCTGCCTACTTAACTGTTTGTAAACTAGTATCAAGTGTTAGCTATTTTGCCAATAACTATTTCACATAATTTGCAAATATTTCTCTGGAAAGCCTGGTTAGGTATAAGGTGTAGGGCAAAATGGACCAGTTGATACAACTTGAAATGTACAAGTAAACAGAGATCCGTGTGGATTTGGGGACATGTACAGGCAGGAGAAACCTCACTGGCGGAAGATGAATGTGAACACACACGTATTTTTTTATGTGGTGCCTTTCCCTGTGAAGCCTGTCTGCATGAAGAGCTGGAATTGCAACTGTTGCTGCCAGTAATTGCTGAGTGGAATATTGAGCTGGAAGGTTTTTTTGCCCTGAGGTGAGGACTCTGAATAACTGTTCCCCACTTTGAGTTCCCTATACTTCTCCAGACTGTGTGCTAAATACTGCATCAGAGGATTGAAAGAGAATGGAAAGGAGTGGCTACTCCTTTCATCCTGTCCATATTTTGCCCTCAAATTGCTGCAATTTGTTACCTTTCTCCTAAAACAGACCTTGCTTCACACTTGAAGCTTTGGAAAGGGGGGTAGATTTCTTTAGGTTGGGGAAAACCACTTTCTTATTTTTAAGCATTAGATTATTATTAAGTGATCCTATTTTTGAAATAAAGGATGTCTAGTATACGTATAATTCTGCCTTGAAAGGCTATTTTCTCAGTTTATACTGGAATCATTTTTTTCTTTCTTTGCTAGCAGATTCTTCCTTTCTGCAGTATGAACACATTTCTCAAGGAAATAATTGACATTTTAGGACAGGGTCATAAGGATGTAACTGTGAATGATCCTGCATGTTTAAGACTCCCATTGAAATGGTATATGATATGTGTATACTGAGAACTAACACTGCACCTTAGATACTTTTAGGAAATGACAAATATACAGATTTTTCTCACTTTGCAAGCCCAAGAACACATAGGCAGCAGTTTCATAACAACAGTGTTTCTCATCATAGCTTGATTACCTGAAACCTTCCACTAGAAATGAAAATATGGGAACACCTTGCATTTTCTCCTTTACACTTGTAGCATGATGAAGGCATGGCACAGCTGTCAAAAAAAAATTCTAGTATTTATGAAATTACTGGGTACAAAATAAATGGCTTAAATGTACAATTACTGCCTGCTGTATATAGAACAATGATGATGACTGCTTATCCTTTTTGATGTCTAGGAATATAAACAGTAGAGAAACCTGTTGCTTTGGTATCTTCAAGCTGATTCAAGCTTCATTATTTCCCCAAACATTTACACGTGCTGTATACAGATCACTACACCTTTGCTATACAGTCCCTGCTTCCTCTGTGAAAGAATTTATCAGTGATCTACTAAGAGATATTTCAAGACTAAAACTATTTTGTTTCCTCTGTCTTTTGATTAGAAAATTCTGTGATTTTGCATTCAGCTGTGCACTTCCATATTAGAAAACTTATGGTTAATTTATTTCACTATGCTGTGTTAACATGAAAAGGCAATAAAAGAAATCCCTGCGAGTGACTGCTTGCTTCCCATGGCATAGCCATTCCTATATGTATGCTCTTTGCCTCCACAGGGGCCTGGTATACAGCTGCCAAGAAACTCTTTTTAAAAAGTTCTGCCTTGCAGTGATCAATTTCAGCCTAGCAGTCTGTAAGGGGCTAATTATAGCCAGCTGCAATTAGCCAACCAGCCCCACGAGGGCCTAATTGTAGCCACGAGCAGCCACGGTGCTTGATGGCAGGGGCCAGCGAGCAGCCTGGGAGGAAGGCGGGGGAAGAAAGACATTCTTCCCTGGGACTCAGAGGGATGGCTGGAAAGCACAGTCACCTAGGGAGCTCCTGCCCTTGCTGGCCTGGCCATGGGGCTGAGGGCAGAGCTGGGGATGGTATGGGCAAGTCCTGTGCCTGGCTGTCCTAACTGCGGAGGTGACCTTTAGCTGTTTGAAAGCTTGCCGTTGTAAATTTTGTCTTAATAAAACTTGTCTTGTGCTTTCAGAGCATTGTCATTTGTATTTTCATGGGAAGGCTGGCCCACACCTGCCTGCAGCTCCCTGACCAGAGCTGCCTCCTGCAGCCCCGTGCTTGACAACAGCAAAGTCCTTGGATTTTCCTTTTGCAGAACTTGGTGACCTTTAATGGGACAGTGCCGCCACAAGAGGCAAGTAAGAGCAGGAGTACTAAGAAATAATGTTTAAATCAAAGGCAATGAGGAATGACAACAATGGGGTGGCAGGAGGGAATGCTGGAGAGATAGATGGTGCTGTTCTGCATGGTTTTGGTCAGCAGTAAAGGTACTGGCTCTGCTGCTGATGGGTGAGCAGCTGGATCTCTATGGTGCCTCATGTGCCTGCATTTCTGATCTTCAGGCCAAGCCTTGGTTAGCTCCCGTTAGGGGTGTAGGGAGAGGGGAATGGAAAAGGGACAGTGCACAGACAGATTTTGTTCTGGGGTGTGACTGCGACAGAGCTTAAGTATATACTCTTTATAGATACGATCTCTCACTGCACTCCTATTTATTGATAATACTTTTCCCAAAATGGCATTTTCAGGACCTGGCCTTCTGTTTAATCTCAGTAACCACACTTGGGCTGAAAAATGCTCTTCTGTGTGCATTGGGGAAATACTGTCTTTTCAGACACTCATTTAAAAGACTTGAGGAACTGCAGAGGCTGGGGGAACATGGAAATAAAGGAGCTGGGCTTTGCCCTTTGGAAGTTTGTACAACGCCAGTCTTTTGTGATATTGAGTCTCACAGGAAAGTCTTAGAGATAAATGTAGTTCCCACTGCTACTAGAATCCATTTTTCACTGAGTTACATGAGAATGGGGTCATGCCATACTGTGGTTTAACAAACTAGGATGTTATTTTGAGAAAATTCTCCTGAGTCTCTCCTGGGGTTCATTTTACATGGTGATACATGGCATTGATGTGTCCCTATAAATACTTTGCCTTCCTGAGACACAAATAATCTAGCAGTTCTTAATATTAATTTTCCTTTGGCTCTGAACTCTACCAATTATTTCTTTAGCTTCACAATTTTAGTTCCAATGTCTTGATTCACTTAAGTTTATGTGGATTTTTTTTTTTTTCCCTAGGATAACTCCTATTCATGTATTTAATCATAATTCCTAACATCTGCTGTGAATGGCAAGTATGTACTTCTTGGAGCAGAATTAGAGGTTATCTTTAACATAAAGTATCTATTAGTCAAAGGCAATTGCATTTAATGCACTTTTGGTACTAAGTTACAGCAGGCCCTTGACACAAGTTGTTAACATGTTTCAGAAGACTAGTGGCATACATTGGCAAAATGCTTCCTTATTTTTTATTTTTACTGGTATTTTTACTGGTACAAGATCCTTGAGTGTTTACTGGCATGTGTTTTGGGCTATTTTCTGTAAACGGAAAGCCTTTTGGTTGCTGGAGCAGGAAATGTGAATGAATAAAAGGGTGGCTTAGAAACTATCTGCAGCAATATTTAAAACCATCTAATAATATATCAGTAAGGAAAAAATGGAGAGAGGGGAGAGGAGGACTTCAGTAAACATGGATCATGGAGGCAAGATTTGAGGCTTAAGATACTGATTAATCTTCTAGGTCAACCTGAAGACTATATAAGGCGGCCAGCCTTGCATTTGATTTTATGATATCATTTGCTCTTGTCACGTTTCTCTGATTTTTTGTTGAAATAACACAAGAACTGTTCACAACATTTTGATAGAAGCCAAGATATGTGCCCTTTTTTAGGTCAAAAAGAAATTGCAAGGACAGTCTGGGGCTGATTTCAATCTAATGTCATTTTTTTCCTGCTTCTGATTTAGTGTTTACATACTGGGTTTCCTCTAGCATGCATTTTTCCATCACATGTATTCTCAGCTTGTGCTGGAAATGCTCGCCCTTACTGTGGTAGCTGGGCTTGAGCTCTGTTTCTGCAGATGTTCTGCAACACATGTGTTATGTCGGTAGTGCGGCCGATTACATGGGAACACAACAAATTATAATAATTACATTCTTGTCCATGACGTTTCTACTTTGCACGGAAAGGAGCTGGTGATATTTGTTTGTAATGAGCTTTCTGAGCTGCTGTAATTATACATTTGGCAAACGATGGCATTTTACTTTTCCTCATTGTTCAAAAGAACAGATCACTGTAGATGAACTACCTTGTAGTGTCTCTGAATTACATTTCAGTGTTTGCTGTTTAATACTGCTTGATCTGGTGTTATTACCTTTACTATTTTTAAGTGTTTACTTGGGTTCAATTCAATGGATTTTATGATGTTGGCATATCTGATTGTTCTGGCTTCAAATTCCAGTCAATATATGAACTGCTAAGTTGTCTCTCAGTGCCATTGTGTATATACACATGCCATATAAGCCCGTCTCTGTTTATGTACCATGTATGGGGAGCTGATCAGGATTTGATATTTTTATCTTGTGCCCCTGACTGCTTCACTTGCTTTATGTCTTTTTAAAATCTCTCTCTCCAGGATTTACAGTGGCATTTCAGTTTCATGAGGCAGTGCAAATAATTGTCATTAAAAAAGATATACTGAAAGGAAAACACTTTGTCTTACAGAACTCGTCCCCCTAACCAGTGCGGAGCTTCACTCCAGCCCTAACAGAAAACTTCATATTTTGCCAGACATTCTCTATAACTGGAGAAGTCCATGCTGCTGTGAGCAGAATACATGTATTTGGTTAGTGTATGTGTAATGGCTGAATTTCATTAGTGACCAATGGAGAACTCTCTGTAATTTTCAGTTTGTGAAGTACACAAGTTAAGAATGCAGGTTAATAGACATATGCTATTAAAACATACTTTTCTGAAGTCTTGAAAAGTTATTTGTTCTTTTTCTCAAGTTTTATTCATAAAGCCAGCTTTTGTAGTACCATGACTGTAAATCTCTTCTCTCAGATGATTCACAGAAAGAGCAGGGAAAATGTAGACGTTCAGATAATAATGTCCTGTGAAGTCATGTCATTCAGACAACAATTTCAGCCCAGCTCACTGCTGTACTCTGGGGAGCTTTTCTGTAGAAAAATCACATTTTTAATGTGATATTTGTAGATAAGTTACTTAGACTTTTTTTTTTTTTTTTGGTCAAAATGAGGTTTTGAAAATGAAGTTGACTTGTATCATCAGATGCCATCAGTATAACAGCATTTTTGCATTTTATAATGCTGTACATTTAAGTCTAGTAATAACATGTCTTTCTGGCATAACCTGTAATTCCTTATTCTTGGCTGCTTATTCCTACATTAATCTAATTTGCAGCCCTGTGACTTGTAGTAGAACACCTGTATGTGGAGCCATGCTGTAAACTGGATCACCATCTGAGCGTCCTCCTCTCCTAAAAGGATGATGTTGGTTGCAACTTTGTACATGCTTAGAGAGTAAATGCAGGTACTGTCCAGGGGATTGATACAGATGTGTATTATACTTTACTCAGAATTATGAGCCTGGAAACTTAAAATCTGATATTTCTAAAGGTCTTTGTATGCTTTTATTACATGTGCATCATGATACCTCAGATATAAATATGCACAAATTTGGGACTACTTGGAAAGATTAAAGTCCAGACTCTTAAGACCAGTTCAGCTGCAGATGTGCCTAAGATTAAAATAATAGCATTTCTGCTTGGATGTAGCACAAGATATTAACAGTATAGTGTTTCCAGCAACATAATGCATCATGAGAATTTTGGAGGGTGTAAATCCTTGTTATAAAATCTACAATAAATTTATGTATTTAAATTACTGAGAACATTTTCCCCTTTTCTTTTAACTTGTATTTATGCGCTTCAATTATAGTTCTGGGCTTCATTTTCCTCCATGCACTAGAAAAAATTTGAGCTTATTAAATCCCAAGTCTTTTCAGTGTCTGTCACAAATGTAAGTGAACAGTCTGTAGTGTTGCATGCTCTCTGGATTGCTCTGATGATCATGTTGCCATAGTGATAACAGAGCATACAGGTTCATGAGACAGTATTAGTAATGCAACAGTTTGAAACTTAATCGATGTACTGCTGCTTCTCCATATTTCAATATCACTTCAACAAAATTGAATTCTAGTCAGTTGTCAGTCTAGTTTATTTCCTATGGATTTCTTCTACAAAATTTCCCTCTTTATTCTAGGTACTGGTCATGATATAGTAATTGAAATCTCTAGTGGTCTGTCATACTAATTACATGACTGTCTTGTAGCAGGCAATCTTTGGCTGTTGTATTCAGCAGCAAGCTGGAGAGAAATACTTTGGGCTGAATAAATAGATCATAAGTTTTGTGCAGAAAATATTCATTCTTTTCCAGAAGATTAATCTTGGATAGTTTTGTTAATTTTGACAAAGTTCAAACATGGTGTAGAACTGGAAAATGACTGTGCCTGTTAGAAGTAAGTTGAAGCCGTCAAACCAACCAAATGAACCCTGTCTCCTAGATCTTAAAAAATACATTGACAGGAAGGTATTTTTCTCTTACAAAACATTAATCAAAAATATGTTCACAGCGGTACCTCAGATTCTCTTGCTTTGGGGAGAAATTTGACTTTTAAAATAATGTCATCAAATGATTTTTGATAGTTATTCATCTATTGATAGTATCATTAAAGGCAAACAATGAGATAGGGATCTATATATTTTTAGAGATGAACGTTGATATGTAGTTAAAATAATGCAAATTCTTCCCATGTGAACAGCTTTGATCATATTTGTTCAAGAGTAGCACAAAAACCTTACGTTTTATGTACTGCATGTTAGTGCTAAAAATTATACACCTATTTTTTTCTTTTAGAGTGCCATGTTAATGACATTTGACATGCAAGATCACACTAAACTGAATTTGCACCTATGAGCTGTAAATCACAAAAGCTGTTCTTTGAAGGTTTTTAATATCACAAAACATCATACATGTATAACACAGCTGTCCCTAGACTGAATAAAAGCCTATAATTAATTTCAGAGCTGCTGCTTATGCCACAAACATTCAGAAACAGCTTTTATTTGTTTATGAGGCATAACATGAGGGTAAATTCAGCTTGATAGGCTCTCCAGAATCTCTTCTGGAAACAGCATGGCAGAAGATGTTGAAGCTGAAATTAAACTCTGCCAAAATATGTCAACTCAGAAAGTTTTCTACTTTTTTTTTTTTTTTCCTAGCTAAGCAGTGCCATTTATATGCAACTGGTTGCAACTTTATGGTAGTGATAGTTTAAACATCTGTAGCTCTTTTCATTTTACTTGAATATATTTAATAATTTTTGTTGTTGTTGTTGTTGTTGTTGTTGTTGTTGTTGTTTTTAAATGAGCCATTTTTCTGAACAGACTGAAGACCTGGGTAAAAAACTGCTATTAGCAGGTCATAGACTGGAAAGCAGGGCACTGAAAAGGGATCTGTCTTCTGTTGGGTTATTCAGGGAATTGTCACTTGAGCAGGAACCAGACCTCTGAAGCCCTTGCTCATGATCTCTTCTAGCATCTGGAACATGATTGCTCTTCAGGCCTGAACAGCTTACAGTGCTGTCACACACACATTAGAGAAGACCGAATTTTTAGTTCTGCGTATACTTGCGTGTGTTGTTTTAAACTACTAAACTAAACCCAGTTTACATTATTTATTTAAATAAATTTGGAAAGCACAGGATATGGAAAGACAAGAGATGAAGTCCTTTAAAAATATGTGATTGACTGACTGCAAAGTTAACTGGTTTATCAAATTTTGTGGACAAAATCAGCCTTATTGACTCAAAACATGTATGTTGGAAGTGCAGGATCTATTTCTTAACAAGTATTTAGTGCATAAGCTTTCAGAAGTTATATAACTTCAATGTTTTAGTTTCCCCCCTCAATAAAATGTCTTTCTCAAGTTATGTTGTAGGGCTACATGATGATTCATGGATGAGGTCATTCAGTGCACAGAGCTCTCCAAACTCCTTACACACAGACTTACTGTATCTCACACGATGTACCAAACAAGTATTTTCCTTTTAACCTTCTGCTGAACATGTGGGATGCCTGTAAGAAACCTTTATCACAAAACCAGAGATTTAGAGGGCAGAACATGACCTGATGGGAATACAGGGAGGAGAATCACTGTGAGGCAGACCTGGAGATGCAATCACTCTGTAAGTCTCATTTCAGCCTTCCAAAATAGCTCTTATGAAGGTTGCTGGTAACAGGCTGGTTTGGGGCCAGATCTTCACAGCTGAAAAACTGAAGGTAAAGAGTTGTTACTTTTTTACTGTCCTGTTTTCACACGTAGCTGTTGCCAAAAATCTGCAGGGCAGTAATGAGTCACATCTCTAGAGTATGTATGCACAAGAAATGTGTGCAGTCAGAGCCCAGAGAGTTGCAGTAACTGCTCTGTTACTCTTTCAAGGCTCCAAATCCCAAGGGACCATATAGTTTGCCCTCCCACCTCCCCCTCTTCAGATAAGCCTACAGTAGTTTGGAAAGTTTCTCAGGGAAATGCAATTAGTAAAAGGATTTAATAAAAGCGAAACAACTGAATATGAGGAGAGGAGTCACTATTCTTTTGTTCTTCCTATGTAATGTAAGATAATAGTGAGAAAACGATTACATTACAACTAAATGAATTAAACAAAGCTCCAAAACATAAATTAGAATTTAACCGTGCCATTAAAAACTAATTTAATTTGCAAGCCATCATTACTAGATAATAAAGACCCACTGCAAAATGCACAACAATCTCTTGTGAACACAGGAAAAAAAGCAAGCAATAAATCTCATTGAGCAGATGAGTTTCTGTTACATTAGTAGAGGAAAAAATGCTGAATGGATGTTTTAGTACATAATGAGAAGGAGAAAGTAATAGAACAATTGGGCAGCTTAACTTTAGCCATAAATGGTTTTATAGTTAAGGGAAGACTCTAGGACAGGGGTGTCAAACTCATTTTCGCCTGGGGGCCACATCAGTCTCCCAGTTGCCTTCGAAGAGTGGAATGTAATTTTAGGACTGTAGAAATGTAACTACTCCTACATTTATACAGAGAATATTAGAAGAAAATGTATGCAGTATTGATGTTCTTGGTATGAAAGCTTTTAAAAAATCAAAATAGCTTATGAATTTACAGTAACATTAAATTAAAAGACATTAGATGTTATCTTTAGTTTCAGAAAAAACAGTGAGTTGAAGGCTCCAGCCAGCTTCTTATGTGGAGATTTATGGCATGGAAATACAAAGTCTAAGTGTACATCAAAAGGTGCTCACTTTCCTCAGACAAAAATAACCTTCAGTCTGATTAATATTTTTCTGTGTTCCTAGAGTTTCATCTAGTATTGAATTTGTGTACTACCTGCATTAAAACCTGCTTCCAGGTTTGTGTATGCAAGCAAACATTTACTCTACGTCCGCAGTTAGCCTTTGGTTTTGGTTTTCTGTATAAACTGATGCTGGTCCCTATTATGTCTTCTAGTGCACATCAGAAAGCGTCATAATATCTGTATTTCTTGATGCAACCCAGGGCAGTTATTTTGGTGCGGTGCCACTGGCAGATGTGCCAAGAGCCAAGTCCTGGAAGAGCTGCTGAACAGTATTTTGGTGCCATGCTTTTGTTAGATGGCAGTGCCAGCAGATGGCTGTCTGATACTATGCTTCTAGTCTACTAGTGGTCAGGTTACAGAATTTTAGTTTTAATTTTGATGCAATTAATGTTGTTGCGAAGAGAAATGCTTTTAGCTTGATTATTCCAATGATTTTGTTTCCTTCTTTCCCATTTTTACCAAGGCTCTGGCAGGAAGTCTACCCCTCTGCTTTCTCTTCTGCATGATACCAGCGTTCAAACTTCACCCTCAAAGCATGGGAGTTTGAAATTGAATGTAAGTGTATGGAAGTTGCTGTGTAGTCAGTCCCTGTGGCATTGATGGGACTATATCATTTGTAATCTTTGTATTTTAAGACCCATTCCATCTGAATAATTTTAATAAGCCTACTGCAGTTCTCCCTGTAGTATTGTGAGGTCAGACACTCTCTCGCCTCAGTGGTTGTGTCGTGTTGATGTATGAAGCTAAAACAGCTGCCATGCTCAATCACATGAAATGAGACTTACAGGCATAAGAAATATACTTTTTAATTTAGTCCCCACTCTTGCAAACACTTAAGCACATGCACAGCTTCAGGCATGTAAGTTGTTTTCTTAGCAGTTGGAGCTACTCAGGGTTACAGTTATCTATAGACTTATACATGATTGCAGGATCGGGGTATTGCTTGTGAATCAACATGTAGAGCTGGTCAAGGTACTTTAATCACTCTGAATACAAAGAGCTGTATTAATGATAGTTGGCATTATTTTACTGAAAAACATCCTGACTCATTGCAGCCACCAGGTTAAGAGTCCTCAAAGAGAAAGACAATTCTTATCTCTAAGCTCGCACTGTTCATTTTATTTTTGCTTTGGTTTATTATTTATGTGTTCCCATAAATGCTTCTTGTGCTGCTTCTGTGGGTGCATACATAATACTCACCAAAAGAACATCTTACAATACAACAGCATAGACCTTGTCTTTTTAGTGGTGTGACTTTTCCTGACAAGAGAAAGCATTTGGGCACTCGGGGGATTCTAGAAGCTGTGGCTGAGGAGAATAATTACCCAGTATGTCCTGGGCTGTAATTTTCACCAGCTTGTCCCAGTGCAGACTTGTGTAGAGCAGTGGAAGGGAATGTGCAAGAACATTGGCAAAGGTATCCAGGAGGAGCTTGAAATCTATCAACACACGTGATTGCATTTGGGAAAACAATTAATAATATCTTAAAGTTTTTTCTAATATCACTTCCCACTCTGTCTAGACATGACTTCACACTGGAGACAAAGTTGGTGATGTGCATTAATGATATTCTCTGAGTGTAACTATTTACACAGTCATGCTACTCCTGAAAAGAGATGGTTAACACCAGTGACCAGTGAATAGAGTTACCTGATGAACTGATATAATCTGACCCCAAGGCCAAGCTTTTACTGCTTGTGTGTCTTTGCCTCTCCCCAAGCTGCTTTGACGTTGAATCCTTAGACTGCATTAAGCTACCACCACTGTGTTTTCTAAAAGTGAAAAAAACCCCTAAACATAGTCTGATGAAAAGAAATTGATAGGTTATAATATCTCCACAGGATGATGCTTAGAGAGTAGGCTTAATAATGCTAGTAAAGTACTGTTATAAAAAAACTTGAGTGGGTGAGAGTATGGATAAAGGTACTGTGCTATACTGTTCCTTCACTCTTGCTGTGACACCAGTCCTATTTGAAAATGTACTAGGATCAGCTGCCCCTGAATTAAAGAATATCTAACTGTGTAACTAGTGGCTTGGAAAACAGTTGGGCTTTACAGTGCATAAAATACTGGCAGAAATTGTCTCAGATTTAAGGAATGATGTGATAAATTCTCACTGGTAAGTTGCCTTTACTGGTATGATTCTACTGAAGAAAATAGGGCTGCTTGTGTGACTGCAAGTTCTATTGCAGAATTAGTCATTAGTCTGTTCTAACATATCGGGACTGGGTAGTTTATGTTATGCACAAACTATAACACAAAGAGTGATTAAAAACCAGGTAATCACCCATAATGCTAATGGACTTCTTGCCACAGAAAAGAAATGTCAATTAAAATTCTTATGAATTATTTACACAGTCTTTTTCCCCCTATAATTTGATTCTAAATTGAATGTTAGCTTTAGGTCAGAGTTTTATGTGGAGATCTGTAACCCTTCTGAGCTGCACATGCACTCATTAGCTACAGGCACATTTGCAAATGAGCTGGAGTTCTCTCTTGTAGCTGCCAGTCTATTAAAGATCAGCTTCCCTCCTTGAAGCCCTGCTGCTCTGTTGCCTCCTACAGGAATACGCCTTACCCTTCTAAAAGCTGTCTCCTCCCAAGGATTCTCTATCAGATTCGAGGAAATGACCAGCTGTCAAGTTAACAGCTACGACAGTTGCTTTGTATTTTACTTTGATTTCAGGCAATGAGTATCCAGCCTCTAGCAGTGGTGTAAATATCAACAAAATATAAAAAATGTGCAGTATTGTCTCTCTGTGTATGTAATGCCTAGCTTCACCTCTTGTTCTTTGAACCAATGAGAGATGTAGTCATCTAAGTAATTATGAAGTAGAGATATTTCACAAACGTGTGAAACTTCTGCATGCCACCTGAAGGACATGCCTTGCAGGCTTCTTTAACACAGGAGCACAACGCATGTTACCATCTCTGACACTGTCATGATAGATTTGATAAAAGGATTGTGTTGTCCTATACATGTTTCAAACATGTAGAAGGTGCAAGAAGGTTGGTAATTTAGGTAACTGTCACAGTGAAGATCATGGAATTAGATTGACTGGTGTTTTTTCTTCTGTTCTATTGGTTGTCTGTTGCTGTGATTTAATTTTTTGCATATTGACACAAGTGTCTATAATCTGAAGGTGACTAAACAATGCTTTCCTTGTCAGGCTCTAGTAGACAATTGAGTGGCTCCTGTGAGGACAAGAGAACCACCAATGAAATGGAGACCATATGCTGTCTGCAGGAAGATACAATCTTTTCCTCTCGTACAAACTTTTTTCTCTGCATTGTCATCATATCTGCTGATTGTTTTATTTTTTTTTTTTTTATTACTCTTTTTTACTAGCAGCAATTCAGTTTTGAAAGTTTCACTTGCAGGTATAGTGTTTACCAATGAGCAGGATTTTTTCTTCCTGATGTATCAGTACCATTGCTGGACAAGTTCCACTGGTTGGATCAGTTAAGTTTACAGCCAGGCAGGTGATACTGAATATCTTGCAAGAGCATCATAGAGTGTAGGATCAGTTTAAATGTAATAACTTGTGGAAAAAAAAAAAACCCAAACCATTACTGCTAGTATTTACATATTAAATAGAAAGACCTTGTACAGTCTCTTTGATCCAAATAAACTTATCACTGTTTGGAGTCAAAACAGAGCTTGTTTTTGCATGCAAAGTGTGTGTATTTGACCTAGGAGTCACTGAAGGACAAAATGCTATTCTTTTCCCCAAAACAACTGCAGAGCAGACCTGAGCCTTGATTAGCTATTTCTTTCACAAATATTTCCCTATTTGGAACATCGCTGGAGTCTTTAATTTGGTACTAGGAATTTATTGTTTATTAAAAGTGGGTTTAATTTCGTTGTTGAGCTTTCAGGATCTGATCTTGTATGCTGCCTCTTCCAGTGACAGAGGCGTGTGTGAGGGAGGAAACCTGTTCAGGTGTTTATTACATTGTGTGGATACTTTCTGCTGTAGTTGCTTGTGTGAAGTAGAGAACTAGTATGTTGACCATAGAAATGTTGTCTCTTGCTTTTGTGGAATTCTGGGAGGGTTTTGCCTTTTTAACATTTTTGAATTGAATGGAAGAGGGGAAGGATGAGGAGTGAGGAGCCAGACTTTTTTTTTTTTGCTAGTATCTTGGTCTTGTGAAGTGCCTGCTGCAATCCAGTGGCACGGCACTGGCTTTTTTCCCCCTCTGGATGTGTTAATAGTACAGACAAAATACTTGAGGTCTTGTCTCTGCCCCAACAAATACTCAGGCATTATGTGCAAAGTGGAAATATTCCCACGGAAAAGGACAACAGAAATCCATCAGAGAGCAGCAGGCCCTAGGGTGTTCAGGCTGGCCTTCTGCAGGCTGGGACAGGAGGACTCAACACTTCCCTCCCTGCCAGGCTTGGTGTGGGATCCAGATTTTAATTGCACAGTGCAGGTAAGTTTCCTGCCTGAGGAGATATTGTGAAGGAAAGGGATGCTCCGACCCTCACTATGTTTTCCTTGGCTTTGTGACATTTTCCTAATCTATGTTTCTTAACCCTCCTCAGAACAGTTTTTCATCCACAACCACAGTGTTAAGCAGAAATCAGTCTCATGGCAGCTAAAACTGTGTTACTGATGGGCAAAATCTTCAACAATAATGACATCTTGCTAGTACTGGCATGGCACAGAAGGTTTGGGGTTGAAGTGGTGTTACTGATGCTTGGGAGCTCTCAATAGTACAAAAGTTACTGGGATAATCCTGACAGCTCTGGGATTTTGTATTCCTTAGTAAATCCTGTCTCAGATGTCAGGGTTTGGTTTTTATCTTTCCCTTTTCCTCTTAACAGTATGTTTACTGGTTTCACAACAATATTCTGGGATTTGTGCTTCTGTAAAGCCAGCAAGAATGATGTGGTTAATCTTCCTCACTGCTTTACAAATGTATACCCTTTTTCTCAGTCTTCCTAACTAAGTATTTTTATTAGCCTATACGTATTTCTCCTTGTCATCTTCTTCACATCCTATTTTCTCAATTCTGTTTCATTTTATTAACCAGAGTGATATACATATTATAAATGTCACTTCCATAATACCTAAGCTACTCCAGTATTAGAATAATCTCCTTTGATTTCAATGTGCTTAAGCATTGTTTCTTGTCCCTTTTTTGTATAAAATCAGCCAATTGACCAGAAGTTGAAGAATTTCACATATTCTTTTCAGTTCTGTCTTCTAGTTGGCGTTTTTTACCATACAGCAGCAACTACTGAAAAAAAAAAGGCTGGCAGAAAAGGGAATATTTTAGAGAAATGTGGGTTTACGGCATACTATTTCCTGCATTGAAATGTTAAAATGCAAACCTTTTCAGTAGTTGCCTCTGTGTCCATTGAAGGTAGAGTTCCCTTTTCTTGTTATTTCGAGCACAGATTCATTATCTTACGTTTTTCCAAATTGAATTGCATAAGTCACTTATCTGCCCATGATTCTAGTCTAGCCAAGTCCCTGGGAATTTTATTGCTTTTCTATTGTGTATTTGTTGATTCACCCATTTCGTATCATCAGCACATTTCATCACTTTACTGCATTTTCTTCCTTTCAGGTTTATAAAGTAAACAAAATCAATACTAACATTACAGTATTTCACGAGTCTACTCCTTCTGCTTGGAAAAGCTTCTAGTCCTAAGGACCTTCTGGCTCTAGTGTGCTAGCTAGTTTTGATCCATTCAAGTAGCTCATCTCCTATATTGCACATACTAATGTGACTATGCAATAACTTGCAAAACACCTTCCAGCATTCTTCATTGGAAGTCAAACACTACTTCAAGTCACGTCTGAAACAGCTGACCAAAAAATTGTGTAAGCTCTTTAAAAAGCAAATTGGAGAGATTATCCCTAGAGGTTTCCTAAAAAGAAGAGCTTTATATCTGCCACCTCTTTGCTCGTTCTTGTCTCTACGTTACGAGGCTCTTCCGTATATCATTATATGACTGGACAGTTTTTTAGCTGGTGAGAACTGGTGAAGCTCGACTAGTCTCTGTGGTGTTATGATGATTTATTCTTGATTAGCACCTGACTCAGGCTGCTTAAGTAATGAATGATGTTAGTGCCCTGCCATGGTGATATTTGCTGAATACGATTTTATGACCTTGATATCAAGTATCACGGTTCCATGCATGCATGACGATCTTCCATCATGATCAGACTCCAGATACTCTGTGCCAAGAAGGCAAGAACTGGCATTTGTGCAAGAAAGGTAACTCTCAACTCCAAATGCCTAATAGACTGTTGTATCTCCTTGCAGTGGTCACTGAAGAAATTAGACAAACAACATCAAACTGCTTCTTTTGCTTTCTCCAGACAAGACCCAGCCTATTTACCAAAATATTTGCAATCAATATCAAAGTAAACATGGGAACACTTGAACACTGGCCCAGGCTGCCCAGGGGGATTGTGGAGTCTCCTTCTCTGGAGACATTCAAAACCTACCTGGACACATTCCTGTGTAGCCTCATCTAGATGTTCCTGTTCCAGCAGGGGGATTGGACTGGATGATCTTTTGAGGTCCCTTCCAATCCCTAACCTTCCGTGATTCTTTGTCTTACAAAGTCATAAAATGTTACATTGCAGGAATGCCAGCTATGTCATGTTTTACCTGGTATTTAATGAGAAACCTACACATGAACCTACATCTGGAATGAGATTTGTTATTCAGTGAACCTATGAGGAAAGAGCTTGTGAAAAAAGGAGGGAGATCTATGTGTGCCTTTCTTTTTGCTGAAATGCACAAAACCAGCTAACATGAACAAGTACGTTGTAGGGAATTTCATTTTGAATGAGGACTGGACCCTGACATGGCAGTTACATTTAGAGTGGGCACTTGGTCTCCTTGTACCAGTCATTTAAAAAACACCCCTAAACAAACAGGGAGAGAGTCCACCCTTAGAAATACGAGTTTCAATAAGCAAGACCAATTCTGGAAGCAACGGGAGGGAAGCATCAAGATGTGAAGTAAATTGATTACAGTCATACTGTAAATAAGTGGCTTTAAAGCAGTTTTATTTATAACCCTTGAAAGAAGAATACATTTTAAGCAAGCCTTCAAAAAAAACCTGAGAGATTCATATCTTCATGAAGCCCATCCTATTATATCCAGTGGCATGTACAAATCAAACAGAATTTCTTCAGTGGCCTCTGACTCCACAATAAATTCCAGACACAAAAGAGGTGCTATCCTTTCATTTCCACAATATGAATGTTATCTTGCTTTCCATTTCTAGTTCATGTACTTCTGTTTGACATTAACAGGACTTTCTGCTTGTGTAAAATACAGAGGATGAAAGGCTGGTCTGCATGTTGCAAGCATTATGGGCTGGATTTGTTTGCCCTAAAAAAAAGAAGAAAGTCTATACATTTGCTTCTCCAGAAGCAGTACTGTTTCTACACTGTCTGGCTTTTGACATTCACCTGATTCAGTTTAAATGCTTAATTGTTTTGAGGTGAGTTCTTTGTCATTGTTTTAGGACTGTCTTCAAGGTCTGTGGACAAGGTTAAGAAGCAGGATAACAGCAAAGAGCCCAGACTAGCCATGTTTACATCTTTGTCCTTTCACAATAACTGTTCTTATATCTACTGTTCGCTCCCTGAATTGCATGGCTTAATTGTGTTTGTCAGCAAAAAAGGACAAATTGGGTTTTAAAGGTGCATTGGGGTTTTTCCTCCTGACAAGTCTGTTGGCTGTAATGAATGGAAGCAATGCCTCCTGCATTTTGCAACATATTTGGACTGGAAGATCTATCTAGTCAGTCATCCACTTCATTCTTCTGTATTCTGTGTTTCCTAATATTCTATCAAAGTGCCAGGTTCTCTGTCCTCATGAACCCATCACTCAAAATTACTGTGTTCTTCCATCCAGGAATTGTCACTGTTACCATTAATAGAACTGAGAAGATGCCAGTCACCTCACTGAGACCAGTTCTTGCCTTAGTGAACCTTATAGTTTGCATAATAGGTTCTGTAGGCTTGATTCTCCATTGCTTTCACCTTGAGTAGCCACCCATGCCCATAGAAAATGAGTGTTCAGAATCGTCTCATTTAGCATCCAGTCAGGATAAATGTCAAGGAGTGCAGGACAGTGTGGATCGAATGTTTCTGTTTTCAGTGTATTTCAGTGAAAATGAAGAATGTTTTTTTCTGGGTATAATTTCTTTGATAATGCTGTTTTGAGGTGCCGTTCTTAGGAATGAAGCATATAAATAGTTCAGATACTGCCCTTCCTAATTGTATAATGCAGCATGTTTTACATATTCTTAGCTAGAATAATGCAGCATGTTTTACATATTCTTAGCTAGAATATAACTGCTGTAATCCTTTTCTGTGCAGTATTAATTCACTATTGCTGTCATAGTGGGCAGATAGCTTGCACTACTACAGAGCACCTCGCTGGCTAGCTAAAGAGATAACCATGAACTAATTTACTAATTATGTTCATCTCAAGATCTTTAAGCCCAACAGGATTTCACAAAGGAAGTGAACACAAATTGCACTGTAAGGTGAAAATCATGCAGGCTCTATTTTAACAGTTGCTGCCAGGTTCATACTAGCAGTCTCTAGTACTCCAACAGGTTTTTGTTTTGAAATTTTCAGGGAGTCAGTAAACAGAGGAACCTGTGAGTCCCTATTAGCTGTTACAAGTCCCACATTGCTCTTTAATTAGCAAGTAAATAACAGTGCTGAACACCAAGAGGGCCACAGTTCAAAGTGAGTGTTTTTGTGAGAGAGCAGTGAGAACTCTCCCTTTTGAGGTGCATTAGCAATGCGGTTTCATTACTTGCTGACTGTACTCTAACCTACAAATTAATTCTTTTTTGTTCTAAATGCAGTTATCCATGTACCCATGTGTTGGCTTTCTTGAGAAGGTAACCAGATTAGGTGCTGGTGCTGAGGAACACCTCTCCAGTTCTCATAGCAGCTGACCCATCACGTACACTAAATGGAGTTCTTTTGCGATTTGGACAGAGGCAGAGTAAATTAAATTGGTCAGATTAAAGTAGACTGCTACTAGTAGTGCATTTCATGGATGCCTCCTGCTCTCTGTCTGACTTGGTCTCTGTGAAGCTGCTGCACATAAAACACTCAGAAATGACAATTTTATATATTTGGAAGAGAAAAAAAAAAAAAATCATAGCCTGAAATAGCACATTCTTTCTTTCTAACTGACAAGCAGTATCATAAAGGCAGCTGCTGGGAGCATAGCATATCTGTCAAAATGTAAACTGTTTGTGACTGAAGCACCCTTCTGCAAAGATACAGCACCTTCCTCTTCAAAGGAGCTGTGTTGAATCAGAACTGTACAGATATCGTACCTTATTGTAGGAGAGCCTATAAGTAAGCTTTTAAAGCTATTTCCCATGGTTTCCTCAGGATTTATGGCAAATTATATTCCAGGATTTGTTATTTTTACTGCATATTACTACAAAGTTGGTTTAAAAAAATATACAGATGCAGTGAACCTGAATGGAGCCTCTGCCTTTCCCCCAAATAGCATCAGAATGGAAGTATTTTGACCTGATCCTCCCTTTCAGAAAATTGGCTGGTGCAGATTGTCTCTAGATGGCAGTGGAGCTCTTTCAATGATGGATCTGCTTCCTTCCCCCACTCTCTTTACATTTCTTCTGGAGAGTCTTTAGTCTTTTCCAGCAGTACTGCACTATGATCACTATGATTTAACAGGGCTTTGATCTTTGATGCTGTAAGATGTTGGCGGGCACAAATCAGACTTCTTTTTTTTTTTTTTTTTTTTTCCCTTCCCCGAAAAGGATAATATACTGCTTTTTCAAAGTCAATTAACACTTAGGGCAAATGAAATGGGGAGAGCTAAAGGTCAGTTACTAAAGGATGGCCACAAAAACCTTTCTGGTTTACACAGCATTCATCCAGGGACTGCAGATCACTGGGAAAAGAAAGGAAAAAGTAATTAGCTCATTTCATTTCTTGATGGTTACCAATAAGATGGTTTAATATAGCTTATCTGTGTGATTTTCAATCAAGTGTGACTGGTGCTAATAATCATTCTGACCAGCCCAAGATAGTGTTATTTCAAAGCATTGTACAGTCATCACAGTAGCTGGGAGATTGTTGTGGCAATTTATGCACCAGGCAAATGTTAGCATAGAGAATAACATTGAAACTTCAAGTTTGAAGTGCACTTAATAAGCTTTACGTGTAAAAGAAATACTGTAGCTGGGCAGTCCAGCCATTAAACAAACACAGGCATGAAAGAGATGAAGAGCCAGTGGCATTTTTACTGTCATTCATCATTCTATTAAAAACAAGCAGGTAAGTTAAAGCTGGGCCTTTGGAGGTATGTGGTGGTGATTCCTTGGCTTACCAGCTGTTGACTTTTCATGTCATGAGCACGATGCTGCTTTACAAGTGGACTGCTGTGGATGTAAAGATTTTATCGGTCAGGGCTCAAGTGCTGCTTAGACATATTGGCCTTTGTGCTACTCATGTGAGTCACTCTGACATCAGTGAGGCAACTCACCAGTGAGAAGTACAAGCAATGTCTAAATTCTTTTGAGATGTGTTTGGAAAAAGGAGACTAATGTCAGGAGGGCACACAGCTTAAAGGAAATTTTGATAAAAATAACAGTAACCCCAAATTAAAGGACTGTTCATAACAAAATGAGGTAGCAGATAACTGTCTCGTCAGCTTAATGGTGCCTATACTTGAAAATGGCCAGACTGGAGACTATGCTTTCCACTTGCTTTTTGTGTGTCAAACAGCTTTCTAGGCAAGACTCACACTCAAGATTGCAGTCACAGTTCATTCCTGTCTTTTTTTAAAATAACTCTGCTGAATTTAATAACCTTTTCCGTTTTGAATAAGGAGTTTCTGTTTGCAGTCACATGAAAAGAAAAAAAGGCCAGTGCTACAGGCAGCAGGAGATGATTTCATGCCTACCCACTCAAAGAGGGTTTTACAGGAGCACAAGTGCCAGGCAAAGCACATAATGAGCAAACCCTTGTGAGGTAAATTATTATTTGGGATTCTGAATGGGCCATTAATGTGTAGGGGAAACTATACTGCCAACTAGTTGTTTGTGGCACTTGACTTGCAGGCCACTTTACCCGATAGCTGTCATTCCTGCCGCATGTCACTGTCTGTGACAGCAGGGAGAGGAAGAAACAAAGTGCTGGACCTAGAAGTTGTGATCGTTTGTTTGCTGCTGTGTCAGAGACAGGCCTCTTTCTAGCCATTGATGTGCACGGGTAGTGCACTAATGTCTGCCCTCACCTACGTGCAGCCAGCAGTCTTTGTCCTTCGGGTTTGAAAAGCACAGCAGCCCAGCTCTTGAACAACAGCCGCTGAGGCACAGTGCTTAATTTGGTTCCTTGAGTTGACAAAAGGAACGATGATCAAACGTGGAGCTCCTGTTCCTCAGCTACAGACTATGTCTCACTTTAAGGATATATGTAAACTTTTGTTAGGCTGCAGATACTTTTGCATTGCACAGTCCAGTCCAAAATGAGCAATTTTGCTTGAAAATGTGGCAGCTGCGTGGGTGCAATGTTTTCTCCCGACTGACCAATCCTCTTGCTAAACTGACAGGTAGATAATGTATCTTTCTGGGCAACTGTAGCATGTAGGGCTGTTTCAGTGTGTCTGCAGCAACAATGTCCGGAAAACAAAACATGCCCACGGCACACGTTCACGTCAGTTGTTGTGTGCCTACAACTGATCTGCATGTGTATCATAACCCAATGCAAGAGTCACATATGGGGAAGAGTGCACATGTATCTTTTTGTCCGGGAAGAATACCAGCTCTGCTGATGTTGTCTCAGATTTGTCACTGTAATGACCCTAAAGCAATTTTAGGGAACACTCTGCAGGGTTTTGAACCATTTCATGAGAGCATGTGTTCTGTTGGTCACACGTTGGGGAGCAAGAAATTCCATCAGAACTTGTCTGTAGATACACATGCAGGGAGATACATTTTCCCACAAGCAACTTAATTGTAAGGCTGCCCCTCCTCCCTCCCTTTTTTGGACTTATTTTGTTCTCCATTGAATGAGGTGAGATCTAAACTATGCTATTAAAGAAAAAGAAAATTTGGATGCAACTTCTGTCTTCACAGCTTTGAATTGGTAAGCTTGTGAGAACAGCTGTTCTTTATTTCAGCAAAATCAGGAAATGCAGAGATGAGCAACAATAAAAAACCCCTGGGTGATCAAAACCAGTCCCTAAAGCTTTGTTTGTGTATACTGTCTTTGCATCTGAACCAGCATCTGTTAAAATCAATGATACTTGCTTTTCTTTGTTGTTGATGGAAACAGCTTCAGGCAAAATTGGCAAGGTATGTTAGACGGCATTTTCCCAGCGTGTTATGTTTTAGGGAACCCACTCTCCCACCAGTTTATATAGCATGCATGCCATTGTTTTACCTGGAATAAGTGAATAAGAAATAGATATACCACCAGTTTTTAAACTATTTGATTTTAGTGTACGGATTTAGCAAATACTTTTGAAGTATATTTTCAATACATCTTCATCTAAACCTTACAAGCTAGAAAAAAATAGGTTAGTTACAGTTCTCTGCAATAGTAAGTTTCTTTAACAAAAATGAAACCTTTTCTCATGAGTTGATATCATGGCTCATTTCAGACAATCTGATCTTCCTGAATAGATGCATATAAAACAGGATGGCATGTGGTCGTTGCGATTCAAGACTCCTCATGATCCTATTTGTGAGCCACTCAGATCAGACAGAATCTTTCAGAAAACATACATTTTATTCTGAAATCCAAATGATCAGGTAGCTGGAGAGTAGTGATTTATGAGAAAAGATGAAAGTCTCCCAAGAATCAGTCGGTAATGCATCTGTGCTCTTCACTGCTTTGATTGCTATGGATAGCAGGGCCAGAGCTATGAACATGTATTTACTGGTTATTTCTATTATTTCACTATTTCCAGTAGATTGTAAGGAGAGTAACAAAAGTGACCTTAAAATAGCAGAATTAATATTTTGTATCTCTTAATTCAATGGAGAGGTTTTTGTGAGGTTGACAAGGTGCATTAATTCATCTGCTGTTTGGCTGGAAGATGCATCTTTCATTTTCATTCAGGCTATGAAAGATGCAATATTTTGGTTTCTTGACTTCCTTAGAATCTGCACTCCTGTGCCTCTTGCCTATTACAAACAGGGTTTGGATTATTGGAAGTGATTTGCTGGATCTTTTGTTAGACATTGGGTTAATGTGACAAGGTCAATAGGAATTAAAAAAAAAAAAACATACAGAATTGTTATCTATTTCCTTTGTGTAGCTAGGAAGCTAATTCAGAAAGTCTGTGAAGATGTTTCTTTCTGGAATAAAAAAAACACGGCATGAGGATAAGGAAGTCTAAACACCCTTCTCAATGTCACTTCTCTGTCATCTTGGAGCTAGAAGGAAGTCTTAGTGTATCAGAAACCAGATGGAAGCATGATATGTTATGGGCTGCACAGGATTTTTCAGGACCAGGAATATTCAGATGCGTTCCCAGTCTTTACTTACTTTTCACATAGGAAGACCCTGGCGGCTGGTTCTTCAGGAACCTGTAGCTACAGGAGCCTGAGGCAGCACAGCTTGGAGGGAGGAGGTAAAGGAGGTAAAGAACATCATGAACTGAAGGTGGGTGGTGTGTTTGTGGAAGAGGCTCCCTGACAGAAAGCCCCTGGTAGTCTCTTTTCCTTGGACAAATCTACAAGAAAGAAAGGAGATGAGTAAATAAAAAACTGCTTCTTTGGTTCAAGCCAGACTCAGAAATGGTTGCTTCCCCATGTGGAAACCAACTCTTGATTTAATATATTTGTCCTGTACCCAAAAGATCCCTAAAATACTATTGGAATTTGGAGCAATTAATTAATTAATCAATTACAAAATTGTGTTCACTATGAGGCAAGTTTTAACATAGCCCTAGTTTTGTGTGCTTTGAAAGTGAAATATAGCCCTGCCTCATTCTGTTCCCAGTGTCAGACTTGAAACAGTCATTGTCATTCTTTTTGCTCCTGGAAAGCCTTATTACTCCTTAGGCAGGAGTAATACTTAGGCTTTACTTTTTTATTTTATTTTCAGCAATGCTTTAATTCAAGTGCCGATTAAGCAGCGCATGTTGAATGTTGCTGAATGTCTTTCATGTAATTCATATGGTATTTTTATCACGTTTCCTATGAAATGACTTTTAAGCAGTGGATTTAACCATACCTTCCCTGTCAGGCACATACAGGTTGATTTTCTGAGGGTGCAATATTAAGTTCTCACACTGCCGAAGGAGTGATCAGTGACCTTTCTGGAAGATTGTCCGTTTGTGTTACTCTGGGTTGAGTGCTGCATGTTTCATGATTCTAAAGCTTCTAAACCTTTTATTTATTTTTAAAGGGAGGAGCTTTTTTTTTTTTCCCCAATACCATAAGGAATGATGTGCAAGAGAATATAGAGCATGTCAGAATATTTTCAGATTCATAATTTCAATATTTTCTTCTGCTACAATGGTTTAATTAGAGTAGTCTTCTTTTGGTAAGGGCTTTTGTATATCTTTAATGAAACTGAAGAGCATGAAATGTGGTTTCCCTGCTTTTAAATGAAGCCACTTTTAGAGAAATAAAATGAGAAATGAAGAAATTGTTGAAGTCACAGTGCATGAAATTAAGAGAGCCCTGACTATATTGGCAACGATTTTTTTCTTTAGTATTTTGATGACCATATAGCTAAGTGGTTGTGGGCTGATTGTGAAGAGATTTTCCTGTTTTGGTTCATATGCCTTTGATGGTTATATTGCCTTTTGATTCATCTGAGCAATTCATGGTCCTGATCCTGCAGATATCTTGAGGTAGGTGGACCTTTGTGCTCTGGTGGAGTCTCACTGGCTCCGACTACATCTTCTGTGCATAGGAGACGTGCTTGCAGGCAGGTAGTGCAGGGCTCTGCACAGACCTGTGCCTTTTCCTGGACACAAAGATTTGCAGAATCGGATTTTTTAAAAACTTTCAATGAGTTCCTAGTCCTCTGTGAAAAATCTGGTCTAATGCAGTGTGGTGGGTTGATGTTGGCTAAAGGCCAAACACTCACCCAACCCCGACCTCACTCCTCTCCAGCAGGATGGGGCGAGAAAACAAATGGATGAGAAAGCTCCTTGTTTGAGGTAAAGACAAGGAGACCACATAGCAGTTACTGTTGCAGGCAAAACAGGCTCAACTTGAGGAAAATTAATTTGTTGCCAACTAAAATAGATCAGAGTAGTGAGAAACAAAGACGGATGTTAAAACGATGCTTGTCCTCTCACCCTCTCCCTCTCTTCTCTGCTTCATTACCCCCACTGAGCAGCACTGAACGATAAAGGGGGTATGTCATGTTCTGAAATTGGGCTTTTCTAAACTATCCCCCATGAAGGAATCTGCTTGTTCTGAAGCAAGCTGACATTTCTTTCTAAAAGAAAGATTGTTTTCAAATGATAAAGATTTATTATTATTATTTTTTTTCCTCTGAAGCAGACTTGCCGCAAAATGCTCACCATAGCAGTTTTCTTCTGCAAATTGCACTTTCATCTAAATAAAAATATTTTACAGCAATTTACCATTTGCAATTAAAAAAATTCTAAAAGTACACATTCAAATTGAAATTGCATGTTACTTGGATGTTTTTCGTTAGAAATTAACTTAGCATCTATGAGTATGTTTATGAGTAATATCCCGTAAGCCAGGGCACACTGGATGGTTAGTGGGCAGCTGGTGTGCCCAATGCAGTAGAACTGTCCCAGAAAATGGTCCCTAAGGTGCTTTCTTTGCTGCCAGGCAGTCTCAGCACATCTTGCAAACTGTGGAACACCTTCCCTATCTTCTATAAAACTTCAGACTCTTCCAGGGCTTCTGGAGACTCAGAAAAATTACAAAATCCTTCATGAAAGGGGAGGAGAGAGAAATTACATTAATTAAAAAAAGCTGAGGCCTTAAAAAAAAAGTGGGAGAGTAAAATAAATCAAAATTCAATAGAGATAACAGTGAGAAAGAGAAATTCAGCATTCTCAGAGTCTAAAACAAAGATGCAGTAGATTTCAGAATAGGACCTTTTTAGACCATTTTGGAAATATAATTTTTCAAAATGGAACAGAAATTCTGACTTTTCACCACAAAAAAAAAAAAAAAAGTCAAGAGATGTTTTACTGAATAAAGTCCTAATTTTGAATGAGTACTCATCAGAACAGATCAGTATTCTACCACTTTTGCTAAACAGAACATTTCTTCTTAAAAGCGCTTTGAGAGGTATTAGATTCTTTTGAATTGTGACATTTCCCCATGCATTTTCAATTTTGTGTGTGTCCCTGAGCACTGTTTCAGTAACCTAAAAGACAAAGTTCATGTTCTTTATGACAGTAAAATCGTGACTCAGCAGTTCCTTGGTTTTAGCAATGTCCTTATGCTGCTGTTGCACTTTCCATAGAGACTGACTGATTCCAATGGAATTGAAGTGCTGTGCTGATTCACGATCTAAATCTGCACAGTTCCCCTGAAGGTTTTAACTAGCTGAAGATCTGGCCTCACATGAACACAACCGTATGTATTTAAATAAAAAGTCAGTGCCTCTTCTGGTATTTTAATAGCTTTAAATACATGTTTCTAGTAATAATTGCATAGTGTCACATTTGACTTCTGGTCAGTGTAACAAAGCTTGCAAGCTTACAATGCTTGTAAACCAGTTCTATAATGTTTTAGTGAGGAAGATGAGAAAAGACAAATATTGGTTTCTTGGTGAGGGAAGGTAGAGTGGGAATCCATGAGGTACATTAAGAATTTGGTAGATAAGAATATCATTTGGCCATGTAGTTTTAACTATAAGCAATGGAAGCTTGACTGTGTGTGGTGACTAAATGGTAAATCACTAACCCCTGTCAAAGATGCTGGGTCTCTATCCCTGTCTTAGAAAATAATGATCAATTTGTGTAACCAAAAAATTCCTGTGTCTTTTTATTCTTAAAAAATCGTACTGTTTGTTTGGTTTTTAATAGCACAGAATTGGATTTCTTCTGTACCTGTTAGGATCACTTTTTTTTGTTTGTCTTTAATCAGGGGAGTCATTGCTAGATGATATAGGATAGTGTAGTTTCTGAGACCTGAACAGTTTGTCAATGAAAGTCACGGCATGATAGAAGAAGATAAGGAAAACAGTGTGAATTCTGAAAAAAAGGGTACCGTTAGCTCAAGGACGTTGTCTACTTTATATAGCTAAACCAAGACTGAGTTGGCTTGGAATATAGGCAAAATTTGCTTGCATTTGTCTTTAGCTGCCTGTGAAGATGCATTTATTTTTATTGTTACTATATGCTTTGGTACATGTTAGTTGCTCCTAAATGAATGTTACACTAATTTTCTTATTTTAGACATTTAATAAAAATAATGCACAATTACATATTGATGGTAACTGTATTAAAATGATGGTAAAACCACAACTGGAATATGGTAACTAGTAATGTATAATGTATTTAATTTGTGAGGCTACAGATGTACAGCAGAGTTGCATTCTGCAGTCTACTGAATGTATAGAGCAAATGCATTTCCAAGCATTGATACAATGTTCTGAAGAAAACAGAGTAAAGCATATTATTTCATTGCAAAACTACCTTATACAGATAAACGATTATAGAAACTAGTTCAAACACAGGGTTTAGTGAGTGTTCATCACAAGAGAAGCATGCCATTGATGGTCTCTCCTAGCCTGGAGGTGAAAGATGCAAGAATGACTTTCTGTTTTATTTCACTCCTTCAGTTCTCTTCCATTTATATGAGAAGGACAGGAGATCAGCTCAAAATTACAACCTAACCCATATTTTCAAGTGGCAGTTTTTGAGACATGAACATGTTGTTATAGACCATGAGTCAATATGGGTTTATAGGGGCTTCTAGAGAATGAAAATGTGTTTCCTGACCATATGTCCTGGTTTTGTTAAAAACAAGTTTCTCTTTCAGTGAATTTTGCCTGTCAGCTAAAGCCTTCATATTAACTGCATTTTCCTGGAGAACCAGACACATGTTTTGGTAAAACCTAGCAATGGAGTGCAAACTTATTGATAAGCATGGACGGACATCTCGCGAGAGGGGCGACGAGGAACAACTGACCAACTGTGTATAACATTCCATTCACGTGAATACTTCATATAAAATGGGAGATCACGAGGATCTCGGCCGCTTTTTTTCCCTTTTCCCTATGGCCGACATTAGGAGCGGACCTTGCTAGTCGTCCCTGTGAACTGAGGCCTAGTGAGAGACTGAATCCAGCTCTGGTTGGCTGTGGAGTCTAATCCAGGACTTTGGGTGCCGGCTCTGCAGTTGCTGAGACTTTCAAGATTGGTTTTGTATATTTTGTATTATTTTCTCTATTCTTATTAGTAGCATTAGTAAAACATCTTCAATTTTTTTTAACTCTCTTCTCTCTGTCCTTCTTTTTCCCTCCCGATCGCCTGTCCTGAGTGGAAGGGGGGAGAGGGAGGGACAAAAGGGGGGAGTGGGGGGGAAGAGGGGGTTAACAATACATCTGCCAGGGTTTTATTGTCACCCCGCAATCTTAACCCTCGACAGATAATTGGCGCCCAACGTGGGGCAAGAGAAAGGGGTAAATTTGGAGATTTTCGGCTTTTCTACGGCTCTGACATACCTTTCAATTTTCTTGGCACGGTGCCAACTCATAGAGTTGTGATACTCGCGCGTCGGTTTGCTTCGGATATTATTTAGTGGTATTAAGGCAAAGTGAATTACACTGATTTAAAGATGTTATGGCTTAAGTTGTATCAGTTATTTTCTACATTGTGCTCACTGATTCCATATCTGTGTTGGGCTTTCTTTTTAAATCGGAGTATTCATTATATAACAACAAGGAACTGGACAATGGCCATGATGATACTGTGTGGTTTGTCACTGGTTTATTTCATTATACTGCAGCCACTAATGAATTTCTACTCACTTCTGCTTTACCTTGAAAAGCCTCCAGGAGAGATTAAAGAGCAGTACGGCTCTGTGTTTGCTAATTGGTCAAGCGAATCTTTAGAAAGGCTGACTAACAATACTTTCGTTTTTTCGCTAGGACAGTTCACAAATGTTTTAGAGAGCTTTGAATATCCTTGGAGTTTTGATAGAACTGTGATGGTGTTATCTGGTTTGCTGAATGTGTGTCAGTTTGTGCTTCTGTTAAGAGAAATGGCGTTCAACAGGAGGTTTGCGTCTCTTTGTTGTCCTGAGATTTGCGGTGCGTCTTCGGAAGCTTTAGCAAAAAGCACTCCTGGCCGCTTGAGGAAGAGCAAAACAGTGAAAGCAGCCACTGCCCCCCCTACGGTGCCTTCGCAGGCTGAAGCTACAGCTCCTACACAGAGTTCTTCTGCCAAGGTCACTTCTGATAACACTAAGTCTGCAGCCTTAAAGGCAGCCCCCCCTTCTTCACACACTGGGCACTGTTGCTGCTGTAACCATAGCGATCACTGTGACAGTCATTCAGACTCTGGGAATGAATCAAATGATGGTAAACCCATATCAGCATCAGTTGCTGGTTGTAAGAAAGTCACTAGAAAGACTACCCGTGCAGCAGATGATGGCACAGGGCCAACATCAACTCAAGGGGCACCATCAGGACAGGGAGGAGATGAAGTGACCACCACTCGGTCCTTTTCTCCAGGTGAGCTGAGAGATCTGCGAAAAGACTTTAGTCGTCGTGAAGGCGAGAATATTTTAACCTGGCTGCTCCGATGCTGGGACAATGGGGCAGATACAATTGAACTGGAAGGTGGTGAAGCCAGGCAGCTGGGATCTCTGTCAAGAGATTCCACCATTGATAGGGCAATTTCAAGAGAGTCTAATGCCACTACTCTCTGGACCCGACTCCTGGCAGCTATGAAAGTAAGATTTCCCTACAAGGAAGATTGTATATCCAGGTTAGGGAAATGGAATACTATGGAGAAAGGTATTCAGTTCCTGAGAGAATTAGCTGTGCGAGAGATCATCTATTTTGGACCAAACAGCCAAGAGGGAACAGACCCAGATAGAATCAATTGTTCACGACCTCTGTGGTGCAGATTTGTACAAAGTGCATCACCTGCATATGCTAAGTCATTGGCAGGAATGCTCTGGTCATCTAGAGGTGGACAAGATATTACTGAAGTGATTGAGCAGCTCCGTGACTTTGAGGACAGCCTTGCTGGTTCTCTACGGGCTTGTGTCTCTGCTGTGGAGAAACTGTGTGAAAAATCTGATGACCGGTTTGAAAAGCTATTGCAAGAAATCAAAGAACTCAGAGAAGACACATACGATTCACGACCTGCACAAACCTATGTTTCAGCTGTTAGGAAAAGGCGTTTCCAATCTCGAGAGAGAGGACAGAGGCAGCCCACAAAAAGAGGTTCACTGTGGTTCTTCCTACATGAGCAGGGAGAAAACATGAATAAGTGGCATGGAAGACCTACCTCAGAACTTCAGGAACGAGTACGTGAAATAAAAGGAAAAACTCCTAGGAAGGTGGCTGCTCCAGTTTACAAAAGGAGCAGAAGAGATTCTGATGCTCTTGAAGGAACCTCTAATTCACACCCAGAGACTGTGCAAAACAGAAATTAGAGGTGCCCTGCCTCCAACCAGGTGGAGGAAAGGGATAACAGAGTTTATTGGACTGTACAAATACGATGGCCTGGTACAACACACCCCCAGGAGTACAAAGCTTTAGTGGACACTGGTGCTCAGTGCACAATAATTCCTTCTAATTATAAAGGAACGCAATCCATCAATATTGTTGGAGTGACTGGGGGATCCCAGGAACTGACTGTTGTAGAGGCTGAAATGAGCCTAACTGGAAAAAACTGGGAAAAGCATCCCATTGTGACTGGTCCAGATGCTCCATGCATCCTTGGCATAGACTACCTCAAGAGAGGGTATTTTAAGGACCCAAAAGGGTATAGGTGGGCATTTGGTATAGCAGCTATGGACACTGAGAAAATTGAACAGCTGTGTGATTTGCCTGGTCTTTCAGATGATTCTTCTGTTGTAGGACTGCTGATGGTTGATGATCAGCAGGTGCCAACTGCTACCACGACAGTGCATCGCCGGCAATATCGCACCAATCGAGACTCTTTGATTCCTATCCAGAATTTGATCCGTCAATTGGAAAGCCAGGGTGTGATCAGTAAGACTCACTCACCTTTTAACAGCCCAGTCTGGCCAGTGCCTAAGTCTAGTGACGAGTGGAGACTAACTGTGGGCTATCGTGGCCTGAATGAAGTTACGCCACCACTGAGTGCTGCTGTGCCTGACATGCTAGAACTGCAATTTGAACTGGAGTCAAAGGCAGCTAAGTGGCATGCTACAATTGACATTGCTAATGCATTTTTCTCTATTCCTGTAGCAGCAGAGTGCAGGCTGCAGTTTGCTTTCACCTGGAGAGGCATCCAGTACACGTGGAATCGCTTGCCCCAGGGGTGGAAACACAGTCCTACCATCTGCCATGGACTGATCCAGACCACGCTGGAGCAAGGTAAAGCTCCAGAACACTTGCAATATATTGATGACATCATCGTATGGGGCGACACAGCGAAAGAAGTCTTCGAGAAAGGTGAGAGAATAATTCAGATTCTTTTGGATGCTGGTTTTGCCATAAAACGAAGCAAGGTCAAGGGACCTGCACGAGAGATCCAGTTTTTAGGACTAAAATGGCAAGATGGCCGTCGTCAGATCCCAATGGATGTGATCAACAAAATTGCTGCAATGTCTCCACCTACTAATAAAAAGGAGACACAGACTTTCTTGGGCGTTGTAGGTTTTTGGAGAATGCATATTCCTGACTACAGCCAGATTGTGAGCCCTCTCTATCGAGTGACTCGTAAAAAGAACCAATTTGAGTGGGGCCCTGAACAACGACAAGCCTTTGAACAAATCAAGCGTGAGATAACTCATGCGGTGGCCCTTGGACCAGTTCGGACTGGACTAGATGTTAAAAATGTGCTCTACACTGCAGCCGGAGATAATGGACTTACCTGGAGCCTCTGGCAGAAAGCACCAGGAGAAACCCGAGGTCGACCCTTAGGTTTTTGGAGTCGAGGATACAAAGGATCTGAGGCCAACTATACTCCAACTGAAAAAGAGATACTAGCAGCATATGAAGGAGTTCGAGCTGCTTCAGAAGTGATCGGTACTGAAGCACAGCTCCTCCTGGCACCGCGACTGCCGGTGCTGAGCTGGATGTTCAAAGGGACGGTTCCCTCTCCACATCATGCAACCGAAGTTACGTGGAGTAAATGGATTGCACTGATCACGCAACGAGCTCGAAATGGAAGTCCCAACCGTCCAGGAATCTTAGAAGTGATTACAGACTGGCCAGAAAGTAAAGACTTTGGGATGTCTCCAGATGAGGAGGAAGTAAAACGTGCTGAAGAAACACCACCGTATAATACTCTTTCAGAGACTGATAAGCAGTATGCACTGTTCACAGATGGATCCTGTCGTCTTGTAGGAAAACATCGAAGGTGGAAAGCTGCTGTGTGGAGTCCCACACGACAAGTTACAGAAGCCACTGAAGGACAAGGTGAATCTAGTCAGTTTGCAGAAGTGAAAGCCATCCAGCTGGCTTTGGACATTGCTGAACAAGAGAAGTGGCCAATACTTTATCTCTATACTGACTCATGGATGGTAGCAAATGCCTTGTGGGGTGGCTACAGCAGTGGAAGAAAAGCAACTGGCAGCGCAGAGATAAACCCACTTGGGCTGCCACACTGTGGCAAGACATTGCTGCTCGGCTAGAGAGCCTGCCTGTGAAAGTTCGTCATGTAGATGCTCATGTGCCTAAAAGTCGAGCCACCGAGGAACATCTAAACAACCAACAAGCGGATCAAGCTGCTAATATTAAAGTAGCTGAGGTGGACTTGGACTGGCAACATAAAGGTGAACTTTTCCTAGCTCGGTGGGCCCATGATGCTTCAGGGCATCAAGGTAGAGATGCAACATATAAATGGGCTCGCGATGGAGGGGTGGATTTAACTATGGACACTATTTCACAGGTTATTCATGAATGTGAAACTTGCGCCGAAATCAAACAAGCAAAACGGTTAAAGCCTGTATGGTATGGGGGGCGATGGTTAAAGTATAAGTATGGAGAAGCTTGGCAGATTGATTATATTACACTTCCACAAACACGTCAAGGTAAGCGTTATGTACTTACAATGGTGGAAGCAACCACTGGATGGTTGGAAACATATGCTGTACCTCATGCTACAGCCCGAAATACTATCTTGGGCCTTGAAAAGCAAGTCCTTTGGCGACACGGTACGCCAGAAAGAATTGAATCAGACAATGGTACTCATTTCAAAAACAGTCTTATAGACAATTGGGCCAAAGGACATGGTATTGAGTGGGTATATCATATTCCATATCATGCACCAGCCTCTGGGAAAATTGAAAGGTACAATGGTTTGCTAAAAACTACACTAAAGGCACTTGGTGGTGGAACCTTTAGAAACTGGGATTCACATTTAGCAAAAGCCACTTGGTTGGTCAACACCAGGGGATCAACCAATCGAGCCGGGCCTGCCCAATCAGAAATTCTACGGACTGTAGAAGGAGATGAAGTCCCTGTAGTACACATGAAAAACATGTTAGGAAAGGCAGTCTGGGTTACTCCTGCCTCAGGCAAAGGCAAGCCCATTACTGGGATTGTTTTTGCCCAGGGACCTGGCAGCACCTGGTGGGTGATGCTTAAGGATGGGGAAGTTCGGTGTGTACCTCAAGGGGATTTGAGCTTAGGTGAAAATATTCAATACTGAACTGCATGATGTGAATTGTCGTACTAACAGTATTTAATAAGTGTCTTTCAGATCAAGACAGTGATGATGAAACAAGAGCTAGCTTCTCTGAGTGGCGCCTGACAACTTCTTCGAAGTTGATGTCTTTAACCCACAAACAGTGCACTTGTACCATTTTTCCTGCCCTGGGAGACTGTTGTGACAAAATGAACTTAATGAACTTTTCAAAGGATGGTCCACTGATTAAGATTAATTACTCCTGTGTATATATGTACATATGTGTATATATGTATATATAGTAGTAGTGATTAATTAGATTGTGTTGATAGATTGTATTGATAAGGTTTAAGCATTCAGTGAATGGCATATTATAAGGGGTGGAATGTCCTGGTTTTGTTAAAAACAAGTTTCTCTTTCAGTGAATTTTGCCTGTCAGCTAAAGCCTTCATATTAACTGCATTTTCCTGGAGAACCAGACACATGTTTTGGTAAAACCTAGCAATGGAATGCAAACTTATTGATAAGCATGGACGGACATCTCGCGAGAGGGGCGACGAGGAACAACTGACCAACTGTGTATAACATTCCATTCACGTGAATACTTCATATAAAATGGGAGATCACGAGGATCTCGGCCCCTTTTTTTCCCTTTTCCCTATGGCCGACATTAGGAGCAGACCTTGCTAGTCGTCCCTGTGAACTGAGGCCTAGTGAGAGACTGAACCCAGCTCTGGTTGGCTGTGGAGTCTAATCCAGGACTTTGGGTGCCGGCTCTGCAGTTGCTGAGACTTTCAAGATTGGTTTTGTATATTTTGTATTATTTTCTCTATTCTTATTAGTAGCATTAGTAAAACATCTTTAATTTTTTTTAACTCTCTTCTCTCTGTCCTTCTTTTTCTCTCCCGATCGCCTGTCCTGAGTGGAAGGGGGGAGAGGGAGGGACAAAAGGGGGGAGTGGGGGGGAAGAGGGGGTTAACAATACATCTGCCAGGGTTTTATTGTCACCCCGCAATCTTAACCCTCGACACCATAATTTTGAGATTTACATTGCCTGTTTAATCATATTGTCTGTCCCGCTTCTGAAAAGGGATGAAAATGAATGTAGATATAGGAGATCCATAATAAATAATAACATATGGCCAGTTGCTCAACACATGAATTTTCATCTGATTGCACCTGAGGATGAATGAGTGGGTTATTAATGCCTTGTCTAAAATAGATTTGCATTTATGGATTGGCAGAAACAGACATATTCTCTGGATGACTGTTAAAGTGCCTGGTATACCACCAAGGACTTCAATGACTAAACTGTCAATGGGTATTACTATTAAATCCTGGGGACTAAAAAGCCTCAAAGAACCTTGTTACAGTTTTATGAAGATTAGATTTTTGTCATCTTTACCTGAACTGTATTTCACCGTACTCTGTGTGTAATCGTCTGATTTCTTCGTTTGCCCAGAATGAGATTGTGTGATATCTGAGTAGCCCGTAGGTTAAATCTACCTTATTACTGTTGTCAGAACTTGGCCCTTGACACCCCTCTCCCCTCTGCCTGAGAAACTGAGCGGTTTTCATCTGGCTGTAGATCACAAAGAAAAAGAAGGGCAAATTTCTAGAGCAGAATACCTTGCTTTGTCAGGGGAGTGTGTTGCAAACACATCTATTTTGGCCATTAAACCAAAGAGAAAAGAGTAGTCACTGCAATAATATTGTGTATTTGAAAAGATTACTTAAAACATTCAAAACTCACCTGGACGTGTTCTTATGTAGCCTCATCTAGGTGTTCCTGCTCTGGCAGGGGGATTGGAATAGATGATCTTTCGAGATCTCTTCCAACCCCTGACATTCTGTGATTCAGTGATTCAACATACATGCAAAACCCAATATATTATATTACACTCAGATATTACAACATGAAGTAAGTAGAGATGCTCCTCTGAAGTGAAAAAATTTTAGAAAAGGCACTTGCTGACCGCATAAAGAATCTTCTTTGTAAAAAGAAGAATACAGCCGCAAACAGACTGTCTGCCAGCCTCTCCCAGAGGAACCATGCATGTGACAGGTGGCCTGCTGTAAAACAAACCTCCTGCACAGAAGACAAAGGAAAAGAGATTTTTCAGTGAATATATGAAATGTAACTTAAGGCAAAACTGAAGATTTTTGTTATATTTATCTAAATGATCTTTATTCAAATTGGGCATAACTTATATCTAAAATAACAAGCAATAAAACCGTTGTGGCTTCTTCAGATAATATCCATCATTTCACAGAACTAGAGTAGTTTCAGAAAAAAACCAACAACAACGAGCAAATGAAGAAAGCACTCTTTGGAGCTGCAGTTTTAGTGCACGCACAATCTGTACGTGTCAGTAACTGCGTGTTTACTTTTCTTTCTAACCCCATGTGCAATTTTAAATAAAAGTTCCCGTGTATCTGCATGCAGCTTGAGTAGGATATTTAAGAGCACTTCTCATTGGCCTTTGTGTATTCTGGTGGCAAATCTTTACAGTAGGTTTAGTGGAAGCAGAAGCCTCCCAGAATAGTTAGTAAGTCTGACTATTTTTTACACTTGCTCTATTATTTTGCTTTTGAACAAAAACCCCTGAAATCTGGCCAGATGAAGTAAATCTGTTCACTGGAAATCAACTTACATAAAATAATCCCTTTAGTAAAGTAGCTACCAGAAAACTTCACGTGGACCAGAATGGTAAAATAAAAAGTATGCAGCTTTATATTAACGTTTCATCGACATGGTGTCCCTACACTTAGAGATTACTGTATAGCATACTCATCACGTGTGTCAGTTTAACATCATCTAAATCCTATTGTAACAGCTTTCTAGATGCTAAGGTGTTAATTTTGGTGAAGACCTTACTGTGTGTAAAACTCTTTGTTTTCCTAAAGCATCCTGTTTATGGGACCATTCCCAAGAAGAGAAAGCTCAAGAAATCTCTGTAACACCTTTGGATTAAATGAATACTGACAACAAAATGAAACAAAACAGTTATGAAGTAAAGAGAAAGGATAAAACATGTCATTCCCAGACTAGATTCTTTTCACTTACATCTGGACAAAAACACTTTCTGGAGGTAAGAATTAATTGTGTGCTACTTCTTTCCCATTCAGTTTGAAATAGTAATACAGACCTTTGATTTTTGACTTTGGCATATCTTTAGGTATACACTTTTTTAGCTTCTTTGAAAAATAACTTGCAACTCAAAGGGTTTTCCTGAATGATATTTTTCAATGACACTAGGTTCTTAGAAGCTTTTTGCTCAAAAGTTGTTTGGGACTCGTTGAGGTTAATAATAATAATAATAATAATAATAATAATAATAATAATAAAAGAAGCTGAAAGTATCAAGTAGTCACTTGTTTACTCTTCCTAGGCAATTTGGGAAAAACATACCATTTACTTTCTGTTGGAGGCTCTATATGTATGTCATGTTATACATTAGCTGATGCATAATACAGTCCGTTAAAAAGTGAGTCTGTATTACTTTACCTCAGCTTCTAGATTCAGCAAGTTAATTTTAATACATGTCACGTAGACTGTGAACTTTAAGTGAAAGTACATTTCAGATACCAAAAAAAAAAAAAATCAGGCTAGTAATTAGAACCCAACTTTCCTTTGCATTGACAGAAGCCAAGTAATTTATTAAGTCAATGTAGCAAAGCAACACGGCAGCATCACACTTGATTGAAATCTTGGCCAAGTCTGACGGATATTTTCAACTCATTGTCAATCTCAAGTATGTTTTAATGAGTTTCAAGTGGCTGGAGCTCCCCTGTGCAGATGCCACTGTTACTGAAATTACAGAAATAATATTTAGGGCAATGACAGCATGGAAAATTCTTTTGCGTAAGTGATGTGTCAGAAGAAATCCTAACTAGTGGCACAAGTGCTTTTCCTGAAGATGAACCTCACCTTTTGAATATGATGAGCTTGTGCAAAATCAACTGGGTTTAGCTGAACACCCCTAATTACCAAAGTGTTTGATTCTTGAAAATAAAGGTGAAACTTTGGAAGAGAGAATTCCTTAAGTGTTACAGATAATTCCTGTTTCCATGTTACTTAGAACAAAATTGCGGAACATTTGATTTTTCTGCTTACACATCTGTGTCTGGTTAGGAGTCGGAAGAACAAAAGTGTATCAGAATAGAAACAACAACAGATATTTTTATATTGGGCTAAGCAGACACAATGGTGACTCTTTAACTGTGATAGGATGATTGATACAAACTGGATCAAGTGCAAAGCTGCTGATTGTACCACTTATCTAGTTGGACAGAGGTTATGTATTGCAGAACAGAGAAGTGAGATGACTGAAAAAATGAGATGGAGATACAAGGAATGCCTAAGGTGGCACTCCACTTAATCCTTCGGTTTGACAAGATTTTGCTGGGCAAAAGACCAAACTGATGCAAAATGAATTTTGGGCAAACCAACTTTTGGTAGGTTTTCATCCTCCTGAATCAAAAACATGTGGAAATTTTTAATTTAGAGGTTTATTAGTTTTTCTCTCTGTCACAGTAATACCTACATTTACATATGTAGTTTTGAAACTATAACTTTGTGGTTCAGGCACAGCTCTGTGGAGATTTGGGGGAGGGGGGGCAGGGAGGCATTGTTTTGTTTTTTACTTCTTTCTTTTTCACCTTAGCAACCCATGTGGAGAGTGAAAAACTTTCCCTGATAGACAGAAGAAAATATTTTGGAAATATGAAGCTGTAGGCTCTTTGATAACATATTTTTTTGTTGACATATTTGTCAACGTTTTCTTTGTTGGAGCAGCATGTCAAATGGAGCGCAGTATTGCCCAGTGTAAAAAATTCAATTTCATGTAATGCTTGCTTGGAATCCAGCATGTTCCAAACCAGCCTTTTAAAATGTAAATGACCGACTAAGTGTTCTAACTGGAAGCTCTACCTTCTTTAATGACTCTGTATAATGTCAGGGCAAGGAAGAGGGTATTAGCTGTGAAGAGAAGCTGGCCAAGGCATTTTCTGGTTTTAGTTGTTTTTTTTTTTGCTTTAAAAAGCATGCCATCTTTAATCTCCACTATACAGTAGGTTCTGAATAAAATACTTTTACAAAATCATTTTGGTGATACTGAAAACACACTAAAGCACTTCTTGAAACCCAGTTTGAGTAAATGTCTGGGATATACATAAAGTAGCAATATATAAAAATTCAAAAGGAAACAACCCATACAGAAAAGAATTGGAATTGGGTTTTAGGTCTCAACATGTATCAAAGAGGACTCAAGTTTATCAAGGGATTTGGTTTAGATCCTTCAATGACTAAATGATGTAAATATAGAAGGATATTATTTCTGAAATTATTGTATTTATTTTTAGGTGATTTAACATTTGGGATACCTATGAAAGCAGGAGCTTCCTTCTAACAAAAAGGTGTATTTGCCATATGTAAGAAACAAAAGATTCACACTTTAATTAGGTTTTGCACTGGTATCTGAATTTCATGTTTTGAAGAAGTATGTTAAAAGTAATGTTTCTGAATAGTGAGTCCAGAATTCCCTCTACAGCAGGGTCCAATGGCCTCACCTGCCCAGAAGAATATACTTGCATTAGTCTCTGAAAACTGCTTGGAAAACAAGAAGCAAAACTGATTTTGTGCTAACAAGTGCTCAGCTCTCTTTTTTCCAAAGGTCTGAGTTAGGTGCTCCAACCCAGTGTTACTGGAACTTGTACTTCTACCTCACTGAGGTATGTGTGAAAATACAAGCCTTTAAACAGTTCTTACAAAAATTCTTTGATATGTATTTAAGGTATCATAATTTCACTGAGAAAACTGTAGCTCAACCCCAAATATTCAGGGATTTGGCCGTTTGGCTGTTGCTTACATCAAGCCTGTTGAAACTACATGTAGAGCGAGATAAGGACCAAGCAAAACAAGTCGATTCAATGTGAATCACGCTAAGCCATTTATTACAGAAACAAGTCTCCTTATATACGTAACTATATTCTAATCACGCGTCCACGCTCCAAGCATGGATTCGTTAAATGAGGATCGTGGGCTGTCCGTGCTCTGGAGTCTCACTGATGATACGTCCGGTGATTCATGCCACGCCAGGACCCCGGTGATTGAGGAACGCCCCTCTTTCTCACAGCAGACTCTGTTCTCGAAGTGGCCTTGAAATACCTTTGAGCCTGACTAATTCAGCAACAGGTCTTTATCTATCAAAACCCATCCACACTTCCCCCTTTCTTTTCCTGAATTAGTCAGGCCCCTTAAACCGCACGGTGCATCATTTTTGAAATATACTGCAACATAGAACACGTGATTAACAACATAATTACAATTACATATAATGCAGTTAAACCTTACTTAATAAGATCAAACACCTGCCTATTCTTAAAACCTTAATTCTACTATGACAACCTTATTAACACACTATTTTAATAGATTCAAAATAACCAGACAAGTTAATACAATATATTCTCTTAAATTCCTAAAAGATTTATAACTGCGCAGTTTATAGGGTAACATACTTAATATCATCAGCATATACTAATAATTGAATTAATATCTTAAAACTTATCTTAACCTATTTAAAAGATCAATAGCTTAACCTTAATATCCCTTCTAAAACTTTATCAGTTGCTGAACTTAGATTACTATGATAGAGATATCTCATAATTTTACCTTATCTATGCATTGACTATCTAATCATAATATCACCCTTTTGGATCTCCTGCTGATTGTTCAAATTGCCATTCTCCACAGAAGGCACACCACCTGCTTGCTAATAGGCTTCTAGACCACCAGGTCTGCGAGCATCTGTAACACTGCATTGGGATCCATGGTTTACATCTGAAACAGTCCTCACAACTTATTTCCCTCCTGTCCATCTGCATCGGTTGAATGTTTGTTGAATCCACTTCAATCCTCGGCCTGTAATGACACAAACATAACCTTTTCCCCAGGTTATCAATTGATGAGGCCTTTTCCATTGATTAGTGATTTGACCATAACTAATGTAGGTTCTTTCTGATTTAGCATGGTTTTGGGTCATACTTGCAAAGTATTTCATCACATACAATGCTTTTGACAATTGGTTTTGTGGTGCTTCCCCTACTTCCCCCCTTTTTTTTTAAAAAAAACAAACAAACAAAAAAATTCAGAACCAGATATGTGCGTTGGATCTTGACTACGTACTCAAAATCACAAATCAAATTTAGAGGTTCCTCCTTAAAAAGCTCTAAGTAATTTAAAGCCGTGCCAAGTTCTGCTAATTGGGTTGAATCTTCAATAATTTTTACAGAATGACGCCAATTGTTATCTCCACACCAAACCACTACAGCTTTATGAGACTTCCCAGAACCATCAACAAAAACTTTGCAAGTATGTAGGATCAGACCAAATACAAGTATGGCCTATGACCTGATGTTAAAGGCTTGCAGGTTCTGCAGCAATTTACGTTTATGCATGCCAAAAGCTGTGCTGTTAAGAAAACCAGCTAGTGCAATTTATAAAGACATAGATTTCAAATAAAAAAATCAGAATTAAATCTCACAAATGGTACATATATGACAAAAGGATCATGGTCTATTAAGACTTAAATTCATTCTCTGCATTTTCTTGATCAGAGTGACAATTGGTATATAACAGTTGGTATATCAGTTTGCTAGCAATCTCATCATACTGTCGCACAATAGCCACAGGTTGTTTCTATGTTGTAGCTATAAATAGACAAATCTGCAAGTCCAATCGAACGCAGTCAGCCTGTAAGGTTGTCATAAATTCATTCCTCAAAGTTTCTAACTCCATTTTGGCTGTCATATTTATTGGATATTGTTATCCCTTACTGGATCGAAGTCCTGTTTCAGATCAATCAGTGTAGTGTTTGCTTTATCAAAACATTGGCTGTTAATAGTAGTAGAAATACAGCATTTGAAATTTCCTTGGAGATTTCTCACTTGCAGCAGCAGATCTGCACCATCCCAGCAGCTTCTTGTAGGCCGTGCAACTAAACAGAATTCTCATAAAACGTTATTTGAGCTTACAATTTACTTAACAAATCCTAACCTAAGAGAGGTATAGGGCTTTCTGGCAACTATAAGAATTCATGTATTAAAACTTTGTTCCAAATTTGGCATTCCATTGGTCTCAAAAAATGGCCTTTCTTTCGTTCTCTCCCATGACCTCAACAACTAGCATGGTGAATTTACTAAGAAGTCACTTACAACTAATTACCACAGAATAAGTCTATCAACAAATTTTTGGTTTAATTTTCCAGTTTCATTAGAACTATGGATCCACTGGTGATGCCTTTAAATTTCACCCTCAGACTCCTTCATGCAGTATCACAGCTCTCTAGCAGTAACATTGCTTGGGGGAGGGGCGCGGGGGGGAATAAAACTTCCCTCTCGCCCCCATCTGAGATGGCAAGACGTACAGCCCAGCATGAAAACACAGCAGGTTGAACTCCACATCAAACCAATCTGGCTCTACTCCACACCCAAATCAGTACCAGTCTGACCCAGAGAAGCACTGAACACTGTGACCCCCCAAAGCTGACCAGTGTGAAAAGACTGACTTCAGCAAGGAGGTAAAATTATGAGCTCTTTTTCCCAAATGTGCCAAAACCTAGGAAACAAGACAGAAGCAAAAATAAACAACACCAACAACCCCTGATTCAAAGCCGAAAAACAACACAGTGCCACAACAAAAATGGGTGACAATACTTCAGGGAAAAAAAAAGGACAGAGCAGGGGGAGTAAAGCCCCCCTTTCTCCGCTTAGCAGCGGGAAAACAGGTTTCTCCATTTATTTTTTTCTTTCTCTTCCTGCAGTTCAGATACAGCCAAGGTCACGCAGCTGGTACGAGGTGGGAGGCTCTGGTAAACTCCTCAGTTACAATGAGCTGCACACAGGCCTGGAATATTTTGCTGTTTTGTTTTCCCATTTCATTCCAGCCATAATACACTTTATATGCAATTTCAAGTAGCTCAGCAATAGTTACATTCCTTAGCTCCATTTACCTGTTACAATTTAGAGATGTCAAAAAGCAGTATAAACCACTATAATAAACATAAATCCATTATTCTATTTTCCTAAATCTAAATCAGTTAATACTCTAGCAACTTTTAGATACAACCTCTTCTAAATGCACATCTATCATAGCATTTTAACAATTTAAATGCTTTTCTAACAATATGAGCAATTACTCTAAAGTGTAAGGATGCATCCTAAGGGGGAGCAAGGTGGAATTTTAGCAGTGGAACCGGTTCCCATTTTGTAATTATCTCCTCAAACAAGATTCTTTTGGTACCAAATATGAATATGCAAACTAAAATACTGAGCTCAGATATGAAAACCATATACCAAATTCAAATATGTAGATGGATCACAGTTACACCAATTTAAGACAATATCTCAATTTTTTATATTGCACCTTTGGGCCGCTCACTGCTCAGCCAGGTGGAGGTACCTCTGGGTCTCCCTGACAAAAAAGGTCAGTTGCGCGCTGAAACCCATCCGCACCCGCCGACCCGGACTGAGCAAGGCCTTCTTTTGTTTTGTTTTGTTCTGTTTTTGTTTTAGTGTCTCATCTGGTGCGCTACAGCTGTTATTCCAAAACCAGGATTCTTTACATGATATGCATACAGAAAAACCAAATCCAGCACACCGAGAGGAGACACAGCCTGTCACAGAGTTGCGCAAGTCTGAATGCTGGAATAAAGCTAGCATGCTAGAGAAAAAAAAAATAACAGCTACTACACACAAAATTTACCATCACATTCACACAGTAAAGAACTAAATTACTCATGATCTTCTGAATTATCACAAAATGCACATTTTGAGTCAACGGATTCTCATGATTTAACAGACTGTGAACTTATCGTACCATATAGCACAGACCTACCAAAATTGCAACATACTTAAACAGATACCCACAAAGAAAACAGGTTAATAAGGAAAGCATCTTGCAGACTTTAACAAGTTTTCTGTGACCTGTGTGTTATCAGTTAACTCTCTCTCAGCTTGTTGAAGTTCAAAGCACCCCGCCTGTAAAACTGTCTGAAATGATTTAATGATCTCTTGTAGGGATTTATTTTGTCCTACTCTTCTCGCCCTAAAAACGACATTAATCGCAACAAGATTCTATTTTCCGGACACTTTTCCCAATCATTTAAGTTATACCACAGCCACCATTAATTACAATATTTTACAAGATCTTCCTTCCTTATAATTCCGAGTGCTTTCCTAAGTTTTAAAACACCTCCCAATACTGATTTTTTAGGAACACAAGTGAAAACAATTGTTCCTGACCCCATCTTGCAAGTAAAAACCTTGAGAAGGGGGGAGAGGGAGGGGGAGGAAGGCACAGGGCTGCTTGCAGCGAGAATGGGAAAAGTGGGAGAAGGTTTTACAGCGCACTTAAAAACAACTAGTAAAACAATTAACTCACATTCCTGACAAGCTGCTTGATTTTCAGAGAGGCAATACACAGGAGCACATAATATGTACTGGAAAACTTGCAAATAACACGTTGATAGCAAACATTAGCATTCTCTACTGCTAATCTCAACACTAGTGCTTCCTTAGCTTCTAAGTTTTCGGCCTGCTTACTGATGACGTCTTGAAGATGGTCAATAAATTGCATGTAATTCTCATTGGGATCCTGATTAATAGTTGCAAATGATTTGGCACCTCTCTCATAGCTTGATATGCAAGATCTGTTGACTGCCTCAGGATTTTAGAAACTTATCGTGTCTGTAGTTGCGGTGTGTCAATTAATGTCTCTTCCAGGAGTTGTGGGACACCTGCCCCCCTCGACGAATCCCCGTTGTTCTGTCCTAAATGATCTATAGCTGTTACATTTCACACAGTTCTTTTGACAAATTATCTGACTCCAGTTCCTTGGACTGCTTGGTCTCCTTAGGGTCGTGTGATGGTATGGGAGGCCATCCACTCCGTAATTTTCCTCCTCCCGCCCCAGACTGCTGTATCAGTGCCGCCGGCACAACAGGGGATGGAGTGGGGAGGGGGTCAAAAGACACGATCCGGGTAAACTTCACAGTCATTTTTAGATTTGTTATCAGGCTGCAACGCTGGAAAAATTCTGGCAACGGTAGCCCGCTCAGCCTTAAAGTCTTTTAAGGTGGAAATTTTAAGCTTCCATTTAGTCGCTAGTGATTTAGTTTCTTCATCATCTCCATTGCTGACCCTATTCCATAATTTCTGCCTTTTATCATCCCAAAGTTAACGTTTAAAAGCCTTCTCGTTTTCTCCTGGGTAGCCTTTAATTCTATACCGAATTAATAGTCCACATATGTTACTTTCTTCTTATTTAAGTCCTCTCATAGAGAGAATAGGCAGGAGGAGTTTAACTACGGCTTCTTCCTCAAAGGATTTATTTTGCCCCATAACTTCACTCTTCCCTCCTCCCGCTCCCAGCCGCTCACCCTTTTACGGTGACTTCTTCAACAACGCGGAACGTCCGTACGCCTCCGCCCGGTTCTCAGTCCAGCTGATCCGCCTCCGGCTGGGCCGCTCTAGGCTTTTCCCCAACTTCAGTGGTACGCCGATCAGAGTATCACGTCGGGGTCACCAGATGTAGAGCGAGATAAGGACCAAGCAAAACAAGTCGATTCAATGTGAATCACGCTAAGCCATTTATTACAGAAACAAGTCTCCTTATATACGTAACTATATTCTAATCACGCGTCCACGCTCCAAGCATGGATTCGTTAAATGAGGATCGTGGGCTGTCCGTGCTCTGGAGTCTCACTGATGATACGTCCGGTGATTCATGCCACGCCAGGAGCCCGGTGATTGAGGAACGCCCCTCTTTCTCACAGCAGACTCTGTTCTCGAAGTGGCCTTGAGATACCTTTGAGCCTGACTAATTCAGCAACAGGTCTTAATCTATCAAAACCCATCCACAACTACATAACTCCTTTTTGGAGCTTTCTTCTTCCTCCAGCTTTACTGCTCTCAGCTGATGCATCCCCTGTGCATGGCTGGGGAACATGAGCAGTATATGGCCAGAGGTACTACGTAAATCTGTAAGACTTCCTTGCAGCCAGCTACAACAGAGAAAATAAATGAGTGCTGAAGTGGTTGCCATAGGTTTGGAGGTGAGAGGACAAACAGGGAAGAACTGTGTTGTTTGGAGCAATTTGCCGAGTGCAGCTGTGTCTGACAAAGTATGAAACAAGGCAGGTACTTAGTGTCTGTTCCAGTGTCAAGGCTGTAGCTATTGGGCTGGACTGTAGAACTGTAAGTTGTTCTGGCACTGTGCCAAACCAAAGCTAAGCTGATATTCTGCTGTTAGGTAGCTAGTATCGCTGTTCTTTGGTAATCACAACCTGTCATAATCAAGTACACAACTCACTATTTACTTCATTCCAAGGAAAAAAGAACAAATATCCCAAATTTTAAATCTATTCCACTGATCTGTTTGGATTCTGTTACGGTTATGGGAAAGTTTGCCTTAAAAATGAGCAAAGTTAACTTGCCTTTTCACCACCTTAACTCAATGACAGGGTATTCTGGTTCAGTTACCATAAAGTAGATTTCTGAGAAACCCAGTGTTTGAAATTGGGATTTATGTTTTCATTGGAATAAACCACACGTTGGGTTTCATCTTATTAGGAAAATCAGGCATTTGCTTGAGAAGGCTCTGGTGTCTCTGAAACACAAGGGCTGATCAGTACTGGTGTGTCACCAGCTGGAGCTACTTAAGCTGGAGGGCACTTCATATTCTTCCCCTTCCCATTGGTAATTGGCAAGTGTATTTTCTGCCTACAATCAATTGCTTTTACAGCAGCTGGAGAAGCTATTGATTTTAGGCACAAAATGCCCTTTCCAAATGCCACTCCAGATGACTGAAATGCAAAGAAAATCTGTGACGTCACTGACATGGCCAGTAAACTTGTCACTTGGCAAAACAAGGAATGAACACAAGTAAATGGATTTCTTAATTTAGGTTCTGTATGAAATGTGGCATACAGACAAGGAAAGGATCAAATAGGGGCATCAAATCCAAAGACTATTCCGTTAAGCTAGTAAGTGAAAAAAAGCCCAGATGTATAAGAGAGCATCAGATGCCCCATTTTGTTTTAGGAAAGAGATTAGACTAGCAAATATGACTTTTACTATCCTGGAGACCAACAGGAGGTTAGAAATGCTTTTGCAGCCCACGGACAAGTATGTGTGTTGTGGTACATTTCTAGATTCACAGATGATGTGGTTTTAACCCTTGGTGTATTCACCTAGATGGCAGCCATCATGCAGAAGTATCAAGAAAAATACTTTTGTTCAGTAAGTCTTTAATTTACAGGGTTGCATTTGCAGGAGTCTGAGTATCATAATAATCTGTATCTCCAATGTTCCTTGTCAAGAGTTGATTATTTTAGCTATTATTGGAAATGCAGAATGGAGAATAATTGGAATATCTTGGAGGTAATGTATCCAGTGTAGACTCCGCTCATTTTAAAAGAAATCAAGAGAAGACCCAATGTGGTCTTCTGGGTACCTTTGTTATCATGAGACCTTTGTTATCACGAGTGTGTCAGTCATCCATCTGGTTCTCATGTATCTGTGTTATCATCCTGAAAAGCTATATAGAACTTTTTTGTGCTCTCTGAAAGTTCTGGCAAAAGAAGAAGAGTAGGAGGAATGATTACCATTTTTTTTTTCCTTGTGAATTTCTGCAGATGGTACCGAGAGAAAAATTATATGGTATCAGTCCTGAATACTCACTTGTTCTTACTGAGCTTCCTCCATCTATAAATGGAGGAATAATAGGAGTCAGAATCCCCTGGACTGTTAATGTGACACCTTTTGTTTGGACCTCTGAATGTCTGTGTTCCTTAGTGGCTCTAAGACCTGCTGAGGGTGTCATTATGAACAACCAGTTGAAGATTGCACCTCTTATATTTTTCTAGGCCCTGAAGGTTGGTGACAGATGAGTACCAGTGTGTATGCATCTCACATTTACTCCAGCTCTCTGTCCTGTACGCACTGCAGCCTGAGCCTGTAGTTAACAACACAGAAGTGACATTGCTGACCTCTGTATACTAAATTTTGTTTTCTGATATTCTTAGTCCTGAATTTACAACATATCGTACCAATCATCAGAATGTTCATCATTACAATGTATTAAAGTAGGAATACATCATAGTCATGGGGAGGGAAGGGGAAGAAGCTGGGGATCTGAGGATATATTTCCTTAATTAAGACTTTACAGATGAGTGGAAGATAGTGAAAATTGACAGACAAAATCTATTTTAAATCTCATGTGTTAAGTGATGTTTAGTCATTTAAGAATGCCTGAGACTAGATAAATACACTTTTAAGGGGTTACAGGCACTGATAGAAGTAGAAAAATATGATCTTTTGCTTAATAAATCTATAGTCCTGATTCTTCAAACTGGTCCATGTATATGGACTTTTATGTCCTGTTACAGTTAGTAGTGGCTATGCACACATTTAAGGTTCTGCATATATTCTCAGGAGAAGGTATGTAATTTAGATAAGTTTCATGGAACAGCTAGCATTTTATCATTAGATCTAGTCCAAACAATAAAGAGTACACAAAAATGTTATCATCATTATGGAAAGAGTTGCAAAAATCTCAATACCTTGAGTTTCTGTTAAGTTTTTCCTGCTTCTTTACAAATAATTACCATAGGGGATTTGTGTTATCAATGACAATAATATTCATGTGGCTAGTGCCATGGGGGCTTTGGAGTTTAAAACAATGCCCGCAGTGTATCTCCTGGACAAATTTGGAAGAAGGTAATAATACAAGAAAACTAATATCATATAATATATGGGTGCTAGAGTGACAGCACACTAATAGCTGTATGGAAATTAATTAGCAGTTAGTTAATTAGCAGGTTGATTTCATTACTGAGTTTGCAGAAGAGCTGCAGAAAGATCTTAAATATTTCACTTGCATGGCTTTATATCTTCTGTGTGGAGTCTGACGATAGTAATCAAAATGGTTTATGGTGAACATTAAATGGTGACAACTCCAGGTCAAAACTTAAAATAAGGTGTGCAAATCCTCCTTAGATGTTCTGTGTAGGTGTTCGTGTATTAATTGACTGAGGACATTTTCAGAAATGTCCCTCCTTTGCTGTCTATGAGATGTTCAATGAAAAGCTGAGCTAAAAAAAGTCTTCACAGAAATTGCCTAACTCCTTACTAACATAGCAGTTGATGTTCATATTCAATGCAAAAAAATTACTGGCTTGAATTATTTTGTGTCTAAATCTACTTCACTTTTCATGGAAACAAAATGCTCATTTTGTCATCCTTAGTGCATTTTTTTAAAGTGCTTTAGGTTAAGTAAGTTACATGTTTGTGAAGGGAATCCTGTGGCTGTTCCCACTAACCATGCTTTGATTTGTGTTATGGAGCTGCCTCACACTGGAGGAACTGGATTCCTTTTGGGTGAACATAAACTGGAAGCGACGGTTCAGGAGCATACCCAGTGTGCTCCAGCCACTAACCACCATTCAGTCTGTGGGACCTTGTTAGAGCTAGTCTGAATAAAAAACATCCCCAAAGAATGAGATCATCTCCAGAGGTCCCTTCCAACCCTAATCATTCTGTGACTCTGTGAAAACCAAACCCAAGTAAAATAAACTTGTGTTTCTCTGTACTTACCGATTTTTCTCTTCAGATTTTGTTTTTTTTTTTTTTTCTGGACGGTACCATTTACTGATATAGAGAGAGTCATTGATGTTGAAAAGATTTATTTGATATGCCAGTTTTGTCATCAGAGTTTATATTCGTGCCAAAATGAACCCCAAAAGAGCGCTTTAGCCTGAACTGGAGTTTCTGGCTTGAGCTGTGATAGTCATGGTATTTGGTAGCTGTGGCAAAGGAAGGGTAGCAGAAATACACTTATGTGAATCTAGTATGAAACTTTTGGTTTCCTTACCTTTGTGGCTCTGTCAAACTTAGCATCTGTAAAATCCCTGATGGTTCTTCAATGAATTTTAAAATTATTTGTTCATCTGCTGTACTGCGTTTCATTTAAGTTTCCTTCATTTGAGAAATGTGATTTCTAGTGCTGTCCTATAGAAGAGAGTAGCTCTTGCTGGAGGAGGTTATATCAGTCAACAGCACTCTTCTGGCAGATAAAATTATTTATAAACCACTCTTACAGAAATTTTCTGCAATTGTAGGAAACATGTATGATGTAACAAAGTATTCTCTGACACAAAATAGTTATGCTATGGCAAAATGGTAAGTACGTGATTTATGCTATGATTACATGTTATGTAATATTTTGAAATTGTAGTGAATGAAGATGTGAAATGTCATGGTTATGAAATAATGTTTTAAAACTATTGGTATCAGCTTAGTATTATTATATTTAGTATAAGTAGGCCATGTTTTCCCTTAAACATGTCGGTCATGATTGGAAATAAAACTGGGAAGATTACCATGGACACATTTCAATGACAGATCAGTTAGAACCCAAGCAAACAAACCAACATCAATAAAACCAAACCCGCCAAGCCCAACTTATTTTAAAAATGTCTCGTAAGAAAAGAAAAACAACTGATAATTTTATAAGTATTACTTTTGATGTAAAAAACACCTTCTTGGAGAGAAACCATCCAAAAATGTTTTTTCAGAATGGGAGCTAAACTGGAAATAGAAGTGGTATCATCGTATCTTAGTAGGACTAGGCACACACATTCTTGCCCGCACTTATTGCGGTGGTAAGAGGACTTGTCACTAAATTTTCCTGTGATTGTCATCTAGGAATGCTGGTCATGCAGCTTATGGACTAAAATAACTATGAGTTATCTGATAATACTTTTCTGAGTCTTTTGTCAGAAAGTAATGTTTTTAGTAGAGATTCATGGAACATGCAAAGAATAAAAAAGCTGACCAATAAGGTGTTATTTCCTGGAATTAGTGATGGAAACAAATTCTCACCAACTGTGATGAACACAAGTGAAACATTGTTGTCTTCCCTGGAGAGAGAAAATTATGGTCTTTTTTGTTTTTACAGCAATTAGTGATGATACGTGGAGCGAAGTACTAAGTATTCATGACTAATGTGGGTAGACAGGGCTGTCCCTTGCTAATCACAATGAATATTGGCCTGTCCATAAGGAGCAAGGAGTGATGATATCAAGGAGAACAGTCAGCTATTACCAGGGCAAACTCTTGGCCATGAGTTTCTGCAGATGATAATATGAAAAGACAGAGATGAAATTAAAAGCAGTGTTAACTACCCAGGAGGCAGAAAAACACAGTTGTTTCTTTGCAGTTACTTGTGTATTGTACTGCGTTAAGACTATCTTTTTTTCAGTTTTACTATATACATTTTGATTGTACAAAATGCTTTGGAATTATTTTTATATGGTGGCAACTGTATGAAGTATCTGGCTCCAGCAACACAGAGAACAGTCAGTATACGGAGTATAAGTGAGGTTTTGTTTACACTGTGTAGTCATTACCTTTGGTATGAATTTTATGACCAGTGGTTATGTCTTCCAGGGGAAGTGTTTAGTGGACAGATTTTTTGTTCTGTTAAGTCAGTTAAACCCCTCTTGTCCTTCTGCACCTTCCAGCAGAATTTACCAAAAGGGTAAAGGAAGTTGGGTGTTCGCTAATAAACATGTTTTTATCATGGTTTTACAAACTCTCTGTTAGCGTACAAACAGTTCTGAAACTGTGACAGCTGTTAAGAACTTGCTCCTTACTGATGTTATCGTGCTGTGGGCGGCATTATAGTAAACAAAACTTCCTGACCTCTGCAAAGATTCTCAGGGATCCATTTTGGTTTAGGGAATTAATCACTTTTTTTCTCCTAGGGAAAATATTTGCAGGTATGGTTCCTTGGAGTATATCTACATTGCAGTCCCTACTGTGACTGTTGCTCTTGCAGAAATACTTACTTTGCCTTAAAATAGTAGCCTGGATGTTTTTGCCAGAAAGTCAATAGTCTGACCCTGTGCAGCTGGGTGTTGCACCCTGTGCTGGGTTGTGTGCTAGCACAGCCACCCTGCCAACAGAACCTGAGCTGGTTTAGGTATGTCTGTAGGAGGATGTTTGCAGTGTGGATGAGTCTTGAGCGGTTCTCTAGATGCCTCCTTGGAAATGGGTGATGATAATCTGAGGAGGAGCTACTGATGGGTAGTTGCACCTCAGGTTAGAAGGATTTAATAAATTATTAGATATTGGTCTCCATTAATAAGTAAAATCTTCCATAAACCTTATGCCACAAAATTAAGAAGCAGAGAGAGCACAGAGTTTAGTATCAGGTCCTTAGAATTGCTTGGCATTTTGGGGTCAGATAGAGAGGTGCAGAAATCTCTACAAGCTGGTGGTGTGGGAAGAAGGAAGGACAAAATAAGGACCTGACAGGAAAGGACTGAAAGATAATACTCTGCTGCTTCTGAGTGTCGCTTTCATTTGTTCAAATGCATTGAGTAACATATCTCTTGCAAAAGCCTTATTTCCATGTTTGCCTTTCTTGTGTAATATTTCCCCGTTTGTGTGTGTTTCATGAGCTTTTGAGGGAGTTGTGACATTTTCAAGTTATCTTCCAGTTCTTTGGGTTTTCTTAAATTGTGATTGCTTGACCTGTGTGTTAACCAGTTACTGTAAAATCACAATTAAAAGTTCATCTCTTCCCTACAGTTTTTTCTGTATAGTAATGAATAACGTTCAGTAACCTCAGTCCTTGGTATATTGTATATTTTTATTCATTTTAAGTGCCGAAGCACTTCCCTGTGTTCCTTCTATATTGTAATATTGTAATTGTAATTGTACAATTGTACAATTGTAATTGTACAATTTTATGTAAAATATATATCTCTGCTGTTGTAAGGAAAGTGTGACTTTCCTTAAAATCATACTTTAACTAAGCCTTGTGTTTGCATTTTTTAAATGCAAGCAAAAGTTCCAGTGCTTGATTCTGACCTGTTGTGGGATCTTTTGGGTTAGCTGACCCCCATTAGAACTTGTTAGCCTTTGGCCAGTCTCTTAGTTTTTCTATGCTTCAGCTCTTTTTTTTTTTTCTGTGAAGGGACAATAATAAATGTCCTTTAACTCCAGGCTTCTGTTAGTGCTAGGAAGAGTTGTTATGCTAAATGTAGTGATATTCTAACAGAAATGGGGAGAAGGAGGGAGGTAGGAATATGGGGTAATGTACTCCAAAATTGTGCTCCATTTATCCTGAAAATCTTAAAATAATTGAAGATTGAAATGAAGTCTGTGGTCCGCAGCAGGGTATTTAGATATGCAAGGGCTCAGGGTCTGGTCCATGCATGCAGAGCACCATCACTGTCTTTCCTTACTCAAGAAGTGTTTTATTTTTGTGAAGCCATAAGTTCATGCGACTTATTTGTGAACACGAAAATAATAATGTGAGTAGACAACTCATTTTTTGGCCATGTTCTCAGAGAGCAGTTGTTTTCTTAAATGAAGCTCATTAAAAGTGAGTGCTTTGCCAGGAGTTGTCTTCCTCTGGCAAGCACGAGCCATGCGCGTGGAAAGCCAGCAGCGCATCTGTAACCCCTTTGACCCTCACCAGTTACTAAACCAGTGCAGCTTCTTCAGGCTATCTTATCCTTTCATTTTGATTTAAGCCTGTAATGTCACTGACATATGTCTACATATCATGTTATTTGAGAGAAAGCATTTTTAGAAGAAAAGATGTTTTGCTGTGTCTAATAGACTGTGTTTCTGTTTCAGAGGACTATTTGTTCCTATCTAGGCCTGTGCCACCAACTCATGCACTGGAACCTGAATGATACCCTTGGTTTGGTCCTCAGGTGTGAGAAACCTACTGAAACTAGAAATTCCTACTAGAAACAATTCCAAAGCTTTTTTCAACTGTTTCTATTAATTGTTCAGAAAGTAATGAAAAGTATCTACATCACAAACTAAAATTCCCCAAGCGTGGTCTGGGGACCAGAAACAAGCCCGAGTTTAGAGAGTGTTGAAGAGACACAGTTTTCCTGTGTATTGCTTCTGTTTCTTTGGTCTCCCTTGTGAAACTGCTGAAGCTACTGTGTCTCCTGCTAGATGGGAGACATACCTGTGTTTGTTCTAGCCTGCTAGATGAGAGGTTGCAGCAGGGTGGCTCATCATCGTTTTTATCAGACTGCCACTGCAGGGGCTGCGTAGGGGTGCAGCAAACTCCTTATCTCCTTGGGGGAGGACTGGAAGAAGCTCCAACCAGCGAGGCAGCTGTGCATAGTCATACATAGATAAGAGTTAAAAATCTGCATTCGTGTGGAGGTGTGAGGAGAGTCAGACAAACTTCTTGGTGCTTTTTATTCCCTTCACTTGCCTTTCAAACCTGATAACGCTGCTTATGCATTTGCAGGGAAGTAGGTGGCCTCCGAGAGAGATGCAGCTGGGGCAAGCAATTACAGACCTGGGAAATCAAAGTCTGCTGGTGTGCAGGCAGCTTGGGCTGCTGGAGAGTGGCAAGGAGTGAGTGGATAAGTGCCTTTTCTGTTCCATGTTCCTCCCTACTCTACTTTATCAGGCTGTACAAACATCAAGATGGGATACTTGGAATGTGTCCATGATTTTGTAATTGCAAATATAGTCTAAGCCAATCAAAGTAAAATAGAATAAATGCAAAAGCTGACTGAGTCTTTTTGAAGACTTCCATATTAAATGGTGGACTGGTGTACCTGATTATTTTGGACTGTAAGTTTTAACAACAGCAAAAAATCCTGCTTTATGTGATTTTTATGGCAGACATGGCTTTACAGCTGTTTTAAGATGGTAGTTATTACTTCATCTCAAAGGCAGCACACAGAAGAGCTCCATATAAATAGTGCTGCACCCAGCCAACATTTCACAAAAGCAAGTGCTCCGAAACATCAATGCATGATTCCAGTTTTTTGCTAAACAGCTGGCTCCAATTGGAGTGGCAATTTGTTACCTATTAGTAGAGCCATCTTGCTGCTTGCTATATGATAAACAGAGCTTATTTGACTCTCCTTTAGAAATAACAGTTCTTCCTAGCCTCTTTTATTGATAATACAATGTATGGTGGCAATAGCTGTGTAGTGGTTGGAGCACAGATCTTTGTGATATTTTTGGTCCTTTGTCCTAAAGGTGAATATAAGGAAAAAAGACTGATGTCAAATAGAAACTTGGGATAGGAAATGAAGTAACAACCATTTTATGCTAGGTCTGAATTTGTGGTACTAGCATAAACAAACTGCTTTCAAGATGAAAATGATGAAGAAACTTCTTCTTTGATCTTTTCAAAATAGTTAAATATGAAATCTTGACTTGGGAGAAATGACTAACAGGCCACTTGAGAACTGAAAAATGTCTTATGAGAGAGTGTAATCCCTTCTTATTGCTTAGCATTTCCTGGTGTTGGCTTGCTACTTCAGGCTGATTTTTGTCTGAGTAAGGCCTGAATAGAAACTGATTGAATTGAGATGCTTCCTTATTGTGGATAATTATTTATTTTTCCTATGGATGCTGCATCTGGGATTTTGAAGGAATATGTCAGCTTCCTTTACTCAAACTCTTTGGAAACACTGAAGTAATTTGTATAGGCATGGCTAACATGACTTTGTATATCAGCTAATAAGAGTGAGATATCAGGTCAACGTCAGTAGGTTCATGAAGAATTTTCAAAGCCAAGAAAGAGTGACCTATATGATTGGTAGAGAGTGGTCTTTGCAGCCCTAGATTAATGGGGTGTTGAAAGCACAGCAGGATTTTTCCTCAGTGAGTAGACAAGATGATTGTACACACAGACTGCTTTCCAGACTCCCTAGCTGTTTTGCAGGAAGGGAAGCTGTATTCTTTTTGATTCTATGAAAGAAGCAAGAGCAGAGGCTGGTGAAAAATCTGTCATAAGGACTTGTGCCTGGGCTTTATTTACAGATCTCCTTCCTCAGACCAATTTCATGAGCAAGTTCTAGGCAGTGCTGAGCTCTTGCCAGAACTGAGATCTCATCTGTGATGTTACAGTTGCAGACAAACTGTAGTTGCTGGATCATCTTCAGCCTCCTGCTTGAGGACATTAAAGCCATTCAGCACATTAGTGAGCCACGATTTCCTTTTACAGCAGTCACATTGACTTTATGGATAGACTATTCTTATTCACACGCTCTTTCTATTTATCACAGACTTGACTGTCTTAACAGGGTTGAAGTCAGGTTCAGAGGTGTGTAAGTCTCAGGTCCTTCCCCTGAACCCTTTTTGTACTTGAGAGTGGCACTGTACTCTGCTGCAGTGGCTGTCTGTAATGTGTAGTGATGTGTTACACATCTTGGCCAGCAGTAATGTGATTTCAGTGTCAATCTCTACAGTGTTCCCAGGTAAATGCTCTTGGTCTCTCCAGGCTTTGACATCTGATTTATCTATCTGGTTTAATACTGCTTACTTACAACAAGATAATATTGCTCCTTTAACCTTTCTGCTAAAAGAAATAAGCTGAGTGCAAGAATCTCGCCAGCATCTTCATCAAGGACCACCAATGCAAAGCAGTCACTAAGCCTCTGTGCTATAGCATTAGTCATCTCAAGTAGACCTTTTACACCCCTGTTGTCAAACTGTCCCTCTGAGTCCCTTCTTCATTTCTTCCTTTGTTTTTTTCAATATTTCTTTACTCTGTTTGAAAACTCTTTACAAGGCACTTTCAAATCCCTTTTTACTTCTTCTAATTTCCATTTTAGGTTGGTCCTCCCCTGTTGTATAGGTTTTCATGTCCTCCTTAATTGAGCAAGCCTTCTATTTCTTAAATGCTGACCCTTTCTATAAGATAGCTACTGTTCCATTTGAGTCTTGCTTGGATTTTATCTATTTTTTATTTATTTAACTTGCAAGAAACTCTGCAGTTATATAATAGAGCTTGTTTTCTCATGTAGTTTTTATATTTTTATTTAATATGAATTCTTCTTGATCGCTTTAGTTAATTTTGAAGTCACCCACAGATTATCTTGTTTTCTCTTGCTCAATTTGAATTGACATAATGATCTTTCTGGATTTCAGACTCCCATTAGTCACACTGCTATCATGTTTTTCATAAGAGCTATCCCCCAAGACTGGATTAGAAATTCTGTCCAGTCCCTTCCAGGATCTTACTGTGAATATTTTACTTATGTAACTAGTACTAGTCTTGGCCCTTTGTGGATTCAAATTAGCATTTCAATTTTTTTTTTTTCACTTGAGTTGCCATTTATTAACTAATAACTTAAAATATATTTTGTTATTTATACATGGGATGGCAGTAGGTTCTTCTAATCATTGCAGAAAAAAAAGAAATATTTTGGAATGGATTATTTTTTGTTCAAAAGTCAGAATTTTTAGTTGACAAGTGATAATGTTTGTGCTTGTTCTGTCTCTCACTGAATCAATTATTTTCTCCTTGTACAAAATCCTGGACTTATTTAAATTAGTAAGAATTGTGCCACTAAGGGGATGAATCTTAGCTTGTTGTCTGTCTCGTAATTTTTCTCCAGAATGTTGCAGTCACCGTCTTTAGGTGACAAACATTTTTAAGTTTGTGTGCTTATCCCATCTGGGGACTTGAGCCTTGCCCTCTGGTAATAATTTAAAGTGTGTGTTCGTCTTGTTCATTGTACACATATACCATTATAGTTAACTGTATATTTCTGAAACTATGAATTTCTACTATAGAATAAATGCCAGCTTCCATTTTATGTAAACTATAATTTTCCCATTTACTTATTTTCTATTACTTTATGCTCTCTGCTCTTTTCCCAAATGCTAAATAAAACACCTATTGTTCCTGAATTAGGATGAGATTGCTTATTGGAAAATGTAGCAGAAAATTGTCATTGCTCCTAGGACATATTCTTTGTTTACAGTAGCTTCTTCTGTCATCACAAAGCTCTCATTTTGCCACATCCCAGCAACTTAAGCTTTTCTACTGAGCCTTCCGAAAACACAGGCAGCAAATACAACGTTCAAACACCAGTGCATAAAATTACAAGGTTTAGCAAACAATCCACTGGAGACGCATCATTTACCTTAACTCTACCTCCATTATTCCTGCACTTCCCTGCAACAGTAATAAAATGTGTTCACTAGGCTTTTTGTATGCAATAAGAATTTTAATTTACTCTGGAGGAAGAGCTAGTTCATAACTCAATATAACTGACTGGGCTCATAAGTTATTTAGTTCAGCTCCTTGTGATAAAATCGGGACACGAAACCATTTATTATGTTTTGTCTGCCCTCTCAGCCCTGTAAGTTGACTCAGAGCTAAACAATTAAAGTGGCAAATCGATTTGTTTACAATGCAAAACTGAGCTAGATTGGAAATAATGCAAAAGGCATAACCAATTACCTGTTTCATAGTGTAGGTTAGCCCAAAATGAAATAGATTTAGGTGATTTGTGCTCAGGGATGCTGTACGATTACTGATTCACAACCACCTTGTAGTTCTTGATGGCTGTAAAGGATCTGACACCACATTCCTCAGGATGACTCAGGCAAACACTGTGAGAAAACAGGCTTGCTTCACCATTGCTTTTATGATGGTCAGTAATATCAAAAAGAATTTTGCACGTAATTTTGGGGGGATAAACAGCAGGCCCGTATTTGAGATAAATAGTCTACATGTGTGTGTATAGGTTTAGAATGCTGTTTATTTGGAGGAAAATGTGAGGGGAAATAGGGATATAAAAAAATCAAGGCAGAAATAGTGCTAAGTAAATATGTTATTACAAAACATTAAATGAAGAATTTAGTTTTTCCTTGAAGAATCTGAAGAATGCAGTCTTACGAAAGTCAAATTGTCAAAGTCATTCTTTAGTCAGTGTTTTCCCTTTTTGAGTCTAAGTTTCAGGAACACGTAGTAGTAAAGGCTATACCTCGGCACATGGGAGGGGATGTGTTAGTGTTGCCCTGCAACACAGTCTTGGAAGTCTTGAGGTAAAGTTGGCTCTGATGTAAACTCTTTTGTTGTTTGTTTTTGCAATCAAGTCTTCCTGCCACAGACCTATCCTGCAGGGGGTTTGCAACCAGTTCTCTGTGGTCAGACTTCAGTTTCATATTTTCATACAACTATAACGTATTCAGTTTTTTTTCTCCTTTTTACATACTTATTCTCATCATATAGAGTAAATATATGGAGGTAAAGGGAAATAATTCACCAACTCTTTTTTTTTTTTTTTTTTTTTTTTTTTAATGCAGCATCATTGTTCTCACTAATTCAAGGTCACAATCACTTACTGCTGACCAGAGATCAAATCTGGTTTTAGCACTAAACATAGTGCAGAGCAGTGTCAAGTCCACTTTATCAGAAGATGCCTATTTAATTTTTGAAAGCTTACGGCAGTGGTTGGAGGCCATGCTTGCTTGTTGGCTTTTCAGACACAGGTTGCAATTCTAGCAGCTTATTGAATGCTGTGGCTTTTGAAAAAGCAAACACAAATATGTGCGTAATCTCTTCTATTTAGAGTCAGGCGCAAGAGGAAATCACTACTGATGCATGGAGTTGTATGTTTGGTATATGAAAATGACTCAATATTAATAGTTTGGAAACTTTAGAGTGTTTGTTCTTGTATCACTGTTGCCACTGGGCTCACCTCTTAAAATAATTTTGCAAAAAAATGAATTGTCAGATGTAATGAATTCTATAACATGAGAAATTCAATGCAGCCTAAGGGATTCTACAACATTTGATTGCTATCATTTTGTATGAAAGCGTGAATGAAACAATTGCTTCCCTTTGTAGTGCAATGATGCATCTTTTGATAGTATTTCTGGATTTCCGATGTAAATAATATTGTTGGAGATATATATGCTAGAAATTTCTTCTTTGAACTACTTTAAAAGTAAGGTGGGATCAAAGTGTCGAAAGTGTAGATCAAAACCATCAGATACTCACATATAAAAATATATAGCTATTTATGTATGTATTTTGATCATGAGTTCAAAGGAAGATTATAAACACAATCATCCTGATTTCATTACTGGCAAAGCAAACACTTTAAATCAGTGTTCAAGCGTCATCATGATGAGGACACTTGACTGTAAGAACTGAAAGATGCTTCACTTTGTGTTAAAATAATACATCCCCTTCCCACCAAATGCTGAAAATATTAAAATAACTTCAAGTAGAAAAACTTTTACCCTAAAAATGGAACTATTACCAAAACTATTGATAGAAAGAATAGCTATTTCAGGTGAAATAAATAACTTTTCAGTGCTGCTATTTTTCTTCTCTATATAAATTGTAATGTTGAATATACAACAGATTGCATAGAAGGGCTCAATTTCTATGGCTACATTAGTTTTCTAGAGCTCATACATTTTGGACTTTATTTAAATGAGGACTTTAAAAGTATTGTTCTATTAGGAAGTGAGGCTGAATGACTTGGAGAGAATTTTTAGTTTTCCCTCACTATTTAGTAACTTGAGGCCTTTGAAGATTTTTCTCAATCAGTTATTTCCTTTTGATTCAAAATTTGAGCATTTTCACTTTTATACAACTGTTCAAGCCTTTGTAAAATATTGCTCAACTTGATGTTTTGATGAATCCACATGGCAGTGGCTTCCACCAGTTTAATTAATCTAATTACATTCTTATAAGTCATCTTATCACTTATCACTTTGGTATCTCCCACTCACTGTATAGTTTCATGGATTGATGGTTGACTTTCTATCTTAATCCATGGCTGTGATCCAAATTGTAAGTACCCTTATATGTAGGGTAGAGAGACTGGAACTTCACAAAAATTTAGTTTCGAAAGGATGGATAGTGCAAGTGAGGAAGGGAAAAATAAATCAGTAATTAAACAGTGGCTGTATGTATATTTCCAATTAAGGCTGCATGTCTGTGTGATACTCTTAAAATCTCATGTTCGCAATACAGAGGCTTTAGGAGTGTCACCAGCCCCAGGCTTGTTTTGGTTTTCCTATATCTTCTTAAAGTGTCTTGTCACCCACTGCAGCCTTCAAAAATATTTTGTGCTGGCCACTGGTGTTATAAGACATTGAGGATGACAGTTACACTCCTATGTTCTGTCACTTGTGCCTGCAGTTCACCACCAAAGGCATTTCATATTGTAGTATGGATGAGTTTGAAAGCTGAGTTACTTTTTGTGTGAACATCTTAAAAAAAAAAAGCCAACACCCTCTCTTTCGGATTGTTTCTCCTGAATATGCATATTCAGGTGATAAAGGCACACAATGAAACCTTTTTGTATTTTGAAACTTTTCACAAAGTCTTTGTGGAAATATGCTTTAAGGCTTAATTTTGCACATTTTCTTCATATTTTTAGTTTTAAGCATGGGTAATGATCAAGTGATTTCTTCAGAGGCAGGAACACAAGCATCTTGGGGCTGTAACCATTCCTAAGTACTCTCCAAACTTCTACCTTCCACTGTTGGCAGCCTTTGAAACCCTGAGCCTTTCAAATCAGTTTTTAATGAGTTATAGGTACTAAAAGACCAAATTCTTAATTCAGTGGCTCTCCCAGGGTGCTGTACTGAATGACATGACCTTCTGCACTGCAGAAGTGACACTTCTGACACCATGGAATTTTCTGGTTTTTTGGTTTTTTTGTTTTTTTTTTTTTTTAAGTATACGGAGGCTGTTCTAAAATCATCCACCATCATTAACTGTTTTCTTTCCTTGTTCAGCCACGTGTTGTATGTAAGTATATTCGTAGGTGTATATTTGTGGCCACCAGAGACAATGGAAAACATAAAATAAATATTCCAGCTTGCAAGTGCTTTGTGAGATGCACTTTTTCATTCTTATTCTATCTTTTACGTATTGAAGCAAAACAAAAACAAACAATACACTATATAAAAAACAAAAAACCAAGCAAACTAAAAACAGGAAAAAAAAAATCCTATCAAAACCTCAAAACCCCTTCAGCACCTGTAGTGAAGCCATATTTGAGCTTTCTAAGGGAAGAAACATTATGCATGTACTATGTCTTCATATTTTATCTTCCTGTGTTTCTCAGTCACAGTCCCAGTGAAATAAATTATTTTAAATTTCCCTCTAGGATTTTATGGGTTTCGCTCAAAATATGTTTACATTTAAATTTGCAAGTATTTTTTTTTTTTTTTAATTGCCTCACCTCAATATTGAAAAGAAAGATCCTCATTCTTTAAGAAGAAAAGTTGAGACAATGGTTACATTTAAGGAAAATTGTGGGGTTTGATGTTGACCTTGAGTTTTAGAGTAGCAGGTATCCTATTCTGGAAACAAACGCCAGCTTTGATTTTGCTATTTAGGAAAAGTATTTTTTTCCTTAAATAATTGATTCTCATTCCAGTTTCATTAAAGTTGTCTTTGAAAGACTGCAATAGGAAATGTTATTAACTTCACATAAAATATTTCTATTCACTCTGTAGTAGTTTGTTAGAAAAACTGCAGTGTTTACCAGGGGAGAAATAGCACTTTCATAGTTTATTCTGACTCATTGAATTGCAAGAGCTTCATTACAGGGTGATGTTATTGCCAGCAACCATTGGATTAGAAGATAAAATGCAAACTTGCAGAGTGGTAAATCTGGCAATTGCTTTATTTACCTGTAAATAAAATGAATTTCAGCCAAACACAGTATTACCTTACAGCAGTCTGCCTTCCTCTCCATACTGCGTGCATGCTAATCATTCTGTCTTACATTTTAGTTATTCCAGTCACTACAGATATATCAGTGAGTGAATGATAATTAGATATGGCTCAATAGCTCTAAAAAGACTTAAGTGGTTGTATAACTCTAGAAAGAGAGGTAGAATAAAATGCTTTGATATACTAGGATACGTGCAATAAACATATATTAGTCTTACGAAAGGACATCCAGAAAGGATTCCAAGATACTACGGTGAAACAGGGCATAAGCTTACAACAGTTAGTTAGATCTTTTTGTGGGTGCTCTTAGACTATTTAATTTTCAGAGGCTCTGCACATGAAGAGTTAATGGTCAGTAGCTACATTTCTATAAATTCTCCCTCTATCATGTTATATACTTCTGTCTACTTATTGCTCTCCTTATACTTTGAAACTAACTTGGATATATATCAGGTAGTCCTTTGTTTTAGCTGATACTTTAAGCTATTGTCTAAAAAACTATTGCTTTTGTTGACCGATTGGCTCACAGAGCAAGGACCGTGCATATGGAGTGTTGAACGGCAGTTGGATAAAGTCCCTGATCCTAAGCTGCTGTGCTACACGGAGGTGGGTTTCTCTACTACCTTGGTTAGGCTGAGGAGCAAGCCCTTAGAAGGTACTTGAAAATCACTGGCATAAAGTTTCTCAACAGGACGTTAAAATGTCTTGTGTTCCGCAGGGTATCACCTTCTCTGGGCTCTTCTGTGTGCCAAGATAATTTCTCACAAAAGGTAAAATGCTGGAGTATGTTCAAGTGAGTATAAGAAATGACAGTAACGGAAGTGTTAAAGAGAATTTAGAGCTTTAAAAACTCTTTTATCAAGGGCAAATCTGTCAGTATGAAAAATTTGTTACAAATACAGTAGGTTATACAGTATCTGGTAGATTATTTTGTTGTTGTTAGTTTTCTTCTTTCAAACTTGAGTATTACAATTAGGAGGCAAGGATGAAGAAAAATCACCTCATGCCGCACACCAGAGAGCATACAGAAATTCTTAGCAGGGAATTAAATCAGTGTAAAGCTAAAGAAGACCTTCAGTTTGTGCAGAAGATTAATAGTGCTGGTTGGGTAATAGTGAGGAAACTCCAGCTTGGTATATTTGCTTTCATGAGGGAATGCTGTATCACTTCATTTACAGGTCATTTTTAGGATCTGCTGGACTGTGTTGCAGTAAGGTACAACTGACATAAGGCCTAGGTTCAGTTTTAAAGTGCAATTGCATGTTTCTGTTTTAATGCTAAGGCATTAAGTCTCAGACCAAAAAGTGTTTAGTATAAAGATAAGATAAAAGCTTTTTTAATACACAGGTACAGCAGTGAGACTTCTGTTTTAGTCTATAATATGTTTCCTTCACATTAAATCCTATTTTTCACATAATATAATAACAATACTGTGGTTGCTAGTGATTAGTATTATAAAATGTGCAGTGAGATAAATCTTGTTATTATGGAAATCCTATTAGTAAGTCCCTATGTACTGTGTATGTAGCACAGATTTATTAATATACCCTTCTGTAGTTACTTTCTTGAAAACAGTTTTACCTCCTATGAAAGACTGTGCAATAATGCCATTAATAAACGTATCGAATTGCAGTATATAACTGTGAAAGCCTGAATGGCTTGGAATGGATTTGAAGAGAAGTGGGGTTATTGCACTGGCATATATTGAACAACATGTATTGTACATCCCTAATTTTTTGTACCACTGTATGTCAAGAGAGAGAATGTTAAGAATATAGTCAGGCAGCTGGCTAATGAAAAAAGCAAGCCTTTTTATAAAGAACTGTCAGTAGATGGCAATGTGACTATTTCATACACTTCTTATTCCATATGAGGCTTAAGACTTGTAATCATCTGCCTTTGCTGCTTAAATTACTCTAATTTTTTTAAAAGCTCTAAGAACCCTTTAAAACTATTCTTTAAATAATTGATAGTTACAAATGGGAATCTTAGGCCAGAATCTCCAAAAGTGATCAAAGTTGGTTTAATTTTCCAGTGGCTGGGGTTGAATAAAAATAATGTCGCATACCATGCCATCAGTAAATAGATTACTGCACTTATGTCTCATGTTGCTGCAGATTCAGTAAACCCGTGTTTTATTGATAGCTAGACACTTTGGCCATAACTCATCCAAAAGTGTGGTGTTTATAATGAGCACTAGTAGGAATAACAAAAATAAACATGTTCTTGTGCTGTCAACAATATATATAGCGTAAGGCTTACCAGGGTCTCTTCTATTCTGTCTTTCCTCTTCACAGTGAGTCTAGCCAGGGAGAAATAAAGTTTTGGAATGACAACTTCATCACCTGGTATTAGAGCAGACATAATGGTTGTATCAAGTATCAACAACTACAACACAAATGCATATGTTTAGTTGTTGCTGTTGTTAATATTTCATGTGACAGCAGCACAGAGAAACATAGTATGTTAGTTATACAGCAAACTACCTTGAAAAAATGTAGCAATGTGTTCCTATTTAGGACCCATTGGTTTTAAATAGCAGCATGCATTTCAAGGGCCAGATTTTCCACAGTTCATGTTCTGAAGCACTGGGCACATACTGGTGTTTAGAAAAGTACTTCAGAAGTTTGATGTCTGTTTCCTTTTGATTTTTTTTTCTTAATAACTCTGTCTGCAAATACCTGAATCATAGACAAAAAAATTTACCTTTGTTCACTGCCTTTGATAGGACTTGATTTAGGAACAATTCATCTTCATTACAATGGTCTCATTTATAAACCATCTTGTGGCTGTCGTAGCTCATAGTATCCACATATCTGAGTCAAGAGGCTGTTTAGCTTTATCAGTCTATAATGGTCTCTACCATTGTGTGTCTGCATTATCAAATATGTGTTGAAGGCTTGGAAAGATACAGAGCTGGCTGTACCTTTTCTGAATTTCACATTCAAGTAGATTGTTATAATATTGACTCTGGTGAATACCTAGGTCCCTCAGGAAGTTGCAAGTAAACCTGGCTACGTAAACCTGGCTACCCAGCTTACTGGATTTTCTTTTTTTTTTTTTTTTTTTCCCTGTTGGGTTTTCCAAAGCTGTGTGTAAATGAGGCCTCTTTATACTCAAACTGTTAGTGCTGTCTAAAGACTACGCACTGTGCCTCACATCCAGCTTGACCTTTACTTTTGAAACGCAAAAAGGTGAAACGGTTCCCAGTCTATACCCAGGCTTGTGCCTGGTCACCAGATGCACTGGTGGTGGCAAACAGACCACTGAGGGCTGAAAATAGGCTACTTAGTGAGTGGGATGAGAGAGACACCCCAGAGCTCAAGAAAGATGCATTCTCATGTGATTTGTACTACTGGCTGTCTATATAGGCTGGTGCAACATACAGCTGGTTGCAAAGGGTCCTTAAAAGTCTCTGCAAAGTTCCTGGTAGCAGGGATGTGACTAATGGTGGAGTGGGCACAGCCACCCACCCTGAGGGGCCTCTCTGGTGTAGGTTCTTGCTATATGAAGAGGATTTGATGTGCTTGTCCGGCAGATGCAGGGGAAACGCACAGGTCTCACCATGGCCCTCGCAATTACCAAAACAGCCAGGCTGCTCCAGGCAGAAGTTTGTGCTGTGGGAGCAACCATCGAGAATGAAGTGTTCTCAGCTTTTGAAGCAAGCAGTTCTGACTGGTGTTTGGAGTGGGAAATTGAACCATTCTTCGATCTCTTAAAGAAATTAATCCTTTCACTGTGAGCCTAATGGTGTAAACTATTGTTTTCAGCTCCATGATTCTATTAGCTAGGCTTTAGTAGTTTTTTTTTAGGGGAGGAGAAAGTGCTTATATTTGTCAGGCATTTCTTTGGAGTGTCCCTAGTCATCTGTGGTGAACGTATCCTCTCTTCCTAAACACAGCAGAAATGAAAAATAATAGACAGTTTTCTTACTCCAAACTTTTAAACCTATTTTTCTATTCAGTCCTGCACCCAAGGAAGTCTGTTTCTAGTCTCAAGGCCAAGCCTACAGCTGTTTTTCTGGCTTCCTGGTGGTTTTCTCTCTACATGTACCAACACATCTACCTCCTGTCAATAGAGGACCCCACGTTTTCAATCAATCCCCTGGGCCTTCCCACATGGCTTTCTGTTGTTTCAGCTGTTTTACTCTACTAAAGATCTTAATTCCTCTGAACAAAGGGCTGCTAGCACTCACATCAGCTTGCAAAGTCTATGATTTCCCATGGATCAGAGGCAGGCTTGCTGGCAACCATTAACACCTTCCAGCATAACAATGCTCTGTAGCAGCGTGAGGCATGGGTTGTAGACTCAGACTGAGGAAGACCTTTCGTTTTTGTCATGTAGAGGTAGGCAGCTGAGGTCACATACAGAAAGCCACTTGCATTTATAAATGGTTGCAGTAGACATCTCAGGTTTGGTTCACTCTTCACCAATAGGCAAAAGTAAACACCATCTCAATAAAAAGGAGTGGGTTCATTAGGGGGCCAAGAAATGTTGAAGAGTAACCCCACCTCAGATACTTAAAAGTACCTTATAATGAGACAGTTCTAAGCTTTTGAACATCATTTATGCAGACAAAATAACTTTGTGCTTTGTGTTTGTGATGCTGAGGTTTTAAAAATTGGATGCATTTGACACATTTAATTTAGTACTCTCATTAATTCCTTGCACTGAATGTTTTAATGCCGATCATGCAGAAAATATTTCAATATGACACATTCTTTTTAATTACCATAAAATTGTATTACAGTAAAAGCAAAATGCTTAAAACATTCAAATAACATAAGCCAATTCATAGTTATACAAACAAACACTGCAAAAATTGCATGCAGAAAAATGAGAATAACAAAAAGGCTTTCATTAGGAAATCACACTTCTCTACTCTTGTGTTTCACCTGGGAGATTAAAGTTGCTTCTTTTCCAGAAACTGTCTGATTTTTGTTTTGTCACAGGAAGGAATCAAATGATTCCCATTAATTTCAATATGCATTTTAGTTATCAGAAGTGGAGGGGTTTTTGTTTCCTTTAAACTAAAGATTTCAGTATTATCCAGTGTTTTAAGTTAGGGAGTGAGAGAGATGCTAATGGAAGGGGGGAAATATACAGCAAGCCATATGCAAATATTAATGCATTTTCTTTGATCTTACATGAAAAATATTGTAGACTTCTGAGGACTAGAAATGTGACGGATAAAATCAGCACCTTTTCTAATGGTGAACGCTGCTTTCATCACTTTCTTGATTTACCAGCACTCTGACTTAGGTCTCTCCGTTCTGAAACTTGATTTCATAATTTACATATTTAGTCCAACAGGCATTAGATCTTGCCACCTCCTCAGTTCCTTTTTTAGTCTTTAGATTTATCACTTAATGGGGGAGAAGAGAGAGACACATCTAAAGATACACTTAAAAGAGGAGTGGGAAAGCTTCACTTTTTATTATTAACTTGCCTCCTGTCAAGAGCTATTTCTATAAGTCAGACCAAAGAGTAAATAGATCATATAGACCTCTTGTTACTTTTGTCGTCTTGGAGGAGGCTGGTATATTTTCCTTGGTGTTATGATTTCAAAGGATGCAGCTGGATATTCTCTTAAATGGCAATTCTCATTCTGGGGATTGCTTTCTTATTCAGTTGGGATCCACTTGATGTTATCCTTGCTCCTCTTTCATCCTTACTGTAGCTGAAAGGTTGTCCCCGTGTTCCTCTCCAAAGAAGTAACATTTGCAGATGTGTGTTGATATTTTATGGCAAGGAGTAGGAGTGGAAGATGAGTCTGTGAATAAAAAGGTTACTTCTCCTAAAGTGTTACTAATTCTCAAAGGATGTTTTCCACCATTTGTAATAAAAAATATCTTGATTGGAACTTGCCAAGTTGTTAAAATTGTAACTTCTGAAGGAAAAGGGCTAAATTTCAAAAAAGAAAACCAACCCAGAAATCTGATTGGATGGCATGACTTCAGGATTTTTGGTGGAGGTGAACAAGGGGCAGCCGTCATTAGGGCCTATTAGTGCCCTCAGGACCTTGAAAACCGTGTGAAGGGAACAGTTTTTAAACACATCACTCTGCCCGCTGTGCCCCCACCCTCACCCCTCTCAGAAAGCTCTGCACCAATTTACTCTCAGTTTTCAAGCAAGTAAGAGATACTTTGAAAAAAGTATTACGTAAACCAGTAATGTCAAGTGATGTTATCATCATCTAAGATGTCTACACTAAATGAGGGTGATGGAGGCTGTGAGAAGCGGCGAGCAAAGTCTGGTGGATGCATGACTGCCTGTACAAGCCTGTGCGTGATGTTCCTCACAAATTCAGTGTGTGAGCTGGTCTTCTGCTGTGCTACTGATGCATTATGTTCCTTTATGGGCTCTTTTTTTTTACCCAAAGACATTCCATTACTGTTCATAAATACTATGATTGTCACGGCAGCTTACTTTCAGCTCAGATGATACATAACCTAATGTAGGAGAACATGTGAATTTTAATGGCAAATAATTTAGCTGATAAGGAGGATGTCAAAATAAATGCAATAACAGTATTGAAAAGTAAGATGTATCTGTTAGAAGATTTGTTATGTTTGTTCTCAATAATAGGTGTGTAAAATTAGAAATCTTGCATTTTAAAGAAGCAGAAGTCAATATTTTGCTTCATTTTGTTCTCAGTGAATATAACAGAGCTAGCAGGAAAACACCTCTAACTCTCTTTGCTTGGAATAGGTAGAAATTGTACGAGGGAAGCCTGCCCTAAAGTTGACTACATTAGTTTGCCTGTCAAGACACATTATATCAGTTGGGCAGAGAATAGAAACCAAAACCAGTACATTTTCAGAAAGTGTATCTGTGGAACTTTCTGCTCTGCATACTGTTACATAGAAATATGAGCTGACGATTTCTCTAGCGCACTCTAAAGGAATATGCATGTTTTCTGCTTGGGGGAGTTACGTTGTAGCAGCCCTGTACGAGGGACTTTCATACTGCATGTGGTTGTAAAGAAGCCTTGATACTTAAACTCAAAGGGCTTAATCTGCTAGTAATATTGATTTAAAGGGGTAATATAAATGTTTAGTGGTCACAGGTTTGTGAGGATTTTGCTTTATATGAAGGCAGTTTATCTTCCAAAATTCAGAGGAAATAGATCTCTTTCTGATGCAGTGTTACTTCAATGAAGACCTTTTTGTGCAGAGAGTGTAGGACTTATGTGTCTGTGGCATTTTTCATCCTAAAAGTATGCCTTTGAAATAAAACATTTAAATAAGAATATAATGCTTAAAAGAATATGATGGAGGTCATGGCTGGATTTGGTATGAGTTGCATAAATAAATTGATGATACGAAAGCTTCTTAGAATCCTATTTCATAACGGAAAATGTAGATGCAGCAGTGATTGGCAAAACATAACAATTCTTTTATGATTTTGTTCAGGCTCCTAAAGTCAAACAGCTTTCTATGTTACTGTATTCCTCTAAAGGAAGTTACCTAGTGTGTTTTGGTACTCAGAAAATTTAACAGACCACCAATATTGATGTTCCTTGAAGGCTTTCTATTTTTAAAGCATCTTGTTGAGTAATTTGAATTGTTATATTGTTAGAGTTTCCAGACTTTTTTATCGGGCTTCCTTATTTATGTTTGCGTTGTGGCCAGCTGGATTAAATAGTATTGCAATGACCAATGGCTCCCTAATACAAAAGTGGTGTTGTGGTGCTGTTGTTTGTAGTGGTGTGGTTTGTGTGTGTTTGTTTGTTTGTGTGTGTTGTTGGTTTTTTTAAAAAAAATTGGAAAATAACAACAAATATCTGATGCTCATTTTTGGATGATGAAAAAAATGCATTAGAAACTGCAGCCTTTTTGAAACAGTCTTCAAAAGTTGTGAATGCTTTTGTAACTGATTGCTATTAATATGGAATCCTTCAGAATATAATTTCATGTTTTCGCATTAATTAATGAAAAAGCAATTTCTGAACCACATTGCTTAAGGGTGGTTGTTTGGCTGTGTTTGGGATGTGCATGGTTTGCATGATTCCCCTCTGTCATTTTTTTTTTTCCTTTTATTATCCTACCCCTCTCAGGAATTGTGCAGCTCCTTTATTTGCGATCTGGTTTTGTTTTCTCAAAACAAACCTCTCAAACTTCAGGTACACATCTAGTTGTCTTAGTACTAGTTCAACTAAACAAGACAATTTAGCTGTTGGTTCATCAAAAATTCAGCTTTGCACTCAAAAATAATAGGTAAAACTGAACAGAATACTGCACTGATCTGCTAAGGTGCACGTTTGAGACTTGACTTTGTGCATCGGTGCTGGAGAGTGAATTTTTAAGACATCTCATGTGAGATATGCAAAGACCACAATCATACTTGTGATTCTGTGGGAAATGACTGATGATTGTGTGAAAAAGAGGTGGGATTTTAGATTTAATGTAATGATTAAAGGAAGAATAATATTTTCCAATTATTAGTTTTGTCACCTCCCTCCCCTCCGCCCCCCCATCTCTGTGTCTCATCCTGCCTCCCTTCTGCCTTAGGAACAAGCTAAAAGCAGGAGCTCATGATGGTACTGGTAGATCCCACTTCCATGCTCTGCTTTCTCAGGCTACTTGCACAATTACATTCTACATAAATTTTAACCTTTTGGGGTTGCAGTTGAGCTAGTTTTCTTGGACAGAAGAGTAGTGGGTCATAGCTGAAGAATATGCCTTCAGGGAAAAAAAAAAAACACAAAATGTTTTTAATTTAATTGATTTTTTTTTTTTTACTGATGGTGTGTGAAGAGCTGATCATCTTAATTACATAAATGCATGAAAATGAAAAACGTAGTGAGACAGATCCTGTCACTGCACTAATCCTCTGAATTCTGCCGCTAAAGGCACAGAGTACAGAATTTAGTCCATTGTTCTTCACTAGAATTTGGGAGACTCTTGAATTTGTATCAAGCAAAAACTATATAATGTCTATAAACATCTCGGGACGATGAAATTTCTGTGGTGGGTTTGCCTGAGAAAGCCCCATAGATATAGAGATGTTTATGGCACTAAAAAAACCTACCTATACCCCACTACCAACGTTCCTGCCTTAAAGACATTGGAAAATATTTGTTAGGAATATGTTTGCTGTTGTTGTTTGTTTGTTTTTTTCTTAGATGTTCAGTATTAGTCATCAAACTCAGATGCCTTGTAAAACCTGCACAAAAAGAAGACATGTTGTGCTACTTAGTTATTTCAGCTGTGAATTGCCTTTAAATTTAATTTAAATAGTATCCTTCTGCTACTTTATGCAAAGTGGATTTTTTTGTATTAGAAAATGTAGACAAAGATGTGATTTAGAATGAATCCTGCAAAGGCATGTCTGTACGTTAAATTCTTGGAGAACTTGGCTGAAAAACAATATTAATGTGAGAAATATTTCCAGTAAGAAGCTGTATATGAGTAAAACAGATTTTGCAGGTTCTTCCAGCCTCCAGAACTACTCTTTTGTTGTCGGTTCTCCCACAACTAAGGCATTTCTGTCAGGTCATAACCACTTAAGAAACACCTCTGCACTTAATATTGTGGTATACAAAAATTCTAATTTTCTAAGGGAAGAAATGAAAATAGAGATTTTTAGCCTGGAGGGATAAGATAGAAGTTGTCCGACTATCAAAGGAATCCTCTTCTAAGAGGAGAAACCATCAGAAAGGATAGGAGTTGAAATATAAAACCATACAGACCTTCAAACTCTAAGTATAAAGGAACGTCAAATCGCTGGTAGTTTTTCTTTCTTTTCCCCCAGTTTCAATAGAAGGATCCTTCAGCTGATCAAATGTAGAGAGATGACAAGAAGTAATTTATATGTGATGATATTCACTATGTAAATGATAAAGCAGTGTAATTCAAATGCATCCAAATGTAATGTAAAAATGCTCCACCAAGAGCAAAGAAGCGAGGAATTTTTTTTGACTCTTGATTTAAATGAATAACGTGAGCATGGTCATTGTGGGTGTTCTGGGTGCACAAAATTCAGTGGGGCTGAGGCTGCTCTGCTGGATTAGCTCTGAACCCTGAGGTTTCATGCAGTAGCTTTGTAAAAGTTAAACCAGCATGAATTCGTTGTAGAAGTGGCCCAAAATATTCAGTTGAAACTATTTTCTTTATTAAAATTATTTTCTGGCTGCAAAATGTGTGCTCTTTACAGGCAGCTTTGACTTAGCAAAAAAATGAAACACCTGAAAACACAAACCTTCAGCAGAAAACTGGAAACCTTTGATTTGAAAATGCTGCTGTGCTAGTTCACGAGTGTTGCACTCTACTAAAAAACGGGTTCTCAGAAGCAAATGTAATTGAATTCTAGCGCTCACGAGGCTGAATTTATAACCTGTGTTGGGGATTTTTGTCTGCTTTTTTTGTAAGTTGAAACAGTGAAGTTTTTGTGGAGCAGGGGAGTAACACTCATCTTTGGGCAACGTTTAATTGTAGTAGACTAATTTATGGGCACACATATGTATACACAGTATAATCAACTCTTATTTTAGAATGTGCAGAGACCTGATTCTTTTTCACTTAAATCACACTTAACTGTCTTCCTCCTCTCACACTGTTAGAGAAGAGCTTGATGTATAAGGGACAGGTTGTCAGCAGATGAACTCCTTTTCATCATCACAAATAACTGTAGACATGAAATATTACTAAATTTTCTTGAGCCAGGAAAGGAGCTTTATTTTAAGGGAAGGCTTTAAAAGAAATGTTTCAACATTTCAGTCTTCTGTCAGAATATACTGTGCTGTTACATATCTTAACTCCATTGCTTTTGGATAACTTCCTGCTAGCTTGAAATTTAGCATGCACTTTCCTTGCAATAATTTATTTTTAGAGGAGACACACTTGGTACCTCTTTATGAGAGACTGAGGCGTTTATGAAACTTCAAGGCTATATCTGAACTGCAAAGTAGGAACACCTGTGAGTTTTGTGAGCCACAGGGATCAGTGAGCCCCTAACCCAGGGTGACTGCACATTTGCTGCTGGTGTGGAGATGCTCTGGAATTCTCACTCTTCAGCTGAACCCAGGAATTGCTTGGGAGAGCAATTGCTGACACAGGGAGGAGGAACTGTGCTGGGATCCTGCTACATTTCAACTGTACAGGTGACTATATTACGGTACCCGGAATCACTACTAGTGCTGCTTAAATTTGCTAGGATAGACAAGGATAAGAGTTTCTGGCAATGGCATAATGTAAAATCTGTGTGTTTGTGAAAGAAAATAATTTTATTCTTGGTGTCCTGCTGAAATGTCACCTTAGGTAACTGAAGAATATCCTGCAGCCTTAGCTGTGCAGGTAATTTGATTGTCATCTTAGCTGAGCTAGTGTAAATCTAGACTAAGTGTAGCAAAAAAAACGGTTACAACTTTGCGCAATCAGTGTAAGTGAAGGGCAATCAGGACTACTATGTTTTAGAGCTGGGCAAAATTGTGCTTTTTTTTTTTTTTTTTTTTTGTTCTTATTGGTGCAAAGTAAGATTTTTTCAAAACTTTGTAAAAAGTTCTCTAAGGTTGGATCTAAATCTGAGTATCTATCATGATTCCCTTATCTAAGGTTAAAAAGAAGTAAAAAATTATCAAGTGTTGGTGCATTTCTCATGAGGCTTTGCTAAGGCCTGCTACAAAGTGTTCCTTTTAGCCCCTTTGCAACCTTGCCGTAGCAAGATTGTCAAAGACGGTGTGAGTCTGGGGCAATTTTTGAAGATTGAACAGAGAATCAAAGATTAATCATGGAAAACGCGTATTTATTCTTGAGGTTTATATCTTCAGTGAACATAGGGAAGTTTTTAATAGAACAAAGCTAAATGTGTAGATTTTGGTGGAGATTTTTCACATTAGTATACTTTACATGCTGTAAACAGTGACTCAGTTTCCCAAGCAGCAAAGGAAGAATAAAGGTGGGATATTTATAATCTATTGACTATTTCAGTAGTTCTTTTACTCTCCACCACTGAAATTGTTTCATATTCTGCTGTTGCTGAAATTTTAACACAGAAAATCAGATGAATGTACAAATACAGTTCTTGACTTATTAATGACTCCTATGACATAAACTAGCAGAAGGAAGGTTTTATTTCATAGTGGGTTAGTCATGAACTTGAGCTGTCCAAAAGTGCCACTTTACTTCTATGAAGTAAGATGGGTGCATTAATACTTTAACGTGCTCAGTAACTTCTTACCTTAGATTTGCTTGTCACATTAATATTTTGTCCAGATCTTTAAATAAGTACAAGTATGCAAGTCAGACATTGTTCACTCTGAAGGCTTGTTCCTTGTATTTCACTTGAAACAATGCTGGTAGGTTGCAGCAGTATTAATCTATAGCAGCGAAAAAGTATTTCAAGGCAATGATTTATTGTAGAGGTTTTTTAATTTTACTTTTATTTTTCAAGTTACCAGATGTGATTACCAGAACAAAAGAGGCAGTCATCTCCTTAGCAGAGCAGCAGAAACATCTCTGCCAGGATGGTTCACATTTGCGCTGAGTGACTGATGGTAGAAAATAACACTTGGAGAGAGCTATGTGAGCAATTTGAAAGAACAATTAATTTGACTAATGCAGGCCTCTTTCCTATTTGTGAATAATCCATCTGCAAATTCAGTTTCCATTTTTTTAATTGCTATTTTAAATTGTGCCTTAAATTTTCATGAAAGAATTTCAGCTGTTGAGGTGATAGCAAACTGCTTGCTATTAGTATTCCCTGGAAAGATCCAGCGCTACTGACTGTTCCTGTTTAGTTTGGTCACAGGATGTTTTCTTATACTTTTCCTAGAGCTTAGAATGGGAATTCCCAATTTTGTGGCAACATTTCTTCTTTATGGCAGTGATTTTAATTAGACTTAGTTCTAGAAGAGAGACTTACAGTGCCTCAATTGAGAATAGTGGAAATAGCTGAGCCTTATTTTTAGAATTATAGCAAGTTTCCTATATTACAGGGGGGATAAAGAAGAGTTAAGGTGCATTAGAAGCCTTGCAGAACCTGGAACCATGCTTATTGCTTTTTGTTTGCAGCTCTTGCAGCTGCACAGCATCTTTTTATTACACTATGATAGCCTGAACCTTCATTTGCAGTGGATGTATGCCATTTACTTATGAAAAAGGCATAAAATACTATTCAGCATTACAACTGGCCTTAAGCTATTCAAGGTTATATATATATATATATATATGTATATATATATATATATATACATATATATATATATAAAAAATTTTAAAAATGTGGCTATCCTTTTTCTTGGTGCTATGTTTCTCATGTTAGAGCAAAAGCCATACTTCAAAAAATCACAGCTAAATTCCACTTTCAAGAAGGAATATGGAAATTTTTTGCATTTGTCCAGATGAAAGAAGCATGTATCTCAGAGCCTGTGTGCGAGCAAATGCTGTTCCAAACCCAGGTATTTCCTAGTGGGAATAGGGTCACAGTCTAGTTTATCTGGCTGTCCAGGATTGTTTTATATCATCTTATAAACCAGTTTTCATTCAGACAAAGGTGTGCAAGGGAGGATATGAATAAAAATTTCAATTTGGTAAGCTAATTAAGTATTCTTTCGCCCTGCATAATCCTCTTTGAAATGTGGTTGGCTTTTCCCTGTACCTTTTTTGGATGAGCCTGTGAAAGCCCGCGGCTCTGAAATTCAAACCATTTGGTCCCCACTCTTTAACTAGAAGTTTTCAGCCAGAAGGCCTATTAAACTCCAGATACAGTGTCCTCTCATAACGTGGCTGAATGGTCTCAGTTTCTTGCCTGGGAGGTAGAAGAGCTAATCTGTTACATTGACGGCTCTGAGTGGCTCACATGTGACTGAAACACTTTCTTTTGATTTTCAGTTTCTTGCTGCCCTAGATGCTACAACAGCAGAATCCATTACAGTGGATACGTCTGTTTTAACTATTCCTGCAACACATGTAGAACCTTTTATATAGAAAAGTGTAGTTTCTGCTCTGCTTGCCATTTTCTCTGCGTAGACATGAAAAAGCGCAATTTTGTAGGTGATATCTGGCTATGCCTATTTATAACTGTACGAGTGCTGTTAGGCTTGCAGGGAAGAGAATGTAATCCTATGGACTGTTTAAAAAAAAAATCTGTGCAGTTTGGATTTGGAGGGGATGTAGAGAAGGTTGGAGTGTTATTGAAAACACTTCTGATGCAATTCAGTTTCCTTGTGAGTTACATTTTTGTTGCCTAATGATGACACCAACACAACAATGTGTTTGGCCTGTCTGGCTATTTGTTGTGAATAATACTCTATTTTTTTCTTTTATTAGCAGAATGTTTGGCCCACTGCTTTGCTAGCCAAGCTTAGAGGACTGTTTTGAGTGTACAAAAGAGAATGTATTTCTTACGGTGTTGTTAACCTGCTGTTGTTTTTATAGAGGGAGAAAGTGCTCATGGACAGGTGTGGGCAGGTTAATCTTGTCTCTTACCCTCCTGAAAGACACACTTCTGCTCTCCCGAAGTTCAGCTCTGGTTCCCCTTTAATTGACATGACAATCATGATATACAGCATTTCACTGCCTATTGTGTCTATATATACATATACATATACATATACATATACATATACATATACATATACATATACATATATATTCTTTATTATGCATGGGCCAGCAAAGTATGGTCAGGTACTGGCTACAGTTAGTTATCCAAAGCCAAGAACATCTGGCAACGCCAAGACTCTTCTTGGGATTTAGCTCCAGACAACAGATTCTTAAAGATGTTAAATGAGAAGATTTACTCACCAGAGGTGTGTGTGTTCTTCTACCAGCCGAGATGCTCAGGTTGTACTGAGATGTGCAATGGTCCTGGAAGCAGACTTCTCCTCTTTTGAGGCTGCTTTTGTTTGTTTGTTTTTTGTGGTTGAGTCATCCTAGATTGAGCCTTGTGGCCTATGAATGTGTCTGAAATCCACCATATTGTGCTTCTCCCCTGCAAGTTGTGTGGACTAATCCTGCTCATTACACAGCCATGGATTGATCCCATAGAATCATAGAATCATTTTGGTTGGACGAGACCCTCAGGATCGTCGAGTCCATAGTGTGCCATGAACACTGGGGCTGGTGCGCCCAGCCATACATTGAACCGAAGGTCAAAGTCAGGAAAGAGAACAATGTTGATCCAGATGGTTCAGCTGTGTTCCTCTCCATGTAGCCCCAAAAGACACAGGGTCTCCTGTTCTAGATATTAAAAAAAAGAAAAAAAAAGAAAAAAGTAAAAACAGTGAAACTTCATAAAACTTTTACTGGCCTCATGATTCATACAGACTAAAACAGCTCAGGGAATCTCAGAAATAGCTCTAAAGCACTCGTGTAGGTGGTTTTAAATCACAGAAGATAGGAGCTCTAATACAAGATGGACTCTCAGTCACAGTGTGATAAATTATGATGGTGATCTTCCATAAATTCCAAAGCGGGGAAGGGAAGGTTGGCAACTACTGATATACCACTTTTCTGGATAAAACACCTTACTACTAGATTATTTTGCATGCAGTCACAAATCAGTAGATGTATCAGTTAAGTACTGTTGTTGGCTGTCTCAGCAAGGTGGCAAGAAGCATACAAGATATTCAGTTCTTATGGCTTTCCAGATTAATTGAACGTAATTAAGAAAGATGGGTTGTGAATTTTTTTCTTTTGTGAGAGCAAATAAATACTATTAATGCTAGTGCTATTACTGGTACATATCTAGCTGAGATGACCTTTTCTTAATGCAACTTAAGAAAAGCATTTGGAGTTCATGTGACTGTTTTCCTTAAAATGACATTAAACTTAATCTTCTCATAAATCTGAATTCCTATAAGCAGACTGATTTTCAAAAATAAAACCCCCAGACTAAAATAACAGCTACCCAACTTGAAAATGTTTTCTTTTGAATTAAAACAAACAGAAAATTGTGTCATATTTCCAATATGATTTATACAGTGCAAAACAGAAATACGGATTTAAAAACAGTTATGTATTTATAGACAGGTTTCATATGCCAAGCAGATAACACAGCATGATTTATAGGCAATTAGAGCTTGTGCCACAAAAAGTAGCTTAAGGGTTTAAGTCCCGCCTAACATTTACTTTAGTCTCTAATTTCCTTCTGAGGGTCATAATTTCAGATGTAAAAGTTCTTGTTCAGATGCTGGCTAGCTGTGCACTCCAGTTTTTGACTAAAAGTACTCTAGCTAACTTTTCTGTCAGGGTTTGCCAGAGAGATCCTTAGTCTCCACATGTGGAGACACATCTACATGCACAAATGAAGGAACCTTCATCCATCTTGCTTGACCTGGCTGAGCCAGCAAATTGTCTCAGGATGTGCCCAGCAGACCCTGTTCTTCTCCCAGCTGAGCCATCCAGTGGCTGCAAAGTAGGTGGGTGAGAAGTGCCTCTCACTTCCCTGTCCTCCCACCTCATTGAGCCTGCTCCATGTGCAGGGAGAAGACAAGTCACCAGCATGCGGGTTTAACTGCTTTAACTTTCTTCCTTTTGCCTGAAAAAACCCTCAGCTACCACTCAAATTTGTTTCACACAGACAAAAAAGCTTTGCAGGGGTCTCCTATGTCCTGGGTGAATTTCGTAAATAAAGCTATATTCTTACAGTTGAGCTCTTCCCTTTGTCATTCTTAGAGGAAATGTATTACCTCTGTTTAGTTTTAAAATAAAAAAATCTCCACATATATGTTGGACAGGAATAAACAGGTCAGGACTACAGATCATTGAAAGGGGAAGGTGTTCAGTCAAAAGAAAAAAAAAAAAGAATAATATTTCTCCCTGGCACTTGTAATCATGTATCTGAAGCACCTTTTTATGAATGGTGCCTCTTGGAAGCCCTATTCTGGGAGGACTAAGCTGCAAAATGTTATAAATCTTCATCCATAACTCAAATTAATGAAGGATCCATAGATTTGGGGTTGTGATTTTGAGTACTCTGGGTCTAGTTTGTAGGTCTACTCTGTCAGCATAAATAAGGTTTTTCAGCTTAAAAGAAAAGGGTTGGATATAGTTTAGGTTTAAAAAACAAAAAAGGAAATATTTTTCAGTTAATATTCCTCATTAAGTTTTACAGTGCTGCAGATTTCGTAATCACTCCAGTAGGCTGTTTTGTGATCATAACAATCTCCTGAGCATGTCATTGTGAATTCACAGACATGATATTACAGTGTCAGATGAAATGCTCTCCCAAGTCTTTAGAGAACTCAATGATGCAGACCCATCATGGTTGTATTGTGTCAAGATTTTGGCAAATAATGTCACTGGGAATCTTTGGAGGTCGTCTCACGGTAAAGAACTGAAACAAAAAAAAGACCAATTCCAAAACCAGAGCCGTCTCATTATACAGGTGATTAAGAAAGACAAATTGTAAGTACTTGTAACTTTGTTCATCCTACCAGATGTTCTGTCTGCTGAACAATGGCTTGATCTTCTTCATGTTAGTCCATAAAAAAGTAAAGATGCCCATTGCATTGTAATGTTATGTCTGTTATGTCTCTAGCTATGTGATAGCAAATGGGGAACAATGTGATATTAATTGATAAGGATGTTAGTAAAAATAAACTTTTTGCTTTAAATGTTTGATATTTGGTAACTTTATTTTGAGTAGCTGTTATTGCTGGGGACAGGGGAAGAAATGTGGTTCTGCCATTCTTTGCTCTCTAGTCAACTGGCAGAAGAAACACCTTTGGTTTTGAGAGCAAAAGTTACTAGAATAACTGTAAATTTTGTTAAGCAACTTGAACAAGAAAGAGGCAGTAGCCTTAGTAGCTGGAATTTTGAAGACCTGGAAGGAAGTTTAGGCAGTGAAGTCTGGAAATCTAAAAGCTAGTAGTGCCTGAGGTTTCCAGTTAGCATTGAATTCTAAGTATGCTTACTACGATATACACCAGGGAAAAGACAGTCCATCATTAATTCTTCCATGAAAAGGAAGAAAGGAATAATATGGAAAGGGAGGCAGGAGAGTTCATTTTGTCTGGTTATAACTAGAAGTACATTCAGCTCTTGCTTGGCGAGTTCTGTGCCTGTATATATCAAAGTACAAATTAACTGAGAGGTTTCTTCTGCAAGTTCGGCAGATGAAATGAAAAGGTTGCTGTTGACACACAAGATCATTCAGATGACGCAGAGATGTGAATTCTTTTGAACCCAGAAAAAAGCTTGCAGAATATCTGTATTTTTCTTATTGATTCTTAGTCTTTAATGACTTTCTCCTTAGCTCTAGATACCCCAAGAAGCTGCTCTAATTTGCTAAACCTACCCTGTAACCAGCCTGAATTTCACAGCAGTCTGTAGTGTAGTCCTGAATCTGAGCTGGTTGGTGTAACTCCATAAAATCTAGAGTTTTGACTCTTTTTTTGCTATTAGGTGACATGCAAAAAGTCAGCAGGATAAATGAGAAGCCTGTAAAGAGCACTGGTGGGAAGTGAAATCTATTAATATAGGAGTTACAGATGACCTGCTTAACTCTGAGCTGCCTCGATCTAAGAGTCCTTAACTGGGATGTGGGTAATGTGACAGCAATGTCCCAGGGATGAAATGAAGCCAAAGAGGGGACGCTAATTTCTCTCCATGTGACTGGTTTTCCTTTCTGTAGAAATGAGAAATTATAGGCCAAGCAGGAATCACAGAATCACAGAATGTTAGGGATTGGAAGGGACCTCAAAAGATCATCTAGTCCAATCACCTTGCCAGAGCAGGAACACCCAGATGAGGTTGCACAGGAAGGAGTCCAGGCAGGTCTTGAATGCTTCCAGAGTAGGAGACTCTACAACCTCCCTGGGCAGCCTGGGCCAGTGTTCTGTCACCCTCACTGAGAAGAAGTTTCTTCTCAAATTTAAGTGGAACCTTTTGTGTTCCAGTTTGTACCCATTACCCCTGGTCCTGTCATTGGTTGTCACCAAGAGTGGCCTGGCTCCATCCTTGTGACACTCACCCTTTATGCATCTGTAAACATTAATTAGGTCACCCCTCAGTCTCCTCCAAGCTAAAGAGCCCCAGCTCCCTCAGCCTTTCCTCATAAGGGAGATGCTCCACTCCCTTAATCAACTTTGTTGCCCTACACTGGACTCTCTCCAGCAGTTCCCTGTCCTGCTGGAACTGAGAGGCCCAGAACTGGACACAATATTCCAGATGTGGTCTCACCAGGGCAGAGTAGAGGGGAAGGAGGACCTCTCTTGACCTACTAACCACCCCCCTTCTAATACACCCCAGGATGCCATTGGCCTTCCTGGCCACAAGGGCCCAGTGCTGGCTCATGGTCATCCTGCTGTCAACCATGACCCCCAGGTCCCTAGGTCAGATTAGGTGATTTGGGAACTGGGAATTTGTAATCTGCATCCCAGCAAAGAAATCTGCTCACCTGAGCCTGTGAGGATCTGGTCTGGTTGCTTCCTTGCTTTGCTGCCAGATAGCACTGAGCTAAGGCTTATATCTCTGTCTCTGAAGTTTACCATCTCAAGTTTCCAGGCTTTAGCCATAGCAGCCTCTGACATCACCAAATGGAAAATAAATGGATTTTAAGAGAAGGTTTTAAAATGCAGAATGGAAAGGAGAATGCTCTGACAGTGTCTCATGTCTTTGTCCTTTCTGCACTGTTCCATTGGCACTTAGCCCAAGGTAACGTGCGGGTATGTTTCACAAGAGTGTCTTCATGGACAAGAACAAGCTTCTAGGGGATTAGACCTTCTCTTTCCTCCTCTTTCCTCACCCTTGAAATTCATGATTGGCACATCCTTACACTGGAAATGGCCGAAGGTCACTAATGAGCTCATTTCCAGTTACTTTTCAAAGGAAAAATTCAAAATATTTAAAAAAAAAATGAATGGGGTTTTTAAATTCCAGAAGGCCCTAAACAGTAATATTTGGACTTTTAATTTATTCACTGCAAATATATTAATTCAAACACAAGGGTTTCAAGCAAACCTCTTAAGAGATTATTGTCGTGAGACGACGTGGAGAATGCAAAATTGCCGGCAGGACCTCTTTGAGCACGACGGGTGGGCCGCGAGAGTAAAGAGTCTAATTCAATATGAATTTACCATCAATACCCTTTAATGAACTCTTAACAACACTGAATATCAATGTCCCCGAGACCACGTTTTTCCAACCCTTATATACTCTATACCCAAAAGGCCATGCGGCAAGCACAGGCTATGATTGGTTACACATGCAGTCACTCTTCCCATCCCACGATGGTGATTGGCTGCAGGGCACTGTCCACATGCGCAGTGACGATGACGGCGCCCTCCTGCAGCCTGGGTCGAGGGCAGACCAGCTTCTGTTTACTTCCGGATGGTCCTAGTGCACCACAGCCACAACAAGCCCTGGCTTGTTCACAGCATACGGCCCAAAACTCTCCACAGATTATTTTCATTTTGCCTGAAAGAAAATAAATCAACAATTGACTGCTGCAGACATTTAAATATGCCACTTGAATTGTGACACTGCTATGAAATGAAATATAAATGCTTTAGGGAACCAAATAACATTAAAGGTGTGAAGAAGGTGGAATTTTAAATCTTGATTTCTGACAAGAGAATACATATATAATAAATAATTAGGAAATAATACAACTCTTTAGCAAAGTTATTCCCTTGCATTAGCTTCTGTCTGTCCGGTGTTTACATTCTGAATAACACAGTTAAAAGGTTGTGTGAAAAACATTATTAACAACATAAAACAACATATTATGTTGTTAAATGCAGTGTTATAACAGGTCAAAAGAATAAAGCGATGGGAGCCTGATAATAAAATTAAGTTGTCCATTAGACCATATTTCAAAAAACAAGGTGAGTAACCACTTCATTTCAAAGTTAAACTCTTGTTTTCAGTGATAGATTTGAGTACTAGTACAAGATTGTATTCATTAGTTCTATTCTTTAAGTTTTACATTAAAATATAGGAAATAGCACTGATTTATGGCTGTGTTATTAAAGGACAGTCCAACACACAAATCAGAATGTGAAGGAACTAGAGAATTGTATCTATCCAAAAGCTCTTCTGTACCAGAGTTCAGGGGCACTGATAATTGGCCTATATAGAGAGTTGTTTTTAAAAACAAGCTTAATACAGCAACTTCCAGCCATGAATGATATTGGACTGTTTATTATTTCTCTGTCTAGGATCTTAAGTTGAAAAGAGATTTCCTCTAATATTTAAAAAAAAAGTCATTTTTTTCCACTCTGTCTACAATTAAAAAATTGGATTTGTGGTCTCAATTCAACAACTTCTGCAGAGTGGGGAGACAGTTGACCTGAAAGCTATTTTTGGTTTTTGAAATACAGACTCCCCTGAGGACTGCTAGAAAGTTCAGACTATCTAAAGGAATCCAAACTTCTCGTTCTACATTACATTTACTAATTAATTTATGAACATTATCAACTGTAACTTTTATAATCATCCTTCAGGATTTTAGATTCTGGAATATTCTCAGCATCTTTCATAGGAGTGATATCTCCCAGTTATAACTCTTTTATATAAAAAAACTTCTCATCGTAGAAGAGGTAGCTGTTATCTGGTGGATTTTTGTACCAACTTTCTTTTGAAAAGTTTAAATGAGGGGTATTTCTATAGCACTACTACCATTTCCAGTAAAGTAATTTTCGCGATTGCTATGGCCACTAATGAGGTTAAGGACCTGAAAGAATTAAAAACAAATTGGAGTAGATGGAGGCAGGGAAAGCTAAAGAGACATGAGGCTTAGTAGCAAATATGCATCAATATCTGTCATGATTTTATGTCCATATGGAATATCATTTGAAATATAACTCAGCATATTTTTAGTCATAATGGCCTAGGTCCTCATAAGGTAAATAAAGAAAACATGCAATAAATTTCAATAACAAATTAAAGTAAAAATGAAGCAATGATTTACAGAGCAGGTCAAATATGTTGAACACAACACCAAAGATGAAGCTAAATTACAGTATCAGCAATTAATTTCTTAATGCTGAGAAGTATTCACAGGGATGGGTAATTGCTCCCATGTAAATTATTGTAAAACTAAGCAGTTTTACTAGCTCAGCTTATGATTTTGCAGTAGTTTGACTTTCAATACCAAAGTCAAATTCTCTAGTATGTCACATACTCTCACACCCAACTAAGTTTTAAAATTCCAATCTTATACGTTAACAAACTCCTTGCTTTTCATTGTGTGCTGAGCTAATGACTTAAGTAAAAGATGAAACTTTGCTGTTCTTGTTTTTCAGTATTCACAAATAGCAAGTTTATTGTATTTGTAGACGTTTAATTGTAGGACAGACATCAAGTATTGATGCGTGTCTTTGAGGCAGTTTTTAAGTTTTCTAACCATGAGGAACTCTTGTTCTGATACCTTTAGTCTGGGAATTTTGTGTCCCTACCTATGTATACACTTTTGCACTCTCACTTTTTTTTTTTTTTTTTTTTTTTTAGAGAATGAAGACAAAAATCAGCTGAAATTAAAAAATATTACAAAACATATCACATCATGGTTTTCTGAACTTCAGCAATATAGATAGTTGGACTTTACCGAATGATTTCCAAGAGTGATGTTCTTTACACACAATGTTTCTTGTTACCACGTCACTTTTACTGGACAGTGTCTGGTCTTTTCTTCCTTGCATGGTTAGACTTGGCTGTACTGCAACACGAATCTTCCCCTGATAATTTTTGACTAGGGTGACAAAGCACTTTGGTGCTGGCCTATGGAATTGCAATTGGAAAGTGGTTTTATTTTGTAGACTCTTTCTGTGTGGTCTTTTGACAGAGCGTGCTAGTGGTCTGCCTTGCAGCAAGATCCAAATTAGGTCATCCTTAGCCAGCACAAATTGAGTCTTTTTTTCCTTTGTAATTAGACCTCTACACACAACAGAGGGTGAATGGCATGGCTTGCAAATACTGTGCAATGTAAACACTGTACGTAGGTCCAGGAGATAGCACTTCAGCTTTGGCAATGGAAATAGTGTGAATATGTCAGAGTGACTTTAAGCCTGTGATTTTTAGTCTGGATTGGCAGAGCTTCATTAGCCAACGGTGGCGTTGTCTTAGTAACGCTGTCTTGAACAAAAGCGCCTTCCAAAAGTGCTGCTTTCTGCCACTCAGACAGCCGGGTGGTTCAGAGCCATGCTGACCTTTTGTAAAACACGTCCTGTGTCTGTGCCCTTGGTGTCCTACTCTCACACATTCTCTCACATTCCAAGTAACAAAATTAAAATAAAATTGTTCTCAAAGAAGAGAATTTATAATGATAATGGAACTGCATATAGGTCAAATAGTCTTATCTTCTCCAATTTTTCAACTTGATTGGAAAAGTAACTTTTAAGCTTTTCAAGATGAAACTCATTTAAAATACAACTTGTATAGGGTCTGTATTCTTGTGCAGCCTGTTTTGCTCACAGTTTTTTACAACTGCTCCCAGCAATGCAATATGTTATCCACCGTACTGATTCTTTTTTATTATTTTCATCCTGGAATTGAAATACATCTCGGAGGTAAATCCAGATCAGTATTCAGTTTTAGAAAGGGTATACAAGATAGGTAGTTTTACCACCTTCTTTGTAATTGTAAAATTTTGCCCAGGTTGAAAGTCATTTTGAGAAAGGTCTAAGTTACTTGAAAACAGCAATAGTCAATGTGCCTTCCAAATGATGATGGAAATCTTGAGAATAATTACCCTCTATGCAGTGGTTTGTTGTTAATGCACGTTTCTTCTCTTCTACTTTCTAGAACTGATGTTAGGGACAAAGGATATAGTTGCTACTAACCCTGAACTCAAATATCTACTGAGCTATGGCAAAATTTGTAATTGCAATAGACTTGAACAACAAACAAGGAAGAAAAAAAGCCTATTTATCCGAGGCACCAAGCAAATCTACAAAATGCAAAGGGGTAATGGCAGTTTCAGTAAGAATAATATATTCATGTTGCTAACTTACATAAAACAAAAGATGGAGTGTTTTCTGCAGGGAAATTACTTTCTCTGATGAGCTCCATTTATGCATGATAGAGTTTTAAATTTTTGAAAACCCTCTTGGTTACTTTTTTCTTGTTTCAATTCTAGCAGTTTTAATTTTAGTCTTATAAACAGATAGATGTAAAATTTCTTGCTGAAAGGGCCTTATTCTGTCTAAAGTCATATTTATTACATTCAGCAAAAGCAGAATTGCCTCTATCAATGACAATAAACACAAAATCAATATTTAAGACCACAGTCTCAGAGACCTCATGTTACGAAGTAGGTACTTCACTTCTAAACTACTCTGTAATAAAATGTGTCTTCATTTGCTTTCAGCACATTTGCAACTTTCTTCACATTATGAAATATACTCTGAAGGTTCTAGTTTTGCACTAGGTAGCTGGAAATCTGACAGTTGCAGGTGGATTTGTCTGACAGTAAGATTCTGCTGTCATGCAGCAGGGCTTTGTGTGTGGCCCAAGCCTATGGATTTCTGGAAGTCTGGTTGCATAATCCAGACAGAAGCACTGCACTGGCTGTTTGGCAAGACTTGCCTCATGTTGGGCTTTTCCAGTCCCCACTGCTAGAGCACGGTGGTAAGTGGAATAATGAGATTGATGATCTAGGACTGTGGTGTGTGTGTGTTTGTTTTTTTCAGTGGGTTTCGTTAGTGTTTTATTTCATTTTGTCATTTGGCAGCTGTCTCTCTCTCTCTGCATATATTCTTGAGAAATTTAACTTTTGGTCAATAATAAAGTATATCACCAGAATTATGGGGTCTTATATGTTTTCTACCATGCTCATAATGAAGGATCAAAATATCTGGGTTTCTTGTCTCAAGGGCAAACCCTGAAGCTATCAGTATAGGGAACTTAAACATTGTGCAGATTTACTATGGAGCTGAAATTGGAGTGAGGAAATTTGGAGATGTGGTCTTGAGCTAGGCCCAGATTATCTGAAACATTCATAAACGTACCTTGTTTCTGTGTCATTAAAAACAGGTTTTTAAAGGCCTGGCAATTACTGACCTTATTGAATTTTGGCCAAGATATCAGACTTAAAACTTTTGAAATGGATGCTTCTGCCAAGCTTTACATAGTAGAGCACTTCACATAATACTAAATTGCAGCAGTTTAGCATGTGTTGTTGGCTTTTGTTCAGTGTCCCAGAGAAAAGAAAAAACAACAACAAGAGAATATAGTTCTATCAAATTTTATGAAAACTATTTTCTTGGAAGAGGTTGGATAGTGCTAAGGCATAATAGAAAGTATGAAACAACATTAAATAAAATCTGCATATTTAAAATGGATATAACTACCTGATTTTCTTGTTCTTTTGGTTATAAACAGTGCAATTATTTTAGTATGTGTATTTAGATACCAAAATACAGCCAAGTTTGATACTCCATAGAACAAAAATTTTGTAAATAAGCAATGAATATTATAGTTCTAATTTGTTTGAAGTGATAGTGTTTTACCTACTAAATAGGTAAACAATGAAATAGATTTAGTTGATTGTGCATAGAATATGTACAGTATAGGAATATGCATCCTGGGGAATAAGTATGTGCTTAAACATTTTTTTTTTTTTTAAATAAGCTACTGCAGTTTAGTGTCTCTTGTGCAAGTGTTTACTGGATCAGATCTGTCAACGGTGTCTTTGCCCTTGACTCCTCAAAGCGACAAATGTCAGTTAGGAAGAGATCTCCACCTACCCTAAAGGTACCTTTTATTAAGAGATTGTAATGGTGACAGAAGCATAACTCTTGAGAGATTCAAGAAGATGAGCGAAGAAATGGGAAATGAGCTGTGTATCAGCAAACAATGAGAAACTGGATGCTTTCACTGTTATGCTCTCCTTTATGAACTGAGAATAGAATACACTTTTAATGTGTTCTAATGCACTTATTACTAGGAAAATAATGAGGTGCTAGCATCAGTATTTCTGGGAAATGGAGTAGGGCTGCATGTCACCTCTATGGAGGCTTCTGGAGTGCAGCATGGCCCCCTAAGCTGGTCAGGCCATAGGGTGCCAAGGAGCCTCTTGGAGGCCATCTCGTGTGACGCAGGCTGCTGGAGTTGGGTGAGCTGAATGAGGTCATGCAGGAATCTGGCAGTAGAATGAGAAGTCTTTGCTAAGACTCTCAGCTTTTTGATGAATTACTTTAATTGTCGGATCATCTTTCTCTTTACCTGCTCAACCTTGGATTATGGTTGCAGTATGTGAGGCCATAGTTAAATTCGGTTCTTCCCTAGGATTATTAATGTTTTTTTGTTCTTAATTGACAAACTGCCTTTTTCTTCTTTCTTACAGCATTCAGAGAAAAGGTCAATAGCATCGAATAACAATAATAGACAGTTCTAATATTGTGCTTTTCTTCTGTAACTCTCAAAAGGCCTTTGCAAAGCAGATAAATACAATTAGACCTGGTCAGAGGCTTCCAGAACGGACAGAGCTCTGTTAGAGAAAGCTGATTCAATAGGATGTACTGGTTTGTTTCCAACTTTTGTTTGTCTGATGAGTTTTGATAACAGCAGAAGACATGTTTATGTTCTGTAATATACAACACTGGTTCAAGATACACAACCCTTATTAAGAATTAATTTTTAATGTATTTTATGGAATATTTTATGCAATCCTTGTATGTAACAGTTAACCATAACATTCATTCATCACCCTGGCAAAAACTGTAAGTAGGTGTGCTGACTCCTTTGGCTCTGCATTGCAGATTTAAGTCCATTCTATTTAGAACTATAATGGTTAGTATCAAGTAGTGGTACAGAAAATGACATTTAGTAGGTGATGTTTTCACCTCTGAGGAGATAGATTATGTGATGAATTTATTAGAACTTTTTATAAGAGTTCTTATTAAAAAAATGAAGTAATATTGACTTTGATACGAGCAAAACAGGCTATTTCATTTGATCTTGGTATAGTGATTATAATTACATTTTGCTCTTCTGCTGTCAACTTCAGATGAAGAAAACATGGTATGATGACAAATGGCGATCTCTACAGTCCTAGGGAGGCATCCGTTGCAATATAACAGCAATCCATACAAACCTAATGAAGGTCTTCATTAGAATTCTAGAAGAAATATTAAGCTAAAATATGATTCCAAGATAGGTTCATAAGGTCAAAGATACCTCAGAAAAATTCAGTGCAGTCCTTTCTTTCCCCAAAGTCATTCTAACAAATTCTATGTGAGGCAGTAGCATCTTTAACTCTGATGTGAGGAAACTTTGCTAGACTCCTGGGTACACAAACTGGAGATATTAAGTATGAATTCACATTACTTATCTGAAAAACAGTGAGCTTCCGTGTTATGTCTAGGATCCATTGAAGGCAACAGAGCAGCCAAGAACAGTTTAAAAACTGTGACTCTTTGGCTTCATACTGGCTTCAGTATGGTTCCATACTAACTTCGTGTTCCATGCTGCTGTCATATCAGTTTGATGCTTTTTACCTTAGCCAATGGAATGTTCCATTGACTTTCTAGAAATTATTCTGAAATGTTATATGTTGGTGTGATTTATAGCATACTTGATTAATTACTGGTATTTTCTAGAAACAATAAAGTTTTTCTTCCAAAAAATACAAGAATGGATCCAGAGAATATTTTTAATCATTAGCATAAAGATGTTGCCACTTTCCAGAGGGGAAGAAGTTTTGCAGGAGATGTTTAGCCTTGAGGCAGTTTGTTCTTTACACAGAGGCATAAGAAATACATCTGGCAGTTTTTATCATTACTAATAAATGAATAAGCACATTTTCTGAAAAAATATGTTTCATCAGAAGGACGTGTTACAGTGTTCTTATCAATAATTCTATGCAAGTAAAATTCAAGCCTGTGGGATTGTATTGTTACAGATTTTTTTTATTTTAATACAATCACTTTTCATAAAAGAAAAATGGAGCTAGATGATGATGAATGATGAATGAAAATTTTTAGATGTAATTAAAAGAAAAAATGTTGCATTCCCAAGTTTCTTTAATAAAGGGAATAAAAAAAAATACTGTACCACTGTGATTTGGTAGTTAATATCCCATTAAAAGGAATTGCATGCAGGAAAATTAGGCAGGTTTTTATGAGAGAGATGGACAAGCTTTAAATAGTCATGAATATGTGAGGAGATGACCTATTTTTCCTTTCCATTTTAATTCTGGAGATGAACAGATTAAGGATTGTGCTGGAGAATACAACTAAAGCTTTTAAGGGAAGAGAAACAGCGAAATAGCAATCCTGCAGGAATACTGCAAAAACTCAGTGGGGGCTGGATAACTCAGTGAAGTTGGATAACTATTAACAGATGAACTGTAGAGACATCTCATTGCTGCCATCAAGTATACGAGCATTGCCAAACTCAGATTTTTCTCAGACAGCTGACAAGCAGAAGAAAGATGATTCAGTCATTGGAGCTAATTGAGATTATGATCTAATTGTTCCAGAACTAGCAAATAAATAATTCAAAGGCAATGCCATTCTTTGGTCACAAAATATCCTGACCATAAATTATTTTTACACTTTTAGTCATGTTTGTTGAACAATTTTGTAGGAAGAGTTGTAGTTTTGGGTTTCAAGCTTTATCCTTCAGAAGGAAGACGATAGCCCACTCAAAACTGTTAGGGTGAGTGGCATCTCCTAACTTATTTTCTGTTGATAATGTTTTATCTAAGCAGTAACAGACTAATGAAATAGTTTTCAATCCACTTTCAGGGCGCTATTAGTGGATGCTCAGCATTTTACAGCATATATTCTGAGCTTCTATTTGTTTAGATAAATTGTTTAAAGTTTTTAATTTTGTTCTTCAGTTCAATAATAGCAAAACTCTTCAACCTTGTCTAGTTTCTCTAAATTTCTTACTGAAAAAACATTAGTATTTTCTGTGTGTTTTATCTTTTTCAAAAGGCAAAACAGTCTCAACACCTAGGTCTTTATTCATGTACGTGTAATGAAAAATGTAAGATCAAATGTTGGCTTACAACAAACACAGTGGATTTTTGTTGTTTGTACATATAAATGACAGTCCTGAATACTATTGTACTATAAGCTCCTTTGGCTCTGTAATAATTGTTTCCTACTTCTTATATGACTCTGATAACAGTAGTACTTTCCAGGGGGGATCAAAGAGAGTGACCTATGTGAGGAATAGATCACAACACTCAAATTTTCTTGCCTTTGTAAGACTGCTTACATCCATGGTGCTAATGAAAAGCACAACATAATTCTCATCATTTTTTAAAATGAGATCTCTGGAGTATCAGATAGTATTCACAGATCCTGAAAATGAGAATGATCTGGTTGAGAGCAGTAGTGCCAGGCGATAGATCAATCATAATGTGACATTCTTGTCATTCCAAAGATGCAGAGATAACAGAGTCAAAGAATAAGCTGCTGGGCCTGACATGATTTTTAGAAAAACCACGTGCACCACAGTTAGGATTGCAGGAGCTATTGTTAATGGGAGCTGCTGTAGTCTGCTGAATGCAGTGTGAAATAATGGTGTGGTTTGTTTTCATTTTGTTACTGTTAAATACTTCCAAAAGCTGATTTTCTGTTGTTTTTTTCTTGGAATGGTAGCTAATGTTCTGGTGCGTTAGACAATTCTTTCTTATAAGGGCAAATTATGCAGTAGCATCTGGTAGATCCTGACTATTTGAAGAATTAGCAATAACTTCGGAGACAATGCCACCAACGTTGATTCAGACTATTTTTGACACAGCGTGATATTTTTCAGGCAATTTTCCCAAAAACCTCCCAAAATCCCTTTTGGTTTCTGCAAGCCTGAAGAAAATAAATAATTCACTTGGGCAGGAACAAGGGAATGCTGTCTGACTAGGCAGAGGATCCATGTCCCTTGATGATGGTAAGTGGGTTGTCTCAAGGAGGCTCTGTTAGAGGATGCAGCTTAGGAGAGAGGGGGAAAAAAAAAAAAAAGGAAATTTAGGTGCTTATTTTTCTATCTGAAAGAAAAATGCTGCATAAAAATGTTTAAAAAAGGTAACTGTTGAATAATATTTAACTTTATTTTTCCCCAATGTAATTTTATTTCTGTTCCAAAAGCAAACTACATCAAGGCCCTGAATCTGTTGATTATAGATTTTGGAACTTCATTGTACTAAGTGACTATTAAGGATATGTAAAAGTGGAGAAAAAATGGACTAAGTACAAAGCAACTCATGATAAAGCTTAACAGGAGTAGGATTTTTCTGGCTGCAAGAAGGGGATATATGAAAGCAGCCATTCTTAGAAACAATATGATGTTACAGAAAGGCATTGAGAGACAGAAGATTTCAAAGAGTAGATATGGTCATTTTGCAAAATGCTTGTCACTTCTGGAGAGAGAACACGATGGTCATAAATTAGTTTTGTAAGGAGGGACCTTTTCTCATTTTATATAGGTTTGTTTAATAATGTTAACAAATGTGGCTGTTTTAAAATAGTTAATTTGTGCAATGCATATGTATTTTGGTTTTGTTTGCCCATTTATTTTATATTGCTTTTGACTACACATTAGGACCAAGTTTCAATGAGCATTTTCAGCAAGAACTGGACATACCAAAAAGCAGCACCTAAATTCAGCTCTCGATATCTTAGGTCACAGAGGTTGGCACCGCGATCGGCATTTCCTCTCTATGGCACCATGTGAGTGAGCTTTAGTGCAGCCAGTTGTGGTGTCCATGTTCAAAGGGGTACAGTATGGGTGAAATAGGCGAATTGTGGGATCTGCTGCTTTGCACAGCATGTTTTCTACTCATACACCTGCAAAATCTGTCTCTGCCTTCAGAGGCCTAGAAAGGAGGAAACTTCTTTACTTCTTTCTCTCCTCCATAATTAGCCTGATTGCTTTGCAGCACGTTCTGCTACAAAGGCCTAAGACCTATAACCCCCGTTGAAACTTTTGGGAAATTAAAATTCTCCACACAGTGTTTTCCTCTACTCCTTAGGAGAAATGTGGCATATCCAGAGCACAAAGCACAGTGACAAATTTGCAATAAGGGCTCTTTTTTTCCTCTTGGTAGCAGCAGGTTGAGTGGTGGGTGGGTATTCTTTATAGTTATTTTTACATGTGAGTCTGTGTTCATCCTTTGGTTGGCTCATTATTTACTTCATGTTTTCATATGCTTAACTCTAGACTTAGTATTCTCTTTGCCTTTTCTTTTTTCTTTGATAGTCTTGCCTCAGACGTCGTGTTCCTACCTTATTTGAGAAGGACGGATTCAAAATGAGGAACAGCATGTTTGAGTCTGATAAACATGAAGACAAACAAGTGTGCTATGTAGTGGCTAGAAACATTACAGAGCAGAGCACAAGGGGCACAGAAGAGATGGTTATACCCCTACAGAGGAAAAACAAATGCCACCTTTGCACAACCCTGTAGGGCTTCTCCATTCTTCTCTGTTTATTCTTCATTTTTTATTTGGTAATTGGCTGTCTAGTGAAGCAGTGAAAGATGAAGAGTGTTACCTTGCTTTCATTGCAACAGAGATTTGCAGTGAGAAAACAAAAAAAAATCTAAGGAATCAAGACAATTGTCAGGATTGGACAAAGTGCTGGTTGTAAAAGCATGTAATTTTGTTGGGCAAAGAGATCTGTGCTATGTGATGACTGAGGATAAGCCATATAGTAAAAGGCTAGCTCTCTATTTCAGTTTAGTGGAGTATAGGAAAATTGCTCATATTTCCCGTAAATTATACTACTTCTCCAGTTAATGTACAATCTCCTAGCACTTGCATATTAAGTATCATTTATTAAAAATTCATAAAGATAAAGAGTCCAAAGCATTCAAAATCCAAAACCAGGCAGTGTGATGTTGAAGTCCTGCACAAAAATTGAACCCTACTTCCATTCATCCGAGAGTTTGCAGGCACTTAACAAGGCAGTTGTAGAGTTCATGCTTAATAGCCTGCTTCTGTGCTCATTGGCTGCAGTATAGATTATATGAGTTCAATGAACACTTCTTTATGTGGGTTATCTCAGACTCTCTTTTATCTAGATTTATTAAGTCTGGCAGCATAAACCCAAGCTGTAAAAGATGACTGCTGTACTTCTGAGATATATGTTTCTCTTTTCCTACTTCCTGGAAGTTCTCCAGCATGGCTGAGGAGATCAGGACAGGGATGTGTAACTGGGTGTGGGCTGGGGTCTGTAGTTCCCTGTGCACCTTTGAAAGCTGGAAAAGGGACACAAAAATGCAAACTGTTGTAGAAAGTAATGCATTCACTGAGTTGATACCAAGCTTTCATTAAAATGGACCTGTTTTGTCTTCCACAGTGATAAGTGTGTCTGTATTTTCACTGTAGTTCTTGATTTTGAAGGATTTTAAATTTTTTATTATAACTTGGTTCGGTACTGGAAATGGAAAACCACAGTAGCCTTCTGCTTGTCGACAGACACATTTAGGTCTCAATTTTTAAGGTGAAAAATCAGTTTCATTTCTGTTTTGTGTCAAACTGGAAATTCGGATAACAGGTCATGAGTTTATATAAGTAAGCTGTGTAGTATGTTCTTTAAGTGCAGCGAGTGGATTGGTGATGCTTGGGGTACTTTAGAAATGTAGTATTTGAATTTCTTTGTCTCTTGTGAGAACATTAGCAAATACCAAGTCATTTACAAAATCCAGGTCAGCAGCAGAGGATATTTAAAACGAGAAGGAAGAGCCTTTGATATTTTCATTTCAGTTGCTATATTTTTATGTGTAATTTTGCAGTGATATCTACTTAGGTGAGAACCTTGTACACGGTAGATAATAATGGCTGACTAAAAGAGCTTCAATACAGACAGACCTAAGCCTTAGAGGTTCTGAAAACAAAATGAGGCTAATTGATTTTGCAGGAGTAAATAGTATCTTGTCTGGCAAAGGAAGATGGTCCTGAGGTAATGGAAACAATATTTAAGACATTACTACAAGTAGCCAATCCCTCTGCATTAAGAAATCTCAGAGATTCCCACAGGTATGTACTAATTTAATTTGGACAACTACAATCCATATGTAAAGACTGCTGAAAACAGTGCAGTGTAGGCTTCACAACTGTTTCCAGTCTCAAGTTCATAAGAAATTGTTGTAATTACTGCATTTCTTTTTACTTGATAGCACATAAATTCTAGCTGAATAAAGATGGATATAATGTTCTACACCTTTTAAATTTTGCTGTGCAAGTAGACAAATTCTTCCAAAACAAAGAATGATGTTTTACATTTACATTTCACAGAGAGTATGCAGGATTGTTAGATTTAAAAGAATGAATCCATTATGACTCTCTACATTATTTGACCTTAATCTCGTGTAATTGCATTCTATTGCAATTTAAATAATTGTTTCTGTAGCAAATTTATACCTTATGGTGTGAATGGTGTGAAACTCAGTCCCCAAAGTCAGCTGGTCAGACCCAGTCTAGCCAGAGCTGCAGCAACAGATCTTGAGGTATGGGTGAGTTTTGGGAGGTTCCTTTGCCAGGGCAACCCTGTGATACCTGCATGACCCGGCAGTGCCCAGCAGCTCTTGCGAGAGCAGCCAATGTGAAGTTGGCGTTGCCACGGTAATGATGATCACACCTCCGCCTCAGCCTTGAAAAAGCCTCTGGGAGTGCAGTGACTAGGTTGTCAGGTCAGGCATCAGGCACCAGGTGTCACCAGGCACTGGGTGGTGAGACCAGCGTGTGAAATGAGTGAGTACCACCCACATGGTGCTGCAGCAGCAGCTGCTGTGGTAGCTTGTGTAGCAGGGTGCAGAGGTTGTCCCTCCTTGCTCGGTAGACCATCTCACCCATTACCAGTCTCCCAGACTGCAGCTTACCATGGTCTCCTCCAGAGAGCTTGCCCTAAAAAGACTGCAGTGACCCAGATGGGAGGGCCTGTCCCGATCTGTGACTGTTCAGATCTCTGGCTGAGGGAGTGCCAGGCATTCCACCTGTGTGAGGTGTCAGCAGATGGAAGATCTGCTCAGCACAGTGGTGGAACTTGAGAAGACTGAGAGACTGAGGACCATCAGGGTCCTCAGGGTAAGAAGGAGATTGACTGGTGGAGTATCTCCCTGGCATGCCAGCTAGAAAGGTGCCAGGGAGATAGCCCCCAAAACGTGATGGACCCCACACCCTGTTGGGCAGAGGGGAGACACCTGAGAGAGCCCCTGCCCTGTTGCTGTTGGGCAGAGGTAGGGGACCAGAAAAAGGAGGAAGGTTGGAAGGAAGTCTCAGTTTGGCATCATGGGCAACCCCCCTCCCTACTTACCTTGTTTCCCCAGGTATCTCTCCATAATAGATTTGAGGCCCTGGATCTTGAAGGAGAGGCAGGTGAGGATGTGGTGGAAGGTCCACCACCTATGAGGTGACAATAAGAAGGGGTAGTTGACACCACACTTCAACACTGTCTCCAATACGAAACAAGGGTAGTTTGTAGTAGGTGATTCCCTTCTGAGAGGGACAGATGGCCCAATATGCAGAGTTAACTCCCATCATAGGCAAGTGTGCAGTCTACCTGGAGCCCAGATAAGGGATATCTCTTCCCATACTGGTGCACTCGACAGACTACTACCCACTGCTGCTCTTCCAGACAGGTGAGGAGGAAGCTGCATCCCGTAGTCTGAGGGGAATGAAGAAAGACATCAAGGCCTTGGGGCAGTTGGTGAAGGAGTTTGGGGTGCAAGTTATTTTCTCTTCCCTCCTTCCATTTTTGAGTGCTGATGTGGGAGGGAATAGAAGGATCCAGTCCATGAATGCGTGGCTATGAGACTGGTGCTATGGGCAGGGCTTTGGATTCTTTGATAATAGCTGGTTTTATAAAACACCAGTCTGGACAGTAATACATGGGAAAGGTTTATCTCACAGGGCAAAAGGATGCTGGGGCAGGAATTAGCAGGGCTCATTTGGAGAGCTTTAAACTAGAATTGTAGCTGGGCTTGCACTGGTGGGGCAGCACTCTAGTATTGATGAAGATCGGGAGGCCTTCCACCCACCCAGGGTGAAATCAGTGTGTTCAACTTGCTCGTTGAAATGCCTGTACACCAATGCACGCAGCATGGGGACCAAGCAGGAGGAGTTAGAAACCTGTGTTCGGTCAGGAGATTATGATCTGGTGACAATTACAAAGACATGGTAGGACAGCACACATGACTGGAATGTGGTCGTGGATGGCTATGCCCTTTTCAGGCAAGACAGGCCAGCCAGGTGAGGTAGTGGAGTTGCTCTTTATGTGAGAGAGCAACTACAACGTATTGAGTACTGTCCAGGCATGGATGAGGAGCGAGTTGAGAGTCTGTGGGTGAGAATTAAGGGGCAGGCTGGCAGGGGTGACACTGTTGTGGGTGTCTATTACAGGCCACCAGGTCCGGGTGAGGAAGTTGATGAGGCCTTCTATGGGCAGCTGAGAGCAGCCTCACAGTCACAGGCCCTGGTTGTCATGGGGGATTTTAACTTCCCTGATGTTTGCTGGAAGGACCATTCAGCCAGCCAGCCACAGGCCAGGAGGTTCCTCCAGTGCCTTGATAATAACTTTGTGATGCAAATGGTGGATGAACCAACTCGGAGAGGAGCACTGCTGGATCCCATCCTCACTAACAAGGTGGGTCTGGTTGAAGTGGTAAAGGTTGAGGGCTGCCTTGGCTGCAGTGACGATGAGATGGTGAAGTTCATAATCTCATGTGGCAGGAACAGAATACCAAGCAGAATCACAACCCTGGACTTCAGTAAGACCAACTTTGGCCTTTTTAAGCAATTGCTAGGGGAAATCCTGTGGGAAAGGGTACTCAAAGGTAAAGGGGCCCAAGATACTCGGATAGCATTCAAGCACTGCTTCTCCTAAGCTCAAGATTGGTGTATCCCAACAGGTAGGAAGTCAAGGAAGGGAGCCAGGAGACCTGCATGGTTAAACAGGGAACTGCTGGGCAAACTCAAGTGGAAGAGAAGAATATGGGGCTGTTGTCAGAGGAGGTAGGGAGGCAACTAGGAAAACCTAAGGCCTCTTTAGAATTACACCTTTTGAGAGGGGTCAAGGACAACAAAAAGAGCTTCTTCAAATACATGGCAGATAAAACTAACACCAGAGAAAATGTAGGCCCACTTATGAATGAGGTGTGTGCCCTGGTGACAGAAGATACACAGAACGCAGATTTACTGAATGCCTTCTTTGTCTACTCTGCTGGAGGCTGTCTTGAGGAGCCCTGTACACGTGAGGCCCCAGAGGAAGTCAGGACAATGGAGGAGTTTGCCTCAGTGAATGAGGACTGAGTGAAGGACCAGTTAAGCAATCTGGACATCCATAAATCCATGGGTCCAGATGGGATGCACCTGCGGGTGCTGAGGGAGCTGGCTGAAGTCACTGCTAGGCCACTCTCCATCATCTTTGCGAAGTCTTGGGAAACGGGAGAGGTGCCTGAGGACTGGAGGAAAGCAAATGTCTTCAGAAAGTCTTCAGAAAGGAGGACCCAGGTAACTATAGACCAGTTAGCCCCACCTCCATCCCTGGAAAGGTGATGGAACAACTTATCCTTGGTGCTGTTGCAAGGCATATAAAGGATAAGAGGGTCATTAGGGGCAGTCAACATGGCTTCACCAAGGACAAGTCATGCTTAACCAACCTTATAGCCTTTTATGAGGACATAACCAGGTGGATAGATGATGGCAAAGCAGTGGATGTGATCTACCTTGATTTCAGTAAAGCGTTTGACACGGTCTCTCATAGCATCCTCACAGCTAAACTGAGGAATTGTGATCTGGACAACTGTGTAGTGAAGTGGACTGTGAACTGGCTGAAGGAAAGAAACCAGAGAGTCATGGTCAATGGGGCAGAGTCTAGTTGGAGGCCAGTATCTAGTGGAGTGCCTCAGGGGTCAGTACTGGGGCCAGTATTATTCAATATATTCATCAACTATTTGGACGAGGGAATAGAGTGTACTATCAGCAAGTTTGCTGATGACACTAAGCTGGGAGGAGTGGCTGACATGCCAGAAGGCTGTGCTGCCATCCAGAGACCTGGACAGGCTGGAGAGTTGGGCGGGGAAAAATTTAATGAAATAGAACAAGGGCAAGGGTAGAGTCTTGCATCTGGGTAGGAACAACCCCAGATTCCAGTAGAAGTTGGGGAATGACCTGTTAGAGAGCAGTGTAGGGGAAAGGGACCTGGTGGTCCTGGTGAACAGCAGGATGACCATGAGCCAGCACTGGGCCCTTGTGGCCAGGAAGGCCAATGGCATCCTGGGGTGTATTAGAAGGGAGTTGATTAGTAGGTTGAGAGGGGTTGTCCTTCCCCTCTACTCTGCCCTGGTGAGTTGAAGAAGGACAGAGAACTGCTGGAGAGAGTCCAGTGTAGGGCAACAAAGATGATTAAGGGTGTGGAGCATCTCCCTTATGAGGAAAGGCTGAGGGAGCTGGGTCTCTTTAGCCTGGAGAAGAGCAGACTGAGGGGTGATCTAATTAATGTTTACAGATATATAAAGGGTGAGTGTCATGAGGATGGAGCGAGGCTCTTCTCAGTGACAGTGAATGATAGGACAAGGGGCAATGGGATCAAACTGGAATGTAGCAGGTTCTACTTCAATATGAGAAGAAACTTCTTCACAGTGAGGGTGTCAGAACACTGGAAAAGGCTGCCCAGTGAGGTTGTGGAGTCTCCTTCTCTGGAGACATTCCTTTGTAACCTGATCTGGGCGTTCCTGCTCCAGCAGGGAGATTGGACTAGACGATCTTTTGAGATCCCTTCCAATCCCTAACATTCTGTGATTCTGTGAGTTTACAATGTTCAAGATCAGTTCAGGGTCTATGAAGTGCAGAGAAGTTGTAAAGTGCTTGGAAAATTTGTTCTAGCATTTCCTTTCGCCATTGAAATTGTGCACCTCTTTTCTGAATTTATCTAGCACTCAGTTTCTAGCCATCAGATTTTTGTTATAAATACTTGTTAGATTAAAATGACTTTTTTTTATCAGAAATCTCTGCTGGTAGGTACTCATGGGTTGTGATCAAATTATGCCAAAAGCCTTCACAGTAAGAAGTTATTATGCATTGAGATAATGAAGTGCCTCAGTGAAGGTAGATCATGAGGTATTCTTTTGGTTCCTTTCTGAATCTTTTTCAAGCTTTGGCCATTCTTTCTGAATTGTGGGTGTTCAAACTGTGCCCAGTGCATGGTATTGTCTCTGTTGTTACAGAGGCAAAACTATCTGTCTTATGTTCCAGAGTCTCTTATGCACTAAGAGAATGTCTTGGCTACAGTCATGTTCTGGGAGCTCTTATAATGTGCAGTCTCCCTTATTTCCTTTTTGGAGTCATTGCTTTCTAGGCTCAATACACATAGTAATGCTCAATCTTTCCAAAACTCCACACGGAAATCTTTTCTGTGTGATACCTATTTCTAATCCATTTGTAATGCAGTGATACAGAAGTGTAATTATTATTTTCTTAATAGTTTGTTAGGTCTTCTTTTAGACAGTTACTCCTTGGCTAAAATTTGTGTTTTTCTCCATGAGGAAATGAAAATTGTTTGGTACATGGTATACAGTGCTTTTCTTGGTAAACCTGGTAAAAAAGAAAGCATATATTCAGCATACAACATACCTGTGAAGCTAATATAAAGAAAACAACAATGCTTAATTTCTTTGAATATTTCATGTGTGGAATAAATTATTACCATTATAGACAGTGAATGTGATCCTCAGTTCCATATGTGTATTCTTGCAAAATATGGCACAGACTCCTAGAAGATCTCAGAGGATGTCATTCTACCAGAGTGAAATCTGGGCAAGGCTGGAGGTTTGTTATGGACCCACCTTTCATAAATATCCTTTGCTTATAAAAATAGACAAATAACACACAAAACCTATTTGTAGGTGTTCTCATACAGGTGGGACAACAGAAACACTCAAATGCCATGTATGATGATCATGGTATCAATGACAGTATACAGCTGAACTGTAATCTAAGTATTGATTATGGAATTTAGGCCAATGGAGCTGAAAATAATTGTCCTAAATCTTCTTTTCAGTTAGTGGCTGTTTCTTTTTTTTCTAGACTCTACCCAAAAAGTTGTCATGCTTACAGTCTGATAAAAATATAGTTAATATTGTCACAAAGTACCTTTATCACTAAGGCAAATCTGTATCAATTAGTCACTATACCCAAACTTCTCGAGGAAGAGTGCTAAAATTATTTTTATATAAGTGCTTTTCAAAGAAAAAATAAGAAGAAAATGAGCGTAATTTACTGTCATTGGAGATAAAGATTATGGTTGTTAACATACATTACTAGAGGGTGCGTAAAGCTTGCTGAAGAAATTTTCTTAAATATGGACATAGAAGAAGTTTTACAACTTAAAAAAAAATCTGTTTACAATGCTTTAGAACATTCCTCTTATTTTCCTTCATCTTCCATTTTTATAAGTTTTCAGTATCTAATTTAAATTCACTTGCTGCAGTTGCTACTGCAGGTTGTGGCTTGCTGGCCTCCAACTGTGCTGAATCTGCACCAGTTTCTTGTTAATCACTGACATGAGTTGCTGCTTCTCGGTGGAACAACTGCAGAATGTAGAAGGTGTTCTGTTCCAACAGCCCAGGGTGTGCTCTGTGGACAGTTTGTCACCATATTCAATAACTCTATAAGATCACCAAAGTCCCTTGATGTAACAATAACTTTTATTGGTTTCATCTTGGAAGATCCAAGCTATTTGCTGTGGGAAGGAAATTGCATCTCCTGCAGATGGAGTGTCCCTACTAGAGTGGCAAATATTCTCCTTCTTGTACATAAACAGGCCTGCCATTGGATGAGATATTCTGTTTACTGCAATTTGGTGCTGGAGGAAAATTAGAGAAAACCTTGAGAAGCTGCTGACACCCTGCAAATTAATTTAAATATGAGTCATGCTTCTCAAGAAGAAGATGAGGAGTCTAAGGGAAAAACAGAGAGCAAAACTGTGAGTAATTTAGGGTTTATGACAGCTGCTAAGCAGAAGAAGTAGGAAGAAGAGAAGATAAAATAGGTTTAAGTGAGAAATTTGATTAAGATTTGGAAGATAAAAAGTGAAAAGAATTTAAGTACACGAAAGGGAAAATAATGCAAGATTTGAAAAAGGGTCAGAGGAATCTGGTCATGAGGACCACTTTGAGAACATGTATAGTCAGCAGTCCCTAGGCAGTATGAGCTTCATTTGTTCTTCATGTTGGGTTTAATTACACTCACGTGCTAAAAGAAGCTGCACTTGCTGATCCTCTTTTTAGTAACTTTTCTCACCTTTCTCTCGTGGCAGTTGTACTTAGTGCACCTACAAGATGGTTTGCTTCAGAAAGGCGCTATTTCAAGGCCATGTATGGGCCGTCTGCCTCTATGGTTGATTGCACATATACTGCTTTAAAATTAACTGGGACCAAGGCTGTCCAGAAATATCTTCAGTACAAACATAGAACTCAATCTGCTTATATCATGAACCAAAATGTGATTTGTTTTTTTTATTAAAAAATAGACTACTTATCACTGTGTTATGCAAATACCTTCTCAATAGCTGCCTATATCATCCTGGAGCTTATTTGTGGGAGGAACATGCTGTTATCCTTCTTTATAGTTGGAAAGACCAAAACAAAAGGTTTTCAAGCTTAACTGTCAAAACAAAGACTTTGTTCTTTCTGTGACAAGACATCAGCTTTCTAATACTCCACAGAAAGTGCTCAGAGACTGACTTTATTAAATCGAAGTTGTTTGTACTGGAACATTCTTAATATGGGTATGGAGTTCTTTCCTTTTTTTCTCCTCCAACTTTCTAGTTTGGACTCTTTTCTTTCATGGAACTGAAAATGTTTATTAAAAAGAGACCTCCTATAAACTGGGAATTTAGTGAAAAATCCAGGTTGTAGATAATATATGACTAGATCAGCTGTTAGCAGTCTCGGTTTTTGTTTTTTTGTTTTTTTGTTTTTTTTTTTTTTTAATTCAAGGACCCTTTCTGGAAATAGTATGTTTAAGGTAGGCATTTTCTTGGTGAAATATTACTTTTTTCCTTTCTCCAGTCATATATTTTGTTGCTTAGTTTGATGTTTTGGGTACCATTTTCTCTGCAAAAAAATCAGGTTATGTACCTGTTTCTCATCAGTCTTCTGCTTTGAGTAAAACAGAATGTCATCTCTTCAGTATAGTTTTCTCTTTGTCCACAGTCCATTTTGTATCCTTTGAAGAGGTGTCATTGCTCCTTCTCTTACTCATGCTCTCAGTCTCTTGTGGGAACACAATTGGACAGGTGCTTATTTTTTCTAGAAATACAATTCACAACTCTCTGTATCCTCAGAGGTGCTAAGAGATAGGTGTTATATTTCGCAGCCATAGAAAAAACACAATGTTACAGTTATCACATAGAACTAGTCTTAGCGCTAGTGTTTTGGTCTATTTTTCTAGTAGAATAATAAAAGATAGTAATTGTGCAGTCATGTTTTGTTTTTAAGAACGGCTTTCAGATGGAAATGGTTTAAAACAAGAACAAACACCCTGCCTCCACCGAAAAACAACCCCCTTCTCCTTCCCCAAAAGTGAAGCCAATCTATGAGTTTTCAAAATATGTTCGTTTTTACAGGCAAAGATAAAAATCCCCTAGCTTTCCATCACCCTAAAAATCCAGCTTTCCATGTAGTATGTAGGGATTATCTACGTACACAGGAATTTACCTGCTGTTGGATGGTGTTTCAGAGCACTGGCTTCATTCCTTCTATAACTTCCAGCCCGTTCCCAAAAAATGTTATCAAGGCCCCCTAATAACACTTACAGTGGCCTTCTTACATGACAGTTTGTATGCCATGCTGATTTATAGGAAATGTAAAGAAAAGTTCCTGTGCTGTGATTATGTGAATTTAATCTTTGTTTGTGTCTTGACTATTTCCCTTCAAAATAACAACTTAATTACTGCTGGTGAAATTTGATGCAACTTGACTTCCTGCTTTGATGGTGTAACCAGAGTTAACTGCCCTGCAAATAAATCTTGCGCAGCACTCTGTTGCAGTTTAACAAAATTTATGCTATCAGTTGAAGGAACTGCTGGAAATTTTGTACTCGGGGCTCTCCAAAACGTAATTGAGAATGTCAGGAGAAATCATTACAAAATGCATGATTGCCCAGATTTATCTGTTACCCTCGATACCTTTAAAGCATGCAATATGTACAAAAGGTGTAGTGGTGCAGAGCTACTCAGGTACAGCAGCGCAGCTATGGAATGTAGCCAAGTGAGTCATGCATTTGTTCTAGCTACATATATTTTAAATATAAAGGAATGATTACCAGTGTCAGGTGCTTTATATGACTCACATTAATTTTGAGAAGAGGAGAGGATAAAACCCAAGAGCTCTGTGCATTGGATTTAAACACAAGATGCAGAGGACTCAGTGAAACAGGCAGGCAAGATGCACAGTTCTAAAGCTGCTTTGTTAGTTATGGATGTAAAACGTGAATTCCCATGACAAATCTTGAGGCGATGTATTTCCGATATTCTGATCAATACCTTTTAAAAAAATGTTGTTGATAACTGTGTTTATTCTGCAACTGTTCTGTGCTGCTGTTTTCAAGCTTGTGATCTGACTGAAGATTATAATTGCTCTCTGCAGTTCACTTATGAAACAGAAAAGCACGTATCCTTTATACTTCTCAGAGACAAGTCTGCTGCTTTAGAAGCGTAATAAAGAAAAATGGCTGAATAGTGAAGAAAAAGTACATAGAACTAAAATACGTATTATGTAGTGCAGCAGTGCAGAATTTAGTGATGGCATGCAGAAACTCATAAAATCAGACATATTGAGCCTGAAATAGTAAACTATGCATGTAAGTTTGATAATTTATATATAAAAAGAATATAAAGAGCTTGGAATTCAAGTATCCGTAGTTGATAAAATTTATCTTCAGTATAATATCACCCCTATGGTATTAAATGAAAGGCTTTACACACCTCATTGCATTATTTATATGAAAGCTGACAGGTTTTTTTTTAGAATTTTGGCCAGTTTTCTGTTTAAAATCAAATAGACATTTGTTGAGAAATTTGGAAACAGATACAGGAAATGGTACTAGATGTTTAGCTAGGTAAAAGTTATATGAAGAAAACAAAAGGAAATATGGAGAAATGTGAACAAATTCAGATGCAAACAGAGTGTTATAATGGCAAATGTGATAAGTGAAGAAAAACAAGAGACAACAAGGATAAAGAAATTACTTAAAGGTCGACATTTTGTTTTCTTTATTCTATATTCATCTTACAAATATTTCTCAATGAAACTACATTATTTTATTGGACAGAATGCAGAGATTGAAGCAAAAGTTTAAAAATGATTATACCTCATCTTGTCAGGAGCAGTGCTGCACATTGCCACAATAAGTATGAGAAGTGGGTTTATCTCTGTCTTTTTTACACAAGCCTCACTAATTTGAAAGTGTTCTTTAAGTCCTAGAGATGAAAAGAGCACTCTGAGTGAAACACTCTTAGTCTGGGTGCAGAGCTTGCTTTTAGCATTTTATCCTGATGTGAAAACCTGATTCACAAGGAACAACATTTAAGAGTTGAGAGAGGAAAGCTGTATAAAGATTGTAAGGGCAATATATCTTTATATTTCATGTCCGCATATTGTTTCCTGATCATGAAACCTCTATAAATAGAGATTAATTGAATAGACAGTGACCCGTTTGTGCTGAGGTGACATACAGGCTCAAAACCATGCCTATTTTGGCTTACCGAGTGCCTGCTAATAGGCTTAGCTGCTGATGTAATTGTTGCCTGAGTTACTACTGAGTCTTCATGAGAAAACAGCTTGGAGTGAACAGTTTGCTGTCTTGGGTAACAGAGATGGCATTTCTGTTGGTAGTGTTATTTCTCATAAGTACTGGGATAAGAGAACAGATCCTGGTGATCTAAATCACAGATACAATATAATTTTACAGACTCCTGGTTTTCCACTCTTTAGTACTTGTGCTGATGTTAAACATTGGTCCTTCCATTTTGTTTCTTGATCCTGGTCATCTTAAGGATAATAATTTCAGTTACCGTCAGTGCAAAGGGACATTGAAAAGCTATCGTTCTGAGGGATGTTCATCTAGGGAGGAATATGACATTTCTGGGAGACTGTCAGGGCCCTCGTGAAGTGTTAAGATTATTTAGATGGCAGTGCTGCAGAGAAATGTACATTAACTTGAAATATGGGAAATATCTGTAATAAAGAGTTCCAGTTTATTTGATCAGGGAGAAAACCTAGGTAAAGAAAACCCCTGGGTGTTTTTAAAATGTTCCTTAATGCTTTTTATACTCCTCAAGATGCAGTGAAGGTCAATGCAGTAGGAAATGTCTCCGTTGATTTAGATAAACGGTACCTCTTTGCAATGCATTCCATTTTCCCTTTTATCCACTTGAAGAGCTACCATAAGATTTTACCTTAGGCTGTCAGGCAATGTGCAAATTTTTCGTAACCCCTGGTGAGGTTATTAGGTTGGCATATCTCTTGCCCTTTAGGGCAAGCACTTCCACGAAGAGGCTTTTCCATTTGTTGTTATTATGGTGGTACTTGTGTGATAAATATTTTTAGTAGTAGTTAATTTCTCTTGTTTATTGACCTATAAACCAATATTATATTCAAGTGAATTTGACTTCAACATAAAAACAAAAATAAAAACATTTTTTCTTTCATATTATATGTTGTCATAGATGCTCTGTAACCATTTCTGACTGAGACTGCAGGCTTTATAATGCACAGCAGAATATGGAGACTAAATAATAAGACAATGTACATATGTAGTCAGCAGATTTAATGGTCTGTACTAACAGCAAAATGCATTTTAGGAAGTCCCAGTGGTAAGACCATGGCCCTGTGAATTCAACAGGGGTTTTGAAACTTGCATCACTTTCAATTCAAATACAGAGATTATTGCTATAGAAAGCAATCTTTTTTAATAGCTAGTTACAATACCTATATATATATATGAGTGTATATATATCTATATACATATATATAAAAATATTAACACATGTATATATCTACATTGTTACAGATCCTTAGGGATTAAAGCATACAAATATTGTACTGTTACTGCCATTTCTTACAAGAATATCCACAGAATCATAGAATATCTCCAATTGGAAGGGACCCATAAGCATCATCAAGTTCAACTCCCTACCCCTTGCAGGACTACCTAAAAATAAACTGTATGAGAGGAGCGTCATCTGGATGCCCCTTGAACTCTGACAGGCTTGGTGCTGTGACTACTTCCCTGGGGAGCTGCTTCCTTAGGACTGACCGCCCTCCCTGTGAAGATCGTATTCCCTATGTCCAATCTGAACTTCCCCTGGTGCGGCTTTGTTCTATTTCCTCATGTCCTACTGCTGGTCAGCAGAGAGAAATCAGCAGCTCCCCTTCTGCTGTCCCCCTGAGGAAGGTGTAGGCTGTGATGGGGTCACCCCTCAGCCTTCTGTTCTCCAAGCTGTACAGACCAAGTGACCTCAGCTGCTCCTCCTAAGTCTTGCCCTTGAGGCCTTTCACCACTTGGTTGCCCTCCTCTGAATGCTCTCCAGTAGTTTGATGTCCTTCTTATATTGAGGTGCCTGAAACTGTGCACAGTATTCAAGTTGGGGCTGCACCAGTGCAGTGCAGAATGGATCAATCAGCTCACTCGACCAGCCAGCGACTCTGTGCTTGATGCACCTGAGGACACAGTTGGCCCTTTTTACTGCCAGGGCACACTGTTGGTTCATATTCAACTCAATATCAACCCAATCCCCAGGTCTTGTTCTGCAGGGCTGCTCTTCAGCCTCTCATCCCCCCATTTGTACATATAATCAGGATTACCTCATCCTAGATAGGGAATCTGGCACTTGCTCTTGTTAAATTTCATATAGGTGGGTATTACTGGACTCTTTTATCCACTTCAGTGGTAAAGCACTAGTTATAGTACTGGAGTTTGCTGGAGCTTTCATATATACTTGCGGAGATTTTTGTTTGTAATAGAGAAAAGTAAACTTGTCAAGTCTCATGCTGTTGGTTTAATACTTGGGTGTTCACTACCTTTTTTCTAGTTGCAGTTATCACACTGGTTTCTAGCTGCTCCTATGCTTTCATTTGTGCTTTGTGCAAACAGACCTGGACTTCTGGTATTAACACGAATCAGTGACATTTTTACTTGTTTTCATTTGTAGAGTTCAGTGATGAATCATTAAGGGAATCTGCGAACGTGCATGAACTTTTCAAACAGATAAAAGTAAAAAGAGGTGAAACTGGGGGGCTGCCATCTCTCAAAGTGTCCCTTTAAATAATGTAATGAGATTCCAGTGGACATTTGTGCCCTCTATGAGTTTCCTTAAAAAGGTAGCAGGTTCCAGCCTATTTGTAAACACATTAACTGCATTTCCTTCTGTCTTCAAAGGTTACAGACTTGGAAGAGAGGATGAAAGCCCTTGTAAGAGAGTGTTTGAGACTTTCAGTCCCATCTTTGCCCTTGTTTTTACACTCCACAGGCAGCTCAGTGGTAGAACGCACAGTAGGATACCTGCTTTAAAGGCCTCATTTTGCCTTTAAAAGCTATGCTGCTGACAGTGCATTTTTAAAAGGTCTTAAACCTGAACTGCCAAAAAGGTCTATATACTAAATACAAAGACTTTGATGTCTTTTGTTTTCTTTCCCTCTGAAATTTTCAATGGAGTTGAAAGGTCCTGTGAATTGAATGACCTATCCAGCAATAGCCTTTGTCAATATGTTCTGTGGATTTGAATGAGTCTTGCTTCCAGCAGATTATTAGAGCTGATCATTTAGTATGGCTGTAGTTTTACATATGTGTCCAAAATATGGCTTTAAGAAAGCAGAGATGACTTAGTACAAGCACAGTTCTTTCTTCCATTTCTTTTTTTCTTTTTTCTTTTTTTTTCCTTTCTTCTAGAAATATTATTAAGAGTGCAGATATATGCATTGAGACATAATTATGTAGAGTAAGCAATGGTAAAGCAAGCTTTACATGGAAAAAATCTATGAAGTTTAGAATGGCTGATTGTTTTTGCAGTTACTCAATATTTAATTCCTGGTTTGTTTTTCTTACCAGATGCCTAGTACTTACATATCTGGACTGAAGTTTGGTGATTCAGATTTGTTTTCTTTATCAAAACTGTCTATGATCTTTAATAATAGCAGTTCTATTTATTCAGCTTTTCTGTTGAAGTGTTGTCCAATGCACTGCTGTCTAATACTAATTTAATGGGTCTTTACTAATACTAAATATCCATCTGTATCAGATGTGCAATATACAATGTTTCCATTTTGAACAGCTCTTGTCTGCTGCTACTTCTTTCTGTCTTATGTTAGTACATTGAATAAAAGATTATAAAAATAAAAATATCCTAATAGTGCTCTTGCTGAATTCAGCTGTTGTATATTCTTCATAACTGATCTCTGTGCTGGATTTTGCTTAGAACTCTACGAATAATGGAGTTCACATTTGAGAGGAATAATGTTTCTCATTAAAAAGTTTTGAGGAGGAGCATTTCCTGTGGGTGGGAAAAAAATTGCGTACTGGATTTTATTCTTTTAGACCTAGGCATATTGAGACACGGTACTGTAAGCTGGAAATAATTAGTTACAGAATCAGGAAACAATTTTAAAACCTTGCACTGAAATAGAAGGTAGAGACCGAATATAATGTTTTACCTATGATCTACTATTCCAAATTCTTTGTAACAGCTCATAGTAAAATTACTTTATATCAGGACCTGAGTAAACAATGCAATTCCCTGTTTCTGACTTGAAGTCAAGTGAAGCTTTGTTTTGCTGCTGATTGCACATAATTTAGTGTTCAAGGAAGAAAACTTTTGAAAAGTTTTTGGCCCAATTGCTTTTATTACCAACTGTTGTTACTGCAGGTTTGGATGGTCCCTACCTGCTAAGCTGGCTAAATTATTAAAATGCAGGATTTTTTTTCTTAATAACTAAAATTTTGCAGCTGTTAGGTCAGAAATAAAATGGCTAAACTGGAAGAATGCACTTTAAATGACACAATGTAAGTGAAAGAATATGGGAAAATAAAATAGTGTAATCATTCTGTTGTGAAAACCCACTATATTTTATTGACCTTGAATCACATTAGTTAGTTGTGTCAAATCTACTGTACATAGCAATTTGTTCATCTGATTGCTTTGAAAGCCATCATTTGTTCCCCGCTCTCTTTTTATTGTTTTATAGTCACATACTTCACTATACATTAACTAGGCTGTGATGTTTTCTGGGCAGCTTCCTTGGAGTTTGTATGTTGCCCGTTATTTTGAAGGCTTTGGGAAGAAGTTGTACTGTAAATGTAATAACAGTAAAAGCAAGATATTCCCTGTAATCTGAACGGGTTTCATGGATTATTATGTCCAGTTGAACCTGAGAACCAGCTGATTCACATCCCTTTTGGGCATAGGCTCTTTTTAAGAGGTTGTATTTCAATAATGGATTATCGTAACTGCTGTTAAAAAAACCCCACAGTTGTGATGTTACTAGTCTCAGAGTACATTGTAGCATGATTTTCAATACGATCTCTTCAGGAAAGGAAGAGGACAGCAGGTAGAATGGGTATTTGGGAAATGGGGAGGGTGTTTTTGTTTGTTTGATGCAAGTTTGACACTTGTTTGAAACATGAATTTTTAAAAAATATTTTGGTCAAAATACTATTTAAAGAATTTTTTTCGTTCTATTCTTCAACAATCAAATAGTTTGTGATACCATGATTTATATGCTAGATGAGAAGACCAGTAACTAAACAGACTATTCTCTGTGCAGCGTTTGTGTGGATTACAATTGAGGAAGCTGTTAATCTGTATGTCATTATAGATAAGAGTATATATTTTCTGCAGTAAAGATACTATTTAAGTCATTGCTTTTGAGAGTATGAATTTTCTTTTTGATTCAGTGGAGGTGGGTTGTCTTTCAGAAATGCTTGCTTCTCCTGTTACATTCTTTTGGTTCACCCTAGTTAAAATGGACAGGAAGAAGACAAGATTACATCAAAAATCTCAGGTATTTATTTTTACTAATTTCCAGTGTATGTGATATTCTTAAATGCTGGCTATGATTATTCAGTAATATAAATAAACCTGTGCTTTTCATTGTGGCTTAACTACTAAGCTTGAAGTTTTACAAACCCAGGTTCTGTGTGCTCATTTATAAAATTCTGTGATTTTTACCTTGCTCACGTGAAGTTGTTGGGCTACGATGATGGCGAGTCGTAGAGACTGGGATTCAAATAGTATTAGTAGCCATCATAGTGGCAAAAGTGTATCATGGGGGAAAAAGTACGTGTTTTCTTTTTTTATCTATACCCATTTATTGTAATTCTGGAAAGACTTTTGAGAATTTTGGGGCGTGAGTTGGACACAAGTCCTGTGTGATTAATCATTGTGACAGAAAAATGAAAACAATGCATCCAAATATGACTCTCAGTCTGAAGATCAATAATAAAAATAGAGAAAGCTTTGCCAAAACTACATTCAATCTGAATTGTAGTGAGAAGGCCTATAACAAAAGCACTGTCTCTGTAATCTTGCATGATTAAGATCTAAACAAGAAAAACTGATGAGGACAGTTTCCACTCTTCCAATAATCTTGCAAGTATCGTAATGCTAAAGAAGTTTAAGATTCAGAAGTGTTTCAACTGACAACATAAACCCATTTATGAAGCTATTCTTACTCCAAACAACCCTTATGAGTCTTCTAAATATCTTCATCTATCACAGTGTGTTATCAAGGCTCCTTACTTGCTATGAATGGCATAGTGCAGTGACTCTATGTACTTTTTGAATCATACTAATTTTGAGAGACTTGCACTCCTGTACTACTTCCCCCAACCAGTGAAAGTTGTATTTTCATTAGATTTTATTATCTGCTCCATCGATTATTTCTCTGATATAAATTCCACATTCTTTTTACTGTCACATTGTTTACCTCACTGGACTCCCTTGAAATACTGTGTCAGTGGGATGTTCAGATACATTTGGTAAAATACTGTTACAAAAGTATCTGCTTATAAACTACTGAGAATAAACAAAGTTTCACTCAAACATTTGATTTATGAAGCTCTATATACAATCTTAGAAAGATAACATATGCTTAATCTTTCAGGCAGCATCATAAAGAACAGTTCTGACATGTTAGATGCAGCAAACCTGTCCTTCATAATGCATTTAAGTGTATAATCATCTGATCTCAGTGCAAGTTTTAAGGTCTAATGTGTCTAATTCCAAAATCTATACACATTAAAATGTATGGATTGTATCAGCAGTGATGGGGGGTGAAGACAAGCAACAGGGGGAGAACAGAGAGAAAGTCTGGGCTAACTAATTGCTGTTGGCTTGGACAGGATCAGTAATAACTCTTCCCAAACTCATAGACTGAGATCAGCGGATGAACAACAAAAAAAAGGTAGTGCATGTCTCCTGCATCTTTCTAACGTATCATCTTGGTACCTGTTTATGGTAAAACATCTTTTTTAAAAAAAAAAGAAAAATGTCCAATAAATAATTTGTTTCACACAAAGTACATTGGTTGCTACTACTAGAAATTCTGTCTTGCACTCCTTCTCTCTTTCTCTCTGGATGTTGCCATTATTTGTTTTTCCTCTTAAAAGAGAAACTTAAGGAAGATATTCTTAGTATCTTTCATGGAAGTGGCACAGAGAACATTCCAGAAATTAGTTTCTTCATTCTGATGTTTGAGACTCTTTTGAGGATGGCAGTGCTGTGAAGAGATTTGTTTTGGGTAGGGAGTGTATGTGCTCTTCTTTCTGCATGCTAGAGGATGCTTTCTTTGTGTCTGCTTGGCTGATAATTTAATCTATGTATAAAATGGAATTATACTTTCTGTGCAATGGTGTCAGATCTAATTAAGAAACATACGGTTTTTTTCATTTTCAGAGCATGAAATAAAAAAAGAGATATAAATTGAAAATTATCATGTTCTTAATATAACAGCGAGATACCTTTTTTGGGATAGCGCAAACAGTGATTTCCTAATACCACAGAGTATTTCTTTCAATGTTCCCTCTTTTGTCATCTTTTTGGAACAAGAACTTATTCTTTCTCAACCTTAAACCAGTTTATTGTTTCCTAGTAAGCAGTGAGCCAGGCCATAAAGTGAATTTACCTGATTGAATGTTGAAGAATCTCTTTCTGTGGTCTTTGGGGGACTTCCAGCTTCCTTGGCTTCCAATATTTGTCACTGTGCTCAAACTTTCAGCTCTGGGGAAAAGTCTGTTGGTGAGCAATAAGCAATCAAAAGGGTTGTTTAAAAAAGACTTATGAGAAGTTGACAAGAAGGTCTATTTTCTGCCTCTTTTCAAAACGTTTTGTTTGAAAGTAAAATCTTAAACCAGTTCTACAATTCCTAAGTAGCAAAACCTATGGGTATGGATGTGTTTAAAGATATGAAAACAATCAACAGTTGGTCAAAATGGAGAGGAGTTAAAGGCCATACTAATCTATCCAGAATCATTGTATTCCTGGATTATTTTACAATTACCATCATCACAATAGTGAGATGTTTATCGTACATAGATCATAAAGTTTGCTGATAGTTAGTTATTCCAAGTAGTAGAACATACAATTCATTATTCTGTGCACTCTTCTCAGAGTTTCTCCTGGATGTCTGAGATTCGTAGAAATGGTGGTATTTTTCCTTGTGTTTTAGAACTGTAGGGTCTACTCTGTATATATTTGCACATGTTTCTAAAGTACTTTTTAATGTGTTAATAAAGGAATTTAAAAAAATTTTAATGTGTGATTTTACATTACAAATTATTTGTGTCCATCTTAAATATTTCCCGGTAATTAGTGCATCATTAGCAAATTATACTTCAAACTGATGTATCAGAAAAAGAAAATTTTTGAATGATTAGTATTTTTCCATGAAATGTCAAAAGAAGCTTATGTATTATAAGAAATAAAGGTGCCTTTAAGTAAGGTGATTAACTTCTATTTTTCTCTGAGTAGGCGTCAATTTGATATTTACGGGAAAAACAGACAGATTTTTTTTTTTAATCCCTATTCCTTGAATGCTAGAAAAGATTATAATCCTTGGTGGCATCTAATACCACAATTTAACCTTTGCTTAAAAACAAAAGCAAAATATATTATTCTTATGAAGCCAGCATTACTATGATCTTCCTTTCTGAAGTTTTTCTTTTCAACTTGTGAAGGTATTTTCTCTTTTCCTTTTTGTTTCAGTATAGCCTTAAAATCTCCATATTTTTACATTTTTGGAAGCAGAATTGACCAACTTGCTCAGTTGTCTGTCTTGTTTCTTGTATTATCCGTAGAAAGGATAAGATTATTTATTTATTCTGGGGAAAAATTGCCGTGCTACTGACAGATTTTTGACTCTGTATAATTGCAAGAAACCTTGCCAATTGTCACAATGGGGCAAAAGGGTAGGCAGATTATTTACAAAAAATGTTTCAACTTGACTGTGCTCACATATTCATTACAAAGAATATGAATTATATTATTTCTTCATTGAACAAGGGAATTTGAATTTGTACAGACATTAATTATTCAGTATTTTGGTCTCAGTCTCCATAGACTTTGAGCCATCCGGTAAAATGATGCTTTCTGGAATAGTTATGTTACATGAGTAACATATAGGGGACAGTGAATACTCACAGATTAATAAAATGAGCTGCCTAGCAAGAAGTAAAATAGCAAAACACAGGTTGACGTAAATTTGCATGACATGATTATATAAAAGTTTAAAATTAACTAAAGAATATATTTTAAAATAAGTCTTTGTGTAGCTTTGAAGTTAACCAAAAAAGAAGGACCACAATTTCTCTCTCCCAGTTCAGCAATCGCTATTGTTACTTCACCAGTAGATGCACTGGAAGTGTGTTCTCAATAACACCGATGTATGTATCACTTGTGAGCTTTGTGGTTGTTTTTTTTTTTTTTCATGAAGAATAAGTGTTAGAGTTAATTCAGGAATGAATTCTGAAGATTTTACTTGAAACCTGAAGATTTTATTGGTTCTTGGTTTTGGGCTGGTTTGTTTTGGAAATCTAGGAGCTGTGTCTTCAGCTGTGCTGAGACCTGTGGAGCTAAGCCGATTTTCCCCAGGTGTTGATATGGCACAAGGATGTGGGCTGCATGTGGATCTATTCACTAGGAAAAATAGGACAGATTTTCAATGAGGAAATGACATTGGCATCATGTTCTTTGGAAGTCATCTGGATGCTGCAAAAGGAGCTAATACACCCATATCTGGGTACCTGAAGGTCCAGCTTCTCAATTGAAAAGGAGACCAGATTGTTTGTGGCATAAATTGTATTTTCAGTGAAGTCACAGGAACTGTGCTGCATTTGGCACAATGAGGCTGTTAATAAAAGGTGTGACTGCCTAGATATGAACTGAAGTGTGGAGTAAAACAAGCGAAGTAACCTAATATTTGACAATGAACAGTTCAGTAGGTAGAAGAGTACTGAGAAGAGCTTAAATATTGGACTGAGTATTACTGGAGCAGCAGATATGGCGTGCTCTGGTGTGCAAGTCCTTCACACGTGACTTGGAATAACTGTTGAGGTTGTAAACTGAAAAGAGAGGAAAAAAATGGAAGCAATTCCATAGCACCGAAGTAAAAATATACTCCAGATTAAATACGCTTGTAACACTAGAATGCACTAAGTGATTAAAATAATTGAAGGAGAGCAATTGAGATATAAAAGCAGAGATGAATGTTCTGAGTGTAGCGCTCGTTCTTCTGGTGAAAGATGCAGAGCAGTCTTTGTCCTCAGAGATAAGAACATGGTGCCAAACCTCCAGTGAGAGCTGCCTAGCAACTAACCCGTCTAGTGAGGGCAATGCACAAGTTAATCTCTTTAGTAAGCAAGTGTAGCTATTAATTTAATTAGTAAAAGCAGTGTACCATGAATCAGTATGGTAAACCAGCAAATTTTTTAATGAAGATTTTTGAAATTCTAGCCTTGAGTGGGCACATTGGGGATTGCCTCCCTATTACAGTGGGACCGTCTAAACCTTATTAAAAGTAAAGTTCAGAATACTGTGGCCTGAAATGAAATTTTATGAGAGTCTCTGCTGAAAGTGAAATTGGCTTTTCTAACGCTGACACTAAGCAGGAATTTCTTTTTATTTCAGGCTGGGAAACAGGCTTAAAAGACTGGAGGTCCCAACAGCCCCTCAATGCATTTCTCACCCCTTCATCTCCTCTGACTTGTTCTAGCAATTAAACAGACAGTGATGGCTCTTGAGAACAGTGGTGTAAACACTCTGGAACAGGGAACATATCTGAGCAGTTCTCTGTGGTAGGTGGAGAGCTCCATGTGGCAGTCAGGCATGCTTCCACGTCAGAGGGAAGCAGAAAATGTTTTTAGAAAATTCACTTATTTCAGTTTTTGTCATAACAATGAAGCCTTTTTATTCTAAATCCAAGGAGAGGAATGTAATGATACTTGGTAAATATATATATTAAATATTTAGACTTCTATAAATACCATAGTATTTTTATTATATTACTGTTGGAAAATACCTAATGCAACAGGATCTAATTTACATCATTTGAGCTGATACTTAGAGATGTGAATATTTTTTGCCAAGTAATCTGAATGTGTCTTTTCCCATCCCAAATAAAGCAACCTGACATTTGTGCAAAACTTCTGTATGCTAAAAGCAAAAGTATTTAATATTGATAAACAGTTTTATAAGTTCCCTTGCCAGTCTTGGACAAGATGAGAAAGTGATGTCTCCAATGGCTACTGTGAAATCTCCAGAGCTGTCACTTTGGTTGGATAACAAAAATTTAAAATCACAATTTATTTTAAAAGACCTTGGAATATGTGCATGTTATGTTGTGTGCAAGTATATAATTTATTTATTCTATGGAAATATCCTTCAGTAGTGCTTTAAAAAAAGAGTAATTTTTTGACTTAATTCTGTTTTTAAGACAGAAACAAATGAAAGTTCAGTCATAAAAACTTTAACATAAGATGCTTTCCTAATGGAAAAATGAAATAATTTGACAGTTCCTGTATGTAACTAAAATCAGTCAAGATTATTCACTGGAGGATTTCAGAGAGCACTTGAAACTATACAGTAGTCTTGCAAGGTACTTGTGATTTGAATTTGGCTAAAACCAGTGATGAATGTTATTAGTGCAACAGCATTAAAGGAAAATAATTAAGCAGATTTATGCATACTATATACATGCACATATGAACTTATGTGTAAGTGCACACACCTGTTACTTTTTCATAACTAATTTGTGCTTTTTTTTTTTTTTTTTTTATTAGTTAATGGCATTGTCTGTATCAGCAGGTAGCGAAAACTGTGCAACAACACTGTTTGTGTGCTTGGCTCTGTGGCAATAGAAGGTGATGGTCGTCAAAACAGTCTGGGTTTCCTCTGAGACCAAAATGAAATGTAAAGAGAATTTTAGTTTAGATGTGGTCCAGCTGCCCGTGGGGACACTGTCCTTTCTTGTCTTCTCCCACACGGATATGCTGGATCAGATAGAAAGTGAAGCTTTCAAATACTTATTGAAAGATGCTCAAAAATCCTAAAAGATAATGGTTAGAGTGGGTCATTTTAGTTCTCTTCTCCACGCCCCCTCCCGCCTTGCACTCAATGTGAATTTCTACAATGTATGTGCCATGAATTCCTACCAGTGAGTGAGCAGACATGAGCTCTACAGAATAGGTGAATTTAAATGGCATTTTGAATGAAGACAAGGTTTATATTTCACTGCTACATCTGTATTTTAGCTGATGAAGTTTCAGTGAAAGGTGGTAGCAAGCAATACTATTCTACACTTTAATATTTTATTGCCTACAAATATGTTTCTGAGTTATTAGAATAACTTCATTCATATGTTAAATAGTCTAAAGAAGTGTTTTGTGTTGTGGGATGGATACAGCATTTCTGAAAGGTAAGAATCCTTTTTAATTATTGAGTACAAAGCAGACCTTAGAATGCAGTTCTGGCTCAGTGAAGCCTATGGTAAGGTGGTCTCATTTGAAGGGCCAACACCTAGTTCTGTGTATTTTTGACTGTTTCGGAAAAATGTCAGTGTTCGTTTTTGTTTATTTTTCTCCTCTCACAAAGACTTCATAGTGGCAAGTATTCTGATGTGTAGAATAAACTGGTAAGGGTTTTGGTGCATCAAAGCAAAATTTTGACTTCATTATGCACAGGTTTAGTGTGAGAATAACTACATATAGAGTCCTTCTATAATAACTTAAACATTGAAAAAATTCTTAATGTTGTTATAAAGCATAAATTAGTACTTAGGTAAGTTTCTCAGCTAACACTGACCGGGCTTTGGTATTAAAGGTTGTTAAAATACATATCCAAACATTGTGGTGGAATATTAGTACAGCTTCCTTTTGTTAAAGCTATATATGGTTAATATGAGTATTTTAAAATACAAGATTTGAAGACCTGTGACACCTAACGGTAAATAGAAATCTTCCCTTTTAATCCTTCTTTCCTTTCTTGTATCCTTTTTAATATCTCATGGTGAAATGCTGCTTCGTGTTTTTGTACATTTGAGCATAGTGGTGCTAGTAAAGCTGCTTCATTTTAATTATAAATGTTGCTTTTTTACATCAGGCTTTGATATGCTGCTTCTGTTGGGCTTTAAGACTACAGCTATATTGTTGCCTGTTATTTTGCACTGCAGCTTGCATTTATCTTTTCACCATCTTTGTAAACATGACACTACCTTTAAAGTTTATAGATAGATTGAAGATGGGAGCTCGCATTTCAAACCTAACCCAATTGTAATCATGCCTGATAGCACTGCTGCACTTTAGAGGTTTGATACTATTTCCATTACAATTCCCTGTGTAAGGGTTTGCTCTGGGGTGAAACATGTCATAAAAGACACATCAAGGGAGCAGTTTTGATTTGAAGTTTGGAAACACAAAACTCAAACATTTTTCAATCAAAAGAAGGGATAAGGAAAGGAAGTTTTCAACTTTTATATGCTTCTGAAACTTGTGACTCTCTTTTATAGTAGTGAACAGCTCAGGGAGTGGGGAAAATGGAAAAAGAGTGACAGCAAGAGGATATAGAAAATAATTTCATGATTATTGTGTTTTTAGGAAGACTTCTGGGAAACGGTAAAAACCTGTATTACCAGACAACAAATCTCCACAGGAGACATCTAAACAATATCTATGCAGTTGTACAGGGAATGGGTATGAAGTTCCCCAGTTGCTAAAAGATAGTTACCAGTGCACGTATAAAAACACAAGTGCATCATTTGATATATTTACATTTTTAGGATGCTTTTGCAAATGTGCCTCTTGCTGATGCTTAGCTTGATTAAGAACTGCAGGAAGTCAGAAAAAATGTGTCTGCTGTAACAGCTGCAAATTCAGGAATCTGTTAATCAATCCAGATTGCTTTTGCTCTGCCTTTGTTTCACCAGCCTCCACCACTTTATTACAAGGCTCAGGCCACGTGGTGCCTACTTCTTCAGCCCCCAGATCTTGAAATCATGTATTAAGAATAACTCACTGCACACCCACCTGAGTAGCTTTTTCATGAGAGTATCTCAACTGAAACAATTACCCAAAGAAGCAAAAACATGCTCACCCAGATGTATTTGCAAAACAGATCTTATCACTGCCGTGGCGTAAGCACATATTGCATGGCATTTAAGTAAGAAACTCAAATGAATCTTTGTTTGTCAAGGTCTGGAACTGAGAGTCATTATTGTTAAGACCATAAAGATACATTTTACTATTGTAAACAAAAAATTACTGGATACGACCTCAAACTAAGCCTCACCCTTACATTTCAGTTGTACAAATCAGTCTGAAGGTTCTTCCTCGGTAACAACTGAAAGAAGAGGCAGATGCTACTATCAAATTCTGACCTTGAGATTTACCTCATCATAGTTTCAGACCAAGTCAGTATCACAAAATGATACTAGAGATCCTGTGGAGAATGTATATATTGATATAATTTATGCCATTGACTTGACAGTGAAAAGGTTTAACCTGCTTTAAGGAATGATCATCAAATTATGTCTCATATCCTTGAAAGAAGTTATTTTATTATTGCAAAGAATGTCTTCAATTTTTAAGGTATGCTGAGGTGGGAAAGTCAAACTTTATAAGAGTGAGAAATTAAATGTGAAATTGGCCTAACTGTATTCTCTGAAGGATAAGATTTAAGAGTGTGAGGATGTTTAATGCAGCTGTGATCCTCAAGGCCCCATAAAACCTGGGAGGTCATTTGAGTATGGAAGAACTTACCTAAGGAACTGAAAGATTTTGCTGGCTGGCTTTTCTTCTGAATTTAATGATACACATATGTGTTTACCTATCCTGTTTCCCCCCAAATAAGACATGTTCTTATATTAATTTTTGCTCCAAAATTTATTACTTTTTTACATGTATAGCTGCCTGCACACTATTTAAATTGACTTGTTTAATGAACTGTAACAAGGGCTTATTTTTGAAGTAAGGCTTATATTTTGAGCATCCTGAAAAATCATGCTAGCGCTAATCCTGGGATAGGTCTTATTTTCAGGGAAAAATGGTAGTTATGTTAATAAAGGAAGGTTCATTGTAAGGAGCGAGTTTATTAATGGGAACATAAACCCACAATTTTTTCTCATATTTCTCATTTAGATTCAGTTCACAGTTACACGTAACGTTTAGCAATTGTCTTGCAGGGCTGCTTGTCTCAGCTTTGGCAGAATCTCTCAGGACTGGAGAGTCTTATGTTTCCAGTCTTCAGCTTGGGTCTTTCACAGTTTGAAACAACACAGTATGAAGTTGTAAGAAGGCAATGCACTACTCAAGTGCTTGGGCTTGCAGAAAAGTGTGGGGTTTTAAATTTTATTTTCTTTTTCTTTTTTGAATATTTGTATGACATTTTTTTATGTTTTCACCAACCAAACATGTTAGTTGATCTCTGGAGGAACATGTTATTTCTGAATCTGAGCAGCCCTGTCTGGCTCCATTCAGATTTTTCCATCAGAGAGGGACTGGGGCTTGTACCTGCCTTTGCTTCTTGTTTCAGCAAACTGGCAGCGCAGGGGTGGGCAAGACTAAACACATACTGTGAATCTGCCTTGCAGGGAGGTCTAACCCTTGGGAGCATTTGAGGGGGCTGACAGTGTCCCCTGTGCCTCACATGCTCACAAGGGAAGATGGAACTTGACGTTGATGTGAACAACAAAGACCTTCTTGTCACAGTGTTTCTTAGTACTGCAGGTTACTTGTTTGTATAAGGCCTCTTGAAAATTCAGGAAAGTGTCGTTGATTAACGCTTAGCTAACCAGGAATTTAGGTCTTTTGCTTTCACTTTTATCTGTACTAAAAATGTCTTTGTTATCTTCTGTGAAGGATGTTACCAGCTTTAAGAGATTGACTAAAGAAAGGGATTTGGAACCTGATCAATGAAACACCTGAGTTAACGCTTCAGTGAGGAATGTGAATCATTTTGACAGGTTGTAAATATTAAAATCGATATGAGCTGAGAGACATCATTTTTTTTGTTAACTGGTGCAAAAGAGTCAATGTAAAAACAGATTAGAAATTGAGTTGGAAGTAGAAAATGTTGTCAAGTTTCCTTTTCTGTGACTTATCAGATGCATCTCTCACTGTCATGAAAAAAGGAACTGGAATTATCAGAAGAGGAGGAATACTATGTAACAAAATGGCACAATAGTTATTATAAATGGGGGAAGGGAGGGAAGAGTGAGTCAGAAGGAAGATTAACTCTCCTGGAATAAAATAGGTCAGTAAATTTTTTGATTAAAACAGCAGTATTTGGGATAAAACATTTAGAATAAAGAACATGCACAGAACTCAGAGTCAATGGCAATGGTTACTGTCTTCGGAAATTACCAGGATTTCCAGTATTACTTTTCTGCAGCATCAAAGAAGAACCAAAAACATCTCCTATTTTTATTAGTTCCTCAAAAAACCTTCTTTCTCTGAGCTCCAGGAAGTGCTTAAACAGCATTTTGCTTATTAAATAAAATAAAACTTAGATAGTTAGTTTATGTGTGGTCCATTTCCAGACTGGAGGCCTGCATTGTCTGGGACAGGATCAATCTAGAGTCCAGTTTCCTTTAGCATTTTAATAATGACTGCCACGTTGGCATTGGAAGCATGCTTTTCCTGTTCACTCCTGATGCCATGTCTGGTAGGGCTGCAGTTATTTCTGAAATAAGGATAAAAAGATTTTTTTTTTTTTTCTCAGCAGGGGCTTGCGTGTTTGTTTGGTTTTTTTTTTTCCCTGTATTTTTCCTCCTTTTGAATTGCATCCTGCTGAAAAATACTACATTTAGATAGGAATAACTAGGAAATAACTCCTCAGAATATATGGTTCAGAGTGAATTACAGATTGAGCCTACATCACCAATCTAATGGAAGGAACAGAAAACATATTTTCTTGTATTAATAAAAAAAGTCTAGATCAAGCTGCTTTCTTCACTCAGTGCTGAGGTCATCCCGCTATGTGTTTTGGTCATTTTGGGCATGTGGACACACTTCTAAAAACTTTTGCCTGCTAAAGATAATTATGGGCTGATGTAGATTGTCCAAACAGGTGAAAGAATCACTAGTTTTGGAGGTTTTTAAACAGCTACTAGCCAAATATCTGTTACAAACATGCAAGGAAAGTATCATGGTCAACCATCAGACAAAGCGTGGACCATGTGATTTTTATAGCTCTTTCCAGAAATGTTCTTTGGGATTTGCATTAAATTATGTTGTTTTTCATAAAATCCAAAGGCTCTCTACAGATTTTTTCCTGCAGAACTCTGTTTTAAATCTCGTCAGGCAGCCTCTAACTATTGTTATGTTTTCATCCTAGTGCCACTGGTAATTATTCTTATGAATTCTGTTGTTTTGATGGTATTGATATAAAGATTTGGAGCTATTTGTTATTATCTTCAAAGCTTCTGGATAGGATTTACCTCTGTGGGAATGTTTGACTCTTACTGTAGGCCATGAGCTGTAATGTAATCATCTCATCCTATTGCAGGAAAAAAAAAATCTGATAGATTTTGATATCTTTTGCTTTTTTTTTTTTTTTGAGTTTTGAATTTATCAAAGATGGAATTATGTCATGCCTGATTCATCTCTTCATTCTGCAATAAGATTTTGATTATGTAGCGGATCTGTTTCTGGTCAACAAAAATCCAGATTACTGCCTATAATGTGAGATATTTGTATATGTTTGCTGGAGTTTCATAAGGGCATATTAGCAGTGTTTCAACTGACCTAACTAGAAAGATGTATTTCTTGAGAGGAGATGCTCACTAGTCTCTATTAAGACAAAGAATTACTGAATAGTCTCTCTTATTTCTTGTGAAGGCCCATATTTTCTGGCACGGGTAGAGAAGTGGAGCAATTAGAATATCAACAACTTTCCTGTATTACTCTATAGATACTATTCACCTTCCTGAGTATGAAATTAATAAAGAAATTCCCTAGTGCAGCTAGAAGAGAGGGGTGGCAGTTACTAAGTGAGTGAGCCAGCTGATGATGCTCAGCTATTCAGAGGAGGAACAGCTCATGAAAGCATGTTGAATTAGGCCTGGCTACAGCTCAACAATTTTGAGAAGAACACATTTAGCCAAAAGGAAGGAAAGGATGAGTCTTCTTGATGATTTAATGAGGCAGATGGTTTATTGTTATAGTTTTGAAACTGAGCTACTACAAACAGCTGTGTTTTAACTTTATGTTAAAACTAATTTATTGTTTTTCAAGACTGGGCTGTAGTTCTTGTTAGTCTGTTGCTATAACAACATTTTTGTCAAACAACTGACAGCCTATTAAAATAGACAATATAATTTAATTAAGATCAGTACAGTCCATCGAAAACTTAAAGTGCTCCATAAAAGCTGATCTGTTTTGGCCATCACCCAGTTTGGTGGTTATTACCTTCTATGGTTAGTGCCATGGCTGTTGATGGGCCTACACAGAAAGACAAAAATTGTAGAATTTGTTTTTTAGAATTCAGTATACAGTACATTTCACAGTGTTTTGACCTTTGCATGGAATTCTTAGCTCAAGCTAAACTAAAATCAACATCAAAATATGTTGATTATATGCAGAATTGTGTACCTTTGGTCTTAAAGATACCTGAAATATTTTTGAGGTGTTTTGCTTGTGAAATATGTGGAAGAAAAAGAAAACTTGGTAGTCTTTATCTTTATTCTAGGCTCTGCAATGTTAATGTTCAAAGCTTCTTAGAGATCTCTCATAATATCCTTTTTATGATGGAACAGTATATTAATGACTGAGTGTTTCATATGCTGAATAGTGCAGTTTTAGTTCAGACTTGATAAAGAGATTTTAAATGAAAACAGTAAAAATAAAAAGGATGCTCAGAATAGACTTTGTAAGTTAAAAATCAGGTTGGTCAAGAGGAAACACACACACAATTTATTTATATCATGATTATGGAGGGCTCTAATGAGTTTAAGGCTAGTGTTGGGTTTGGATTGCACCAAGGCTTTTCCCACCTTTGCTGAAGAATTTTTCTTTAAATTCTGTCAACTAGAGGAATAGTAATTCAGTGAAGGAAACTCAGTAATGGCTTCTTTCATAAAAGCTTAATGACCTGTTTTGTTAATGACCTTGGCTGCTTGGATGGATTATGGCAAATTATTCTAAAATCTCATTTTGTAAGCTGCTGGGTTGGTTTTTTTCAGCTACAAGAAACTGTCTGTGTCGTAAGTGGCTTGTCCTCTCAGTAAGAAATAAGTACCCTGGAAAGTGGCTGTTTCCTTTTCCTTAGAAAATATACCTGCAACTTGCAGAGGCTGTGCACCAATGGCACTGATAATTGTTAAAACCTGATATCATGGATTTTAGTCTTTTAGGTTACTTTAAATAATGTTAGGAACTACTTGAATTTATGATTTATCTTTACAATGAGGATAATATAGCATAGCATCTACTGTAGAAAATAAACTTTCCAATTGTATGTACTACTTTGAAAAGAGAAAACTAAATGAAGATTCAAGTGACTGTCTAGGCTGTTTGGGGGGGATTTGTCATCAATGACACTTTTAGAATCAACAGGAATATTTTGGTGCAAATCAGGGAAGTATAGATTTTTGAGTACAATCTGCACAAATTATACATATGTATATTATATCCAGCACGTTGCTATAGACACAGTAGTATCTGGTTCTGAAAGTATTTACATTTGGCCCATAATTTCCATCCTGGAGATGCTCTTGACATAAAAATGTTTGTACACAAATATTACTCTAGATGCTCCATGTACTATCTATAATTATGATACAGTGATTTTCATGGATATTTTTAGTGAGTAATTTAGAGCCTGCATTTGAACAACTGATTCCATCCTGTTAACACAGGGAGGGTAACGCTTGAATTTTCTTGTCTAAAACTGACTTTTTTTTTTTTTTTTTTCTTGTGTGATGCTTCTTGAAGGTCAATTCCCTTGTACTGGAAATTTATCATAACTGAACTTTTCATTTTTGAATTTAAGTAACATAAAATACCAATACCTGGTACAAGGATCAGCAATGCTGAGTACTTACTTTGGCCTTTTAATGCTATTGTGATACCAATCACAGGGTACAACTTAGCAGCCATTATATCACTTGTGAATCATTCTGCCTCTACTAGTGTAGTGATCATGACAATATTGAAGCCAGATTTGATCTGGTCATGTATAAAAATGAGCTCTTTTATTACAGATGTAAAGCATAAATTCTGCTTTAAAATAAATAATGAAAAAAATTCCAATGTTTAATTTGTATATTTCAGAAATATATTTATTTGGATATTACTCAGATGTAATTGAATCCTGTAAGTGACACACACAGACAATTGTGACCAACAGAGAATTACATTTTAGTAAGTGGCTAGACAAGGTCATATTTAAGCCTACACAGCTCAGCAAACACAATCTATAGTTAATAATACTGTACACATGGAGTTTTAAATGTATCTCTGTTAATCCATTATTTGATGATGAGGTCCAACTCTGTTGATGTAAAATGTTTTATTGTGGCTTACAGAAAATTTATGTGCTGGTAATACAGAATGTCATGGCCCTTCAGGACTTTGTTAAATTAACCAAAGTAAATTATACTCTTTATTAAATATATTTCTTATTTGCTCATGTGTACTAAAGGAAAAATGAATTTTTTGCAGTTAGAAAGGTTACAGTGTTTTCTTAAGTTTATCTGTAGATTTTTTTTGATGAAAAGAGAGTCAGTGAGTGTGTGTGTAAAAGACAAAAAATAATTAACTTTTCAGCCTTGTGCATGAAAACATTTGCTAGGATAATGTGTCTATATGAACATAGCTGTGGTTATAATCATAGCTTTTTGTCTACTTGTATAGGCCCCATTTGCACATAAATTATTTAACTAAAATATGCCTATAATATGGTATATCTATCAAATGTCACATGAAAATGACTAACTTGATGTGTCATCCTGAAAAATCAGATGACAAAAGAAACTAGATTTCTTTTCTTAATGAACATCTTGCTATCAGAGATAATATAGTGTATAACATAGCATAATCAAAAACTTTATCTTGAAAAGAAACCTCACATGCTGTACATAACAAGACCTAAAATAATTCCTAATGAAAGTAGAGAAGTGAGTTGTGTATGAATGACACATAAAGACTTGGATGGTTAGTCTCTGCCTACAATATTTTGAATAAATGAATTTTAGAGAGTTAGCTGTGGTTAGTTTGTGCTGCCCTGTTTGTCCAAAGTTGTCTGCTGTGTCTGGTTTTCTTGGACAACAGAGCAATTCAAGTCTTCCTTTTCTGCTCAACTGTTCTTGGAATCTCATTCCCGTTCACCCTCATGTTTGTCCTACTCGATCTTATGGCTTTCTTCTCAAACTTATTTCTTGCTACAACCATATTCTTTTCCAGTAATGTGTACTGAGTGCTCTGGTTCCGTTTTAATTATCAAGATGGATCATTTTAAGGAGGAAAAGGACAATTTAAAAAAATGAAGTCTGTTCTGGAAGGCAAAGAGCCCAGATACAGACATAATACAGTAAGGGCAGAGGAAAGGACTTGTTAGCTGGAACAGCAGCCCTGGCACTCACAACTTTTACAAAATCATTTTGGACCTGTGCAATGTAGAGTTTGGTTTTGACTACATGGGATTTGAAGCTTGGTTATTTTCCTTTCCCGCATAAATTAAACTTCATATTGGATGATAATCAGAAGAAACTAGAAACTTCATCGTCAGTTAAGCCTAACTGGGACTGTTGTGCACTAAGCAGAAAGTTCTTCCAGCTTTTACTTTCCAACACTTTGGTAATCTTGCTGCTCAATAGCAGCTCTCCGTGCGTTGTATCAGCTCAGTTTTTCCTTTGCTTTTCTCCTTTGTGGTTCAGAGTCCAGTCACAACCTACTATTCACAGAAAATACATTATCAAAAAGTTTGGGAAAAGTGTGTCTGAAAAATCATTAGGTGAAGATAAGAAAAAAATGACAAGCTCAGGAAATTATGGGATAAATAAATGGCCTGGGTAGGGGAAGATTAGTTTCTGAAGAAGGAATTGTAGAAACATGTTATATATGGACGAAGTCACAAAATCATTTTGGTCTTTGGGTACTGAGAAGTGTAGATGAATAAGAGAGAGTAAGAACTGATGTCAGATATATGAAAAGGTGATCAGCTGAGGGTGCACATGGTGACACAACATCAGCAAATGGAAAAAGTGATTGCTTTGGGGAACACAGAAGGCCAATTGATTTAGAGACTAAGAAAATGTTAGAGGTGAACTGAATTAGAAAAGAAAGGTGTTGGATGTCTTCGTTGAGGTCAGAGCTCAATCAGCTAGAAGAAAAGCAGCCAGAGACAGTGAGGGGGGAGGTCTGAATGCCAAGCGATGGATTTCTGAAGGGCAGAAGATTGGTTGTGGGATTGTGGGATGTTAAGGAATGATTGTGTAGAGAGAGGTAACAGAGATTAAAAGGAAATATTTTTCTACTCGATATAGAATTAGCTTATGGAAATTATTGCAATGAGATATCAAGAAGGTAAAGAGCTTATTTGGATTAGATGTCTATATGGGTTATGAGAACACGTGTAGTTTTATTAGATGGGATAAAATTAATTAAGCCAAAGGACTCTCATACTTTGAGCACAAATCAAGCAGTAATGATGTGGGTTAGAAAGAAACTTCTCTAGAGGTGATTTTGGTGGATCGAATTCTTCAGTCTAGCCTTAACAGGTCCTTTATTAATGTAAATCCTACATGCTAGGCAGACATGATAGATGCTTTAACAATCACATCTCATATCAGACTTATGGGGGTAATTTTGATGATCTGAAGTTGATAGCATTGCATTAATCAATTTTTTATTTTTCTAGTTGATATAACAACTCTTCAGTTCATCTAAAAGCAATAAATATAATTTACAGACTTAATTGCAAGAGAAACAAACCAAAATATTTAGTAGTCCATTTGCTGTAATAATTAAATATAGTAATTTTCCCTTATAAATCAATATTTGGTTTTTTTTCCAAAAGAATAAGCATAAGCATTTTTCAATAAATTAAATACTATTAAATATTCTAGCTTGCGAGGTAGAAACAATACCTTTTTTCTTTTTCCCTTTTTTATTCCATAAGAAATCTCTTCTTTCATTTGTAAGGTTTTGTACCAGAACCACAAGACCAGACTTTTTCTTGGAAATCGTTGTCATGAAGCCAATTTCCCCAAAGATTCAAGCCCCCAAGTGGAATATTTGTGGAATAAAACCAATATTTTGTAAAAAAAATGCACGGAAGCTCCCATAGTAGTACTGGGAATATCTTTACATAAAAAGCTATTTTTCAGAGGCTGGTTATAAAGATTTTCTGTCTTTGTAATCAGGCCCTTACAAATGAGCAACAATACTAACAGCATACATGACATGTAACACAAATGATTTTTTTACATTATATCCAGGTGAACTAGGGAAGTTATTATGACACAATCTGAAAAGCTGTTGGAAGTAACATCCTACTAATGTAATGAAGACAACAGAGGCCTGCATGCCAGATATATGTGGCACTGTGTATATATATGTATGTATACATCTATTACAGATATACCTGTCTATTGCAGACTGTTTTTCTTTTGAGTATGTACAAAAAACCAGCTGTTCAAACCTGAGCAAGAGAAATCTGTCATTTGCATCACAGTATTTAAGTTCAGTAGTTCCCAATGATTTCTTCTATAAACCTGCCATTCTTAATGTGGCACATAGTAACTAGCAGTGCTGCCTTCAGAAAACGCTGTTTGTGATGGTCATATTTCACTGTCAGGAAATCATCATTTCTGACTGTCACTTTAGGAAGAGGTTGTAAAATTTCTCATCAGAGAAAAATGTAATCGAGAAAAGTGTGACCTGACCTATTTGGGATGCAGCACGAACAGCTGTGCTCCTACTGTATGTTCCTGTGTCTTTGAGTTCTTGACGTCAGCAAATTTATTGCCAACACCATTAATGTGCCTGCTTTTTGACAGGTTCCATATTTTCCTTTCATTCATTGTTGAGTTTTGTTACAGTCCAGCAGAGAGCTATAAAGATTTTTGGAGTCTGGAGCACCTTTCTGATGAGGAAAGGCTTTTGAAAACCTGCCTGGACACATTCCTGTGTGACCTGCTCAAGGTGAACCTGCTTTAGCAGGTGGGTTGGACTAGGTGATCTCCAGAGGTCCCTTCCAAACCCAGCCTTTCTGAAGTTCTGTGATCGTGGTTTGAATGTCTCCAGAGAAGGAGACTCCACAACCACTCTATGCAGCCTGTTCCAGTGCTCTGATACCCTCAAAGTAAAGCAGCTTCTCCTCATATTCAGATGGAACCTTCTGTGCTTCAGTCTGTGACTGTTGCCCCTCATCCTATCATTGGGCACTACTGAAAGGAGTCTGGTCCCATCCTCATGACATCCACCCTTGAGATATTTATAAACATTGATGAGATCTCCTCCCAGCCTTCTCCAGGCTGGACAGAGCCAGCTCTCTCATATCTCTCCTCTTAAGAAAGGTGCTCTAGACCCCTAATCATCTTCATAGCCTGCTGCTGGACTCCCTCCAGTAATTCCTTGTCCTTCTTAAGCTGGGGAGCCCAGAATTGGGCACAATATTCCAGATGCGGCCTTACCAGGGCAGAGTAGAGGGTGAGGAGAACCTCCCTCGGCCTCCTGGTCACATTCTTCTTAATGCACCCCAGGATACCGTTGGCCTTTCTGGCTGCAAGAGCACATTGTTGACTGATGGTCAACACATTGTCAACCTGAACTCCCAAGTCCTTCTCTGCAGTGCTGCTTTCCAGCAAGTCCACCCCTAACCTGTACTGGTGCCTGGGGTTATTCCTCCCCAGGTGCAGGATCCTACACTTGCCCCTGTTGAACTTCATTAGGTTCTTCTCTGCCCAGTTCTCCAACCTGTCCATGGCTCGCTGAATGGCAGCACAGCCTTCTGGTGTGTTAGTTCTTTCTCCCAGTTTGGTATCATCAGCAAACTTGCTGAGGGTACACCCAGTCTATTCATCCACGTTGTTACTGAAAGCAACCAGAAATTTCCTATTTTTGCTACTTTCAAGAAGACCTTCCCCCCCCCTCCCATTTTTTAACATCACTGTAAAAAGGCTTATTGTGTCTACCACTTTCCTTGAAGTCACTGATGTGGATTTTCAACTTGAAAGTGTTGAAGTCTGGAGAAAAATAAATGTCTAACTTGCCATTCCTACTCAGAGTAAAAGCCTTCACATGTGTTTTTTGTTTTTTTTTTTTTTAAAAACCAAAATCCTTTTGTTCCTGTAGAAGTGTTCAAAATCTGGAAGGAGCAAAGGTTCTCGTAGTGCTCAGAAAACTTCGTTGTTCTGTCTCAACAGCAAAAAGAATCAGTTTCAGGAAGAAGTTTTCAGGAAAGGGTTGCCAATGTGGTAGAAAGAAGAGGACAAGATTTTACTAAAGCTTTTACTGAATTTAGAATTAGAAATCCTATTGGAATATGGCAGGAATTTTATACCTGAAATTTGTAACAGCTTTTAAAACCTAAGAGCTTCTTTTAATAAAACTTTTCTAAACAGTTCATGATATGAGCAGCATGTGGTATTTTATGCTGTTAGATGTTTGAATTCACATTTTTAAAACCTCAAAGAAAGTACATTACAACCATCACGTACACAATTACTGGATCTTCGTAAACACAACATATTTTTGTTTTGTACTTGATTTTTTTAACTATTTTTTCTGCATGTTAGATTAACAGGATTCAAACTTTGAGTTTGGAATCATTTACCATATCAGCCCTGATTAGAAAGCTTGCTAGAATTTCAAGAGGTCTTGAAGTAGGATTTTATGACTTTCAGTAACACTTACAGTAATGAAATGATGATGGGATATTCAGAGGTTGTATTTTTATTTAATAGTTTATAAGAAATTATTGCATCAAATCTATCTTGAGTTACAAATACAGATTTCTATAATCTGTATTTCAAAATTAATATAAATACAGATTTTAGCATCAAGGAGCACATCTAGCTTGATTTTCTGGCATGTTTCATAATTTTGGGTAATACATGTATCCCTGTATTTACCTGGAAAATGTCAAAGCTTTAAAAAAAAAAGCTCTTAATATTTCTGTAGCAAAGGATTCACTGCTAACCATACTCAGTAGTATATATTTAAGTATAGTTGCATATACTCTATACAGTTTTAATTTTTCGCTTTGAAACTGCAGTTTTGAAATAATGTCCACATCTTAGCTACCTTTTTGAACCATGTTAAAGCATTAATTTAGTCCAAAGCTGTCTCTTTCACATTTCTTTATTTTTATGATTTTTTTGTTGGACTGAGGATTTTATTGTTTCTAGGAATTTTTCCCCTTGTGGAAATAGAAAAATGTAACTATTTGAGAATAATATAAAAGAAAGTTTGAAAAAAAAAATCATCAGGTCATCTCTTTCATATTCATGATCTCCAAGTTTGTATGCACGAGTGTTTCTATTAGGTGGATTAGTTACTTCAGTTGTGTACATCACATGCATGTAACGGATTACCTGAGATTACATAAAACCCAGTCTTATCAGATTTTATTTTTTTGGTAGGTATCGTGATTTCTTTCACTGAAGTGCTTTGTAGGCAAAAATGTTAGCCTACCCCTTTCAGGATCTAAGAAGAGCTAAGGAAATGTAAGATGGGGGTAGTGCTTATGAACACAGAAAAATAACCAAAACAGCACAGATTCCACCAAAGCACAAGACACCAGAAAGGTGGGTCTATATTTTGTATATTTTGACTTCAAAGTGTTGACTTCTACAGAAGCATTTGCAGGAGTCAGGCAGGTGGCATTTGCCACTTGTTTCTGTGTTTTTTCCCCTCAATATGTTCTCAACCTCACCCCATATAGCTACTCTGTTCACATGTACAAAATAAAAATGAGCGCAGTCATGGTTAATTTAGCATTGAAATTGTAAATGTCCAGTTTGAATGACCAAACTTTTCTTTTGTGTGGTATTATGTACACCAGTGACCCTCTTACTTCACATGACTGAAAATTTAACAAGGATTTAAGAAGGAAGGATTTAGTTAGGAGAAAGATGTTTCTTGAAGACTTGGTGGTAGCACATCTAGTTTGTTGCAGTTGGCAGGTGTTTTTGAGAGTGATGTTTTCAATTGAAGCCTAGCTGGGAGATGAAGGGCTTTGTGTTCTTGCTTTTCTACTAAATCCAGTAATACATCACCTGTGAATGGTACAACTTAAAGAATCTTACCTTACTTTGTTTCAGAGAAAGTAAACTTACTCCCCGCCCCAGATCACCTTTTTATACATCGTTCTCTTCAATGAAGGAAGTTGCTTCCTTGAAGCAAAATTGTACCTGCTTTCAAGCCCTCATGAAATTGCTCAGCTCCTGCAAAAAGGAAGGTTCGAATGTATGCTCTTTTTGCTTGGTACACCACCAGAGCCTTGAAGCTGTACAAAAACTGGCAAGTTCTCACCTATTTTCTATCTACCAATGCACAACGCCTATTACTTTCCTCCTCCAGCTTTTATGCCATCTTCAGTTCTCTCCACAGAACTGAATGCTGCATGTTGACTTTCATTTTGATCAAATTTTGCTCACCTTTTCACTCAGTGAATCAACCAAGTAATGTTCTCGTTTGGGAATGCTAATGTTCAGCTTTCCTCGGCAGTGACTTGAAACACTGTGACAATTCTATTTAGCTTATGGTAAATATTTCAGCAAGAAAAAAAATCTCTTGCCTTGCAGCTTAATAAACTGTCACAGCAGATGCAGCTGTGTAAAATGGATTTGAAATCCTCTTTACTTCTCTTTAAATATTTTCACTTCTGGCATTATGTTGTTCCCTGGTTGTGTAAAGCTTCTTTGGATTTTCAACACCTCTGTAAAATATTAGGAAATCTGAGTCACAAGACTAAACAATGCAGTGTAAATGGCTTCAGTTTTCATTTTGAAGCTAACGTAGAGCTTGAATTGGTCAGTGGGACCTTTTAAATCCCGCCTAATTACGTGTTGCCTTAAGTAAGGCTAAATAAAGCTCTTGGGGAAGTTTGCAGAAAAGAGTCACAGGGCCTTTTTGAAAGGAAACTACTAAAACATTAATTCTCCAAACATCAAAATTTTCACTTGGTGTAATTTTTCAGTTTTAACTTTCCACTGCAAAGTACAATTTGACCTATGACTGTTTTGATAGTAAACTGCAAGCTGAATCTCATTAGACATTTATTAATGAGAAAATACACATTTTGATACAGATACTTCAACATTGCATACAACAAACTGAGGTACATATTTAAATTGTTCCAACATTTATGAGAAATTGCAATCCTCAGACATTTTACATTTTTCTGAGAAACAGTCCTTGAGGTGCTGAAGAAGAGTGGTAAATTCGGTGTGGTAAATACAGTGGTAACATTGAAGTAAGAAGGAAAAAGAAAGTAAAAGAGAGTGAAGGGCTATTCAAAGTAAAAATATGTTTTAGCTTTGAAAAGTTTTAGTGTTGCAAGATGTTTTGGTGGGGTGAAGGATTTTGTGTCTGCTTTCGATGGAGGAATTATTCTAAGAGTGCCAGTAACTCTGAAGCTAATGATATAAAAAAATTAAAGTAGCTTTTTAAATACAGAATGAAAGGTATAGTCTATGAAGAATGGAGAAGATATTATAAATAAACAATATTGTTATAATAGATTTTAATATAATTATAATTTATTATAATAAACACGAACTACTGATGGAAAAAAGCCCAAGGCCTCAATACATTTGCCATTTAAATATCTTGGGATATCCTAATCCAAGGCCTCATGAAAGTGTACTGGAAATCTCTATGGAAGAGTCTTTAATGATAACTGTCTTATGTAGTTTACTAAGATTTGTCAAAAACGCTGGTGCCATTTTGTCCTTTTTGAGTCATCTAAGACTTGGAAATTCATACCCAGGTCTAAATTTTTTTAGCTGAAAATGGCAGAGACTTATTTTTGTTTTGAAAGAAAAATATGTGAAAAAATAGAAGAGTTCAGAAATATGGGTTGATTGGACATCCACATTTTAAAATGACAAACTTTTCAAAGTTTAAATGATTATGGGAATCTACAGTGTGCAATAGACAGTGAAAGCAGAAAACCATTCACAGCCTGATGATTGTTGTTCTGGCATCTACATCTTCTGTTCACGTGCCCACTGTATGGAATAAGATAAAATATCTAATGAAAAGTCTTTCATATGGCAAGCAGCAAAAATTTATGATAAGGTTAGTGATAAATATGACAAACATAGGACCATATAATGATAAGAATTATTTGGCATGGAAAATAGTATTTACATCCCATCTGCTCCTTGCCTTGAACAAAACCTTTATAAGCTTCATTGTCTATCACCACTCAGGTAAAATTTGGAGAAGAGAAAGAAGATAGTGAATTTGCTTTAAGAAGTATGCAGTTGTTTCCAGCTGTAAAAGATGGTCCTAAAATGACTCTGTAGAAAGATCTTTGAAAATTCAACAATTGGGGAACTGGTGGGGAAAAGAAGAGGGTGGCATTTTTGTAGTGCTTGTGGGAACCAATGATACAAGAAGACCATTTTTTATTTAGCACAGAGAGAAGAGAAAGGTCTTGACAGGTACCATGCGATTAATGAGGAAAATTGACTTTTTGTGCAGCACTTTCCATACTGTAAAATGGATGGGGTCAAGGCTGACAAGAGAAGATGGAAATACGTTAGATACAAGGCTAAGGTGCTAATTTCATCTGTTTGGACACACAAGAAAGCATTCTCTTTAGAAAATTTGTGTAGGAAGATGGAGTGACATTAAAATATCTTGGTCAGGTCTAGGGAGAGATCCACATTAAAGGTGGTATCTGGCTTTTGGATTTGAATTACAGATGAGATATTAATAGTATTTATAAAGACTGAAAAATTAGTCAGGGCAGCAAGGTGGAAATTAAATGCTTTGATTTGTTCATGTGGACTGTAAACTGATAACTTGGCAACTCACAAAGAAGTATCAGTACGAAGTTCACGAAGGGGAAACTGCTTGGTATAAAGGCAAGGTTTTGTGCAAATTATAAGGCAATGAGAATGCTTTTATTTGTTGATTTGTATTCCCTTAAAGTAGCACAAGCCCACTCTCTATGGAGTTAATCACAGAAGGTGTGCTATAGGCAGATGCTGCGATACTCACATTTTTTGTGGTTTGTTTTGGAGAGGCTATGATCCTACCTTCTAACGAGCATATTTGAGTGAGAGTGTTACCCAAACTTCTTTGATACTATGTTTTGATTTTTAGCTTCTGCCAAATATTCAGTTGAGATCAGCAGCTGTCTCAAATGTTTTTAAATGCAGTGATAGATGGGAAAATACTGTATAAAATAACAAATAATTGTGACAGTTTTCCATAGAAAATGCTGAAGGATAGCTGATGCTTCCCTGAAAGTTCTGATTTTTTTTCTGGATACCTGCAGATTAGTTTGTGTACCCAGGATCTTACATCAGTAACATGTTCTATTTTGTTTTCTTGAAATCTGAATTCATTAAGAAATCTCATAGGACGTATCAGAATGTCAGTGTGGAACCAAATTACTTGTGAACTTGAGGTAAATATGTATCCTATGTTGATAACCTCATCAATGGTATTATGTCAGTTTATTGTTCCTAGGAGTCAAGATTATTAAAAACATAAAAATACAAAAAAGCCTCAGTTATTTGGTAAATTCACTTAAGTAGAAATTTTCCCAATGTAAGAAAAGCTTTTTGAATTGTCAAGGATGATGCCCTGAGCTGTCACTGTCTTCAGGTATATGTCGTTGCTTACGATGTTATAGAGACAGTCAGAAAAAAAGATACAGCTTTCATCTTGCATTGGATAACTCAAAAATGAAAATTCTGTACTGACAGTTCTAGGCTTGCAGTGTATCTGTACCTTTTCTCATTTCTCCTATATATATAGTAAGGTTCAATTTGAATTATTCTGGGAAATGTTCTATGACAAAGTCAGATGTGCAAAACTCTGAAAGAGCAAAGATTTTTTTAACAAGAATGTTGAGCAGCAAATGTATAATGGCTTCTAAACATTTGATAGGAAGCTCCGTAATGGTGATGCATTTGTGGGACTGAGCTAATGCCTTATTCCCAAGCACAAAATCACCATTTGCTGATTTGCTAAGGGCATGATATAGCCTGAAGTACTTAACCTTAAAGTTGTAATTGGATTTTTGCTTATTTTTAAAGGAGAGCAAGGTGAAATTTTCTTTTTATAAATTGTTTACATTCAAGAAGTACTAAATGCAAATGAAACAAGCTTTTAAGCATTTCAACATCTTGAACAGAAGCAGCAGAGTAAACTGTTAGCAGAGCGAGGCACATGCTAGCCCTGGCGGAAAAAAACAGGATGGCGCAGCCACATCCTATCCAGCCAAACAGTTCACATTTACTTTAGATAAATAGTACATGACACCAATCTAAATCCAGAAATTCCGGTGATATGAGTATGAATTTACTCAATGCTTGTAAACATCTTGATACAACACTAGTGCCATGCAACGGGAAAGCACTTTCAAGATATACTTGATGACTGCCAAATGCAAGTTAGACCTGAATATTTTACACCCTAACACAGAACCATGGTGATTGATTTGGCTATAATTGGACATCTGTTATGGAATGTAAAACACTGGTGATTTTTGAGTACCAGCTCTACACGTCTTCTCTTGGTGTTTCCCTGAAAGGAAGGAAAGAAGGAAAATTCCATATCAATAAGATTTTTCTGAACCACAAGACCTGTTTATGTTCTACTAAGTCAGTGGTGTCCCTTCCCAGCACATGTTGTAATTAATATTTCTGTTATTCTAAATTACTTTAAGTTGCCACAGCTTTTATTGATGGTACTTACTCTTCAGCCAGCCCAGGATCGTTATGATCCCTTTAATACTAAATATGTGTGATAATGGTATAAATATCATCATAAATATCACATACCATGAACTTTTTTTCACTTTGTGTGTTCTACTATCTTAAAATCTGTGATTTAAAAATATTGAAGTATGTGGTAAAAGCCCCACATTAAAAAACATGTAAATTTTATTGTAGTTCAGCTTATAGTCATAGACTCTAATCTTTTATTAAAGCACTTTAATTTTTACATGACAACATAAAGGATATTTTTAGATTCAAAATGGGTCAAAAACGAGGCCTTGCTCGAGATTTCATCAAAATCGTGTTCATTTTTTACTCTGCTGGCTTTTTTTTTTTGGCCTTTCAGCTGGGGCAAAAGCAATCACTTTCACTTATGGTAAGCTTATAGCCTATTTCAGTTTTAATTTCTGGTGCCCTATGTTGCTACAATATTTCAGTTGCAAAACTGCAGACATCAGTCTACTTTAAAAAAAAAAACAACATTATAATGTAATACATAAAGATAACTAATTAAATGTCTACTTTTACATTTGATTTGAGGATTTTTTTCCTATACTTGAAGAATTTTTAGTAGATATTTTTGCAGGATGTAAATCTAGAAGCACAAATTGTTCTGATATTATCCATAAAATTGAGCAGATTTAAGTTCTACACCGGCGCAAAATACTTGAGTATAAAGGTAACAGCACAGGCACATACTTGAGCGGGACTCTTCACACTTCAAATCTGAAATGCCTTGCTGATTTACATTGCTGCTACTCAATTAAAACTTCTTTGATTTCAGGTAGCTCTCCAAAGTATGTTCAAGCAATACAATATGTATAAGATAATGTAAAGCTGTGAAATAATAATGACAATAAACTGTGAAATACATCACCATACATAGTTGAGTATGGTAAAACTTTATGCTGGTTCAGTAGGGGAGTAGAAGAGCTCATGGAAGACAACTGCTTTCAGCATTACAACATCTATTGAAACCTTTGACTTGAGTAATCCACCTCTCAAACCGTGTTACATATGCTACGCTTCCTTTAATACTTGTATTTTTCTTTCTAGTTTTGTGTTCTTTTTGACCCTGCTATTGGCAAATGTAAGTTCCTGAGTCTGAGGGCTCTTGGGCTGACTCTCTACAAACATTTTTTACCTGAAATGCTGGTTATGTTTTCAGTATTAAGTGATTTTAATACTCTGAACTTAGTGAAATGCACTTCTATAATTATATGGACTTATGAATAATTTCAAATTATATTGATGTGATTATTTTTCTTGACATTAAAGCTGTAATGCCTTCAGCCTTGAGCTCGGTTCTGCAGTTTGAGGACACGCAGTTCAGTACAAAGAGTAAGACAGTCAGTATGCTCACAACCAGCTCATAAATATTAAATGCAGTGGAGAGAGGAGTCCATGCTTTTATCAATGCAGGTAACAGTTTGCACATTTAATATTAAAAGAAAATAAAAAGTCTTTTGTGGTTCAGTTCCTTTTGGAATCCAGGACATTCTAGATCCAAGTATAATATTTTCAGGTAACCCAAACAATTTTGTCTTCCTGTCCTGATACCTGTTCTCCATGTCTGAACCTCTGATAAACTTGCTGTTACGGTGGGGCAGCAAGAGAATCTAGATTGTTTTCCTAAAATGTGACTTAAATTGTGCTGCTGTGACTGCATAGTCTTCTCAGTTCCCAAATGCATAGCTGCTTCTCACCTTATTTCTTTGAAAGTCATCCTTTATTTAATCACTGGAAGTTGTGTTTGTACTTGTCCGGATTTGCAATGCTAAGTGCTGAAAATCTCCCTTGGATCAGGTAGCAATATTCCCATTGGTAAATGCCTTATGCACTTGGGAGTTCTGTAGAATCTGTGAGTATTTTGTGAGTAAGGTGTCACTCGCTCCATGCATGCAAAATCAGACTTTTGAGGTTTGGTGGTTTTTGTTTGTTTTATTTAATGTATGAAAAATGCTTCTTGTTCTGGTAAACATACCTGCTTTCCATACACTTGCATCCTTTGGACCTTTTTGGGCTACCTGTTGGCTTTGATAGTTTCATGCAATGCAAATTTCATTTAGGAAGGAAAAGGACTCAAGTAATGCAGCAGGAGTTTAATCAATGTGTGGATTGTGCCTAGATTTGTGAAAGCTCTGGAAAGGTGACCTCTCAGGTGCTGTGCTGTTTCCTATACTTATCCTTGAGGCAGGAAGGGCAGGACAAGGTACTTTGGCTGTACCTATTTATTTGCCTATTTGTGCCTATCCGCTGGGCTCTGTAGCCAGCCGATAAATGGGACAGAGAGTTTTCTTTGATAACTTTCCACTTGGCCATTACATTGCCAAGAGAAGCTCTGCAGAGCTCAAGACCCCAACCCCTTTTTTAAAAGAAATTTATTTATTTATTTATTTATTTATTTTCCTCTCCCTTTGGTTTACATATTAAAGACAGGCAGAAAGGTGACAGAGACTTTGCAGAATTTTTGGGTCGCATTGAAAGCAGAATTTAGAGAAACCCTCACAAGAGCTTGTGCATGCAATTAGTTTGCTCTATTGGCATAGCCAGCAGATCAAGGATTGTGGCTGAGACTTTGCATGCTTTACAAGGATCAGCCTTTGAGCTTTCTCGAGCTCATCTGTTGTTACTTTGTTTAATAATGGCTCATTCCTGTATGTAAAAACAAAAAAAATCCGTCACTGAATACATTATTCTAACCTTGCCACTGATTGGAATTTTAATACAAAATAAGTGTGGACAATTACAAACTTATTACCCCTCTTGTCACTTACATGATCTTGTATTTCAGAGTGCAGGTCAAAAAAAGAATGCTTTTGACTTAAATGGATTTCATATCATGGCAATTTATAGCACAAGGAGCATTACTCAGTATGGCCCACACGGCCTTGCAAATTGTTTCTTACAGCATCACTTTCTTTTGGATCAGATACCTATTTTCAATTTGCATAGAGGAAACCTCATATAAATTTATTGTGCTGGAGACAAGCGAGTTAGACGTCATCATAACTATGCTGGCTGCATGTCTCTACCTACTGGTTTAGAGGGAGCATAAATTAATTAGCCATTATTAATCTTATTTTGAGAGATTAAACATAATTCCATTCCAGTAAAAATGTTACAAGCAGTTTGTCACATCAGGTTTACTTATGATTTATGGATACTTCATAAAGTCTGGTGCATATAACACACAACCACCTGCTTTGCATGTCTTCCCTTTGATTTACATTTGAATATTTTACTGTCATGTGTAGAAATCATAGCTTAAATAAAAAAAAAAAACCACAATTTTATGTCCTTAACCACAGTTCCAAACACTGCAGCTCATAGGTTTGTTTTGTCTCCAGTTCTGCTAGTGCCAAATCCTGCAGAGGCCTCTTCTGGAGCATCTCTTAGTTCTCCTCATCCACTGGCTAAAGCTGTACTCTATTCAACTTGAGTTTATCTGCTGAATCTACCTTCTTGCTACCCACCTTTTATACAATTTACTTTCCTTTTAAACTAAGAACATTTATTTTTCTGTCATTTCTCTTGGTATGCCTACACCATCTTCAAAACTTACTGCTGGTTTCTCTTCTTCATCTGCATAGCAGAGGAATGAGCAGTGTTTCTTCTTTTTCCATCTCCACCCTTCTTCTTTGACGCAACAAATCCAAAATCTACTGGTAATGGCTGCCAGTAATCAGTAATCAAATAGACAGAACAGTGAAAATAATACTCTGTACTTGGAACAATTTCATTCTGCATGTAATCTAGAGCTTTATTCGTATAAACTGTATTGTTTGACTTTTAATTAGATGCTGATTATTGTAAGACTAAGTCATACAATAACATTTGCTCAGTGTCAAGCACTTTTGCAGCATGCAGTGGTTAGATGAGACCAAAATACTTGAGAAATCAAAGTCAGCCACTTAAAGCTCTCATACTTAGAAATGTCTTTTTACAGAGTCAATGCCTAAACTATTTATATATAATAAAATTTACACAAAATGTTTTTCAAGAAAATTTATACAAAATGTTTTCCATCTGAATTCACACAGAAAACTGAAACACTTTATGTTATTTTGAATTTGCAAGGATACTGTGCTAATAACCTGCAACTTTATTGTCTGGTATTTCTTTTCATGTTTAGCTGAGATGATTTAATATTTGTTTAATATTCTAAAAAGCACTTTTATTTAACAACTATTTAATCTTAGATTCAGTAAACATTTTTAAAGTTCTGTTCTTTCTGTTACTGTGTTTCTGTTACTTTCCTTGTATTTTTATTGGAATTACTTTTCAGTGCTTCTCTTCAGAAACTACATGAAAGCATTTTACACCCTAAATGTTGATTCACTTTTTTGTTGTTTGTTTGTTGTTTTGTTTGTTTGGAATGATACTACTTTCACAGACATTTAAACTGTAATTTTGGTTGTGTACAGTTTCATTAGCTATTTGAAAGAATCCCCCAAAACCTTATGAATATCACAGCAGACAAAAGAGTAAGAGTGTTTTTGTTTTGTTCAGTGTTTTTGAGATATGCTTTAGAAGATCATTCATGTTGAGTTCTGTTGAGAAATCGGGTAACAGTTTAAGTAGGTGAGTGTGTTCAATTAACACATCTTTCATCAAATCCCAATAATTGCATAAAATCATATAAAAATGGTTGACCTTTCTTGCTAGAAGCAATGGTGTTTTGCTGTAACAACAAAGGTCTAAGGACACAAGCAAAACAGGTGTGTAAATAGTATTGTATTTTTTGTAGGCCAGCTTTTATAGTATGAAACTTATACCATCTTTAATTATCCAAATAAGGATTTCTGTGCATGTGTTTCTGTTTTTTTTTTTTTTCTCAATTATGGTATTTAGCCTGATAAAATATATTTTATGCTATGTACAAACCTGTTTTTGTCTCCAGAGATAGAGGACATGATTGTGCATTGGTATTCTGCTGTAAATATATACTGATGGTTTATCTTTGTGTTAAGGTTGTAGTTGGTTCTTGGCACGTATTTCATTATACATGCATTGACTGATGGATGCATAGATAGGCTCAAGCATATTAAGAACATTGTCCATGTGGGTTTTTGTTCATTTTTATTTGGCTTCCCCCCACAGACACACACACCTTGTGGTATGAAAAGAGTATTTTTCCCTCTATAAGCCTTCTTTATCTTTCAGTTGATAGTCTGATGATAGACAGGTAGATTGTCTGCCAGTGGTTTTAGACACTCCAAGCATATTTCGTTCTTTCTCACATCTTGGATTTATACATTCAGCTTTGATTCCCTTTGCATACTTATTCATTTGCCTAAGGAAATGTTTGAGATTTTATGTAGTCTGTGCCTGTTTTAGGATCTTGCAGTTTGCTTTTATAAGAAGATAGCAGCAGAAATTTCTTTCAGTATTGAAAAGCTCATGTTTTGAAATTCTGACTACTTTAAGTTACAACTTGCATTTATAATAAAAACAGAACATTGGATTGTAAGGTGTACTGTAAGTGTTCTACTGACATCTCTTTGGATAGAGGTATCAAAGATTCATAAGCAGCAAAGCCATTAATGATTTATACAGGTTGTCCGAATGAGTTCCTTTTTAACAATACAGTCATACTTTTGCGGTATGTAAGTATTATGACAGAAAAAAAACAAACCTTATTAACATTTGATTTAGGATGTTTTTTGTTGCTAGTTTCTTATCTAGGCACTTGTACAGGCAGGTATCCTTAGTAACATGAATCTTTGTTCTAGTATCAGAGGGTGAAAACAATTTTAATTTACTAAATTCAAGAGACCCTTTGAAATACTCTAACAAAACTTTTCTATGAACAACGTAATGATCAATATGATCTGGTATCTTGGGGCCCCTTATGCTTGGACATCAATGTTTTGTGGCCCACTGAGAGTCCATAAAATCGGTACTGCTCTCTGGAATGGACCATCTACCTCCTCACAAGTATTAGCACGTGAGTGTACCATTTCCCCAGGATCAAACATTATTCTGTCTGAATATTATGCTTTTCATACCGAAAAGTAAAGATGTTCTGTGGCTTTTGTTTTAGGCTTAAGAAAAACAATGACAAAAGATAATACAGATAATAAAGTATGAGTTTCAGCATAGGCTTAACTGTGGGCTGCCTAAGCTAGATTGTCACACTGGCTTAGCATTTGAGAGAAGTCAGGGCTGCCCCATCTACGTCAGTCCCTTGGACTGGGCTCAGGGAGTTCCGCAGAAGCTGCAGGCAGTTTTAGATTGCAGGCTGATTTTCCTGAGATTCTTAATCTTGAAACCTTGCTCACACTTGCTCCTTAGCAAAAAGGTGGATTTCTTACACTTGAAGATATAGTGACTAAAACCTAACTGATCGTATCATGGACATGAGGAAGAGTAACCTAGTGTATTTTTCAAACTGAAATTTCAGTTTTGAGAGAAGGAAGGTTGAGTCTTGTCTCTCAGAGACATTTTCAAGTACTTGCCTTCTGAAGCTGTTCATGGATCAGTCTGAGATTGTTTCATTGTGCAATACTTTTACATTTTTCTGTGAAGGGCTTTAAACCCCTGAGAATGTGAAGGTGGGTTAAAGCTGCCAACCTCCTTTCCTACCTTGGCACGTAATCCCTCTTCCTCTACGCAAACTATTAAACCCTTCACCAGACAGAATTTCCAAGTCTCCAAGCTTTAATTTGTCACTGCAAAAATTATATGCATTTAAATTATCTAAGAGATATTTTAGGAGTGAAAGCTTTTTAGTTACTTACGTGTTACAAATATGACGAACCTCTATTATTCTATAAAAAAAGTCACTCTACACACAGTGTAATGCTATTCTGAGTTTTTTCTAATGAAGGTTGGGTTTATTAGATAATATGCTTTTATTGGGTGGTTTCTAGCCGCTTTGTATGCTTTATACATTTGACAGCTCAAGAAGCAGCAATTAGTTTACACAGAAAATGCTTCCCCATCAGCAAACCAGAGCATGCCAACAGCCATATATAGTAGTGTGTTAGTGGATTGATGTTCCAGTGGTAATGTTTCTGACACTGAGCACTGGTTACTGGGACAAACAACAAGCACTTTGTGGTTAGAAGGGGACTTGCCTTTATTTCGTAATACCTGTCCTGCTTTCTGCATGTGTTAGTCAGGGTTAGTTTTGACATCCCATAGGGCAAAGAATGGAGAGGTGATGGCTTAGTTGCAACGCAGTTGTGGCAATACATGAACAGAGGGAACGGCTGTAATGCCCCTTGCACAGCGAACACCATTTTGCTTAATAAGGTGCACCATTTATTTCATTGGGACTGCACTGAGTCAAGATAAATTACATTCCAGCAGGATAAGTCTTCCTATGCAAACTTTGTGCTGCTGAGATTTGGAATTTGGGTTAGGTATTAGCTGTAAATTGCTTTGCATTCTGTGGTATAGACACCTGCTAGGAGTGCATATGTACTGATTTTGCAAGGCCCTTCTTGGCCATTGCAACACTGTGTGCTGTCCTTTACATGCACCTAACTGAAGAAATTCAGGTTAACCTTTTAACCAGTGTTCTTCAGGTGAAAGTAAATGGCAAATCTCACAGGTTTCATTATAGCTAAGTTTTTGGGTGTGTTTTATTTTTATGGTACTGACATTTTTGGTACTTTTAAACATACTTACAGTAGAAGATTAAAGCAAGTGGAAGTATGGTATGACTCATGCAGTAGCTTCATGCATTAGCCATTAAAACATCTGTATTCACAGTAACATGGAAAGGTCAGCTGAATCAACTGTACCTTTAGACGTAACTTTCAAATGTACATCATCAGAAACTCTGCTTAGTGACTTTTTAGTAACAACCTGAGTTTTCACTTGACCATAGCACAGCAATAAAAGCAAATGTTTAAGAAATTCTGGAAGCAGAACTTGTATCAGGACAAGAGCCAGACAAAGGCAGTGCTTCTTTGTTGCCTGTTTATTTACTGAAGACAAGTTTTCATTTTTCTTTCTGTATTGCTGTTGGTTGGGAAGATGTTACTGCCTTGTACACCTGGATGTTTCTGTCTTACTGCATTTCCTGGAAGTGAAACTTGCATTTGTACAGGAGCAAGCCTTGAATCAAAATGCACCCAAAGGCTTCCTAATGATTAGGTTTCTTAATACCCAGACTTCTCTCCTAAACAATATAAGTAATTGTTTTAAAAGTGTGCAATATGCTGTTATGAGCTTTTGTTTTCACTCGTGAGGGGTGACACAAGACTTCAGAGGAGATATATTTGTCAAGAAAAACCTCTGCAGTGATTTAAGAAAGGGAAAGTGTATGCATAAGTGTATGCATAAGCACATGTTCAACAACACACTTTTCAAAAGAGCTGTAAGTCAAATTAGGATTCAATATGCTTTGCATAAAATTGTTTTGAGAGCTATCTTTCTGCTTGTCACAGCTCTCAGCAGTGTTTTCTCTTGGAGTGAAATTCATCTCGGTACCAAAATCCAGGGTAGGTCTTTCGCCATTGCTTGGGGCTTGTGCAGATCTTCTGTGGGGATTTGATGATGTGTATGGCTTCTTGCACTGTTACTTATCTTGGGCACCAAGGCAACTTTCTGGAAACTGATCTTGCACGTAGCAAGTCTCATGGTTGAGACAGGCTTGGTCAAGGCTCCGCAGTGCAGGGTCCAACAGGATGTTAAGTAGCCTGGAGGTTTCAGTATGCCTTTGAAAGTGTTGCTAAGGGATTAAGCTATGTGTTGAAATGACCTACAGGAGAAGGAGGAGAATATCTCATCAATAGCCCCCTTTTTGTGAGAAGGAGGTATCATCTATTTATTATTCTTACACTTCAGCTTTTCAGAAATTGCATATCTGAGGTTTCAGAGTGAATTTCATTGTTGTTGTCTGGTAGACATGAGGCAGTTATTCATTGTGAATTGCTTCAGAATCAACTGTAGGAAGAGGAATGCCTAGTTTTACATTATGATAACGTGTTATTTAACTTAGGACATTAAAAATTCTTAGTACCTAAACAAAAGATGTTAAAAAATTCAACTTGAGTACACAGAAAAAGAAAAAAAAACCACAACACCTTAAAATACTTAAATTGAATTTAATTATTTCAACTATTCAATGTACTCTAAGAATTAGTTACAGGGCCTGCATATTCCATGTATATATTTCAAAGTAAGATAACCAAAAGAGAAGTGTTTCCTGCATATCAAAGAATGCTGAAAATTAATTCAGTCTATCAGTAGACTTTGTGTGAATTTAGATGTATGTATTTTGCACCCCAGAGATACACATTAAGAAAAAGTGTAGGGAAGTAGAATAACAGGTTTTCAAATGTCAGAATGCAGAGTATCTATGGAATTTTTATTCAGCTACTCAATGAATGTATAGTTGGAAAGGTTTTAATTACCAGTTCACATAGAGGTGTTTGTGTGAGTTGTTTGGTGGGCTTTTTTGTTTGTTTTGGGTTTTTTGTTTGTTTGTTTGCATGTGAGTTTGTTATGTGTGTATGTTTTTGTTTGTTTTGGGTTTTTTGTTTGTTTGCATGTGGGTTTGTTATGTGTGTATGTTTTTGTTTGTTTTATCTCACAACAGGTCTCCTGTCTTATACACTGTGTATATATATAGATTATACACGCATTGTACACAGATGTACAGTGGTCACTATGGGGTTAATAGTTGAAAGTGTGCTTGTACTGGATGATATGGTACATGACCTTTAGTTTTATTTACTTTGCCATCCAAACCCCGCAGAGTACAAAATTACTAATTTCCTTGTGTGCTCCTTTGTTATATGCTTTAGCTGTAGAACTGCTTCACAAAGCCTAAGGAATTTATCTTCACAGCAACTTTAAGAATTTCATTTTTCCCCTTATCCATTTTTAGTGCAGAATGAAATTTCGAGTAGAAAGTTTCCACTGATTTTGAGTGTCAAGCTTGGTCCAGTTTTACAGCAGTCTTTGTATTCATATAGTACTACTTTAATTCAAAGCTCTGTTCCTGTTGATTTGAATACTCAGCACATCAGTTTTATAAACTCTTGAGCTGCAAAAATCATTGAACTCTCAGGGAACTTTTGCCCTAAATGCTTTATTTTTACACTGTATCTGGAACATCAGCTATTGGTCAGTGTTAGGGTCACTGAAGACAAGGTCCTGGTGTAGGTGGACCTGATTTGATATTGCCATTCTTCTTTTCCAAAGGACAAAGCTGACTCATTCATGGCACTTGGGCTTTTCCTAATGAAAGAAGGTGGGTGTTTATGGCTCAGAGGCAAAGAGCAAGGAGAAGGAAAGGGAAAGAAACATGGTGTATGTGCATGTTACGCAAGGCAGCATTCAGATCATAGTGTTTGTGCCTAAGGGATCTCAGCTGTACTGCGCAGCACACATTTATTTCCTATGTTTTGGAGTGTTTTGCTTTATAGTCTTAACCTTTAATACAATTATTTAGTATGAAATTTCCTACTTTTTTAAGAAAACAGTAAAAAAAAAGGAAAAAGTCTGTCATGTTGGAACCACACTGGTCTCCACATGGGACTTAGAATTATATAGCGCTCCTTGATCTAACTCAGCAAGTTGATAAGCTGTTATTTTTTTCAGGTAGACTAGCTGCTACAGATAGAGGCCATAGGATTTCAAACTGTACTACTTACTTGCTGACAGGAGAAAAATGTTGAGACTTACATCCATATGTTGCACAGACAAATGGGCATTTGTCATGCACCTATAAACAGAGGGCATCCCAATTGAAAAAACCAGCAATATACAGTATCAATGTTGTAATTATTGTTTCTGTTAGAAGGATGAGAAATGGTGCATTTCAATACTTCATTTTGAGTTTTAATATTCAGAGGAAAAATTTTATTTGGCTTTGTCTAGGAGACAGCGCCACATTATTGAGTTTTTCTGGAAAAAAATAAATCTGATATTATTTACTTGTGAAACTAAGATTGATGGAATAGTAAATAATAAGGTGCATAACTGTCACTGAGCAAATGCAAAACTGTACATAGAGGAACAGAGCATTCAGATAATTTGTAAAGAACATGGCATTGCATTCCAGAAAACAATCCAATTTATGTAGCTTTAAATAAGGGTGAATTTACATAAGTCACATGACTTATGTGATCAAAGCTGCATGTACTGAAAAAAAGAAGAAACAATGACCAGCCATTGTGGTTGTCTAAGAGGGCTCAAAGTTAAGTCAACCCTAAATCATACTGTTTCTTTAGAGGCAGAATCACCCACCTCATTAATATACAATTGCATGGAAAAATGGAAAAAGTATCTTAAATTTAAATTAACATTCAAAGTCAAGCAGGTACCAAGTTGTGGCTGCCATGTCTTAGAAGCATCTGGACTGTAAACAAGGTCATACTGGTCTAAATAAATGTAGTGCAGTGTGTGCGTTAAATTTGTGCCCTTTTGGGTTCAGATGTACTGCATTTATAGCCTTGATTGGCATTGCATTAACTTAATTTCCTGTTTCTAGGCCTGTTTTCTGGAAGTTTCTGTGAGCTATCCAAGCCCTTCTGTGCTACCTTAAGAACTTGAGCAGAACATAAAGGACAAAACCAAAATCCTTCAGTCCTCAAGGAACACACTTTGCTTTCTGGGCAGCTACATTGAATCCATTAGAATTACTACTATTTCCAGTAATTGGAGGATTATCTACCTATTGCTAGTATGGTGTCTGTGACCTACACAGACTTTGGAATTTTAGTGCTGGACAACGATACACATAGGAGTTGTTCTCAAAACAAATCTAACCCAGAGGAGCAGTTAAATGGCTGTTATTCTGGAGGAAATTTGGGTTGGGTGAATTTATAGAAGTGTAGCAATGGGACCACACAAATATTATAATGGGTAAAGCCATGGAAGCTTGAAGATCACTAGAAAATTATGTTTGAAATGTGTGCAGTTACTGAATTTCTAGGATTATCTACCACACCTCTATAATGTCACCTCCAGCACAGTCACAGAATTATGTGCACTGGAGGGGACTTGCAGAAATCGACTAGTCCAGCCTCCAGCTCCAACAGGTCCAGTTAGAGTAGGTTGCTTGTAGCTGCATGCAACAGGGTTCTGAACATCCTAAGGAAGGAGATTCCACACTTACCTGGGCAGCCTGTTCTTATGTTTGTCTCCTCACTCAGTTTTTCCTTAAGAAAAAAAAAACCAACAAATACTTGAATCTTATGGAAGATGTTGTTTTGAACTGACTTTTGTGTGAAAAATATGAGTTAAATAAAGAAAGATAGAGCTTTAAAGCATCTACAGTCATGAGCATCCTCATACTCATGAGGAAAATAAAGGAGTGAACTGAAATAAAAGTTTTCCAGACAGTATCTAGAGTTACCAGAGATTGCTTGCCCGAGTAGCTTAGAATTTGGATTATTTCCAAGGAAATTGCAAAACACAATTAAGAGAAGCAGAAGAAAAGTCAATGTGTGTTCTACAATGCTATATGTATGTGAAAAATTTTTGAGGGGATCTGCATCTTCACTCAAAAATTGGTGGGCTGCAGATTTTTAAAAGCTGAAAATCATTGAACTGTAAAGATGTGAAAAGGGAAGATTTGTGGTTGATGTTAATTGCAATAGACCCTTTAATTACTTTTGATAATTATATTACCTGGAAAACTTCCCTACATGTGTAAGATATTATTAATTTTTTTTCATTCCTTAATCACCGAATATTTCATTAAAAAGATAAATATTTCTGATACTCTTATGTTTCTGTTTCTTATTGGATAAAATGCTCACAAGAAAATCTTCAAGAAGTGGGAAGATGTGTGCAGACAACAGGAAGGTAAACAAACTTTGACAGTAAGGGATACTTGCAATTTATTCACATTAATTTTGATCTTATTATTAAATTTGTATAAATAGAACACAAAGAACAGTTGAAGTCTGTGGTAGGTCACATAAAATAGTGTTTATTCTTCCCTGCTTTAAGCCTGATTGCAGTTAAATATGCAGTATAGTTGTCACCTGAAGTTTTTTCTGGAGACTTAACTGGTTTCACCTTACCATGAGGAGAGAATTCTTTGATGGTACTTCATTATGGCTGCCTTGAACCAAGCAATGCCTCAGCCAGACTTGAAGACTGTTCATACAACGACTCAATTCTAATAATGTTTCTATGCTTGCTGAAATGTTATCAAGTTTAATAAGAGGCAACCTATCATCCTTGTTTATTGATGATGACAGCTTATGACCTATTATTTTTCTTTCAGCAAGAAAATTAACAAAACCTTAACAAAGCTAAATAAATCCCACACAGAGGATTCAGCCTGAAGTGCTCTAAAAAACTGTAGTTCTAATTACTAGATTCAACCTTGCATGTAATAATGCCACTTTGTTGTCTTTAAA